>NC_139330.1:21647500-22981666 GCF_056507025.1 Lutjanus erythropterus
TTGCAAGTAAATATCGACAGGGGAACGAGCTTAGAAAGTTTATACAACATGTTTTCGCTGAATTATTTGAAGTACATTAAAGTAAATAGAAATTGCGAGTGTCTGACATGTGTCACATGAGGAGCTTTGTTCAGCGAGTGAACAGAGGAATATTACACCGCACTGTAACACATTACTTTGTTGAGCATTGCCCCAACACTGTTGGTCAGACAAAAAAAAATCTATCTAAATAAGTTATCTTGGGCGTTGGGACCAGTCAATAATGAAAATAATTGTTTAGAAATTTGTCCTGTTTCTGTCATTTCCTGTTACTGGAATAAAGGAGGATGTGTCACCACTGCGAATGTTAACACAAAGCAGGGATGATGGTGGTTATCGCACTGATGATGATGATGATGATGACGGTGAAACTTAATCTTTGCTGTATCAGCTTTCACCTCACACAGTCGTTTCACCACCAACACATGAGTCCGCTCCTTCCAGATACAACTGAGTCATGACAATTTCTCTCATTCCCTACGTGATTAATCATTTTTCTACGTACTCTCTGAACAGATAGCTAGCTCTTCATCTTCAGTATCGTCCCTCCTCTTTCTTCCTCGTCTGGTGGTTCTTCCCCCTCTGTTTGTTCAGCCGTCATGTTGAAAATAGAACAGCCCTACAGCAACTTCTATCCAGCTCCCTTGATGATGTGTATCGCCATGTTGACAAAATCACACTGGGTATTTTTGGGTTTCCTTTCTCCTTGTTGTTTTGAGAACACCTCAGCTCAGACACACCACACCTCCTATCTGTGATCTGTCTCTTCTTTGTGTCTCCATAAATCTATAGTAGTACTATGATCCCATCCAGTCGTGTCCTACCTGCAGGGAAGTGAGTAAGAACACCAAGAGTTTGTCTGTTTGTTGTCACTTTGTCAATATTTTAGAACAAAAACAGATTGGTCTCCTATAGCAGATGTAAAATCCTTTGACTGTTTAGTTATTTTAAGTTAAAGGAAGCAATTCCTAGAAATATAGGTGATTGTTGAGTCTCATTTTCAGATCAACAAATATTAAGATAATACTATCTTGACAGTCTATTATTGGTCAAAGTTTCACAGGCAAGAGGAGAAGCAGAAGACTGGTTTTTACTCACATCACTTGAATTACTTTATGGTTAGACTTCATTGGCGCCTGTATAGTACTGTATAGTTTAAAATCTTTATCATCTTGCTGGTATTGTACTCAATTGATTAATGATTAATTGATGTTGTGAAAATTGTTGATTTCATTTATTAAGCAGAAATGCCAAACATTTGCTGGTCCCAGCCCCTCAAATGTGAGGATTTACTGCTTTTCTTTGAAAACTGCAGGTATTTGGATTTTGAAAATGTGGTTGTATTGATGCATCCCAATCAGTGATGTAATTACACAGATCAGATATCACTGGAACTCATCACCCATCACTGACTCACCCATACAAAATTCACTCTTTGCAATAAGTTGCATCAATTTATCCCTGGTGAATAATATTATTGTGTTTTGTTTGTTGAGTTCTGTACAGCAAGGACTTGTTCCAATTTGGGGGACTGTAACTTTAGATCAGAACTTGGAGAGAAAAATCAGAGCACTGCATCTTGAGAAGACATCACTTTGTTGACTGGGAAATAGTGATGAGCATTTTCACTTTGTTTTCACACAATAATCGATAATGAAAGTTGTCATTAGAGGTGTCATGATTTGACTTTAGATTTTAAGATTTGTTTTCAGCATTGACAGCTATGCCATTGTTAGACTATCAAGTTCTCAAATACAAAAAGCCATGAGGCCTTCATCTGTTTTAGTTGTTTAGTGGAGTCCCACAGGCTAATTTATAAAATGATGCTTGTTATTTAAAGCGAACATTTCACCGTCCTCTCTGTCTGTATGAAGTTCTGTCTAATCGCACACTTTGCTATCTGTCAGCATGGAGCCTTGATCTGATGCACCGAGACGCAGCAATATGAGTCAGGTTGTTGTTAGTGTTGCTGCTGACTAGGTTGCTGTCACCGCGTGTGTGTGCGCACGTGTATGTGTGTGTTTTATGAGAGTGTTGCTGACTGGTTTACTGTCAGCTGTGTGTCAGCCATCTTGACACCCGCAGTACACTTTTAACTTTTCTGGGACCTTCATTCCTGACAGCCAAATGGCCGCTCCAGTTAGGAAACACCATGGACACACACACACACACACACACACACACACACACACACACACACACACACACACACACACACACACACACACAAGTTGCTGAAGTGACCAATTAGAAGAAGTGTTGAAACTAAGCAGAAATGACACAGAGTAGACAACAACAGAAAAAGCTGTGCTTGTTCTTCCTCCCTCAGGGTCATCATGACTTTTGTACCATTTAAGTCTACACCTTTAGAACTTATTGATTCTGATGATTAACTTGATTAGTTTAGGATTGATTCCCCATATCATATTGTGATGTGTTGACCAGCAATTGTGTAGTGAGGCTCTGTGGTGCAAATGGATGAATTGACTGAATGGGTGGGAGTAGAGCTCTGTTTGTTTCTATAAATATGCGTATATGTTGTGTGTTAATATACAGTATGAACAGTATTGAACATTTACATTTTGTTGATAAAAGTTTTTTCTCAGGAGAATCTCTCTGTCTCTGCTGGCCTGAGTTCAGAGCAAAACACAACAAAACAGAAACAGTCAGTACGAAGAGGAGAGATAAGACGAGACTGCTGAAAAGAGGAGGTGAAATTAAGTAAAGCAGATCAGAGTCCACCTCAGTGCAGAGAGCAGATACAGAACAATGATGCTGAGCTGCAGAGAGCGCAGCCCTCTGTGTGTGTCTGTTTGTGTGTCTGTGTGTGTGCTCTGTTGGCTGCTATAGCCAAGCTAACTGACTGTACCCATCAGTCAAGGTTGTGTCTTATTATAGGTCATTAGTCTCTCTGCTCAGTTGCGACCTTGACGCTACCTGCTGGAGCATGTATATGTACCACAGTAGGCAAAATGAGTGTGTGTTCCTGTGTGTGTGTGTGTGTGTGTGTGTGTGTGTGTGTGTGTGTGTGTGTGTGTGTGTGTACCCAAGCTGCTTTGTACATTAAATGTATGGCACTGCACAAAATGTGTTACAGACAGCTTACCGTGTGTTGTTTTAAGTGTGAGTGTGTGTGGCGGGGTGTGTGAGCACACGTGGCTGCAGCCTTGATGAGCAGTCAGCTCCAACTGTGTGTGTGATGGATGGATGGACAAGGGGGGTCAGAGGGGGTCAGCCAACACACCCTCATACAGAGGTGTGGCAGGGACAGCTCACAAGCATGTCAGTCACAGATTTTAGTGCTACAGGACCAATGCTGGTCTGAAGTAAAAGTGCTGCCACCCACGATAAAAAACTGTCTGCCGTGCAGGACAATAGTCCTCACCGCCAGCAGTCATTTACTGGTTGTTGCCTTTAAGCTACTCTGACAGTTACACAGCGATGTGCAAACCGCAGTATATCATTAGGTTCTCACCCAGATGTTGGACTCACTGTGAATGTGATGCATTAAAGGAAGAGTTTGACACTAAGTTTTCCAGCCAGTGGTGTAGTGGTGTCTGGAGTGGTTATAGTCTAAATTTATACTCCTCATTTTCTTTTTTTAAAGTGGCCAGCAAAGGATGAACTTCTCTGCTCTGTTATAAACAGTGACATGTACTCTTGCATATTTAGTTCACCCAAAAATAGGCCAGTAGTGTTTGCACATTTTCACTTAACTTCTGCTGTTCTGTGAATTCGGGGAGTCAGGATCATTATGTAATTAACATTAGCCACAGAGGAGGTGCACATTTTGTAATCAATTCTCGCCCACAAACTATAGGATGAGGCAGCTACCTAATTTGCTACAGCTTGAGTCTGTCTCCTGTTTTCCCCTGCTTCCAGCAAAGCTGAACTAACCTGCTACCACTGGTATACTTTATATTTACATTCAGATACAGATATGAGAGTAGTGTCGATGTCCTTATTAATCTCTTAGCAAGAAAACAAATAAGTATATTTCAAACAAAGTTGCACAATACCTTTAAAAAACAGTTTGTGTGTCTAACCGTTTACAGCCCCTGTAAACCACATCAAGTTCCAGGGCTGAATCACAATTTATAGTGCACTGAGAGATCAAGGTTATACCAGTGCAGTAGTTTTTCATTATTCTGGAATAAAGCTGTTTTTTGATGGTTATTGTGCTGCTTGATGTGATTTTTTAGTTTGATAAAATTCATGAATAACAGTGTGAAAGCTCTTAACCTAACACTTGATCTGTCTGTGAACATGTATTCACTGTTCTTTCTGATGCCAGTTTCACCAAATTGTGTATCATAATATGAAGTAAATACTGCATACCTTTAGTTGTAACTCTTGCACTGGGCTTTGTGAACTGTGCAGCACAGACTGGTAATAAATGATGAAATGCTTACACTTTGGAACAGTCCCACTAACCATCAGCTGCACCTTTAGCCAGTGTGACAGCTGTATTTACGCCTACGTATCTGTGCAGTGTAAGGTCCTGGAACCAGCAAATGTTGACTTACATGATGCTCAAGCTGTTTTGCAAAACAGCCATCCTTGTGCTGTGTGATCTGTGTGAGCTGGCGTGCATCCTGAGGCCAGCAGTGTAAAGAGACATCTAGGTTACTGTATTACTGTGTACCAACGGGGCAGATTCACGTTGCAGGACGCCTGCAGAAAGAAAGCAGCCGATCAGAATTAACCCAGAGAGGAGAAGAGGGAGACAGACATTCTGGATCACCGTGTACCCCTCCCTCTATTGATTTCCGTGTCCCATGTCCTGTGCTAAACGCAGCACAATTGGTAGAGAGTCACTGCTCATAAGCATAGCCTGTGTTAGAAAGACAGCAACATAGAAAGCTTTTTTATTTTCCTGAAAGTCACATGACTCTCAGGGCCATTCCACCTCATGTGTAGTAGGGACGAGGATTGTTGCACTGACATCTGCTGGTGTTATTAACCTAAATGAGTTGCTCCAAGCAGACAGACTGAATTGCCATTCCTCTGCTCTGTCCCCTTAAATATATTGAAGCTCTTCTTCAGGCCATGCTTGACCCGGTCGACCCCTTAAACTCTCATGACCTCAGGGATTTATGTTGTGGTTTTGTCATGAAATCATTATTGTAATAAGGGGCCTGATATGGATGAGCTTCTGTTGCCTTCCAGCGGCTAATTAAACAAAATTACATTTTCTTTGGTCAAACTTAAATTTAATTACTGCTGTTTCTCAGTCTCAAAATCTTATATTGACTTTGTTAGAATCAAAGTCTATTTTGGATACTGGACAATGTCAGCTCACTTCACATGACTCATTATGAGAAAGAGACAGAAACATTTAGCACAGAATCAGAAACAATTAAACTAGAAATCTAAAAATCCCCAGAGTTAAAACACTGGATCAATAAACTTGTTACTTGCATCCTGTAGTACTCTTATAAAATTGCTGTATCCTGGCAGGAAAAAAAAAACACACAATCTTTCAGGGCCCTTTTTTTTTTTTTTTTTTTTTTACATACTTAGACCTTAGTGATTGCCTTATTTACATCTTTAGTTTTATTGTTTATGGACTTTATTATTATTTTAATGATCTTGAATGATGTCACAAATGTACCATACGGGGGCTACATCCTAACAATTAAAGGGATAGTTTGGATTATTTGATATAGAGTTGTTTGAGGCATTTGTTTATAGTCAGTTTATTAGCTATAATAGATGCTGGTTTTGGCGTGGCCCCAGATGCAGAGATGAGTACCAGCACAGAAGCTAAGCAATGATGAATGATGCTGTTGACAAGATCAGCAGCAAAATATATTTCAGCCACTTTAAAAAGGTCCACCTAAAAAAATAAATAGAATTTTATGTGTACACTATATTAGAATTATTTTTACCACTTTGCTGTCAGACCTTTTGAAAGTGACTAAAATATCTTTTGTTGCTGACACTGTAATGATGAAAAAGGAGAATGTGCTGATACTTCTGGTGCATTTGAATATTTTGCATATTTCCAATAAAAAAAAATCTGAAATATATTTCAAAATGCAGTTTTGCTATTGAAGAAAACCTGAAGTTCTAGTGGTTTGTCTTTTGGGATGTTGACCATTTCCGAGCAACAAAATGCAGGTGAATTTCTTCACTTCCCACACCCACATTGCCTGTCTTGTTGCCACGTTTGGGGAGTGCTGCTATTATGGATTTGGGCCTCCCCATTCAACAGCCTATTACTTTGTGTTGCCTGGGGGGCAGCTGGCTGTTTCAGCACCTAATAGCCTTCTGTTTGCCAAGCAGAAACGCCAGGATCTGAAGGACTATTACCCCAGTACAGGAGGCTGTGATGTGTAATAACCTCTGTATTTGTGGAGGAGGGTACACCGATTTAAGAAGCACAAATGAAAGATCAGCAGCTGTATTGCTGAGCATGTTGGACATCGGATAAATGTAAATCCCCTTTCACTCTTCCTCACAATACTTCACTTCTTTCTCCTCCTTCGTCTTCCTCTCAGACATTCTCCGTGTCTGGATGGAGCATTTGGTCCGCTTGGCCCGGTGTCAGAGGGTGATCATGGAGGATTAGAGTATTGTCCCCTAATTTTAACATGTTTACTGAGCCATCCGTGTGTGTGTATGTGTGTGTGTTTAGTTTAGGTCCTTGTGTGCCTGTATGTGTGTGTGCGTGCTGCATGTGTGGAGACTGAGGGGGGTTCAGGAGGGACAGATGGCTCGTGGTCTGCTCTCGTCTGGTGCTCTCTGGCTGCCAAAGATCAGGCAAAAACAGTTACAGCACTCTGCACTTCATTCGGCACCGCTCACCAGACCAAAATAACAGGCCTCTTTCTGTTTTATAGATAGTTTTATGAGCTATCAAAATGTTATGGTGGGAGCCACAGAAATGACATTTACGGCAGGTTTTGTTTTGTTTCGCTGACAGAATATATTTGACAATGAATGCCTGGTTTTGTTCTCTGGCTCCTTGCTGTGGGGAATCTTTAGTTGGAAGATGACAGTATGGTGTTTGACTGGTAACGAGACTTGTGTTTATGTGCTTTAATAATTTATTGGGGGGATTTCTGCAACTGCGTTGTCCACTTCTCTCAGGTCAAAGACATCATGAGCGTGTGTACTGATTAATCATTAATCGATTAATTGCCATTAAGAATTTAAGTGAAATGTATTAACCAGTAATGAATGTTTTATGAACCAGTTGTTATTTTTTGTTTGGCAGTTGCATTTGTTTAATAAGGACAGGAGGAGTTGTGAGCAAGATATTTATTGTTTTGTTATTCTGTTCCTTTAAATTGTGCTTCGCGATTTAATGTTTCACATAACTAATGTGCTGCTAGAACTGTTTAAATAAAACTTCTTAATTAAACTTAGATAATTAAACTGTAATTAATTAGTAATGATTAAGCAATTATTCATTGTTCAACATTTTCAACTATCGGTAGCAGAAAATGCACAAAATTTGCAACCCTGCAGTGCCCTGTATCAATCACTACCCATTTTGCATATTGATTTGATTAATAATCTGTTTAACTGTATATTATATTTTCCCTCCTTTACATTTTAAAGGGACGGTTCATGAATAGATGGATGCGTCCTTCTGCACAATGATATGGTTTGGCAGAAAGAAAGTAGCTCCTGCATAAAACTGCTCAAAACAAGGACTGGATTATCTTGAATAACTGGGTTATGATTTCTGGAAAGAGACATTGCTGTTGAGTTTTTCAAATGTATTTTTTTTTTTTTTCGCCTTGTGCATCACAAGCAGCCATCTAATTTCATTATATTCAACAGAAGACAGAAATCTCTACATCTCCAAAACTCTGCAACTCACGCCAAAAACAATCTGGATTGATAAATAGTGCTATGTGCCAGATAAAAAAGTATGTGCTTTTGATTTTTGGGCAGACTGCCCCTTTAAAACTGTTGAAAACTAAAGAAATTAAAGTTTATTTTTTTCTCCTTGTCACTGAGATGGTCAAAGTTTTATTCTATACCAAGAAATACATGGTCACACCCCTCAGATACGGCAGGTGTTTTGCTGGATGTGAGAGCTCTGGGATAAATGTATTTGTCTGCCGTGTTGAGTGGTTTTGAGAGAAGTGATAATGTGGACAAGAAGCTTTTAGACTTGGCTTTTTCCTCTCCATAAAAGTCTGGAGAAGAGCCTCTCTGTCTGCTGTAGGGGTCTCAGCAGAGAGATAATTCTCACCGCACACACACACATACACACACACACACAGACTGTGCACACACATCTACTGTATCTAGATGTGTACTATACTGTAGTACTGAGTATCTGTGGAGCATCCATACGTACCAAAGTGTAAACTACCCACTTAAATTTACACACTTAAACGATCTAGGTGTGTTGGTTGTCCCACTCGTTCTTGGAGAATACTCAAACTTTATGTCTGGTGAAGACAAAGAGAAGGAGACATTGAGGTAAGCCTGTAGTGTACTCAAAAATGTCACCGGCAGAAGTTGCCAACAAAAAGGACACTAGAAAGGGAATTGGGCAGACAGACTGGCAAAATACCAGAAGAGAGAGACACCTTTCAAGCCTCATTATACAACTCTCAAAGTCATCTTGTCTTCGATTTAGCCATGCCCTGCTGAATTTAGGAGACAGATGGACATTCAGTCTCTCCCTCTTTTCCAAAGTACTTTCTCTCACTGTAGCCCAGCTGTGGTGCTAAACCAGTCGAACAGATAGGACCTGTAGAAAGTCTAAAATAAGCTAGATAACTTGTTGGTTTCTGCTGCGTTCATGGTTACTGAGGCGTAGCACAGTCCTTCCCTGTCTTTAACACATAGGCAGACCCACATATGGACAGACATACTGAATTGTGATGGCTTTGTATGGGAAAGACAAAGGGAAGTAAAGAAACTAGACAGTAGAAATGTATAGGAGCAGTTGAGGGATGGATGGGTGGGAGAAAAGACAGGGAAAGTGGTAAATGTTTGATGGAGAGAGAGAGAAGTGGAGGGAGATAGGAGAAAAAGAGGACCTAAAGGAGTAAGGAAAGAGAAGAAAGAAGGGGATTATCAGAGCTTTTTCACATCTGTCCCTCCATTGCTACCACTTCTTTCCCACCAGAAATTCATTTGCATGAGTTGAGGGGAGAAATGGAGTGACGATCATCAGTAATGGATGTCTGCAGTTGATGAAGTGGTTTAATCATGCACCTTTGCATACTGTTGTGAAAGAGACTCAGAGATCCAATTTGTCTCCTGCATTACTCGAACGGCACAGAGGAACAGGAAGGTAGTGGAAGAAATAGATTACTTTCTCGGAGCGAGCCGGAGCTCCTTGTTCCTTCCCTCCCTGGATCAGGGGCAGATCTGATGTCCTGATAACAGATACCCTACAGCTTAAACTGGCACAGAGGAAAAAGTCAATCTTGTGATCAGATGAATTATGTCACATCTGTTCAGGCTACTCAATTGTATGTGCCACTCGGAGAAACAGAAGAGATAAAATTAACAGGAAAGAATCGATCCGTGTTCCTATCCGTGTGTCTGTGCATGTATCTGTGTGTGTAAAGTGACCGTCATTGCCCGTTGCACCTACATTACAGCATAAATCCATGTATGCTGTACAACCGGAAAACCATGTGACTGTAATGTTGCTTGTAATGTTGCACTACATCAAATCCAATTTATTTCCTTTTTGGTGGACTATTTTGAGTTTTTAGCTCCAAAAAAGTGTGAAAACGAGGGCAGTCGGGGAACTACAGTAGAGGTTTGGTGATATGACCTTTACTTCTGTCACTGTGAGTCTTTTTTCTGATGTCTTTTCAATGGACTGACCTCTTTCTCTATCACATTTTTCCCACACACTCATTGAAATTCATAAATATATGTGTCACATGTACTTCTTTTCCTCTTCCATATAGCCACATACACACTCACAGTACAACGCATCTCAATTTCCACTCCCACAGCTCATGCATGCTACCTGCTGTTCACACAAGATTGACTCTTATTATTGGGAATAGTCATTTCTGTCCATCTACTGGTTAGTCATTTGCATTTTTATGTCACATTACTGTATCACAAAGAGTGGGAACTCACTCATGAGAAAATGTCTCTGCAGAGAACTGGCTTTTTGACACAAAAGGTGTTTTAGGATGGTTTATGGACTTCTCTTTAGTCATTTGAGATGGCTTCATCTCTCAGCAGTGTGATTATTATGGATTATTGAAATGATACACAGACAAGCTGTAACCTGGAGGTCTGTTTAAAAAGACAGGCTATTGAATGTGTTAATAACTCCTAGACTTTGTGCTTGGGAACTCATGTGACACCCGTGTGTCTTTATTTTGTTTAAAGGGGACCATGTACGGATAAATCATAAATGTCCCTATTTGATGCACTTTACCAGATTGTAGCTTTATGCTAATTTACATCTGTAGTCCCTTGGTAGGTCAAAACAAAGAAGCAGCACAAAAACATAACATAAGTTATATGGATAAGAACACACAAGACAAAGCTACACACAATACAAACACACATACAGTGATGAATCCACAGTGTTCACCCGCCTGCAGTTCATCTCAGCTCTAGATAGCATTTTTGCTATTTGCCCTGTCACCACTCTCATAGCATTGTTTTCTATCAAAAAACCTCTAAAAACGCACTGGGCACTATGTGCTCAACTCCGAACAGCAGACTGGCAGAGTTAGTGACTAGCTGGTGAAAATAGTGGAGTATTTAGCAGCTAAAGAGACAGATATTTCCCTCAGGAGCTGGTGGAGACCAAAGCAGAGCTAAAAGTAAAGTGACATGTGGCTAGAAATATGATTCTATTTTTGTGTTCCACTGGACACTGCATGTAGACAAGCAACTGATTGCAAAGATCACCGCATTCACTTAAATTTTCCATTGACAGTAGTCGGTTTTGTGTCCACAGCTTGTTTCTGCTGCCCTCAAGAGGACATAAAATCAGATGCATGTTTATTCCTTTATTTATTTGCATCATGACCACATTATGTATAGATGTCTATTTCATATAATATAATGTAGCTTTTTCATTCTTTCATTCAACAGGTATTTACTGATAATAAGAGCTGTTTACTCTTTTTTTATACACTGTGATAAAAGCAAAGTCAAAGCAGTCAGACATTCAAAGTTACAAAACTGCAATTAAAAGAAAAAGATAAAAGAGGGATAAAGAGAAGGGCATCACCTTAAAGACAAGATAAGCTTAAAGATCTATGCCTCACTTAGATTAAAGACTTTATGTACAAGGATAATTAAATGTGAATAAAGTTAGTTCCATCCATCTATAACCACTGACTGAGCATTTAGCACTCCTCCCACAGTGATGAGTCCTAAATTCATAATGTGATAGAAATCTCAAAGCATTATGGCACAAAAAAAATCAGTTGTGGACACTTAAAAAATGTCACGGAGACCAGTGCAGTTGTCATGCAGGAAACTGTCCACCAGAGTCCAGTGTTTGACTGTTGAACAGAGTCAGCTGCAGGTCAGACTGAGGCTAGGGGAGGAAGAGCGGAGAGGAGAAGAGGAGGAGGAGGAGGAGGAGGAGGAGGGGGGGGGGGTTTGATGTCTCTGACTTTGTGCCAGATTTATCTAAACTCTGGTATGCTGTTTAGTTTTCTTTGGTCTCTTGTCACTGTTTGGCCATTAACACCCTGTCCCTCTGCCTCTGTATCCGTCTTCATGTCCTGCTCTTTTGTTCTGTTCTTGTCTCTCATACAGTATGTATAACCTTCCCATTGCTGTATTCACTCTTTTCTGCCTCCTCACTTTCTGCCCTACCCCTCCCTCCACTTTCCTTTCACCTTTCCCCCTCTTTCACCGTCTCACCTTTGCTCTTCTGGAGCCTGTTTTAGGGTGACTTTTTGGCGGGACAGCTATTGATCCAGAACGGTGCACTAGTGTGTAGATTTCACCTTTACAGCTGACGAGTCAGTTGGATGAAATCCAATGCGACATTCAAGTTCCCCCTCACATCAGTGTCAGCGTTATTGTCCCTGGTCCTCAACAACAGAGAGACGGGAGACTTCATGTGTGCACAGGGTTAGGAGGCGTACTTTAAAAATGTATTACAGTACAATTACTAATTAAAATGTAGTCACTAACCTAATCCAAGTATCACAATATTAAATTAATGTAACTTGGTTTCTTTCCGTCTTTTGGATTACTTCAACGCCAAATAAGGTGAAATTGTTTTACGTCTGTAATGTTTTATGTCTGTCTATTCACACACCCTAGCCCAGTCACCAACATCACCACCAACAGTCCCCAGATATTTTTAAGTAGTTTAAGTAGCAGTAGTAGTAGTAGTAGTAGGTTGGCCTGTGTAGCTAACGTTTGCAATTGGTCTATGCAGTGCGTGCAGTTCATTTGTGTAACTCATGTTAGTGGTTGGTCTGTGTAACTAGAATTAGCAGTTGATATCACCTGTAAATATCTCTTTAAATTGATTGTTGAAATAAGTTTATGGCAAAATTTTGACCTGTTGAAAGCATTTTTTAAAAGAGATAATTGCAACTTTCTGATTAGCTGGCTTCACTGCGACCAGAGTGGCGTTGTGTGACTCATAACCTGTTGCATGTGTGCACGCTGCACATGATAGTGTATCACTCTTTATTTAAAGTGTATTTTAAAATTGTTTGGAAAAGGGCAGGCACTATCAAGAAAACCCCTGGAAGGTGAGTGGTTGAACCATCTGTCATGCCTAATACGGGCTAACTTCAACCAATCACATCAACTCACTGGACCGAAGCCGAACCCCGAAGCTGGAAGTAGAGCGAAAACATAGTTTCCATTGATAAAAGCCTTCGGTGCTGTTCTTTGCCCTTCTTTCAATGTAGATATACTCTCCAGCTCTGATGTAATTGATGCTATCACAGTATCTACGCTAACCTCTTCGGGAGCCGCCGTTGTTTGTTCAAGACGAGTTGCTTCCGTGGATGCTTCCCGCTGTCGGTGCACCTAAAACCACACCTGTAGCTTCCAGTAGTCCCTCTGAGGACACTGATTGGCTTGCACCACCTCTGGTACAGACACATACAGATAGCTTGGAGCCTGGCAGGACATAGTCTTACGTGATCTCGCAATCTTGTGATCTCATGAATCCAGCTGCCTCACAAAGTAACTAATAACCTCCATTTCTACTAAATGTAACTGGAATCTGACTGCGTCCTTTTTTTTTTTTTTGTGGCTATAATTGAATACAGTTTCCTTTTCGTATCCTTATTCTGTAACCCTGTAACATATATCTGCTACTCTCCAAGCCAGGTAATATTTAGTATTTAGTTTTACTTTTCTTATGAAGTGATAACTTGATAATGAATCTGACGAATATATACATTATTCAAACTGGTGGTGGTGCATGATAATGTAATAATGAGGTTTGTTTATTCACATGCTGCTCTAGTTCAGTGGTTCACCTATTTTCCTCTTCAAGTCCCCTCCCTCCTCTCCTCCTCCTTCTCTCCTTTCTACCCTTACCCTCAGCTTCCTCCCTCCCTCACTTCCTCTCCCTCTCCCCTTCCTCCCTCCTCCCTGGCGGCTCCACGTCCCAGCTGACGGAGAGGAGCTGTGCCCTTGAGCGAGCTCCATGCAGCAGGAGCAGTAAATATCTGTCTTCCGATACAAGTCTTGATGAGACTCCCCAGAATGAGGCGCGTGTGATATTTTATAACACCTCCGAGATGTTTGAGCTTGCCTGGTGTGTTTGTGAAACCAAGAAAGGAAAGCCAGCAAGGAGACAATTGGATTAGACCAGAGACATTTCTATTCCTTATGAATAGATAATCACATCTGTTTTGTTAGGGTAGGATGTCATAAGCATAATACAGCTCTATGATTTATGCTCTGTGGTATCATTTGTGCCCATTTATCTGAGAAGCTCTTTGTGGGCAATAAATCAATATATTGTGATATCAGATCTAATATGGTCTTGGATTTAATTACTGTAATGTCAAAATATATCTTAAATGTTGTCTTGTCCAAGTCTTTAAGACTATGTTACAGGTAAATTCTTTTCTGAGCTAATTTGAGTGTGCTAGTTCAATAAAATCAGCAGTAAATTCTTTATTCTTTATTTGGATTCGCATTTGCTTCCACAAAGTGAGGGCTAGTCACCGACAACAAAAAGACAACAATTAAAAAAAAACACTGTTTCATTAAAACTATAAAAAGGAATGTGAAAATTTTAATCAGAAAATAAGTCAAATGACTCTACACATGAAACAATACATAGCAGTAACCTACAGTAGAAACAAAAACCAAATTTGTCAGACACACAGCACCAAAAAAAGCAATTACACCATTTTTCATTTAAATAACTTTCTGAAAGAATATCTGTTTTTGATCTGTCTGATGTTGACAGAGAACATATTTCATGCAGATGACCCTCTATAAAGAAGAGTTTGTGTATATTTACATTACAAACATAAAAATATATACATGCATTTATACTAATATGTGACATTTCTTAAAAAAAAAAAAGGTTAAGATTCTCTGATTAAAGTATTTTGGGTTGTTGACAAAAGAAGACATTTGGCGATGTCACACTGGGCTTTGGGAAACGCTGATCAACATTTTTCACAATTTTCTGACATTTTATCAACCAAACAACTAATCGATTAATCGAGAAAACAATTGATCGATTAATTGACAGTTGAAATAATCATTAGTTCCAGCCCTAATTTTATCCATATTGACCACCAATTTGAATGTTTTGTTGTTGCTAATAATACAACAATACTACAATATAAACAAGAAAAATCGAGTCGTATTGTGTGTGTGATTGTTGACAGGTGCTAACATAAGAATGACTGAGGTGCTGTGTGTGTGTGTGTGTGTGTGTGTGTGTGTGTGTGTGTGTGTGTGTGTGTGTGTGTGTGTGTGTGTGTGTGTGTGTGTTTGGGGGGAGGGGGGTGAGCACAACTGTGTCAAAAGAGATAATTTTCCATAAGTAGGCTTGACTCCCTTCCTCTTCTGTAGTAACCTCCCCCAGTAGCCATGGTAACCATGTCATTTCCAAGGAGGGCTGTTCGCTGCAGTGTTAGCGTGGAGGGTCTGTGATCCACCAATCACATGTTCCACTCGCCTCCTCTGGTCCAGAGCATCTGTCGCTCCCTCTGTCAGTGCTCACGTACACCACTCTCTGTCTCGCTCCTTTTCAGTTTCTGTGACTGTCTTTATCTCTCGTCTGAAAGTTGATAGCTCTGGAAAATACCCAGAATGCTGCGGTGCCATTCCTCTGGAGTAGTGACAGAATGTGGAGGCAGTGGCTGAGGGATAGATGACTGCATGTGACTGGTCTGTCTGTGTGAACATGTACGTCTGTGTGTATGAACTTAAAGGCAGTGCTGCTAGGACAGCAACATCCCTGCTATAAATAACACTCATAGGTGTGATACTGATTAACTGTGTTTATCATTTATTATCAAAATACCACAGACAGAAGGAAAGAGTGACCACAGCGTGGTGTGTCCCAGGGATTTTCCATATCCGGGGGGTGAATGACCACAGTGTTTACACATCTGTTTGGAGCAGTTTTTCCACTGACAACAAAAGTGTCTATTTAGCAGAGTATCCACAGGAATTATTATTTTATTAAATGTTTTGTAGAGCAGATTTAGTTCCACCCATCTATACCCTGTTCGGTCTCAAACTTTTTCTGACATGCCTCCCTTCATAAGTTAAAAACAAGTTCATGCCCCCACCCTACAGTTTGTATCAGTCATTAACAATAACTGGGGAAGCAACAAATAAAAAAGGATCCAAGTTGAATCTTGATGAAATAAAGGTTACCGTGAAAGCATTAGCAAACTCTTATTTATGTCCCCTGCGTAAATTATATTTATTCAGTTTGTTTCACTCTGTATTTTTCCCCATCCACTCCCACCCCTGCTGTGGCTCTATCCCCACCCAGGGGAGCCCATCCCCCAGTTTGAGAGTATCACAGTTTATTGCCCAACCTATGCTTAGGACAGTATGTTTAGGGAAATATCTAAGTTTATTTGCTTTCTTGCAGAAAGTCAGACTGGTAAATATCAAGTTGCATCTAGCAGCTGGTTAGCTTAGCCTAGCATAAAGATTGGAAACAGGAGAAAACAACTTGCCTGGCTCTGTCCAGCAATAATAAAATCCACCTATCAGCACCTCTAAAGCTCACTAATTCACATGTTATAGCTTTTTTTTTCTGTTTTGGTTTGGTTTGTTTTTTTAATCTGTACAAAAACTGAAGTGTAAAACACCTTTTTTCGGGGAGTTTGGTGAGTATAAGGCTGCCACTGGACACTTGCATCAGCATTGCAGCATCCTCTATCTGTGTTTTCGAAGTCCCCAGGAAACCAGCCTCCAAGCTGCAACCTACTCGCTGAAAATGGCAAATTAGCAACTTAGTCACTAACAATATGAACGTAGGATAGAAGCTGTTACCTTCTCTTTTCTAGTGATTTGGCCATTGTCATGTCAAGGCTCATCTCCTGATGTGCAAATATTCTACCAAAACAAGTCCCCCACCAACATTGTTTTGCAGGGGCACTGTTGCTGCATCCTGGACTCAGCACTGCCCAACTAGACTGTAATTGGTTTAGAGAAATACAAACAAGCAAGAGCGTTTTTCCCGCATATCAGAATGATAATGTGTGGAGCCAGACCTTTCTACAGAACTCAGTCTCACATAACCAGACCCGTCTTCACAGGGCTATTAGTGGAGCTAGCAATGGTTGCCTGGCAACTCATGGTGATGTTTCAGTTTCAGTTTGATTTTTGTAGTCATCAAAGTCTTGATAAGAAAGACTAAACTATGAAAAAAAAGCAGAGCTTTGTGTCACAGAATATATATTTTTTATTTTTTGCTACCTAATTAATCATATCTTGAATCCTCAGCTTTATCTAATGACTCCTTTGGGGGATTCTGACCCCAGGGTGGGAACCACAGGTCTAATATCAACACTCTATCTACTGATAATGGTCGATTTCTTTGTTTCCTTAAAGGCAGAAAGGTTTAAGAACACTATGCAGTTGTGGGTGGTTCTCCAAGATAAGATAATCACATCACTTACCACACACAGGTGTAATAACCCAGCATCAAACATATTACATGGTTACGGCTGTTAAGGTTCTCGGCTTCTCCCTCCTGCTCGCACAGATAGTGATCAGATCGAGGCATTTTCCAGGACAGCAGTGAGTGGCTGCCATCCTCCTGTGCTGGAGCTCAGCTATGAGGAGAAATCAGCGGGGGTGAGCTTGTCATCCTCAGCTCCCGCTCAGCTGGCTGCAGTGGGGGCGTGTCTGCTGAGGGGTGAGAGGTGGGAGGACAGAGGGTGTCCCTAATACCAATGGAAAAGCCCCTAATCCTCTGTTAAAGTGTCCCCATTGACGGTTGGGGTGGGGGCCCAAAATAGCGTCTGGTGTTATTGTTGTTCTTCTTCTGCTGTTGTTGGACTTGTAAACCCCCCCCTCCCGTAGTAGACACACATAGATCCACTACTGTTCGCTGCAACACTGACTTCATGCAGCCAGGTAGAGCAAACCCACCCTGGACACACAGAACACATACACCCTCGTTGCTCTTTGTTAGTGGAAAAAAGCTGATAAGCAGGATGACAATAAAGAGCAGCGTGCTGGCAGAGACTGAGGGAGGCTGGGAGAGTGAACCACAGTGGGAGGGAAAGAGGGAGAGTGGGTGGGATAACAAGAGAGAAGAGGAGGGAGGGGGGTTGACATATACCAGTCGAGTCATTTTAGCTAAAGTATTTGTTTCAGCTGCTATTTTCAGTCTGGCCCCTCTCCCCTGCTTGCCTCCCCAACCTTGGATATCAAGATCACACCTACACCCCTCCCACCCTTCCACACCCACCCAGCCACGTCCCCCTTAGAGTAAATGAAGGTGAAGAAGAAGAAGAAGGAGGCAGAGAGGGAGGGAGAAGCCTCAGCTATTATGGTAAGTCAGGGTGCTCTTCCTGCACCCTCCCCGTTCGAAGGTGCTTTCTGGGGCAGGGGCCAGCTTCTGTGAGGCGGCAGGGATTTACCCTTGTTGACACATTTAAAAAAAAAGATAAAGAGGAGGACAGGGAGGGCGAGAGGCAGCAGAGGGGATTTGGCGTGTGTCCTTCCTGCAGCGTGAAAGACTGTGAGATGCTCAGCGCTTTGTTTACTCACCACTGGACCCTCTCTCTTCTTCTCCCCCGCCCCTACTCTCTTCTTTCCTCCGTCTGATGAGCAGGGCATCGACCAGACAGCGGAAGGAACTTTTGTATCCGCTACCTCCTCCAGTACATCTTGGTTTTTGTTTTTTTTACTGTGTTACCTGAGCCAATGGCGCCTTGCTCTTTCCTCTGAGTGGGATGGAGCCCCCGAGGTTAAGATAAGGACAGACCTAACTGACTGACTGACTTAGTAGATGACTGGTTGGCTGCTTGGCTGGTCGGCCACTCCGAGCTCAGGTTTCACTCCTGTTCACTCAGAGGAGAGAAAGAAAGAGGGGAAGTGAGTGAACATGGCTGTGGAAGAGGGTGCTGTCTTCCTAACACAAGTGAGTTAGATTTATTCTGACATTTATTTGTGTTATTTTAATTCTGAAAACTTAGCCTGCTGTTGTGATTTGGTATAATTTAGAAAAGAGAGGTTGTTGGCTGTCTCAGAGCTTAAAGCAAATTCAGTGTTACACTGTATCACTCATTATGACTGCATGCATGGGTGTTTGGATGTGTATGAACATGGAAAGCTGGTCTTCTGCAGTCAGAATTAATGTGCATGTTTTCTTCAGGGTAATAATAACATGCAGGAGTCTTTTAGCACCCATCAGGGAGTTTGGTGTCTAGAAAGCTAATTGCACCTGCATATTCATGTTGTCTATATAGCCTACAGTAGAGATATGTGTAAATTATTGAGTGAGTTGGGCGCCTTTTCTTTTAAATGAATTGCTTTCTCAGATACTGATTTACTCTGTGTTAATTAGTTTTGGACAAAGCCAGGCTAGATGTTTAAGCCTCTTTCCATTCATCCAGCTTCATATTTAGCACACAGGCATGAGAGTAGTATTAATCAATTCAATTAACTCTTTGTTAGCAGGATAACAAATGAATGTATCTCCCAAAATGTTTAACTGTCCTGAAATGTCCTTTAAGATGGAAGAAAAGCATGTAGTATGAAAGGCTTGTTTTCTAGTGCTTTAAGGAATTCACTCACCAGTATCTTAACAGGGCAGTTCCCCCTAAAATCCAAAATGCATGTTTTTTCCTCTGGCCTGTAGTGCCACTTACCCATCTGGAGTGTTTTGGTGTGAGTTGTAGTGCTTTGGAGTCATCACCCGAAGAGATGTCCGCCCTCTCCTTTAAATATAATGGGACTAGATAGCACTCAGCAGTGTGGTGCTCAAAGTGTAAAAAAACAACAACATTTAAAAAAAACATCCGCAATGTCTCTTTCTAGAAATCATGACCTGGTTACTTAAAATAATCCAGACCTTTTTGTGAACAAGTAAATAAGTATTAAGTAAGCAAGTATCAAATGTGAAAACGGTATTTCCCTACAGCTCCACATGAATCTGCAGCCCCTTCAGCTTTCCAGAACTTTATAGCAAGTTTCAGCTCAGTGTTAATCTCTGTCTCACAACTGTTCTTTCTCTCTCTGCTCAGTGAGTACTTTCACTGCTCTCAGATGTTCTATTTTGGCTGCTGCAGGCAGCTTTTTTTTTTCCATGAAAATGCTCTAAAAACCGACTGTACACAGTTGGTAAATTAAGCATTTGGCAGGTAAAGGGTCAGATGTTTCCTAAACTGGTTGAAACAAGAAACAGAGCTGGAAGGAGAGTGAATTTTGGACTTAGATTAACCAGATTTACAGAAACACATCAAATGAATGATGATGTTGCTCCATTACTTCTGGATGTGTAAATACGCAAGTATTCTCTAACAGGCTGTCCGTATCGACTTGAAAATTGATAATATTGTTAATGTTGTGTTTACAGCTTATTTCAGCCGTCCCCAAGTGGCCATAAAAAGAAAATTGGACAGAAAATGTTCAACAGAAGCACATTTGAAACAAATAATTACTGTAGGTACTTTAGTGTGAGGCTGCAGCTATGGATTATTTTAGTAACTAAGTATCCTACAGATTAATCGATTAATCGATTAATTGAATAATTGATTAGAAATACTTTTTCCTAATTAAAGAACAACAGTAAATAAACAAATGAGAAAATAAGACAGTTGTCTTAAAATGAACAAATAATTTATTTCCTTAGAAAGAGCAACATTTTTATTTATTAAATTGCAATACAATAGTATGATCTTTCAAAACTACACCAAACCCTCTGAATATACCTGCTCTATTGGTGCATTTTAGGCTGCAATTGCTGTTTACAACACCTGATATTTTGCTTTTTGGAGTATTTTATGAATAATTGTGAGGGGAATTGGTGTGCATGTGTGTGTCATAATAATAACATGAATAAAGCTCAGGCTTTTAAAAAGTTGGTCACAGACTTTTATTCTTGGTGGCTGTTTTCTTGAGCAAAAATTAAGGACACACTTAGAGAAGTTAGAGCAGTTTTGGTTTAATCCCAAACCTTGGACTCTTTCTGTTGTTTTCCATGGCCTGCCTCTTCTATTCACCCAATGGAAATTGCTGCGAGAAACATTTATTTATTGTACTCTTTCAGCCGTAAAACACTTCCTGGATCCAGGAAATGATTTAATCATCTCATCTCAATCATCCTTTCATTCATTTACTGACTCATTCTTACAGTCATTTCTCCAAGTGCCCATTAGGAGGCATGATACATTGAACCACTTGTCTCCTCTTTGCAGAGCTCCTGAAATGTTTGGTGCTTTCCATCAGCAACACTGCTACAAAAGAGGAATGTTTTAGAGTGATGTTGAGGACAACAGTGTGTGATGTTGATGCACTGTTCATAGAACATCTTTACACATTTGAAATCTGAGGAGACTCTAAAATATGAAGACTCCTCTTATAGATTGCTGTTCATTGTGTTGCCAATACCATGATTTTCATCCATACCTCTTAAAGCCTTAATAATGATTTTCTGGTATGAGCACGTTGACAGTGAAATTGGGGCATTAATTCATCAATAGCTTTGCTATTTTTAGCCTTTAGGGAAATCAGGATGATAGGACAAAGCGGGATTGGGGGATTTGGGATGGTTGACAGTTTAGTGATGAGAGGAATGAATGTGGTGGTTGGTGGGGTGAGGTTCGTTGGCAGTGGTGGGTGTTGTAGTCCACCACTGGATGCCCCTGGCTTTGTGCTGGTGGAGCTCTGTCTGTTTTGTGCTGTCAGGAGAGAAGGGGATAAAGTGGAACAATACGGCTGCTGCTGGTCTGGCTCTCCTCTTCTAAGCTCACTCAGTTCACCCAGCGACATCCATGTCTGTCTACATTTGTATGTACATATTTTTGCCTGCATGTATTTTAAGGGAACACCGTCCAGAAGTGTGTGCAGACATGTATGTGTTGATATATTCCTTCTTATACATGGATCCTGTGCAAGATACTGCACAAGTTTGTGTTTGGTTACACACTCGGTGCAGAGTGCCAAACTGACATCATCACAGTCTGGCTGCCGGGGATATCAGTCTTTATACATCTAAATATCCTCGATCCATCTAGACTATCACAGCGTTGATGTCATGAGGAGAAGAAGTGCCAAGTACAGATTCAGCAGAAATGAAAACAAATGCTCTGCCGCTCCAAAACCTCATGAATCTCCACACTGCCCAGCTTCTATTTGAGATCATGACAGACACTGTGTCCCAGTTTTGTACTGCATAACACTTGTATACACTGCATAATATTGTATTTTGCAGTTGATATAAATGAAATCAATATACTTCACTAATTTATCCCGAGAAAAACTAATAAATTATGTGCGCGTTGGACATTAAACTGTGACTGTGGAACTTTGGTAAACAGCACAATTAGAAAGCAAATTGATTAATACATGATTTTGTTTTGTTTATTCTAATGTTTTGCAGCTGTGAGTTGCTGTTCTGTTTCTTCTTGGGCCAGTCATTGTGGGCCAATATAATTCATCAACAGCACACTGAAAAAGTATGTGTGGTTTTTTTTTTTAGGTATACATATAGTACTGTCTTTCGCTTAATCTTGTCTCTTTTCCATTGTAAACAAACTTTATACTCAAGACCTGTTTCAAATGAGTATTTAATATGGAATTGTGATACAGATTCCCACAAGCTATAAAAAAGACAAGACATTCTTCATTAACTGGACACAACTGATATGGTAAAAGTAGCACCTTAATGCTTTAATATAGTCTCCAGTGCTCAGATCATTAATATTATTGAGTTATTACATTTCTAAATTAGCCAGACTGATATTAACTTATCACAGATACATCTGTGTCAGCATATATGCTGACCCACAAGTAACAAGATATTGAAATACAGAGGTTGTGAGGCTTTACTTGTTTTGGATTTGGCATCTATACTATAGCGACCCGAGGGAGACTCGAGACTAGCCACCAGCAGGAATTTGAGGAAAGGGCACCATTTTCCATCACTTTAGGCCTATAAAAGTGATCAAAGAATTATTCATTTCCATATGATTTTTTGTCAAAGCCACAGGGCCACTGGAGAGGGACATAAGAACTTGCAGGTTGCTGACGTGTGAAAAGTCTGACTCTGGGAGTGCCTTAGTAGTCCAAGAGGCTACTGTGCATTCCACATTGTTGCGTGACCACATGGCCTTCGGAAGATCCCTGGTTCAATTCAAGTTGCTTGTCACGCCCCTGTCTTTTTCTCATTTCCTGTTTGTTGTCTTATAAAGGCAAAAAATGCATGAAAAATCTAAAAAAAAAAAAAAAAAAAAAAAAGACAAGGAAAATCTGACTCTTAACAATAAGAAATGGAGTTGCAGTCACAGTAGCAGTAATATTTCAGTTTTCTTTCTCCCTTTTTAAAGAGCATCTGCAGACACCAGTCGGTGACCAGAGGGCATTTTTAATTAGAACTAGGATGGTTAATTGTAATTTTTACAGCGACTTACCCGGAAATTAGCTGCATTTTTGACTTCACAAGACTTTAATTGGGAATGATATAATTTTCAGCTTTTCCGGTTATCACTCGTGTGTCAGATTTCTCTCCCTCTCTGTCTCTCTCTCATCCTCTCCCTTCAATCTAACATTAGATTAATGCTTTCGTTCAGGCTTAACCTAGTCTTTAATGGCCCCATTTTCTTTGAACCTCTGATCTGCGGAGGCTTAATGATATTTCTCTTACTAATCTCTTGCCCCATCCTGCGTAATGCTTCATTCACAAAGACTTGAAGATCCCTCATGCTGGACGTAGATGGGATGTGGACGGAGGGTGGAACATGTTGGTCACTGGTTTTCACTGCAGGCATTAAGGGATAAACTGACGAGAGCAGTGAATAGTGACTTATGGATGAAGACTACTTAATCTGTTGGCACTTAAGCTTGTGCAGATGCAGAGGAAGAAGCAGAGAGTGCTGCCTGATATTTAAAAGGTTACTGCAACATGGCAACCATTGAAAAAACATGCAAACTTTAAAAATGCTCTTAGACGTCCATATTTTTAAAGATGCACTGTATCTGTTTTAACAGTAAGAGCATGTATGAGTGTGTTAATATTTCATTGTTGTCTTATGTACTAATACATAGTATAGTACAAACCAACCAGTGATTTTCTATTAAATATCTGTATTTTATGTTTAAAAGAAAAAGATCACAGTATTACATGTCATGTTTGACTTACATAATATTTGATGGTGTAAATCATTGAGTACTTGTCATGCGCACTGGTGGTCCACAGCAGCGTGACCCGCGTATTTCCATGTCAGAGGTTTTAGAGCGGTCAAACATTTGGTGACACTCAACAAAGCCTGAGAGTCGTGGTGAGTCACACAGGCCTGTTGCACACAGCGTTGCACAGACTAAGGACACATGTCAGTTATGTAAGAAATACGTCTGTAACTGTTGGCATGTGTACCAACACACACACACATGCTGCACAGATATTTTATTATGTGGAGAGACTTTGACTTGAATAATTGATGATAGCTGGGACTGACGGTGATTTTCTGAGCAAAAAAAACTGAGATTATCTTGATGTTTTAGGAATAAACTGGCTTTCAGTCATTTGCAGTATTTCAGAAATTAAACTAAATTTATTCATAGTGCACACTTTAAAAAAAACAACAAAACTTAAACCAATTGCTCTACCAGAGAGGTTGAAAATACAATAAGATGAATACAAGAAAATAATACTAAAGAAACGAAGGAAAATAAATACATATGATAAATAAATACATTTAGACAATCAGGATAAGTCATCAAGTCAGGAGACTTTGGCCAATCACAGGTCAGTGACAACAACTGAGCAGCCTAACTTTCTGTGCAGTTTTCCTTCCATATATGTGTGAATATTCCTGATCAAATTTCCTGTCAACATGATGCATATGACTGTGGCATAAACACAGTAGTGTATTTGTGTTTAGTGGTGTGGTTGAGCAAAACGAGAAAGGAAAAAGAAGAGTATTGGTGGCTGCACTTAAGACAGAAGGGTTTTGATGATCAGAGCATAGGGAGCAACAACTTGCCCACAAATAAACACTACAGAAGTTCAGGAAGTTCACGTCTTAAATCTCTTTTGCTGGGTAAAGTGAAGGGAGAATCTGATGGGTTAAACTGGAGCAGAGTGAGCTTCTTTCTGGCTCATGCACTTCTCTCTAGGTTCCAAAACATGGATAAAGATATGTCTTCAGTGTGTTTTTTGTGGACATATTGTCCAAAAAAATAGACTTGAAGCCTAAATAAACGCTTCAGCTGGGACACAAGACACACAGAGCTGGTGGTTGTGTGAGACATGTGAGTAAATAACGCATCTGACTTACTTATAGTCAAGACAGGGAGTATTTAACAATGTGGAATGAGACTCAATTAACTATCTTTTTCTAGAATCACGTCCTGCACCTTTAATGTAAGTGTATGAAGTGACCCCCTGTTCAGCTTATAGTTCTTCTTGCTATCGTGTTTTCTTATCACAAAGACATTGTTTTCATCCCACTTGTAAACAAATGTCACTATGAATCATGCTGGTATCATGGGATATGTAGTCACAACGTAGAAGTGTCACAGAAAAAGAGCAGGAAGTTTACTTCAGTGTCACAGTTGAGGTGTGACTCTGTGATGACAGAGAGCTGGTGGAGAGTGCCTGCTGGCTGGTTTAGACTGGATGGGAGCCAAAGTGTTTCTAACAGGTCATCGTGAAGGACGCTGAGTCTTGGTGTCCATGTCCATGACTAACAAGTAGAAGACATCAGTCTGAGAGCATAGTGAATGGTCTTTGAACCGGTAAATCACAACACATGAATAAACAAACGTCTTTTGATTAATGTTGTTAGTTTGCTTTTTCTTACAGTGGAAATTAAAATTGTTTGTCTTTTCTGATGGTTGTCTTCCCAGAATAGTAGAGACCGTTTTATTGGCATCTATATCGACTGATACTCACCTTGTAAATTGTGGTAAATAAGATGACATTCACAGATGGTGGTGGTGGTGTTTATCTGTTGTGTTGCATCATTTTTGCGCTAACTAATGTTGTGTTGGTTATTTGCAGCTGGGAACAGTAGCTAGCATCCCCAGCTGCCGTTTCAGAGTAAAAAATCACTGGCTGGACACAAATCTGAAGGCAATAGCTACAATAATTTATTTATTTATTTATTTAATTATGTTTATGGACTTGGTCTTTGGATAAGTAACTTCTACAGATATGTACAAAGGAAATAACATTTTTAAGTTTTACCCATTAAGCAAAAGGGAAAATAAGATAAAATAGATAAATAAGTCAATTTTAAGGCCACATGGTATCATGGTATCAGTTTCATGGTATCAGCCATATTGTTATTTTAAACATTGGTATTGAATTTCTCCATCGATGCATCTCTGACAGAAACACAACACAATCCAGTGCACAAGCGATGAAGTTCTGATGCTGTATCCCCACTGTTTCTAACATGTTTTGTAGTGAGGCAGCAGCCAGCAAGAGATTCAGGCCGCTGCACTGGATGTTTATGAGTTTTCACAGTCAATGGCCTATTTCACTGCACAGTGCAGCTGTGCCAAATATTAATGATTCTTTTGCAGCTGCTGCTCTAACTTGATTGCTTTTAATGAATAATCTTCAGCTTTTATGATGCCTCTTTAAACTTTTGGCAATCTTATAAAGTTACTTGTGCATGTGCATCCCTTTATGGTCGTGCTTGTATTTTTGTTGTAATTGTTCTTGACCCTTGTGCTGGTTCCGGCTCTGTGCCAGTGACACAGTCTCTTGTATCATGACTTTTCTCAAGGCCACGAGAACAGAAATATCATTAGTGGTTCAGTGCTACCAAAGAGTCCTCTGGGAGGTTGGGGGAATGGAAAAAGGAAGACATTTCTAGATGTTGGCTGATTGGCTGCAGAGATACACTATGAGCTTTGGCTTAATGGTCTCTTGTAATCAGGAAATGACTTGGTTTCCAGTTAGCGCCGCTTCATCTGCCATTATTTTGTTTGTGTACACATGAGCACACACAGACACAAATATTTTCCTCTCACAGTTTTTTACACTGAAGCCTATCAGTGGAACAATCTGATGCTGGATGTCTTGTTCGTTCACATTTTGGCTTTGGGTCAGATCCCTCTATGTTCGTCAGAGTTATTTCTGGAAGAGCACGACGGAGGGGGGAGGCGGAGAGTACAATGTTGGATAACCGCTCATACCGTTTGGCCCTGCTGAGTTTATCCTAAGTGTCTCTGGACGCAGGGCTAAATTTAGCAGGTCTGGGCTTTTGATAATTCAGGGGAATTTGGTTTTTGAGCCTCTATTATGAAGCAGCATATCACAGCTCTTCTCGGTCCTGCTCTCAGCAGCTCCACTGCTGAGTTTTACAAAATGCTCTTTGCGAGGCTGCTGCTGCTCCGAAGTAGCAACAACAAAATGTGCAGAGTTTGCTGTGTGTCATTTTATGTCAAACTAAATGTCCTGGGAGCTAACATGAGCACAGAAAAGAAACACAGCCTCCCTCTCTTCTGTCTCCATCTCTTCTTCTTCTTCTTTGTCTACTCTCATCCTTCTTTCGATCTCTCCCCCTCCCCTTTCTCTTCCTCTACACGCACACACATACACACACACACACACACACACACACACACACACATGCACATCACATTTGTTATAGGGGCAAAAACATGCTTGCCTCATCATTTTATTTTGGTGTGCAAAGCCCTATTTCTGTAGTGAAATAAAGGACAGCCAAGCAGAATAGAGAAGCTCTGCTCCCCGTAGCACAGCGACGTATACACTCCGACGTGCTGTTACTGGTGGATTCAGAGGAGATCTCTGTGGACGGGAGGAGGTCTCTATGGCAGCTGAAGGACCACCCGGTCATTGAACTTCCTACCTTTGGGAATCAGAGACATTTGGATTGAGAAAAGCTGGAATAACAGTTAGGCGGGATCTGGTGGATGATGGAGGATGACGATGGTTGTTGGGGTGTTTTGCTGTGGCTCTGGTGGCTTGCTGATGGATTTACCTTTTGAGATGTTTGCGTTTCAGCATTGTCTTGATTTCAGACATCGATTTGGGACAATGGATCTACTCTATTTGTGGATATTGGCTTTGTTTTTTCCCCTTCTAAGATGTTTTTTGGGTTTCTGAGAAACTATGACAGAGTTCTACCTGGTAAAGTAACATTTCGGCATTTGTATGTGCTTTTATTCTCCTGTGTTCCCAGTTTAATGCAGGTAAGCATGTGTTTAGAGTCTGACGTGACATGCTCACCTCCTCTCTCTTTCTCTCTTCTTTTCTCCAGTCTGACAGTAATGCCAGTTACCTGCGAGCAGCCCGGGCAGGGAACCTTGAAAAAGTCCTTGACTACCTCAAGTCTGGGGTTGAGATTAACATTTGCAATCAGGTACGTTTTCTGAAACTGTTTTTGTGAGTGTCTGTCCTCCTCAGGGTCAAAGGAGATTTTTTTTTTCTACACATAAACACTGCATTAGCCGAATTTCAAATTAAAGGCTCAAGGGCTCATGTCTAACTGAACAAGCAGGATCAGCCTGTAGATGAAAAATGTTATTATCTTAACCCATCCATTAAGCCTAATTAATAATTTATCTCACAGTATATCCTAGTGCACGAAGTACAGCAACTCCACTAAATATATTTTCTTTCTCAGAATGGTCTGAATGCTCTCCATCTAGCCTCCAAGGAGGGGCATGTAGAGGTTGTTGCTGAGCTGCTGAAGCTTGAAGCTGCTGTGGATGCAGCCACAAAGGTAAGGCCCCCCCACCCCGTCACCTATCAGCTGATGTTATGGAGGACTATATTTGGATCCAGCACAAAATGTGGCTGCACTGTAGGATTAAACAGCACGCAACTACGGCGCTACTGTAAGTGTGCAGCCTCTGTTAGGGGTTTAATATTGGATCAATAATTAATGATCGCTGTGGGGATTGCTGCTGGATAAAGTGAGAAAAATTAAGCAAGAAATATATGTCAGAATAAAGCAAAGGGAATTCAGTATTACTACAGTAGAATGTTTTAATTGGAAACAAGCCTGTATGTTAAAAAGAATAAGAAGGGTTATATTGTATGTAATGTTCAGGGGTTTCTTCCTTTGAAGCATCTGTACTCTGATGCTAAAAGGAGTTGAGCGGGAGAGCCATTGAAAACATTATCCAGATTTGAGCCCAGAAGGCTTCCACTCCCATTTAGTTGTCTCGTTCAGCCTCCCTGCCACAGGCCACACGCCTAGTGCTGACATAAACAGAGGACACAATGAAATATTCAAGATCAAGGAGAAAATCTCCCCAATTAAAGCCTCCCTTTATTGTGACCCCGAGGATGCTGGGGGATTAGTTTGAGACTTGGGAATCCACTGCCTGTGCACTAATGCCTATAGATTTGTATTTTCTGCAGCCGATGGAGACAATCAGGGAGGCAGAGCCATCGAGGATACCTAGATTTAGTAACACAGAGCATTTCGTTCAGACTGTGTGGTGTTTAATGCTACAGTTAATTGTGTATCCGCCCCTAATGTTGTGCTGCTCTTGTTGTGGGAGAATTAAACAAGATGCCTTGTGCTCGGTTCATTAGTCACTTAGCAGGTCTGTAACAAATACAACCCTTGTGAAGCTTACAACGTTGAGACTGTGAGAGAGATGTTGAGTTAAGTTTGTTGTCATCTCTGGGGCTGCAGTCTGTGGTGATTTACTTGATTGATCTGTGTTTGTGGAGCCTTAGATGTTCAGTTTGAAACAGTCAAAGAAAAGTTTATTCACACCAATTTTTTAGGCTGTAGTGATGTTCATGTTAGAACCAGATCTGCTACAAATGCCGTGCATACTAATAATTTTCTTGATACATTTGAGGGAAATGTAGTCCAGTTGCTGCATGGATTATATTCAGTGGCAATGTTTCTACTAGTGAAACGAGAGCTGTGGTTTTGTACCACACACAAGTTGTATGTAGAGGTAGACAGAATGGTTGGTGGACGTACCAAGCTGGTCTTTGTGTCCCACTGTTTTATGCTTTGTGCTTCAAGTCACTGTTGACTTTTTTAAATAACCAATACCACCAGCTTTGTTTACCCTTAAAGGTGAGGTAAATGGTTTTGGAGAAAGAGAGTGACAGTGTGAGTGAGTGAGTGAATAGTGACACCCTGGGTTGGGTTGAGTCTCACTGTTATGTTATGAGTGGCAGAGTTTTCTGAGCCACAAACCCAAAGCACTGATTTTACACACCAAAGTCTGTTTACAAAACTCTGCATATGTGGAGCTAGAAAGAGCACTGAACTATGGCTGTTTCATCCAATATGTTTTTTTCCTTGGCGGGGAAGGTCATCACCTGCACTGTTCTGCCTCTGATTAGCTTATCCTCATATCTTTTACTCTCAAACTAACCAATCACTCCTCATGCCTCAACTTAAAAAAAGTGTGTTGAGTGTACATAGTCATGACAAAAACTTTAACCATGCTGTAGTTGCTGTGAGCTGATATTGTATTCAAAGAGCAGATATTAGAGGAAAAAAAATAATTTGTTGTCAGTGTGCACTGGTTTGTCATGGTGAGTGTTCATAAGTTAAGTGAGTTGCATCTCTTCAACATTGTCTTGGGTCAGTTGTTCAAAAATTCTGATAAAGTTAAATCAATACCACTCTTAGCAAAAGCTGAACCATGTAAGCTTCCTAAATTTAGTGTTCTACATATTACAGAGCTATAGTTTGCATTATATTACACTGATGATCATGACATTGTATCCGCCCCCTGTAGGGGTGTATATATTTCTATGAATATAGTATTCCTATTTCCAAAGGAAATGCAGTACAGGAAAGTTTGTATGGGAACAAATCATTCATCTTAAGTATGTGTGTCTGCACAATAGGCCTTAAATGTCTATAATAAACCATCATCAGTTAGACAGCCTGTCATGATTCAGTTTATAAACTGATAGTAGAATTGGTTTTACTGTTTTGTATTTAACAGAAGCCTTTAGGCTCAGTAAAAGACACACACTCATGTCTTCAGCTACACTGTATATCAAACAGTCCAGTCTGTCTTTTTATGAATCTGCCCCATGCCTCAGCAGGCATGCATATCTGATTTCCTTGCTGCAGTTTAAAGTACATGCAACAGATGATCACTATTGTGCAACAGCACGTCTCAAATAAGAAAGGCCAGTATCACGCGGCCAGCCAACAGGCCTGGGGTCGACTCTGCCTTCACAAGGTCCTGCACAGGCTCATAAAAAGCCTCCCGTAGTTTTATTTATGGCCGGGGCTCAGCGGGAGATCATTTATGTGTGGGACGTGGGGCATCGGAAGTGACACATTGTTGGCAGTGCAGGCAGGGGGATGCCAGAGCTGGAACAACAGCGGTACAAAAGTGTGGTTGGCGTGAGGGGGGATTCACTGGGGCACATGGATACTGACATGGATAGATATACAGACTATAGTGGCAAACATTCTTACACACACACATACACACAAGCAATATGGTAGGACAGGTGGGATGGAGATTAACACACATTCCTCTGGTTGTTTCATGTAATCCAGAAAGGAAACACTGCTCTGCACATAGCTTCACTGGCTGGCCAAACGGAAGTCGTCAAAGAGCTGGTCAATAATGGAGCCAATGTCAACGCACAGTCTCAGGTGGGGTATACTCACACACACACACACACACACACACACACACACACACACACAGACATGGACATGTGCACAATGTCAAAATGACAGTAAGCTCCTGCTGGTGTACAGTACATTTAGGACCTGAAACAACTTTTAATTTATAGTTACACTGCTCGATGCACACATTTGTTTGGATGATACTGTATCATGAAGTGACATTGAGGGAATCACTCGGTGGAAAGATCCTCGCTGACAGACTCTGGCGTGGCGCCAACTAGGCCTCTGCCTCTCCGGGATACTGCTGCCCTTGCATTTTGCATTTAACTCTATCAGATCAAGGTGAGAGAAAGATTTCAAGCACCTTCTTTCTCTCTGTTCTGATGAAACACTCAGAACCAGTAGAGATGTAACAGAGGCACAAAAGTCTGACAGACTTTACGTGAACATTTTGTTTTGTCAATGAGATCTCTTCTGTGAATGAGTTCACACCCGGCATTACAGTGCATCCCCAGATGCATCTTGAGTGACCTCCCTCCTCTATATGCAAATGAACACAGGTTATTTTGTCAGGTGAATGTTCATTACTGTCCATTTTGCCGTTCGATACAAAGATTTAACTGTTCTTTCATTCAAGTGTATTTTTATGTAAAATAGAAGAAGAGCATGAAAGTTAAAGCGTAGCCTGTGACATGTTTGTAAATTTGTGTTTTGGTCCATGCAGAATGGCTTCACTCCTCTGTACATGGCTGCCCAGGAGAATCACCTCGAGGTGGTACGGTTCCTTCTGGAGAACAGCGCCAGCCAGAGTATGGCCACTGAGGTACTGTACACACGTGTGCGTTTGTGTTATTGTGTGCGTATGTGTGCCAGTCCTGTGTCCACCCCTCGTACCATTACAGTATGTCTCCATGCATTTTCTCTGCCTCAGTCATGTATGGTCTTTACATCTGTTGTACTAACCACCTTCCTCTCCTCTCCTTCCTCTTCCTCCTTTTATCATCCCAACCCCACCCACTCTGCATCTGCCTGTGTTTCCGTCTGTTTCTCCATCTCACCGTCTTTCCTTTACTTTACTGTCTTTTTCTCATCTATTCTGTCTCACATTCTCGCTGTTTACCTCTCTTGTCTTTCCCACCATCCTCCTCTGCCTGCCCCCCTTCTCCTCCCTCAATCCCCTCCTCTTCGTGAGGAACTAGGCAGAGCTTCATTGATTGGTAGTGTATGGTGGTGGTGGAGGCAGTGTGACCTTGAATGGGTCACAGATGAGGTCCGCTCCGCTCGCTGCCTCTCCTCCATGGCTGCTGCCGCCGTTACTGCTCTGATTTACGTTGCTCAGCCTGTGGAACCCATACACACACATACTTACCAGTCACCACACGTACACACACACCAACACGTGCACATACGGAGATAAATAGCTGATGGGGCTAATGGAATACCCCAGCCAGCCTACAGTCCACTGGTTTACATCTATGGGCTACATGCTGGAACAAGGAATGCCCTTCAAGACGTACATACACATGTACAGAGAATATTTTTGCATGCGCATGAACACACAGAGCCAGGACTGATATGAACATGCTATATGAATGCAGGCACATGTACGTTCAAACTTATCATATGCAGAAACGCACTTCTGTGGCAGGGAGCTTTCAGCTGAATTATGCATCATAAGGGTGGTGTGTGTAGGAGATAGATAGGAGCCTAGGAGTTATTATGTAACTTACATTAGTGTCCTATATGGTGAGGAGGCTTGGAGATGTACAGTAACCCCTGCATCTGTTTGACACATGGGCTGTTAGGTTATAATTTACCCTCCTAAATGCTCAACAAGGTGAGAAGGTTGAACTCCAGAGTGTTAATTATGCATGTCATTTTTTCTCGTGAGCATCCTAAAGGACCGTGTGATTTGATTTGATAGTGGCAATATAAATATTAAAAAAGTAACCTCCAGTTATAGTCACAAGATAATTGCTGACTTTCGCTGACTTTCTTGGCATTTCATGATTCACCAAATCAAGTTTTATGCACTTCTCAGACAAAAGAGTGTTTAAAAACAAAAGGCAATTTGAAGTGGGGTTGTATGCGGTACTTACTGATAATCAGTGTATTACCTACAGAAGCCAAGCAATGAACTGCTGTGGACAGAATCAGCAACAAAACATACTGTATTGAGACAGTTAAAGTCTGCCTAACACTTAACTTTAGAATATTTTCAGCACATTACCTTGCATCAGAAAACCTTTTCCAATGGGAAACTGTTGTTATAAGCCAAATCTTACTCTCTCCAAACCAACCAGACCTCGCAGAACACAGGAGTTGTTGGCCTTCTACTGTCTCTATCCATTAGCTTGTTTGTGTTATTGTGTTACTTTGGTGAATCCAGTTCTATTCTTTTAAAATACCAAAGTCACAAAATAAACTGTCCACAGCAGTACATTGTTTAGCTTCGGTGCTGCTTCCCTCTCTGCTTCTCCAAACGAGGCAGGGTGATGACCACCATCTACTGTAGGTGATACACTGATAATATGGATAAGTACCTTATACAGCCCCACTTCAAAAAATCTCAAATGTCCCTTTAAGAACTCATGCATTATCCCATTATAGGAATTATAGGAGTCAGGGCTCTTGCAATAGTTTCCTCCCTGCAACAAAATAATAATTCTGCAAAAAATAATATTGGAGCACCATCTCTCTATTACCTGCTCCAAACCTGTAGGTGTGACTGGATGGATGATATGAGGGTCCATCCTTTCACACCTATGCCGTATCAGATTCGTCACCAGTACTGCATTACCGCCCCGCTGACTCTTCTCTCCCCTCATTTGCAGGATGGCTTCACCCCTCTGGCGGTGGCCCTCCAGCAGGGCCATGACCAGGTGGTCTCCCTGCTGCTGGAGAACGATACAAAGGGCAAGGTACGCCTACCTGCCCTGCACATCGCTGCCCGCAAGGACGACACCAAGGCCGCGGCCCTGCTCCTGCAGAACGACCACAACGCGGATGTCGAGTCCAAGGTGAGTGACGACACTGATGCAGCCAAACTCTTTTGGTGGAACCTCAGCTGTTTGCTTTGGTTTTTTTTTTAAATCTCTTTGATTGTTTCTTTGACTATTGATGCCTTTAGTTTTCTTTGTCAGTTTTTGTTTCTTGCTGCCTTTTTCTCTCCTTCTTTCTTGGTTGAATTTGCTTTTGATGCTCTTTTTGGCAGAAAGGGGAAAGTGAGCAGAAGTACATTTTTGTGCATGCTTTTGTGCATGTATATATTTAATATCTTTCTCAAATTTAAATGTACAGTTCGCCCCAAAATCAAAATTACATATTGAGTTGCTTTTGGAGATGTCGCTCACAGAGGTGACTGCACAGCCTGCTTGTATCTGTGCATGGCAGCTACCTCGCTGACCTTCTGTGGCTGACACACCTGTGGGTCTACACAGACAGGGTTTTTGTTGTGGGGCTGCTGCTGTTAGCCCAATCTTTCTACATTAAGTTTACAGAACAGTTTTGAAGAGAAGGAGATTAGAAGATGACTAACCAGAGAGCAGTGTCATTTTTTTCCCTAATACAGAGGGAGACAGAGAGGGAGGGGAAAACAAAGAAGACGGAGAAAAAAGAAAAAGAGAGTGCACTAGAAAAATGATGCCCTGCGCCAGGCTTTTTTCATGTCTCTTATATATTCTACAGATATAAACACTGGGCCTCATGCAAGAACCACTTGTACGAACAGATTTATTCTTTCATGGTGTGTATGAGTGATTTAGGAGTACTCGTGGCATTCACCAATTTTCTCATATTTTGAATTTTCTAATTTACCAGACCTGTTGTAGAGTCATGTGTAGTCAGCCTTCATTTATTCAAACCAGTTTTTCACTAATTCATGTATATTTCATTAGTTTGAAAACATTTTGAGATTGAAAAACAAATTACACGTTATAATTACGTTGACACTATCCTGTTTGACTACATTTAACATTATAATATAGTTGCAAATTTACTTATAAAGCCCATACTTATTAATGTAATGATGTTTTATTACTTCCTGTCAGGTGTTTTGCCATATATCTTCACATGCAGGTTGATGAAGTTGCTGTTCTTCCTCATGCAACATCCTCACCCTGTCCTCTGTCCCCATGATGAAAACTTCTCCTTGACCTCCTCCTTCCACCGCAGTCATCGATCGCTTTGCTGTGGCGGGCCTTTTTTTTTTTTTCCTTTGAAGCCATTTTCATATGGAGACATTTCTTCTTTAACTCAGTGGCAGTCTGACCCTGTCGGCCAGCATTACAGCATTTACTTTTCCCTTTCTTTGCTTTAGCAGGTCTTTTGATTCCACTACTGACTCATTTTTTTTCCAAGTTCTTGTTATTCTTTGATGCCATTTTCATGACTGGGCACTTCCTGTAATATGGAGCAGGGAGCATAACCTTATATGGTGTTATTGGGTTGTTAATTATGCTAATTTACAAGTCTATTTACACAGTTATCTGAAGTTAAGTGGTGGATCTGACATGACGTGTTCGTACGAGCCCACTGTACGAACAAAAGTAAGACAAATTTAAGATAAGAATACAAAAATGTTCTTGCATGAGGCCCACTGAAACTGAGGTGAGAGGTGTCATGTTGTTGATATGATTGTATATTTTTGCAAAGAACTGCGCATGTCACTTGAAAAAATAGCCAATACTCCAAATTTCTAGATGATGTGTGGCTACGGCTGTGTATGACATGTGAGTTGTGCTGCTCACACAGGCTGTGTGGCCACCCTAACCTGTTAATATTAGTGCAGAAATAAAAAGCAGATGATTCCACTAAGAGTCAAAAAAATTCAAAAGCAATGTCTCTTTCCAAAAATCATGACCTGCTTACTCAAGATGATCCACAGACCTTGTTGTGAGCAGTTTTCATACAGGAGCTATTTTCTCTGTTCCAAAGAAAAAGTGACTAGTTCCATTATAATGGAGAGAAGGCGGACACTTCTATGGCTGATATCTCCAAAAGTCAGCAACTCACGCCAAAATAAACTACATGGATAAATAGCACTTACAGGCCTAAGGAAAAATATGTATTTTTGATTTCGGGGTAAATTGTCCCTTTAAAATCTTGTCTATCTAAATCTTAGATAACAACACCGACTTTATTTTGTACTGAGCTCTTTCTCCCCTCTCTCTGCTCCTCCACTTCATGTCAGTGGAGGATCTTTTCTGTTTTTTGCTCACTAACTGCCCGTTCTCTCCTCTCTTGGCTGACTCTGTAGATGATGGTGAATAGAACAACAGAGGTACTCCTCTACTCTGTACATTACGTAGTCTCTTCATCGCAGCTCATAAAAACTCAGAAAAAAAAAAACCCAACAACAAACACTTCAGTGCCCCTGACTTGATGCAGTAGTGTTTCTGCAGCCCTTTGTCTCTTCCCCTTTCCCATTTTAACTCATCTTCCTCTCCATCGCTTCATTCATGTAGTGGACACTTCTAGTCATAGAGACAGTCAGAGTAATAGCATGTTTCATTAATACTGATTTAGGAAATCCTGAAGCTGGAGGCATGGGTATCAAGGTTTTCCTTGATTCTAATGGTTTCATGGTGTCCTAGGTTTAAGCTCCAACTGTTATTTTTTGGCAAAATCTTTGTGACTGTTGACAAAATGTCTTCCTAATGTGTTCTGACACAGTCCTCCCATGAAACTTATTAACATGATAACCTGTGTTAGCATGAAAAGTGGTTATCATTCATCAAAAAGCAGTGGTTTGTCCATAACCTGCATGGCAACAAAATCCCCCATTCAGCTGTAAAGGAACCCAGCCTTCCAGCAGCAAACACTTAGTCTGATTAGTTAAGTAATCTCTGCCCTCTATTGATCCTAGTGCCACTAATCCTCAACCCCTGCACCTAAAAAGCATTTTTGCATGGGACCAAAGCAACAAGCTAACTCAACACTGCTTCTATGGTAACAAAGGACCTTTCGTCACACCAAAGCCAGGTGGCCACCCTCTGTGTGTGCCTGTTTTGGTTGGCATTAGCAGGCTGGCCAGTTATCTGTTATGATTCATCCAAAAATGGCTTTGTTGATCTGAGACTCCTGCATCGTGGTAAACACATTTGCACAGCTCTCTGACTGAGGATGGAAGAAAGATATAGCAGATTTTATAAACAGCACATGAGATAGGCACTATATGTCTACAGATTGACTATTAAAAGACATTTTTTGTTACTTTTCTAATATGATTTTAAGTGTAAAAATATTTGTAATAGTGTTATGGGTGGAGCTTTTTGAGATACCAGATATCAAGAGAAAATAGTGTTTTCACGGTATGTCATCAATCTGGAGGCCAGCCATGTTGCAGGTACTGAACGTAAACAGCCTTTCCTGATTATCTGCCGCCTTCAAATGGGGTCGTGTTTACCATTTTCAAGAGAGGAGTCCATTTGAACGCCCTCCTCGTGTGGTATTCCTGGCTTCATAAGTGGAGTTCATGAGTTGTGTACAAGTACTCCCCATGCAGTAATTACATCTTCCATTTGAAGGCAGCAAATTGTCACTCACACTGAACCCTAACAGCGAACCTTAGACATTTATTTAAATTTCCAAAATGTCATGATCAGTTGATCACCTACCTTGGTATACATGTCATTGATGAACTGATACTGAGCCTTTCTCACATCCACACACCATCTGGTTGTGGGCTTCCAATCCTTTGTAACATTTAAGGCCTTCTGCTGTGTCTGGACTCAGCCAAAAATCAAGGTAGTTCATTATGTCTGGAAGGGAAATGGAAGACAAAAATGTTAGGTCATCATTCTAAGACGAAGGAGCATATGGCTCTTCATCACCTATTAACCTTAGTTTCTGAAAATGTTGTACCCTTTTCTGCTAACCAAGTCCTTCTTCAGGAGTTTTAGCAGCTTCAATCAATCAATCAATCAACAATACATTGTGTTGTTTACGTCCAAGTATCTCCATAATGGCAAAACCATGACTTTGGTGCAAACACTATATACACTTGTATGAGACGCCTCCTCTCCACTGGATTATCGGTTATTTGAATTTGGGATTCCAGCAATTACATGGCTTAATGTCAGATTCATTCACTCATTGGACAGATTGTTTCCAAAGTCCCACTGTTGCTTTGACAGCTGTTGCTCACTAAGCCAGGGGTTTTGCTAGGAAATTACTATCATTCAAGATGTAACAAATGGACATTAGGTTCATTTGCAGGACAATTTTTGCACATGAGAAGAATCAGGATGTTGTAAATGAGAGGAAATAGATTATCAGTAATTATCTCTAAATAACATCTGTCAGACTGGAGTTGTATATTAACACTAAGGCCGATATAGTTTAACTTGTGCGATAGTATAATGAGTTATATGTCAGTTACATGAAAGCACATAGAAGCCTATATGGTATACTGAATAAAAGCCCTCTAGTTGTCAGCATACCATTGGCCCCATGTTTGATGCTTCAATAAAAGGACTCTGTGTGCCCCTGTGAGGAAAGTCAGGTGTTAGTAACAGTGTCTAGTAGTGTGTGTCCCTGTCTGATGGAGTGTGACTGTAGCCCTGTGTAGACTGTGCTATGAAGCCCAAGGTCTGTACTGAACTGTACGCGTGTTTCACAGTTTGTAATGTAATGCGTGTGTGCTTGTCTGTTTGCATGTGTGTGTCATTCGGCTTTCTCCGACCCTCAGAGTGGTTTCACCCCCCTCCACATCGCGGCTCACTATGGCAACATTAACGTGGCCACGCTTCTGCTGAACAGAGGGGCTGCTGTGGACTTCATGGCTCGGGTGAGTTCATTCTGCCCTCTGCTGTCTGGGAGGAGTATCACAAACACTTTAGGTAAACAAGAGTGAAGGTTCATAGAGTGTGATGCTACATAGGTATGTTGACATAATGATGCTTCAGCTGTGAAACAGTGGTTTGGTTTAGCTTTGATGACTTAGCAAACTCTTACTCCTGAGAGGCCTGTTTCACATTTTGACTTGACTTAATAAGAAAAACACAGGTGTTACTGATAACATTAACAATAGAACCCTGAAACTAAACGAGCTAAATGGAATTTAACTCTCATTAATTTTTATTATTTATGTGTGTTATATTAGCTAATAGGCCTCTCTGTGCTCATAATAGGGGCGTCACTTTACAAGGCTTTGATATAATGTGCAGAGTAGGATAAATATTTGTTTACTGCAATATTTACATTGCAATGCATGATGTGTTTTCACATTAGACATTAGCTCAACAGTGGCCCATAATTATATCAGCTTGTGTGTGAGGGAGTGTTGGTGTTGGTGATGCTTTTTGACACTGATTACAGGTTAGGTTCAGAGAGTCATGCTGAACAGTGGTGCTTCCTTTACAGCTGTTTGCTTCATAATAAAAGAGGGTTGGGCTACTAGAAATAAATGCACTGGAGATTACATGTTTTATATCGAATAAATTAATTCTAATTTTGTGTAAATAACAAACAATTACAATCTGATGTGACAGCTGAATCTTAACACTGTTTTTCCCTCTATTTTTCTTTGTTTAGAATGACATCACGCCACTTCATGTGGCATCGAAAAGGGGCAACAGCAACATGGTCAAGTTGTTGCTGGACAGAGGGTCCAAAATTGATGCAAAGACCAAGGTGAGACATTCAGAACTGAAGCATGTGAGGCTGAATGATGTGATTGTTTGGAGAACAGTACGTCTAATTTTCCTCCCTGTGTTGGATTTATTTTAAAAAAAGATTAATCAGGCAGACATTTCTATCTTTCATATACATTTGAAAATAGTGCCAGTCTGCATAGGTGTCCTGATCAATAAAATCAAGTAAAAAAAAAAAAAAGTTTGTGGTGAGAACTGCCTCATCCGGATTAAACTTTTTTTTCATGCAGCCTTGAGTTGACGATCTGTCAGTGAGTTTTGTTAGCGTTTGTTAGTGTTAGTGTTATTTTTTTACTGAGGGATTTACTAATTGCGGATCCAAACTTAATTAACTTACTTTATAAAACTGAAGTTTAACAAACCATGTCAAAGGTATTGCCTTTATTTTTTTTACCCTTTTTGTAACTACCTAACCATATGCAATAATGCTAAAAAGCACATTATGCCCTTTCCATAAATATGTTTTATATCAGGAGGTCTTAAACACCTCATCTGTTTGTCTTTTTTTCCAGGATGGGCTGACACCTCTTCACTGTGGGGCGAGGAGCGGACACGAGCAGGTGGTAGAAATCCTACTAGACCGTGGAGCTCCTTTCCTGTCAAAGACCAAGGTAGCTACTGGGACAATGAATTCGGGAGATACTGCTTTGCTCAGAATAGGATAGGAAACATCGCAAACACATGTCACATGTTTTTTTTTTACACTGGCTGTTGTAGAATATAGAAGAATAAATCACATTTCACATGAGACAGGGTACACATTGCTAATAACACTGTAATACTGATAAATAAACTAGCTTTCCTACCTACACAGAGCTATTTGTAGTCTATTATCCAATCAGATAGCAGGCTTGTTGTTGTTGCTGTAGTGTTGTCGCATTGTCTCCATAACGTGTGTGCGACCTCTCCAGAACAGCCTGTCTCCGCTGCGTAGCCCTACAGTTTGACCACGCAGGACGACCAGTGTAACAAAATAGACATTGTTGTAATGACCTCGTTATAACAATGCTTCTGTAACCTTCTCAACAACTTCCTTCACAGTCTGTCTGTGCAGCGCATTGGCCACGCCCTAACTTACTGTGTCTGTCTGTCCATGTGTCTATGTGTCCGTCTGCGTGTGTGTTTGTCTCTCTCTCTTTGTCTCGCCTCTCTCTGTCTCTCTCCCCATCTCTCTGTCTCTTTCTGTCCCTCTCACCCCCCCCACTGTAGAACGGTCTGTCGCCGCTCCACATGGCCACTCAGGGGGACCACCTCAACTGCGTCCAGCTCCTGCTCCAGCACGATGTGCCGGTGGACGACGTCACCAACGACTACCTGACGGCGCTGCACGTCGCCGCCCACTGCGGTCACTACAAGGTGGCCAAGCTCATCCTGGACAAGAAGGCCAACCCGAACGCCAAGGCTCTGGTAAGGCTTAAGAGGCTGACACAGTCATACTGGACAAAAGCTTTGAATAAAAAAAAGTGCCTCGCTGAGATTGGCTGTTTTCACACCCGTAGTTTGCTTCATGTTGTCCAGACTCTGGGGAAAAATGTTGTGTTTTTGCATTTCAGTTCTGAGTTTTTATGTTGATTGAACAGATTTCGTGAATGTCATCCTGCATCAACGGGACACACATGGAGAAATCAAATTCACCTGACTGACTGAAGTTTATGCAACACCTTAATGCTTCTGATTGATGAGACAGACAGAAGTTGCAAAATAACTCCTGTTGTGCCTGATGAAGGGAGTTCTTTTGCAACTTTTTAGACCAATTAATCAGGGAAATATCTGTACTGACACACATATGTGTTACTAAAATTATTATATAATTAATATATGTATATATGGCTTATACTGATCAATTATAAAATAACTTCCTCAACATATTTCATGATCAGTGGATGGATTTATTAGTAGTTCAGCTTTTAATTTTGCTAAAATCACATGCCATTATAACATCCTGCGATTTGGTTTGTTTACTTTCACAACACAAACAAACTGCATGAGAATCTGCTTGAAATCAGACCAAGACCTACATTTTATCTCGGTCTGATTGTCAGATCCAAAGCAGGAGGGTCCTAAACCAAGACAGCAGCAGCAGCACACATATATTAAACATACATTTTACCAAAACAGACCATAAATGAGTATAAAATAAATAAAATATCAAGAGAATAATCATGTGTCAAAGAACTGTGATCACAAGGATAATACCTGAAGGCTGATACTTGTACTAGTCACTGAATAACAGTATTCTTTTGTTGAATGTTTTTATAATTGATCATTTTCTGGATTACTACAAGAAGGATCTCTTCTCAAAGAATAATAGAATAACTAATTAAATTAATAGGGGAAAAAAATACTATTTCACCATTGCACAGTGTGTTTTTTTTGCAGAGGAGCCAGTGGGCTTTTGCTGCAATGATGTGATGGTTTGAAAGGAGAGTGAGAGTAGGTTGTGATACTTAAGCTGCACAAAGTTCTCCTGAAAGTGACAAAGCAAATAAATGAAAAGGATGTATCAAATGTTGAATCCTGACACAGAGGGATAAAAAAGACACTTTCTAAGAATCAGGATTTGAGAAGAAGGAGAAGAATTGAAAGATAAGAGGTTTCCTTCTCACTCTTGTGGTTTTGCAGCTGACATTTTTCTGCACCACCCATTCATTTCCTGGCAGATCATTTGCTTCCCCTTATCAGCCTAATAAAACAGTCGCAGATGTTTTGTGACTGTGCAGAGTTCATCTGAGAGTTTTCTCTCTTTCTTTCTGTGTGCAGAACGGTTTCACTCCGCTTCACATAGCCTGCAAGAAGAACAGAGCGAAAGTGATGGAGCTGCTGCTTAAACATGGAGCGTCGATCCAGGCTGTCACTGAGGTACAACACCACACTGGACCACAATTACTGTTTTCTGCTTGACTCAATCTTTAACTACTTGGCACCAGAGGAGGTTTCTGCTGACTTTTAACTATTCTGAGCTGTTCCATTTATACATTGTGACCTGCCTTTTAATAGTGCTTTATTTGCACTTAATGTCACTTTTTGACAGTTTTGCTAAGATTTGATATTTATTGTAATTTTTTGTGGCAACGATCATTTATGTTTCTCTACAGTCTGGCCTGACACCCATCCATGTGGCAGCCTTCATGGGCCATGAGAACATTGTGCATGCACTGACGCACCACGGAGCATCACCCAACACGACCAATGTAGTGAGTGGATCTTTTTTAATTTAATTTATTGTATTTTGTTTTCATTCAACCTTTATTTAATCTTGAGGAATCAATAAGGACGTACCTTCATATACAACTACATGTTAGAAGTACACGTTTGATCAAATGTATGTTTCTATGAGTTCAACTCCCACATCATTTCATATAAAGAGGTCCTTCTGATGACTGTTCCTGTGTCTTCCAGCGAGGTGAGACAGCTCTCCACATGGCAGCCAGGGCAGGCCAGGCAGACGTAGTCCGATACCTGCTCAAGAACGGAGCCAAGGTGGAGACCAAATCCAAGGTTAGAACACTGAGCCTCATTATCACTCACTGTGTCGGGGAGAAAGAAACAAACAATGATAAAATACCGGGCCAAAAGTCACTTTCTCCTCCATCGCCGTAGGACGACCAGACAGCGTTGCACATTTCCAGTCGGCTGGGGAAAGTCGACATCGTCCAGCAGCTGCTGCAGTGCGGCGCCTCTGCCAACGCTGCCACCACCTCAGGCTACACCCCCCTTCACCTGGCTGCCCGCGAAGGACACCAAGACGTTGCTGCCATGCTGCTGGAGAATGGAGCCTCACTCTCCTCTTCGACTAAGGTGAGACTGATGGAGGATCTCGTAGGAGTATATTTATAGATTCCAAAGGGTCAATCAATTACATATTAAAGAGCATGACAGAAAAATGCCCCTTCCTTTCCAAGTCACCCTCAATACACAACACATTCTACACACATACACATAATAATAATAATAATAAGTTACATAAAATGGAGGGATAAATTCCATTGTACTACAAATCCAATGAGAAACCATATGGAAAGAGCCTGAGATCCACTGAACATCAAAGCAGCTTCAGTGAAGAGGGATTAAGGTTTAGTTACGCTGATAGTATCCCAAGAATGCAGAAAATTGCTCCAGTTTTTTCTTTAACATAATATGTATGTCTTTACACACTTGGACCCAGAAGACATTAATAAGAGGGCAATACACTCAGCAGTATTTTGAAAGCAAAGGATTTAAGGTTTCACCAGGGGCCTGTGTATAACATTAAATTGCAACTCCCGAACTTTGGTTAATAAAAATACCAGTAGAGCTCAATCAATGCCATGAATCATCAACAGTCTCCAAAATCAGCTCCCTAAAGAGTGGCGAGGGATCGTATTCCTGTGCAGGTGGGTGTCTCTTTCTTTGGTTAAAACACGAGTGACACAGAACACACCATCTTATTTCTGTGCCATGTATCTCCACTAGTGGGCACCAGTCTCCATTTTTTTAATAGCCTCTCTGATGCTTGTCTTGTTCAGTTTGCTGCTGCTGAAATTCAGTAGAGAAGCTTTCAGAATTACCTGCCTGTAAAACAGACATGTTAAGCTCTGTCACAGAGTGGAGTCGCATCAGTTTTACTGTGTTCGCCTTCAGGTCAGTGACGGTATTAGTGTTGGATCAGTAATTCTTTCATCCAAACAGTGGAGAGGTTATTTTATTTTTTTTGGTGGTGGCTTCAGTGTGTGACTGCTTGTGCAGATCAAGGTCAAAAGGAGGTGCAGAGTCGACTTTATGGAATCTACACATGTGTGATACGTGTGTGTGTGTGTGTGTGATATGTTGCTGGGGGCTGTCTGTGAAGGTGACCTCTGTCAGTGGACCAGATTAATGAAGGGTAAACCCCATGGTGCCAGTGCTGTTTCTCGCTCACTCACACACACATACACTCACAGGCAGGATCTTTTGGGATGTCACCTGAGTCAGCTGTTCAATGAAATGATGTCACACCAATCTGGGAGGAGAGGAACTGGGGGATGGAAACTATGAATTGACCCATTTTTATGAAACAAATGCATTAAAGTAGCTACATTTTTAAAACATTTAAAACTATCCAGCAACATATCTTCTCTAAAACCATCCTTTACTCTATAAACTGTCTATATGAACGCTGACTGTAACCATTCACACAATGAGGTCGTGTGTTTCAGAGCGTGGAACGGGAATCTGTGGGAGTCCCACATTCCTCTGGAAAATATGACCTAATGTCTTTAAATATCTTCACATACACACAGGAAGGAAGCCAAGATTAACATGATCACATTATACAACAGCCATTTACGGATCTGATGAGGAAATAACGGCCTTTTGACTACTGTAGTCTCTCAGGGTATTAAAACAGTCTTAAGCTCATGTGTTGCTATAGCGAAATTAGTCTAATTTTTAGGTCATCAGATATTTTAATGTAATTAAGTGAATTTATATGATGTTAAATTGCCTCTACAGCAGATATTTAGTTTGACAATGCTTTTGAATGATAATGTCATGTGTCAAACATTATCCAAATAAAAAAACATGGTAGCTGACAGACATTTTTCTTTTAGAATAAAACTGTATGTCTTGAATGAACTAAATGGGCTTTGAGTAAGTTAATGTTCCAGTCGTGTGGCTACAGACACATTATGTGTATAAATCCTTTATTTTAAAAAGATCCCCTCTAGTCGTGTTTTTCTTGTGTTAATGCCCCCTAAAATGTTGTGACATTCCTCTGCTGAAGGGGGAGATGTCTGCACACTTATCTAAAATTTGAGATTCACACAAGTTTGATTCTGTATGTAACAAATTCAGAAGCCAAGCGCAGTCTAATCCTGCTAGTTGCAAATTTTGCAACACACTCCTGACCTGAGTCTGGGTCTGACTGAAGCTTAGACATGTTTGGCTGAATCTCTCCAGTGTTTCCTCTGATGCTAACACTGGCCAATTTAATGCACACTGCTCTTTCATCAGTTAACCTAGAGCAAGCAGCAGTGGTTGGCAGGGCATAAGGCCAGATCGAGAATTTCTTAATAAGGGAGAAAGAGTGGGTGTGCTTCCAGACCCTCTTCAGTTTTTTTCTTTTTTACTTTTTATGTTGGAATACCAACATAAAAAAACATTCATCATAGCAGAGTATTTTGACATACTTTAAAACATGTTTAGAGGGTAATATTATTTTTTTCAGTAAAAATGGATACTGTCATTTAGATAAGTTCTTTACAATCATGTGAGAAACTGTGTTGTGATGAAGAAGAACTTGACCCCAGGCCAGCAAAGGCTGACCAAAAAAAAACCCAAATATACAGTACACTTCCTGTATAAATACCCATCTCTTCTTGTCCTCTCTGCCCTCTCTATGCTCTTTTCCACCATCTTTCATTTTTATAATGTGTCTTATTTTGTGCTCAACAGAAAGGGTTCAGTCCCCTGCATGTGGCAGCAAAGTACGGCAAGATGGAGGTTGCCAGTCTCCTGCTACAGAAGAGAGCTGCGCCTGATGCTGCTGGAAAGGTGAGATGACTCAAAAACAAAGGAGAGGCCTGGAGTGAATCTTAATCGCAACCAACATTTAAGGGTGTTTTCAGATGTATTGCTGCTGGAAAACATGAGCTGTCTGAGCAGGGAGGGGCCTGGCACAGAGAGGGCTCTACATATTAGGCAGGAGATGACACTCCTACACAGAGCAGAGAAAAATGAAGGCAGCTGGAAGATAAAGTCAAATTTCTACATCGTTATCTCAAGAAACCAACAACAAGATGTGTCAGGATCAGAGATTTCAAACAATCATTTAAAATGCAACAGCTGATGGGATTATTAACATCCGTCTGTAAGAGATGACCTTATATAACAAAAGCACAGAACATCAAGGAAAAATTATACGTGTACAGCTGTATAGTTTTTGATTGTGGATTTTAGCTTTGCTGCTGAGAACAGACCAAAAAAACTGGCCAAAATCAGGAAGTCATTCAGATACTGTGACCATTTATCATCCTGCAAGTCTCCCTGTCGCCTGCCCTTATCCAACCTGTCTCTAAGAGAGTAAACAGAACTCTTTTGGAGTTGTGTTTTCCGAGCTGCAGCTGGACGTGGGGGAGGCTTTGTGGAGGAGTGGCAGGTATAGGACCGACAACACAGCCAACGGACGCTTGTCCCGTTGCAAAAACCTCGTGGGTAGATTTGGTTTTATTCCCCTGATGACATGCACTCATTCCACCTCCACATGTACACTTTTGTATACACATGCACGCACACACATATTGACACACTTACTGAGCACAGGCCTACTGGCACTGATTATGGCGTTCACTAGCTGTGTGTGTGTGTGCGTCTGTGCCACCATCTGAGAGCGTTTAACATAATGGCAGTCAGGTATGATAATGAAGCTTCCACACAGTTTGGTGGTGTCACGCTGAAATCAGTCCCATTGTAGTACTGAGTCTAAACACAAAACTAAATCGGGCCTTTATTGCAGTGTGATGAGAGTAATTTTCTTTGGAGATTACAAGAAAGATAAAGACTTATTTAGATTCCTTACATTTTGAACAAACAAAAGTTGTCACAACAAATGTTTCACACCTTTATCTGAGTAAATTCAAGTTTTTTGTTAAATGCATGGGACATTCCAGTGACTCAGTGTGCGTCCTGGTGACTCAGGCCTTGCTGCCGAGTCTGGAGGGGATTTTTAATCCAAGACAATAACAACAACATGCTGCTACTGCTGCTGCTAGCACTCTGCTACTCCTTCTACTGCTGCTAAACAAAAAAAAACTAACTGTCACATCATGGCTGCGCAAACCATCTCTAATTTTGGTGCTTTAAACTTTTTCTGATAAATAGACGATTCAAGGGGAAATTCACAGATATTACACATGTATGTTTACAGTCTTAGGGATTACTCCTGCCTATGTAAAAAAAAAAAAAAGTTATAGAAAGCCTTTAGTGGCTAATAAAGGGCCTCAAGTGATGTCTTGAGACAACATAAGTTAGAGTTAGACTAAAAGTTTGAAAATGACAAAAAACTGAGGGTGTTGATTTAGACAGAAATGAGTTTTACAGATCTCTCTAGCTCACTCCTCATCTCTGTATGAAGTTATCATAGTTTGGTGTTGTCAGTTTTAGTTTAGTTTAGTTTAGTTTTAGTTTGCACCGTGTTTTGCTCATTTCAGTTTAGTTTCTATGGTTTAAAAATGTTTAGTTTTAGTTTTGTTTTGATTGGTTTTAGTATTAGTTTAATTTTTTTATTGTAATATGGGACGTATGGGGCAAGATTTCTGAAGTTCAGAATAATTATTACAATACAAACACAATACTTGGTGAGTCGTGTAGACACCCTAAATATATATATGGACTAATGCTGCCTCGTGTTGGTGTGTTGACAAAACTGTCCAAATAGACAAAAACCTAAACTAAACTTTTATTTGATTTTCATTTTGTAAGTATACAATATTGTTTTATTTGGTTTTTGTAGTTTTTCTAAGGTATTGTTCTTATTTTTATTTCAGTTAACTAAAATGCTTTTTCTCTCCTAGTTTTAGTTCATTATAATAACCTTGTCTCAGACTGACCTGTCAGCAGTTCAGTCATTTTTTGGGTACGTGCCAAATTTTCACAAGGCAGAAGAATGTGTGGAATTACAAAGATGATATTTCTGGTTCTGCTGCAAGACATGATCACCTCTGTCTCTTTTGATAATGTCATCCTCCCCTAACTTCTTCTTCTATATTTCAGCATGAGGTTGTTGCTCTAAACTGTCTCTTGTACTAACTGTCTTCCATCTGATGTCCATCTCCCTTCATATCTCTACACCCTGATTTGGTTCTTTTATTTTTCTTAACTGTACATGTCTGTACGTGTGTGTGTGTGTGTGTGTGTGTGTGTGTGTGTGTGTGTGTGTGTGTGTGTGTGTGTGTGTGTGTGTGTGCGCTTTTGATCTTCTAACCTGGTGTTGTGTTGCATGCTTGTGTGTGTGCGTGTGTGTGTTTGGGTGTGGGTGTTTCAGAGCGGGCTAACTCCACTGCATGTAGCTGCTCACTACGATAATCAGAGAGTGGCACTGCTGCTGCTGGATCAGGGAGCTTCCCCACATGCTGCCGCCAAGGTATCCACACAAAACACACATTAACACTCATCATACTGCGATGAACTCACCTGGCTTGTGTCCCATTAACAATGTTCTGTATGTGATGTGCATCTGTATGAAGATCTAATGCTCACCTGTTTTCTTCCATTTCATCAATTCCTCTTTGTCTTTGACGTTGTGAGTGACTGTGCAGCTTGGAAATCACTTGTGCAGCCAGAATTTAGCTCCCAGCGTCAGCTTGGTGGTTAGCTGGATGCTATATTTTCATATTTCTCATAAAATACAACTGGACAGCACATGTGAAAGGGCTGGTTATGTGTTATACATGCCGTAAATTCTCCAGAGTACTTAAAACCACCCACTTTTGTGAAGTCTGTCCCAGAGCCGTAAATTTTGTGTGTTCCCAATAAAAAGCACTGCACTTGCTGAAATGTCTGACACACACACAAACACACACGGTCAGTGACACATGGTCAAGTCGTGGTCAGTCTCCCGCTAGGCTTTGGTAGCCTGTCAAAACCACAGAACAAGTATGAGCAGAGTAGCAGAACAACCAAAATATGGCAGGAAATGTCTCTGGCTGGACAGACATCCTGCGAAGGGAGACCAGAGCTTGTAAAGCTAATTTATCCTTGCTCGTTGTCTTCCCTTTTTGTCACTGGCTCTGTCTCCTGCTCCTAGCTCCCTCTGCTTTAATCTCTATCAGTCTCTATTTATTCCTTTACTTTTCCTGCCTCTCTCCCTCCCACACTCTTAGTCATTCCTCCCTGCCTCCCTTTCTCTCAGTTTCTCCCTCTATAAATTGTGTTTCATTTGGCTGGGCACTAAATCTGGTGTGCTTGGTCTCATTTAAAGAGATACTTCTGATTATTTGAAGTAGGGTTGTATGAGGTACTTATCCATAGATAGTGTATTACCTACAGTAGATGGCAGTTGACACACCCCCAGTTTGGAGAAGAAGAGCAATGAACTGTTATGGACAGGGTCAGAAGCAAATCGAATCTTAGCTGCTTAGAAAAAGCCCCGCCTAAAACAGTAGGTATTAGTTTAAGTATACAGCATATATAGAATATTTTCAACATTTTGTCCTGCTATCAGACAGGACAAAATTTTGATGGGAAACTGCTGTTTTGTTAGCCAAATATTGCATGACATGACAGTGTGGTGGCATATATTGAAACTGTGATTCTTACTTGTGAAATACATCTTGCTATAAATAATCCAAGGAGTGAAATTTTATTCAGAGGAGGAGGACAGTTTGGATATAATGTGTAACTTCATACAGTAGTGATATACTGACAGTGGTGACACAGAGACCCTAGAAGGTCTTCCCTTCTCCCCTCTCACCTCGTCCTTTTACTCAGTTAAGCTAAAATCACTCTATTGTGCCTGTGGACCTCGAGGCCGAGGCCTAGACACTTCAATAAAGCCCACTTGCTGCGCAAACTACCATGAGCGGGGTTCCTAACTGGGAAATGTATTTAAATGGCGTCTTTAGTTTAATGTTGGCTCGCAGGTGATCTCTCCATGGTGACCAATGTGAAGAATGTCAGAGTGGTTTCTCTTTTCAGCTGCTCCCCGTCTGTTCATTGTTTCTTTTACTAGAACTTGCTGATTTAGCGTTGTTTATGTGTTCAGCCTGCTGAGGGAAACCTTTAGACTGAGTTCATGTTCATTCACAAAGTCTTCAAGAAGTGGTAGTTCCCCTTTCAGTTGGGAAATATATTGATATTACATTGATATTGTCAGTTGTCTTTTCCTGGTTTTAAAGGCTGCATTACAGTATCTACATTACTGATTATTTATAAAAATAGTAATTCCCACAAAATTATCAATCAATATCAAGGTATTTGATCTAAAATATTGTGATATTTAACTTTGCCCTGCCTCTACATCACAACTTTTATGTACTGATGCCAACACTTAATTGTGCTTTATTCCTTATATTATTTATTTCATATTGATGATCAAGGGAAGGATTGATATTAAGGCAATTTTAATTAACCTACTATGAGGAGATGGTACAAAAACAATCTCCAGAGTCTGTGCCCTACTGTGTGTTTAGAGAAGTTTTTTTTGTGCAGCAGCATGTCTGCCCCATGAGCCCTGTTAATCACCACAAGTGACAAATGAATTTTAAATCCTTAATTACAAACCAGTTTGCTGTCTCTTTTCCAAGAATCTGACACCCCGCATCTCTGTTCTCCATCTGCCCACTCACCAAAACTTTGCTCTGCATTTCATAAGAATAGTTAACTTTATGGATTTGGATTGTGACATTAAAGAAAACATTAATAACATCTGTTGAAGAGGAGCTATATTATGGCCCACATTTCCCATAATGCCTTTGCCTAGTGCTGAATTGAACGGAGTAGTTTAAGTTTGCTTTTTTATGTTGGTTAGTATTTGAAACGTGTCTGTTCAGAATATGGTGGTTTATGTTGGTGGCTGTTACATTTCTTGACTTTGCTGATACTATGAACGTAGAAGTGATCACCTAATAATACTGTTACCTCTGTGATTTCAGTCATTTTGAGATACTTTTGTAGAGCTACTGAAAAGTCTTGAAATTACTGAACCTTATACAAGTCTTACCTCCTGACTTCTGCATCTCTTTTGCCTGACTCAGAATGGCTACACGCCGCTCCACATCGCTGCCAAAAAGAACCAAATGGACATTGGGACCACACTGCTGGAGTATGGCGCTGACACCAATGCAGTGACACGGCAAGGCATCAGCCCAATTCACCTGGCAGCGCAGGAGGGCAGCGTGGACCTGGTGTCACTGCTGCTGGCCAAGAACGCCAACGTCAATGTGTGCAATAAGGTACCCAGTCACTCTCAACCAAGCAGAAAAACAGATGGGTTTTCAAAAGACTTTCCAGCATCCTGTTTCCGAGACAGAGAGCATGTTTCAGTCTCGTTATGTGCTCCCACAACAAAAGCTTTGTGTGTTCATTTGTGTTTGTGTGTGTGTCCTTTCCACATATACAGAGCGGACTTACACCACTCCACTTAGCAGCTCAGGAGGACAAGGTCAATGTTGCAGAAGTCCTGCTCAACCATGGGGCTGATGTCAACCCACAAACAAAGGTAAAGCATCCTCGTATAGTAAATACACACACACATACTGTAATGATTAGGGTCTAATGCATAATCTTTTGTTTACGTATCATTGACTTTGCTGCTTGTCGTTGTGTTTTTGACTTAATTTGAATCTGATTTTCCTGAATATAGTTTCAGTGTATTCATGGCAGCGGAAAAATACTCTCACACACACTCCTGGGCACACACACACACACACACACACATCCGTCCAGAATCATCTCGGGTGCTACATAAATAAAGGATTGATACCTGAGTGGAAGGTGTTCATGTCTTTATAGATAGACCACACTGCAGCAAATACACACACACACACACAAGCATGTACATGCTCTAATATTCGGTCACACTCTGTCAGTTACATTCACTTACACACAAACACACACACAGGCCCCATTACAGGCTGCTCACGTTCACAAACCTGAAGGTTGGACTAAAACAAGGTTATCTGTGTGTGTGTGTGTGTGTGTGTGTGTGCGTGTGTGTGTGTGTATTTGTGCTGATATGACAGTTGTTTACAGTGAATAGGTTATTCAGTCGCTGATCTCCATTATCATTGTGCACTGTACTAATAATTCATTGTGGGTGTGACATATGATGCAGCTTTAAATTTAGATTCAGAGAAGCAGAAGCAGAAGCAAATAAAAGAGAAGTATTTTCTTTCACAGTGTTCTTTTCACAGTGAGTTCTGAGCCTGCTTTGTCGGGTATTGTGAATTAACAAGATGAGGCCTCCAGTCTGACTATATATATATTTTTTTTTTCATCTGCTCGTCCTGTCTTGTCTGTGTCTCTTCCTCCGTCTACTTTCTGTCATGCAGATGGGTTACACTCCGCTGCACGTGGCCTGTCACTATGGCAACGCAAAGATGGCAAACTTCCTGCTGCAGAACCACGCCAGAGTCAATGGCAAAACTAAGGTACAAAGCACATGTTAGCACACTTACGCACAGATAAACATACACAGACATGCACAGTCTTGTATTGCTATTTTTGTGCAGATCTTCATTTACATCCAGATTTATTCACACAAAGAGTGTAGATAACTGCATGTACTTTAGTTAGTTAGAAACTACATACTCATAGTATTCTCATGACTTTTTTTTTACAATATGGCACAATGTCACAGCTCTTTGGCCCCAGTTATCATTAAGTGACCCATCTGCTATTTTATTAAAATCACTTTGCGGCCAAGATATCCTCAATTGAATACTATGAATTTTCCTTGAAATTTTTTAAAAACATTTTTCTGATTTCGCAATTGCTCCCTATTCTCTCCTTAAACCACAAACTTGTGTTTCTTTTTCTTCTCATCTGTGGGTCATTCCACAACTAAGACCCTTCGGTTAAATCCAGTTACATGACTGTACAGTAGACTGTGACTACATGGATTATGATGAGATGCAAAATGTTTAATTCAGTCAAATCAATATAGTTTTTCGTTTTATAGAGAAGTTAAGATGTAAGATGTAATTGTTTAGTATCTCATAGTTTGGTAAACAGTTTAAAAGTAGTTTCCCCAATGCTACATACAAATATATTAACACTTTTCCTCTGTTTCCCTGACTGTGTTTGTGTGTCTCTGTCCAGAACGGGTACACTCCTCTACACCAGGCAGCTCAGCAGGGCCACACCCACATCATCAACCTGCTGCTTCAGCACGGGGCCTCAGCCAACGAGCTCACCGTGGTCAGTGCACAAACACACTGGACACACACATGCTCCAACCATCGATGAAATACTGAAAGCTCTTTGTGTTTTCTTTGTGCCTCCTGTGAATAACTCCCTGTCGGTCTGTCACCGGTCAGAATGGGAACACTGCCCTCTCCATCGCCTGTCGTCTTGGGTACATCTCTGTGGTGGACACTCTGAGGCCCATGACGGATGAAAATCTGACTGCCATGGTGAGCTACTGTCCTGTTAACATGTTATTCAGTTAGAGGCCTAAAATGTCCTTCACACCACCAATACATTTCAGATGACTTTAGGTATTATGAGTAGGGATGTTATTATTTAGTAAAGGACATTTATTTCAAGTGGTAATTTTTCTTTGTTTTTTGATATTGCAATAAATATTGTATTGCGGACTTTTCTTAACCCTGAGTTTTGTATTACATATTTGTTAAGTACCCAGGAAAAATGAGACTGTATAAGGACATTTTATAAGTGAGAATTCACCATACTCAGTTTAGATAATCACAGTTGAAGAGTAAAACTGGGAAGGTGTTTGAGGATGATTGTGGACAGTGTGTGTATAGCAGTGTATCTCAAACTGACTGTCCCCTCGTATGTGAACAGTGTGTGAAAAGCAGTAAAATTTGAGTTGTTTGTTGCATTAAGAGCATTGCTGCTTCTCAAAAAGTTGGCACTGAACTGCCTAATTACATATTTGTCACTATTGGACTAAAACCTCTAAAATTATTGAGCAGCTGTATTGAACTGTATAGTGTGACCGACTTGTTGCTCAATTGAAAACTTGTCCAGTCAGCCAACAGCGAACTGCGAGCGAAGTCAGTGTGTGAATCCTGCAAATCAGCCGGCAAGTAAGTCAGTGAGTCTCGCTGTGTCACATGCGTGAAGTTATCCTGATTAAGAGAGAGAGGGAGAGGGCTTACACTGGAGCTTAAGGTTTCTCCTCAAATAGACCAGGTCACTAACCAACAATCTGATCCACACACGTGTCTGGGAGGGGTAGTGGGAGGGGGGGAGAAGGGTGTGAAAGTGGGAAAGAAACAGAAGCGGTAGGATGATGATGAAGAGGTGAAAGGCGATGGAGAGTGAGGAGACGGACAGAGAGGGCACTGAGAATCCTGCACAATCAGCAGCAGATGTATTAGTCATAACTGAAGTAAGATCAAGGTCGTTTGCCTACACCTTGGTGTGATTGATCTGTCATTCAGCATGCAGAGGCCTCCGCTGTTGTTTTATGTGTCTGTTGAAGCTACGTCTGCAGCCTGTGGCACCTTTGCTGTTCAGTTACGTGGGGTAAAATGGCCTTCAAACATACATATTACTTGTTACTGTGACAGGGGCCACGGCTAAGATTCAGTTTAATGTCTATATTAGAAAATACATGTGAAGGCCACACGTGTCATTAGTTGATATAAGACTTTCAAAGTGATTTATTGTCATGATATAATCCTTGTATTTTCCTTGTAGCTCAGTGCTCCTTTGTTGAAAGTCATTTGTAAGTTTCACTGAGTTTTTTTTTTAGGAATTGTGGGGATTTGTGGCATTATTGGATGCTTTAAAGGTCCAGTGTGTAATATTTAGGGGGCTCTATTGGCACAATACTGCAGAAGTGGAATATAATATTTAGAAGTACGTTTTCATTGGTGCATAATTATTGTTGTGTTTTCGTTATCTTAGAATGAGCCGTTTATCTCTACAGAGGGCGTGGCTTCTCTTTCATGGAGTCAGCCATGTTGCACAATTATGTTTCTATAGTAGCTCGGAATGGACAAAACAAGCACTGGCCTTAGACAAAGCCTTTTACGTTAAGCATGAGTTTCAAAGATACTGTTTCCTACACACTTAAAAGGGAGAGATGAGGATTTTGCAGTCATTGTTAGATGCCACTAAATTTTACACATTGGTCCTTTAATAATATTAGGGAGCATAGTTTTAAGGTTTAAGATGGTGTGTAAATATGCAGCAAACAGACATGTCATCATATCATCTGATAATAATAATAATCATCTGTTTAAAACCTACTACAGCAATGTAACTCATATTTTCTTTTTAGAACTGGTTTAAAGTTTCAGGTTTATTTCCAGAAAATAAATCTGCTTTAGCAATATAATATTCTTTTATGAAAACTAGATTGTTCAGTTGTCCATTTACTTTTCAATTTTACAGAGTGCATCAGAAAAACACAAAATCAACGTCCCAGAAACCATGAATGAGTTCCTCGACATGTCAGACGATGAAGGTATGAAACTTTTCTCTTTATTCACGTCATTCTAAACTCTAAAATCAACTTAGCTGATACTTGCAAAAATGTTGTTGTGACTTGATTTCAGTATTAAAAAGTAATATCAAAACACTGCATGATGTCCATACACTTGACTGTGTGTCATTTTGCATGTTTCACTGTATGTGTGTGTTCAAATCACACAGTCCGGGCCAATGTGCCAGAAATTCTCAATGAGGAGTCTTTTTCAGATGCCGATGAAGGTATTTCTCACCAGTTTGCCGCCACCGTTCTGTCATTTGTTTTGCTTTAAGATAACGCACTTCAACAGAACTCACCCGCCTCGTAGAAGCGCTAACTGTCAAGGCTTCGCTGTACTACTATTCAGCTTTGCTTTTCATCAGAGTACACAGCCTGAGCACTCACACTTTCAGCTGAAAGAATTCTGTATTAACAATGACAAATCCGCCTAATGCTGATGTAAAATTATTTTGCATGCACATGCTTGTTGGAAGGTCCCATTTCCCTAACTGGGAAGGCGCTCTTCATGAGCTTTTGTGGAAACAACATGGACATTACAAAGAGTAGGGTTGTTGTTGTTCTTGTTGTGGCTTCTGTGATGGGTTGTCTGAGATTAGCATCCCTTGTTGTTATTCGAGTCTGCTCAGACAGTTTGAGGCTTTATATTACAAAGCGATTTTGTCCCAGACTTGTTGCTGCACTGGTACATTCCCTAAAACCACTAAAATATTGCTTCACCTGACTTGTTTTCAGGGTTAATGCTCGTGAATAACTAACTATTCTAGGTCACTCAGTTTTCCCAGACTTTCCGAATTGTTCCACGTGTTTCCTGAGTTGGGAACTCATTTTTCTGATTATTCCGAGACCACTTGAAGGCAGGGTTATTCTCATCCTAGGACCTAATAAGAGGGTCAGACAAAACAGATATTTCTGTGAGGGTTGTTTTTGATTTATTTACTGTGATTCTTAGCCTGTCATCAATGGACAAAGAATAAAGTCTCAGCTATTTCCATTTTGTCTGAGAAAACCATCGGCAAACATTATTGAGTCGTTTTATCCTAGAGTCTGGTTTGTTTTTCTGTCAGTGTCCCGTCTCTGTTCGCAAACTGACACTGCTGATGTTATTTTCACTGCAACTTAAAAACACATTTGTTATTTTTAACTACTCTCACACCCTCATTCTCATTCTGCTGATTCTCCTCCTCAAAGACACTTTTTGATGTGTCATCCTAACTTCTCTTTGAAGGAGAAATTGTGAAAAAATATGAACAAGATCATTATAATCATTGTGTAATTCAGACTGTGAAGATGCCTGCATACATTCAATGGAATAATCTTTTTTCACTGTATGTAAACCTTGATAAATTACATAAGATTAGTCATATCATAGTTAGCAGCAGAGTGGCTGCTGTAGCACTGAAGAACCAAACACTACTGCCAAGTTTATGGTACAAGTGGAGTCACATTGTTTCAGGCTGCCCACTTCGGTTGTCTGTCCTTTGTTTTGGAACCACAAAGCCAACAGGCCTGTAAAATTGATGAGCTTGTTCACGGGTTGTTGCTTAGGGGACAGTCGAGGGGAGGAGGGGGGTGTGGAGTTTCTCTGTCAGGTGATACAGCCAGACTCAACAAGTTACGTACACACACATATCAGGTGATAAAGGATGATTTTTTGTGCTGTAGCTGAATGATGAAGATCCTCATTGTCACATCTATGATTCAGTGTGTTATTATCACTACCAATAATAAATAAAGAGTATCCATGACCTCATATACTCCACATAAACTGTTTATACTGTGTGCATAATTCATCAGCATTGTTACTGTGCAGCAGTGTGGCCTTGATATTTACTTTGCCCAATAGTAGCAGCACAAGCTTCAGTTAGCCGCTTGTGTGTGTGTGTGTGTGTGTGTGTGTGTGTGTGTGTGTAGAGGAAATAAAGAGTTTCCACATCTCTCTTTAATCCTATATGAGGGGAGCCAATCCTATTAAGCTGCAGGTTGGAGTGAGTGTGACAGGTCACTCCTGTCTGCCGGTGCAAATACAGGCTCATCTCTTGCTATCTATGGACTACTATTGCTGCTAATTGTACCATCTTTAGAAAGCAATTTAACTCCTTGTTGTGTTCTGCTGTCAGGGAATCTCCACAATCCCTATTGCTGTGTTTTAAGGGCCATTCTGCCTTTTCCATTCCCAGAACAATACATGCATAAATATGCATCTGTATAATTTGAAGTAACATCATGTAAAACTGTCATAAAAGCATAAAAATGCACCTTCCATTTAGAAACATTAAAAAAGACACATTTTTAAGTGTGTTATTTGCATTTCTCTCAGTTTCTAAGAGAACGTTTCAACTAGACCAACAAAATATTAATTTATTAAACTTGCATCTGCCTGCTAATTACCCATACCATTTAAAGATGATGACATATGAAGAATTGTTCAAATTGTTGGACCATGATCACCTTGACTATATCAAACTTAAGTCGGTTAGTTAGAGTCAGCCAGTTAGACGGATGGCTCCACAGCTAACTGAGCTAGCCACAGATAACAGCAGACAGTGCTTAGCCTACTTTAGCAGGAAATAAACTAGCTAAATGCTATTTGTACATCACTTTAAACTTTAAATCACCTTGCTGCCGTATCTGTCGTCAAACTGGCCTTCTAACATTTAATGACATCTCTATGAAAAGTCCAAAATATTCTACTTTTCTTGAGGTGAGAGAAAATATTAATGAGACACTTATAATAGTCTCATGAAAGCCAGTGTCAAAACCAACCACATATGACAGTATAATGTCAAAACATAAAGCTTAACAGTTTCTTCAAGTTTGATAATGTGAAGTTGTCATGACAAATACATCGACAGGTTATGTTGTCTTGTTTGATCTCAGATTGACATAACAAAGACATCTCAGAAAATGTCAACATTGCATTAAAAATTACACAATTGGCTGAATGACACTTTAAGACAACAGTTATTAATATTCAATAAGACTCCTTCAGGTGTCACGCCATGGTTATGAAAGTGTAAGACAGTCATATGCACACCCCTTCATATGAAGTGCTATCACTGTTGCAGCTGTCCCCTGTTGCAACCATCCCTGGCCTACCCTACTGAAAAAAGAAGAAGAATTACGTTTAGTTTTAATTCAGCAAAAGATTCAGCGGAAATTACCTTTAAGGACGTTATTACCACAGTTGGTGTCATACATACATAAGTTTAACTGTCAAATAGCTCTTGCGTAATTGTTCTAAATGCACTTATTCTTGTGCAAGTTTCACTCATTGTGTGCAGCCTGCAGAAGGAAGGGAAATGTTGCTCAAGAATTAAAAAAAAAAAAAAAAAAAGTCAAAATGATGCTTGCTACGGTTATTTCATCATTATTCGAACCCCACTCCCAGTTTGAAATGCAGCCAGACTTCCACCATAGAGGAAGGAGAAGCAGGAGGAGTGTTCAGTGAGGGTTTTCTTCTTCTCTCCGTCACTGTCTCCTCCACTGAGGTTCCCAGGCGTTCACTCAGACGGCCTGTCAGCTGACTGTGCTCTCCACGGAGCGGTAAACACTCAGCGTGGCCCCTGTTGACTCCCCGCGGCCGGAGTTTTGTTGTTGGATGCTGTTGAGCCACAGACGCACCGAGTCTTTCTCTCTTTAAATCCAATGAGATGAGCTTTTTTTTTTCTGAGCCGCCTGCAAGAGAATTAACTCCGCTGTGACCGCTGGTATCAGATGGCTTGGACTGGTGGCTCTTTCTGCTCGGTAATGTGTTTTGTTTTGCAGCGAGGAGACGCGAAACTTTGAGTTTTATTTTTTTTGTTTCTTTGCGGTGAAGACGGCGGCAGAGCAGAAATGTGCGCACCGGCTGAAAAAACGCGCCTGTTGGAGTGGAGTTAAGTGCGTGGGGTGAAGAGAGGGCAACTTTTTCCATCAGCAGCAGCACCAGGAGCTCTGAATGGCCCACTTGATAGTCTTCAGCTCTCACTGGATTTACTGTTCATCCTGGGGACGTTTTGTGGAGCTTTAGAAAAAATACAAACTCGTTAAACAGAAGAAAAGTTGTGATCAATATGGCTGCAGTGGATAAAGGTGAGTAATGAGAGCATCAGAGGAGTTGATGCAGAAAGGGGTGTCATTTTGTGACATTTTATCTGTTTAATTTTCTAGCAGTAGGCGGTAGAGATGGATGGAGACTCACTCGGCCTTTTGGCTTCTGTGGACACTTATTTTTTTTGTATTTGACTTGTGCAGTCGTAGAGAGAGACACAAAGAGTGTTTTCTTTAAATCCTAAAAGATGCTTCAGGTTTACAGCAAGAGGAGGAAGTGTGCGCGTGCGTCTGAGGTGGCGTCAGCTACGTGTTGGGGTTATGTGAGCTTGAATGGGACGGTGAGGTGATACATTATTACAGCAGCCAGTGGGGAGCCGCTTGTTTTCCAGTTTTGTCAAGTCAGACACATACAGCTAGAAAAACACAGGAAGTTAGGTGATCGACTTTACCATCAAAATAAAAGTCTAACAGGAAATACAGTTACAGCTTTGCAGCCTGTCCTGAATTCTAAATCGTTATGTATGTGTGTTAGTTGTCTTCTTGAGTTGACAAAGGTCTGGAAAATAGATAGCAAAAGTGGTAACAGATGTGTGTTTCACAACAAAAGGGGGTGGAAAGCTCCAGACTCGACATTCTGCTCTGACACAGGGAAAAATAAGCTGTGCAGTAATTCAGCAATTGATCCCACAGTGTTTTAATGACTGGAAACACATTGCATTTATTATCACTCTCATAACTTGATAAATACCAAATGTTCATAGCATTCATCAGCTGACAGTCATTTTGGGACAAGGACAAACAAACAGAGAATGAGCCAAGATACTAAAGAATAAACAACACTTCCTCTTACAATGACTTTATTGAATTTTTCTTGTATGAAGGTCAGTGTTAATATGAAATATATTGCACTGCAAGTTTTTACTTTAACATGACTGAATACTTTTATTACAGTGCCCCCCCACATCCCCACACACACCAACATCTCCTTCACAAAGTCTCCTTTGCATTCAGAACAAAAATGCTATAAAGTATATGACAATATCAACACAGAATATAAAATATTATTCAGTGGCACCTCTAAGAAAGACAAACAGACAAAAAGTTTAAATATTTGCACAGAATTTTCAAAACACGCCTCCATTTTCTTGTGGGATCTACCATTACTTTAATTCTTAAAGTACCCTGCCTAGGGCATTAAAGTCATTAAATGGTTTTCAGATTCCTTCATAAACACCCATTTTGTTTTTCAAGGTACCTGTTGTTCTTTCCGCTAAGGCTGCATATTGGCATACGATATGCATCACGATACAGGGGTTACGATATGTTGAGGTGGTATGTTGTTTTTAGGAATGCTGTCACAGTATAAAGAACAAACCACCACATGAATCTTTGCATGTACCACAATATCACGATACAGTGTTTAAAGAAGTGATATCATATTACAAAGCATAATATCGCAATATTCAAGTGCATAGATATTTTCTTACACCCCTACTGTCCATAGGCATACATTGTGCCATATTCTTGATCCAAGCAGGCACAACAGTTTTCTTCCAATTAGAAACTTTTGCCAGCAGTATAGCAAAATCAATAAATATCCCAACTAACATTATTCAGGGCTGCATTAAACATTAAAAAATAATATTTCAAGCCTAGATCTATTAAAGGTTGTTACTTTTCAAGGCCTAGATTTCTGTTGTAGACAGTAGTGGCTGCAATACAAGTAAGTAATTTATGCAGTTAGATTTAGGGATATGAATTATGGTAAACATAGCACACTGTCAAAAAAATGAATGGAGGCATATGAATGTAACCATGAGCACAATAGATCCCTGAAGTTTAACTTTAAGTGAATATTTAGATGCTTAATGTAGTCATGTTATTTTTGGAGTTGGTTTGGTCACGTGGTTCATGAGTATTGACTAGCAGGTCGTTGTCTTTATTGCCATAGGTGAGAGTTCTTTATTTTGCTTTTATTTTGAAATTTGACACCGGAAACGCTTACCTTTAACGCCGTCTAACTTGACGGTGGTGCTGGTGTGTGATCGGAGTGCGGCAGTATTGAAGGTAGGGGGAGGGGCTGCGGTGAAGGAGCAGAGTGTTGCAGGCAGGACAGAGCTGGACATGAGGGAGAAGGGGAAACACGGCAGCCGCTCCGCCGGCTTCGTTGACCGGCGTGTCATCGTCCACCGGTCCGCCGATCGAGGTGCGGTGCTGGTTCTCCACTCTGTGCTTATTCTGTGCTTATTGTGCGTAGGCTGCGGTGGCTGTTAAACCCTGCGCCGCTGCGCTCTGTGTCTTTGAGTGTTGTGAAAGGAGCTGCGTTTGGTTTTACAGATATACCGCAAAGTGGCTGCTGGCATCTTTCTCTAAAATGATCACTGTCTAACCTCTGAAAACAGTGAAGCGTCCGCGCTGCTGTGTGCTCCAGCTTCATGTTGTTGTGGCACTGTCAGATCAGACGAATAGACAAAAAGAAAAGTTGCAGAGGGCTCTGCAGTTGCAGTGATGTTGTGTTTAACGACAGAGTGGTGCTGATAAATGATCCAGGGCCTCCTCTAAGTACCATAATCAAATAAGTGAGACTGATGTCGGCAGCGAGGGCTTGTTTTTCTTCCTGAAGTGCCGCATCGCATCTCTAACCCGGATTGGCTTTTGAAGTTATAACAGGAAGGTTTTATTATTTCATCCTCCTCCCCCCCCCCACCAGGTGAGGATGCGATGACCGGGGACACAGACAAATACCTGCGGCCTCAGGACCTCAAAGAGCTGGGGGATGACTCCCTCCCTCAGGAGGGGTACATGGGCTTCAGCATCGGAGCCCGCTCAGCCAGGTAAGCACCTGTCATTCTCATTATGTACATGTGGAAACCACTGATGTGCTCTGGTGCAGTGCTGTCAACTGTTTGATCCAGCTTGTCCTTTTGTGTAGTTTTGTGTCCAGACCAGGGTTGCAACTAACAATTATTTTCATCATTGATTAATTGATTACTTGTTTGGTTCATAAAATGTCACAAAGTGTTGACCACTGTTTCCCAAGGTGATATCCTCAGATGTCTTGTTTTGTCCACAACCCAAAGATATTTGGTTTACTGTCATAGAGGAGAATTTGACTTATTTTTAATTTAAAAAAATGACTCTGAATGATTACCTGATTGTCAAAATAGTTGGCGATTCATTTAATAGCCAGTTATTAATTGATTAGTCAATTAATTGTTGCAGCTCCAGATTGTGTTCATCTGACAACTCTGTGAGTGTGTGTGACATCACAGTTGGTATAGATGCTGTGGTTTTTCACCTATACGCACACACGCTTATGATCTGATATGATATGCAGTTTTTCTGTATAGGGACACATTATCTCATGTACAGCCTGTCCTACACACACAAACACATACACATACACACACACAGAATAATGGAAATCGCCAGAGAAAGCAGCTGGAAAGGTGCCATCTAATGATTCAACCTGACATAATGATTCAGCGTTTTGTGTGGCCTCATTCAAACCCAGGCGCAGATTACAAATGGCCCATAGTATAACTCGAGCGATATGAGCTGTTTCTCTGAACTCTGATATCTTTGATACTCTCGGCGAGCAGCTGCACATCAGGCCTGACAGCAGTTTCAAACAGAGGACAAAGTATGTTGTGGAAAACTGGCAGGCTCCAGTGAAAACACATCAGCACACAGAACAAGTGCTGTGCGGCTCCGCGGTGCATTGTGGCCACGCTAACAGATGGCAGATGCACTGTGATGGTTGGATTGATAAAAACAACTAGACTCACTGACAGGAAGCTGCTTACATCAGCGAGCCACAGCAAACAAGGGAAACAGTGAACTAAATGGAGAAATTCCATGTAAACAAGTTTGTTTGATATTGGAAAGAGTTTTGACAGGGGTAATGAATTGGATTATGGGAACTGTTGTTTTTAGCAGTTTAGAATATTAATACAAAAGGTGGGTGACCACGTTTTATCTTCTTGAATATTAAGTTATCTGCTCAAACTGCTGTTTATTTACTAACTATTGACAGTTTGCTGGTATGCCAAGAATAAAAATAATACAAAATATAGACAATATACAGTATAAAAATCCAAAATATAAAAGACATCAATAAGAATGAAATACTATATATAGAGAGAGTACATAGCTTTTTCTAATGTAGTGTTTTCAAGATTTGAAAAGTTCTTTGCTTTTGGATAAAGTGCTTGAAACTTTTAGATAAAGAAATAAAATAAGTTGGACATTGACTCAGAGTATTTACAGACACATTTTGAAGCATGAAACTTTGTTGTGCTTTCCTTTAATTTGTCCTCCTTCTGTAGAATGTAAACAGAAAACATCATTTTTGCTGTTTATAGCACATAACATCCGTTATAGAGAAGTGAAATAATTTTTTTGACTATATGTATATAAATATGTGAGTTACCACAGCTTTGATGTGCTGGAAAAGCTTGAAAATTCTTAAAAAGTGCTTGAAAAGGAGTAGGAATGCTGATTATTGTACTGAACAGAGATTATTGAGGATATAATCACTGTTAATATGTTATGTTTTCATGTTAGTATACTGCTGCTATTGTTTTATTGCTTATAAAGCTGAAGAACATTTTGTTTTTTGAGATGTCTCTTTGCAAGGGTGAGAATGTAATGCTATGAAATACTGTATTTTATTGATAAATGAGTGTATGATGCTGAGCAAGTTCTTTGCTTTTCCTTACCTTTCTGTTTATGACATCGACATTGCATGGTTTGCTTTTTGACTGGGCTACACACACGCACAAAGCACACGCACATTCTCGTGAAAACCGTGTGCCTATGGCCGCAGCCAGTGTACAACCATGCAAAAGCACAGCATCAATGTCATATGGAAAAAAAAAAAAGAAAGCCACATCATGCTTGAATGTCTTCAAAATGCTTTGCTTTTCACTTCTTCTATTTTGTTCTTTTCCTTGTTTTCCTGCACCCTGTCCCTCATTCTAGCCCTAGAATCAGGTAAGAAAAGAGTAATAGTTGTAGTAGTAGGCAACATTAGCTGTGAATGGTGCCCTCCCTTGTGACCCCTGAACTACTGTTTAACCCCCAACCCTCCTCCCATAAAACTGCTAACCCAAACCATGAGTCATCCATTGTGCATCGGTGTCATCACCCAGTGTTGCTGTCACTCTGTTTGTGCTCACATGTCTGTCACTCTGTCTCTGTGACGTGTCGTGTTCTGAGATCCATTTTTAGCTGGTCACCATTCACCTTATTTTCTCATCCGTCTAAGAAAACGATCATATCTGCAAAATGTATTTATGTTTTGACGCAGGTGTGGGAGAGAGGCAATCCTGCTGGAAATGAGAAAATAAAAGCTGCACTTGTGTTTCTTTGCAGACTTTTCTTCAGTTTGAGTTGTGTGGACTAATTCCCGATTTTTTGATGTGGCTTTTGACCAAGTGGCCCTTTTATATCTATGTTTTTCTTATGCCACTGAGTGTAACTTCCAGGGATAAGACACATTAGTTTATTTAAAATTCATCCCTTTTATCCACCTATTTACTAGGGGTATCACGATTCTCCAAATCCACAAGCCAATCTGACTTTTGATTTTAAAGTCAATTTCTGGTTCAAAAATATGCAGCTGCAGGTTACCAGTAACGTATGCTGATTCAGCTTTTAAGTGTTGTTTTGGTTTTATTTTGTTTTCTTTTTTCGGACATATGCTGAACCCATACAAGTTGTCAGGTTGGAAAGAAAAAAAAACATTGGGAGTATTGCAAATCCTGCTTTTGATTTCAATCCATTTTCGATGTAGCTCATTTCAGTGGATTTTTGATTTAGAATAGAAATCGTGACACTCCTACTATTTACAGTTAGTAATTGGAAATGTCCTCATGGTTTGCAGAGATGGAAACTTAACTCTGGACCAGAATTTTGGTCTAGCATTTAGAAATCCCCACATAAATCAAGGACGAACAGACACTGCAATCACATGGACACACAATGACACAAACATTGCCTCTTTCAGTCCACACAGACGCCTTCCTAAAAACATAGGACCGCTGGTGCATACATGGGGATATGAGACAGAAAAGAAAACATTGTTTGGATGATGGGAAGTGTAGTTTACTGTGAGGCAAATTCGATTGATCGACAGTAAAATGAATGGAGAGGTGTGGAGAGAGGAATGAAGGTGACAGAGAAGGATGGCGGTAAGCAGAGGAAAGCAGAAAGGCAGAGAAAAGGTGAAAAAGTCTTTCATTGAGTGAATGGAAGGGTAAACACAGTCATAGCAGTAGCACAACTCTGAAATGAAGATAGTGGAGAGAGAGGCAGAGATGATGGGACGGTATTACAAAGATGGTAGATGTCATGACGTGCAGAAATAGACGAAGGAAGAAGGAAATGGAAAAGCGCGGATGTTTTAGGGACGAGAGGCGGATGGACAGAATGAGAAAGAGGAGGAAGCTGTGAAGAACAAACAGAGTCTGGGTGAGAGCAGAGCGGGAGGGTTGGGGTATTTGGGGGGGGGTCGTAGCGCGGTGCTGCCATGCCAGCGAGTCCATTCAGGCCGTACAGAGTTGCTTGGTAACTTCGATGGTGGGGTAGGCAGGCTGTGCTGAATAAAGGGCTTCTCTCTGTGCTGAATAGTGTGCCCACTCAAACACGCTGAGCTCTGCATTTTCTCCCCCTTGCTCTCACCACCCCCCCACCCTATGCTCACACACAGGACACATCAATACACACATACAGTAACACACTCTGACAAAATAAGGCAGAGAGTTGTCAGCTTTGCAGCTGGGATTGCTTGTTTTTGCAAGTCTTCTCATCAGGTATTTGTGCACCTACACTCACCAGTGCACTCATTTTAAGTAACTGTACAGTAACAGAAACAATCTGACTATTCTGTGCTAATCAAATCCCTGTAGAAAAAACAGCACAAGAAAAAAAAAACACTCTGAAAGGAATCTACAGCACTGCATTGAGCCTGAGTGGCTGCAAAAATAGGCACACATCACCACACACACAGCCATAAAGCAGACTGCAGCAAGACAGATAGAAAAGACCAGCTTCTCTTTTGTGTTTCGCTGCTCTGAAGCAGGTCTAGGTCAGCTGCTAATCTTAGAATAAAGTAATGTCGCTCTTTGAGCTCGAGATGGATTTAACAGTGAAATACTTTAGAGTAAATCTTATTTCTGCTGCTGTCAGTACAAGATCTGTGAAGACACTTCAGACTCTCACCTGCCAGCCAGGTGCTTGTACATACAGTCTGCTAATGTGTCATATTTCATCATTTTGACCAGTGGGTCTCAACCTGGGGGCTGGGACCAAGGGGGTTGCAAGCTAAATTCTGGGGAATCACCAGATGGTTGTGAAAAAATAAAATAACATATAGAGCTCAACAGTGACCGTCCACTTTTTCAACGGTTCCAGTTCATGAATTGAATTTTCCAGTCATTCACTCCATTGATATATCAGAAAATCCTTATATAAAGAGTTTTAAGCCTCGAAGCAAGCCAACCAACTATGAGATGAATCATAACCATAAAACATTTGATTCAGACCAAAAAAAGTTTGGAAAATGGATTAAAAGGCATGAGTACACGACTGTGAACATAATTATTTCATGAGTGAGGGAAGTACTCATCCCATAAACCACTGTAAATGATACAGCTTTTACTTAATTTGAGCTTTTGTTATTATTATTTTAGTAAATATAATAATTATCATATTTATATTGTTAATAACAGTGTTGTAATATGTCGTAGTTTGTGTTTGTGTGTATGTAAATTACAATGACTTGTGTTAACTACCAAACTAGTGGAACTACCTGTTAACAGGGCAGTAAATATTTCCTCTAAAGATAAATATTGTTGTAACACTTTAGGATTGTGGGAAGTGTAGTACTTCTCAAGACACTGCAAATAAAAGGTGTTTTTTATTAAAACAAGGCTTCTACAGGAGGATATCTCATTGTTTCACAATCTCTTAGCTCATGTTGAGTCGACTTTGGATGGTTACAACATTATGACTAATAATCTGGGGTGGGGGGACTCAAAAAAGGATGAGAACCACCGATTTAGACATGCATCCATGTCCACACCAACCACACCTTCACATAGAAATGATCACAACAGCCGTGTTCTTACAGTCTCGTCCTCTTTCCCTCTATCTCTTAATGCAAACGAACTGACCTCACTCTCATTTCCATCTCTGAATAACCTCCTGCAGTATCTGATCCTTGTTCAACTGCAGGCTCTTCCGCCTTTCTATTTTCCACTTTTGGACCCTCTCTGTCCGTCCAGTAAGTAAAAAACCTGGTTCCCTGGAGGTTGCATGTAGTAATGGATTCCTTGCTTTTTGTTTTATGTTGTGTTCCCCTGCCCGTCACTTGTTGTTGCCCGTGGCGCTGGCTTGCGTGGTAACATGTAGCCTCCGCTCCTTCAGTTCGGATAGGTCCAACACACTCAACCGGAGCTCCTTCGCACGAGACAGTATGATGATTGAAGAGATTCTGGCCCCCACAAAGGACACGGTAAGATCCATTTTCTTTTCAGATTATTTTCTCTGTGATTTCATACCCCTTTCACCCTTGTGCTCTTTCTCTCTGTCTCTTATCACCCTTTCCCTCCTTGGTTTCCTTAGCTGTGTGTTTTTCAGTCTGTCTTTCTGCCAAAGGCCTGGTGAAAACACAGGCTGGGTAGAATTAAAGCAGGGAACAGTGTAGCTTTACTTGTCTTGTGCAAAGGTCACAACAGAGGCAGTGCTGATGCCATGCTTGCTTTTGCCAAAGTGCTGAGGGTGAGTGTATAGCACCTTGACGAGGAGTTTATTCAAACTTAAGGGCTTTGGGAGGCCTCCCTTTGCTGTTTTCATGGGGAAAAAAGCTCTGCAGAGCTTGTCTTGCCTGTCCAGTGCTTGTTTTAGTGGTCAGGAGTGAAAACAAAACTGTAATGTCTTACATTATAAGCAATATTAGTAATATAACCTACCTAGACACGGAAAATCTCACACTATACATAGCCAAAATATGCACTTACCTCAACCCTGCTCATATACAAAATAAATAAATGTGTTGGACTTCCAAAGAGTTTCCCAGAAAAATTGAAAATTCACGTGCAGTCAAATCATTTTTTTCACCTTTGTGATTCAGTTCCATTGTGCTTTAATCTGCTATGTGAAGTTTCACTTACAATCACATCTGCTACACTCTATAGTGGAGTTGTATGAATTTAGATGGCTAAATTGTAGGCTCGCCCATTTTCACAGAGATAAGATCATGTTTCCTTTGGTGGAAACTGGATCCTGTAGTGACACAGAACAGATTCTCTGAACCACACGGTGACATCAGTGTGACTTCTGAACTGTCTCTTTTCTCCCCTAAGCTTCAGAGTGTCTGTAAAGACATTTCCTACTTGGTTGACCCTCTCAATAAGGTATAAAGTGTTCGTGGACGTCCGACTCATTTGTCAGTTTTCTTTGTTGTTTTTCAGTCACCGTGGTTCAGCTTCCATTTCTGCTGAGTTTGTGTATTTGTTTGTTTTGGGTCTGTGCCATTCTCATCTCATCCATTACTACTGTGTTTAGTGAATGGTCGTTCCCATGCTACTTTATGAGTTCCCATTAATTACATGCAACGATTCATCAAAGCTGATTTCCAGTTTTTTTGTTGTTTCAGTGTTTTTCCACAGCAAAGTTACAGTAGTAGAACATTTACTGTGCTATTTGTGTGTCTTTTTGTCCTGACTGTATTGGGAATATGTATAATGGTGACACATTTTTTTGAAATATGAGTTAGAGCTGGGCAATATATGGATATTGTATCGATATTGTGATATGAGACTAGATTTTAAACTTACCACTGTTCTAGCTGTTCTATAATTTTACTTTATCTGCTTATCATATCCACTTTACTGATGATTATTTATCAAAAGTGTCATTGTGTTAATATTTTGTGAAAGCAGTAGTCATCCCTAAAATACTGCTGTAATATCAGTGAGGAAATTGCTCATCAATATTGTGGTAATTGGACTTGAAATAGCCTAGTCATTGTGCAACAGAATGGTTCTTGTTTTACTAACATATATGATGTTATTTAAGTAATTTTACTTCTGCCTTTATGTGGGCTTCATTTTACTCTTTATGCTGATTTTAACTACTTTCTATACTGTTGTGTGGTTTAGTCTACAACAATGCATGATATTCTACAAGATCATCACGTTTGCACTATTTGAGAATTTCCAGTAAGTTATCTGAGCAAAAATGTGTATATATATCATATATTGTGGAATAGCTTAAAGATATCAAGATATTTATGAGCCATGTCACCCAGCCCTGTTATGACTCAGGAAGCTGTAAATGTTATGAGCTCATTGCTCCGTACCGTTCATGACTCGAGAAAAAGTCTGTCTGTCAACTGTTCTGCCTATGCAGTAATTTACATTAAGCTTTCTTTTGTCTTCTTGGTGTGTCTCTTTCCTTCCATTCTCTATTTTTTGTTTCTGTCCTTTATTCTTTTGTCTCAATTATTTATCTGTTGTCGAGCTGTTTTATCTCCTTCATCTTGACTTTTTCCTCTTCAACTGTCTTATTCTTGTCACCCCTCCATTACCTTCCACTTTTTTTTCACCTCAATCTCTATCTGCCTTTCTCCTCCGGCTCTCAATTCTCCTCTTTCTCCATCTTATCCCTCCGCCTCTGTCTTTGGATCCTCTCTTCCCAGCACCTGGCTGTGACCAGAGACTACAGCTCGGAGTGTATGCGGCGCTACAGCTGGACTCCAGACACCATGGACCACAGCCACAACACTGTGTCCAGCCCCATTCACTCTGGGTAAGCACAGCTGTACTGTCTCATCCGATCTGTCAAGATATGTTGTACTAGCATACATATCCTACCCTGCACAAGCTCACTACGTGTATACAGACACATAAACTGCTTGTGCTATTGCAGAAATCACACTTTTTATATGCTTACCACACACAACTGTTGTATTGTCTTTTGTTCTCCCCCCTAAGAGTCAATATTCAGCAAACCCTGCAGCACCGATGCAGACGAGGTGCAGGGCTGTGGGATTTCTGCAGTGCTGCTTCACATGACATTACAGCAGCAAAATACACAGTTCATCCTCTAAAAGCTCTCGTGTCATACCATAAGTGTGGAGACATGGTCCAGACGTCCCTCCCCGTGTTCACTTATATCTATCATCACAGAAACAAAGTACAGACTCATGGCTCATGTGTTTCATTTACCTAAACTGATAATGTCATCCACATACTTTGACTACATGACGTTGAGTGTTAAGGTCTGCTCTGTATAAATGGTGCTGTCTTTGCACAGAATTTAAAGGGATAGTTTGGATGAAGTTGGGTGGTATGAGGTTATTATCGATAATCGGATGACGGTCGACACGCCTCCACTTTTGAGAAGTAGAGCGGGGCATCAGCACAGAAGCTAAGCAGTGTATTGAAGTGAAGAGAGTAGGGTTGCAAATTTTTGTGCATTTTCCTTAACCAATAGTTGAAAATGCTAACAGTCAATTAATTGATTAATCTCCAATAAGTAGTAAGAGACAAAACAAGTGTTTTTTTTTTTTTCTTGTTTTTTTCTTATTTTATGTTTTAATTTTAGGTTTCCTTATTCAGCAGATGCCTGACAACACAATGAGGCACAATTCAAGCAATTTCTTTGCTATTTATTAATTACTGATTAATACATTTTTAATCATTTAAATTCATTTAATGAATCAATTAATCATTAACACGCTAGGACAGGGTCAGCAACAAAACATATTTTAGCCACTTAAAAAAAAGTCCACCTACAAAAATCAGTATCAGTTTATTGTTTGCTATATTAAGAATATTTTCACCACTTAATATTTCCATCAGACAGCCATTTCTTATGGGAAACCATGTTCTATACGCCAGATATCACTCTCTTTGAGCCAACCAAAGTCTGTTGGTTAAATCAGTAATTTTATCTCACAGAGCAGTTGAGTTGCTGATCCACCGCTGCCTCCATCAGTTAGACAATGACATAAACACACCAACTGATCAAAGCAGTGGTAGATCAGCAACTGTCGTGTACTGTGAGGTGAAATTCCTGATTTTACCTGTGGAGTTTGCTTGGTTTGGAGAGAGGGATATTTGGCTAATGTAACGACAGTTTCCCATCAGAAATGGCTGTCTAATGTCAAAGTAAAAAAGTGAAAATATTTAAAAAATAGCATGGGGGTTTAACTGATGTCCACAGCAGTTCATTGCTTAGCTTCTGAGCTGGTGCCCCTCTCTGCTTCTCCTAACTGGGGGCTCGTTTATCGCCATCTACTGTAACTAATATGGTACCTCATGCAATGTCACTTCAAATACTCCACACTCTTCCTTTAACACATCCTGTCTTTGGTGTTCTGCTCAGAAATGAAATACTGGGATCTGTCATGTGCAGTTGTGGTTCTTTATTCCTATTTTTGTCTTGCCTTGTGTGTTTGTCTATTTATATATAATTTTTAATCACTGTCATTTTGTCCTCAGAGTGTTTTCTATTCCCTTGATTTTCCACCCCTGTAGTTTTTTCTTTCATCTTCAGTAGTCGTTACAGATCCCAACAATGATTGTGAAACCTTGATACTAAAACTAGGTTCTGGGGGTTTGCCTCCTGCATTGCCTCCATGTGTTTATTTTGCAGCTTATCCTCCCCGCTCCCTCAGTATGACTCCAGGTGATGACTGAGTTCGCTGCTTTCACCCATGATGCCGCAGTGATGTCACTCCTCACTCCTCCACCTCTTTGTCCTCCCCCTCATCTCGTCACTCCCTCTTCTCTTCTTAGCCTTACTCTCCTCGTCCTCCTCGTCCATCTCATCCGTGTGGTCTGGTGTTTCATTTGCACTGCCTAGATATTAGAACGTGTTTGGAAGTCTTTCATTGATGTGCCATCTCTCTTTCTCTCTCACAGTGCACATTGAAAATATTTTTTTCTCAAAACCTGATAGGCATTCTGCTATTTGCAAAATACAGTATAGAAAAATAACACAACACATGTAGTAAAAAGAAAAGCAATATTTGGCTTTAGGCACAAGGGCTTCTCATAAAAAGTGCATAAACACATTTTGTAATCCATCCTCACTCTTAACTTGTTCGTATTTTTATTAATGGGATGCCAGAGTGTGCTCTTATTTTGAAGAATGGGACACATCACATATTAATCACATTAACCCTATCTTGGTGAAACATCTGTGCAGGTGTTTAATATTTGATCACTGAATGCTGCTTTTAGAGGAGCTGAAACCTTGGCAATGGTCTCACCTTCAGCCTCAGAACTGGAAACTAAACTTTCTGCAGCTTCATTAGCACCCTGTTTAGTTTCAGATGGTGTGTAAATGTTCTAAATCGAGGCAGGTGAAGGTGAGAACTGCCAACTTTCACAACTCAAAGCATCTTTTTTTTCTTCTTTCTATTGTTCTGTCTCTTGTTCTTTCTCTTTTTTTGTTATTTTTCCTCTTTTCCTTCTTTTGTTTGGGTGTACGGTGATCACAGCATGGGAATCGTCCTCCTCACTTGTGTCCGTGATATGGCCTCTGTCCATCTTTCTCTCTGTCTGTGTGTGTTTTTCCTTCTCTGACGTTGTTCTCGTTCATCTCGCAGGTTCTTGGTCAGCTTCATGGTGGATGCCCGTGGTGGTTCCATGAGAGGCAGCCGCCACAATGGCATGCGCATCATCATCCCCCCAAGGAAATGCACAGCACCCACACGCATCACCTGCCGTTTGGCCAAAAGACACAAGCTAGCCTACCCCCCACCCATGGTGGAGGGAGAAGGGCTGGTCAGCCGGCTGGTGGAGGTCGGACCAGCTGGGGCTCAGTTCCTCGGGTAGGACTTTTTGTAATTTAGTCTTAAAGGGATAGTTTGGATTATTTGAATTGGTTTGTATGAAGCACTTATCCCTAATCAGCGTATACCAACAGTAGATGGCAGTTGACTCCCTGCTGTGGACAGTGTCAGCAGCAACAAAAGGTATTCAGCTAGGTCCACCTAAAAATTCAATGTCAGTTTAAGTGTGCTATATTTGGATTATTTTCACCACTTTATTTGGCCGTCAGAGAGCCTTTTCTGACGAGAAACTACCATTATATAAGCCAAATATTGATCCTGACCACAGCAGTACATTGCTCAGCTTCCTACACTTGGACTCCTGCTGCTTCATAACTGTCTCATACAACCCCTACAAATAATCATTACTATCCCTTTAAAATGTCATGACTCAGAGAATGATCATGGATTACCAGTGCAGCTAATTAACCAGTAAGACTTAAACCAGAGAGACCTTTCCAGTTCATGTTTTACTCATTTCCTCAGACCGTGTTTTATTGTGTGGTGTTTTCTCGTTCAGTCCTGTGATTGTGGAGATACCTCATTTTGGTTCCATGCGTGGGAAAGAGAGGGAGCTGATCGTGTTGCGGAGTGACAACGGTGACACGTGGAAGGAGCACCAGTCTGACGCCAGACCAGAAGACCTCACTGAGCTTCTTACTGGAATGGATGAAGGTAAAGGAAAGTTTGTTCAGTGTGGTCCATCATTTACCAGCAATGGTTAGTTTATAGTAAACTTATTATAGTTTTGGTTTTGTCATTAGTTTTTATTTCTGTTTTGTTTTTACATTTTTCTTCAGTTCAGTTTAGTTTCAGTTACTTCCCAGAGGAGGTTCGCTTGTTTCAGTTTCATTTTTATTGTTTAAAAATGTTTAGTTTTTATTAGTTTCAGTGTTAGTTGTTTTATTATAATATGCGGGTCAGGGGTAAGATTTGAGAAGTTCAGAATAGGTATCATAATACAACCAATTCTCATTCATGTAGCCCTCAATAAATATGCATGCAACATTTGACAAATTTGACCAGATTTACAAAAACTAAAGCTAAAGACTTTTCAGTTAATTTTCAATAATTTCTAAAGTTTCGTTTTTCTTTTTGTTTCACTTAAGTAAAATGATTTTTTCACACCCAGTTTTTAGTTTTGTTTTAGTTTTGTTGTATGCAATATGAGTGAATGTGTGAAGGTGAACTGAACCACTTGGGAAAACCTATACTACATAACCCAGGGCTATATGTCAGATGGTGACCTAGAAAATCTAATTTTCTCTCCAGAAGCATGTTTTTCTGTTTAATTCAATCTGTTTAGCCTATTTAGTGCCTGCTTTCATAGCAACACTGACCAAAATGTAATACCTCAATAGCATCTAACATTTAAATGCACTTACGTCAGAAATTGTTTTTAGACAACAACCGTTAAATGTTGCTTTAAATCTCGTGTATGAAAGTCCCATTTTCTGTCACAGAGCTGGACAGCCCTGCCGAGTTGGAGAAGAAGCGCATTTGCCGCATTGTCACCAGGGATTTTCCTCAGTATTTTGCTGTGGTGTCACGGATCAAGCAGGAGTCTAACCACATGGGTCCTGACGGAGGTGTCCTGTCCAGCAGCACTGTGCCCATGGTGCAGGCCTCATTCCCGCAGGGAGCACTCACCAAGAAGATCCGTGTCGGCCTGCAGGTACAGCAGGACTCCTTGGATCAGCTCAAACTGAATCTGTTTCATGACTTGGTATTTTTGTTGCAAATAATTTATTTATACCTGACCTATTTTTGGATGAATATTTGATCTGCACCCTTAAATGTCACAGAAAGTTCAGGAAAAGTTTGGACATTTCTCAAAGTCTAATCAACAAACAAACACTTAGTCTTTTTCTTCCTCTTCCTGTGTTGTGTTTAGGCCCAGCCTGTGCCAGATGACATGGTGAGAGCGGTCCTTGGGAACAGAGCCACCTTCAGCCCCATCGTCACCGTGGAGCCCAGGAGGAGGAAGTTTCACAAGCCGATCACCATGACAATCCCTGTCCCACCAAGATCAGCAGAAGGCCATCCCACCGGGCACCGAGGCGACTCTGCACCCTGCCTGCGTCTGCTCTGCAGCATCACAGGCAAGTAGACTTGTGGATAACTAGAGCATGACAATGATGTAGCAATACCTCTATCCAAATTGCTTCTGAATAATCTAATATCAATAGTTATTTTACCCTTAAATGCTAATAAATATTATTTGTGACATTAGACAGTTGTTAATCCATTTATTATATATGAACCAGAGTTAATAACTCAGAGTCATCATGAATTGAATAGCCGTGGGCACATCAGTCCTGCTTTGATGTCAAAAGCCACTGGTTGATGGAGGGAAGATGAAGAACTGAGAAGATAAAAGGACAACGATCATGAAAGTTAAAGCGCTGGCTCGGCTGGAAAGGCAGTGAGCTAATCTTTTGGCCCCTGTTTCATACAGGAGGGACGTCCCCTGCCCAGTGGGAGGACATCACTGGGACCACACCGCTGTCCTTTGTAACTGACTGCGTCTCCTTCACCACAAATGTGTCGGCCAGGTGAGACATATATAGACACACCTTACGCACGCACACTATATGCATCGCGTGGCACTATTGAAGAAAATGAGCACAAAATATAAGGAGAGTATTATGATTGCCACACAGTAAATTGACCCTTAATGAAGTTTTAACATGAATATCTCTTTGGGCTGTCAGTCACGCTAAACAAGACACTTGAACATGTCTCCTTGGGCCCTGGGAAACTGTGATGAGCATTTTTTTATAGACTAAACAAAGCCGCATTTTGACCACAAGAAACTTCCCCTCAGGGACTAGGAACCTTTTGAGGAACTCAGTGTTTCCACCACATGGACCAGCTTCTAAATTAAGTTCCAGGGACATTATTTCCCCCCAAAAGTCCCTGCTCAGGGGGTAGAACTTTCCAAAACTACAGGAATTTTTTTAACAGAACAAAGTATAAGACAGATGGGCCAATGACAAAGTCCAGGCCTTACTGAGAAAATAAGATGAGAATGAAACCCTGTGGGAACTATCTGTTGCTTTATATGGTGTCAGTTGCACCTTTTGCTTTCAGTATAGCAAAGTACTGGAACATTATAAAAACTTTACAACCATTTTTCTCCAGTGTCAGGTAACAAATAATTATTTTCAGTTATAGCAAAATATAAAACATCATTAGAAAAACCTATAGTGAATGAAAATGGGCCCAAAATTTCCTGTGTGGATATATGAAGTACTTTATTTATCTGTTTGGCTCACTGTTCTCGTAAAAGTCTTATTTCTGTTACTCTCCTTTTGGGTTATGCAGAAAATCAGTTTCCAGTAGCTAGAAATGAAATGCATTTTGGTCCTAGTCAAGTCATTTTTCAAGCAAATATTCCAAACATTAATGATTCCAGGACCAAATGATTAACTGAGGAAATAACTGACAGATTAATCGATAATAAAAGTAAATAGTTTGTTGCCACTGTGGAAAATACAACAACTAAATCCAAAGAATTTTAACCGTCTGCCAGAGAAGATCTCAGTAGGCCTCAAAATGGTGACAGTGCAGAACCGTGTAGCAATGTGAAGCTGGCAGCAAATCCCAAAATCTATCACAAGAGAAAAACTCAAATTACTGTCAGTTGGCACTTGAATCAACAGAATTCTACTCTCGACGTCCGTTCATTTTTCCTGACTTCAGTGTCTCCTTTTTTCCTCCCAACCCTCTCTTTTTCACAGAAGGAGAGTGAGTTTCCCTCCTGTCTGACTTAAACTAATTAATTTATTTAAGTAAATTACTTGATAGTAGTTTTTTCTCCTCCAAATTATCCCTATGGCTTTTTATACTTTTCCACATTTGGCCAAGTGCTGCAGAGTCATGTCAGTGATACTTTGATGAGGTCTGCCTGCTGTAATAAGGCCGTGAAACTGACTTCAGCAGGTGAACCTCTTGGTTACAGGACGTAAAGTCATGAATTTTCTTAACTACATTGGAATCATGTGGCAAGTGTGCAGCCTGATATTAGCTGAGCACCCTTTGGTGCTCTGTAATTAGATTACTACACAGCTGTCATGTGCTCACCCTCCAGAGAAACAGCTCAGTTTATTTGATTTATTACTTCAGATGGTCACTTGCACTACGGTGTTTCATCCCTGTGAAATGTGTGATATAAAAATGGCTTACATGTGCAGTGCAGATTTCTAAATCATCCTCCTATAAGAAAATTGTTCCCTTGGCTGACTTTCAGATCGGTGCCCCCTCTCCTCCTCTTCCACCTCTTTTCTCTGATCTGTCCTCAACAGGTTCTGGCTCGCAGACTGTCACCAGATTCCTGAGACGGTGAGTCTAGCGTCTCAGTTATACCGGGAGCTGATCTGCGTGCCGTACCTGGCCAAGTTTGTGGTGTTCGCTAAGATGAACGATGCCATCGAGGCTCGGCTGCGCTGCTTCTGCATGACGGATGACAAGGTGGACAAGACCCTGGAGCAGCAGGAGAACTTTGAGGAAGTGGCCCGAAGCAAAGATATCGAGGTGGGGCTGTGTGTTCATGTGGACTTGCAAACACTGCATCTCAATAAGAGAATCTAATAAATAAATGAATGAATCCATAATGTTTTATTTATGCTATTTATTTTGATCAATGGACTCCTGTAGGTTCTGGAGGGCAAGCCTATCCACGTGGATTGCTATGGCAACCTGTCCCCTCTCACCAAAAGCGGGCAGCAGTTGGTTTTTAACTTCTACTCCTTCAAGGAAAATAGACTCCCGTTCAACGTGAAGGTATAAAATGTGTTCTTCCTCTCCTTGCTAGCCTTTACTGTCTGTACTCACTCTGTTCTTCGTAAATGTGTTTTGCTGATTACATTATGTCAGAAATGATCATCCTGTTGTAATTACCAATATTCATAGCAATAGCAACTTCTTTTCTTCGTAGCCCAGGATAATTAAAATGGCACAGTGTCATACTGTATAATGAAGTGAAAGAGAGTGTTATAATCCTCACGGATGAGAGCTACACACTGTAACTTTTGTCCTAGTCTTTTCACATGTGGGCAAGCCAGAAATGTTGATGTTGATGTGTAAAATTTCATTACATAAAACTGTATTATACTTTATAGAAAATGTACATTCTAAATCTAAAATAAGATTTCAGAATAATCAAAACACTACTCTTTAATTTGCCAAACAGTGTTTTTATTCATTTGCAGAGATGATCTCCCAGTTTTAGCATAAATTTAAAAGGAACACCTTTCTGACATAAAGTGTGTGGACAATAAAACCATGAGCTTGTCAAATACTGTGGTGAGCCAAAACAAAGACGATGTGGGCTAAATGTAGCCCACAGGCCCCAAGTTGGGTGGTTCTGCTCTAGCTTTAAAACTGGGTCTGCTACAGCATGTGAAAGACAGTGATGTCAGCTGAGGACGAGGACATCCCTGCAGAATTTATTAATGCAGTAGGAAGAGATGCAAGAGGCTGTTTTGATGCCCCTTCTGGCACAGTGTGTGTAAAACAGCTGTACTGTTTGACAATAACTACTTTTAGGAATGTGCAATAGATTGAGGTAAAAAAAAAATACAGAAGTTGTACTTCTGGAGTAAGAAAGAAAAGCTTTTTTTTTTCCACTTTGCGGGGTTGTTCTTGAAATGGTTTGTGGAGTCACGTCATGTCTTTTTGCTGTCGTTTGCAGATCAGAGATATGGGCCAGGAGCCATGTGGCCGCCTCTCCTTCCTGAAAGAGCCAAAAACGAGTAAAGGCCTTCCACAGACTGCCATATGCAATTTGAATATCACACTGCCATCCCACAAGAAGGTAGGATCACTACGTTTGAACAGTTCATTCTTTGAGGCCACATCATTATCATCGACATGTAAATGAAATTGAAATACAGAAAGTGTCCTGACATCAAGAGGAGCCATTGAAGTTCATTTGGTCTAGAAATGACTGCCTGCTGCTTGTGTCTTTTATTAGTGTTAAAGCCTGTGCCAGTCATAAGACCCCACAACGTACACATGCAGCCACACATGCACATCGTGCTTTGCTCTATTGCCTGGCTCACTGCGGGTACATACCGATTATTCTGCAAAAAAAAAAAAAATAGACACTTGTCATTTGTTTGTTTGTTGTGGTGTTGATTGATCACAAGAAACTGAAATTATTTTGCTTTTGCTTTTGTTATTTTGCCGTTTATTTTTAATTTTTTATTAATCTCAAAGATTTTTTCTGATGCCTTTTGTTGTTTTTGCTGCTCCATTTTCATCCCCTGAATTTGTTTCCGCCTCCCCGCTCACTATAACGTCCCTGCTCTCCATTGTGTCATCTCTCTCCTCTCCTGCAATGCATCTTGGAATACCACAGGATATGGAGTCTGATCCTGATGATGAGGTAAAACAGATTCTTCATCATCACATGGAACTGCTTCTTCTTTGTCGTCCTTTCCGTTCGCTTTACCGCAGATGCTGTAGTGTTGCAAATATTTGGTCTCTGTACAGTACTTTGGTGTGAAAGATGCTTCTGACTGCACGTTTTTTTTACACAGCTACGTCATTGCTGAAGTGACCCCCTTGTAGTGCATGAGTGGAAATGGCAATTATTTTAATCAGCAAGGATTTATTTATTATTGTCTTCATCCCAAGTCCAGTGCAGCCAGTTGCTGTGCCACGCCTCAGCTTGTTTTTCATCTCTTATCATTCTCTCCATACATGTTTGACAGGATATCACCTTGTCTCCATCTTTACTATTAACTCATAGGACGTTTCACACAGGACTGTGGTATCTTTTGCCAGCTAAAGATGAAACCTTAACTCTTATCATTTGTTTTGTTGTATTTGGAATTTCCCTTCCTCACCCTTTTCCCTTGGCTTGTGTTTAAGGGAGGATACTAACATTCTCAGCTGCATGCCAAAACCAAGTTTAATCAAAGAGAAATAAGGCTGTTTTTTATGTCGAATATTTACATCATATGTAGTGACCATGTGTGTTATATTCCTTTTACATAAATATATTATTAAACTGAATGTTGATATTAGACAATTCAGCACCCAGATTATGTTCATTGACAGCGGTTTTCAACATTAAGTGCCAACATTTAAAAAAGTATTCCAGCAATAACTACACCATCCAACTTCAATATAATTATGGTGTGGTTCTGGTTAGGAAAACAACTTGATTAAGGGGTTATGGCCACAGTTTCAACAACTAATATTGATTGTCTAAGAGGGAACTCTGATCACTGGCATGAAAGATAGACACTCCAGACCAGCAATTCTCAAATGGGGCAACTAGTCTGTCATGCATATTTCTTGAAAATATTTAATAAGTTCAATAAAATATGTAAATGTAAGTTAAGTCAAATCACATTTTATATTCAATATTCCTTTTTCAATGCAATCATTAACTACAGAATACTGTCAAATGTTGTAAAACCTCACAGAAGAAGAAAACAACAAACGCAGTCATGTTCATTGTGAGTAGGAAGCTAGTTTCACGATGGAATGACCAAAATCATGTACATTTATTTTGTGGTTGAAATATAGCAGTAACCCTGCTGAAAACATAGAGAGAGACAAGTAAAACAGAAAATAAAAACAGACACAATATCAACTATCAACTGTATAGGCACTGAATGTTCTCTCTGTCAGACATGTAATGCTGAATTGTCCAATATGATCATAAGTCATATTTAAATTGATACAATTACTGCTATTATTGTAGTTTTAAGACAACGTACACATTTGATGATTATCTGCGGAACAAATCTTCATGATAAGAGGATATTCGTTTAGCATACCGAACTTAAGTGAAAGTTGGATTTTGTCCAAGCTTAAAACTCACTGGAGTAGACCTACAGACAAAGCAGATATTGTCTGCAGTTATTTCATTGCAATGACATTGAGAAATGCAGTGAGTGAAGAGATGCAGGAAAACAGTCCATTTCTCCCCAGAACAGACACTACAGTACACCTGCAGTGCCTCCTTGTGCCAGTACTAACTGCATGTACTGATTCACTAAAAACAGGGCAGTTTCCGTGCACTGCAGAATCTAATTAACAATCTAGCATCATTATTTAGACCTAATTTTGATAGATTAGATCAGTTTAAAATTTCATCATATTTTTATGTTAAAACATCTTTTGTTCTTTTTTGTTTGTTTCAGACTGAAAAGCCAGAACGACGTCATACCTTTGCCTCCTTAGCTTTGCGTAAGCGCTACAGCTATTTGACCGACCCAGCAGCGAGTGAGTTTGCCATTTTTACTTACATTAAATTTTTAACTGATTTCAGATATTTATGTGATTTTAATTCGTTTTAGTGTCTAAAGCTCCCTTTATACTTTGTACATATTTTTAGAATAGAAAGAGCTCTACTTGACAAAACATGTTCATCAATCATTTTTTTCTCTTCACCTGACACATACTCTTTGGTCATCTGTCACTCATTCAACATCTGCATGGTTTACTGTGTGTTACGCTTTGCTTACCCACCTCATGTTGACAAATAGTCTCCCTGTTTCAACTGTTATTGTATTTTACATTTGTGGAAACACTGGGAATCAATGTCTGTCTGTTCATTTATCATTTGAACAAAAAATGTTTTAATTCATGTTGAATAAAAATATTCTTTTGAATTGTTCTCATTCTTTCGGTGGCCATTTCACTCTTATTGGCTTTATGATTGTGTGCGGCTGTGTAATGTGGTAACAGGTTGCACTTTACATTAACTTTATTTCCCCCTATAGTAAGACTGTGTTAGAAGAATCATTTTCCAACAGTGTTACATTTGTTCTGTTTACAAAATATTGGTATACATTTCCATGCAGCCATTATATATTTAAAGGTCAGATTTCACACTGCATTTTGTGTTATCAAGACAGAAATTCTGACATGCTGTCTCTTTTGTATATTATTCCCACCTTGTCCATATATGATGTTAACACTGATTTTTATAAGATTTAAAATATATTCATTATAAGATTTAAAATATATTCATTAGTATGACCTGACAATTCCTGATTAAACTGAAAACAGAGACAATTTAAATATAACTTAAATTGCATGGCATACTTGACAGACTTGAATGGCTGATTTACTGTTACTTCTTTGTAAAGTGCAACCTCATATTTTATTTTAAGTCATGACCAAACAAGTAAAGTGATATTTTTCTTCATTAATGGTATACACTTGTGGGGTCATCTCTGGCATTGAAAATGAACCAAATGAAAGGATTAACACATGTCAATCGAACATGTACAGTAAAAGGCACTGTTGCAACGAGGCACATAGATTAAGCACATCAAAAGTCAATGGAATTGTAATGGAATTTATCATGTCATTTTTTTTGTCAACACTACCATGTCAAGCATTTTTGTTCGTATACATGCGATATTCTTTATTTGGTGTAATTTATCATTAGTCTGATTTTAGATCATCATTTGTCATGCCATCCTTGGTTTTTGAATAAGGGCCTTTCTCAGAATTCATGTTTAAAATTTTGTATGCTGCTGTGATTAATCTTGTTTCTGACTGACTCAAATTTCTCTTTCTGGTTTTTATGTTTTATTTCAAATTATTTTACGTTACATTTTATGTTCACTTCCTTATTGCTTTTGGTTTAAATTATTGTTGAAGAAACAACTGATCGAAGCTCGCCGAGAACACAGCCTTCTAGCTACCCTCACAAACCTGTCTTTTCAACGAGATCTTATCAGGCGTGGTCGCCTGTTCCTGTCGCCGTCCCTGGCCAAGCCAAGTCTGGGTTTGGCTCCCTCTCCAGTTCGTCATCCAACACGCCCTCTGCCTCTCCATTAAAGTCTGTCTGGTCCATCAACTCTGCCTCCCCCATCAAGACCAACATCCCTGGATCACCTGCCTCCTCTGTTAAGTCAGTTAGTGACATGGCCTCTCCCATCCGATCTTACAGAACCATCTCCTCTCCCATAAAAACTGTAGTCCAGCAAAACCAGTACCCAGCCCAGGTCACCCCCAGTCCCCTGGCCTCACCAGGTAAAAGTGCCCCAGATCCTGTATCTATGAAAGGACTGGCAGCACTGTCTGCTAGGACCTCCCCTATTACTGCCTCTGGAGGAGGAAGCCCTCTTCTTGAGAGAGCATCCATAGGCATGACACCACCAACGTCTCCAAAATCCTCTCTGAGTATGTTCAGTTCACCTCTGCCGTACAAGACCGTTATGGCAGGCTCTGGTGGTACAGCATCTTCCTCTTCACCTATAAAAACAGTCCCTGGTCTCTCCTCTGTACGTTCCTTTGCCTCAGAAGCCATTGGCCCTGCAAGAAACCTGTTCTCCTCTCTTTCGTCACCTCTTAAATCCAACACTGCTCCAAGCGCTGCAGCTCTGATCAATGGAACTGTGTCTCCTACACAGTACCGCTCTTCATCTCCTACATCTCTTCTCACAAGCAGCCTGCAAGAGAGAATACAAGCAACCACAAATGCTGCGACCACAAGTGTCAATGCAGCCTTTGATGAGGTTGAAAAAACATTCAATTCTTGTTCTGCTGGCTATGGAACCTTGAAGTCCATGTCCTCTTCTGCGTCCTCCTCATACCAGTCCATTAGATCATCAGCCTCTAATTCTCTTTATGCGTCTCTAAGATCCCCTCCCAGTGCCACCACTGCTGTGACGTCCAGCACAATGACTGTTCCAGTGTACTCTGTAATCAATGTGCTGCCAGAACCCCAGTTTAAAAAGTTACCTGAGGTGTCCAAGTCAGCTGCTGCACTTCTGTCCCCACGGAAGACCCCTGAGGTGAATGCTCAGTTGCAGTCTTCCTTTGCCAGAACTCTTTCCCCTATCAAAGCCCCTCTTTTTTCTGCTGGCCTGAAATCAAACACCACATCACCACTGTCATCCAGCCAAGAGATTCTGAAGGATGTAGCTGAAATGAAAGAGGACTTGATACGAATGTCAGCCATCTTGCAGACAGACCCAAATTCTACAGCCAATAAAGGATTTCAGTCTGATTCTCCTAAAGAGGCTAAGATAGAGGATGAGGAGCCATATAGGATTGTGGAGAAAGTAAAACAAGATTTGGTAAAAGTGAGTGAAATCCTTACTAAAGATGCTGTAAAGGATGGTAGGGTTTCCCTGGCAAGGGGTTCTTTGGATGACATCCACTTCTCAAAAGTGCAAGTTGAACAACCACCAAGCAATTGGAGCTATCCACCAAGATATGAGACTGTGGTCCCTCAAGCCAAATCAAAAACATTACCAGATAGAGATTTCAATCTCTCAAAAGTGGTTGACTACCTGGTCAATGATGTAGGTAGCAGCTCTTTCTCCAAAATGCATGACACAAAGCATAAAACAGATGAGGGTAAGAGAGAGGGAGAGGGCAAGGAGAAGCAGAAACGTGTCCTAAAACCCACCATAGCAGTTCAGGAGCATAAGCTCAAAATGCCTCCAACAAACATGCGCTCTTCAGCTTCAGACAAAGAGATCAGTAAAGTAGCAGATGCACTTTTTGGAGCAGACACTGTGCTAGAATCCCCCGATGATATCTCACATGAGCAGGACAAAAGCCCCCTCTCAGACAGTGGCTTTGAGACCAGGAGTGAAAGGACACCCTCTGCCCCTCAGAGTGCAGAAGGCATGGGTCCCAAGGCCCTTTTTCAGGATATCCCAGTTCCCCCAGTGATCACTGAGACTAGGACTGAGGTCGTCCATGTCATCAGGAGTTATGAACCCCCAGAGGACAACAAGCAACCTGCAATGGAGGATGCACATCCTGTCAGATATATTGATTCAGATTCTAAAGGGCATCTGAATCAAACTACATCAACTCCAGAACAGAATAAATGCTATTCAGTTAAAGTCAGCCCTGATGAGGATCCAATGGGAAAAGGGATGAGGGTTAAGGAGGAGACTCACATCACTACCACCACCAGGATGGTCTACCACAAACCACCTGGCAAAGAAGCAGCATCGGAAAGGTGTGAGGAAACCATGTCTGTGCATGACATAATGAAGGCTTTTCAGTCAGGCAAGGACCCTTCTAGAGAACTAGTTGGACTATTTGAACACAAGTCTGGCAATGAGGAAACATCACAAAGAGTGCTTGAGGACATCAACTCCAAACCTAAAGTTGAAAGAATAATTGAGGTTCACATTGAAAAAGGCAATAAAACAGAACCAACAGAGGTCATCATCAGAGAGACAAAAAACCATGCAGAGAAGGAAACGTATTACTACCCAGGAAATAGACTGGAAGAGGAGGAGCCTGAGGAATCACTGCCGGTGTACCTTGACTCCCCCAGAGTGAACACACCCATGTCACAAGAGGAAGACAGTCGCCCTAGTTCAGCCCAGCTCATGGCAGATGACTCTTACAAAACACTAAAGCTTCTTAGTCAGCAGTCCGTAGAGTACAACGAGGATGAATCATCAGAGCTCAGGGGAGAATCTTACAATTTCGCAGAGAAAATGCTACTCTCTGAGAAATTTGACCAGTCTCATTCTGACACAGAGGAATATCTGAGAGACAGGTCTCGTTTCCACTCACCAGACAGAAGCAGTCACAGTGAGGGCAGATCAGTTGGGCCAAGGACAGAGTATGTCTTTAGGTCATCGAGAAATGTGTTTGACAAATCTGGAAGAATGGCCAATGTTGATGATAGCTTTGACAAACTGACACTTTTGCAGTACTCTTCTGAGCCTGGTAGCCCAAAGCAGTCAGTTTGGATGCGTGTGTCAGATGACACACAGAGCAAGGAGAGAGAACAGCTTATGTATGAGGACAGGGTAGACAGGACTGTAAAGGAAGCAGAGGAAAAACTCAGTGAGGTATCTCAGTTCTTTCGTGATAAAACAGAACAGCTAAATGATGAACTTTCATCTCCAGAGAAGAAATCTCGCAGACCAGACTTCAGAGAATCTCGGTCAGGGCCCAGTTCTACACACAGCAGTCCAGAGAGGTCACCTTACAGGACCGGGGGTAGTGGGGAGGAGTGGAGCAGAGAGAGGCTCAGAGACAGGTTCAGCTCCAGTGACAGGAAATGTGCCAGCTTACCCAGCAGTCCAGAGAGGAGAGTATTGCTGCAGTACAGTGACTCAGACCCAAGAAAACACGGAGACAGTAAATCACAGGGAAACGCGAGTGAAAGCCCGAAACCTTTTCAAATGTCTTCCTCCAAAGTCAGTGCAGTAAGGCTTAAATTTGAGCAAGAGGCTCAACGGCAAGATAGAGGTCCTCAGGATAGTCAACATTCAAATCCTCCAATTAGGAAACTCCAGGAAAGTAAACTACCTGTGTATCAGGTGTTTGCTGGTTCAAACATTCCAAAAACACCAGATAGTCCGGGAAACCAGAGGAGATGTCTAGATAGTGAATCAAATAAGTTCTCACCCAAGCATGAGACTAGTGGAAAAGATCAGGAAGAGAAGAAGTTATTCAAATCATGGGAGACCCAGGAGTATGGCAACTATAAGCCCCAGTCTCCAAAACTATCTCATTCTTTAATACATGATTCTTTGAAAGATAGCAATAATAGTGATTCCCAAAGACAAGAAACCACCAAGAAAATCATTTACACAGAATTTGTTGTCCGAGAAAGTCCAAATAGCAATGATAGTCTAAAAAAAAACTCGGAATCGCAAATTCCTGTAAGAAAGCCATCTAATTTCTCAGAAAACCACAAATCCACCACTTTAAAATTAGATGCCTCTGTTGAACCATATGAGAGGGCAGGGTCTCATATACCTACATTAGCTAGAAGTCGGTTACACAGTAGCTCTGAATCCAACAAGTCTACACGTGGATCTTCAGTAGGAAAATCCACAGACTCATCAGACAGTAGCCAATCAAATGTAGTGTGTAACGGTGTTGATAGTGACCAAGTAGAGTATTTGGATCAAGTAACTCCTGTAGTTGTCACAGAGGGGTTCAAAGATATTAAGCCCTTACCTGTGTATGTTAGCATCCAAGTCGGAAAGCAGTATGAGAAAGAAACAGCCTCAGGGCAGCTGGGAACGTACAAAAAGATAGTAAGCCATGAGAGTAGGACAGTGCATGAGACCAGGGGTGCATTTTACACTGTCAAGCAAAAGCAGTCTCCATCTCCTCAAGGAAGTCCAGAAGATGACACACTAGAACAAGTGACTTTCATGGACAGCTCTGGGAAAAGTCCTGTTACTCCTGAGACCCCCACCTCAGAGGAAATGAGTCTGACCTCAAGAACACCAGACTCTGTGATAGGCTTCATGCCTGGCATGCCAAGCCCGATTCCAGAGGAGTCTGAAGAGGAAGAAGGAAAGACCTTCATCTACAAGGAGCCTTTGAAGGAAAAGCCTAAGCCAGCTTCCTCAGACCATCACAGTAAAAAACAGGATGCAGAGAGACAGAAACCAAAGGAGAAAAGGGTGGCTTATATAGAATTTCCTCCTCCTCCTCCTTTAGAGGCAGAGCAGTCGGACCCCGAGAAAAGGGGGTCATGTGCCTCTTCTGAGGCAGAGACAGAGATGATGGAGGTGAATCTCCAAGAGGAGCATGATAGGCACCTCTTAGCCGAGCCAATCATCAGGGTCCAGCCCCCATCCCCTATTCCCCCTGGAGCTGAAAATAGTGACTCAAGTGATGATGAGTCTGTCTTCCATCCCATCCCTATCAAAAAGTACACCTTCAAAATGAAAGAGGAGGGAGAGAAACGCCCAAAACAAAAGAAAAATGGGAATAATAAGGAGTCTGGGATCAATGGTGTCGTAAAGGCAGAAGATGCTGACTTTGAACAAAATGGCAATGACCAGTCAATCACTGACTGCTCCATTGCAACCACTGCTGAGTTCTCCCATGACACAGATGCAACTGAGATTGACTCTTTAGATGGGTATGACCTTCAGGATGAGGATGACGGACTGAGTGAGGACCCTAAAACATCTAGTCTGTCCAATGATGGAAAAACAACTGACCGTTCTTTTAGTCAGTCAAAGCTTGAAGTGATAGAGGAAGAGAAGTGTGAGGATGGGGGGGATAATGGAAAGACTAAAACCAGCACATCTTCCGCAAAAAGCAGTGGAGATGAAAAAGATTATACCCTCGAAGGAAGACATCCAGATAGGCAAGGCTTTGGAGATAACTACTTTGGCTACCAACTTGAAGAGGAGCTGAATTCAACTTTTAAAACTGTTGCCACCAAAGGCCTGGACTTTGACCCCTGGCCCACCAAAGGGGGTGATAATGACGGAGTTTTTGAATCCAAAACAAAAGAGGACGATCCCAAGCCCTTTGGTTTATCGGTGGAGGACAAATCACAGGCTACAACACCTGACACAACCCCTGCTCGAACACCGACTGACGAGAGCACACCGACTAGTGAGCCTAACCCCTTCCCTTTCCACGAAGGGAAGATGTTTGAGATGACCCGCAGTGGTGCTATTGACATGAGCAAGCGGGACTTTGTTGAAGAGAGGCTTCAGTTTTTCCAGATTGGTGAGCATTCCTCTGACCCTAAAACAGGGGAAAAGGGGAGAGGGGGCAAGATCCTGGGGGTAATTTCCTCTCAGTCAAAAACAGGGGAGAGGGCCACAGTAGATGGGATGGTGAAAGTTATAGATACTACCACAGACAACAGCACTACACCAACAACACCAGCAACAACAACAGCAAAATGCAGCCCTGCACAGCCTGGCAGTGACACTGGCTATACCGGTACCGATGCCCCCACCTGTGAAGCCATAGCTGAGACTGCCTCCTCATGCACAATCACAGCCTCTAAGGTTGATCCCAAATTACGCACTCCTATTAAGATGGGCATAGCTGCTTCAATAACTGTGAAAAAAGACTCAGGGGATCTCGCCGATTGTAAAGCTGAGATGTCAGAGGGTCAGATGGTGCCAGAATACATCAGTATAGAGAGTCAGTGTACAGAGAGCCAGTCTAGTAGACACACTGAGCCCAAGATAGAGAGAAGAGATTACCCTTCAGAAAACTGCAACAACAACAATAACCTCGAGTCCTCCAGTGTTCAGGCCAACTACATTCAGTGTGGTAGTGTGGTGTTTAATTTGCAGTCCTCCTCTGAGCCCACTCTTCAAAAAGCTAGCAGGATAGAAACACTGTGCTGTAGGGATTTAGAAGAGAGAGTGGAAGTACACAACATAAATCAAGTGCAGGAGCAGAAAGGTGAAACGGTTAAAGAAAGTGAGGTGAAGCAGCCCAAGTCGAGGCTTCCAGTTAAAGCATCAGGGTGGTCATTTCACACGCAGGGAACAGCCATAGGCAAACAGAAGCCCAAACAAGCAGTGACGGTGGAGGTCAGGAAAAGAGGAGAGCCAGCCATAGCCAAAGTAGAGCCCAGATCTAGAATACCAATCAAGGATGTTAAGAAGAGCAGCCCCGTCACCACAGCTAGCTCACTTGTTTCAGTTCGGGTTACCTCACAGCCAATGAGGGCATTGGACACAGACAGAGCAGCCATACAGTTGCCCTCAAGGCTACCACTGAAGGACAGACATCAGGTCACCAATGTCACAGTTGAGGGAGCATGTAGACAGGACAGACAGGAGAACCCTAGTGAGGTTTGTAAGCGCACCATCGAATACTTTAAAGGCATTAGCGGGGAGACGCTAAAGTTGGTGGACCGCCTGTCAGACGAGGAGAAAAAGACGCAGACAGAGCAGTCGGAGGAAGACAGCACCTCCCGGAGCACCTCTCTGTCGGACGCCTCCCAGCCTTCCCAGCCCTCCCAGCCCTCCCAGCCCTCCCGCTCATCCAGGTCTGGTAGAGGTTCGAGGGCTGAGGCCGGGGCCGCGTCCGTAAGGGCAAAGGTGGCGACGACGGACAGGGCCTCCGGCAGTGAGAGAAGCAGGAGGAGTAGGCGGACTGGTGGGAAGGAGGGCAGTCAGGGACTCACAGGGTCTCGAACGCCTCCCATCGCGGAGATCAAGCCTAGTTTGTAAAACTTTCACACTATGTTAAAATACATCTATATATTTATATATTTCACTTTTAGTTGCATGACATCGTTGTGATCGTTTATTGGATTGACTGGAATGCCTGTGGCGTGTTTACATATTCTCTTCAGAACAGTAGCTGTCATTTAAATTTCTTTTTTTGTCATTGATGTACTGTGTACTGTATTGTCCTTGTTGCAAGATTCTCTTTCCTCTGTTCCCCTCTTCCAAACCCCCTTTTAACCCTCGTACAGTAGAGTGAGCATGCCAGTAGTAGTGACTGGTCCACTGGCACAACCAGTCCCTTTTTTGACAATTCCCTGGTCTGTCTGTCTGTCTGTCTGTGCAGGGTGGCTACTAAGTTATTGTAGTAGTTTGTTCTTAGAATTTGTGCTATCAATTGTCATTTAAACTAACTAGTGTTGGCAAAGAACACACAAGAGCGTCTTCGCATGTTGACATTTTAGATTCTAACATAGACTTTTCCACCCTAGATCTGTAGAACTACGAGTCTGTTGTTGAGAGTCATGTTATGCTTTGTTTTGTGTGGTTCTCATGACAGTTACTGCCTGCCTAGAGGATACATACCACAAACAGTCACAGAGCACCACTTACTCTATGAACATATTTCAGTTGCCCATAATGTCTCTAATGTGAAATATCCTTTTCTTGCCATCCCAGAGAAATAATTAAACTAATATTAAAGCTATATTACAATAACATGCTAATGATTGTAATATATTTTTAACACTACCTTGATAATTATTTCTGTAAAATAAATGGCCAGAAAAGGAAAATTATGTACATGTTCATTTTTCTCTTATATTTGTGTATTGGGGGAGAAGAATGTGAATTTTATTGATGAGTCTCTGTCCTGTATTTTCCCAGGTCCCCAAAGTCCTTGTGAGCGAACAGATTTACGGATGGCTATTGTTGCAGATCACCTGGGCCTCAGTTGGACAGGTGAGAAACATTCTTCTTTTCTCCTTTTCTCTCTCTTGGTTCCCGTTTAACCACCGTGCTCTGTATGGTCTTATCAGTCTGAAGCCCTGTTATTTACTGCCATCTTCAGGCTAACAGAATAACTTACAAAGAATTTATGCTTTTAAAATGTAGCAATGAAAAGGGGAGCCTCAGATCATCTAATGGAGAAAAAAGTAATGAAACAGTCTCCCTAACACAGAAAAGCATTGCAATAACTGAGGTTACAAGCTGTTTTATCAATCACAGGACTTAAATCATATTGAAATACAAATTTATGTATAACATATTACCCTCTGCAATCTATGTGTTTGCGCTTTGAATAACATGACAGACACTTTAAAGACTGTGTGTTAAAGCTTAAATATTTTTGTCTGAGTTGCTGTCTGTGTCCCATCACAGAATTGGCTCGGGAGATGAACTTCACAGTGGATGAGATCAACCACATCAGACTAGAGAACCCCAACTCTCTGACAGCACAGAGCTTCATGCTACTTAAGAAATGGGTCAGTCGGGAAGGGAAAAATGCCACAAGTAAGACTATTTTTATATTTGAAAATCTGAACTTTTCAGTCACCATTTCTGCTCCCTTTGTATGTTTCTTTTTTTCTCTTTGTCACTCTTTTCTGTCTTTCTGCTCTTGATTACGAGGAGATTTGTGCACACTAGGGTCTGACACATTGTGCCTTTAAAGCTAAAAAGTTAATCACCTTGAAAAGACTGTCTTCCTGTTTATCCTCCTATTCTTTCTGTCTTTAGAGAAAGATATTTTAAAATTATACATATTTTTACGAAGAAAATTGTTCAGAAGAGTCTGATATATAATTGTCATTAGTAAACCATTACCTTTTGCTCAAATATGCAAACTTTGTTTCATCATTTGTCAGGTGACTAAATAGGTAACCTTTTTTTTTGTTTTCCCCACAGCGGATGCCTTAACTGCAGTGCTGACCAAAGTCAATCGGATGGATATTGTGACTTTACTGGAGGGCCCAATATTTGACTATGGTAACATTTCAGGCACGAGATGTTTTGCCGATGATAACGCTGTTTTCCGGGATCAGGCTGATGGTAAAGTTTAGCTCTGTCTAGCTGACCTCTTACCTCTCCCTGCTACCTCTTGTTGTGCCAATGCATGGATCACATATGTATAGTCCTAATGCAGATCCCTAGAGAAGCTGATTTACTGTCAGACTTGGATTTTGTTTGGACAACTGGCTCCTACTGTCCTCATTTCTGTGCTTTACATTTTATGCCCCATTGAAATGATTATGATATCCTGCTTTAAACTTCAAACCTTCTTGCTTTTCAATTTAAATTATGTTTTCCGAGCACTTCAACACTTGCACTGATTTGAATTGGGTCCTGTTGAATTACCCATCTTTTTTTTTACTTAATCTACAAATCACAATAGTGTATCCAGTTGTCACAAATGAGCAATATCCAGTGTTAAAATCCCATTCTAAGTGCATGCTGCATACTACATACTGCTTTAAGTGTTTTTTCAGTTATGTCTGAGTTGAGTAGAAATGATATAACCCTGTAGTGTCTGCTTTCCTCTATTGATTTAGTTTAGTTCTCCTAGTTCTCCTCCAGTTCCTCTGAGCCTTCCTTGGATAGATGAGAGTCTCTTCCTCTGTGAAACCAGACTGCCTCCTCCTCCTCCTCCTCCTCCTCCTCCTCCTCCTGCCTCCCATCACCTCTCCACAGCAGTATCCACTGCTGATAACAGCACATAACAGCTCTTAACAAATTAAGAGTCATGTTTTGCTGATATCTACGTGCTGTCCTCTCCTTATCCATCCCTCATGTGCCTCCTCCTCCTCCACACATCCCTCCATCAACTTATTCATTCATTGTAAGCATGTTTCACATTAAACCATCTTTTGTTGTCTGTTTGTTTCTTTACATCCCCCCTGCCAATATATTTTGTCCATAGTTTGCATAATTATCCCCTTAACTCCCAGAAGCACTCAAGCTGCCTTCATCGTGCAGACACCCAGCCCCTACTTTCCAACACTGACCCCGACACCCCCACCCACTCCTCTCGCAGCCACCTGTCGTCCCCTTTCCTCACGCCGCTCTCCAAGTTACGAGTCCTCCATTTCACTCAAAGACTTGGCACCTCCAGCGCAGTTTGAACCGTCACATTTCAACTTCCTCCCCCTTCCCTCCCCACGCGTCATCCCTCAGACCCCTGCTGACCCTCGCCAATCCCCTGCCTTCCCATTCTCTCCACACCCTTCATCCCCGATCCCCCTCATCACCTCACCTTTACCTGTTAACACGCCACCACCGTCCTCTCCTACCTCAACCTCCCCCACGCTCACCACGCCAACTCCGAACCCTTCACAAGCAGAACCAATCACCTCCTCTAACTCTGACCTCCGACCAGCCACACCTACCAACCAATCTGAATCCATCACCATACCTGTTTCACCCATCCCCTCCTCATCCTCACGTAGGGCCTCGCTTTCTGTCACCGCCTCTCCAAGCAAAGAGTCTGTAGCGACCCAGCTGGCCTCCTCCTCTCGTCCTGTCTCCCCTCTCTCCTTGTCTCCTCTTCCTCCTGTCTCTCCCTCTGGGTCTCGTTGTACTAGCCCCACTCCTTCCTCCCCTCCTCTCCGCTCCCTGTCCCCCTGTCCTGTTTGCCAGTGTACTTGTGCGCCCTCCATCCCTCCACCTCCCAGTCAAACCCGCGTTGACCCATCCACAATGGAAATATTAATTTAGCGTGCTCCCCTATTCCTTCTCTCATCTCTCATCTGTCTCATGTGAGCATGTAACAGAACACCCTGACATTAACATTGATATCTTTAAGTCATCACATCCCACGCAACACGATAAATACGGCCTTATGTCACTGATGTGTCCCACTTTCAATGTCTTACCTCACCACATCTGTTGAATGAACTCACTGAAAATCACACAATTACTCATAACATTGCTTTTGTGATTACTGTCAATTTGAATGTACATCTTTATATATTTTAAATATTTGATTATTTTTATTTGTGTTAAATATGGCATTTTCAAACATATACAGTAAAATGTATTGCATTTAAAAGGACAAGCATATATTAATGTTTTGGTAAAATAAATGAATTGCTATTTTGTAATATATATGTATATATAAATATATATATATATATATATATATATATATATATATATATATATATATATATATATATATATATATATATATAAATATGTATATAGGATTAGAAAAATTATGAAATTCTTCAAAATAGGACCTTTATTTTACAATTTTACACTCCAAATCTATATAGATATATAACATTAACATTTTCCCCTTTTTAAAAAATATTTCATGCGCCAACTTGTAAAATATTTTATAAACAATTAATTAGCTACTTTTGTTCATGCTTTGCATACAAAGTTTTAAAAAGTAAAATAAAAAGTTAACAATAGTTGTTCACGTATGTTTTAAACTTTGGAAATATAACCTTTGAATAAACAAAACATCTTTTTTTTTTTTTTTTTTGCTTTTTTCTCCTGTGCAATGTCCTAACAGCAATGCAAGCTGAGAAAACAGGAAAAAGTTACAAGCATTTTGACCAAAAAAAAATGTTTATACAGATGAAATAATCAATTAAAATAATAATGATAATAATAATAATAATAATAATAATAATAATAATAATAATAATAATACACAATACGGTCTGATTATAGTTACTTTTTCGTAATCTGATTATGTAATCCCAATTACATGTAATCCATTAATACCCAACCCTGCACATGACTGCATCCCCCAGCATATAGAAACATTTTACTGCATATGTTTGGCATTGGTTTGTCATACTGCCATTATAACCCTGACATATCACCATCTCAGCTAGTGGTTGTCTGGTTACATGCTTTACACCTCAGCCTCTGTGCCATTGTCCACGTCATATGGTGTGGGTTTTAATGTGTGTGTGTTTGTTAATGTGGGGGTGTTTGTGGTGTGTTATATTCTTTTGTGGCATGCTTCGGTATGTCTCTACATTTGTCATCCTGTCACCTACAGATTATCAGAGCATTCTAGCAGAGCTGCAGTCCCCCGCCGCACTGCACTCCGACCCCCATTTTCTGGAGCCCGAACTCCCTGTCACCCCCAACCCTTCCCTTGCCCACCACCACCAACAACACCACTACCCAGAACCAGACACCCCTTTGCTGGCCGACTCCCAGCCTCAGCCCCTGCCCTGGAGCCCGGAGATAGAGCCCGGTAGTGGAGAGCTGGAGAGCCCCCCTAGGAGCCCCCCCAGACCCTGTGAGCTCGCCCTGTCCGTCCCCGCCTTTGAACTCCCCGATCCTGTCCCTTCCAAGGTCAGAAAGCCCCATATCGCTCTGAACGACCAGCTGCTTCTGAGCGAGGAGGAGGACAGGTCATGTCAAGAGATGGAGCCAAGCCACAAGCCCAAGTCGCACCCCGTGCCTGCAATGTGCGAATTAGACATTGACATGGCCTACTCCACATCTTCCCCTTCCCTCTCATCAGTATCATCAATAACCCCTTCATCGCCTGACAGAGCACACATGGGAGACGGAGGGGCGCAAAACGGGGTGCAGGAAGATGTAGGTTTGAAAGGAGGTGAAAGGGAAGTGATAGAAGAAATAGAGAAGGTTGTTGAAATTGCTTCAGCAGAATTGGAAGAGGGAAATGGATTTGTGGAGAAGTGGGTAGAGCAGGACTTGATTAAAAATGTGGAAAGAAAATGTGAGATGATAACAAAAGATAGGTCTCCATTGGCAGAGGAAAATAGCATTTTGGTGGAACAGAAGGAGGGAACTGCAGAGGAAGTGAAAGATGTGACAAATGAGCAGCTCCTCCTTATTCAAGATGGGAATGAGGAGGCAGCCTGTGAGGTGGAGGACAGTCTGTCAGAAGAACAGCATAATCTGATAGAAATTGGGCATGAAGTGGAAAAAGATGATAGAATAGAAGCAGAGAGTGTGAAAGAGTGTGTTGATGAAACACCTGAGGGTCAAATAGTTGATGGGGATGGTGAGGAGAGGGTCTACCAGGACGACACAGGTGGAGAACTGCAGTTTAAGGATGAAGAGGGGTTGTGTGGTAGTGAAAGAGACATTCGCGGGACATCAGAAGGGGAAGATGCGCCTGAGGACCAGGCTGTAGCTAGGCTGTCCCCTCAGGCCTGGGTTGAGGCACTTGAGGAACGCCAGCCCAGCGATTCTGGATCCAATGAGGAAGAGGAGGAGGAGGGAGACGGAGACAAAGAAGATCTCTTAGGATCTTTGATGGAGGAGGAGAAGAAAGAAGAAGGCTCAGAGGAGAAGGAGGAGGACAAAGAGAAGACCGAGGCCAGTGTTGAGGAGACTCTTGATCAGGTTGAACAGGCAGAAAAAGAAGTGTGTTCACTTTCAGGTTGGCACAGTGATTCATCCAGCGTCAATGTGGAACCACCAACGCCAGGCCGCAGTGTCAGCTCAGACCTCCTCGACAGGCGGGAAAGGTAAAAATATTACACAACTAAAAGCTTCAAACAGAATCCCTTAAAAATATTAAGTCTTTTTGCCATTCTGAATATGATATTTATGGTTTTCTTAGTTTTTCAGCTCTTTATATTATCCACCAACTACAATCCTAATTCTGTGCAAGAAACACTCTTTTAATACAATTCAAATGCCTTTATTGTCACAACATGCTCAAGTCAGACTCTTAAACAAACTCTGACAGTTTTCACCATCAAACAGGAAATTTTAATTGTGACAGCCTTGGACTCTTGTGATATTTGTATTCATGTATTCATGTGTATTCTATGAAAAGAGCACCTCAAACAAGCTCATTTTGAGTCCAGCAAGTGCTCCTACATTAAGATTTCTTAAAATCCTAATTCTGTGTTTTCTCCTCCCAACAGCCAAGAGAACTCAAGTGACTCCATCACTTCCTCGTCCAGGGGAGAATCAGGGAGGTCCCGACAGAACGGCGACAATTCAAAGCACTCACCTCAGGACGCCTCATCGGAATCATCGAACGGCAGAAAGGAAGAGGGAGCCCTTGTGTCAGAGAAAAAAGTCCAGGTAAATTTACAAGCAATAATAACAATAATAATAATAAAAAGAAACAAACAAAAAGACCCTAAACAGTAGTTTAAACAGTGCAGAATAAAATTCTCTTTATTTTCTGATGCTCTTAAAGCATTATATTGCACAGCGCATTATTGCAGGAGAACCTACCATATAAGTTAGAACAGAATAGAATTTATTTCAGTCTACGAGTAGAAATTGCTTCATCTGTATAAATCTACAAATTCCTATACATAAATACACAGCGGAGACATATCTGTACTCCAAAAACAATGTAGGCTGAAGCTACAGTTTATAATTTGTATGCTCTGGAAAACACATTAGCATGTGTAAGGTAAGATTAAACAGAAAAAACAGAACCACTATTAAGACCAGCCTATACAAAAGAAAAGAAAACTTACATTCTGTAAGTTCCTCTTCCCTGTCCATGTATCTGATCATCATATTTGTTCAGTATGTTATTTTTAAACTTTTGTTTAAGCCTACTTAATGTCTGACATGTTTTCAGTTCCTCATTTCAACTCTTACATACATTCAGTCCTTTGACAGACGTACAGTGTAGTTTCACTAAACACCTTTTGGATACTTTAAGGCAACAGGTGTTTTTTTCTTGCTCTGTACATAATGTGAATTGTTTTAAAGTCAACCAAATCATCAAATTTTGGAGACTTTAATTTGATTAAAAGTGAGTTAAATGCTTTTGTTGCTTAGTTTTGTTCACGATTCTTATTGTTCTCTTCTAACTATGAAGATAGTTGTGCTAAAGCAACAAACTTCAGTGTTTTATTCCAGGTTTCTCTTTTCTGATACAGCCACGCATGGAGTTGAAGGACAAAATGTCTCCACTAACTAAGTCTTTTGATTATACATGTGTGTCCTGCTTTCTCCTCCTGACTCCTTCCATGTGTTTGTGTAATGACCTTATAACACCTCCCTCAGCAGCGGGTTAGTGTAGATTCCGGTTCAGAGGAAGAACAGACCGTAACAACCAGAATCTTCAGACGCCGTCTCATTTTAAAGGTACTCTGAAAGCCTGGAGCCGGCGCTGGTCTGAGACTTGGTTTGGTTTGGTTTGGTTTGATTTAGTTTAGATGGGTCAGTTTGGTGTGCATAGTTTGCTCGGTGTACTGATAGTTCTACTCTCTTTGTGTGTTTATAGATATGTTTGTGTTCATGACTATAGTATTGAGCCTGTCTCGCTTCATGCTACTTCATATCATGGTGTTTACATTGGCTGGTTGAAGACTAACAAGTGCGCCGCCTCTTTCTGACTCGGGGTGTTTTTTCCGTGTGGTGATGGTGAAGCGTTGTTTCATCATTTTTGAATCAGCCATTTCTCGGTCTTTATTTGTGAGCTAACCACAAACTCTTGCAGGGAGAACAAGCGAAGAACATCCCAGGCGAGTCTATGACAGAGGAACACTATATGGACCAAGATGGTAACCTCATCAGTAGAAAAGTAACGTATAACTTCATTTCCCATTCAGCTCTGAAATAAAGCCTATCACATGGAGAGTGGCTAAATGATTTTATAAAAGCAGACAGCATCAGATCCTTTGCTCCTCTTTGTCAACATCCTTGTGCCTGGGGCAGGTGATCAGGAAGGTTATTCGTCGAGTGTCTACTCCCACGCCAGACAACCAAGGAGGTGACAGGTGGCACCGAGACCTTCAGCGCAGTCCCACTCTGCAGGAAGAAGGGTCAGAGGTTGGCATGAAGATACCCTTGAACTGTGTTATAGGAGAACATTGGTGGAAGGTTAATAGCTAATGAAAAAGTTAGACTTAGAGCTGCACTGAGCAAGCCTATTTTATCAGCCTTGATAAAAAACAGACTGTGGCCATTGTTGTTTAAATATTTGACTCGGTGTGAGCTGCATATGGCTTCATTTAAGTATTGGAACAAGCAGATATAGTATATAGTATAATAATAATTACAATAAATAACATTATTTAAGGTTACATGGACAACATTTCTTCAACATGATTAAATTTATTCTGATGCATGGGCCTGATGTTGGCCTGATATGGGCTTTATCACGTATATCATTATCATTTACCAATATGCACTGATATGTAAACTTTTTGCAGAGCATGTATTGCAGAAAAAGATGCTTGCAATGATTTAGATTTAGCACAGCGGGGAACATTTCTGAGAATGGCAGGTGCACATGCTGAGAAGGCGCATCTTGTTTTACAGCCTGCCCCTAATGGACAATGTGTATGTGAAATTATTCAACATTTTAAATAGAATATAGAATATTAAACTATTTGTTCAAGAAAACAGCCTTCTGAGTACCTTTACATAGCCATGTCAGTGTAGATCCACTTAGAAAAGGTCTAGTTTTTTTTTTTTTTTCCAGCACAAAAAAATCACTATATTGAAAACCATATCAGTGATTGGTGTATGTATTGGTCTCAAAAATCCCATATCGCTCATGCTCTAATTCTGATCAGAGAATCCAAATTAACTGTTTACACAGACACTAAATATTTTCCTATTGAACAGATTATCAAAGGTTTACAGCACCCCTCTCAACTCAGCTGAAATTACCTTTTGATCAGGACAGATCAGGCCAGTCACTTCCAATTCAGGTAGTTAGGCATTTTTATTCTGATGGTCTATGATTGCGATTATTTGTGGAATATTAAGATCCATGTAAATATAGCTTTTGTCATGCATGTGAATTCCCTAACTGTAATTAGGTGTTCTTTTAAGAGGGAAATCAGGGTTAACGAGTGAAAAAAAAACAGTCTCAAAAATGGCACAGTCATTGTATATTTTTTAAAGTTACGTCTCACTGCAGCTTTAAAACAAAAAGAGGATCAGTTTGATTTAATCTTGTCTTCCTCCAGTGGTGCAGGTGAATTTTCAATTAACACTGGATTAACTGGTTGAGGTTACCTGTCATCATTATCTCTCTTATGGGAAAAAGAAACATAAATGCAGCCATCTGAACTGCATCATTGTGCATGTTGTTTTTTGACACTGTGTGCTGTCTATTGTGTTTGCATAACAAAGGGGATGCTGACTGTGCTCCTGACTGTGTGGTTTTAATGGTCTTTTTGAGTGTTTAACCGATTAGTCAACAGTATGACTAATGAGTGCTGTGACTCTGCTGTGAAAATACAATCTGCCTCTTTTGTTCCTAACCCACTCCGTAATAACATAATTTTTCTTCTTCCAGGTGTTTGGTTGGTGTGTGGTTTGGGTCCTAATTATTTTCCTGACAGTTAATCTACAACTAACACGTGCTACTTTCAGATTCCTACAGTGTGTGCGACTTTGCTTTCTCCTTCATCTCAATGTACTGTTTTAGGTTTGTGTGTTGGGTTGTTTTCCTCATGAGAGCACCACGTCTCATCAATGTTTCTGTGTGTGTGTTTGTGTTTTCCAGCAAGGAGAGGGGTCCAGGAACAGCAGACGAAAGGATGAGAGAAGATCAGGGGATAAAAAGCTCCACTCATAGGGATGGTTGTGCTCCACAAGGTACAGTAGCTTACTGTCTCTCACTCACATATTCAGCAGTTCCCTTGTCTCTGTTGTCCAATTTGTATGTATCTGTGCATTTTGCCCTCTTTATATCTTTATGCTTTCTTCTTGTCCATAAAATTACCTTCATGCAATACTCCACAGCTCCATCACAGTTTCTAATGCCTTTGGCTGCTTTACCGCAATATCGTTCTGTGCTTCTCTGTTCAAAATGTCAGCACTTGACTCTATTCAGTTCTATTATAAACTCACTTCAGTCCACATAGGGCCATGCAGTATGGTCAAAATCAGATATCATGATATAGTTGACCAAATACCTCAATAAAGATATTTATTGATGTTGTGTCAGTATTGCTGGGACTATATATATATATATTGTGTGACTATTGTTGTGAATATTAACACAATGAGACTTTTGATAAATAATCATAAGTAATGTGGATGTAACGGCTAAGTGGGTTAAGGCAAATTAGTTCAGAAAATTATATCACTTTACTGTTATGCAGCCTTTAAAACCATGAAAAGACAACACTAAGGTCATAACATGATATAGCAATATCCAATATCTAAGATGATATCTAATCAAATATTTCAATATTAATATAATATTGAGATTTTACCCAGTCCTAAAGCTGCATTCCAGACCATGTTGGAGAGGTCTGATTTTCCCAGATGAGATTTCCCACTTCCGACCCCAAAGTGTTCCAGGTCCACAAGGCCAAAAGTAAACAAAAAACATAGCTGACCAAGACAAATTGTGTTTGTGGTTTGGGTTTCTTTGGAAAGTGCACACATGATTGTGCACCCTCCTTGCATAAATGAAACAGAAGAGGAAAAGTTACATATGAGGTAACAGATGCCATTATACATTTTATATTAAGGTACTTTATACTGATGACGTGTTTTGGCATCGATTTACATGCAGAACAGGTTTTACTATATGACCTCCGTGCTGCCGTTGTTGTGTGACATCAGACAACTGTTTCTTCATGAAGTCGGGGAGGGTCGATAAATTTGCCCCGAGTTGGCCTTTCATTATATTTTTCAAGGAGGAGGTCAGAAAATTTCACATTTCAAATTGTCCAGAGACCAGCAGCATAAGTCCACCGCATTCAGTGGCTCTGTACTCTCTCTTTAAAATGAATAATTCAGCATTTTGGCAGATATGCTCATTGGCTTTCTTGCTTTGCTTTCTTGAATCTCTCCAAAGTTCAGAATTCCGCCTACCAGCACTGCTAATTAACTCATAACACCAGGCAACCAGTGGATATGCTGCACAGACATGCTGGGCAGTTGGATAAACTGTTCTTTGGCAAAAAAAATTGTCACAGCATGAAATGCCACCTAAAACTACAAAAAGTCGTTTTCATATTTGTGTTTGTGCTTTTATTAACCAAACAAGATACAACATGTTAATTAGCAGAGGTTGAACCAAGCCATTTGCAAATTCTACGTAAGTCTCATGTCCTTTGTACTCAACTCAAAGTCCTAAGTCCTAAACTTTGAGTTTTGAGTCCTAAACAAATCATATTGCACTCCTCATCAGATGTAATGCCAATTTAACAACACAGCTTTAACTTACCATTCTTTGTTCAACGTCAAATATTGAACAAAGCTGGATGTCTTGCATATTGGTCTGTAAAACACCTGCACATTGTTGACCACCGCACCGCAGCTCAGTAAAGTAACATTTTTTCCTCATAGTTCCTTCCTGCAACAAATTAACTGCAAATGAATATATATATTTTTATTTTTGGGCTTGGTGTAAGGTATCAGGTCTAAATGCTCAAGTCCAAGTGAAGTCACAAGTCCAAGTTGAGTTGCAAGACTTTTTGGAGTCAAGTCAAGTCTTAAGTCATCAAATTTCTGACTTTTGTGGCCAAGCTAGCTGCTTCCCTCTGCTTCCAGTTTTTATGCTAAGCTAATGTCCTCCTGGCTTCAGCTCTGCACCTAATGAACACACACACGAGTGGTATCGACCTTTTCATCAAACTCTCTGCAAGAAAGCAAATAAAGGTATTTTCCAAACGTCAAACTACTCATTTGATTTGCTCTGTCACACTGTGACACAGACTCGGTGCAAAAGGCTGACTGCCGTCTGAGCCTGGTTATCCCAGTGTGTGTGAATCGGGAACAGCGCTGATGGTGACCGTACACACCTCAGCATTATATTGCCCCACTGATACCCTCCATTGCCTGTTTTTGTCCACTAAATCCCCAACTCACAATAGCATTGTAGCATCCAAAAAGAGTGTGTTATCCCACTGGCCAGACTGTTAATCCCTACTGCTGTTCACCCTTATGTTATGTTTGCAGTGAATCATTCCATCTGTACAAAACTGACTTAGAAATAATATGGCTCTACTGGCAAAGAGTTTCTATGGTAACAGAGGTCACCATAACAACCCACGGACCATTGGGTTTGGTTAACATGCTGTCATTTTGTCATACAAAGGAATGGAGGATTGTGACAGTGTTTGCCCTTTAAAAAGTGTTTTCACACATAGAAAAATAGTCCTTTATAAAAGAAAGGACTAGCATTTTAGTTGAATGGGGAAGGGCATAAGACATTACCCTGTCATAACCATGTCACGACACCTGTCGTGTACATGACGGAGTCTTTATGAATTGTGTCATTTCTAATGCAAAGCTGACATTGTTTGAGATTACCTTTGTTATGACAACTTGACATTAATCAAGCCAATAATATCTTTGTTTTGATATTAACCAAGACAACATAAACTGTCAGTGTGTGTGTAACGACTACTAATGACAGTGTAAGGACAGGCTTATGCACACCCTGTCAAATAAAGCATTACTGGGGAAGGTTACACCCTTTGGATATTAAAGTAAGATATTTCCTTTAAAACTGATGTGTATTTGTAATATATGATGTCCTATTTTGTGTCTTACAGATGAACCAAGTCAGATGTTTCCTGGGAATAAGTGTTCAGAGGGCTGCAGAGTTCCTGTGTGAGGACTTCAGGCGAAGGGTCCAGTCTGCAATTATCTGCTTCAAACAAACGGTTTTCACGTGAGAGGAGTCGACCCTTCTGACTTACGCATGAGCATGAAAAACTCACCTCCTGTCAAAATCAAAGGACCGGGGAGGTTTCTCACTTTCTGACTGTGGTGGACCCATGGACAATGATTCTGCTTCCTGTTTTGTGTGAAACAATAACGTGCCATCGGTCCACTGGTGTCTGTGAGAGCTTTTTTTTGAGGAGCATCGTTTGTTGTGAAAATGAAAAAGACTCCCTTACTGACAACCACACAGGTGCAAACTGTGACCAAAGATGGCACAAGAGCTCAATCCACACAGTGGGTGGAAGGAACGAAGTAGACACAATAACACAAAAAAAAATCTAATGGAACACTTCTGATCCAACTTCAACACTCGCCTTATAGTTTTTTCTTGAACCCATTGTTGTCAGGATGTAAATTGTTTTGGGGTTTTTTTTCTTCCTTTTTAAAACTTAAACTAACACAAAAGCTTTTTTCTGTATATAAAATTACAATGTGTAAAAAATCTTTAAAAAAGAGGGTAAGTTACCGGTTGAGAATGCACTGAGGAGAGTGACCTTTTCAAGTGCTTTCGAAAATTTATTGAAACGGTTCCACTTTTAAAGATTTGAGTGTAACTTCACAGGTTCTTGTATAATTAATTATTAGAGCAGGTATAATGTTTGTACATGAAAATAAAAAAAAAAGCTGGTTTGATTTTAACAGAGGAAATTTCCAGAAAATTAAATTTCAGTAATTCCCAAAGTGGGAATGGATCTAATCCTACAAAAAGCAGCCTTTCAGAGTTCTCATATTTTCATGCATGCTGTTCACATTATTTTAAGTACAATTTTTACAAGTTTGCAAACACTGTATTCAAATGACAAATAAAACCCTTTATCTGTGTACACATATAGCCCTAACATTTGTCACCGATTTTATATTTTAAATTGAGAAATGATACCATTAAAACATTTATCATGTTGGGGTGAGGATGAGAAAAAGATCTATAGCTTCTCGAGGGTGTGATGTCTCGTCTGTCTATGTGAAACCGGAGGGCAGCTTCTGCTACAAGAACGAAATAATCTGAATGTAAATGCTAGTAGGCTGGCTCGCTGTAAAATTATAACTGTATTGTGCGTATTGGCTATAAGGTGTAGGAGTCTCTGTACACTGTTAGACTGTTTGTAATCATTTTAGCAGTGTGTCAATTTGGTTTTCTAACGGCTGCTGTGGTATTTAAGGAAAACTGGGGCATTTCATTTTAGATTTTTTGGTGAAGTATTTCCTTAATTTAAAAACCTACTCACATTAAGGACACATAAAGACATTATTTGATTGTAGCTCTAAATAGCATATTGTATGACAAAAACACTGGATGGTCAAAAACAATTATTTAAGCATTAAATAAATTGTGTTTAACTCTGAAACTGTGTGATCTTTTTAGGCTTGAGAGTCTGTATATGCAGTGTCGAATAGAATTGTTTTCACTAGCTCATCTGCAAACATTTTACTTTACATTACATTAGGATTTATCTTTGTATTGGTTTTCATTAGATGCCCATGTAGTTCAAGTGTGGTGTTCTACTGGTGCGATGGCTCAGTATGCTGATGTCTATGCTGTGGACATGAAAACTATGTACCTTTTTTTGGGGTGGGGGGGATTAAAGGAAGTCAGGTAGGGTGCTGTACCAACATCCCCTTATACTACTATGTCAATCAGGGGGTAGAGGATCCTTTGATATGGTTGAACTATCAATTTTGTCAATTTTGTTTGATATGTGTTTTCACCTGAGCAGATTTTTTGATGTACAATTCTTACTAACAGAGTGAAGCCATTGAAATGTAACTATTCTAGCACTTTGGTTATTCAAGGTCTTTTAGAGGCTATAGCAGCAATGATGCCACCACAAATGTTTCAGACGTCTTTAAAAAAAAATCTCCCTAAAAATAAAAAAAATAAAAATGCATTGATTTCGCAATATAATCGTCTCTTTTCTTGTCTTTGTGTCCTTGAGCTTTTTTTTTTTCCTTTATTATGTAAGTAAACTAATATCAGCAGGGTAGTTATGTCATGAGAAACAGTGCCCTTCAGTCAGAGTTATGAGCTTCTTCCCCAAGAAAGTGTCCTTGAGCAGAATTCTCCAGGGCTACTTCTTTATATACTTGAACTGCCCTGTGGGGCCAGACAACAAGAGTTCCCTGTGAGGATAGTGCTGATTTCTGCTGAATAAGTAATTAATGGACTGCATTTATATAGCACTTTTATCTAAAGTGCTTTACAATTTGCCTCTCATTCACACACATACTCACTCAGAAATTTTAGGCTGTCTTGCACAAGGACACTTCAACATCTGAACAGGAGGAGCTGGGAATTAACCACCAACCTTGATATATTATAAAATGGAAACAATATTTTTATTATTTGTATTTATTTATTTTGCACAATAAAACAAAGCAGCAAGCACATAAGAACAGAAGAAAGAAAAGAAAAAATTGTGCAGGTAAGATTTTAAAAAAAGAACCTAGAGGCTCACAATCAATAAACATTATAAGCAAACACAAAAGTCAAGTAATACACAAAAGTAAGCAAACAAACAACCACAGTGTCACAAAGGAAACATACAGTAAGGAACATTTAGAAAGTCTTGCCTGTCATATGTATGATTTAACATTTCATAGCCCACTTAAGTGGATGTTTTATGGAGATGATGGGGACTAATGTGTAGTTACTGTAGTGCTTTACTCATAAAATATTAATACTAGTAAAACTGTCTAATTGATTGTGGTATTTTTTTTCCTAGAGGTGGAACTCAATAGAGAAATGCTCTGCCACTTACTGATTTATTATATATAGCAGAGGTTTTCAAAGTGGGAGGTGCTCCTCCCGCCCCAGAGGACCTCAAAAAGTTTCAGGGGAGGCTCAGTGAATAGAAATGAAAAATATGTTTGTTATTACACTGGTTATCAAAAGGAGATCACGCAGAATGACCTCAAAGTGTGTGAAAAGATCAGAGATACAATATTAGGGAATTTTACTGTTTTTCCCTGAGTCAGAAACTATTACATCTCTTTTTTGAAGTATGGTTAAAAAATCCATTTGCAATTATTTTGGCAGATTTTGTTACAGCAATATGATTAATGATTAAGGGGAGTGATCATTTTTGCATCACAGTTATTATTTTTCCAAAAAAAAAAAGGAAAAAAATCATGATGATGTGATTCATCTGGAGAACAAGAATTGTGGGCCAGGGTATTTTTCCTTTATCAGATTTATCAAATGGATATTGCACTTGGCAATATTGCAGATTTGATAATATGCTGATCAAAGCCCTAGTCTGAATTTATGTAAAACAGAAATATTAGGCTCAATTGTTAAATGTCTATGAGATCAAATAACATAATCATGATCCATGTTGAGTGAGGACAACTAGGCAAGAAATATAAGGGGAGGGCCATAGTCTCAGACTTTGAAAATCCCTAATATTTGGCAAATCTTCCCACATCATCCTCATATGGCCATGTAGTCATAGAAAAATTATCTCTCTATTGCACACCAGAGCAAACACGATCTCTGGGTCCCTGTTGACCTCTCTGTAGTACCTGTAATGAAACACGTGTTTAAAATGATCAGCATGGGGTGTTTACTTTACATACTGGAAATCCAGTCTTGGATGGGGGTTATAAAGATGTGATATTCCAGTTTCATGTGTCCAGGATGCATTGTGCGGTACCGGAGACATCCTTCTGGTGGCGATATGCCGATGAGCGTGAGCAAGGTCACACGGTGTACCATTCTGCTGTCTGCGCTCCTCAAACGCTGCAGCTGCCGTCGTCTTCCCGACTCCACACTGTCGCACAACCATGGCGGACAGCGCGAGCGAGAGCGACACCGACGGAGCGGGGAGCAGCTCGGCCACCCCGATGTCGTCCTCCGCTTCAAATTCGGGAAAGCCGAGCATAGTCATTTCACAGTTTCGTCTGGAGGAACTGACGAACCGCCTGGCCTCGTTACAACAAGAGAATAAAGTTCTTAAAATTGAGCTGGAAACGTTCAAACTCAAGTGCAAAGCCCTGCAGGAGGAGAATCGGGACCTCCGCAAAGCTAGCGTCACCATTGTGAGTAACGTTAGCTAGCTAAGTAGCTAGCTAGATGCTAAACACACGCCACTTATTCTGTTGCATTTGTCAGTTAGTTAGCTATGGCTAGTGTTGTTTGTTTAGCGATAAATAGCCAATGTTCACAAATTTAATGTGTTGCATAGAAATGTTATCTTTATTTGAACACAACACCCTGGTGTTTTGCTAGCTCTGCCAGCATTAGCTAGTTGGGCATGTTGCTCATTTAGCCAGCGGGCTAACGTTTGCTAGGTGGCTGTGCTGCGATAGCCAGCTAGTTTGCTTTGTTTTGCTTTGCCTTGCTAATCTTGGCTAACGTTAGCTAAACGGCTAACGTCAAGTTAAAGGGCGTTAAACATTAGGTGGGCACCTCACGATGCAAGTTACTGGACTCCCGTTAGCTATTTGGTCAGCTGATAACTCGCTGCAAGACACTGTCACCACGTTATGACCAACAAGGATACGGTAACTGAGTGAAAATAAATAGCCCAGCAGCAGCATTGGCATGGACCGATGCGTCATATATCTTCATGCTCGGTTAATCAGCCCCAGCTTCATAAAAATGTGTAACCGATCTGCTGGATAGATGGGAAGTATGTAGGCCAAACTTAGCGAGCTAGCTAAATGCCAGGCTCATATGTTGGCAAGTCAGCCACAATGCAGCCTCTCCACCCTCTGTAAATGTGTGAGGCTTAACTAGCTGTTTGGTTTCTATTGTCCCCCTCATTGTTCTTGAACAACTGACAAATTCTCCCAGCTTGCAAAACAGAGTTTAGCTTTGAGGTCAGTGAAGAATGAGGATGGAGAATTTGACACTGCTGCTAACAAGGACAGACGTATCATCACACTGTAATGCTAGCTGGTGTAGCTGCCCCAACACATTTCCTTAGTGCCCCCATGTTTCAGTCTTCCCCTCATTGTAGGTCATCCATTACTGCAATATATCTTGAGTCATTGGGGAGATTTTTTGCTTCCTCTTTGGCTGGCAGACTTCACTGCAGCAGATTTTTGTTGACTGATGTGTGTGTTTGCAGTGTATGCACTGTTGGTTGTTACAGTCTAATCAAGATAAATGTGTACATCCTACAGTTTGATGTGCCAAATGTAAGAGTCTATTTCACTGACATTTGCCTGCATTTGATTTTGTCCTCCAGCAAGCAAGAGCAGAACAGGAGGAAGAATTTATCAGCAACACCTTGTTCAAGAAGATCCAGGCCCTCCAGAAGGAAAAGGAGACTTTGGCGGTCAACTATGAGAAGGAGGAGGAATTTCTCACTAATGAACTGTCAAGGAAACTCATGCAAGTGAGTGATGGGAAAAGATAGAAAAATACATTTTTAACTCTTTGGTTGGAGTTGTTTATACCAGGCACAATGGAGAATAGCCTTACAACAGTTTGAATCTGAATCTTTTTTGATGACATATCACGTTGATAACAAATATCTCTGTGGTACGGAGATGTTTTCTTAATCCTCAATTATGCAAAGTTTTTGGCTGCAGTTTTGCCAAGCGTGTTCAGCTTGAGCTTGCTGGGTGTGTGTTGACACACACAACCCCATGTGTGAGTGTGCAGCAGCTAGTGCATTATCATCAACTGTATTGGTACTTGCCTGAAGCCTGGAACAGCTCAAGATGACTTCACTGCGGCTGCTAGCTACTCTAAATGACTCTCAAATTACTCTCCTCCCATCTGTCGGTTATTTGGTTCAGTCTGTTTTCCACATCTTATTTTCCCAACTGCAGAGCGTGCAGCACATGCATGCATGCATGCTCTCACACTTTGAATGGCTCGATGTAGGCTGACTAATGGTTTGTTGATGTGTAAAGAAGTGGGAAACTGAAGGGGACACATGCAAATGCCTCAGCAGACCCTGCTGTCGGTCATACAGATGGACTTGTTTGGGGTTTTGTTATCTTGCCTTCTCAGTTAACATGAAACAGACCCATGTCTGCCTCTGCCCGTAGACTTGGTGCTGACAAATGGCCCATAGGGTGTGTATGGATGTATACATGGGCATGTGTTAAACTCTTGTGATGAGAGAGCGAGAATTGAGGAAAAATGGTAATTTATTTTACTGGGTGTGTAAATACTCCCGTGCAGTAGCACTCTTGTAAACAAATTTGTCTGACCTGCATTTTCACCAGCATTTTACTGAAGTTGTCTAAACGTCAGTAGCCAAAAGACTCAATTGTCTCAGCAGGTATATGAATCATTGCCCTACCTTTCACCACCTTGAAAGCCTATACACAGTGAACAACTGTTGACCCACGTGTTATTAATGCAGGTAATGAAGGGAAAAACTTTAAGACACTTACCATTATGCACACATTAGCACATTGCTACTGTTCTGGTATGGCTTACAGACAGTCACTGCTCGAGGGACACAAGCATCCAAGTAGAATGGGTATCGTTTGTTTGTTTGTTTTTCTGACACTGGTGCTGAAATTATACTTTTAAAACGTTACTGGTTCCTAAATGGTGCCTGAACGAATACTTAAAAAACCAGCTCCAGTCGTCAGACCTCAACATTAAGACAAATTTGAACTTGAAAGTGAACAATATATTATATGTTAGTGTTTTAAAGAATCTTGAGGAATTGTAACATAAAGTCCTATTAATGAATCTAAACACTTAACCTTGCATAACAGATTCAAATAATAAATAAAGTCTAACTGAACTAGACTAATACTAATTTAATACTGAATAACAGTTTCAGTAATAGTAAGAGCTAAATAAATTTAGATTTTTTTATTCTTCAGCAGTTCTTTTTTCAGACATATGATCATACTTTCTAACATGAGGGGAGTCTCTCGTCATCATCAGTGGTTTTCCCATCACAAATAGAAATGGCAAGTTATTATGACATGTCACATCTAGTGAGTTATCTATATGAGCCATCACCAGTGTCACGGACAGGCACACTAATGCCCTCAGAAGTGCTAGGCATGGGATTACACAAGCAGTTGAGCATGGTGCATCCCTCTGCTTTCAGGTCTATCCTGTGCATTGCCAGATGCTTCCCACATTTACACAATCATTTTTACACATTTGTCGGACATCCCACCCGCCGTTGAAGCCTTTCAAGTAAAATACAGACACATTTTAGACTTGTTAGCGCAACATTTTAACCACAGATACTGCATTGGCTGCTTTGACTTGTTGCATTGTATCAACATCATTGCCATATTTGATCTTCAGAGGTTTGTGATCTACATGGAGCAAGTTGGAACACACCCCCTAATGTTAAGTAGCAGTTTGGTAAAGCGTCTGTAACATCCTCACCAAAGGACTGTTTCAATTGACATTAAGGCATGTGGCACCAAAATGAGACCCCGTAATATGCACTGTGATTTGATCTGGTAGCTAACAGTCATGCAGGAATCTGTGCCATATTGGCAACACATTTTGGTACCCAACCCTGCAACCAAGTGAGATAAAATATCTGTCCATAGGCTGAAAAATAACATATTTTCACGCTGACTCAGGCATAGTTGCCACACAGTGCAGTGTGGTGGAGGCCTGTCATACATTAGCTGGTAGTTGTGTTTTTTAAAGGGATGCACTCTATCAAAACAATTCCTCAAATTGTTGGTGTGTTAATTAGAAAAATAGCTGCATTGGGTGTGGCAAAATTTGGTTGCCTTTTCTGTCAGCCAGGATACCACAGAGCAGTCAACTCTGTATAACTGTAGTCATCTCAAGTTAAAAACATACAGTGTATTTTATTATTTTTTTAATTGATCTAGATGTTTCGAGATGTTGTAGCATAATGGAAATGGTGATTTTCCCCTCTCAGGTCTTTTCCTATGAATGAATTTGCATCCCTTTTCCCGTAATGAGTAATCACTTATATAATTCATCACACAGCCGTCCCATTTTGAGTCGGTGCTGAGCCGCACCCATTCTTTGTATTGGTGGGCTGCCAAAGGTGGTTACTTTGGTTGCCAAATCATTATTTTACACTATTTATTCTTCAGGGAAGTTTAACTATGAATCCGGTAGAAATGTAACATTACTTCCTGTTTTGCTATTCTCTCTGTGTAACCTAAATGCTCTGACACCAGTGTGTTTGCTGACTGTGGTCATCAAATAGTTTTTATGTGACTCACCATGAGTCTCTTCTTGTGCTCTTGCTCCTCTCCCTTCTTTTTCATCATCTCTCTCCTCTTTTTCTCTGTCTGTGCACTATCCCTCCCTTTTCCATTCCAGCTCCAGCATGAGAAGGCAGAGTTGGAGCAGCACTTGGAGCAGGAGCAGGAGTTCCAGGTTAACAAGCTCATGAAAAAGATCAAGAAGATGGAGAATGAAACCATCTCAAAGCAGCTAACCCTGGAGCAGGTATGCCTGTGGTGGTACAGCAGGAAGATTTCAGCCTCCTGTGAGGAACAACATGTCCCCGAACTCGTGTGTCCAGTTACTGTTGTAGTGTGAGATGCCAAAATTTCACCATCCCTAATTCTTCCCACTGAATGTCAGCTGGAAAAACCTTATGGTCTGAGGCTGAGTCCAACCTGAGTGCTGAACCACTCCCTAATTATTCCATGCTCTGACAGGATTTTTCTGTGGATGTGCCTGCACACATTAGTTTTTGCTGCTCATATGAATGTATATGTCAGTGATGCTTGTGTAATCAAATGGCATGTTTACAGAAAACGTGATTTAATTTCACCACAAAAACACTAATGAGCAGCTTATTTTAGCTTTAGAGTCATCTCATACCAGTTGGCAATAAAGAAATCTCTATAGACCAGCCTGCATCGTTGTTTTTCTATCACTGTGGCTCTCCAACAAGGCGACATAGGGACCGCAGCTCTATGAAAGAGAAACTTATTTGGACAGAGATCTTGGGTTTTGCAGCATACTGTATTTGTGTGCAGTCCTGTGAATGCTTTTCAACGTCAAGGTTTTTGTATCTCTGAACGTCACTCTCTGCTCTTCCTTTTATTCTCCAGTTGAGGCGGGAGAAGATAGACCTTGAGAACACATTAGAGCAAGAACAAGAAGCCTTGGTCAACAGACTGTGGAAACGAATGGACAAACTGGAGGCTGAGAAAAGGTGTGAAATGATCTTTGTGTGTAAAACATTGCATTATATAGAGACGAAGGTCATTTAAAATCTGCTCCTTGTGGTTCTAGTGTCAAAGCTTGTTAAACCCATGGTGTTACAACACCTGAATTTAAAACCCCATTAGTAGTAAAAAACAAAAACAATACTCAATAACTCTTTGATTCCACAACAAAAAGTTTTTTAAAAAGTACACAAACTTTTTCTTTTTTTTTTTCTTTTGCCTGTGCAGAAAAACTTACAGAACACTATCTAGTTTTGCTGCATGCCAAATGCACCTTTTTTTTGGTTCATTTGTTTTTTTCTAATATAGATTTGGTATTGTCTGTATTGATACTACAATACTTTTGACAACCTTAGTTTAAGCCCATATCTGTACTCGAGAACATTTGAGAACCACACTTTTTTGAGCAGTATTAACCAAGGCTGAAATTATGCTTTGAAAGTAATTACAAATTCCCACTGTGAGTTTCAACTGCTTGTCTTATCAACTTCCAGTTGCTAACGCACACATAATCACAAACACATACAAACGCCTGCCTGTCACCAAAAACAAGCGAATGAGCCTCAGTTATGGTGCAGAGTAAAATGACAAATGATTTACTAACAGTAACTTTATCATTTAGATTCCACATTTTGAGGACAATATTTTTAGAGGAGCAAATTACAATAGACTGAATAATTACTTCAGAAAGGTCTGATTATATTGGAAATTTGACAGTTATTTCAAACCAGAGCCATTTTCAATCTGAAGATACACAGACAAAGGTTGAAAAAGTTTTATTATTTTTCAGAATCCAGTAAATTGTCTTATGTTTACCCCATAGCCTTTTGTAATATCTAGAGAATTTCAAATAGGCCTCTGTACACAACAGTTGCCATGCCCAATAGCCAGTCTTTGTTAGTGTTGTATAGGGTTTCTTTGTAATAGGCAAGATGTCAACATGGTGTCCATTGAGATTACAGTTATAAAATAAATGTTTTAAATGATAAGCACTGCCATGCAGCTTTGCTTGAGGCCATAGCTGCCAAGCTTGTCATCATGCCCATCATTTGTGTTGATGAATTCTAATAATTGTGTGGGTTGTTTGTTTTCTAAACCAGAATCCTTCAGGAGAAGTTGGACCAGCCTGTATCAGCTCCTCCCTCCCCAAGAGATGTTTCCATGGAGATAGACTCACCAGAGAACATGATGCGGCATATCCGCTTCCTGAAGAATGAGGTGGAGAGGCTCAAGAAAAGCCTGCGCACCACTGAGCTGCAGCGTAAGTGGCCTCTCAACTTGTCACATGATCCAAGGGAGTGTGGGTTCTGAAGGGGCAGATGCCCTCAAGTGTTGTTTAAGGATGTGATTGGTAAAGCTGATCTTCTGATCCGCTATGAGGGACGAATTCACCCTACACCCAGGCATGGGGTTCTTTTCCACAGACGAGAAAGAAGAGGATACTTAAGGTCCTTGTCTGACACAGTTCACATCATCATTACCCTCCACTGGTCACATTACACTCAGGGTATATTAAGAGGTGGAGCTCCACAGGGGTTAGCCACAAGCCTCTAAGAAAGTCGGTGTTAGTCTTAAACTATCATTCCCCGCTTTTCTTCCTTTTGAAAGGGGTACCCATTACACCTGAGCATCTCAGATGAGACAAAATATTTTTCTTTATTTTCATAAAATGTGCCCTAACTGTGGCACCAAATAAAACAGCCTACTGGACCATAAAACTTCAAGGGGCTACATCGGTAATTTTTTTGTGATTTGCTAAATACCTCAACTTTTATAATGGCCAACAAAATACCCAACTTTAGTGTGTACTTTATATACCATACTTCATGGAAATGCAGATGCCATTTTTAGAAGTGTCCTTGGTGCTTTCAAGGATGCTTTTGAGGACTGAAATGTTATCTTTGTGGTGCATTCAACATTCAAAAGTTTCCTTTTTTATTATTATTTTTGCATTTATTAGATAGGGCAGCTGAAAACTTGACAGGAAAGCGGGCAGAGAGAGAGGCGAGATGACGTGCAGCAAACTGCTGCTGACTGGAATTGAATCAGGGCCACTGTCTTTTGAGGATGATGGGAGTTCTGTGGGTCATTGAATGGCAAGAAAAATGTAATATATATTATTACTTGTTTTATAACTATAAGGACCACCAGTGACCCGTTAGACTCAGGAACAGGCTAGCGTAGTATGTGAAATGCAACCAGACTCTGGATCTTGCCTCCCACAATGATCCAGTGATTTAACAAACAATCAATATGGTTCTCTGTCTTTTTTCTAATGTTGCTTGTGACATTGCAATAAAATGATGTTGCAGATGATTTTGATTTGTAAATCACTGGCAGCTGTAACCAATTTTTAGTTAAGTTTTTAGTTTGTCTTTTGGATGAAAGCTTATTTTCATAACTTCTTAAAAATGTAGGGCAGTGAGAGTCTCTGAAAGCATGAAACACAGTGTACTTATACAATAAGTCTGAACTATCCCTCTCTTCGTGATCATGTCTCTGATCAGTTTCAATTGCTTTAATGAACTTTTTCTCCCCAAAACATGATCCATGGCAGGCATAAGGAGAGAGCATAGGCTGGGAAACCATGTGGTGTGTGGTTGAATCCATACTAGGCCACTGCGTTATCAGCTGTGTTTGCTGGCATATTAAAAACAGCTTTTCATGTTTTATGAGTTCTACTGAAGCACAAAGGGCGTGGACAAAATAACATACACATCTTACAGCATAACAGCACAGCAGTAAATACCATTTGTTGAAGGTAATAACACTATCGTTGTTCAGTCAGTAGGTGTAGACCCAGCTTGATGTATCTTAGACAAATTAATGAATTAATGGTGATTAATCTCAACACATGCCTGGGAGTGTCACTCAGTGTTACTCTGGCTATGTTTTATTCTAACCACTAGAGGGAGCTGTCAGACCGGCCTTTAACATGAGAAGCTGAGTCAAGCAGACGTTATTGCTACTGAAAAAAAGACATTGCATGGTTTATAAGCAGTGGTTTCATTTATAACTGCGTTAATAGAGATTGACAGTGACCCACTATCACTTTATTTCTTGAAACATAATTTTGAAAAGAAAACATTGTAACATACAAATAAATTGCATTGCTCCATGAGCTCTTTAAAGGGGTTTAGTTTTTAGATAAAAAACCTTTATTTGGGGGTTTTCACAAATGAAACAATTTGGAGATGCTAGTTGTTGTTAATGTTGATATACAGTGGCCAGGGTGTGACCTTGACAATATCTCAGCTAATATCATTTGTTCTTTGTGTCCCCTCCCAGACACGGAGAAACGTGCCCAGTACATAGAGGAGGAGCGACACATGAGGGAGGAGAACATCCGGCTGCAGAGAAAGCTTCAGAGAGAAATGGAGCGCAGGGAGGCCCTGTGCAGACAACTCTCTGAGAGTGAATCCAGTTTGGAGATGGACGATGAGAGGTAGAGGATGGGACACACAATCAGCCATTTATCCAAAAAAGTCACACAAATTTAAGACTTAGGGGCAAATTCAGGTGTCAGCTAACTATGTGTGGTAGATGAGAGATGTCATGGTGTCCCTTATGCACTGGATTCTGATGTTGCAGAGTGGCTCAGGAGGCATTTGGCTCCACTGGCCATTCACATGGCTGACATTGCTGATTGGATGAGGGAGACTGAACCTGTGAGAATGAAAAGATAAAAGAACAAAAGAGGGAGGGATGTAAATGACAGCAGGCATGTGTACCACATCAGCACACAACAGTTGCTCTTCGAATAATCAGTCTTTTTAGTGTTATATAGGCTTTCCTTGTGATAATCAAGATAACAACATGGTGTCCACGGACAGTCATAAAATAAATGTTTTGAGTGTTTAGTACTGCGGTGTAGTTCTTATTCAGGCCATAGTTCCCAAGATTGCTTCTGAAACCAGTGTCCATCTGGACAAACATTAGAATAAATTGTAGTAAGTTGTGATCCCTTTTTCGACTGGTAGCCATTTCCATAGTAGCTTAGGGACCCAAATGGCACCCAGTAGGTCTGCCCCTGAAATACTGATGTTTCAAAGTCAAGAAGGGCCTGAGTCAACTTGTATTTTGTCGGTCGAATCTCTGCACTTTTGTTTTTTAGCTTTGTCATTGAATACAGAACAGTGCAGGGCCACTGTAGGGCTGGGAATCAGAGCATTGAAACATTTAAGGCATTGACTGAATTAATTCAGTACCAAGTGGTATCAAAATGTCTCCAGTCAAACAAAAAAAGGTATCAAATGAAGTACTGTATCATACCACTTTAAGGGTACTGGTTTAGTATTGGTTTAAACAATACCCAGTCCTAGCTGGCACAGCACTAAAACGGTGTGTAGATGTGGCTGTACGAGACTAATGTAGGGGCAACAGCATGGCAGGCTGTAAACTTTACTAACGAAGTGTCAAAATGACCCTAAACCACAGAAATAACTGACAGAAGTGGAGGAGGGCAATAGAAATGGAGGGCAGCGCTCAACCAGTCTCTGCTCAGGTGATGACTCTCAGTGAAGTCAGCTAAACTACTGACGATGGTACAGCCTCCTCTACTGCCTAACACTGTGATTGACTCTTAGGCTGACTGTGCTGTCAGCACACTGACTGGAAAGATGCTTTGTGGAGTGCTGGGATTTTATAACTGAACTATGAGCAGGATGCCCAGTTTTACTTTCTCTGACTGTGTGGAAATCTGATCTTTTTACATCACAGATGGCAAAGAAAGACATTAAAACGTGAGGCAGGCTTAAACATGAGTCATGTAAGCTGATATAGGAGTTTACTGTGGTGCTAAACCAGAAAAGGAAAGAATAGTTCATACTGAACAGCAGAAAGTGAGTCAACTGACAAAGTTCTCTGTCAGGTACAGCCCTGGTACTCAGACGTTCTGATATGAGGTCATCGTTCACGATTCAGCATCATACATATCATTATCTTTTATATTGCCTATTGCACTGACAGTGGTGTCTGTCATGTCAGTGTTCCTTTCGTTTCTGTTTATGGAGCTTTGCGTCATTTGTGCACCTTTTTATTGATGCACCTTTTGATTTGAAGCTAATAAAAGGTTCCATGTTATGTAATGTATAAAAATATCCCTATTTGCCTTGGCACCATGATTAAACATAAACCTTCCTACAGGTCATACTAGTGGCTACAAGCTGCAAGACTAAAATCAGTGTGCAATCTGAATGTTGTTGCCCCTGGCAATGGCAGGAGGATGAAAAATAATGCAGAAACACCTGTATCATCCTTGAACAAAAAATTATGATATATCTCTTCCCCAGAAAACTAACACTCTGAGGGTACAGCAGGTTCATTAGGAAGTTGGAATATAGTGAGGCACCGTCTCTTATTATGTTTGCCACACATACCAGTTAGGCTGAGTATGAGCACTTTTAAACACCAACTTAAAGTAGCCGTAAAGGAGGTTTTCACATCGCATATTAAGAGATTATCACTGAGTCTTCTCATTGATTTTGCACATAATTGACATAACTGTCTTTTTGCTTAACAGAACCCTTGAAAATATAGAGTAGTTATTTTGTTTTTTGTTTTCCGGACTAGAAATATATTGAATTTTCATTAAGTTATCCTTTTATCCTCTTAGGTACTTCAATGAGATGTCTGCACAGGGCTTGCGAGCAAGGACTGTGTCCAGCCCTATCCCCTACACCCCCTCCCCAAGCTCCAGCCGACCCATTTCCCCTGGTAGGTACATTTAGGATGGCCACTGTTCAGGTAAAAGTGGTTAACGAGGTTTTTATGTTTGGCCAACAGGGCAATAAGAAGCACCTTTGAGATCAACAAATATGACTTGTTGCCAGAGGACAAACTTAATCTTTGTAACAAAGTGTATCATTAATATCTTTTATATCTTGTGTCAAATTTAGAACAAACACTCATTGACATTCAAGTCTCTTAAAGGTCAGTGTAACAATAAATAAATCCTTGGTGTAGATAAATAGTCTTCACTGTATTTCCAATCAAATTCACTTTCTGTCCTCTTACATAATTCCACTGACAGCTTCTGCAGCCCTTGTTTTTGTTCATAAAATGCTGTCATGGTTGCATAACAAATGGTTACCTAACAAATTAATTGTTCTGACTAGAATTTATGAAAGACAATGATTTACTATCTCACTTCAAGTCAGTGGCTGAATTATTGAACATGAAACCAAGAACCAAAAACATACTTAAACAATCTACAAGGAGTTTATATGACCTACATAAGCAAACAACACTATCAGCGAGCAGATTGGTTGTTTCTATGTAGATGGTCTTAATGCCTGCAACTGGGATGGATTCTCCTTGAAATACAGCATGCAGACTGGAAGCCTGTGTTTACGTTTTTACATTTTTTTGTTGTTCCTTCATACTATACACAAATACAACATACAGGTAATTAAATTCAGAATGGAATGTGATAAAATGTAAACCTAAAATAAAATAATATATACAGGTATTTACATATATATGTACATATCTTGGAAATAATTCTGTTGTGCAGTTTTTAAATTCTGTTGAATGTAAACAGCAGCAACAAGATGGTGATAATTTAACTGACATCTTCACAATAAAAGTTCAAAATCTGTGAAACGGTGTCCATCAACTGTGGCTGCATCATCAATGGAAAAACAGTGTCCACCTCCCCCTGTGTTTCAGCAAAAGAGAGCCTATGTCACACCCCTTCGGATGGATCACCGTGGGACTTAAGTTCTGAAAAAATATTAACTGTAGCCATTGGCGAGAGACAAATTATTTTTGATTCTGTTGTTTTTTCATGGTTGTTACGAATCACACATGGGACGTTGGTGTCAATAAGATATCAATTTAAATGATAGTCTTTCAAATAAAGACAGTCAGCTTTTTTGTAAAACTGTTGAAGTATCAGACTGTGAAGATACATTATTAGAAAGGCTACAAACCAAGACGTAAGAGCGTAAGTGACATGATTTTCTCTGTTCAAAAGCAAATAAAAGTACAATGCCTGTGTGTTTTTGTAGCATCATGTAGTCACAGCAACAGCAGATCTTACTTATTCTTTTGCTTGGGCACTCTATAAAATTTATTTATAAAATAAATGTGTAAAAGAGAAGTAGCAGTGTTTGAAGCACCTACTGGCCGTTGGACCTTCATGCACAGCTGTTGCCATTGCATTGTTTTTTGTTACCTTAGAATGAGCCATTTCTGTCTAGAAGCTGGTCCTCTCCACGGAGGCTGTCATGTTTCTCCACCATATTTCTACAGTAGACCAGAACGGTCACACCAAACACCATCACCAGATGGGGTCTTTTGCTTTTTGTGCATGTTTTGTAGCCACCAGGTTCACCTACACACTTGTAAGGGGAGGGCGACAAGGTTTTTGCATTGTACAGGCTCACTACCAGATGAAACTAAATCCTACACACTAGTCCTCAGGTAATCAAGAAATCAAGAAAAGAAGTTCACAAGGAACAGTTGTACCTTGGTGTTTATATCACTACAGTTTATAATGAGTTGTTTGATGATAGTATCAAAAGCAATTTAAAGTTGGTTAATAATGAAAATGAGCTAAATCCTAGGAAATATCAACAACATCAACACAATAATAAAGGGTAATGAGGGTAAAAAACATGAGAATGTATACATTTGTGATATTGAAGGGTGTTTTTGGTTAACCAAAACTGTAATCTCCCATGCAATACTAGCTTCAGAGTCCAAATTCTCAATACAATGCTGAAGAAAATTGAGACATTCCAAGCCTGCTTAATCATATTTGGTGTGCTTCAGCAAGATATCAGATTACAGCCTAAATGTTTACACAGTGATAAGTCGGTACCAGACCACTGCACATTTGTTTTTTTCTGTTCTATCAGCCAGGTAAAAAAACATTCACAAGTCTTGGGTAATGCTACTTCTAATGTCTTGACAACAAGAGCTGAATTTATAGTTAAACACAATGACTTGGAATAAGAGTACATACAGTATATGCAACTCTCTCTACATGTCTGTCTTCTTGTCTCTGTCACAGGTCTCTCATATGGCAGCCACACAGTTGGCTTCACCCCTCCAGCAACGCTGTCCAGAGCTGCCATCTCCCACTACAACACCCCTGCCCTGCACGTCCACGGAAGCTCCTCTCACGCCGTAGCGGTAAATAACATCTACCCACACCTCCTTAAACAGACAATCTTATCATTCATTCAACCTTCATGTAATCTCAAGGAATCATTGAGGAAGTGTCCTAATTTACAATTATGTCGAGAGTACAGTTAGAACAGAATAAATACAACAAAATGAAACAAAAAATGGACCAGTTTAACAAAATATATGATGGGAAGTTTCCATTAAGAATTTCATAAACAAATAGAATTCCTGCCTGTCGTGTCTTACTGTTAAATATGTCTACTCAGCCTTTTTATAAAACATGCAATGCTGAGTGGAGTAACTGTTACCTGTGATAAATCTTTTGGCAAATTGAGTGTTTTCACAGGTATTTATTTTCCATTTATATGAGGACTGTTGTAGTTGTCTTGAGTTTGCAACCCAGGGTTAATTTTCTTTTTCTTTTTTTTTACTTCAAAGAGTTGGGAGGTCCAATGAAATTTTTAATTGCTTCTAAACTGTTAACAGTCAGCAAGAAGATTTTCTATTTTATATATTGAAGAATTTCTTGCAAAATTGCTCATTAGTTGTTTTACCATGGGTGTGAAGCAAAATGGGCAATGACTCATTCACTGTTCACCCAGTATGGGGGTGTTCACCCAGTATGGGGGTGAACATTACAAACGTTAAACCTGCCAGAGAAAACGGGCTTAATCTTGACACAGATATTGTTGTTACATCACACAAGACAGCCCACTCTTATATTGATAGGATGGGAACCTACAATAGGTCCATAAATGTCCCAAGGTCCAGTTGGATGTTCATTTATCTCTTCCATAACACGGTAATAACTGAGTCAGCACACCTTATTTGCGTCACATGTGTTTCTCTATTAACTTTTTAGTTATATTTTATACCCCAGTCATGGTCCATGTAAGCGTTTGTCCTCACCGATGTGTTTGACACACTGTTGATATCCTAACTGAAACGACACATAAGGTCACAGCAGGCAGGAGGACTTCAAGTACGATAGTGTTTATTATATCATTCATGTTTTTCCCTGTTGTACTAGTAATATTTATTGGTATATTGTTGTCAGTTTAGATTGTTTTTTTGCTTGACAGCTTGATTAAAAACAAGTGTAGAATTTGAATCCTCTACTGTCTGGTACTGTCCAGATCAGACCTGAGTCTTGACTGAAACTGTGACTCGGCTTTGACCAAGTCCAAAACATTTTGCTTTGATTTAGCACTTCCCTACAAGTAGAACCTTGTTGACTTATTAATTTCTCCACCATTTTTTATATATATCTCACATTAAACTTTCTATGTCTCACTCTTATGTTGTTGAGCTTCAGTGAACAGGTTCAGGTTAACACTTTTGACAAAACTTCCTTGCAGTCACAGCATTCATTGGGTAAAAATTCAAAACATAGAATGAGGTAAAGGCAGCCAAAGTAAATTTATACTATACCTCCCGTTTTCTCCCACTCTGGTATTCTTCATTATCAGGACGGTACACACCACATCTCTCCCATCACCACTCAGCCCACCCAGGACTTTAACCCTGGAAATAACTCCGTCTGGAAGATCAGAACCCCAGACAGATTATTTTTTTTTCTCTAAAAACCCTTTCTTCTTTTCTTTTTCCATTCCTGTGACTGGAATTGCAGTGGTCAGGTCATGACCAATAGCTCAGAGGGGGAAAAATGACTGAAAAAAAGTAACCTCACCATGTAATTGTATTTTCCTTCAGTGCTTTGTAACGCTAGAAACAAACAAACACAAGAACAAAATAACTGCTCTTGCTTCTCTTTTTAGTCTTTTTTACATTTTTACACACTGTACCTTTTAGTTATATCTGCCTAAATCTAAAAAAAAGACCATATGAGAATATCTTCACATGATGTTGGTTGCACTGACTTTATCCGAACACCTCAGTTTGCCACAAGATGAGCGATACTTGTTTTTTCAAGCACAGCTCCAATTCTAAAAAAAGTGGGACATTGTGTAAAATGTAAATGTAAACAGAATGTAACGATTTGCATAAATGTTTCGACCTATACTACCAATACTACCTATAATACCAATTGAATACAGTACAAAGACAAGATATTTAATGTTCAAAGGGATTAGATTTATGGTTTCTTGTAAATATAAACTCATTCTGAATTTGATGCCTGCAACATGTTCTAAAGAAGTTTGTCTGGATAGTAGCACATGTTGCTCCAAACACAGCCTCAGGGCATGGGGCATACGCTGTACCAACTGAGCTCTCTGGGGACCCCAAGATGCTGGATGTTAATTAATTTATTTTTTCTCTCTGTCTCCTAACAGAGGCCCTCCCCAAGAAGAAGCACCAGCCCCGACAAATTCAAACGTCCAACACCCCCACCCTCCCCCAACACGCACTCAGGAGCCCAGCAGGCTCAGCCTCCGCTACCCCCACCAGCTCAGCCCATGGTCCAGTCCATGTCCTCCCCGGCAGCTATGTCGCAGCACGCAGCAGCACAGCAGCCTCCCTCCCAGCCTTAATGCAACACACAGTCTCTGTCTTTGCGCGCGAGTGCGCCCACTGAATGCCACGACGCTACCGCAACAGCAGCTTCCATCATTACCAGCTCTGGAAGTCAAGTTTCTTACTCTTTACCAACTCCACAAAAGAAGCAGCTTCAAAAGTTTTAGAGGGGAAAGAAACAAGACGGCGGTTCACCCTCAATGAAGCAAGCCGCCTGCCAAATCCACGCGTGGCGTTACTTAACTACTCTTAAAAGGAATGGATGGACTGAAAAATAATCGCTTCTGGGATTTGTAGGCCAATTATCTGTTCCACTTTCTGTCTTGTACATGTTATGTTTTTTTTTCTTTGCTTGGGACTTTAGCTGGTTGGAATTGTTGTTGTGGCGCTTCTGAGATAGCACAAACAGCACATACAGTATGTTTCATGGTGGTGTTTACTGATAGGTTGGATGTTTGGATCAGTGATGGATGTATGGCTAGAGAAACGGATGACTTAATAGATGGATGTGGTCGATTCTTTTCATGCCTATAATATGACACTCAATTGCAGTAATGTACTCCACTCCTGCTCACCCCACCCCCTTTGTCTCTGAAGCAGTGTCAACAATTCACCCCGACCCCCAACAAGCTGAACACGGCTCTGCCTAGGTCAACTGGCGGTGTCGTAGAAAACTGCTGGGAGTCTCTCCATTATAGGGCATTGATCAAATAGAGCTCGCGCCACAGTTATTTTAGTTTCTGAAAGCATTCGAGGCTCTGCTGCTCTTCAGTTAAAACGGAAAGGAAAAAAAATCATTAAGGAGGATGGACACTGGTACATAAACCACAGATAAATGTCGCCTTTTGAGGTGTTTAAAAATGTAGTCTGAGGTGTTACAACTTAGTCATGTACTCAGTCTCTTCTCTGCTCTTCTCTCTCTCTCTCACTCTCTCTCTCTCTCTGGTGTATTTCTGAAAGCTTCTATCATCCTTGTGGATATTCCTCATCAGAAAAAGGAAAAAAAACATAATGCTCTTTACACTAAATATACATACTGCTAAAACATTCTAAATGAATGGTACTGTTGAACTAAATTTCTATGTATGATTAAAGCTCTTGAGATGACAACTTCTGTTTTTAATTGTCAGTTTATGGATGGCATACTGTATGCTTCTCATTTGTAATGTGAGAGCCATTGATCATTGATAAGCTTTGTAGACTTAAGAATTGCTGCAAATAACAATCAGTCTATTCTTTGATCGTTTTTTTTCTCAACAGGAGACTGAGCTTTGATGCACATGCTGAATTTGACGCGTCCTAACAGGTGCACAGGTTTGAAAGGGATTGATCGTTTTGTGTGTTTTGCTTCACTGGACTGTGTTTTTTATGGAAATTTTGAGGTCTCACTGAACAACCCCTGCAGCAGTAATGGAAAAATGTTTGTGCCTTAAATAAAAACACACACCACCACAGCTCACATTCTTATCTGGGAGGGAAAACTTGTTAATATTTCTCAAAAGGAGTAAGCCATACATTTAGTGATGTGTGGCACGTGCACAGATGCTGCTGAGGAGTTAACCTTCAGTATAATGGAAAAATGTTGCTCGGATATCTCTGGCCTCTCCACACTTCAGCACTGGTAAGACTTCATGTTTTATTGTCTTACTACAATGGGTTATAGCCTTGTAATGTCTGACATTGAAACAGTTTGCTATGAAATTTGCTGAGAATTTGAGATAAATTTGGTACAGACGTTCATGATCTCTAAGGATGAATGGTAATAACTTTGGTTCCTTGACCTGTTAAGCTCAACTGTACTTTTTTGTGCAAATTATCAAATGTTAGCCAATGTCAATTTTTCAAAATAGGTTAATTATGGAAAAAACATAGCATGTCAGACTTCTAGTGAGTCAACGTGTTGTCATATGTACTGATTTCCCATAAATTATTGCTGTGCAGCTAACTACCAAAATGGCTGTGTAGTCAATGTTGTCAAAGTGTGGTGGCAGTTGCAACTCACATAAAGCTGGAGTTTGGGATTGCTAACTGTATTAACTAATTGTCATTTCATTGTTTTTGTTGACTAATGCTAGACAAAAACAATCAAATGACTAAAACTAATGATTTAATGCATGAGCAAAACAAAACCATGCAAAAAGGAAAACTCCATAAACCAATGCAAATCACTAAGTAACCTTAACGCAGAAAAAGTGTTGGATTTGACTTTCCTGTTTGGAAGTCAGAAGCTGTTCAGTTTCTGTTTTAGCCAAAATATTAAATCCTGCAATACATATGTACACTGCTCTCTGTATAAATAAGTCATCCACAACATTAAAGCCTTGATAGACTTCACAAGACCTGTGATATTTGGCTCTAACATATTAGCAGAACCTTTAAATGGTCTAGATTGAGAGGTCGGGCCTCCATGGATCAGACTTGTTCCAGCACATCCCACAGATGCTTGATTGGATTGACTTTTGGTTCGTTTGGAGGCCAAGTCAACACCAGAGAACCTTCTATCAATGCTCCATGGTCCTGTTCTGACAGTCGTGCCGGTTGTGGGTGCTTTCTGCATTGGTCAGGGGTCAGAATGAGTATTCAGACCAGTTTGCGGGTATGCATCCCCATACACAACAAGCTGTGTTCTCAAACCTATCATTGCTTCATTTACCTTTTCTGCAATTTGTGCTACTGTGGTTCGTCTGATCGGACTTGACAGGCTGGCCTTCACTCCCTACACATCAGTGAGCCTTGGGCACCCATGACCCTGTCATTGGTTTACTGGTTGTCCTTCCTTGGATCATTTTGGTAGGTACTAACCACCTGGAACACCACACAAGACTGTATAGAGAGCCTCTGATCCAGTTGTCTTGCCATCCCAATTCATCCCTTGTTAAAGTCGCTCGCTCAGAAGAACTGACTGTTCACTTCCTGCATAATATATCCCACTTATTTACACGTGCCATTGTAAACAAGATGATTAATGTTATTCATTTTATCTGTCAGTGGTTTTAATCTTGTGGCTGATCAATGTATTAATGGTTGATCAATGTCTGTAAATATCTGGTTAGGAACATGTATCATATTTGGATTTCATATTAAAATCAGATGGCAATAAGATTAGTAAAAGTGTATTTTGCTCTGCATTTCAGGCCAGTGACGTTTGACCCTGCACATCATCAGTTCAACAGAAAGTGGATCAGTGACTTTGCACCACCACCGTACTTCATGTATTTCTTTTACAGTGATTTCCCAGGTGCTAAAACAACAAACACGACAACAACATAATCGCAAAATTAATTTATAAACCATGATCATAGGTTATATGGCCTTGGTGTGCAATAATTAAATTGTTCCAATCATACCTAGAGATAAGTAACTAGTTCAAACTGGCTACGGACCGGCAGTGTTTTCATAAATCATTCTGGGATCATTTAACATCGTCAGTGATTGTAAAGTGGGTGCAATAACCCGTGGCGGGAGGAAAACAGGGCAGAGACGACAACCTATGCAACACTTTAACTTCCATCAGATCTCGATCAGTAACTGTAGCCCATTCACACATGCGGCCGGTTCAAACTGACCAGAATCAAAACACAAACCCCATCATAAGAGCGACATGAGTATATCTTTGTCCAAAGACTTGCTGAGAACTATGATACAACCAAAGTGTATTGTGTGTTTTTCTACCATGTTCCAGTGTACTCTCTGCAACCTGAACTAATCCAAGCAGGAATCTGGACTGGGGGCTCAGGGTGGCCATGCTGGGTGCTAAAACGGCCTTTCACCTCTGCAGTTTTATGGAGCTGGACGGTCGAACCAAGAGACATTTATCCAGACTGCAGGGTGGCTCTGTGCGTTTACACCTGCCAAGCCTCTTACGGAAGAGAGCAGCAGGCCGCTGCTTCTCAGGTTTTTACAAAGGTCCAAGAAGGAAAGAAAACAAACGTAAAAATGTCAGAATATCAGGTCAGTGCACACAAAACTTTCTGGGAAATTTGTGTGTGTTTACTAATGGACTGGATGAGTAGTAGTTCTGCGGTGAGGGCAGAAGTAAGTGTTTCATATTTGCCCGTTGAAATCTCACATTGGCAATATGTTTTGAGGTACAGTACACAAAGAAAGACCAAAGCCTTGTTCCATGGCAAAATAGCTGTACTTAGTTTGATTAGCAAGAGATTATATCCACTCAATAAGATATTTTGGAATATTATGAGGAATATTAAACAGCTGGTACCACTGAACATGTTTTGATGCCAGATTTGTTTGTGATTCTCCTGAGAGCTGACGAGATGCCGATTTGTGACCAAAGATTTAGAAAATATAACTAAATCATTGCAGTGCACCACCAACATGAAGAGCTTAGCCTCACCTAATAAATCATCCTCAACATAGCAAATACCATAATAATTAGTGGATTTAACTGCTTACAAGGTTACCTATATGTCACCATGTTTGAAAATGTAATCTCAACATTCTTAAATTTTAAAATTACTGCAGGCAAGATTATGACTGAAAATGATGCAGGTTGACAAAAACAAGATATTAGAGTTAAATTAACCTGTTTTAGAAGGGTTATAATTTAATTATGTTGAATTTAATTATTATTGCAATATACTGTGTCAGATTTAACATAAATTACATGTGATATTCTGTCACATGGAAATTTGGCTTTCAAGTTATTGCATGTTGTTTTACATTACGTATCCAGTAAATTCTCTGCATGTGTTATTGTTGCGTTCTCTCTCCTCTCGCACTCTTATGAAAGCAGTGATCTGCAGTTCAATTCTGAGTCTGTTCTGTAGTTTTCTAATAAATAATAAATACTGTGGGGCGCCCCTATAGCTCAGTCGGTAGGGCGTGCGCACCATGCATCGAGGCTGTTAGTCCTCTGCAGTGGCTGCCGGTTCGAATCCCACCTGTGGCTCATTTGCTGCGTGTCATCCCCTGTCTCTTCACCCCCCTTTCCTGTCATACCTTCAGCTGTCACTGTCAATAAAGGCAAAAAAAATGCCCAAAAAATAACCTTTGAAATAATAAATACTGCAACTTAAAAACATATATAAAATAACTGTAACTTCTGATCAACCCATATCAATTTCAGGCTTAAATGAACAATTTCCAGTAAGTCTGGCCCACTTCTGAGCATGGATTCAAATACAGATAATTTAGTTGCATGAACATATACAGACAGATAATAGTGTACTTGCTCATTATACATACTGATTTGTGGTAGAACCAATAATAGATGGTATAATCCACATGAGGTGCAAATATAAGGGGGCCCAGAATGGATCCTTATGGGACACCATCAACATTTCAGGAACTTGGTTTTAAAATATCTGTAGAGTACAACACATGGTTGCTTTTAATAAAGCAAATTAGCAATGTCACCCACAACAGCAGTTGCAGCAGTTATCAAGAAGGTATATATTTGGACTGACCTGAAGGAATGTACAGAGTTGAGATCTTACTGGTATGTCTGGAAGTGTAGACAGCTTAGATATAGGCCAGTAATCATTTAGGTCAGCAGTGTCTCCATCAGTGGAACCACTTGATGTTGTAATATCAGGATCACAGTGACAAAGAGGGCACAGACTCAAATTAAGTTCTCCAGCAGACTTTATAGGCCATGTGCCCTCGTGTGCTCCCTCTGTATCGTCTCAGTCTCGAGGTGTTGCTTTGTCAGCTTTAATGTTCTACATAGATTAGATATCAAATTGATCAAATGATAAGATGATTGTTTTTTAAAATTAATGATAGTGTGGCAGCAGTGTGGAGATTTAAGTAAATTCCAGACTCTTTACTTTTCCAGATTACAAAGCCTTTAAACTTTAAATTTAAGAGCCTGCTCTACTTTTCTCACCCAGAACAATTGGTGCTATATTTATAGAAATTGGAAATGTGTCAATAAATGTATCAAATAACTTATGCAAGCAAGTGAAATTCAGCACGAATTGATTCTACTGTAGGATTAGTCAATAGTGTTAACAGTGTATCATAGCCGCTCTGTTATCCGCTCCCCCACCCTTCCTATACAGCCTCTCCCCCACATGCACTACATCTGGTTTGAACTGGTCTGGAGCGACATGTCAATGTAATGCCAGTGTAGAGTAGTACAATTAACTGTGCCTGCCTTGTTCTCTTTTCACTTAATTTTTCAGGCAAAAGGGGATTACAGAGCCTAAATCTTTTCTGTAAGACCCTTTCTGGCAGCAGACCTCAGCTCTGGGAAAAAGTATCAAAGTTCCTGAAGAATTTTGGGTGCATTCAGTGTGAAAACCTGTTTGACCTCTTGTGTGCTCCCTTCATCCCTCCCCCATTCTCACTCTGCTTCCTGTCCTTTCATCTGTCTTCTCTTATGACCACTTTTCTTTGAGTCCTACACTTCTCTCCAGTCCTCTCCTCTGCTTTTTTCCCCCATTGACTTGATTCTTCAGTGTTTCTGACCTGAGGTTATGACAAGAATGGGTGTGATCACATGGTGATATCATTTTATGATGCTGTGGGAATGAGAGCAACTCGTCTCTTCTCTTGCACCACAGTATGAATGTATTAAATTACTAAACATGAAACAGGAAAGAATATTTGTCAGTAATCAAAATTGGGCTCATGCTCTGTTTAAATGTGTCTATTTCTTTTGTGTTGCTTTGGGTAGAATGATGATTGTTTTTTAAGTTGAAGCTAAATAAAATAAAATTATATGTAAAAATAAATTGGTAAAAAATAAAAATAAAAATAAAATTGAAAGTTGTGCAATATTAATAAATGTCTAGAATTCACCTGTGTTTCCTTGGCTTCACTCTGAGAAATACAGCTTTCAAAAGGGTTCTTCATGAATGGCTAAGATTCTAGCCAGAACCATTTGTTTCTGAACAACCTTTTGTTTAAAGGATGACAGGAAGACAAGACTTATGTTTCAAATAGTATTTTTGGATGTAGATGTATCTAGAATCATTTCACTACTTTTTTTGCCTCATCTGTTGATTAGAATATGGTTCTTCATAGAACCCTCAGAACAGGGTTGTAGGTGAAACCCTATAAAAAAAAAACAAAAAAACAAAATGCTATTCCCCCTTGGCATACACCATTGGAATATAAAGGGGCTCTCAGTAGAGAGGATTGGGCTCTAGATGGAACCTTTGGGATATAAAAGGGTTCTAAGCGGGCATCCCTATAGCTCAGTTGGTAGGGTGTGCGCACCATGTGTTGATGCTATCAGTCCTCTGCAGCAGCTGCTGGGTTGATTCCCACCTGTGGCACATTTGCTGCATGTCATCCCCTCTCTCTCTCCCCCTTTCCTGTCATATCCTCAGCTGTCCTATGTTAATGAAGGCAAAAAGCCCCAAAAATAATCTTTAAAAAAAAAGTTCTAAGTAGAAACTCCTTGGTCGGGTTCTAGAGGAAACGATTAGAATGTAAAAAGTGCTTCAGTAGAACCCCATGGGTGGGTTCTTGTTAGCACCCTTTGGGAGGTGGAAAGGTTCTGAATAGAAGCCCCAGGGAGGGTTCAAGCTGGGCTCAAGTTAGAACCCTTTAGTTTGGGTTCTAGGTAGAAGTAGTTCTAGGTGGAACCTCTATACAAAGGTTTTACTAAGGATTTTCATATGGGGACAAGCAAAAGAACCCTATACGGTTCTTATTAGCACCTTTATGTCTATTTCATCTTTCTACTCTATGTTAAAGTATAGACTTCTCTTTATAGGTCAATTAAAGAGCTGTCATTAAGCAGCACCCTACAGTCATAAGACTCCCATCAGTCTATTTTTAACCACTGGTGTAGCTGCTGGGCACACTGTCTAAATGCTGCTGCTTATTCATCTACCACACTTATTTTTATGTTAAGGTTCAAGGTTTACTTTCAAGTGATGGGAAGGGTGGTTAAGATGTGATTCGAGTTTTGTGCACGCGTTGCTTTAATCAGCGCTCACCGGGGAGAGGACTCCAGGCAGTGCGCCCTGCTGGTGAAGCGTGGTCCTGTTATACCATCCATCAACCGGTTCAGACTGGACTGATGGCAATATTCACAATGTTCCTGGAGAGAAGTAGCTCATTTCACACCAACCTCCCATCGTTAGCACGTGAGCCCTCAACTTTCATCTTGAGCACACAGAAGACTCATTTTTTATGTTTATATATATTTTTTATAATTACTATTTGAACTTTTTCAGTTGGTTAATGATTTGTGCACGGCCCGGAAACCTTTCAGGTAAACATATTTGTGTTTGTGCGTGTGCGCATGTGTGTGTGTGTGTGTGTGTGTGTGTGCACGCTCCCCGTCGAGTTTGCAATTAGTACAAATTTAATTTCTGGCCTGAATAAGATAAAATGAACATGGTATGACCCATAAAGCCACAGCCTGACATCTCTGGGCGGAGAGTCTGTGTGCTCCTCTGTCTGCTCTGCTGTGCGCTCCAGGCGCGCAAGAGGAAGCAGCGCTCTTCCTCCCGTAGCTGCGTTCAGGCTGCTGCTGGACCAGCAAGAACAGCTTTGAACCGGTTTTGTCGCCGGCTACAAAGCGGTATGAAACGGATGCACAATACGCATTGTTGATGCAGGGTGCTCTCCTTGACATACGGACATCACAGAGGCCAGCTCCGATAGACCTGCGTGCATGTGCGAGGCTCTGTTTTTTTCTGACATGTGTAGTGATTAAGAAGAGATTTAAACGCGGAAACATCCTACATGGAAAGTTCCCGCAGAACGCGCAGCTCTGCAGCCTCCTGCTGCTGTTTGTGTGGATGCTGAGGTGAGTGCCGCCTCTTTTTTTTAACAAAATAACAAGCCTTAAATAACAACACAACAAAATAACACGCCCTGTGTGCCCGTGTTTGTATCTAAATCACAAGACAGGATGTGGTGAGAAAATAACGGTTATTGTTGCTGGAGGGTATAGAGATGTTATCCATCATTTAGATAATGATTTTCTTCAAGATGTTATTGTATTAGAGTTTGATGAAAAAGCACCCCGTTTACTGATAACTTGCTGTAAGCAGAGAAATCTGTAATCTGAGGAGCTTTGCACCAACTTTTCCCCCACTCAGACGCCTCACTGTAAACAAAGTGCGACCATGGGGATTAATGCTGCTGCAGTGTTGTATAAAGTTGCTCTGGGCTACAAATTATTAATAATATGGGTCTGAAAAACTTCAGTCAGCACAGAAGACAGGGGGACTCCTGATTGTCTAAGAAGATTTAGAGCTGAATCATGGAAAAGGCAGGTTAAAAGTGCAGCAGGCGGGGAGGGGTGGGGGGGTGGGGGGGCACAGAGTAGTCCAGTTTTTCTTTACTTTCTCCTCCTCCAAGGTGTGGTTATAGAGGCATGAACAAAAAGGGGCAGTTGCCTCTGGCTAGATTGCAGTCAGTCAGTGTTTAGGACCTCACACAGGTGCTCTGCCTGTTTGCCCAGGCCAAGTGCTGCAGCAGCCTGCACTACATCAAGGCTTTGCGTAAGTGTGTATTTTGGAAGCTAAAAATACTGTCAGGGGTGATAAACAACATATGCTCCACTTGTCATCTCTTGAATTGTTTTGCAGGCAACCCCTGACTGTAATGTTTGTTGTTGTGCCCTTCTCCCCAGGAACCCCTCCTCTGTCACAGCTGTAGCAGATTCCAGAGGGCAGCAGCAGTAACATCAGCACCATGGCTCCATCAGCTAAAGTGCAGGATGGAGGCTGGGGATGGGCGATTGTTGTGGCCTCCTTCTTGGCCCAGCTACTGGCCTACGGATCACCCCAGTCGGTGGGCGTCCTGTACCCTGAGTGGCTGCACGCCTTCCAGGAGGGCAAGGGCATGACGGCCTGGGTGGGCTCCATGGTGGCTGGAGTGGGACTAATAGCCAGTGAGTAGCACACACACTGTAATAATGTAATAATCCTTGAAATGGGTCCAAATTGGGATCAAAGAGCCAAACTAAATGCCAGCTGAATTTAATCAGCGAGATGGACCAGGGAAGGTCCTGATACTGATGTGAAGTTTTGGAGAAACGTAAGAGTGGCTTTTAAGAGAGAAAATGTGTGTAATTTTTGAGCTTTTCCTCCTCCAGATGATTGTTTCTAGCTTTTGATAATTACATGCTGAGCAGTAAATTGATGTTTTTGTACTACATATAATTATGGGCAATATATCTGCTGATATGCATGATTGAGGAAGAGATACTGTATCTGCTTTGTGCTTGAAGTAGAGCATTAGACACTCACCTTTACACTCATCATTTCCTTGTCTGTCATGATACCACTGATAACAAAGCAGACACAATAAGTGTTCAAAGTCTGATTACTGACTGCCATATAAATGGACAATAAAAACTATCACCAAGGAATATGTTTATTATTCACTCTTAAAAAGGAGTTCTTTATGAAGGGCTGAGGTTCTACCTAGAACATCTGCTTCTGAATGACGCCTTTTTGAAGAAAGGGTTCTCCAAAGTTTTTTTGCAAGACTAAGTTTTCCATTAAAAATCCTTTTCATACAAAGAACCAATTTTGGAAGAAAGAGTTCTTTAATGATTGTTGAAAGTGTGAGTGTTAAAAGAGCCTCACCCTCAAATATGCAAATGTTTACCCATGTTTCAAATGTTTTTTTAAAAATGTAGATGTGTTTGGAATAATTTTATTTGTGGTCAATACGGTTCTTTGTAGAACGCTCAGAAAAGTGTTATGTGAAACCCCTATAAAAAGCTGTGTTTACATCCCCCTGGGTTGGTTCTAAATGACACTATTGGAATATAAAAGGGTTCTCCATAGAACTTCCTTGGTGGGTTGTAGATGAAACCTTTGGGATATAAAAGGGTTTTTAGTTGACCTCTCTGGGTGGGTTCTAGATAAAACAGCTGGGATATAAAATGATTCTTGAAAAAAAAAAAACCCTCTGTGGGTTCTGGATTAAACCTTTCTGATACAAAAGGGTTCTTGTTAGCACCCATAGAAAGTGTAACAATTCTGAATAGAACCTCCAGAGAAGGCTCTGGGTAGAACCATTACACCACAGATGGGTTTTCTTCAGAACCTCCCATAAGAGGTTCTGGGTGGAACCTTTTACAGATGGTTCTGCGTATAACCCTTTACATTGAGTTTTAAGTAGAACCCTCCACGTGGAAGATTCTATCAGGAGTCAAATACAGTAATCTCATGGGGACAAGCCAAGGAACCCTATAAGGTTCTAGTTAGCACCTTTATTTGCTAACTAATTTACCTGAGTGCAGCTACAGGTGTCAAAGTGTTCCCCTGTTCAGTGGGATGGGAAGAGAACGTCATGCTGTGACAAACATGGGCACTTTGTGGCTCCCTGAGCAGAGCTGCTGTTATTGATTTTCTAGGAGAGCAAAGCAAGTGCAAGTCATCCATGCTATGAAAGTAGGAGCATCACTTAACCCACAATTCAACCACAGAATGAAGAACTGAAAGACGGACGGAGAGGCAGACAGGGAGAGAAACACAGAGAGTTAAAGGAGAAACATGCAATGTATTTCTTGTAGTAAATCAGAAAATGATCACGATATCATGGGAAATTGAAATACTAGCTTGTCCAACAACAACACTACAGCCAACAAATTAAAATTAATGCATAATGTTTGCCAAATGAGTTATTGTCTGTTTATGAGTAGCAAGAAATCTATAATCTTTTAGAAGGAGCAGGTGATGGTTGGGTTAAGCATTATGTGAATGAGGTCTTGCAGGCAGTCACTGACACACTCCAGAGTGTAATTTCAGGGCAGTGGGCTTTTGTTTTCAGGATAATGGGCTTAGCTTTACATCGAAAGACAACTGACAGTTATTCGCAGCTGATCAGCTTACAGTGTAGGACTTGTCATCACTTGTCAGTGTAAAAATATAATGTTGTGCTCATCTCGTGCTCATGTTCAGTGTCCCTGCAGCTTGCAGGCAACCTGCCAGAACTTCAAGTCTGGGGAGGAGAAGTGGGGTAAACAACTTGTTTCAACCATAGATCGTACGCTAAATAGGAATTCAAACTTTATAATATTTTCTTGATGGCTGCACTTCTCTATTTGGACTGCAGTACTCTGCTATGGTCTTACATATGTCTCCTTTAATAAATATTGCATTTGTTGAGCTAGGTTGTGTAAATAAACTTACTTGAACCCAAACAGAAACAAAGAAAAGAGGAAGTCTGAAAGTGTGGCAGCATGGTAAAAGAACAAGTTGTTCAGAGAAACAAACAAACAAACAAACAAAAACAAAACCCTTCAATCTCAGTAACCTTGTCTGGAGATTGTTGTAAAGATTTGCTCCAGGTCTGTGTTGAGCAAACAGAATCAGTGACAGATAGCCTTGGTTGACATTTCCGTCTAAGGCAGAGCTCACCAGCCAGTCTGGCTTCTTGCTGTCATCCTTCTCAAAGGGGTGAAGTGAAAATCATGACTGGACAGATCTGGCCTCGGGCCTGGCCAAGTCCTGGACACGTGTCCCAGCTGTCAGACAGCCGCAGCACTGCAGCACGGTCTTCCCCCTGCTTACAGGGGAAGGAAACAGTAAATGTCGCATGATAGATGACTCAAACAACCTCAGGATATAGGCATATTCAGCAAGTACTGGCACTGGGTATGGCACAGTATTTAAATCATATAGTAGTTAAACAATAAACCTGATTGGTTTACTTAAGATCTTGAAGTGAAATGATAACACCAGACATCTAGTGATGTTCTTGAGTGATGTGATCTCACCTCTGACAGTTTGCTAGTTTGAACCTAATGTGATGTGGCAGTGTCGTGGTCAGACACAGCAGTGCTTTGTGAGATGGAGTTTGATTTTCTCAGGAACTCTGTTATTCAGAACACAACAGATTTAGCAGCATAATGTCATCACTGTCCTTTGTTTCTTGTATATGTTTGTTCCACTGTCACTCACTTTTTCTCCTCTTTGTATCTCTTCCACCCCGTCTCTTTTCTCTGCCCTTTGCTGTCTTTCTACCTCTCCTGCATCAGGTCCTGTCTGCAGCGCCTGCGTGGACAACTTTGGGGCTCGCCCTGTAACCATCTTCAGTGGCGTCATGGTGGCGGGCGGCCTGATGCTCAGTGCCTTTGCTCCAAATGTCCAGTTCCTCATCTTTTCCTATGGGATTGTGGTTGGTAAGGACACACTTGATGATAACCTTGGGGGACTCCTTCAGCCTGTTTCACACCAGTGGTTTTCTATCTGGTTTCCTTCAGTGGGTTGCAGGTCTCTGGCAAAAGGAGGAATAGAATATATTAATATTTTTATTGAAGATTTGTTATCTTCAAACCTAGAATAAAATAAAGAATACTTAGAGGGGATTGCTTAAGACAAAATCCTTTAAGATTGAGGGGCTGCATCTAATGTGGATCGATTGTGGGGGTCCTTGACATGAAAAAATTTGGGAGTGCCTTGATTCACCTGACCTGACTGTCTAACAGAAAGTCAAAAAGAGAAAAAGAGAGAGAGCAGCATCAGGGGGTGGCTGAGACTGTCAGACAGGTGGAGGCTTGGATCTTGGTGTGAGAAAAAAATGTGTTTGATGTTACTGTGGTCATGTGAGTTAACTAAGCTTCTTATCCCTCTAACATCGGAGAATCTCGTAACACATTGTATAATCATTTGAAACAAGCAGGACCACATGTCAAGTCCAAATATTATGTAACATGACAGGCTATATCATAAATTGCCAGTTAATGAATAACACTACCACAGAAAGAACTGTGTAAAAGAGCACTGCACCATTTGTTTGTAACCTCTCTCTTTGTATTTGTCAGTGATGTTGACAGAAAAATAACATTATGGCATAGCCTGATACCCATGTGACCCTTTATTGCCTCAACACCCTCACCAGTTTGCCTGTGTGGGCCCAACACCACCTGTTATCGCGCATTAACTGACAGCCCAGCCGTGCTTAATCCTGGTAAACCCCACCAGTCAGCACAGCCTGTGCAGAAGGCAGTACTGACTGGAGGAGAGGGGAGGCCATGCATATTTGAAGACAGTCATTTATTTTTAGAGAGGCCTTTACATGATGGCTGCGGCTGTACGTGCACGTGCAGCTTGTTTACTGCTCATCGTAGTCCTCTTTTATTTTTTGCAAACTGTATTCCACAAGAAACCTGATGCACAGTGCCCTCTGAACTTATGGACTTATGTACATCATAAATACATCTTTGTCATGATTTTCTGACTTCATCTACTGAAATACACAGAGCACAATGTTGTTTTGTAGTACTGTATGACCAAAAACTGCAAAAGTAGTAGAATTTGGAAGAAATATAAATTGCTCGTTAAAAATACCACATTTTTACACCTCTGCATCAGTAACAGCCATAGATGGAGTTGGAGACAATATGATTTCTGGTTGTCCATCTGTCTGTACATATGTACATGAACAAGGTATCTCAATAAAGCCTTTAGGGAATTTCGTCAAACTTGGAATAAATGTCTGCTTGGACATAAGGATGAACTAATCAGATTTTGGCAATCTGAGGGCAAAGGTCAAGGTCATAGTGACCTCACATCTGTTCCAACCTTTTGAACAAGAAATCTTAGGAACAACTGGAGAGAACATCTTCACATCCGGCACAAACATCCACTTGGAACAGATTTAAAATACATTTTTAGTCATGACTCAAGAATTCATACCTAATTATGACAATATTTAACAGAAATATCTAATAGGATAAAATGATGACGTAAAGTCTGAAGTGAAGTGATGAAGTTTCATATCATAGGTCAATCTCACTGTGATATTATGATATTCTGCATAATCCTGATATGTACTATGCGACTGAACATACAACACTTTTTGTGTATTTTTAGATGTGAAAAGCATTTGCGTCTCTCACATGAGCTAATGTCCTTCTGTCTGTCTTTGTCCTCTCTCCCACAATAGGCCTGGGTTGTGGGCTCGTCTACGCAGCCACGTTGACAATCACCTGTCAATATTTTGACAAGAGACGCGGCCTTGCCCTCGGCATTGTCACCACAGGTACTGCCGCCCCCTCCCCCCCTCTGAGCTCACTGGGTGCACACCAGTTCTCCATGCTCACTTCTTTCATGTATGAGCTGCTGGGAGCCTTGGGATGCTGAGGTAAACATCTGTAGTGTAGCAAAGGCAGAGTGGTCTCCTTAGGTAGGGACGTGGACTAGAGACCGGTGACAATTGGTTTGGCTGAGAATCAAAACCTCGATGGTAATGGTTTGGGAAGGTTGACAGTATACTTTGAAGCTATGTTAGACAGATTGCATTTAATGAGATTTATTAGAAGCACCCAAGTCTAAATATTAAAGAGTAATTTAACATCCCATGAAAATCTTTTTTACTCAAGGTTGAAACTTCGAACCAGAGAGGGTTGTAAAGTGGTGATTTTCACCCTTTCAAAGCTAGTGTGTAGAATTTGAAAATATCTAACTTTGGCACCCCCCAGTGGCAGTATCAAAAAGTACACTCTGGAAACACTTAAATGAGCTAAAGGATCACATAGACTGCACCAACTTCATCAAGATTGTGCATTTTTTCCACAAATAAAAACACGTGCCATCAGAATAATTTGAAAGGTGATTTATCTATCACTTTCTTACACGCTTAATTTCTGTCTTCCTCTGCTCACTCAGGCACAAGTGTTGGAGCATTCATCTATGCCACCGCTCAGAATGAGCTGATTGTGCTATACGGCCTGGACGGCTGCCTGCTAATCATCGGAGCTGTAGCACTAAACCTCATGGCCTGCGCTGGCTTCATGAGGCCCCTGAACATGCCAGGGTACTACCTCAAACAGAAAGCTGCCCTGGAACGCAACACAGAGGAGCAGCTTTTCGAGAAGCCCCCGTTGGACGACCTGAAGATCACAGCAGGTTCCACCGCAACCACTCCGGAGAAAACTCTGATGGTGAAAGAGTTGCTCATCACAATCGACGCCAAGGACTTGGCCGTTCAGACAGAGAAGAAGAATGGCAGCTTCCTGTCTGGGTTGGCTGTCATGAAAGTCATCAAGAAGAAGCAGCAGGCTTACTCAAAGTACATGCACTCCATGTATGAGATCCTGCAGGACCAAGCCATGGTGGCCTTCTGTATTGCTGTCTTCCTGTTCAGCCTGGGAGCGTTCCCTCCTGTGCTCTTTATAGAGGACGTGGCACAGAGTCAAGGACTCATAGAAGAAGTTAGTGTCATTCCTCTGGTATCAATAGGGGCCATCGCCACTTGTGTAGGTAAACTAGCGCTGGGTATGCTGGTGGACATCAGGTGGATCAACGGCATTTATCTGTATGGCTTCACCATGTTTGCAGGAGGTGTGTCACTGCTCCTCATCCCTATCACTAAAAGTTATTTGGGACTGCAGATCCTTTCTGTCATCCTGGGTTTCTTCTCTGGAAACTGGTCTCTAACGTCTTACATTACCACTAAGATTGTTGGCTTAGACAGACTGACACAAGCCCATGGCATCTTAATGTTCTTCGGGGGATTTGGGATCATGTTGGGACCCCCTGTTGTAGGTAAGACAGTTTGTCGTTATCTATCTATAAGCTTTGCTACACTGGCAATTCTTAATTAGGTAGAAGAGGCACAGATAATTTTATTTTATTCACAGATAAACTCTGTTTCAAGGCCATGTTTTTAGAGACATTTCAAAAATCAAAACATTGAATCAGGCAGAGCAAAGCAAGGGGTATGTCGACTTGAATAAGGAGACAGCCTGTCATTGTTTAGCTGACTCTTGTATCTGCCAGGAATCCCTGCTGACTGCTCACTATGCCTGTTTTTCTCATCACTTTACAGGATGGTTCTTTGACTGGACGCAGTCCTATGACTTGGCATTCTACTTTAGTGGGAGCTGTGTGGTGGTGGGAGCGATCATTCTCTTTCTGCTCACCCTTCCCTGCTACAACAGGAAGCACTCTGAGAACGACAGACCAGATGTCCATTACACCAGCAACTGTGACAAAGTTGCCTCTGTAGCCTGAATATCGCCACCTTTCATAAGGACTCAAATGCCCCCCTACTGCCCAGAAACTGTTCGCTGACAAACTATACCTAAACCACCTCTAGGAGGAATTTTCTTTCTTTGACTACACAGGGGTCTTCCCCCTTATTTCTGCTGCCAGGTTCTAATATACCAAAATACTTGCCAGAGGTTTTGATATACAGGTTCCTCTGTACTTCACCTGCGTTTCTCAGGTTCCAGACAACTGCAGATCTTTCTAAATGTTTGACTCTGATGCCTGTGTTGATTTTTTTCTTATTATTGCCTCATTTTACGAGGTCAAGTGAACAATATGGTTCAACTCCCCAATTCCACTTTGTGTTTATGTAAACACTGGTTTTCACCAAGAAAACTAAAAAAGAAGGAAAGGTCATTACATCGCTACAGAACATTCTATGCTGCAGACTTTGGTGGCCGTGTCTACAAAGGAACCCAAAGTTTGCAAGATTTGCAAAACACTCCAGAGTGTTTTGCACTAGTCCCACTCTACTATGCTGCAATTGGCTACTGCTATTGCACTGTGATTGGCTAGTTCTGCCTCAACAGCACATCCTTTTGATTGCCAGATCTTTGTCTAATCCTACCCACAGTTTTAATATAATTTTTATAGTGATGTAATGTCCCTTCCTTCTTTTTTAGTTTCCTTGGTTTTCACATCACTGTAGCTCTGACAAAAGAACTGAAAACTGGGAAGAAAAACGTCTATAAAAATGTTGTGTGTTGCTTTAGCACAATAACATTTGAACACTCTACAAATGCACAAAAAATCTCCCAGGAATCTTACTGTAACAGAGAACACAGGGATTGGAATGAAGGAGGGAACCATTTTTTGATAATCATAATTTTAGAAACACATTTTTTATTTTGTATTTAGGTTTTAATATATATCTTAATCACACCGCTATGTATCTTACCAAAGCATCAATGATAGTCAATGCCTGTCAACACATAATGCCTGTTGGAACAATACAAAAGCCTTGCTTTATAGATGATTTTTGTTTTCAAGTGCATTGACTGAATTTATACTTTTTTAAAGAATGGTTTGAGTTCCATACCTCCTGTTTCTAGATCACACAGAGACTTGAATATGTTATGCTGTTTTAAAAACATGTAAAAACACTGAAGAGATCCTATTGTATTTTCGACCACAACAGCATGTTGATTCTCCTTATGGCATGATTATCATTATCTGCTGGCATTCATTTTGACCAGGCGGGTCCTTTCCCATCATGTTAGGTATGTATATGTTTGTTTATATGTTGTGTGTGTGTGTGTGTGTGTGTGTGTGTGTGTGTGTGTGTGTGTGTCTGCACACGCATGTTCACATATGTGCACAGATTTGTGTGTGCATTGTTTGATAAACTTTTGTATTAGCACTAGTTTGTAAAGTCCCATGTGCTAGTGACTTTTATATGCACAAAACCGGCCACAGAGCTGTAAAAAATTGTTTTTGTTAAAGTTGGAAGTTGATTATTGTCATCAAATTGTAATGAATACTTTGCAATAGGCTTTTAGAATCACTTGAATGTTGTTAAATATACCACTACAAATGTTTTTTTTTTTGTTATAGTTCCAGTTTCAGGCGTAAGGGTTAATCTGGGACATTAGCGTTTGCCTTTTGTGTTTGTAGACGGTATTTACAAGGTGCAGATGAGGTACAATTAGTACTGACCTAGAAGAGAGACAGTGTGTTTGGCTGTAACTTTTTAGCCACCCTTATTTTTTATGCCAGTATTATAATATTTATATCTTTATTTCTGTTCTATTATTTTATTTAAAAAGTGCCAATAAAAGATATCTGAATTAATTATACTGAGTGTCTATGTCTGTAGTCTATTTTTCATGGAGTTACATTTTGAATCTCAACTACAGGTCATGTAGTCTTGGGGTCATATTTTATAGCAGTAACAGGACACACTGATGGCAAAACTCCCATGAAAACATGAAAAACATGTTGACATGAAGATTTTTTTCCTATAAGGGGTATTTATCGAACTGCTCCCTGTCTGAGTCAGGATACTTTATTTACAAATCTGACTACCTACGCTTTAGCTTCCCGAGTCAGTCGTGTCTAGGAGGGAACCCAACATTTGTGAAACTCTCGCGAGAGTTGTACATGTTTGTTCATTGGGGACGTTGTAAAAACGAAGTATTTTTTATAACGTGGCAGCGCTGTACTTATGATCTGGGTATGTTTGGTTGACAAAAACACTTCGTAATAGTAGTGAAAGATCATGGCTTGGGTTAAAATATCACTCGTGAGAGCTTTCGCAGATTTGGGGTTCCCTTCTAGACACGACCTCGCTGAGTCTGCTGCTTCTCCTCTTGGCAACCCTACTACAGGTCACCATGGTTACACACATGTCACGTGACTAGCAACATAAACAATGTTCCCGCAAGCTAACGTGACGGTAGGAAGTAAGCTAACCCTACTCCAATTTAACATCATTATTTTTAACGTATTGTACGCCCCGCGTTGAGATGTGAGGGAAATTGGAGCACTTAGTGCTCCTGTGTTGGACTTTGCGATAGTTTCCGAGAGTGGAGGATCACATCAAAGAGGGAAAAATACGTCTGAAAAATGGAGAACTGTCCCGGTCCGCTGAGCTGAAAAATGGGAGCAAGCGCTTCACTGTCGCTCTGTGTAAGTGACGCTTACAGACAGTAACTAGCTATATGATGAAGCTGCGGGTAGCAGTTCGTTAGCCGCTATCATTTTACATTCTGCGCTGTTTTTACACTCAGAGTAGGGGAGGGTTACCCCGTAATATTTGATATGAGGGGTAGAGCACCGCTTTCACAGTTTTATTATCACCCCACATAAACAAAGGCAGCTAGCTGCATATTGCCTCACTGTAAAGGTTCTCCAAATTGAAAATAGGTTAATGAAATCCATGACATAAATAAAATGCTGCAGCAGGCAAACGTTGGAGGAAATTTAGACTGAAGATTTGGAGAAACAGAAACCCCTTTTGACTGAGTGCTTGTTATTTTTAATGCATTGGAAATCAATGGTTTAAAAAGTAACTAACGCTAGTACTCTACGCAGTTTTTGAGGCGAATACTTTGTTCTTTTTAGTATTTTTTCAACACCAGTAAGTTTATTTGTAAAGTAGTACTTAAGTAATGTAACATAGATTTTCAGAGCTATTTCCGCCACCGTATTTAATGTCAATATGGCTACTGTGAAAATCGTCTTTCGTAGGTTAAATTCATTCCTGGACGTGTCTTTTTTTTTTTTAAATATGTCATTGTGTCTAGACTAAGTGTATGATCTTATTGCTAAGCAACCAGTGTATTCATAGATCCCCAATAATGTAATGATGTGGACCCCTCTAGATCACGCATAAGTTCATAATGTAAGGCAGTGGAGCCCAACCCCGGTCCTCAAGGACCCCTGTCCTGCATGTTTTAGATGTTTCCCTGCTCCAACACACCTGATTCAAATGATCAGCTCATCATCAAGCCTCTGCAGAAGCCTGACAACAGCCTGATCATTTGAATCAGGTGTGTTGGAGCAGGGAAATATCTGAAACATGCAGGACAGGGGATCCTGAGGACCAGGGTTGGGCACCACTGATGTAAGGGTTTGAGTTGATAACTAAGTTAATGATGGAAAAATTTGATTTCTGTACTTGAGTCAGCTGCTGCATGCCCTGTTTCCGTGCAGAACGACCCGTCTTCAGTGAGAATCCTGAGACCCAGTGCCAAGGTGAGCCCAGAGCCCATTGTTCCCACCCTGGTTTCAGAGCCTGAAGTGGCCGTCAGGTGTGTGTTTGGTGTTGCCTTGGAAACACTGAGAGAGGAAGGGCAGATGGTCTGTGGGATACCCCTTGTACTAAGAGACATGGTGGAGTTCCTGGATAAGAATGGTAATTTGGGCATCTTTCCTACTTTTGCAATTACTCTTTTTTTCTATTGCTCTCAGTACAAAACAATACTCAAACATCACCTGAATGGGTACTGACTGAATCTTCTTGTTTCCTGACAGGAATGCAGCACAGAGGTCTGTTCCGTCTGTGTGGCTCAGTAGTTCGGACCAGGCAGCTGAGGCAGCGGTGGGACTGTGGAGAGAGGGTGGACCTGGAGCACGAGCAAGATGTACCCACTGTGGCCTCGCTCCTCAAACTCTTCTTTCGGGAGCTGCCTACCCCCATCATTCCTGAATCCCAGCGCAGACAGCTGGTTTTTGGCCTCACAGGTACAACGAAATGTACCAGGAATTGTGGCATTCTTGGGATCAGTTTTTTATGTTCAATTGCAGGCATTGAATGAAAACCATTATTAGTTTTCTTCAGATTTGGGTAAGGCATTGCTGCGTGCAATTGATATGGTAGTGTACCATAGATATAGATATATACATATACACATATAGCCATATCACCAGCCCTTGGCAGGGGTAATACAGACAGTGTAAGCCAAAAGTGGCAATTCAGGACAACAAAACTTTTTCATAAGCAGTGGCCAAGAAACATTTACATAGACACAACTTTGTGATGATGAGTATATGTATTGATTAATGTAAGTGGATTTTTGTACTTATAAGCCAGGTATTCACCCTAAAAAATCAAGTAAGATGTCCAGCAAAAAATGAAAAATAATTGCTTCACAGAGAATCAAATAAATAAATATTAATTGAGGTGTAGACCCTTAAAGAAAAGGTGAAAACCTAATTTCCTGGAGATTTTACTTTTTTAATCACTTTATGGACGAAGGTATTCTAAACTAAGCCAAGATCAGCTTTTCCTTTAGAAGTGTTAAACTTGGTCAGAAAAAAATAAAGAATAACATGTAAGTTGAATACCATGGCTTTGTTTTATTAGTTATTATTACTTTTTTAAAATTAAGCATAAATATTGTATGGTAATTTCAAACTCATAAAATTGCAACTTAAAATATTTATTTATTTTTCATGATTTCTCAATTAATTATTTACTTGCTAAAATGGAACAATTACTAACAAATACCCCACTCAAATTACAAGCAGATTTCTTAAAATTAATTATTTAGTGTGAACTCTTATGTTATTGTATGTATGTTTGATAGTTGTTTATAACAGGGTGGTTTGGTGCTCTTTTATTAAGCTGCTTATATTCTTATTAATTTCATGACATGTTTAAAGCCAAAAAGTGCTGTGTCTAGTTTGTTAACATACCAGCTAATATGATTCTGAGGCTGGTCATATACTGTATATTCTACCAAAGAAGTGCATGTTCATTCATTCATTGTTCTGATGTTGTGCTTATTTTTAGGATCTGCAGATGAACCAGAGATAAACCAGTCTCTGAGAGATAATCTTTGCCACCTCCCTGATGACAACCTCACTGTTTTGTCATACCTCATCCACTTCTTATCCAGAGTGGCTGCACACAGCCAATCAAATCATATGCCTGTGGAAAATCTGGCCACCATCTTTGGGCCTTGTATATTCCAGTAAGTTGCTGTTGTTAATGCCACATTCAGATCCTATCCAGACCCATGCTGGGACACAATGTTCATCTAGAGAAACAGTTTAGTGACTTGTCACTGTATAACTTTAAGAAAGATCACTCTGCTGTATATGCTGGTTTTCATGCTTAGTTTTGAAGGCAGATACATCTGGAGAGATTGCTCTAAAAGCATGATCAACAACACTAGAGTTCAACAAATGAGAGTGTGGATGTTCCGTCACAGTTACTGGCAGTGAATTCTCGTGCTCTTGTGAATGCTCAAAGCTTGTCTTTGTCAGATCCAGATGTAGAAAAAAACTTTGACGTTTTGTCACGAGAGCAGCCTCTCAAGTGTCTGGCCCAGTTCTTCAGCTGAAGTGGTTGTGTGTCTGCTCCATTTTTCCACAGCTGCACAACTAATTTGGCAGTGGAGCTGGGTTTGTCACCAAGGAAATGGATGATTGTTGTGGACTGTGGTTGATAACATAGAGTAAAGCACACCAAAAGACAGACAGATATAAGTGAAGTCATCAGGATTTTGTCGGTTGCTTCTCCCGTCCTGTTTACAGAACTCAGCTGTCAGTGTAAACAAACACAATCTCTAGGGAGACACACTCACAATTAGACTTGTGTTGAGTTTCTACCACAGTGGAAATGTATGTATTCAGTCGACACCCTTTCAACGGTTCCCCCGTCCTTTGATCTCAGTCTCATCACCCCTGTTTTCTCTGAAAGTTAACAACATGTCAGTGGAATGTGCAGTTAGTCACGCCGTAAAGTTCTGGATATGAGGGGAAAATGTCAGACGATTATAGCCAGGGGAAGAAGAGTTGGTTAGGGGGTGTGGAGTTGGCAGCAGATGATTGGAAAAAGTTGTGGGTGGGTTTGGACAATGTCCTGGCCTTTTGGGTTCTGGTTCCAAAAGCATTAGAAAAGCAACATAGGAAGAGAGGAATTGTATAATGGTTTAAAATGCAAAAGATTGAAGTATGAATGAGAGAGACATGCTGCAAAAAATATCTATCTGAACTAAGCAATAGCAGCTTTTAAGCTTTTAAGTTTAACTACATAGTCTTTTCATTTGCTTGTTCCAAGATTCTAATAATATTGCTCTCAATTTAAGATTGGTATGACAGACAGTGGAGCACATGTTCTTGCCATCCAGCATGTGTGACGGCTTTCTTGGCAGCACCTACCACCCATAACACATATATTTTTGTCATCCAAGCCTCTTTCTAAACAGCCTGTTGCACTCTTATGTGTCTGTTATGTAATCCATGTGACAGGCTGTTCCTGTCCTGTCATTTCCATTGACCTGCCTGTCATGTAAACACAGCTATTAATACTCAAATTTTTCAAATTCTCTTCCCTGGGTGTATGCCCATAACCTTTACCCAACATGTATACATCGGATAAGATGATGTAAACATCAGGATGGCATGTTGGAAACAAATAGCTGCTTCCTGGTAAACAAATGAAGACTATTTTGGTCTGAACACTGATTTTTGTACAGTGCGTGTTATCAGCATAATTAGTGCTAATCAGTGCTAATATCAAATTGAAACTTTACAAACTTTCACTGTCTGGAAGTTTATCCTTTTTCTGTGGGAAATTATTTTTCTGAATGTTTTGGTCCACCTCATGGAGCCTAATGGCTCATCTTAGTTCATATCTGTACGTGCCCTTCCACTAGATGGAGCCCTTTTCCATTAAGTTTGTCACAACATGTAAAAGAAGACCATTTTTAATATGGACAGTACATAGTACATGTGACATGTGTTGTTGTTTCCTCTCTCTCGTATATGCAGTGTTCCAGCAGGACCCAGGATACTGGAGGAGCAGAGTGTGTGCAATGCCCTGTTGCTCCATCTTCTCAGGCATCACAGAGTTCTCTTTCAAATACCAGCCGAGGATGTGGTGGCCTCCTCGATCACTTCCTCCTCACCCCCTCCTCCTACTCTCTCTGCTCTTTCGCACTTTGAGGTGAACCATTTTTTCTCCTTCATTTTTTCTTTCCTTTGATGACCTTTGATTGCTACATCACTGATTGAATTCTATGATTTGTCTTTTTACACTTCTTAATCACATCAATATCGCAATAAGTCATCACAGCACTTACCAACAAACAAGTATTTTTTCTGCTGGGCCACAGTTATTATAATGATTATGATAATAATGATGATACTTTACTATCTTAGGCTGATTCATAAAGTTTCTCCAGGGTTTGGCCTACAGTCTTTGAGCAGATTTTCACTTGGTGGATCACCTATACATTACCTCACAGTCAAAACTGCTCCACCAAATGAAAATCTGCTCAAAGTTTGTGGTCCTGCACCCATCTTTGAACTCATGTTCTATATACAGGGGACCTGTAAGTTGTGGAAAGTCCTGAATTTTAACCTAAAGTTTACTGCAAATGTGGATTGTGCCTGTAGGATGTTTAATCCTTTTTTTGGAGCTTCAATCAGAACAGTCAGATGTGCAGCAAATACTGTTGCTACAGCTAGCTACAGTAGCTAAGGAGATGGATGTCAGTTTTAGCCAAAACTTTTCAGGTTGTATTAATTCATCAATTATATTACTAGGAATTATTTTAATGTGTAGTTTGGAAGTACTGACAAAACTCTGATCATGATCTGATCATCACTCACTTCAGCTGTCCTATCAATTAAAGGCTTAAAAGTCCATCTCACAAATATATTAAAAAGTCAATAAATTTATACTTTTAATAAATAATTGTAGACCTTATAGCCTCTACTGGCTTTCTGTCATTCTTTAGCTGGTATTACCATGAAAGCAATATGACAGAAAAATGCATTCTGTGTGGTATTAAAAAGGTTTTGAAAGTCACAAATGTGATTAGGTGAATACTGCAGTATAAACTAAATGCAGATAATGCTTAAAAAGAAAGAGAGAAAAGAAGCTTCAAATCAGAGTCAGAAATACTTTATTGTTCCCCTGGGGGGAAATTGGTCATGTTGCAGATGCTCCCATTCAAAAATAGAAAATATACAGGCATAGAAATCTCTGTATATAGAGCTCTGTGTGTGTGTGTGTGTGTGTGTGTGTGTGTGTGTTTGCAGGTATTCAGTCTTGTTGTCTTTGGTAGGTCCGACCCAGCAGCTGTCACTCAGAGCAGAGTGGTGTGGAGAGGTTGGAGGGAGAGACCACCTCAGTGTCTGTGACCAGCACTTTTAACCAAACAATATGGACGCAATCTCAGCTCACCAGGTACTGTCATCATTTTAGCATCAGTGACTTTTCACTCGATAGTAGTATTTTATTAATTACTTATGTTTTCTGTCTTAATCAGAGTTAAACTATCATGCTTTGAATATAATCATGCCTCTCCCCTTACATTTCTTATCCTGGGGGAGTAATTAGGACCTGACCTTTTTCCCTGTGGCATTTCACTCTGTTGCCATGTGCAGCATCGTTTAGTCAGTTGTCAGGTTGATGGTTGTATCATTGGTGATAAGGCTGAGACGTCATTCGCAGGGAATTAAGGCCAACCTCTTGAGGTATTTTACACTCTGTTCATGGAAGTCACAATGATGTCAAACTGTGTCATACTGTTTTATCATTGTTAGACATGGTTCACATAGGCTTAATCAGACAGTAGAAAAAGAAGAAGTAGACCAACTTTATGATAATTAGATATTTGAGACCATTATACTACAGGTCAGTTATTCCATCATTAAATTAAATAATTGATTTCTATTCACTAAATGATATCACGGTCAGTATAGGCAGATGATACCCAGTGCTGTTGCTTGTACAGCTGATTGGCCTTTCGGTCTAATGACAAGTAAAAATAGCATCACAGTTTTGCTGCTTGAAGGAGCAGAGAAGTGGAACAATGATGAATTGGTCCCCCAGACAGAATCTACATACTGAGGGCCATCTGCTTGTGAAGAAGTTTTCCCACTCGTAACTTGGAGGCTACTGTGCTACTTTCTATTTTTAAATTGTGAATGTTGGTTGCCACAAGCTTGCAATGCAGTCATTAAATTACATTCATATATATATCTGCCCCTCAGTCAGCATGTGACATAGCATTCACGTGCACTTGCTGAATAATTTTGTAGCCATCACCCATGTGTGCGAGTATAGTTGTGTGTCTGGCATCTTAATTTGTGTTTGTGTGTGGATGGGAGTTCTGCTTGAAGCTAATCAAGATAAAAACACACAGACATGTGGTGTGGGTCTATGATGTCCTCAGTGGAATTCCAGTTAATGAAAACGTTGATGATTTGAAAACGAGCATGAGGTAATAATAAATATAATAATAAAATCCTTGTTGTCTCAAAGCAAAAAGAGAAATGAAGGTCATTTCACAGAGATATTTATAGGCAGCAGGAAGGCAGCCAGATGTCAGACTGGCCAGACTGTAACCAAACTACCCGCACGTGTCTGTTTATAGAAGAGTCATCAGTAGATGTAGTTGTGCTGGTCCAGCAGGTGGCATTAAATGTGCAGTGTGTGTGCGTGCATCTTTCCCAGCTGACATGGGGAAGGGTTGGTGGTCGTCCAGATCTTTGGATGCCAGCAGACACGACGCTCTATTTATGTCCACTGCTCATGTTGTTGTACAACACAGTCCAGCTGCCTACCTGCCAAATGACTGTTTTGCCCTCACCCTATTTAATAAAACCAGACACTTTATTAATATCTCCATGTAGCCCAGAGCAAAAAGAGGTTCAGCTGTGTAGAATGTGGAATTCTTACCTAAGGCGTCAGGCTCCCTCTGTGGCCTTATCATCTCAGGTCATTTCCTTCAACATGGACACTCCTACACACACAGAGATTCAAAGCTGTGAAATCTGTCACACCTGCTGAGGAAAAATGTCAAGCTTCATACCATGCTTCTCACCACTTCTAAGTATTTGTTTTTGTAGCACACAACCCAAAAGGCAAACAAATACCAATGATTTTTCATCTAACAGCTTCCCACTCTCATCTGTTCAGCTCAGATTTGATGCTGCATCAGTCCAACTGTCTGTCTTACTAGATCTAATGTATTCTTTGAAATTTAAGGTGCACAGATTTTCCTCATTCCCTATTTGTCCAAGCCTAAACTAAATTTCCTCAACCAAATGGGGGGAGTCCAGATTAAATGACTACTGTAAATGCTGCATTGTGAAATTGTATTTTGTTCTGTATTATCTACAAGAGCAGCAGCACAGGATCTTGAAAAAGTAACCACATTCTGCATGGCTCCTTTGTTAAAAATGTTTGACTTAGGTTTATTTGGCATAAACATATAAGAATTGATTATTTGCCTCTGCATGTCAGACTGGGATTTGTCACTGGGATGTTGTGCTTTTTTCAAACATGTCTGACATTTTCATGCTGTTCCTCCTGGCCACGTCTTGACCCCTGCGCTTCCCACTAACGTCACAGTCCATATTGATTCTGGTCTAATTATACCTACAAAGGGTTTGATTTCAAGCAGGTGTCTGTTTTCTGTCTCTCACCAGCCACACAAGATAAAATTTCAAAAGCACAGATTTAATTCAAAGTCAGCTATTTACTTTAGGTCAAGTCTAGATATGTAGGTCAACCACTATATTTAATGTGTGTGTGCTTGCTTGTAAGTGTGTGTGTGTGTGTGCGCATGGGTAAATGAAGGAGTTGGGTCAGCTCTCCGCCTCCAGGTGTCACTCGTGTTGTTGACCATCAAGCACTCAACATCTGTGCTCTGTTTTCTTTATGTCTTTGGCTTTGTCTGTCCCTCCAAAGCAGCAAGCTGTTCACTGTCACATGTGATGCAAGACTTTCTCTAAGTTTAGACATTTTGGCAAAGGATGTTTTCTTGTCTCATCTGCTTCAGCATCAATGACAACAACCATGGGTCTACAGTACTCCACAAGTGAGGGGTGAATAATGCATAAAACTAGATAACATGCTGTCTACCAACAAATTAATCTGTGGTTTGAGAAGCATGGGCTCATTTGTGTATCTTGCACACAAACTAACTGTTGTCTGCAGTTTTTGTCTGTCTTTTCAAGTTATCCATTACATTTGACATATTTGATTTGTTTTTGTTACAACTCTGCAAGCCCTGTTGATACGAAGGGTGTTTTAGGAAGGGAAACTTAAAGCAGGACTAATTTGTGCTCATAATGTAGGCTGTTGTTTGCTTGGCTCACTCTTTGACAAGTAGCCTGAGCAGCTATCATCAGTTTCTCGCTGCTGCTGTACTGACCCATCTGCTTTAGGTTACAGCTTCAGAGTCACGCACCGCTTTAAGCAAGTACGTGACCGATGGGCTGTTTTTGGTTCACGTCGCTGCAAATCAGTTGTGCTTGTTTGTGCTGGGAGCAGCTCATTAGAGCTTCATGAGACGTGTCATAGTGTAGCATTAGATCAGCACTGCTGATCCATTAACCCGCTGGGTGTTTGTTTTTCCAAGCTACCTAATGCAGTGGACAGCAGCTTTCTTAGGGATTAATTGTTGGACATTCCAGCCTTGAGTCATGATTTGATACGTAGATTGGTACATTTAAAACTACAGCTGCAACAGTTAATTAGTGAATCAAACAACTAATCATATAATTGAGAAAATAAACGTCAGTTTAATATACAATGCAAATAATAGCTAGTTAGTTGTAGCTCAGCTGAAAACACTGTTGTTTTAGATTTTATATTACTTAACATTACCTCATCTTCTGTCTATAACTCTTTCCAATTGAATTTTCTTCTTCCTGTCTTTTTTCTAACCCTTTATAAATGGTTTATACATGTACATATACATGTACCATGTTGTATTGTAAATTGTATTAAGGGGATTTTTCTGATTATTTAATGTAGGGTTGTATGAGGGGCACCAGCATGGAGGCTAAACAATGAATGCTGTGGATAGGGTCAGCAACAAAACATATTTTGGCTACTTAAAAAGTGTTCACCTAAAAGAAAAATCAGTATAAATTTATGTATGTATGTATGTTTGTATGTATGTATGTATGTATGTATGTATGTATGTATGTATGTATATTATATGTAGTATATTTTCACTGCTTTACCGTGCTGCCAGATAGCCTGTTCTGACGAGAAACCTCTATAGATTAAATCAGTAATTTTACCTCACAGAACACAGACCTTGCCTTGATCTGTAGGTTTGCTTGTGCTATTGTGTGACTTCCGTGAATCTGAATTTAAGTCTCACCATTACAGAAAATAAAATGAGGCAGCAGTAGATTTCAAATTTATGATTTCGCCTACGCAGGTTGGTTGGTTTTGGAGCGAGCGATATTTGGCTTCTGTAACAGGGGTTTCCCATCAGAAAAGGCTGTCTGATGGCAAACTTGAGCGGTGAAAATATTCAAAATATAATATACACTCAAACTTATGTTGATTTTTTAGGTGGACCTTTTTTAAGTGGCTAAAACATCATTCATTCAAGCAGTTCATTGCTTATCTTCTGTGCAGATGCTTCTCCAAATTGGAGGCATGTGAACTGGCATCTAATGTAGGTAATACACTGACTATCAACAAGTGTCTCATAAAACCCCAGCAAAGAGTCTGTGGAGGGTCTGGACCAAGGGGCTGATCTTCACAGGTTTGACTTTGGAGATGTGAAACGTGGGATGCACTTTCATGGTCCTAGGAAGATGTAATTGCACAGCCACAGGATTAATGATCTTAGAGATGGGGAAAGGGCCAACAAACCTGGGAGCCAACTTCCGACTCTCCACACGGAGAGGCAGGTCTTGAGTGGAAAGCCAAACCCTCTGTCCCACACGGTAACGAGGAGCTGGAGTGCGTCGTTTGTCAGCTTCCCTCTTGTAGCGTCCTGAGGCCCGAAGAAGAGCTGCCCGAGCCCTCCTCCAGGTGAGATGACAACGACGAACCAGGGCCTGAGCAGACGGCACAGCAACCTCACCCTCTTGGTCTGGAAACAGTGGTGGCTGGTACCCATAAACACAGTGAAAGGGGGACAGACCAGTGGCAGAAACGGGAAGTGAGTTGTGTGCATATTCTATCCATACCAACTGTTCATTCCACCGGGATGGATTCTGGGAGACTAGACATCTGAGAGCCGTTTCCAGTTCCTGATTGTAACGTTCTGTCTGACCATTGGATTGGGGATGGAAACCAGAGGAGAGGCTGGCTGTGGCACCAATCAGTCGGCAGAACTCCTTCCAGAACCGAGAGGCGAACTGAGGCCCTCTGTCTGAAACAACATCTTGAGGCAGGCCATGCAGACGAAAAACATGAGATAACATGACCTCTGCCGTCTCCTTAGCAGAGGGGAGTTTGGCCAAAGGGACAAAGTGTGCCATCTTGGAAAAACGATCAATTATGGTGAGTATAACAGTGTTACCTTCAGAGGGGGGCAAGCCAGTGACAAAGTCCAACAATATGTGGGACCAGGGTCGTCGGGGCACTGGGAGAGGATGAAGCAGCCCATGCGGTCGCTGTCGTGAGGTCTTATTCTGGGCACAAACAGAGCAGGCAGAGACAAATTCCCCCACATCTCCCACTAAAGAAGGCCACCAAAACCGCTGCTTCAGCAGACTGACTGTCCGACTCACCCCTGGATGGCAGCTCAGCCTGGAGGCATGAGCCCATTGCAGCACCCGTGGACGAAACGGGATTGGGACGAAGAGAAGGTTCTGAGGACATCCGGCAGGAATTTGAGCCCCCTCCAACGCTCGTCTCACCTCACTCTCAATGTCCCAGGTCACAGCTCCAACCACACGGGCAGCGGGCAGGATGGTAGAGGGGGCCCTGGGATAGTGATCGGATTCAAACTGGCGGGAGAGGGCATCTGGTTTGGTGTTCCTGGAGCCAGGGCGATAAGACAGGGTGAAGTTGAATCGGGTAAAAAACAGGGCCCACCTGGCTTGACGCGAGTTCAACCTCCTGGCTGTCTTGATGTATTCCAGGTTCTTATGGTCTGTCCATACAAGGAATGGCAGTTCAGCCCCCTCCAGCCAGTGTCTCCACTCCTCTAAGGCCAATTTCACAGCCAACAACTCCCGGTTACCCACATCATAGTTCCTCTCTGCTTTGGACAGTTTTCTAGAAAAGAAAGCACATGGGTGAACCTTGTTGTCTTTGAGAGAGCGTTGAGACAGTACTGCCCCCACCCCCACATCTGAGGCATCCACCTCCACAATGAATTGCAGTTTGGGGTTCGGCATGGAGAGGATGGGTGCGGAGGTGAACCGGTGCTTCAGGGTATTGAAGGCCTCTTCCGCTTGAGTGTTCCACTGAAACTTAAAACCAGGAGAAGTGAGGGCATGCAAAGGGGCTGCTACAGAGCTGTAGTTCTTGATAAAACGTCTATAAAAGTTAGCGAACCCCAAAAGTCTCTGCAACTGCTTGCGGTCAGAGGGTATTGCCCAGTCAACAACTGCACTGACCTTGGTGGGATCCATTTGGATGCTTCCAGGTGACACGATGAACCCCAGGAAAGAGACTGACTGCTGGTGAAACTCACATTTCTCCGCCTTGACAAAAAGCTGGTTCTCCAACAGCCGCTGAAGTACTTGCCGGACATGCTGGACATGCTCACTTTCACTCTTAGAAAAAATCAGAATGTCGTCCAGGTAGACAAAGACAAAATGGTTAAGCATATCACGAAGAACATCGTTGACCAGGGACTGAAAAACTGCTGGGGCATTAGTAAGACCAAAAGGCATCACCAGGTACTCATAATGGCCACTAGGGGTGTTGAAGGCAGTCTTCCACTCATCCCCCTCCCTAATGCGAACAAGATGGTAAGCATTTCTGAGATCGAGCTTAGTGAAAATGGTGGCTCCCTGCAACAGTTCAAAAGCAGATGACATGAGAGGGAGGGGGTACCTGTTCTTGACAGTAATGTCGTTTATGCCCCTGTAGTCGATGCAAGGTCGCAGAGTCTTGTCCTTCTTCTCCACGAAGAAAAATCCAGCACCAGCAGGAGACGAGGAGGGGCGGATAATGCCAGCGGCCAAGGAGCTCTGGATGTATGTATTCATGGCCTCCCTCTCAGGGGCTGACAGGGAGTAAAGGCGGCCCTTAGGGGGGGAGGTTCCAGGGAGAAGGTTGATGGTGCAGTCATAGGGTCTGTGAGGTGGCAGGGAAGTAGCGCGGGCCTTGTTGAAAACCTCCTTCAAATCCATGTAAGCAGAAGGGATGCCAGACAGATCAGGGAACTCTGAGGAGGGGTCAACAGGCTTGGGGAGATCAGCAGTTTGGAGACAAGATGAATGACATAGGTTACTCCAGCCCAGAATAATGCCAGTAGACCAGTCTATATGCGGGTTGTGCTTAGTTAGCCATGGAAAACCGAGAATGAGAGGATGGTCAGGAGAGTCAATAATGTAAAAAGAAATAGTCTCTGAATGGTTAGCTGACATGAGGAGAGTGAGAGCTGGAGTCTGGAGAGACACGTGACAGAGGAGGCGACCATCCAGGGCGTGGGCCACCAGGGGGGAGGGGAGAGGCTTGAGTTGCAGCTGGAGCCGGCGAGCAAGGCCCTGGTCCATGAAGTTCTCATCGGCTCCAGAGTCCACGAAAGCAGCCAACTCCAAGGAACCCACAGGAGAGGAAATACGGGCCTGGGTGAGTGCACGGGAGGGTCTTGAAGAGAAAGTTCTGCTCACCAGTAACCCTCCATTTACTGATGAGCACGGCCTTTTACTGGGCATGCTGCCAGGAAATGTCCTTTGAGACCACAGTAGAAGCATCTTCCCTCCCTAAAGCGGCGCTGACGCTCCTCTGGAGAAAGGTGAGTGCGGCCCACCTGCATAGGTTCCTCCTTTTCCCCAGGTGGCGCTGTAACTTCCTCACCGGAGCTCCCAGAAGAACAGGAACGGCGTTTGGTAGGAGACCAGGAAGTGGACTGCCCCCAGTGGGCTGAAGTTCTCTTTTCAGCATGACTTCTCTCCTTTCTTCTTGCAAACAGGCGATTATCAATCTTAATAGCCAAGGCAACCAGAGCATCAAAGTCAGCGGGCAAATCTAGCGGAGCGAGGTGATCCTTAATGTCGTCAGCAAGGCTATGCAGGAATGTGTCGGACAGGGACTGAGTGTTCCATTCACTGTCAGCAGCCAGAGTCCGGAAACGAATGGCATGGTCTGCCACACGGCTGTTGCCCTGTTTAAGAGCCAGCAAACCCCGGGCTGCCTCACGACCAGGGGTAGAATGTCCAAAAACTCTTCTTAAAGCAGCAGAAAAAGTCTCCTCAGAGCGGCATACTGGCGACTGTCTGTCCCATTCAGCCGTAGCCCACTCTCGTGCCCTCCCAGTGAGGTTGGTGATCATGAATGCAACACGGGAATGATCGGTGGGAAACGATGACGGCTGGAGGCCGAATGTAAGGGAGCAGAGTGTCAGGAAGGAGCGGCAGGTCTCAGGGTCCCCGTCATACCTTTCAATGGGTGGTGCACGTGGTTCATGGCGAAGGACAGGCTGGAGATCGGGCATGGCTGCGGGTGCAGGGATAGCAGGAGAGGTAGGGGCAGCCTCCGTCGGAGCTTGGTTGCCCAGCAGCGTTAACAACTGCTGAGTCTGGGCTGTGAGTGCGAGTAGCTGCTCCTTCATGGCATTCTGGAAGGCGTCTTGGCGTACATGAAGCTCTTGAACACCGCCACCCAATTTATTCAGTGCCAGTTCGTGGTCCTTCAGCCGCTGCCCTTGAGACTGGAGAGCAGTACGGAGAGCATCGTTCTCTGCTGAGTCAGACATGGCCAGATTGTACTGTAACAGCTCTGGGAAGTGAGACTCAGGTGCAGAGAACACACAGGAGGCAGAGTGAGGTTCAAATGAAAATCACTGTCTTTACTTAAGTCCAAAACAAGGCAAACACAGGGAGTCCAAAAAGGCAAACAAAAACAGACAGGGAAAAAAGGCACAAAACTATAATCCAATAAATAGGCGAAGTCCAAATGGAAACATGAGGCCTATAACCACACTAAGCAGCTTCACAGACAATAGAGACAATCTGGCAGAGACATGTGGAGCTGGTGGGGGTATAAATGCACAGGGATGGCAAGGAGGGTAATCAGGGGCAGGTGAGTGAGTGGCCTCAGGTGCAGTTGATGAGGGGCGGGAAAACACAGGAAACTGAAAAGACACAAGAGGTAGTGTTAAAAAATAAAACAGGAAACATAATAAAACCCGGAATGTTACATGTAAAGGATATAATCTCCTCCTGTGTGTTCACCCTTTGTCTGTTTCTGTCTCTCCATAGTCCTGACACTCTGGCGCTGGGTTGTGAAACCAGCTCTGACGTCAGCACTGACATTCAAAGGCTGATTCCAGACCAAGATGCTCTGGAGGGGAGCAGTGAATGTACAGAGGCAGGCTGCGTGCTCTCCTGCCCTGCTGACCCAGGGTCAGAGCAACACTTGCACCGGAGCACATCATCCCAAAGCATCCAGCGAGAGCCACCGGAGCTGGCGTGTGCCACTGCACAAGGGTAAGCGTCTCATCCGTTTGTCTTTCCTGTTTTCACGCACAGGTGATGTTGCCACCAGACATGATCTGACAAGGTAACAGCGGTGTCGTACCTGTTCACATCATTTTGAGAAGATAAGAATCGTCCCTTCACCTCCTCCTCTCAGTATTTCTCAAAACTCAAACATACACACGAAACAGTTATGTCACTCCTTTCCAGTTTAATTACTTACTTTTTTATGATTGGTATTTTACTGAATTTTAGAAAGACATAGGACTATAAACACACATGAAACAAGGAGAAAAGGACATTTACATATACAACTTAAAACAGACAACTAAGACAAACTAGCAAAAAAGAAAAAGGAATACAATTAAAATAAAGTAAGTAAAATTGTATTCATGCAGCACCTCAAAATATTACAGAGTGCTACACAGAATATACATACAGAAAAGCAAACAGCATATTATGCAACAGCAATATACAAAATCTATACAGTATATATATATGTACATGCACATACAACCATATACATACATACAGCCCACACATACTATATTTACGTATGACAATAAACAGAACCATATATAGTACATATTTAAAACCAATACAGAAAGATTACAGCACCAGAAAGGCCAATCGGTATCAAATTAAGTATTCCACTGGTTTCAGTATCACTTTAAGGGTACTGGGTTGGTACTGGTATCATAATTTTTTAAACGATACCCAGCCCTAGTGTGTACATAGAAGTAAGCTAAGCCATGGGTCTGTGTTGTTTAAGGACCATTCATGTAGCAAAACAAATCTTTTCCATTTCAGATAATACCATTCTGTCTTACATAACAGAGAGACTCCTTCTTATGCCATTGTTTGACGAGCAGTCTCCTGTCCCACGTGGTAGCATTCTGGACCTATTCAGTATAGATAGAGGGAATAGTGTCAATCAGGATAGGTCCCCCAACAGAAATAAGCAAAAGCAAAAGGAGACTTATTGACCTATAATGTCTGTTTCTTTATCAACAGGTCCTCCATATCAAAAGAGAAAGAGGAGGAAGAATTGCAAGAGGTGGAGAGTGGAATGATACCTTCCTCATCCATTGAAGATGATTCTTCAGCGGTGTGTATTGTTGATTTTCCCTTATTTTTTTCTTTTTACTGACACTTTTCTTTCTCTCGAGTTCCTCAAGCCCATTAAAATATGTCTCCAGCTGTTAGCACTCAACATCTCAAGCTGTGAATATCATTCAGTGCCAACTGTTACAACAACCTTACATTTATTTCTAGATCTATAAAAATGTGGTAAATAAAAAAACAAACAGTACAGTCAGCTGTCACCATTCTGTCACCCATTCTGTTAAGTGTGTATTGTTAAAAGATGTACCAAAGCACAATTATACATAAAGTGAAAAATCTTTTGGCACATTGTGGGACTGGAAGGTAAAATGACGTAGACTTGTTTTTCAGGCTTGCACAGATGCAGGGTGGTCATCGTCTATTTCGGACTGCTGCATAGCGAATGAATCACAGAGCAAAACCCAAAGACGGACTCAGCACACAGAGAGGTGAGAGGAGAAGATTTCAGCATGAAGACTACACAAGATGACATTTTGTTGTAGTTGTGTTTGCTTCCTTTGTTTTTGCTTTGCTTTGTTTTTGACTGCAGCAACCATCCATTGGTCTTGGCTTTAAACATTCAAGTCGAATAGAAATCCCCACACTTTAATAAACCATCTGTTTGGATTTTAACTGAGATTCAAACACAATTTGAAGTCAAAGAGAAGAATTATTAATACTGTTTGTAATTTTGGAGCAGTTAAATCATTCTAATTTTATCTCATTACTGCTGCTACAGTTGTTTTTGGCCCCCTCCATGCATCTCCATTCAGTTCAGCTCATCTCTCAGCCCTGCAGTCAGTTGAGAAGTAGGTTATCAGAGCAGTGTGCTGCTCACAGTCATGGTTTTAATATGATTCCAGTCCAAATAACACTGACTTGCCACAGGGGCACACGAGCTAGATTAGGCCGACCTAGCATGGTGGTACGCTGACTTTTGTGTGCGCTGCCTCCACAGAGCCACAGGACTGGTCATCTCAGTTATGGCTCATTAGTGTCTTACGTAGCCATAACCTGAATGGCAGTGCCAGATGACTGCCTGGCCTCAAAACTACACAAAACACTGGGCAGTCCTGCCTGCTAGCAAATCTGATATTACATTGATTATGAATACAGACAGAGTACAATGTAGATCCAACGTATCACGTGTACTGTGAGCCAGAGGGATAAACAGATTTGTTATGATTTTTTTTACTGGTATTTAATGTGATTTTATTAAATTTGCCTGGTGTTGACAGAATTCTGTTTTTCAGCACGCTATGGATCGTGGAAGCTGAGACCGAAGACAGAACCACAGTGTCTGACTGGAAGGTAAACAGGCCTTTGTGGCTGCCACCTCCAAATCATTTACACAGGTTCTCATTAAAAGTGTAGCCAGAGAGGATCAGGCTCTGATAGCCAACACTGTAGCCTGTAGCAAAATGCAATATACTAATGCACATTAAAAGAGAAATCTGTCTATTTTCTGTACTAAACCATAAAATGACCATGCTATATCATCAGAGATTAAGGAAACAGGATAAGCTGAAAATCTGATGTGTGCAACAACAATGCCAGTATTTTTTTTTTTCTTTGAAATTTCCATTCCGATGCAGAACATCTGTTTCAAGTTCATACGTTTTATAAGTTTATATGTTTAGGTTTACAGGCAGCTAAAATTAATACTGAATGTTCACCAAATGAGTAAGCATCTGTCAATGACCTGTAATAGTCATTCATGATCTTAGAAGGAGTAGATGTTTATAACAGTTAAATTGAGTGATATGTTTTTTGAATCCTAGGGTGTTACGTATTTCACCTTTAAAGAAAAAAAGAACACTGCCAGACCTTTAAACTCATTCACCTAAAAAGTTTAAAGGTCCAGTGTGTAGGATTTACGAGGCTTTATTGGCAGAGACGGAATATAATATTCATAAGTATATTCATGTATAATCACCTGAAAATAAGATTTTTGTGTCTTTGTTACTTTAGAGTGAGCCGTTTATATCCATGCCATGTGATGATGCCATGTTGCACCACCATGTTTCTGCAGTAGCCCAAAACGGACAAACCACACACTGTCTCTAGCTACAGCCTTTCACGTTTCATGCAAATTTCACAGCCACTGTAGGCTGTCCTACAAACATGGAAGGACAATGAGGCGGAGGGTTTGCAGCGTGCAAGCTCACCACTTGATGCCTCTAAATCCTACACACAAGTCTTTTAAAAGTGATATGAATGCTTGGCTACATTTTAAGCACAGGCAGAGGAAAAGGGGAACATGTCAAACGCACAATATGTAAATTCTGTTGCAAGAGGTTTTTCTCACATTAAAACAATAACTAAGAGTGCAGTTTGATGATGTTGTGAAGTAGTGTGGAATCATGGAAGGTGCTATCTTCACCAGCATAGCGGATGAAAGTTTATCTGAATTAATGCAGGCAGAAATCATGTTCATGGAGGAGTTGATATTAAAGATTTATTGACATCAGGTTTAGTCATGTACACCGACTTCCCTCCTCACTCTCTGATGTATCTGATGTATCCAGTGTTTTCCCAGAAGTTTTAGCAACTAGCTAACAATAGCTAACAGGAAGCAAACCATTACCTTGAATAAACAATGGATTTGTGTTTGAACATTATTGGAAATATTTGGGATACAAACTAAACCCAAAAAATATAGAACTTAAATCTTGCATTTAAAATAAATATCTATAACTTTAGTTGTAGCACTAGTCTGCATTGACACCAGAACTGATATACAACTAGGTAACCAGATTAACCCATAATAAAAGAAGATTTTGTATAGCAGTAATCAACAAAATTTACTCAGGATGCCCTTTTTAATTGTAAAGGTCCCACAACTGGATGATGATAACAATGAATTAACCTTGAAAACATATTAATCTTGACTTTGTCTTTTTAACTGTAACTGAAAAACTAACTGCATCTGTTGAAGAAGATTAAAAAAATATGATTTCTCTCTATGTAATGATAATAATAATAACAATAATGCATTGTACTTATATAATGCTTTTCGGGACACTGAAAGATGTGTCATTGTAACCTACCTTTTTGCATGTATGTGGGTTTCTGCATGTGTGCCCAGGCTGGTTTGAGTCAATAAGTGGGCTTTGGGAATGAGACTTCATTAGAGCGTATGCTGTCTTTTCCTCCAGGGCAGGCGAGGAGTGGGGTGTCGAGGTTCTCCTGACAGACACAATGATTGCAGAGGCAGGAACAAAAGCCGTGACGTAAGTTCTCCCTCCCTGCAGTCTTTTTAGATACACAAATTAACACTTTCTTTAGGATGAGGGTATCTATGACAACAGGACTGCTGATACCTCCAGTGATTGTGTGTGTTTGTGCGCGTGTGTCTAGCACACACCTGTATGTGTGTTGCTACATGTGATCCTGTTTGCCTGTGGGTGTTTTGCTTCAGTGATAACAGCCTCACTCCTCCCCCCTCCCGTCCATCCTTCCACCTCCTCTGTGTGACGCACAAAGCAGGTTTTCTTTATGAATGAACAGCTAAGAATGATGAGAAAGCAGAAGCCCAGCCCTTATCTGCTGCTGCTGTTGATGATGATGATGCTAAATGATGTCACAGCACATAAATGAACAAAAAGAAGAACCCAAAACCAAACTTAATAATATTTTTGTTTGTTTTTTGTGTTGCTCAATTACAAGTCTTTTTTTAGCACTATCAGAATTCACTGCATACATGCCCACACGCACACACTCATACCGAGGCAAACAGTTACGTGACTCCCCGCAGTTCCATCAAATAGATGCCTGCGCTCGGTCTGACAATGTTGCCGTGGAAACGCCTCGTCATATACAGTACCTCTCTCCTCCCTTGCACACACACCCACACCACTCGCACCGATATGAGCGGCATTCCCGCCGCCCCCCTTCTTCCGTGCATGATGAATAATCCATGTGGAGGCTGTCCAGCAGCAGAAGTGCCGGGAATGCCGTTTGGAAAGGAAACCATGTGGATTTAGGGATTCACTTATGGGGGCAAGCTCTACTCTCATACACTCACACACCCACAAACATGCGGGTCAGGTGATTTGGGACTCGCAGCGATACTGCTAAAAGAATTACAGCGTGTTTCTCATCAGGGATCCCATGCTGGATGCTGATGCATGTTAGGAATCTGACTCAGTGACTGACAAAAGTCAGCGGGATTCTTGTCTAGCTGCCTTCCTTGCTGTCTAGTTTCTCGTTGCAGAGACTTGAGGAGAGCTACAGCAGAGGAAAGTCTGTTTTTGCATTGCTGAAAATACGTACCACCATTCTTTGAAGATTAAATATTTGCTATTGTTTTTTGGGAAGTTCCTCGTGCTTCAGCCACCCCCGAAAGCAGCTTGCTCATAGAGCTATATTCTGCCTATTGACTCATTTCTTTTTTAGAAGGACAAGGCAACCACTCATCTCACCTCATCCTGCCACTCTCTGCCCAACCAACCACGCTTCAGCGCCTGAATATTTATTTTCACAGGAGAGACTAAAATGGTTTCACACGACTTCTCAGGATTCCAGAGCCGCTGAAGACTCCCTCAGCAAAAACTACGACACATCTTTCAGACTTCTCCCGTCCCTGCCTTGCTGCGTCCCTGAAGCCATGTTCTGCTTCTGTTTCCAGAGTCCTTCTCTCAAGCTACAAGCCCTGGAGGCTGACATGGGACCTCTGCCGCCACCGGCGGACCCCCAATTTCAGGATAACCCACCTGCCCAGCAACAGCCTCTTTCTACTAAAGAGCAGAGTCTGTATTTGACCCACAAGCTGCTCCTGCACCCCCCACCGTCACCACCAGCTCAGGATCAGCAGATGTTCGACTCATCACAGCCTGGTAGGACAATGGCAATTAAGTGTTGATATACTGAAATAATAATATTCAAGTTTCTGAACCTCTAGTGTTAAATATTTATTTTGGGCAAAGAGGAAAATTATGTGGAAGTTGTAAAAGCCCCTTGCCAAGTATTACTACTTTTGTCATACATTTATTTAAGGAATTGCCCAAAGCACCTGAGAGTACAGTACTTCAAGCTTGGAGGGTCTCATTGGGAATCAAACCCATCACCTTGCCAGTTCAATAGCCGTACTCCACATATACCATATCAGTACCTTTATTTACAGTATCTAATTCATCATCTGTTTTGATTCAGAGCGTCTTCCTCACCGCTCTAGTTCCTTTGGTGCATCTTAAATTACAGTCAGTAAATCTTGGCAACAAGCTATGAGCCTCATCATTTCCCAGAGCTGGGTGTGTCTATTCTTGATAACACCAAGCCAAGGTGCGATGCTATTACTGGTGCGTCACTGCACAGCCACAATGAATTCATACATATATTCAATAATATGTACTGCTTTTGATATCTAGACATCTATATAGATTTTATCATTTAAATCCTAGTTATACTTTATTTCCACATGTGTGTTTTGGCTAAACATGAAAAGTAACTACAGAGAGTAAAACTGCTAAAACATATAAACCATGAATTGTTGATTGTTGTTTACTGTGTTTGTCACAGACAGACCAAGTTAAATCTTTTCCAGGAAGGATGTTACGAGATGTGTAATGATGATATGAGTAGTTAGAATAGCAAAGAACTGTTTGTCCTTTCATTCTTCTTTTTGTCTCTTTCTCTCCCTTCCTTACTACTTCTTATTTTCTTACCTCCCTCCCTCCTCTACCCCTTAATCTTGCACATCTCTCATTTTGTCCTATCAAAGCTCTTTTATTAAGTCAAATAAAAATATATTAAAAATTCATAGAAAATGACTAAAATGTTAAGTTCTGAGTATATTAAGAGAAGGGGGGAAATAATTATCTCTTTTATTCATTTACCTATTTATCAGTGATTTGGAATACTGATTTGTTATGTTATTGACCAAGGTTATTTGTCGATGTACACCTGCATACATATATAATATAAAAAATTGGTCACAAAAATAAAATGGCATTTATAATCTAACAGACTGAAATGAAATATTAATCATTTTTAAAGATCTACATTTAATATTTTGTCTTTCCTGTCACAGTACAAACCCCGTCTCCTCATTCATCAGAGTCCAGTCCTGGCCTCTCCGCTGCTGTTCTTTCTGAGGCGATTTCAGGAAACGACACCCTGCCGAGCCCACCAGGCCCTCACACCAGTCCACTCCTCTCTCGTTTTGTGACAACCGACAACCCTGTCCCCTCACCGCGCTGCCCGAACCTCAGTCACAGCCTGCGCTACAACCTCGACCCTGATGCAGCCCCTTCTCCACCATGCTCACAGCACATTCGCATGTAAGGCAACTGTTTCCTTATTAACGTTACTTAGGAATAGTGGCTCACAGGTGGAAAATATTAGTGCTAATGCCATACAGATACAGAGTGGAGGATTTCTACCATGTCAGATATTAGCTGAATGCACGTTGTGAGTATGGCCTTTATATTATGGAACTATATGCAGAACGTCTTGTGCTTTTCTGCCTTCAGGGCTCGCAGCAGTGTCCACACAGAGCCAGATGAGGGCTCTGTGTCCATCTCAATGCTCAACAGACACATTCACACCCTGAGGAAGAGGATCAGGCGCTTCGAGGAACGCTTTGAACAGGAGAAGCACTATAAGGTGAGGGAGGAAATCAGAGCTGCTTGGTCAGCCAGATTCTGGCTGTTATCATCTCAGGGTGTGAAGCTCAGGCTTTAGATAAATTCTGATGACCAGCTCTCACAGAGCCAAGGGAAGGATTTTTTTCATTTGTTTTGTGTGTGCATACCTGGCTGTGTGAATTACTCCTGTTAAGTTCTAAAATTATGCTGAGGATGCTAACCACAAACATCATGCTAGAGTGAATTACTCCCTCTACTGGTGCACTGGAAAGATTACATTTTGATGCACTGTGGATCCTTGGTCATATAGTGCAGTGTTCCCCAACCCTGGTCCTCAGGGCCCACTGTTCTGCATGTTTTAGGTGTTTCCCTGCTCCAACACACCTGATTCAAATGATCAGGTTGTTTTCAGGCTTCTGCAGAGGCTTGATGACGAGCTGATCATGTGAATCAGGTGTGTTGGAGCAGAAAAACACCTAAAACATGCAGGACAGTGGGCCCTGAGGACCAGGGTTGGGGAACACTGATATAGTGTACATGTATAATAGTTTACTGTCATAGAGGACTAAATAATTGCAAAGAAAGTCACATTTGAGAAGCTGAAAAGAAGTACTCAAGTGACTGTCACTGACATGGATTTGTTTTTTTCAGCCGGCTCACAACGACAAGACAGCACATCCAGAAGTGGCCAGACTGATGAAGGAACTCATTAAGAGTCGCAAGCAGCTCAAAGGTCAGTTACATAACCATAATTACACGCTCAAACCCAGGAATTTGAGATTGCAGTTTTGAGAGAAATATTCAGATCTCTGTTTGAGTAAAAGAACAAATACAACAATGTAAAAGTACTCCATTATAAGACCTATCTTAATGTACTTCAGTTGTAGAAGTAAAACTACTCATTCTGCAGAGAAACGGGCACTGGGACTGACATAACATATGACATACACAAATACATAATTGAATGAATTGCCATAACATCTGCATTAATAAATTATTGATTAAGAACACAACAAACCATGAATTAAAAAAAAAAAAGAAATATATTTATTTATTTTATGTTAAAAGGACATCACATCAATAATCAAATTTGCCGAGTGTAATGTTAAGTTTCTCAGCAGCTTATAACAAACTTGTACTGTGAGGACATAGAAGCAGTAAATCAATAGACTCACTGTCAGCTGAAGTGGGGAGTGTGGTTTTGTACATGAAGGACATCACAGCAATAATCAAACCCACTGAGGGTTTTCCTCTGCAGTTGGATGGCTCTGGTGAAGCCAATGTTTGTAACCTCTTCCTTGCATTTTCGTTCCAACATCATGCACACAAATGAAAGTGAGGGAATCACAGAAGTCACAGCCAGATAGCGCGGACATGTCTTCAGCTCCAGGTTCTTCAGAGGAGAAAGTGTGCACAGTATCTGAGCTGAACAGTCCTGTGTAGCAAAAAAGAACACTACTCTTCTATTTTAATTAATGTCTGTTTTTTTTTGTTAGGAGTCACTAGCCAACAATGTTGAGAACCACTGGTTTAATTTTTGACAATGCATTGAATTTTGTAAACTTATCATATGGTTTTAATGTAAAATCTTAATCTGTAAAGTAAATACAGCTGTCAAATAAGCAAAGTTGAGTAGAAGTATAAAGTGGGTAGTCCACATTTTAGATTTACATGGTTACTGTTTTCTGAACTGCTGTCCTCTTTTAGAGCTGAAGCTGAGACAATCAGGAGAAGGCTTGCTGGGAGGACAGGGGAGCTCCAACCCATCCGCTGAAACATGCAGGACCAACATAGACCAGAGGGAGGCAGCACTGACAGGACCTGAGCTGCAGCAACTTAACAACAACAGCAACACAAAGCCAAATGTGGAGGAAACGGTCAACATTATAACCAACAGACTGAAGGAAAGACGACGAGAGCTGGGCCTCCCCGACAGCATTAAGGTTGTTACTGCAGAAATGCTTTCATCTCACACAAAGTTTGGAGATTTTGTGCATTTCTGACCCTGACTGATCACCTCTTAACAGTTTTCATTGTGCCTGTATTTGCAGGAGATGTCCCATTTCCAGATGACGATGGAAAAGACCAGCCTGCAGAAGTGTTTGCTCTATTTTGAGAGTCTGCACGGACGACCAGTAAGACTAGAATAGATGTTTGTTTCCTATATTTTACTTGAATGCATCATTGGCTTCTCTTTCTTGCATGTATATTATTGAATATTACCACAAATAATTGTTGGTGTTTCTCTTTGTGTCTTCTTTTCTCTTCAGAGTACGAAGCAGGAGCGGACTCTGATGAAACCTCTCTATGATCGTTACCGCCTCGTCAAACAGCTGCTCCTTTCTTCTGCTGCTGCAACCGTGATCACGACCATTGTGAGTACATCTGAAACTGAATACTAAATTTTAAATAAGAGATGGCTGTCTTGTAGAGAGGCGTGAGATCTCTAGAACCACACAAACCCACTTTATTTCTGTCATGAGGGTAAAACAGACCTTAAAAATGACTGGCCCACACAAGAGTGTTGTTCCACTGCCCCCTAATGGCCAAATATTTGAGCTACACCAAACTATTGTGAAACATTTCAGTTCATACAGCAAAATATATTATGGCAAGACAAACTATTATTCAGGGTGAGTTGGTTTCCCCCATCATTTCAAGTGTTTAATGATTGAAATACAAATTATAGCATACAATGTCAATGTTACAGGCTGAATAGATCTATTAATCTATCTATTAATAGATCTTCTGTCAGATGTTTACTTTTACAGATAAGTAATTCCTGTGTGTGTGTGTCTACATAGGAGGAAGAGGAGGGCTCTGATGAAGAGCATCCCAAACAGCGAAGCCCCAGGTTGCAGCCCATCTGGCTCAAGTCTCCCAGGTGTGTGTCTTCAGACGAGCCGTTGCAACTGCCTTCCCTAGAAATGCCTGAAACGCCTCTGGTGTCCCCGCTGGAGGAGGAGAAGCATCTCCAGCCACAGATCAGCACCATGGCAACACTGCATGAAGCTTCCAGGTACAGCTTGTGTGTGTGTGGCATAAACAGCTCTACAGTATGATTTCCAATTTATTTTTACCACTCAGAATTAGTTAGGAATGACAGGAAAATTAAGTTAAAGTTAGGGTAGGTAATGTATTTTAGAAGTATTTTTTGGAAGGGGACATATTTCAGACAGTGACATGGACTAAATCTGGACCCCAATATGGTGCAGAATGGCCCTCCATCTATTTTCCAATTCACAATGACATAAAAATTGCTCTGTTTTTCCCAGGAAGGAGGGACAGATATAGCAGTTTAGTATGATGGGCTACATTAGGCTGTTATTACCCAGACTGATCTCTGTGTGATGGCCTTTTAGGCTGAGTAGAGTGCTGTAGGATTAGACAGAGAGATCTGCAGGGAAAGAAAACTATGAGCTAAAGAGGAGCAAATGTTTTGCAAAAATTAGGATAATTCTAATCATATAAATGAACCTCCCAAAAAGAGCTAAAATATCCTATTTATTCCGTCCCTGATAGGAAGACGTTCCATGTATTTAATGTTGTATAAACTCTTTCAAATGTTACCAAAGCATTTACAACTAAAACGTTGTAACTGTTGCAATTATTATATGCAGTAAAATATCAGATTTATCTGTCAGTCCTTATACCAAGTTAATTAACAAGTTATATTCTTTTTTTCTGATAAATGACATTATTATATATGCAAATGTGGCTCCCAGGCAAAGCAAGTTGAGTATCCCTTATCTAAGCTCTTTGATTTTTTTTTTCTTCACAGACAAGAATTACTGGATCACCTCAGGATGACACGATTAGAGAAGCGCAGGCTTCACCAAGCGCTGCGAGAGTTTGAGGATCATTTCTACAGACAGACCGGCAGGTAAAGGTCACACACAAACACAATCAACACACACCGCACATCCAAACTACTTGGCTTTTGAGTTTTATTTTGTCTTTTAATAAACTTGGAACATTTGGTTTTTTTCAACAATGCCTTGTGAAAAACAAAGAAAAAACATCCACAAAAGAAATTCCATCGTAATGGTACGACAGTGTAATGCACACTCACTTAACGTTAATACAGCACAGAGAGCTCAGGAAAGAGACGAAGAGATAGACGTTTGCTCTGAACTGTACACAACCTTTGTACTGTACATGTTAGTCCTCCAAAGTAAATACAGTAAGTTTTTGATTACAATACACACTGTACAAAGCTATCTGAGTAAGGCAACATAGGGACTATCAACCAGTTATGGAAGCTGCTGCAGGTTGTTTGAAACTACTTAAGTTTTGCCTTTTGTTTGCATCTTTTTCCCTCCATGTATTGTTAACAGGGTTTGTCAGAAGGAGGACCGTGGACCAATGGCGGAGGAGTACTGCCAGTATAAGAACCTCAAAGCGAAGCTCCGTCTACTGGAGGCCCTGCTCAGTAAACAACAGGACTCAACCAAGACCAGTTGAGTTAACTCACAGTGGGACTATTATCAAACTTAACAGGACTCAATCATTTCTAAAAAATCAGGTTGTGACGCTGACGGGTCTGGTCTTGTTTCATGCCATGCTCATGTGTCGATGCACTTTACATAGGAAAAACGGATGGACATTGGTGACAATCTCAATTAAATGCTGGGCAACTGCAGAGTTTTTTAAGTCCCGAAAACACATCCCTTGTCATTCATGATGCATCTTAATATAAACCTGATGTAGCAAGTGTATTTTATGTAGCACTAATTTATGTCAAGCTCATGAAGAGCTGTAACAACTTGATGTTAGTTACATATTAGTTGTTTTTAAGAATACTGTACCTATATTATGGCACTTTGTTACTTTTTTTTCTGTGCCAAAATACTATTTTTGGACAGCGTCATCCATAGTTGATGTGGAAACTGCATTTTTAAAAAGTACTGTCTTGGCAAAAAAGGTGTAAGCTTAAATGCAATCAATGAGACAATCCTGTCGTGTTTGTGCATGTCAGTTTTGTAGTCCTACATTGTGCTATGATATGCATTAAGAATTTCATAGTTGATCTAAATCGTTCAATTTACATGTTCACCTTTGAAAAAAATGTGAACGTTGGTGAACATTGGCATTGTAGTGCAAGTTCTATCTGCTGTCAAATTTGTGTCTATCCCCCCCATTTAGCCTGTATGAAGTTAATTCCCCCTAAATGCAGTTGTTGACAATGATCAGAGCTTTTGACATTGTGCACTTCTGGTTTATATAATTTTCTATATCTATATATAGATATATATATGAATGTATCAATAAAAATAAATATTTTTTCACATTTATTCTGCTAAACACAGTTTATGGTTCTACTTTCTTTCTTTCCACTGACTACAATAAAATAAGAGCGACTGCTGCTGGAAAGGTTGCAATGGTAGAGGTACTGACAGCTTTCATTCTCATGCTGCACAGAACTGCATCATGCTTTTTTTTAAAGGTTCACAAGTTAACAAGAAGTTCGCACTTGGTCATCAAGGACTCAGTGAATACACATTTTAGAGGCTGTTGCATTAGTACTGTTAAGATTCCACAGCGGTTTCACATCTGGTTTGCAATACCTTTGGTATAAAGAAAGATGACTCTTGATGCTGCAGCCCTAGAAAATTGTAGTACCAGTCTGTGCCACTAGTCAGAGGTAAAAAGAAGTCTGAATTTGTCTACTGTGGAATGACAAAACATTTCTAAAACGTCAAACAGTCAAAGTAACAACAAAATGCTTGTCCACATAGACGGTGGACACTTGATCAACAGCATATCAATAATAACAAGGCAAAGGTCATTAACAAAATCTGGGACAACCTATTAAAATAAACCACAGGAAATTGAATCGAAGCAGCCCATGTTTGTTAGTACAGTTAAAGGGTTTGGTCAGTACGCCAGTGTTGACTTGCAGGATGGATGGATGGATCTGTGTTGTCGGTGTCCCAGGTTTAGATTGCTCAGTTTGATGTATGTTTTCAACATTTAGGGTAACCCTTTAAGATGAGGAGACAACGGTGCAGGTGTCAGAGTGTCCTCTTTTTTTTCTCCACTCTTCTTTGGGAATGATGGTCTCTTGAGAGTACAGAGCGGTGTCAGAGATATGTTGGTGTGCATGTCTAAATCTGCTGCTTCATGCATGTGTTGGTCTGCTTCATCAGTACATGTGGACTTCCTGTGTGTGTAGAGGTCAGTCACCTCCAGTCATTCCCTCCCTCTCCTACATTCTGCCTTCTCTTAGCGTCCCACACTGATGTTGCAGGTCTTGCAGCTGGGGTCCTTCTTGGCGTTTACTGTGGACAGGCTCATCAACTGGTGCCCGCTGATCTCAGCCACCGTGCCCAACGCCAGGTCTAAAGGCTCAGTGTAGATCACCTCCAGGATGACGTCCTGGGCGTGGTGGAACACCAGACTGCCGTCACCTTCTTCTTCACGCTTGCAGGTGAGGAAACGGTTGTTGGTGATGTCGAGCGCAGGAAGCCTCTGCTTGCAGAAATCGTCTCCCCTGGAGCCCTTTGGTGCTAGGACCAGGATGACGTAGTGGTAGGCTGTATACATGCAGTAGAAGTCTCCAAAGTACAGGTTGGTGTCGGGGTTGAAGAGAACATCGGCCCGAACCTCAAAGCGGTGGCGGCCATAAGGGGAGTCCTGCGGAGGCTTGCCCGTGTTGAACTCTGTGTTGCAGCTGAAGAAAATACCCTCCAGCTTGCCACTGATGGGTGAGCCGTGGCTTCCGCTGTTGTCTTTCACTGACGGCAACATCCGGTTCCCCTGGACATCCCTGGAGTTTGGAAACAAGGAGAATGACATTGGCTGTGAACAAACAACAAACATGCTATTTTAACAAATTGGCACAATGTTTACATGTTTTCAGGATGGGGGCAACTCCTCTCTAGAGGACACTAAAGCTTCACAGGAGATTGTGAGGCCTCCTTGATTTTAAAGGGTGTAACCCCCCCCAAAAAAAACTTTAAAAAAAAAAAGATACAGTAGGCTTATGTCTTAGTATTTCATTCATTTCTATAAAGAAAACTAAATGAAAGTTATTTTTAAAGTTTAGATTTATTTAAAGGAGAAATATGTATATGTATGTGTTTCCTCTGATGACATATCGTAGTCATTTTCTGATTTAGTACAGTAAATATGTTACATATTTCTCCTTTAAGCTTAAAAAACTTCACGGGAACCTCACAGTGAAGACCTGAACACAAGCTATATTCACAGACACTCCACATTTCTGTGAAACATCCTCATCCTGTATTAGAAAAGTGTGCAGTTAAAACAACCAAACAGCTAACAGAACAACGGCCAAGCATCAGGGAGAAGAAACCACAGAATCTGTAATAAAAGAAACCTATTAAGTATGCATGATTGTTAAAAAACATTCACAGAGAATTTTATAAAAAATACTTATAAAATATCAGTAAATCCCATCTCTGATGCAGTATTCACAGGAAATAATCTGCTCAAAAATTATCCACATGAGTCTTACTACTACTATTCTACTTAATTTTACACAAACTTCCTGCAATTATCGTGTTGTTAATTGTACAGTTTATCAGTTGTTCTGTACTCTTATTCATAAAATATCCATAAAATATAACACTTAGTTGGGTATTGTCAGTTTTCTCAATGATAGAAAAGGGGTCCCCCCCAAGGAAAAGGCTGTGCTTCCCCTCTGGCAAGCAAAGTTTTGATTTTGTGAATGCTTGAATGCAGTGGGATTCCTTCATCAAGTTTCATTAAAATACCATCAACAGTGTTTGAGACAGTCTGACACATGGGAGACAGCTGATTAAATGTATAAGATGCAACCTGAGTCTCATAACACAATGAACGGAGTGAATTCTCCAAATCTGGTTTCTGTAATGCCATTAGTCTGGTCCAGTTTGTCTCACAGAAACATAGTGAGACAAAAACAAAAACACTTATCATTGTGACAGACTGCTAGAAAACAAAAGCAGCGTTTAGAAAGCAAATAAGCAAATGAACAGATAAAGCGATGAATGCTTCTGTGTCAGCTGTATATCTTCCCCCACTGAGTAAATCTGAGCTCCAATTATGAATTGTAATTATACTGCTTTCACTCCAGAGGTTGTCATTATATCTGTAATTGATGCTTTGTGTTAGGCATTATGGAATAATTCACCCCACCCCAGGTCACAGGAGTACAGGCCTTATGAAGTGCTAATGTCAATACTGTAACTCCCCACATGATGGTGCAGTTTAACAGAAGTAATCTCCGTACACTGAAGCAGATGCAACTCAGCAAAAGGGAGAAGTCCATCTGTATGACGTCATGCTGCACAGCTTCAACAAAAGAGTGCTCACATGCTGTGGCTTTAGGACAGAAACTGCTTGTTTTGTTAGACCATTTCCTCACAGGGATAGAAGATATGAGGAGAAAAGACAACACCATTACAGGAGAAAGACTAGACAGGAAGTTGGAGGGAAAAAAGCCCTCAAATCAAACCAGAGAAAATCCGGTATCCACTGCAATCCACACAGTGCTTCAGTAAACAACTATATATGAGGCTACTCCAGAGATATTCTTTCTCGCCCCCGCCTGTCACAGTCTCCTCTAGCATCAAAACAGCCTGGCTCAGCATTTGCTGCCTTTCCCCCCCACATCCCCTAACAACTGTCTGCTATGGTCTGGCAGCCTTTGGTCCTTTGCAAAGAAAAAATGGCTGTATTTTCTGTTGCATGCACATGTGTGCAGAGGATGTTACTGCAAGAACCAATCCACGACTCTCTGGATTACTAGGTAGAACTGCTACGGTGGTTTGATGTGCTGGATTTATGGAGCTAATCAACATGCTTTGTGCAGCTGCACCCTTCAGCTGAATCTCCATTTTTGCTTGGCCACATGCAGTTTTCTTTAGAGGGGAATACATTAGCCCAAAATTATGTGGTCATGATGCTGTTTGCAGACAGAAAGGTGCTGCAGTGAAACAAAAATATAGTACTGATTCCTCAGACAGATGGATTTGATTCTCCCAATATATACAATAATATGTTATCAGTAGTACACCACTGTTATCATAGCGGTATATTAAAGGAGAACTATGTAATATGTTTATTGTAATAAATCATAAAATTGCCATCATATATCATCAGAGCCTAAGAAAAATGTTGAAAGCAAGTTGAAATACTTGCTTCTCTGACAATATTTTACAGTCCATAACTTGTGTTATTGTTTGACCACTTCACATTAATTAGAGTTCAAATTAATGCTGAACATTCACCAAATTAATACTGCAAGTATCTGTTTATGAGTTGTAAGAAATAATTATTAATCTTAAAGAAAGACTAGATGTTTATGACGGTTACATTGAGCAATATGTTAATGGAGTCTGGCAGGCAGCCGCTAAACTCAAACTGCAGAATGTGTACTTTCAGAGCAGCAGGCTTTTGTTTTCAGGATATTTTCTGGCCTGCCTGAGCGTCTTTGCCTCTGGAGAGGAGGTGGATGGGGGAAACAATGCACTTCAAACATAGGCTGTATATTAAATAGGCATTCAACCTATTTTATATACCATCTATGGCTCCAACTTGCTATTTGGACTACAGTACTCATTTTTGGACGTGCAATTTTTTACAATACTTTGTGTCATTTAAAAGACTGTTAAACATAATGCTACAGACTACAAAGGGGTGACGGTGAGGTACTTATTAGAGATTAAATAGTCCAGACTCTCTCTTGATTGAGTACTTTTGAACTACAAATGTAGAAAGAACAGCAGCAGCCAACAACAGCCAATAAGCTAAGCCATAAACCATGAGCATGAGAATTGGATCTTCCTTCTTAATTGATAAATTAAAGGAAAACTTAACCTCAATAAGAAAGAAACATGACATATGTTCATTGGCTCCAGTCATGTCATTTCTCTGCCAAATGCAATAATATTCCTATCATACCATGAATAAAAAATGACTTCTGAAAACACAGAGTTAGATTAAAATGAGATTAATAATGGGTGTTCAAAACTGGATGAAAGTAATGCGGTAAAAGTGGTGAAGCCTCTCATATGATAAGAAATTCTACATAAACAAAACACAATCCAGCGAGTGACATTTTGAAAAGCAAAGAAATCGGGGAGGAAGAAAGGAGCCATTTTCAGGTAATACAACGTGGAAACATTATTTCAAATTTAAAGAAAAAGATCAAACTGAAACTGAAACTATGGAAAACATGCACTACATCTCAGTAATAGTAAGTTGGACGGGCTGCCTACCTAGCGTGGTCAAAGTACTCTTTATTCTGGTTCCTGTAGAAGACGGAGAAACGCAGCATCCGGCCAGCGATCACCTCTGCCTTTTCCAGCAGCTGGTTTAGATGCACTGTGGAATAGTCTGGAAAACAGACACAACACAGATCATCGTAGAAATTAATATGCTGTCATCAGGAGGATGTACTAATGTCATTAGTAGTAATTCAATTCTTTAATTATAAAGAACAACAGTGACTGTGTGCACTGGCTGGAACATGAACTATTCGTAGCTCGCAATGACTCAGCATTTAGACCAAAAACATTTTCAGTAAGTCCCTTTAATGCCGTCTCCTTCACTCACCACCATGTGAGCAGGTCTGCCAAGGTATATAATAAGTCTCATAATGATAAAAGCTCTCTCCTCCCCTACAGGCTCTGACAGGGATGGTTTGGGGAATACTCCCTGCTCTTTTATGCAAAGTTAAAGCACCTTGAACAAAAATGAAAGAAGGCAGAATTTGATAGATTGTTAATGTCAAACAGTTTTCAAGCAAAAGCTGTCTGTGAGGTGAGACAAATGCATTCTGCAATGTAGCCGTCAAACATATTATCTGGTATTTTTTTTTAGACTTTAAAATTATGTTTTAAGACAAGGTGTGTCCTGCTTGCAGTGAGACATAATGGAATAAATGGCAGTTAAATAATTTAACAGAGATTGAGGATCTTATGGAGGTCTTGGCAGCTGCATCTTTTGCTGCTTGAGATGTAGAGAATCAATGACATCATGAAGTGTTGACCATCAGGTTCTATCATGTACACTCATACCCTGCCTATTTTCTTTCCTCCTGTATTAATGGTTTCTCTTCATCCATTTCAGAACTGCCCCACCCTTTGATTTTACATTTAGCCTAGCTAGCAGGACAGCTGGATACCCTGAGGTTCACATCTGTGGTTTGGAGATAAATGTCTCACCAACTATCAGAACGGTGGCCATGAAATTAGGAACATAGCCTACATTCATAGGACCCTTAGGAAGAATTCTAATACATTATTGATCCTTTAACTTTTCATCTAGTGCCAAGATTCTGTTTGTTTTTAACACTTTACCTAAAAACTGACATTCCCACTAACCTCTGCTGTACCTTATGTTTAGTGCTAATTAGCAAATGTCAGCAGGTTAAACTAAGGTGATCAACATGGTTATTATGCTGACATTCACATTTAGCCTGTCCAGCCTCACAGAGCTGCTAGCATGGCTGTAGGCGAGGATTTTACAGAAGGCTAACAGATGCTGTCTGACAGAAGATTTAAAGGACAACTCTGTTGTTATTTCAGGTTTTTCAAATCGAAACACCCACTAAGCCATTAGCAACAAAGCAGTGATGTACACTACTGTTCAAAAGTTTGAAATCTCCTGCCACGAAAGTTTGTTGGCTTAGAGAGCTACTCTATTTTTGAATGTTCTTTGATGCTTTTAAGTTCTAGAAAGTCCTCTTTAAAAATAGATGTTATTTTGTATAAAAGGTTTGTACATGGAGAATGAAATTCTGCACAATGGTCCAACCAGTCTGACATCTGAAAGGGCCAAAAGAGACACAGATACCTCTGATCAACTGTTTAATAAGACTATAAAAAATGTAACAAGTTGTAATTTAACAGTGTTTTTTTTTTTTTTGCAAAGCTATTCTTAAAACTTCAAAATAGAAACGGAAGCTTAGACTAGGTTATTGGCATTAGATCACAGAATATCAGCTGAATGTGCTGACAAGTCACAATTTAAACCTATGTAATCCAACCACTGAGTAGTGCAGAGGGTCCAAGGAAAAAAAGAGTTCAAAAAATATTTAGCGCCCAGTTGCACCATTGTGGTTAAATAATGAGCTAAGGTCACTTGAAAAAATCACAATCAAAGTGTATTTGGAGAAAAAATAGTTACAACAGTGTTCTCCCCTGTTATGCAATAATATGAGGACACTGACTGAATGGGTGTTTTAATCATTTAATTCTTCTTTTTGGGGGCCAGAACTATTTCAAATGTAGGCAATACATTTGATTTCTAAATTATACTGTTTATATCTATGTTAAATAGATAGAAAAAAGAGAAAAAAATCAATATAATTTCATTCTATTTGTTAGAGCACTGATGCCCTCAACCTAAGGGCATCTTCAAGCAGAAATCTACAGTACTTTGACTGAAATTTGACTGTTTCCAGATTTGAACAGTTAAGGAACATGATACCAAAAAACACACACACCAAAAAACAAAATAATAATCATAATAATAATAGACCTACTCATTAAACATTCTCCATCAATTTCTCTTACTATGTCCTCATCCCACAGACTCTTTTTCTGGCTGTTCTCAGCTGCTGATCTTCATCTCAAAACTACCCCTCCTGATGAATTCTACCCTCCAGTCTCCATGCCATCATCTCCCCTCCCCCACTCTAAGCCTCTAGTGATGTTGAACTTGTTGACCTCTGCATCAGAAGATATACAGCACAGCTCCCCTGCTTCCTTTAATCCATCTTCCCCCCACTCCATCCCCTCCTCCATCTCTCCATCCATCTTTACCTCCACTCAGTGTAAATTAGTTTCCCTTTAACATTATCCCTCATGTTGTGCTCCATCCGTTCACTGTATTCCTCTCTCTCTCTCTGCCCTACGCTACTGTCCAGTAGTTCAGTTGGTCAAACAGGCAATGATGTCACACACCCTGAAACCGTATGTAGTCATGGCACTGTAAGCTGCACATTACTCACCAGCAGTGCAGAACTCGATGATCTCGCTCCACTCGGAGATGGCGTAGTCCCCGTCCGTCTGTTTCGATGCGGTCTGGACGGCCACGGTGTACTCTGTGCGTGGGCTCAGGAACCAGTGGCCTCGAACCGTCATGGGCAGGGGCACCGCCTTGGCCACCAGCTTGGTTGGAACATCCTAGAAGGCGGGAGGGATGGAAAAAGGAGGTGAATGATGACAAGGAGTCAGAAAGAGACCCATGCAGGGATTTACACACATCTACTTGTAACCTCAGGCACACACACATTTCATACAAAGTGGTGGACTACAGCTGATACCTGTGGCTGCCTTTTTGTTTATGTATTTACACTATTCAGTACAGTAGTCACCCCCCTCAAGTCTTGGTGGGCCTTAGCAGCTCATTGATTGGACCAGGAGCCCCTGCCTAGCAACAGAGTCAGCCCATTAATCCACCAACACTGTTTCTGCTGCACACCGAAATCAAAATACAAGTATGTGGCCGTCCACTACAACGGAGCAGAGAGGAGAAACACTCAGCACCCAGGAAGTGAATGCTTGAAGGGAAGGAGGCTGATGAAACAAGTCTGTAAGATAACCAGACAAGATCACTGGCTATCCCCTGGAAGAGCTGCAGTCTTCCTGTTGCTGCTGTCAGTGAAATTACTCTCAAGCAGAGAGGACCGTGTGAGTGATATTAGTCTGTTAAATCTCAGAGCAACAGCTCGCTGAAGAGTCTTTGAACAAAACCACCTTGAAATGAGTCTTTTTGCCTCAAGCACAGAAAGGAGAGGTTATCTTGAGGTAAAACATGCTGTTCTTGTGTTTCAGCTTCACATCAATCATTCAACTATCAAAGATGATCATACCTCCTGATGTTTAGAAGCGTTGCAATAACTGTCTTTATCACTAATAAGACATCGCAGAATGGTAATGGCCAAGGACAAATCACTGCTGGTCCACTCAGTGGGCACAGCAAAATACAGTAGTAGAGGAAAAGCAGAAATAACAGAAGTGGAGATTTTGTATCGAGAACATCAGATTAAACGCAGAGATACAAATCTGGTTTCCTTAAAAACTGCATTGCTTACAAATGCTGCATTTACTGAAGCTGCCGTTTCTCTGTATTCTGGGAACCAGACAAATCTGCCAGCTCGTGTTTTCATTTCCTCTGGCAGATGAGAGCACATGGTTTGTAAATTAGTCTGGTGGTGACAGGCTAATTTCTTTGTCAAAAATGGGCCGAAATCCATCCATCCATCCAAATCTGAGATTTTTTCAGTGTACACAAAACGTTTATTTCTCTCTAATTTTGTTTACATATTTGTTAAAATCTGTTAGTGAGCGCTTCTGTTTAGCCAAAATAATCCATATACCTGAGTAAGAGTAGGGTGGGTCATGATTTGTCTTTTTTCAAGATAAAACCACATATTTTTATTGTGACCAGTCCATCGCATACATGTGTCATAATCACACTGTTTAATCAGACACCTATCAGGTGGATGGATCAATTATGGATTTTACAAGATACTTATGAATATTATGTTCAATTTATGCCACATTCTGCACATTCTCCCTGTAAATGTTACACACTGGACTTTTAAAAATGTATTACATTTAGTGTTTGGTTTTGTTATTTTATTTTGATAGTTTTGGAAACTCTCAGCCAGATTATGTTGTTTCTATTTATTGTTGTTTGTTTCCCTTTTGGCCAGGTCACCTGCTGAAAGAGAGATTTTAATTGCTGCTGGTTAAATAAGGGAATTAATGAATTTATCTGGATTTATACTGGCTGTGATGACTGTGCCCAGAGCCACACTCTCCCACATCATTACCACATGTTCAGGTACTTTTATTTGTCACTTAAGATTGCATACAACAGTTTGTTAAGAATTTGTTTACTGGCATCTTGACTTCACTGATGTCTAGATGAAACACACACTTTTGATTTTCATGTTTTGTCACATTCATTTCTCTTTGCCTTTGAGTTACCTGGTTGCCGAGTTTTCCTTCCTGGTCTGACAAAAGATGAGGGAGGAGCCTGGTTTTATGCAGAGGCCCGAGCTATGGACCAGACCAAGAGCTCTGACAGCACAGGAGGTTCAGGATTTCTTTCATGTGTTTTTCAGTTGTCAGTAGTTCCTTAAGGAACCCTTTTCTATGATTGATTAAACTGACAACCTCTGACAAAGGATATGTCATATTATATTCAACGCATAACAAAAACAGTACTGAACACCACATGAGTAATGTTTTGTTGACCTCTTTTAAGGGCCCTTAAACTCTGTTAATTCGATTGCCTGCAGTTCTTTGTGTTGTTGAATCTTTTGAGCTTCAACCTGTCACATTGCCTAGTTTGTGCTATCAAGGGTCTTTTCCATCTTCTCACACACTGAGTCACAAAAACACTAACTGTCTTGTTCTTCACACATCTCTTCCTTATTCATGAAATGCAGCAAATTCCATTCAACGCGACTCCATGGAGAGGCCGTTTGGTGAGTCATCTCTCCATAGTGTTACCTTTGAACGTGTTTATGTACGACTGATTCAAGCGTTACCTTGTGTTTGAACTTGTTTGAGTTTTTGTTCTCCTTCTTGTTCAGGTCAATGAAGTAGTGCGTGATGCGCTCCTTGCTGCGTGGCTCCATGTCCCAACAGATCTTGAAGGAGTCACAGGTGATGTTGCTGATCTTGATGTTCTGAGGAACGGGGAGCTCCTCCATCTCAGAGATGCTACCATCCTGGGATTTACTGCCTGAGTAAATGAAAAAAGTGAGCAATGTCAGTATAATAGAAACACAAAATGTACGACTATTAGAGATGGGACCAATCCGATATCAGTATCAGGGCCTGATACTAATCCGCAACACGATCTAAACACCTTATCTAAACATAAAAATGCATGACAAACACTTCACATTTGCATTTTGGAATGAAAAATAACAAATTTAAACTCTCAGCAATTCATCATGCAAAATTATGCAAATGAGGAACATCTCTAAGCCTATCACCTGCATATGTGAATGTCACAAGCCACAATCCTTCAGCATACACTAATACACAAGTTACATTACACAAACTACACAAGCTTTCCAGACTAAATTCAATTTCGGCATCATGTAATCTTATTGTGATCTTTGTTAGTTTGTTTGTGTTATTGTGTGACTTCGATGTTTTAAAAGGATAGTTCAGATTCACCACAGTCACACAATAATACAAACTAAAGGATTGAGGCAGCAGTATATCAGCAACTTTCATGTTCTGTGTGATCAAATTATTGTGATTTCAGCTTTAGAGCTTGGTTGATTTAAAGAGAGCGATATTTGGCTTATGTAATGGTGGTTTCCCATCCAAAACTAATTCTCTTAAAGCACATTTTTATTATCTCAGAAACTTCACACCATTTTAAATCAGTGTTTTAATATACCTTTAAATCTTGTATCTATGCCCAGCTTTTATTCAGCCCTCAAAGTGATCTTTTTTTGGCCTCTTTTCTTTTTTTACTGAGTATAAACCTTCCACACTACTGCAGTTTCGCAGTCATTACTCCACAGACAGCTGCACTAACAGTAGTATATCCACCATATCACACACACACACTCACAAAGAACTGCCTGTGTCACCGACTACCATATATGTTGCCATGGAAACACATCAGCCCTTCAATACACACACACACACACACACACACACACACACACACACACACACACACACACACCTCTATCTGCTTTCCAGAATGTACGCACCATTAAATATTTCAAACGCTGCTGATTGAATCTCTTCTCTCCGCTGCAGAGATGGATCCATTTATGATCAGCAGTAAGAAAAAAAAAACTCTTGCCACACTGCAGGCAATGCACTTGACCCTGCAACAATAACATTCAAAATGTTTCAGCCAGTTGTTTCAGTAGGGTAAACTTGGATGATTTCAGTTGTCATTCCTTGCATTTCTAAAAGATTTATCAAATAAGTTGATAAATCATACATTTTTCTGAGTTACATGCAGTACTTCTCATGTATTAGTCAGGTCCCTGTAAGTAACAACATGTAGTGGAGGCGTACTACTCAAAGTGCACATTGAGGCCAGTGCAAATGTCAAAACATGGCTGAATGAGAGCTTTGTAGAATTAGGATGAATATAGACTCTGCGTCACACTCGGGGTGACGCCCACTTGGCATCACAACAATGTGTTTTCTGTGCACGCTCCGGGGTCTAAACACGAGAGTGAGTAAAATGCAAGAATGCAGAATTTGGGAGTAATGCACAACATGGCTGGACTCTGTGGAGAGGAAACAATGGCAGAAGCAGCAGAGCATGGAACATCCATCTCCGCTCCTCATCAGCTGAGAGAAAAGCAATCCCATAATTGGGCCGTGTGGACTCTCCTGTCTCGCCTCCACACGACTCTCCAACAGCAGAGCACTTGTAGATTAATTCATTTTAGGAAACAGCCAAACAGAAGGTAATTCCTGCACCCAACGTGTACTCTGCCCTTGAGAGTTGAAGACAGATAAAAGTAGCCTCCTAGCTTGGCTCTTTCTTCACACCATGACTCATGATTGTCTTCAAATAACATCCATAAGAGACCAATGTACTGGATGTGTTCTTTACCACCAGACCAGACCAGACCCCCTGCTCACTTCTGTCCTAATCACTAGTTCCTAATCACAACTAGCAGATTACCAGATATAATCATCTTTAACCTAAAAACAGACCCCCTGTTGTTGTGTGCTTGGACCAAACTGTTGTTCATGACGAATGAAACTAAATATATCTCGTGCACTTGTGAATTTAGTGTGAGAAGATGACTTCTCAGTGATAAACAGTCAAATAAAAAACTGTTAGAAATCCTCACACTGCAGTAGGTTGGTGTACACTGTAAAAATAAACTTTAAATTTGTTTTGAAATAAAAAAAAAGTTAGTGTCTTGAATGAATTTTAAAAGACAAGTTGAGGTATTTTTGTAATGATTTAAAAGAAATACACTTCATATTAATTCAGTTTTACTTCAGAAAAGTGTTCATCAATCTCAGGAGAGTTTTAAATGTGATATCATGCATGCTGGGAAGTCTGCTAATTAGCTGGTCATGTTTCTTTATATACTTAATTTAATGAGCACATACATAGGGCGACTCCTGAGTAGAGCAGCAACAATTAATTGATTATGAATCAACAATTAAATTAATCATCAACTTTTTTGATAATCGATTAATCAGGTCGAGTATTTTCTTAAGTAAAAAACAGTCATAATTCTCAGATTCTCCTGACATTTTATAGACCAAACAACAAACTGATTAATCTAGAAAATAACTGTCAGATTAATCGACACTGAAAATAACTGTTAGTTGCAGCTCTCCTCCTGCAAAAATGTAAACAGGCTGGCAGTTACATCCTCAGATTAACCACACTATGCTTTGCTTTAAGACCTCCTCTCTCTGCTTTGATTTGTGAAAACATCTCGTCCTGCTGCTGGTCCACATTTAAAGCCCATCACATTATATTTTACCCCCCCCCCCCCCCCCCCCCACCAGCTGATGAGTTTGTCTTAGACTGAGAGCATCAACATGAGACATGACGGCGCAGAAATGCTCCATCAAGTCAGCAGAGACCAGGCAGTGATGTCAGCACTGCAAAGTCCCACCTGAGAATTTATGTTGCTGACCTTTGGCGAAAAACAAGAAAAAGACAAGGCCTGTTGTCATCCTCTGACATCTGCGTCAGGGAAACATTAAAAATACCCAAAGGAATGCTGCCAAGGATTTACTTTGCAAGTTTTCAAAATGCCTAAGTGAAGAGTTCTTACAAAAATGTTTAGTAATGCAGCCCATAAAGAACAGATGTGGACATTATTGCATATTTAAAGGAGGAATTTGCGATTTTTTATGGCTCAATAGCGTATCAGACTGTGGTGTTATCTACTGTGATATCATATTGTTAATTTATTAGTTTTTATTTTATTTTATAAAAGCACTTTTAGTGACTGATGCATTTTTTGTTTTGTAACTGTACGTACATAATTCAAACATTCATTACCAAAGACAATTCAAGCCAATTTTTTGCACATAGGTCATGGCTGGCTACTTTTATTTTATTAAAAAAGGAAAGCAGAAGCACTTTAAGTTAAAAGGAAAAAAAGTATACATCAGATTTATTATTTACAGGAGAAATATGTAACACCGTAACATTCAAAAATATTGACTTGGAGCCATAAATGGTACATTAAATGGGTTGAATCCTTATTTAATATACAATCTATGGTCAAAACAAATTGTTTCTCCCCAGACATTATATTTTGACAATGACAAGCAACCACGAGTCCTACGCTGTAAGTTGATATGTTGTTTATAACTGTCAGTTGTCTGTCAATGTATGGTTAAGCCAGTTATCCTGAAAACAAAAGCCCACTGCTCTGAAAATACACATTCTGGCAATGGTGTTCAGTGACCGCCTGTCTTACTGCATTGCCAGAATTAATTAACATATTACTCAATTTAACGGCTATAAACCTTCTAGAAGATTATTGGTGATTTCTTACAACTCATAAATAGACACTACTCATATCATGGTGATTTTATGATCTAGTACAGTAAATATATTACATATTTCTCCTTTAATTAACAACAATTTTTTCAAGTTGGCATTTTCTTTGTTTTTCAATATCATGATAAATATGACGACTCTAGTACATGACTGTTAACATTAAGCCAAACCAAACAGCAGAGATGAAAAACCTGCTAACTCAGTTGTGCCTGACAGATTCAGTTCCTTGTTCTCTGAATGTTAATGTCAACACTAATGTTTTGTTTTCCTCAAAAACTCTTAAAGTAGACCACATGTGGTCTTTTGCCCTCCCAGCTCCTTGTGACTCCACAATGCTGATTAAGCTCCTGTTTACTCTAATGCTCTCTTAATTAACCTGCAAATGGAGGCATTACACCGACAAAGTGAAGCTTTTCAAATGCAGTCAGATATCGCCTACATAACACTCTTGAGGCTACGCAGTCGAACTTAGAGGGATGTTATCAGGGAAAACAAGCTAAAGTCTTCAGTTTACTGAGGAAAAATCAAAGGAAATGCTCACGAGACAGACCAAAATGTAAGAAACATACAGAACAGTCATTAACAAAATTTAGATATAAAGAATTAAATTAAGCTTCTCGTATGGCAACAAATTAATGATCAAAATCAATAAATAGACTTAACCACAACTTGCTGGCTTTGTAGCCTTCCCTGCAGGTAAATACAGCGGCTTTGTGAGAGCTAGCACTAAGCTGTGCTCTGAATCCTCTGGGACTGTGAGAGCACAGGATGAAAGATGGAGGAGCGAAAGCCAAGCAGGATGAAGGTCAGGCGGTGAGGGAGAGAGTAAAATGCTTTTACAATCTCACACGGGAGGCCCAAACCCTCAGTTCTGACTTAAATTTATATGTTTGTATTATATCTTGGCTCTCTCTGCTTTGTACTGGAACCAGGGTGTAGCTAATATTCATTTTGTTGAGTCATAATTACCTTTCTTGTTATTTATTGCACTGTATTTAATGCTCTGCAGGAGGCGGAGGGTGGGGGATTTTTGCCTCATCATGATTAAGCAAGATGAGAGTCATTTTTTTTTTTGTGCGATGGCTTATGGGAGCACAGATTACTGATGTTGTGCACACATGCAGTAGGTACAAAATGACATAGGTGCATAGGCACATGTGCAAAGGAACAACCAGAGCAGCTGCACCCATTATTAGACTTGGGATAGAAAATGTGTGCTTTTGATTATTTTTGAAGACTTGAGCTACACCAAGGCAAAATCATTGCTGCCACAGAAAAAAAAACAACCAAACAAACAAACAAAGAAAAAAACAATGTACATCAGATCCACCAACCAGCAGGTGTTTTAGTGAGAAATCTTAATTTTTGAAATGGTACGCCTCTCATTCTCATTGTTTTTGTCACTAAAATAACGCAGCTGTGTTGGGGCGACAAAAATAAACGAAAAAAAAAAAGTTTGTATAGAAATACAGTTTATCTTTATGGATTATATTGATGCCAAATTGACAAGAATTCTGTTGACATATGACATGTTTTATTTTATGTCTCTAGAGTTGCGAGTTTTTACACACAAGTATGAATTTGTTAATATTTATATTTTTTAAAGGGTGTATGATGTAATATTTCCTCTGGAGAGTAAAGGGAGGTTTAGTTTAATTCAAGCTGCTAATAAAAAAAAATCAAAAATTCAAATTTTTTATTTTTATATATAATAGTACATTATAAACTGAGCTGAACAGTGAAAGAGCAGCTTTGTTGGTTATGATCGAAGGCTCTATATTGCAAGAATGGCACTATCAGGTGTTAAAAATTTTCCTGCATCCCTACTTTTAACTATAACTAGGCAGCATAGGAGCACTGTATATGCCTGAGCTAAATGTAGGGCACAGAAATATGTGTACTACAGCAGAACACAAGATGGAAATCCTACTCCATTGAATCTACTAAACCCTATTAAATGGACCTTATTGGGTATTGCCCTTTTACTCAGCGTGCAGTCAAATGCCACAGTGTGGAATAGCACTAGATGCAGAAGGATCAATAAAAATCTTGTTAACATGCATACGTAGGGCCATCGTAATGGCCCTCTGTGGTAGGATTTGTTCCAGTCACACCTTGCTTGATGCTATGAATTCCTTGTTAGGACGCTTTAATGGTGAAAGGAAAGTTATTTGATTTACATTTAGGTCATCTACATAATTTTAATGTAGGCTCTGAGTGGTGGCTGGTGATAAAAGCATCCACCCTGTGAGTGAAGGTCTCCATTTCAAAACAACTTTCAGTCAAGGTTAGTGTGGAAAAATCTATTTTCTGTGTACTGTTGGCAGGTGTGATCTAGTGAAAGAAAGACTTGGCATATGATAGTAGCACCGATTGTGTCTGACTGCACAAGTGGGCACTCAGTTCAGACAGACGAGCCTCCTACTGTTTAAGTTGCAGTGTTCGGTCTAAAATTGAACTGTAGTCATGAGCTGTGCGGCAGACACTCACAAGGCATCGATGTTCGCTGGCCTTTGAAAATCATACCTTTTGTTCCTCTCAATGCACAGGCTAGACTGAGACGGAGAGCATGAACAATCCCCCAGTTCATCAGGGTTACGCAGTCTGAGTTTCACCTTTACACATCAATAAGCTCCAGAACAGCAAACAAAGACCTGGTAAAGACACTTTAATAATAACGCAACCTTTAGTGAAGAGGAATCGACCCATCCCTATTCTTACAATTAAATAATCAAATACAGATGACCTTTAGAGAGGACAGATGTGTTTTTCAAACTGAATGAGTCATCATTTCTCATTTGCATTGAATTTGACTTTCCAAACAACAGGCTAAGGCTCCTTCAACTGTGTTTTGTGGTACAAGTCTTGAAGTTATGTAGCCTATAGAAGGATTTTATATACCAGCAGTCAGACTCTGAAAAAACAGGAAACAGGAAAATTAGAATTAAGTGGATTTTCAGGGTCAGACTACACTGCAATAAATCTCAAAGAATGTTCTATGTAATACAGTCAAGTCAATTGCAAGTGAGTGTATTATGCGGCTGATAAGTGGCTGCATAAGTACCTGTAACTCTTGCCAGCACAGTCATGGCACACAACTGCTCACACTGAACACTGGCCAAAGTAAAATGCCAGCTTACTCAGACGATGCTGTGTGCCATACGGCCGGCTTGCTAATGTACCATGTTGGAAGCTCTGCACAAGTCCACTTGTTATGACAGGAGATACCATTCTTTACAAAACTAGAGTCTACGAGAGTCTAAGACTGCACTTGGACACAGCAGTGCTCAGCATGCTAACGTGGTCACAATGGCAATTGTAACGTGCCATGTTTTCCATGTTCACCTTCTATGTTTAGCTTGTTAGCACATTTGCTAATTAGCAGTAAACAACATACAGCTTAGACTCATGGTAATGTCATAAAAAAGTCATTATTTCAAGATTGAGCTTGATAAACCCACAACTCTTCAACCTTCCATTGTTAAAACTGTGTTTAAACAATTAGAGAGTAAAAAAAAACTCCACTGCAAAACAAATTCACAGTCTTGAAGGCAGCCCTTCATATTGGGGCGGAGACATGCTGAGGTAGAGTAGAGTAGGGGAGAGCATCGTTTCGAGTGAGGTGTGTCCTTGAAAGAAATGTGAGGGACACCGTTCAAGTAGCCGCCTTGCATTAAATAACTTCGCAGCTCTATCTGAGAAGCCCAGATGATAGCTGGCAACCTTAAATTCGATCCCTCTGAATTGGATATTCCAGGCTGGCCTAAACCAGGGAGGGATGGCAAGATTTTAGACACAGGAACCCCTTACTTGTGGTCTTCACCTTCACCGGGAGCCCTGAGTGACAAGCATGACAGCCTTTAGGTCTCTGTCCCAAACCATGTGGGTCACTGGACAGAAGGGGGTGAGTCATTGTGATGGATTAACCCTATATCCTGGCGGGAACATGAATATCTTATTTATTTCATGGCAATCCATCCAATAGTTGTTGACATATTTCAGTCTGGACCGAAGTGGTGGATTAACTGACAGACCATTGCCATCCATAGATCCACAATGCTAGTATGGGCATGCAGCAAGAAAGGGCCTATATTTATTGTTTCTCCCACTGCCTATTTCATCTTGCATAACTTGTTCTTGTGGTGTTTCTCCAGCTCCACTGTGGTTTTGAAGGGATTTATACGTAATCCTTTTGTTCAAGTGTTGGGAAAACAATGCCATTGTCGACAAATAATTGGCAGGCTCTACAATGAGGGAGCTTTTCTTCAAGTTGACACAGTTACTGGTGACATGAAGGCACCTTTGGCAGATGATTTCCTATCCATCTACCTGTTTGTCTTGCTGTCTGTCTGTGGGCAAACACACGCTGCCAGAGCGAGCATGTCACAGCTAGGACGGCAGCATTTCAGGCCGAGAGATTTCAGACAGTGCAGACACAGTAATCAGTTGCAAAAATTGGCAGACATCCATCATGGCAACTTAATTATGTCAGCAGCCACGGCACAAAGGCCTTGCAAGACATGTTGTGTATTTCATTATCCCTTATAAACACACATTTACTGGGGGTATAAAATCAAAATGGTGGTCTGAGGCAGGGACTTCTTTCTGCAATTTTCCCACTACTCATCACACTTAGAAAAACCTTCCCTACACCCGCTACTTATTCATGTCACAACCCATCACTAAACTGAACCATTAGGACCGTAACATCCCCTTGGACACAGGGGACACACAGGGACACACAGGGACAACTTGTGTCCCACTCTTTCTTTTGTGCATTGAAATGCTCAAACAGTCCTCAGTGTATGTGTGTGTGTGAGAGAAAGCTCTTTCCCACAGACAGTAGGCCTTCTGAGGCTGCATGCATTTCCATTTGCTGGGTCAGCAGAGGCACATAAGCCTCTCATGCTGGCAATTAAATATTAATGGATTTGAAAGATAAATTTAGAAAGCTACGTGGAATTGAAATGAATACAGTCCTTGGGAAAATGTACGTATTGACCAGATAATGAAACAGCTAATTTCCAAGAAGGCTAAAAGTGGACTATGCAGTCTTCTACATGGGTGTGGCAGGGAAGTGAGAAAATGGTCAAAATAACAGGAACACCAATATAATCCAATTGACTAGGGCTACAACTAATTATTTTCATAGCCATTTTATCTGTTCATTATTTTCTTGACTAACTGATTAGTTGTTTGGTCTATAAAATGTCTTTGCCAAAGCCAAAGATGACATCCTCAAATATCTTCTGTCCGCAACCCAAAGATATTCAGTTTCTCATAGAGGAGAAAAGAAACAAGAAAATGGTCACATTTAAGAAGCTGGAATTAGATAGTTGTGACTTTTTTTTTCTTTGAAAAAAACAAACAAACCGATTAAACAATTTATTTAAGTCAAATAATTAATTGATGCAGCTCTACAATCAACACTACACAAGCCATTATAAAAAGAATTCAACATCTCTAGTAGACATCCCTCACGATGAAGCTCAAGTATGTCGTCCACAGTAATAAGTTAATTGCATGTATTGAGCAGAGCAGTACAGATGATAATATGCGTGTTTGCATGAATTATCTGAACTATGAATTCTATGAACTACTCAGCTGTATGACAACCATCAATTGCTCTGCACACTCTGCACAGAAGGTAGACATTTTAACTGTGTTGATCCATAAACAGTGAGTATGTGGGTGTCTCAAGGACACAGAGACACTATTTACACTGGGTAATCTATTTGGTAAATAGGAAAGTGGCTCTTGCGCTGCAAACACCGGGCCCAATAAACCTGCAGCACAGGAAGTACAAAGCTGGCACATGCAAGGTCCATTAGAGAAGTCCAGCCCCAGTAGCTGATATACCATTACTAAAATTACAGCTTTAGAATCAGGCCAGCAAAGCACTAAGAGGATATAAACTGCGTCCTGCTGTATTACATTATGAGGAGAAGCTCTGGCAGATGAGAAAATGAGGCAGTTTGGTACAATGACTGCACTGTGATCAGAGGCTGGGGGGTGTTTGGACACACCACTGACTTCATGAGTGCCTTATAAACAGCCAATGCAAACACAGAGCAAGAAAATCTGGTATAGCGGTAACACTGTACAGTAAGGGTCCATTAATTAACTTTAGTTAGTAATAATTCATACATTTTAATTATAAAGATGCAATTAAGATTAGCTAATACTGTAATCAGCATTAATTAACAGTTAATTAACACTATAATAAGCACTGAGTAATATTGACAAATGTCTCTTGTTAACAGTCATTAAAGTTTTACAGGTTAATTGGAGCACTACCTAATGTTAATTAACAGGCAAGTTCACAGCTAAGCCATTTCATTAAGAGAAACTTGTTTCTATAAATGTTTATTTAAGGGTAATAATTGCCCACTTGTCCATCCTCCAACTTATGACTTATTTTTGGGAAAGGTTTAGATCAGTGGACGCACTTCATGGTCTTCATGTAGAGGTTTGCTTGTTCCTTTATCTTCATGTAGATGTTAAATTTTTTTTACCCTAGCCTTTAATTTATTGCACATGTTATATATGCATTACTTAGACATATTTAGACATGTGTTAATTCTAAATAAGCATTACTTAAGCATAATTAGCCATGTACTAATGCTGAATACGTGTTACTTTACCATTATTAACCATGTATTCATGATCTTTGTTACCCTCATTGTTTAGTTGAAAACATGTATCCCTTAGTAACACTTAATATATACATAAGGATAAAGAATAAGCATTATTTAACCATAATTACCAATATATTAATTTTCTTTGTGACACTTATTGTTCAGCTAAAAACAAGTTAGGACAGAAAAAGCACAACTAAATCCATTCAACTATCAAAACGGTGTGATCCCATTTCATTGCAATGGGTGTGAATTAATTAACAGTCTTGATTAAAAAGCGATCTCTGGCCTCAGATGTGGAATCAATTGTGTGTAATTGCTCTGATGGGTGTGTTGTAGGCCCGTGCACACGTGGGTGCAGCCATGTTTGAGCCTCTCATTCTCTCCTGATGATGACTTGCTTTTTCCCCTCTCCACCATTAAATTCGCATCAGAGTGAAGCTGCCTACTCGTGTAAAAACTGCTTATCCGTTTTGACATTTTAAAACTAGCTTATAGATGCCTTCTAATCTATGATCAAATGTATATAAACTCTTTCTTTGATTGCAAATATTCAGAAAACTTTTGATTTTGGAGAAGTCAAACGCTGACTATCCAGCATGGATGCAGCTGGATGACTTGATGAATTATAAATGTAAACGCAGGAGGGAGAGTTTTTCATTAGTTGAGGATGGGATGTAAGACTGAAAACTAAGTGACTGCTATTCTGAAAATTTACAGGGAGTCATACATCACAGTATGTTCAAATAAACTGATTATCTCCCAGAGAAATAGACAAGAGGCAGCGGTTCTAGGCGGGGTGGCTGCCGGTCTCTGTCCCTGTCTGTGGTGCTGAAATAAAGCCACTTGTTTCCTCGCTGTTGCACATTCCATTTGTAGGAATATATGCATGTCTTTTGTGGATAGACGCTTCTCAAATGAATGAATGAACAAAACCCTGTTGCCCCTGTAATCACACTCAGCTATTCCACACACGCACAAGCGCACCATCCATCCCTGCATCCATCCAACCAAGGAACCGGTGGAGCGACTGGCCCCTACTCCCTTCAAACACACAATAAGGGTACAGCATGCAGCTAAACCCCCATGACAAAACAGACCGAACGCGCTGCAGCGGATTTGAAATTGACAAAAGGATATAATGCACCAATGTTTTGCACAAATGTCTCCAAATCAAAACCTGTCCTTACCATCTCGTTCGCATAACTGTATGGCGTCCAAGCTCAGGTCCTTGATCATCCCCTCGCAGGGACTTAATGGGCTGGTGATGTTGTGCGCCAAGCCTGGTACCTCCATCTCTGCTGCGGAAGAGTCTGTCTGGATGCTGCTACTGCTGATTTGCGCGTTAAATATCGTCCACGGCGCTCGAACCACAGCAGGCTTCCGTTCGGGGTCGTCAACGAGGGGGGAAAGAAAGAGAAAGAGAGACCGCTTTCCAGTCGTTCCGTCGCTCTCAGCTCTCCTCTCCTCTCTGTCTCCTCTCCTCTGGGTGGTGCGGCTAGTGGCGCGTCAGCGGAATCGTCACGGGCGCGAACAGCACGAACCGCCAGTTTATGGCATAGCAGCTCCTGCGGAGAGATGCGTTTAAATGCACGAAGATATCAGTCTGTAGGTTTATCTAGTTTCATACTCTCTTCTTCTTCTGTGCTTGCAGAGCCACAAGTGTGTGTGCGCGCGCTATGTCCGTGCGTTATTCCGCCGCGGGACACTATGAACATGAATAGTTCAGAGGATTAGTGCAGAGACGTTCCGCAAATTCAATGGCTTCTTATGTAACCAGATTAGGCCGGTGTTCCCCCTCCGGTTCAGGTCTCTATCCAAACCGTCCACACACTCCTGTTCTCTGCTGGTTCACGTTCAACGTCATCCCACCCAGGGTCTCTCACATGTCCTTATTTGGTGAGGTGTAGCCCTCCATTGCAGGAGCGCAGGTGCAAGTGGAGCACAGAGTAATGAGCAGGGGGCTGACTATGACATACTGCACCACATAATGAATGAACAGGCTCAGCTTTTCCATTTTAAAGCCCGTCCTCCTCGCATTGTAATGGCACATAATGAAATGCAAAACCATACTTCACGCGCGGCTGTGGGGTGTGTGTTTGTAATTATCTCACACAGACTACACCCTCTTTATCAGTGACTCCCAGGAGCAGGATTTCCAAGGCACGAAAGGTCAAGTGCACGGCTAAACTGTTGGGTGAGGGCTGCAGGCGCCTCTTACAACGCCATCACGCAGTCATTTTCGTTCTTTTATTTCCTAAAGCAGTGTTGTCCCCTCTCCATTCTCCATAGGGAAGCATCAGAGTGAAGCCATGTCACTTTCTGTTTGTTTTTGTCTCTCTCAGTGTTACGCAAGGCGCCCTGAGGTGAGGAGGCAGTGTTTATCTATTCAGCGGACAATGAATTCTGCAGCTGCGCCTATGGGACCCCTGAGTCATGCTGTCAGAGAGGGAAGTGCCGCACTACAGACTACACTGCTGATTTATAGGATGGAAGACACCCTAACTCATCTCTGAGTAAGGTTCTCTGACACATCATCACCACCTCTCTGACATACAGAGGGAACACTAAAGGTACATGAATTATCATTAATTAGTACATGACTTGAAAGCATGAATTCACAAGCACAGGTGAATGTTTTTGCGAATTCATGCTTTTTGATGCCTCTCACATCTTTTGGCTCTTCCCCCTTTCAATCCTTGAACAAATATGTTATAAAAATAAACTTTAGTTATGGTGGTGTGCTTAGGATGAATATGAGGAGTCACACAGCCTCAGGAAAGAAGCTGTTCTGAAGTCTGGTGGTAGGACAGTGGATACTTCTGTATCCTTTGCCAGAAAGCAGCAGGGTGAACAGGTCCTGTCTGCAGCTGGGTATTGTCTTTTAGTATCCTCCTCCTTCCTCCTTTTTTCTGCATTGCTACTGTCTGTACTGTACTGCACAGAAAGATCATGGAATAGTCCATGTTAGTGGGGAGGCTCTGACACGTTAATGAATTAGGTATTTTGATGCCTTTATAAAGTAAGAGTTTTTAGAAAGACATAATTAATTAGTGGAAAATTTAAAATTAAAAAAACTTTCTTCAAGGTAGAGTCTGTAGGATTTGTGTGAGCTGTTCTTAAATGCATCAGGATGTCAAATACCAACATTTTGAGTTGGTGTGATGTCTAGAGCACAACAAAACAATGAGGAAAAAATAAGGAAATATAGACAGGGAGCAGGGTGTCTGGAGATACAGACACCACTTCTACTGGGTCATAAGCCATTAACAGGGATTATGAGTCTATAAAGTGTTTTGTTTTTTTGTTTTTTATTTTTTGGAAAAATGTGTGTTCCACAGTCATTAAAAACAATTGGGGAAGCAAATGATACAAAGTTTAATTTTAGTTAAATAAAGGTGTAGCATGATAATATCAGCAAACACTTGTTTATTTCCCCCGCATAAATCATATTCATTTATTTTTTTTTCACTCTATTTCTCTTCTGGTTATCCATGATCTGCCTGCCACGGCTTGTATATTCTTGATAGTTTAAGAATTACATGAATGAATTCATGCTTTTGCATCTATTCAGTCAAGTACGAAATCATGATAATTCATACACCCTTTGCTATGAAGTGTTACCGATATAGAAAACTAGCTGGTGCGCATTTTCATGCACATTTGAGGATTAGAAAATGGGGTTATGGCGGCCAGGCGAATTAAAATCCTCGTAAGCTCATAATCACGGTGGCATTCAGATTCAGTAGGAAACATATTAGACGCACCACTGATGGCCTGAATTCATTCCACGTTCAGATTTCATGAGTGCAATGCTGCATCTGGCTCAAATTTCCTGCCTGAGAAACACAACTCATTAATAGTGAAGGTCAGCATGCTGATCACTCACTGCAAACACAAAGCCATCTGTGTGTGAGGAGAAGATGCTGCTGGGTTCACTGTGAACTGATCTATAATTTTAAACCAGAGTCATCTGTGTAGAATTATGCTTTTATATGTATACTATGAGACTGACTTACAAACTGCCCCCCTGCTGTCTAAGATGGCTTGATTACTAAAGAGCTTTGCACTGATATCCACAGATTAACATGGCATCTGTTTAAATGACTGTTTCGTCTATAATTCCTTAAACCAGTGAGTGAGCTCATCAGACATCTATGGCCAGTGATCAAAAATATGGACAAAAAAAACAGGATCTCAGCTATTGGCCCTCAATACACCAAAATTCTAAATAAATCTCATTGTTATGTATGCCACCATGCATCTTTGTCTTCCTCCGCCTTCCCATTTACCCGCTCTGCCTGCTCTGCTTATCTGCTATCCGGGAGAGGAGGAGGAAGAGGAGGAGGAGGTGGAGGATGAGGCTGACCGATTCTGGAGGGTTCCTTCTCATCCTACCTCCATCCGTCCTCCTTGCCATCCCTCTCTCCACCCACCCGTTTCCCCTCCAGCGAGAGTCATCATGTGTTAGCGTCAGTGTTTCCAGTAGAGCTGCAGGAGGACGAGGGGAGAGCGACACTGTGTCCCATGTAACACACACCCAGCCAAGTTCATCCCTTCCCCCCTCCTCCTCCTTCATCTAACATCCTTCCTCTTTTCCTCTTCATCTTTTACCTTTTTTCCCCTCTCTATATTCCTTCTTTACTGCCTTGTCTCCTTTTCTTTCTGTCACTTTCCTGCACTGTCTCTGCTGCAACTCCACATCTCGTAAAGTGCATGTTACTTGGCAGGGTGTGTTTGTGTATGTGTGTGTAGACTATATGTCACAGTGAGCCCTGTAGTGGCAGTCCACTCTGATTTGCTCACTCTGCTGTGCTCAGAGGCCACATGAGCCAACAGTGACAGATGGAGGAATAGCAGGGAGAGAGGTGTAGTAAGAGTCGGAGAAGACAGGCCAAATAGGTGATCCAAAATCCAGATATCTCTCATTATTTTACTACTCCATCTTTGCCCATCTCTCACACACCCACACACAATGTAGAAAAATACACACATTTTTTTGTTTGAACTTAAAAAATGTAGTTGCCAGGTTGCCTTAAAAAATTAAGGCAAGGCAAGTTTATTTGTATACATTTCAACAAAAATAGCAATTCAAAGTGCTTTACATAAGAGGCCGCAAGGATCAAAGGATCATAAGGCAATATATGAGATATGTGAAAAGATGTAGAGATGAGTTTTGTAATGAGTCAAAACAAACTTTTCTAGTCAAATAAACTTGATATTAATTCAGCTATACATGAGAAAGCATGCTCAAGCTTAAGGTGTTAAGTTGATCTGACAACTCTTTAGTCACACTAACAAACATTACAAACAATTTTGTTTTTATCATATAATTTCTTCAACCTGTAAAAAAGGGTTTTAGGAGAGCTTTAACTCTAAAACGGTGCATGTTGAGAAGTCTGCTAATATGCTGATCAGAAGAAAAAATAATGTTTATGATCTACAGTGTTCTGAAAATAAATCTAAGTTTAATTAATTTTAATTAAATAACTGATATTTAGATTTAAATTTCCATAAAATGGCTGGTGGAGTGCTTATGGTTTACAAGTTTCCTGTGAAACGGGCAGCTTAGGAGGGACTTGATGCAGACAGATATGTCAGAGAGAGCTGAATCTTCCTGGACTGACTGGGACTAAAATGGCCTCAGAGACCAATGGAGGCCAAAGCCAAATGCCAATGTGTTTTTCTTGCTGTTTGACTCCTGGCCCGCTGTGGCTGAGTCATGGTTCACCAAACTAACGGCAGTTAGCAGCTAGCTAAGTTACTTTTGTAACAAACTATCTTCCCATCGGGAAACTCTGTAAACGACTTTGGTATTGTATACCCTGTCGGTCTCAGAGGCTGTTTTATTACCGAGAGGCTGCTGAGCCAGGATAACAGTTAGCGACTTTAGCAAAAAGTAAAGCCATCTGTCCATCAGAAAACTCTGTAATTAAATAACCGAGAGCTGAAGCTGAGCAGCTGGAGGACATCAGAGGGGAAACCAGAAAATATTGTCTCTGTAAACTATGAACCAGTCTCATTCTCTTCACTGAACTCCAGTGAACAGATGTATTCCCCTACCATGCTCTACTGCATCATAAGCGGGAAAGCGTTTCATCGGATACAAATTTAATAACAATGTTACTTGGTAAACTATGAAAAACCATTAAAAATACCTGACAATACCTACAAAATTAATTTTTTGTCATTGTGTCAGATACTGGTGTGTAGGTAACATAATGCAATACATATGTAATAAAAACATTTAAACACTGATTTTGACATCAGGGAAATATTAAGTCAATGAAAAGATTGGCTGAGTCCAGTACATTCCTGTGTGATTTTTTACACTGTGCACACGCCCTGTGGTCGCTGCACATCACTTCTCATCCAAGAGGTCAGTTATGAGCCAGTTTATGGAGCATGTAGGCCACAACATTTTACATTAGCAGAAAACAATTCCAAGTCTCCAGGGTCTAATGTGTGTGTGTGTGTGTGTGTGTCACTGCGTACCACAAACACATTTGTCTGTGGGAAGCCAATGAAGCGTGTCATTGATTTGAAGTGTGAGCTCCGGCCTTAGCCGAGCTGCAGTGTGATTGATAATGGCCGTGTGTGTGTGTGTGTCTGAGAGTCTCCAAATGAAATCCACAGTTTATCTGAGATATTCAAGAATGAAAACGCCTTCACCCTCATCTTGTAGTTACAGTCAGATTTAACGAATAATGAAACTCGCTGTCAGCCAACATGCAACAACAAGCCCACACATTTTAATCAGGAGAGGCTAATTAAAATCAAGGCTGAGAGTTATTAATAAAATGAATTTAATTAATTAATGAGGGTGCACAATAGAAGAAGCTTAATGGAATAGTTTGACATTTTGCAAAATACGCCTATTGGCTTTTTTGTTTCAGAGAATTAAAGGAGATTGATATCACTCTCCTGTCTGTGAGAAAGTGTTGCACTGGCTGGGAAGAGGTTCAGGGGAGAGAAACAAGTGGTTATGTGTGTAAGCTGTAACAGTTTGTCTGGAGAAAAGCGATGCAGGGTATGTTAACAGACAGCAATCTCTTAAGAAGTACAAGTACAGTGAGCCTGCAGGTTAGCCACACTGTTTTTGTTATTTTACCAAGGACACTTCAACCTCGGGTTAGCTGTTGCTGTGGCAAGGGAATAAATCTCGGCTCCACTGAGCTATCAAACGCCCATCGCCTGCTCATTGTTCTTCCTGCTTCTTCCTAGTTACCCTACAACACTACAAGATAAATATGTAGCTAACTTAGAGTCAGCAGCCAGCTAACTTAGAGCAAACAGCTAGCCTGGCTCTGTCTGAAGGTCAGAAAATCTAGAGACTATTACTTGGCTGGGAACAATAACGTCCTGGAGCCTCTGTTAGTTGTCTGGTCAACGTGTAAAACCACAACTTCTTTTTACACTTCAGGTTTTTGAACAGATTAAGCCAACAAGAAATAATGTGTTAATGAGCTTTAAAGGTGCTAGTAGGTGTTTTTTTTACCTTAGGATAGAGCAAGGTTAGCTATCTTCCTTTGTTTCCAGTCTTTATGCTAAGCTAGTTTAAGTGGCTTCTGGCTCTAGCTTAATATTTACTGACCAGACATACTGTAAGAGTCTTCCTTTAAGAGATGTGTCTGTGAACAGTGTTTGTGGATTATACCTCATGGTGAAATTGTTCTTGTTGTCATAAACTGCAGAGCGGTATTCCTTGATGGAGACAGCTCTTGATGGATGACACCTGGAGGATCTCATGGCTCTAAAGAAAACCTGAAGTGGAGGTTGGTCACGCAGACGCTGAAACAACAGCAGACAGCAGCCCAAAAAGTTAAGTTCAGCATCAAGATGACAATCAGTTTGGTAGATGAAAAGAATAAATGACTTTCCTAAAATGACTGAGTTGAGATGGAAAAAAAGCATAAACAAGAGAGAGTGAGGTTATGAAAAGTAGGGTTCCTAATTGAACTAAGCCTCATTTTAGGTTGGACCATTATTTTACCTCCTGTGAAAATATATCTGCAAGGCCGAGAGCAAAATAACTGTTTTTTTTTTTAAAGAGTTGACTTATCCTGAAAAAGGAAAAGTTCACTACAGTGGTGGAAGAATATTTTGTCTAAAAATATTATTTTACAAGTAGAAGTCCTGAATTCAAAATGTTAGTGAAGTATTATCAGAAAAATGCACTTAAAGTACCAAATGTAAAACTACTCATGCAGAATGGCTCTTTTTACAGCGTTATATTATCATAGAATATGAGATTTTATTTTTATCACTAATCACAATATCACAAAACACAAAATCACAACATTTACCTCTGAAATGTAGTGGAGTCTATGTAAAGTAGCATGAAAAGGAAATACACAAGTACAGTACAAGTATATCAAAACTGCACTTAAGTTCAATGCTTGAGAAAATGTTACTTGCCAACACTGATTACATCCTTACCTGAAGCTAAAAAGACTGAGAGGCAAACAAAGCACACTTTTGGATCTTTCATAGAGACAGAAAGCTGTTGTCATGTTGACATGACAACTTTATTAAGTCTGTTTTGAACATCTTCGCATTATTACTGCACAATCTCATACTGAAATCATACCACTGAATCTGCATCAAGAGCTGCAGACACACAAACAACAACAACATGTTGTGCTTCAGTGAAATTTGTGGCATTTTGCATGTGAAAAAAAAAATGGACAAAGAGGAAAACAGTGACACAGTGAGCCAGACTTATGAAACACTGTGAGCATATTGTCCATTGGATCAGAGCCAGGTATGGCGAGGGAGCAACCAAGTCACAGTTCCTCTCATTTACACCTTTCCTGCAGAGGCAAGCTGCCCACGAGAACAATATGTGATGCCGTGGACTCGGCTGGTCTTCAAGTGGGGAGGCCGCCAGGATGCAGAATAAATGCATGGCTGGGCAGTGATAAAAAAAGGCTCCTTTTCTCTGCAATTTACCCGTCTTTCACTCTCCGTCTCTCACAATGGAACATGAAATTGAAATTAGTCATGCTGGGCACTGAGAATGATTGCCAGCTGTGCCGCACATGTAATTGCCCTAAGTGAGGCAAAGAAGGACTTTGATGTTCTTGATTTAATGGTGTCTTTCTGGAAGTGTTATACATGTAGGATTTTTATGTTCCCGTGGAAGATGAAACTCTTTTCTGAGTAAAGCAAAACTGGGATCTCATCATAGTTCTCATCTGTTTATCATGAGAATTTGTCCGCAAACACTACAATGAATGTTTTTGTCGACATCCTTCCTACACATTACCCCGTGTTCTTTATTAGGACATACCACTATTTATGACCCGTTCAGTGTTGTGGTGTTAACATAAAGGCGTTATGTGATCTTTACCTCGCAGAGCTCCTGTGGAAAATAATAACAGAGGAGGAGAAAGTGAGTGAGTCACAAGCTGCCACGGAACAGAGTTCAGTGGCACCACCTGTTTCTGTTCAGGGCTCATTTACGTTGGATGAGAGGCTCTCTGTATGTCTGTCTACTCACCATCTGAACATTAATTTGCTGCCATAAACACAGAGGCCTGTGGATGAGGTTTGGACCAGTTTAATATGAAATGAAATGGAAAATCACCCTTTTTTTTTTTACCTCAGGCAGCTTGAAAATGTGTTTGTTTTGTATTTTGTGAACAGTTTTGGATATATAAAAAGTCATAGAGATGTCCACCCTCTCTTACATATAATGAAACCAAATGGCAATCAACTTGAGGTGCTCAAAAAAAAGAAAAAGAAAAGAGGAAACATTTGAACATTTCCAATAATGTCTCTTTCCAGAAATCATGACGTGGTTACTCCATCAAACTTGTTAGGACCAGTTTCATGTAGGAACTACTTTATTTCTAGGAGAAGAAAAGTAGTTCTGGTAGATTCTACCATATCATGGAAAGAAAGTAGTTCTGAGAAAAGGCAGACAAGTTTCAAACAAAATTGAAATTACATATTTTTCCTTCTGTCTCTTTAAGTGTGCACATTTCAAAATCTAAATTCTGAGATTTAAAACTACAAAGTAAAGGAGCCAGACAGATCTATCAGTCAGTCAGTATTGGGCTGTCACTGCTATATCTGTCCATTTCAGTACACTGTAAATGCAAACATTGTCCTTACTCAGAGCCAGTCCTGACCTCCATGGGGCCCTAGGCAAAATTCCACTAAGGGGCCCTCCAAACTGACTGGAGAGCCACGTAAACCACTTACCACACAGTCACACCCCAGTGCTTCCACTACAAGCCCTCCTTCTTCCAAACAGTTTCCTCCATCTGTCGGTCAAAGAACAAGTAGATCAACATAATCAGGTACAAAATAACAATAGAATATTTTTGTGTAGGATCTTAAAATAATTTCCATCTTGCATTAGTTCAGAGTTGTAATCAGTGGTGCTACACTACATCCCAGAGGCAAATACTGTACTTTTTAATCCACAAAGTTAAAAAAAAACTGACTGTTTTCTGACTTTTTAGAGATACATGGTTCTCACAGGACAGTGATGCTACAGACATTTGATGATCTTATAGACCATGATGCATTGCTGTAGATTAAACTTGATCAAGGGGGTGGCACTTTACATCATTAGCGGTGATGTCCAGCTCACAGGAGAAGCCAGATGTAGCTAGTTACTGTAATTATTCAGCAAAACAGAGGGGCCAGGTGCAGCTACGTAGGGGTGGGGTGTGTGGTGTGTGGAGAGGGCGGGGACTATTTGCATATTCATGATTCCTTGAATAGTAAGTGAAGGCAACGTGTCAAGCTGTATGTAGGCCATTTTTAGAAGGCATTTGAACTTTTGCAAAAACCCAATAAACATCTATTACTTTCTGATAATTGACATCTTGTCAGCCATGACTCCTTAAATAGGCACGATTACACTGCAACAAGAATAAAATAAAATTTATAGTAACTTGCAGAAATTAGCTGATAAATTGCTGTAAATACATTTCACAGTATGATTACTGTTAAAGTAATCACAATACCAAAGTACTGTAATTGTTATGATGACAATAATCAGCATGCTGTCTTGTTTATCACGATACTAATTCAACTACTGTAAAAGGCATCACTGTATTAATTTAATACTATAAAATAATAACTGTAGAGTAATTACATACTGGATTGACACTTTAAAGACAAAAATCTAATTAAATTCAATTCACTGAACTTTTAAATCTTTTAAATCTTTTAAATCTCTGTTTTTGTTTGGTCATTTCACATTAATCAGAGTTCAAAATAATGCTAAATGTTGTCTGAATGAGTAAATGTCTGTTTGTGGGTCATACAGCTGTGTATACTCTGATTATGGCCGCTTTCTCCACTGGTGGTGGAGAGATTTGAACATGTAAACTCAGCTTATTTAACCACCTTCTTGAAAAGTGCTGCGATATTTGTGCATATCCAAAAACATGTTGATATCAAATATTATTCCGATCACAAATGTGAGATTTTCTTTTGTGCATGTATCTCTACCCCAGTCCTCCAACTGTTGGCTATTTGGTTTGTTTACAGCACAGATCAGAAGAGACTGTGTGTCACAAACTGCTGTAAAAACCCCAAATGAGACACATATTCTGGATTTGCTGTTTACATGTCCAAAGAATGCTCCTAAAACCAGAATAATACCAGCATATCCCACACTATCATAAATCTCTGGCCAGGTTTCAGTTGTTTGGTCCATTTTTTCACACAGTAAAACCTAAAACATCTCAAATAAATTGATAATGTATCACACAAAGCTTCTAGACTTGACAACAGTTCAGTTCTGTATCAAAAGAAAAATCAAACCCCAAAAGTTTGTGAAACAAGAAAATAAATGGCAAAAAAAGGGGGAAGAATGAAGACCTGGCTTCAGCAGACTCACCGTGTTGTGGAGGGAGTTTATTGATTGCTGTTTCCGGAGACATCTGAACTTTTTGGAGGACTAACTTGGCGTCTTTTCACCCGCCAGCATTCAGACATGATCATGTGACTTTTTACCTCCATTTTAGAGGAAGTTGCGTGAGCAGACTACTCGAAAACCGGTAGGTGATTGGTTGTCAGAATGGACAGGTGACAGGAGGGCGGGGTTAATTAATTACAATTAATTAATCAATTGATTCTCGCAGGGACAGGGCATGTCAATGATCATTACTGTAAATATGACAGAATTTGCCAAAAGGCTAGTTTTTATTATTTTAATCTGCCACATGCCAAACTCAATGTCACCAACTTTCCAGAAACATTTTGAAGAAATGACAAGAAAAGAAAGCTGAATAACAAAATGCATATAATTCATAAGAAAAAAAACATTTTATTTCTTCATAAAGAATTTAAATAAAGCTAATATCATATCAAATATCTGAATTTCTTGATTATTTCATATGATTTTATTTCATTAATATTTTGTTCTCCTTATTCATTTTATTTATTTTATCATTCTATTTTATTATTTTATCTTTATTGTTCTTTTTCACCTGTAAATCTTTTATTTTCATATTTTAGCTGACTAATGAATCATGTCTTTTCATGATGAACAACTACAAAATTAAAGCTAATTATTTCCAACTTCACTTTGGCTCTTTTTTTTTTTTTTTTTTTAAAGTCTTAGCATTCTGTAAACCAGGGACACTCAACTTGTTTTGCCAGAGGGCCACTTATGCAAAATGACAGGAGACCAGAGGCCAGTTAATTCTAAGTACACAGTTTTATCTTACAGTATTCATATTTACCTTGTTCTGGATTGCAAGATGGAGGATTAGAGCTGCTCCAGGACTTCAAAGAGGCAGGTTTAACTTGAGCTCACTGCTGTTTGTAATATCTAAATCAGGGGTGGACAAACCTCCCTTCATGAGCCAAAACTGAAACTTACTGTTGGGCCATGAACCAAGAGCACAAACTTAATGTATTGTATAGTTAAGATACAGACTGATACAAAGATCCCAAGTTCCCTTAACTTCCTGCACAAAGAGTTGCTCTACCTCTACATTATGCAAAAATAATTAACAATTAGGGATCCTATTTTAAGAGTTTTTCAAAATATTTTGGGGGCTTGTGCCTTCATTGGATAAGACATCTGACAAACAAAAATAAATTAGTATACATAACTTATATCTCATCACTCCTATATTTATGGGATTTTTTTTTAATTAAACCTAGAAACATCTGGCGGGCAGAATCATTATGGGTCCCAACTTTGGTCTGAGTACCCCACTTTGGGCAGCCCTGATCTAACACAAGAACAGTGGCAAAGTTGCCCTTCAAAGGAAGGAGTGATTCATCTTCCTGATCTTTTGATTCAATGTGAAAAAAGCACATTGTGGAAAACTGTTACATGAGATGTTTGAAAGCATTTTTTTAATAACCAGAACTTTAAAATTCATGTACTAATTGCTTGCAATAAAAAAAGAAGAAATCTGTAATATGACCATGATATGTCTGATATGATGATATGAAATGTTTCACTTTAATCAGAGTTCAAATTAACCCTCTATTGTACACATTATGATGCCAGTGAGGGAAAAAATGTTTGGAGTGTTTTTATGTCTCAAAATAGACTAAATAAACATAATCTGAAGAAATTTTATTTTTATTTTTGGAAGTTTTTGGGGTTCGTTGCCTGTAGGCAACATTGTACCATAATGGTGCATAAGTGAAAAAGAACGTTCCTTTTCCAATTTGAACATTGCTTGTTTTATAAACATATGCAAAAATATTCAATAACATCAAGAAGTCACAATTCATTTTAAATTTTAAATTAAAAAGAATTATGAAAAGAATTTGAATATATATGTATGTATGTATGTATGTATGTATGTATGGTCATATATATGTATGTATGTATGTATGTATGTGTGGTCATATGTATGTATGTATGTATGTATGGTCATATGTATGTATGTATGGTCATATGTATGTATGCATGGTCATATGTATGTATGTATGCTCATATGTATGTATGCATGTATGTATGTATGTATGTATGTATGTATATATGCTCATATGTATGTATGCTTATATGTATGTATGTATGGTCACATGTATGTATGTATGCATGGTCATATATATGGATGTATGTATGTATGCATGTATGCTCATATGTATGTATGTATGTATGCATGGTCATATGTATGACCATATGTATGTATGTATGTGTGTATGTATGTATGGTTATATGAATGTATGCATGTTCATATGTATGTATGGTTATATGTATGTATGTATGTATGTATGTATGAATGCATGTATGTATGGTCATAAGTATGTATGTATGCATGGTCAAATGAATGTATGGTCATATGTATGTATGTATGTATGTATGGTCATATGTATGTATGTTTGTATGCATGGTCATATGTTTGGCCATATGAATGAATGTATGCTCATATGTATGTATGCTCATATGTATGTATGTATGTATGTATGGTCATATGTATGGCCATATGTATGTATGTATACTCATATGTATGTATGTATGCATGGTCATATGTATGGCCATATGTATGTATGTATACTCATATGTATGTATGGTCATATGTATGTATGTATGTATGTATGGTCATAAGTATGTATGTATGTATGTTCGTACGTATGTATGCATGGTCATATGTATGCATGGTCATATGTATGTATGTATGTATGGTCATATCTATGTATATATGGTCATAAGTATATATGTATGTATTTATACTCATATGTATGTATGTATGCATGGTCATATGTATGTATGAATGTATGTATGTATGTATGTATGTATGTATGTATGTATGTATGGTCATATGTATGTATGGTCATGTATGTATGTATGTATGTATGTATGTATGTATGGTCATAAGTATGTATGTATGTATGTTCATATGTATGTATGCATGGTCATATGTATGGCCATACGTATGTATGTATGTATGTATGTATGGTTGCATGGTCACATGTATGTATGTATGTATGTATGTATGTATGTATGTATGTATGTATGTATGCTCATATGTATGTATGCTCATATATATGTATGTATGTATGCTCATAAGTATGTATGCTCATATGTTTGTATGTATGTATGATTGTATGGTCATATGTATGTATGTATGTATGTATGTCATATGTATGTATGCATGGTCGTATGTATGTATGTATGCTCATATGTATGTATGTATGCATGGTCATATGTATGGCCATATGTATGTATGTACGTATGTATGTATACATGGCCATATGTATGTATGTATGCTCATATGTATATATGTATGTATGTATGCATGGTCATATGTATGTATGTATGTATGTATGTATGGTCACATGTATGTATGTATGTATGTATGCATGGTCATATGTATGTATGTATGTATGTATGTATGTATGTATGTATGCATGGCCATATGTATGTATGTATGTATGTATGTATGTATGTATGTATGTATGGTCACATGTATGTATGTATGTATGTATGCATGGTCATATGTATGTATGTATGTATGTATGTATGTATGTATGTATGTATGCATGGCCATATGTATGTATGTAAGTATGTATGTATGTATGTATGTATGTATGTATGCATGGCCATATGTATGTATGTATGTATGTATGTATGTATGTATGGTCATATGTATGTATGTATGTATGTATGTATGCTCATATGTATGTATGTATGTATGTATACTCATATGTATGTATGCATGCATGGTCACATGTATGTATGTATGTATGTATGTATGTATGTATGTATGTATGTATGGTCATATCCCTCTATGGTACACATTATGATGCCAGTGAGGGAAATGTGTTTTTATGTCTCAAAATAGACTAAATAAACATAATCTGAAGAAATTTTATTTTTATTTTTATTTTTGGAAGTTTTTGGGGTTCGTTGCCTGTAGGCAACATTGTACCATAATGGTGCATAAGTGAAAAAGAACGTTCCTTTTCCAATTTGAACATTGTTTATTTCATAAACATATGCAAAAATATTCAATAACATCAAGAAGTCACAATTCATTTTAAATTTCAAATTAAAAAGAATTATGAAAAGAATTTATATATATGTATGTATGTATGTATGTATGTATGTATGTATGGTCAAATATATGTATGTATGTATGTATGGTCATATGTATGTAGGTATGGTCATATGTATGTATGCATGGTCATATGTATGTATGTATGGTCATATGTATGTATGCATGGTCATATGTATGTATGTATTCTCATATGTATGTATGTATGTATGGTCATATGTATGTATGTATATATGCTCATATGTATGTATGCTCATATGTATGTATGTATGTATGGTCACATGTATGTATGTATGCATGGTCATATGTATGTATGTATTTATGCATGTATGCTCATATGTATGTATGTATGCATGGTCATATGTATGACGATATGTATGTATGTATGTGTGTATGTATGTATGGTCATATGAATGTATGCATGGTCATATGTATGTATAGTCATATGTATGTATGTATGTATGTATGTATGTATTTATGTATGGTCATATGTATGCATGTATGGTCATAAGTATGTATGTATGCATGGTTATATGTATGTATGGTCATATGTATGTATGTATGCATGGTCATATGTATATATGGTCATATGTATGTATGTATGTATGTATGCTCATATGTATGTATGTTTGTATGTTTGTATGCATGGTCATATGTTTGGCCATGTGTATGAATGTATGCTCATATGTATGTACGTATGCTCATATGTATGTATGCTCATATGTATTTATGCTCATATGTATGTATGTATGTATGCTCATATGTATGTATGTATGTATGCTCATATGTATGTATGTATGTATGTATGTATGTATGTATGTATGTATGGTTACATGTATCTATGTATGCATGGTCATATGTATGTATGTATGTATGTATGCATGTATGCTCATATGTATGTATGTATGTATGTATGTACGTATGCATGGTCATATATATGACCATATGTATGTATGTATGTATGTATGTATGTATGTATGGTCATATGTATGTATGTATGGTCATAAGTATGTATGTATGTATGTATGGTCATATGTATGTATGTATGTATGTATGGTCATATGTATGTATGCATGGTCATATGTATGTATGTATGCTCATATGTATGTATGCATGGTCATATGTATATATGTATTCTCATATGTATGTATGTATGTATGTATGTATGTATGGTCGTATGTATGTATGTATATATGCTCATATGTATGTATGCTTATATGTATGTATGTATGGTCACATGTATGTATGTATGCATGGTCATATGTATGTATGTATGTATGTATGCATGTATGCTCATATGTATGTATGTATGTATGCATGGTCATATGTATGACCATATGTATGTATGTATGTGTGTATGTATGTATGGTTATATGAATGTATGCATGGTCATATGTATGTATGGTCATAGGTATGTATGTATGTATGTATGTATGTATGTATGTATGTATGTATGGTCATAAGTATGTATGTATGCATGGTCATATGTATGTATGGTCATATGTATGTATGTATGTATGTATCTATGGTCATATGTATGTATGTTTGTATGCATGGTCATATGTTTGGCCATATGTATGAATGTATACTCATATGTATGTATGCTCATATGTATGTATGTATGGTCATATGTATGGCCATATGTATGTATGTATACTCATATGTATGTATGTATGCATGGTCATATGTATGGCCATATGTATGTATGTATGTATGTATGTATGTATGTATGTATGTATGTATGGTCATATGTATGCATGTATGGTCATAAGTATGTATGTATGTATGTATGTATGTATGTATGTATGTATGGTCATATGTATGTATGTATGCATGGTCATATGTATGTATGTATGTATGTATGTATGCTCATATGTATGTATGTATATATGTATGTATATGCTCATATGTATGTATGTATACTCATATGTATGTATGGTCATATGTATGTATGTATGTATGTATGGTCATAAGTATGTATGTATGTATGTATGCATGGTCATATGTATGTATGGTCATATGTATGTATGTATGTATGGTCATATCTATGTATATATGGTCATAAGTATATATGTATGTATTTATACTCATATGTATGTATGTATGCATGGTCATATGTATGTATGTATGTATGTATGTATGTATGTATGTATGTATGTATGTACGTATGGTCATATGTATGTATGGTCATGTATGTATGTATGTATGTATGTATGTATGTATGTATGGTCATAAGTATGTATGTATGTATGTATGTTCATATGTATGTATGCATGGTCATATGTATGGCCATATGTATGTATGTATGTATGGTTGCATGGTCACATGTATGTATGTATGTATGTATGTATGTATGTATGTATGTATGTATGGTCATATGTATGTATGCTCATATATATGTATGTATGTATGGTCATATGTATGTATGCTCATATGTTTGTATATATGTATGTTTGTATGGTCATATGTATGTATGTATGTATGTATGGTCATATGTATGTATGCATGGTCGTATGTATGTATGTATGCTCATATGTATGTATGTATGCATGGTCATATGTATGGCCATATGTATGTATGTACGTATGTATTCTCATATGTATGTATGTATGTATACATGGCCATATGTATGTATGTATGCTCGTATGTATGTATGTATGCATGGTCATATGTATGTATGTATGTATGTATGTATGTATGTATGTATGTATGTATGTATGGTCACATGTATGTATGTATGTATGTATGCATGGTCATATGTATGTATGTATGTATGTATGTATGTATGCATGGCCATATGTATGTATGTATGTATGTATGTATGTATGTATGCATGGCCATATGTATGTATGTATGTATGTATGTATGTATGTATGTATGTATGGTCATATGTATGTATGTATGTATGTATGTATGTATGTATGTATGTATATATGTATGTATGTATGCTCATATGTATGTATGCATGCATGGTCACATGTATGTATGTATGTATGTATGTATGTATGTATGGTCATATCCCTCTATGGTAGACATTATGATGCCAGTGAGGGAAAGGTGTTTTTATGTCTCAAAATAGACTAAATAAACATAATCTGAAGCAATTTTATTTTTATTTTTATTTTTATTTTTGGAAGTTTTTGGGGTTCGTTGCCTGTAGGCAACATTGTACCATAATGGTGCATAAGTGAAAAAGAACGTTCCTTTTCCAATTTGAACATTGTTTATTTCATAAACATATGCAAAAATATTCAATAACATCAAGAAGTCACAATTCATTTTAAATTTCAAATTAAAAAGAATTATAAAAAGAATTTATATATATGTATGTATGTATGTATGTATGTATGGTCATATATATGTATGTATGTATGTATGGTCATATGTATGTATGTATGTATGGTCATATGTATGTATGTATGGTCATATGTATGTATGCATGGTCATATGTATGTATGTATGCTCATATGTATGTATGCATGGTCATATGTATGTATGTATTCTCATATGTATGTATGTATGTATGGTCATATGAATGTATGTATATATGCTCATATGTATGTATGCTCATATGTATGTATGTATGTATGGTCACATGTATGTATGTATGTATGGTCATATGTATGTATGTATTTATGCATGTATGCTCATATGTATGTATGTATGCATGGTCATATGTATGACGATATGTATGTATGTATGTATGTATGTGTGTATGTATGTATGGTCATATGTATGTATAGTCATATGTATGTATGTATTTATGTATGGTCATATGTATGCATGTATGGTCATAAGTATGTATGTATGTATGTATGTATGGTCATATGTATGTATGTATGCATGGTCATGTGTATATATGGTCATATGTATGTATGTATGTATGTATGTATGCTCATATGTATGTATGTTTGTGTGCATGGTCATATGTTTGGCCATATGTATGAATGTATGCTCATATGTATGTACGTATGCTCATATGTATGTATGCTCATATGTATTTATGCTCATATGTATGTATGTATGTATGCTCATATGTATGTATGTATGTGTGCTCATATGTATGTATGTATGTATGTATGTATGCATGTATGCTCATATGTATGTATGTATGTATGTATGTATGCATGGTCATATATATGACCATATGTATGTATGTATGTATGTATGTATGTATGTATGTATGTATGGTCATATGTATGCATGTATGGTCATAAGTATGTATGTATGTATGTATGTATGTATGTATGGTCATATGTATGTATGTATGCATGGTCATATGTATGTATGTATGTATGTATGTATGTATGTATGCTCATATGTATGTATGTATATATGTATGTATATGCTCATATGTATGTATGTATGTATGTATGTGTATGTATGTATGTACGGTCATATGTATGTATGTATGTATGTATGTATGTATGTATGGTCATATGTATGTATGTATGGTCATATGTATGTATGCATGGTCATATGTATGTATGTATGAGAATACATACATACATACATACATACATACATACATACATATGTATGTATGTATTCTCATATGTATGTATATATGTATGTATGTATGTATGGTCATATGTATGTATGTATATATGCTCATATGTATGTATGTATGCATGTATGCTCATATGTATGTATGTATGTATGTATGTATGTATGCATGGACATATGTATGACCATATGTATGTATGTATGTGTGTATGTGTGTATGGTCATATGAATGTATGCATTGTCATATGTATGTATGGTCATATGTATGTATGTATGTATGTATGTATGGTCATATGTATACATGTATGTATGTATGTATGTATGTGTGTATGTATGTATGGTCATATGTATGTATGTATGGTCATATGTATGTATGCATGGTCATATGTATTTATGTATGTATGCTCATATGTATGTATGCATGGTCATATGTATGTATGTATTCTCATATGTATGTATGTATGTATGTATGTATGTATGCTCATATGTATGTATGTATATATGCTCATATGTATGTATGTATGTATGTATGGTGACATGTATGTATGTATGCATGGTCATATGTATGTATGTATGTATGTATGTATGTATGTATGCATGTATGCTCATATGTATGTATGTATGTATGTATGTATGCATGGTCATATGTATGACCATATGTATGTATGTATGTTTATATGTATGTATGGTCATATGAATGTATGCATGGTCATATGTATGTATGGTCATATGTATGCATGTATGATCATAATTATGTATGTATGTATGTATGTATGTATGTATGTATGTATGTATGGTCATATGTATGTATGTATGCATGGTCATATATATTTCAATCAGGAGAGACTAAGAGTAAAAGGGAAATGGTTTATTGGCACATGCATGACATATATGAAACATGAACAGTCTTTGGCGGTTAGACCCCATTGAGGTGAAACAATATGTATATACTTTATGTATTTATATAAATGGGGGTGATGAAGCTGTAGAGAAGAGAATCCCCCGGGGTCTAGACACTGGTGGTGGTGGTGAAGAGGTGCGAAGCAGAGACTGGTGAGGTGAAGTGGCTCTGGACTCCTGCTGCCTGGACCTGAAGATTGGAGGAGAGGGCGTCCGGGAGGATCGAGGTGAACACCGTGTGGCTCTAGACTCCTGCTGCCTGGACCTGAAGACTGGAGGAGAGGGCTTCAGGGAGGATCGAGGTGAACATCTTGTGGCTACCTGGGTCCAATGACTGGAGGAGAGAGGGGTGGAGGAGGGTCGCGCTACTGACTGAATGACAACTGATGGAGCAAAGACAGAGGCGATTTAAAGTTTGGCAGCAGCAAATTGACTGGCTATCGCGACCGTGGCAAAATCTGATTGGATAGTAAAGACGAAGGTGAACGCCCACAAACAGCTGATTAGAGGGAATAGAAGGGGAGAGCTGGAGTAAAGGAAATTTATGAATGAAGGCAGTGTAAATAGAAGGTCTTACTGATTGAACTTACGCTGAGCTTCATATATGGTCATATGTATGTATGTATGTATGTATGTATGGTCATATGTATGTATGTTTGTATGCATGGTCATATGTTTGGCCATATGTATGAATGTATGCTCATATGTATGTATGCTCATTTCAATCAGGAGAGACTAAGAGTAAAAGAGAAATGGTTTATTGGCACATGCATGATATATGAAACATGAACAGTCTTTGGCGGTTAGACCCCAATGAGGTGAAACAATATGTATATATAAATGTGGGTGATGAAGCTGTAGTGAAGAGAAAACCCCCGGGATCTAGACACTGGTGGTGGTGGTGATGATGAGGTGCAAAGCAGAGACTGGTGAGGTGAAGTGGCTCTGGACTCCTGCTGCCTGGACCTGAAGGCTGGAGGAGACGGTGTCAGGGAGGATCGAAGTGAACATCTTCTGCTACCTGGGTCCAGTGACTGGAGGAGAGAGGGGTGGAGGAGGGCCACGCGATTGACTGAATGACAACTGATGGAGCAAAGACAGAGGCGATTTAAAGATTTGGCAGCAGCAAATTGACTGGCTTACGCGACCGTGGCAAAATCTGAATGGATGGTAAAGACAAAGGTGAACGCCCACAAACAGCTGATTAGAGGGAATAGGAGGAGAGAGGCGGAGTAAAGGAAAGTTGTGAATGAAGGCAGCGTAATAGAAGGTCTTCCTGATTGAACATACGCTGAGCTACATATGTATGTATGTATGTATGTATGCTCATATGTATGTATGCTCATATGTATGTATGTATGTATGCTCATATGTATGTATGTATGTATTTATGCTCATATGTATGTATGTATGTATGCTCATATGTATGTATGTATGTATGTATGTATGTATGTATGCATGTATGGTCATATGTATGTATGTATGTATGTATGCTCATATGTATGTATGTATGTGTATGTATGTATGTATGTACGGTCATATGTATGTATGTATGTATGTATGTATGGTCATATCCCTCTATGGTACACATTATGATGCCAGTGAGGGAAATGTGTTTTTATGTCTCAAAATAGACTAAATAAACATAATCTGAAGAAATTTTATTTTTATTTTTATTTTTGGAAGTTTTTGGGGTTCGTTGCCTGTAGGCAACATTGTACCATAATGGTGCATAAGTGAAAAAGAATGTTCCTTTTCCAATTTGAACATTGTTTATTTCATAAACATATGCAAAAATATTCAATAACATCAATAAGTCACAATTCATTTTAAATTTTAAATTAAAAAGAATTACGAAAAGAATTTAGATGTATATGTATGTATGTATGTATGTATGTATGGTCATATATATGTATGTATGTATGTATGTATGGTCATATGTATGTATGTATGGTCATATGTATGTATGCATGGTCATATGTATGTAAGTATTCTCATATGCATGTATGTATGTATGTATGTATGGTCATATGTATGTATGTATATATGCTCATATGTATGTATGCTCATATGTATGTATGTATGGTCACATGTATGTATGTATGCATGGTCATATGTATGTATGTATGTATGCATGTATGCTCATATGTATGTATGTATGTATGTATGTATGTATGTATGCATGGACATATGTATGACCATATGTATGTATGTATGTGTGTATGTATGTATGGTCATATGAATGTATGCATGGTCATATGTATGTATGGTCATATGTATGTATGTATGTATGTATGTATGTATGTATGTATGGTCATATGTATGTATGTATGTATGTATGTATGTATGTATGTATGGTCATATGTATGTATATCTGCTCATATGTATGTATGCATGGTCATATGTATGTATGTATGTATGTATGTATGCTCATATGTATGTATACATGGTCATATGTATGTATGCATTCTCATATGTATGTATGTATGTATGTATGTATGCTCATATGTATGTATGTATGTATGTATGGTCACATGTATGTATGTATGCATGGTCATATGTATGTATGTATGTATGCATGTATGCTCATATGTATGTATGTATGTATGTATGTATGCATGGTCATATGTATGCATATGTATGTATGTATGTATGTGTATATGTATGTATGGTCATATGAATGTATGCATGGTCATATGTATGTATGGTCATATGTATGCATGTAGGATCATAAGTATGTATGTATGTATGTATGTATGTATGTATGTATGTATGTACGGTCATATGTATGTATGTATGTATGTATGTATGTATGGTCATATCCCTCTATGGTACACATTATGATGCCAGTGAGGGAAATGTGTTTTTATGTCTCAAAATAGACTAAATAAACATAATCTGAAGAAATTTTATTTTTATTTTTATTTTTGGAAGTTTTTGGGGTTCGTTGCCTGTAGGCAACATTGTACCATAATGGTGCATAAGTGAAAAAGAATGTTCCTTTTCCAATTTGAACATTGTTTATTTCATAAACATATGCAAAAATATTCAATAACATCAATAAGTCACAATTCATTTTAAATTTTAAATTAAAAAGAATTATGAAAAGAATTTAGATGTATATGTATGTATGTATGTATGTATGTATGGTCATATATATGTATGTATGTATGTATGTATGGTCATATGTATGTATGTATGGTCATATGTATGTATGCATGGTCATATGTATGTAAGTATTCTCATATGCATGTATGTACGTATGTATGTATGCTCATATGTATGTATGTATATATGCTCATATGTATGTATGTATGGTCACATGTATGTATGTATGCATGGTCATATGTATGTATGTATGTATGCATGTATGCTCATATGTATGTATGTATGTATGTATGTATGCATGGTCATATGTATGCATATGTATGTATGTATGTATGTGTATATGTATGTATGGTCATATGAATGTATGCATGGTCATATGTATGTATGGTCATATGTATGCATGTAGGATCATAAGTATGTATGTATGTATGTATGTATGGTCATATGTATGTATGTTTGTATGCATGGTCATATGTTTGGCCATATGTATGAATGTATGCTCATATGTATGTATGCTCATATGTTTGTATGCTCATATATATGTATGCTCATATGTATGTATGTATGTATACTCATATGTATGTATGTATTTATGCTCATATGTCTGTATGTATGTATGTATGTATGTATGGTCATATGTATGTATGTATGTATGGTCATATGTATGTATGTATGTATGCTCATATGTATGTATGTATGTATGTGTATGTATGTATGTACGGTCATATGTATGTATGTATGTATGTATGTATGTATGTATGTATGTATGTATGGTCATATCTCTCTATGGTACACATTATGATGCCAAAGAGGGAAATGTGTTTTTATGTCTCAAAATAGACTAAATAAACATAATCTGAAGAAATTTTATTTTTATTTTTATTTTTGGAAGTTTTTGGGGTTCGTTGCCTGTAGGCAACATTGTGCCATAATGGTGCATAAGTGAAAAAGAACGTTCCTTTTCCAATTTGAACATTGTTTATTTCATAAATATATGCAAAAATATTCAATAACATCAAGAAGTCACAATTCATTTTAAATTTCAAAGAATTAGAATTATAAAAAGAATTTATATATATATGTATGTATGTATGTATGGTCATATATATGTATGTATGTATGTATGTATGTATGTATGTATGGTCATATGTATGTATGTATGCTCATATGTATGTATGCATGGTCATATGTATGTATGTATTCTCATATGTATGTATGTATGTATGTATGTATGTATGGTCATATGTATGTATGTATATATGCTCATATGTATGTATGCTCATATGTATGTATGTATGCATGGTTATATGTATGTATGTATGTATGTATGTATGTATGTATGTATGTATGCATGGTCATATGTATGACCATATGTATGTATGTATGTGTGTATGTATGTATGGTCATATGTATGTATGGTCATATGTATGTATGTATGTATGTATGTATGTATGTATGTACGTATGTATGTATGTCACATGTATGTCTGTATGCATGGTTATATGTATGTATGTATGTATGCATGTATGCTCATATGTATGTATGTATGTATGTATGTAAGTATGCATGGTCATATGTATGACCATATGTATGTATGTATGTATGTGTGTATGTATGTATGGTCATATGAATGTATGCATGGTCATATGTATGTATGTATGTATGTATGTATGGTCATATGTATGCATGTATGGTCATAAGTATGTATGTATGTATATATGTATGTATGTACTTATGGTCATATGTACGTATGTATGCATGGTCATATGTATGTATGGTCATATGTATGTATGTTTGTATGCATGGTCATATGTTTGGCCATATGTATGAATGTATGCTCATATGTATGTATGCTCATATGTATGTACGTATGTATGTATGTATGCTCATATGTATGTATGCTCATATGTATGTATGTATGTATGCTCACATGTATGTATGTATGTATTTATGCTCATATGTATGTATGTATGTATGTATGCTCATATGTATGTATGAATGTATGGTCACATGTATGTATGTATGTATGCTCATATGTATGTATGTGTATGTATGTATGTACGGTCATATGTATGTATGTATGTATGTATGTATGTATGTATGTATGGTCATATCCCTCTATGGTACACATTATGATGCCAGTGAGGGAAATGTGTTTTTATGTCTCAAAATAGACTAAATAAACATAATCTGAAGAAATTTTATTTTTATTTTTATTTTTATTTTTGGAAGTTTTTGGGGTTCGTTGCCTGTAGGCAACATTGTACCGTAATGGTGCATAAGTGAAAAAGAACATTCCTTTTCCAATTTGAACATTGCTTATTTCATAAACATATGCAAAAATATTCAATAACATCAAGAAGTCACAATTCATTTTAAATTTTAAATTAAAAAGAAATATAAAAACAATTTATATATATATATATATATATATATATATATATATATATATATATATATATATATATATATATATATATATGTATTCTCATATGTATGTATGTATGTCTGTATGTATGCTCATATGTATGTATGTATATATGGTCATATGTATGTATGTATGTATGTATGGTCACATGTATGTATGTATGCATGGTCATATGTATGTATGTATGTATGCATGTATGCTCATATGTATGTATGTATGTATGTATGTATGCATGGTCATATGTATGACCATATGTATGTATGTATGTGTGTATGTATGTATGGTCATATGTATGCATGTATGGTCATAAGTATGTATGTATGTATGTATGTATGTATGGTCATATGTATGTATGTATGTATGTATGCATGGTCATATGTATGTATGTCTGCTCATATGTATGTATGCATGGTCATATGTATGTATGTATGTATGTATGTATGTATGTATGCTCATATGTATGTATGCATGGTCATATGTATGTATGCATTCTCATATGTATGTATGCATGTATGTATGTATGCTCAATGTATGTATGTATGTATGTATGGTCACATGTATGTATGTATGCATGGTCATATGTATGTATGTATGTATGTATGCATGTATGCTCATATGTATGTATGTATGTATGTATGCATGGTCATATGTATGACCATATGTATGTATGTATGTATGTGTATATGTATGTATGGTCATATGAATGTATGCATGGTCATATGTATGTATGGTCATATGTATGCATGTATGATCATAAGTATGTATGTATGTATGTAAGGTCATAAGTATGTATGTTTGTATGCATGGTCATATGTTTTGCCATATGTATGAATGTATGCTCATATGTATTTATGCTCATATATATGTATGCTCATATGTATGTATGTATGTATGCTCATATGTATGTATGTATTTATGCTCATATGTATGTATGTATGTATGTATGTATGTATGGTCATATGTATGTATGTATGTATGTATGGTCATATGTATGTATGTATGTATGCTCATATGTATGTATGTATGTATGTGTATGTATGTATGTACGGTCATATGTATGTATGTATGTATGTATGTATGTATGCATGTATGGTCATATCCCTCTATGGTACACATTATGATGCCAACGAGGGAAATGTGTTTTTATGTCTCAAAATAGACTAAATAAACATAATCTGAAGAAATTTTATTTTTATTTTTATTTTTGGAAGTTTTTGGGGTTCGTTGCCTGTAGGCAACATTGTGCCATAATGGTGCATAAGTGAAAAAGAACGTTCCTTTTCCAATTTGAACATTGTTTATTTCATAAATATATGCAAAAATATTCAATAACATCAAGAAGTCACAATTCATTTTAAATTTTAAAGAATTAGAATTATAAAAAGAATTTATATATATATATGTATGTATGTATGTATGGTCATATATATGTATCTATGTATGTATGTATGTATGTATGTATGTATGTATGTATGTATGGTCATATGTATGTATGTATGCTCATATGTATGTATGCATGGTCATATGTATGTATGTATGCTCATATGTATGTATGCATGGTCATATGTATGTATGTATTCTCATATGTATGTATGTATGTATGTATGTATCTATGTATGTATGGTCATATGTATGTATGTATATATGCTCATATGTATGTATGCTCATATGTATGTATGCATGTATGTATGGTCACATGTATGTATGTATGCATGGTTATATGTATGTATGTATGTATGTATGTATGCATGGTCATATGTATGACCATGTGTATGTATGTATGTGTGTATGTATGTATGGTCATATGTATGTATGGTCATATGTATGTATGTATGTATGTATGTATGTATGTATGTATGTATGTATGTCACATGTATGTATGTATGCATGGTTATATGTATGTATGTATGTATGCATGTATGCTCATATGTATGTATGTATGTATGTATGTATGTATGTATGTATGTATGTATGTATGCATGGTCATATGTATGACCATATGTATGTATGTATGTATGTGTGTATGTATGTATGGTCATATGAATGTATGCATGGTCATATGTATGTATGTATGTATGTATGTATGTATGCATGTATGTATGTATGTATGGTCATATGTATGCATGTATGGTCATAAGTATGTATGTATGTATATATGTATGTATGTATTTATGGTCATATGTACGTATGTATGCATGGTCATATGTATGTATGGTCACATGTATGTATGTTTGTATGCATGGTCATATGTTTGGCCATATGTATGAATGTATGCTCATATGTATGTATGGTCATATGTATGTACATATGTATGTATGTATGGTCATATGTATGTATGCTCATATGTATGTATGTATGTATGCTCACATGTATGTATGTATGTATTTATGCTCATATGTATGTATGTATGTATGTATGCTCATATGTATGTATGTATGTATGTATGTATGCATGTATGGTCATATGTATGTATGTATGTATGCTCATATGTATGCTCATATGTATGTATGCATGTACGGTCATATGTATGTATGTATGTATGTATGTATGGTCATATCCCTCTATGGTACACATTATGATGCCAGTGAGGGAAATGTGTTTTTATGTCTCAAAATAGACTAAATAAACATAATCTGAAGAAATTTTATTTTTATTTTTATTTTTATTTTTATCTTTGGAAGTTTTTGGGGTTCGTTGCCTGTAGGCAACATTGTACCATAATGGTGCATAAGTGAAAAAGAACATTCCTTTTCCAATTTGAACATTGTTTATTTCATAAACATATGCAAAAATATTCAATAACATCAAGAAGTCACAATTCATTTTAAATTTTAAATTAAAAAGAATTATAAAAATAATTTATATACATATATATATATATATATATATATATATATATATATATATATATATATATATATATATACATATATATGTATGTATGTATGTATGTATGTATTTATGGTCATATATATGTATGTATGTATGTATGTATGTATGCATGGTCATATGTACGTATGTATTCTCATATGTATGTATGTATGTATGTATGCTCATATGTATGTATGTATATATGCTCATATGTATGTATGTATGTATGTATGGTCACATGTATGTATGTATGCATGGTCATATGTATGTATGTATGTATGCATGTATGCTCATATGTATGTATGTATGTATGTATGCATGGTCATATGTATGACCATATGTATGTATGTATGTGTGTATGTATGTATGGTCATATGAATGTATGCATGGTCATATGTATGCATGTATGGTCATAAGTATGTATGTATGTATGTATGTATGGTCATATGTATGTATGTATGTATGCATGGTCATATGTATGTATGGTCATATGTATGTATGTATGTTTGTATGTATGGTCATATGTATGTATGTTTGTATGCATGGTCATATGTTTGGCCATATGTATGAATGTATGCTCATATGTATGTATGCTCATATGTATGTACGTATGTATGTATGTATGCTCATATGTATGTATGTATGTATGCTCATATGTATGTATGTATGTATTTATGCTCATATGTATGTATGTATGTATGTATGTATGTATGCTCATATGTATGTATGTATGCATGTATGGTCATATGTATGTATGTATGTATGTATGCTCATATGTATGTATGTATGTATTTATACTCATATGTATGTATGTATGTATGTATGTATGTATGCTCATATGTATGTATGTCTGTATGTATGTATGTATGCATGTATGGTCATATGTATGTATGTATGTATGTATGTATGCTCATATGTATGTATGTATGTATGTATGTGTATGTATGTATGTATGGTCATATGTATGTATGTATGTATGTATGTATGTATGTATGGTCATATCCCTCTATGGTACACATTATGATGCCAACGAGGGAAATGTGTTTTTATCTCTCAAAATAGACTAAATAAACATAATCTGAAGAAATTTTATTTTTATTTTTAATTTTATTTTTGGAAGTTTTTGGGGTTCGTTGCCTGTAGGCAACATTGTACCATAATGGTGCATAAGTGAAAAAGAACATTCCTTTTCCAATTTGAACATTGTTTATTTCATAAACATATGCAAAAATATTCAATAACATCAAGAAGTCACAATTCATTTTAAATTTTAAATTAAAAATAATTATAAAAATAATTTATATATATATATACATATATATATATATATATATATATATATATATATATATATATATATATATATACATATATATGTATGTATGTATGTATTTATGGTCATATATATGAATGTATGTATGTATGTATGTATTTATGGTCATACATATGTATCTATGCTCATATGTTTGTATGCATAGTCATATGTATGTATGCATGGTCATATGTACGTATGTATTCTCATATGTATGTATGTATGTATGTATGCTCATATGTATGTATGTATATATGCTCATATGTATGTATGTATGTATGTATGGTCACATGTATGTATGTATGCATGGTCATATGTATGTATGTATGTATGCATGTATGCTCATATGTATGTATGTATGTATGTATGCATGGTCATATGTATGACCATATGTATGTATGTATGTGTGTATGTATGTATGGTCATATGAATGTATGCATGGTCATATGTATGTATGGTCAAATGTATGTATATATGTATGTATGTATGGTCATATGTATGCATGTATGGTCATAAGTATGTATGTATGTATGTATGGTCATATGTATGTATGTATATATGGTCATATGTATGTATGTTTGTATGCATGGTCATATGTTTGGCCATATGTATGAATGTATGCTCATATGTATGTATGCTCATATGTATGTACGTATGTATGTATGTATGCTCATATGTATGTATGTATGTATGCTCATATGTATGTATGTATGTATTTATGCTCATATGTATGTATGTATGTATGTATGTATGTATGCTCATATGTATGTATGTCTGTATGTATGTATGTATGCATGTATGGTCATATGTATGTATGTATGTATGTATGCTCATATGTATGTATGTATGTATTTATGCTCATATGTATGTATGTATGTATGTATGTATGTATGTATGCTCATATGTATGTATGTCTGTATGTATGTATGTATGCATGTATGGTCATATGTATGTATGTATGTATGTATGCTCATATGTATGTATGTATGTATGTATGTATGTGTATGTATGTATGTATGGTCATATGTATGTATGTATGTATGTATGTATGTATGTATGGTCATATCCCTCTATGGTACACATTATGATGCCAACGAGGGAAATGTGTTTTTATCTCTCAAAATAGATTAAATAAACATAATCTGAAGAAATTGTATTTTTATTTTTAATTTTATTTTTGGAAGTTTTTGGGGTTCGTTGCCTGTAGGCAACATTGTACCATAATGGTGCATAAGTGAGAAAGAATGTTCCTTTTCCAATTTGAACATTGTTTATTTCATAAACATATGCAAAAATATTCAATAACATCAAGAAGTCACAATTCATTTTAAATTCTAAATTAAAAAGAATTTTAAAAAGAATTTTAAAAGTTTCTTGGCTAAATGTTGCCTGTAGGCAACATTGTACCATTTAGGAACAACCCATTGAAATAAGTGTGTAAAGTATAAAACTTTAAACTACTTAAATCAACAAAGATAACCATTACCATAACCATTTGAAAAACAAAAACAACAAATTCCAGTGTTTGATCATCACTGCTTCATTTCAGTGCATGTTTTGTGTCAGTCCCCTGTGTCTTTCCTGACATGTGTTGCCATCACTTGTGGTGTTGCTGCTCAGTGCTTATGGAACTCCATGAAGCAGTTTTTTTCAGGAGTGAAGCACAGGCAGGTGACACATTTTGTGCACTGTGATTTCACTCTACCCTTACATCCAGGGTATCTGCATCTGCCCTTTTTCTCCACCCAAATAGGCCAGTGGTCAGTGTTGTGTTTGCTATAGTGATTCCATAATGGTTCACTGTTGCAGGCAACATTGCAACTTTCCATGATGGCATGTTGTTGCCTCAGGGAAACAGCTGCATTTTAACAAGTATCCACTATTAAATTAGTAAATAAGTTGCATGAAACTATCAAAACTTAAAGTTTACTCACCTATTAGTGTGAAGACATTTTTTTCCAGGTGGAAAAGGGACAAAAAATAACTTTTTGAGTCTTTTTTTTGCAGCAAGATAGCAGAGCTGTCTCCTTAGAAAAAGCCCGCCAAGAAGGGTTTCAAAATCGCTTCCTGGAGGTCATGTGACAACTTAAAGCATTGTTAATGGTTCCCTATGGTTTTACCTCTTTTTCAAAGTATCACATCATTTAAAGGGATGCATTGTGGAGATGTGACAGGGCAAAAATGGGTTTGTTGCCTGAGGCAACATGGTACCATAGAGGGTTAATACCGAATGTTCTATGAATGAGTTTGTGTCTGTTTATGAGTCATAAGAAATCATTAACAATCTTGTAGAAGACGTAGGTGTTTATAACACTTAAATTGAGCAAAATGTTAATGGAGTCTGGCAGACAGTAAGACTGAACTCAAACTCCAGAGTGTGTATTTTCAGAGCAGTGAGCTTTTATTTTTTAAGGATAACAGGCTAAACTTCAAACTCGTCCTCATTTGTTAATGTCAATTGTCCATGTAGTGCTCGTCTTGCTTCAATCAAGTGGTACTTTAAAAGTGAAAATGAATAAAAGCCCTGGAATCGAATTTGAACCAAAACTGTAGAACAAGTTTTCTTCCTGGGCTGAAAAAATCCTCTTTCTGGACTGGAGTCTTCTTCCCTGCAGTGGAAGAATAAAGACAAATTAGTTACTAAATAATCAGGCATGTATAGTAATACATACAATGTATAGACAGGTTTCTTGTGGCAAATGTTAGCTGACAAATATTGGCTCTAATAATGTCTGATTTGACAGATGATATCAAGGCATTTCATTTGAGTTCTTCAGCAAAATGTTCTATAAAAGTAAAAGTATGTTTGTTAAGTTTTTGTTTTTTTTTTGGTGAACAAAATGACTGAACATTTGGAGAGTCAGAGTTGTTCTTTGTTTTTGTTGTAATGGTGATGTCAGTCAGATTTGGTGTGATCGGAGCTGTAGAGCATTACATTTTAGTTTTTAAATTAAAGTAAATACTACAGGTTATATAAACATGGTTATATGAAATCCATGTCATGTATCCTTCATACAGTATAACCTGTAGTTTACAGACAGCTGAGGGAAATGAGGGCCAACATGTAGAGAGCAAAGATCAATGATTTGATATTCCAAAGTTCTGACCAAACCAAATCAAACTGACATCACTATATGACAACAATAACAAACAGTAGCAGTTTAGTTTTTCTAGTTAAGTTCAGCAGAAAACTTCAGAAGATCAGGAGCGAGAGTGAGAGAGGAGCTCAAACATATCTTTTTTAGGAACGTTTCGATCGGACCTCCCTGTGCTGCAGCGAGCCTGTCCTCCTGCTCTTGTCCAGAAGAGAACCCTTAATCTGCTAAACTCTTGGCAGATCATTGTTAAAGAGATAGTTCACCCAGAAATTAAAATTCTGTCATTTACTACTCACCCTCATGCCGACTGAGACTCTGGTTTATTTTGTTAGTCCACAAAACACTTGTCACTTCCATTGTTTGGTGCTGTTTTCCTGTGAGACTCCAGCAGTGTTTTGTGGACAAAAAAAATAAATAAATAAATAAATAAATTCAAGCTTCAGTTGGCATGAGGGTGTCTAGATAATAATAAACTGAATTTTCATTTTTGGTTTAACTATCCCTTTAATGTTTGAGATTTTTTGTGGGTCTGGGATTTCACTCTTGACATTGTCGTAAAATCTGACCTTGGTCAGAACAAATGAAACCTCAATATCGCTCTGCCATTGATGCGTAAGCTTGTACTGACTCACCTTTTTGGGGTCTGTGGCGACCTGACCAGCTCCAGCACTTGGTCTTCAAGCCTCACGGTTGCTGCTGACCTCCATGGGGCCCTCCTAACTGATCAGAGAACCATGTAAACCATTTGCTTCCACTGCAGTCTTCCCTCTCATGTTTGCTCCATCTGTCAGTCAAAGAAGATCCACATAGAACAGAATGAGGAACAACAAAAACTATATTTATTGACTAGAATAGTTTGTGCAGAATCTTCAGAATATTGACATTAACATGAATAAGAAATTCAAAAAAAGAAGAAAAGGAAATTCAGTATTTAATCAATCATCAGTGAATGTCAGTCCATTAATTTCCATCTTATATTATTTCAGAGTCAGTGGTGGACAGTAGTACATTTACATAAAATACTGTACTTACTTTGTACTTCACTTGAGTTCCATTTTATCCAACTTTATGCTTCCACACAAAATCCCAAAGGCAAATACTGTACTATTTAATCCACAAAGTTGAAAAAAGGCAGATCTATGGTTTTCACAGGACAGTGATGCTACAGACATTTGATGGTCTTATAGACCGTGATGCATTGCTGTAGATCAAACTTGCCAACAGTGGCCTATAAAGCAGTCAAAATGAGCTCAACCTTAAACATCTACAGCAGTGAACAGCAGTAACATTAAAGCAACAATATTAATCCAAAAACATCAGGCATAATAACACAGACAAGGGGACATTTTACTGCAACATGAATACTTTTACTTAAAGTATATTTATCTGATAATATTTCCATACTTTTACTTCAGTTAGATTTTGTGAATGCAGGACTTTTACTTGTAGATAAGTATTTTTACAGTGTGAAATTAGTACTTTTGCATTGGTAAATTATCTAAATGGGAGCAACATCATGTCCATATATTGTCTGGACAGACAGACAGACTGGTCTCCACAGCCTGCTGCACGACAGTGTGCACGCGCGAGCTACAGATTATAAACGCCGTTGCACGTTGGCGCTCATCAAACGTGATATTATAGTTTTATTTCATTCTTACTTCTGTCAGACACAAAGTCACAGAGCAGCCCTGGATGTGTCTGTCAGCAGGACACAGACAGACAGACAGACAGCAGCACGCTTAACATCAGACAGACAGAGGGAGGAGCATCAACTTAACGTTACTATGAATGAATGATATCAAACTTGGAGAGGAGGAAAGACAAGTTTACCTGATTACTGTTCACCCCATTCACTCTCGATATGTTATTTTCTTGTTAGTTCTGCTTCCTCCTCTGATCAAAGTTTGACTCGAGGAAGAGGCGGGGCTCTTGCGTGCCTCGCGGCGCCATACGCAACTTGCGTTGCGTGCGTACCGGGCCTGACCAGCTCTGCCCTTACTGAAATTAAATAGTGCCTTGAAATTAATTTATACTAGTCTTAATTTTACTTGCTTACACTGAGTTCCCAGTCACTTTTACACTAATTAATTATAGTTAATTATTATTATTACACTGTATATTTTTTTATTAAAAAATATGTAATATAAATGTAATATATAAAGTAATCAATATCAGAATTATTTTACTCTAATCCAACATCATTCAGGCACTGAGAGACGTGTTACACAGTCCTGCATGTTAAAAAAGGGTCAAATGTCTCTAGTCTCATGAGTACATTTATTTTGAAGCATGTACATTAAATCCCACAAATAAACCACCAGTAGGATAACTTTTTATTTAGTAATCTCTGAACATGCAATACTCTGTTGCTGAGTAACGACTGTCCATGGTTTACTAGACAGGTGAGTCATTTGAAGAGGCAACACTGCCCCCTTGAGGGTTTCAATAACACTGTCTCTGAAATGCACAGCACAGACTTGAGCAGGAAAACAATGCATTAAACTGAGTGTTTGTTCTTTACAGTCATTAGTCTCATTCTCTCATTTTGTTAAGCTGCTCATATCAAATATTAATATATATAATACTGAATAAAAAAAAATATAATCATGGCTTAATGTAAATAAGTGCACCACAGTGCAGAGTTTGTGGCCGTGACCTCACTCAAACATTATTTTCAAATGTGAACTCTTCACCCAACAATTCGTAATGGAGAAACTGGATTATATGACCTTGATTTTGCCTGAAAAAAAGTGCAAAAATGTCTGAGAATAATTTCCTTCAATGGTCTAGTCGCCTGGTTGACAGGACAGATGGGCAGTAATTTAAGAGCTCCAGACTTGAGACTGAGCTTAAAATGAATTGGTTCTCATGCATTACAGAATACATTGTCTCTGCCAGAGCCTCCATCAGTTCCACCAGATTCATCCTGTTGGATTAAGCAGATCCTGGCTATGTGGATTATGCCTCATGTAGGCATGCACGGCACAGGACTGGGTGGATTCTCAACCTGCAGAGTATAGATGTGTTTTTGATTCCAGCTTTCAAACAGAAAACAAAATAAAGTGAATACAGAGTATGACTAAACAATCACCTCATATTTATAGGTACTAACTTTGTCAGTGGTATTTTTTAGCATATATATATTTAAGAAGTACTGATCTCATAATAACACTCTAAAAATAATGTCTACAGCAATGGCTTCAGTGTATCTCTGCCTTTGTGCAGACATTTTAACACTTTTTGAGTGCTGCTTATCTGCTATCTGGTAGCAGCAAGTTTACAGCATCTTACAGATATTTGAAAAGCCTGGATTTCCTGCTTAGAGCTACTTTAATGTTCCATCCATTCTGAGACTATGGCTGTGTGCCAATACTATTTAGTGTGCCAATACATAGTGCATCAAATGCAGTATGCCAAAAATACCGTGATGTCCTCCTGCATCTGGTCCCACTTTGCAGTATGCTTTTTCTGGCTGCTCTTGCCCATAGCCCTCTGTGATGGATGTATGAAAAAGAGGGTCAGTTCTATGTGCAATGCTATGACAAAGTGATATGTCCCAATTGAATGCAGACTGCATGCAACAGTCCATACTTTGTAAAGGGAGCACAGCAGCTACTAAAAGAAAAAAAAAAAAACAATTTGGAAAACATGGTTAGTAGAATATACTGAAGGTGATGACAGACACTGGTGCTTTTTCAGTCTGTGTGATATGCAGAAATAAAACCAAAGAAATGGGCTTTGTTTGCATACATTTATTACCTTCATAATATCATTTGAATGTTTGAACAAACATTTTATTTGCCTGCTTGACAGTTTCTTCAAAAAGTCCTGTTTATATCTGTACTACAATACAATTAGAATAACAATAGCATCAACCGATGCCACAGTGAACAGAGCTTTGGCAACATGGCAATGTTTATAAATGAAATTCTTCTGTGGAACTTTGTGCAGGATTGTACCTTTCTCACACAAAAACAAATGGTTGTATAAGATGAAAAAGTCGTACAAAAGTTATGTATTACATAATTTCCTTAGTGGTTTACATTTATTATAAATGTACCATTCAGTTGCAGTACAAAGACTCCTTCAAACAAATCCCTTTGGGAACAACAATATGACTAATGCAACAAATCAAAGACATAATTGTGAAACTATTCTATCAAGGGCAAAGACTAGACATGCTGGCAGTAAACATTTTGACTTGATGAGTCCCTTCACTGATCCGTAATAAATCTGCAATAACATGCATCAATATTCTTTAAAACAACATTCACTTGATAAGACAAGAACCTCTTACTATCCTCCGAGCAAACAAATCCAAACAAGGTGAAGGATGAAAACAAATGTCTGCTAGGCAGGAACACGAGTCACAGCACTGGGAGAATCAGTGCTCAACAGTTTCAATGTAGTACCATGATGAGTGGGGGCAAAGCGGCCCCAGGTTTCCTCTCAGGATAAAGAATCCCTTTCTATATTAGCTTTCTCCCTCTTCATCTCTTCTCATAAGACTTCGAAGGAAAAAAAAAATTTACCTGGTTGGCATCGGCAACCATGTCAGAATATTATTTAGTATAGTGTTATTAAGTTGACAACCACATTGAGAATGGCTCAAATCAGATGCGAGGGAAAGTGGTTAAAAGTGAACATAATAAACAAGTCATCTTAAAGGGAATCATTTGGAATTGAAGAGAGGAGACAAATGGTCTTCTCTGTTTGAGATTATGTGAGGACCGCTGTTGTTAAATTTGTCGAAATAAATGTTCAGGCACTGGACAGTGATAATTTCTCAGAAGCGTCCTCTACATACCTTAAGATTTTATACACTACTCTCTCATTTAAACCAAGATAAGACATTCTTCAGTTGTAGCTTTTATACCTATTGAACTGCAAATATAAACACATTTTCCCAGAAAAAAAAAAAAAAAAAAAACTTTACATAGAGGCACTTAATTGCACTTGATACAAAAATGCTCGGGACCTTGGAAGATGGATCGGCTTGCGGGCTAAATCCTCAGATAAATCTTAAGAACATCACACAAGAAAAAACACTTGAGTTATCCAAAGTTAATGAACTGTCGGAAAAGGATGTTTTCCTTTTCCAAAACACATGACCGAACATAACACAGGAGCCCAGAAAAAATACAGGCTCTGAGGATAAACACTGCTGCTGCACGCTTAATCCTGTCACTTCATTAAACACTGCTTAACCAGGTTTTCTGGATATTAGATTGCACAAGTGATACTAGAAAATTCCAAATTTTTATTTGTTTTTATCTTAAATCTCGCAGTCCTTCTGATGACTTTGGTTCCTTATTTGTGTCTCTGGCAGAAATGCTCATGTGAAACCGACTTGGCTGTGAGTATAACTGGTTCTTTGTGTGATGCACCTCCTATCTGGAGCATACGGTCAGACCAAAATATTAGTGTTCTTAACGAAATATTTCCCTGCTGAAAAACTAGTTATGTACATTGGCACTTGTCGCTACAAAAGGCATGGCCTTGCTTTGTTATGAGGCCTTTCTTTGCTCTAAGTGGAACAGCCAGTGAATAGAAAGACAAAAAAGGCACAGAGTACTAGCATAGCAACTCATGGTCTGGATACATGGAGGAGTGCTTTTGTGAGCTTTTAGGCACACACAAGGGGCCACGGGGAGGCCAACACTGACAAATAACAGATGAGACAAAAAGACCATGTGCTATAAACAAACAGAGAAGGAAAACCACAGAAAGATGCCTGGTGACACAATCAGAGAGAGGCCTATAAAGCTGAGCCTCACTGCCTCACGTCTCTGCTGCTGTCTAAATGGCACTGCCATATTACGGCTCCACAGATTAAAGGGCAGAAAATAAAGTAAAAGACACGAATAATCTAATTACAAAATCATAGAAACTCATTCATGAATGTATAAAAAATACATATGTAAACTGATTACCGTTAAACATCCCACCCATTCCCCTAAAATGGTAATAAAACTAAAAAATAAAATCATAATGCATAATGAGTACAAAATATTTGATTTTTTTTGTTTTGTTTAGACGTACACAGACACGCAAACAGACTGTGGTTGGACACAAACACTGACCTCGGAGGAATGTCCACCAATCAAAACACTTAAGGCAGCCAAAGGTCAAAGGCCACAATGATACTTTCCTTTGGTATTTGTGTTTAAGTTGATGAAGTCACCACTTTGGCGTGCTGACATATTTTGCACTTCATTTGGCGGTGCCCTAATCTCACTGGTTAAGTGCTTTACATTTGGTTTGGTACAAAATGCATCTGTGCTTTTAGTCAATAAAAAATGCATAGTTATCATTATTTCAATCTAAGGAATTAGGCTCTCACAGGCAAAAGTCTAGTATTATTAAAGTGCATGTCACTGATACCACAGCATAATACAAATGCAGGTCGTATCAATGTGTAAAATGATTGTACTAATCATTCTGCCTGTTCCCTTGAACAAAAAGTGGACAGAAATACTGGACAGTACCCTTCTTCAGAACCATAACAACAACCTTCATATATAAATGCTCCACAGAGACTCAAAGGCTCTATGTGAACACTGGACCTCATGTATCTGAGACATCCCTTTTTTGTTGGCACTTCAGGTAAAACTATGGCTTTTTTTTTTTAATATATATGTATTTATACTATATGGCAACGACAACATTGTGAACAGTCTTACTTCAGCCGAAGCTGAAAGAGGGTAAACGACCACTGAAACCTGCCGCTGAGGCACATAAAAAGAAATTGGAGGCAGGTCTCCATCATGGACGGTTCTGGGACGGCCTGGAGGGGCCTACCATCGCCCGCTGATGCTGGCCATGTCTGCGTGAAACTGACGAGAGAGGCGGCCGCTCGCTCCCCCTTCCAGGAAGGAGGACCTGATGGGTGGCTCAAATAGCTTCCTCCGGTTTTTGTTTAGTTCTGTAAAACAAGGGTGCCACAAAACATCAGTAACACAAACATGGGTCTCATGCAAGAACCACTTGTATGAACAGAATAGTTTTTAAAGCTACTACAAGGAGTTTTTAAACTGTTTAGGAAACAATCTCAATTTATTACTGATGTCTCTATATAAGCTACATAAGTTAACAAGACCCTCCACAAAAAAACTTATTATTTCTGTATAGTTGTTCTTAATGGCTGCCACCAGGTCAGAGTCATCTTGAAACAGACAAAATGAGTCTGTGTTTTTAAATTTTTCCAGGCAGAGTTACAGTGGCTCCAATGTTAGCCAGTTAAAAAGAAGCAGAAGGAGGTTTATATTTAGATAATCTTATATTTGACATTATGCTTTCTGGTTATAATGGTGGAAAGAACTGCTTTTATCCACGATGGCCTCCAAAAGATGAAAGTTCCTTGTAGCAGCTTTAAGTGGTTTGCACAAGTGATTAAGCAAAACTTGTCACATTCACCGATTTTCTCATGTTTTGAAGAACATCTTTTGATCAAATAAAATGTTTTCTTTTTGTTGTTATTATTGTTTCTTTCCAACACAGATGAGCCTATCGCATAGTGCATGTAAGAACAGGAGAGAGGAAAGGAGAAATGTGACAGAGGTTCCAAAAGTGGTGAGACTTATGAAGAGTAATTTCTCATGAACTTGCACTCAAATGCATGTAGGTGGATCATTTGACAGTCATTTGGAGTTTGGCGTGTTTGCTTAATCTGACGTGGCACACTCCTATGAGCACACCATAGCCCAAGTATGAGAAAGTTAAGATAAGAATGAGAAAATGTTCTCACATGAGGCCTGTGGTTTTTAAAGTTAATGTTTTCCTAGTGTTGATTTGGGAGCTGTAAGTAAATCAAAGTAAAGAAATAAACACAACCCAAGGAGTATGTTAACATTTCTTTTTAGCCTCTGTTCGTCAACAGTGACAAGAAAATTGAATTCAAATCACTACAGAATTGCTCAGATCAACAAAAGCCCTCTTTGTGTCCATCTGGTTTTACACAGCAGTTTGGACAAAATGCTTTCATAAAAATGTCAGAAGCACACTCTGGAATCTCTGAGTTATTCATATGATAGCCGCGTTCTGTTGCTGCCAGCATAAACCTTCATTTGATTCCTGGAGACAGCCAGCTCGCTCTCGTGGCTCTTTTTACTGGCACACTGGCAGGAAGTTAAAACCTGGATTGCCTTGACTGGTGTTCTATCTCTTTATAATGAGTGGCAAAAATACAGGGAGACAGACAGAGGCGTGCATGTTCCTGTTTTGGAGCCCTCGAGTCCGTGTCAGCAAAGATGAAAGTTGACCCGTGCTTGGCTTAGGCGTCAGGCACCAAAACCGGTTCTGGTCTTGGATCCCTCGGCTTCCTTAATAATCAGAGCCCAGCCTCGCCATTTCCCCTTGCTGCTCTCACTGTGAACCCCAGCTCTGCTCTGACGTCTCTGGACCGTTACAGAAAATCCGTGGCAGGAAGCTCCCAGTCCCAACACGAGTATGAATAACAACTCTGGCTATTACAATGTCCAAAATATGACATCAGTAATGAAGTGTGACACCCACAACATTCACATTAGATCCAGTGCAACAACAGGACAGAGTCGACATCAGCATCAGGGAGGCAGCTGGAACAACTGGAGACACACCAGCACTCTCATCTAAGAAGAATGTGTCTTAATCCCATTTACCCCTGCTGCTGCAAATTACTGTAACATGTTTTTTTTGAATCTTTAAATTAGTTACAACAGCAATGTCTTCAACTTCTCTACCAGTCTGCCAATAATGCAGACCACCTATAGCTTTCAAATCCACTGGCTGGCAGTGGAGATGACCTTTGTCAGCTGGAGTGCACTTTCTGCCTCCTGCACAGCTGGGCTCCATTCAGGCTTGTTACAGCGGAAGACAGAATAGGAAACATTAATGAAACAGATCAGCCGGTTTGTGTGAATTGCCTTCAGCAGGAGTGAGCTGGCAGGACGAGCCATATGTGGATATCTCTGTACTGCATCTTCCCTTATGTCAGAGTTTCTGTTATCTGGTAATTACTGTTTTTTTTTAATCCAGTAAAATCTGCTTAAGTCTGACATATTTATCTCTCAATTCAGAGTGTCCGCTGAAAAGAGAGGCCATCGCTGTGATGACAGTGCTCTGTGGTTATGGAGGCTTGAATTTCAGTCACACGCCACTAATTACGTCACTGATTTTGGTGAAAAAAATGTTTTATGGTCTTCCCTTTGATATACCTCTGATGGATAGAAAGATTTACTTATTAGTAAAGTAAGTTGCTGCTAACTGTTGCTAACTGCTGCTAAATGCCTTAAGGTAGCTAGCTATGCTCAGAGCACCAGGTGGGTGTTGGTGTTTACACCACAAGAGCAGCTTTGGATCATGGGGAGAAAGATGATTTCAGGCCTGTGGGAAGGGGAAGCTGACAGGGAACGGCGTCAGTGTTGTGTCAAAACTGAAGCCAGACTCAGCCTCTGCTATGCACATCACGTCAGAGGTGAAGAGATCAAAGTGGACGTTTACAGAGGAAGTTAAAAAGGGAAAAAGAGAAATGACTGTACGAGAGGGCGCCGGGCAAGAGTCAGTGTCGGACTGGCTTTTAGTCGTTGGCGCGAGCTTCATGAAATAAAAGGCTATAAAACAGACGCCAGGCTGCGCTTCATGTGGTGGGCTTGTTAGTAGTATTGTCATCTCGCTAGTTTTTGATCTTAAGTAATGTAATCATAAATTCAGGTGCACAGCTCTCCATATTTACGATAGCAGTGTATGAGTGAACTGCACTAAGAAACTGTAGGTGCTGCCATATCATAATTAATACCAATCCTTCATAATGCTGCTTTAAGCACAATAATTCTGCCTCATGTTTATTTTCTTTGTCAGTTTTGGTTTAGTTTGGAACGCTGACCAGAGAAAGACAGGGGTGACAGCGGCAACATGGAAAACAAAAAGTAATGGAGACATGCTTTTCTTAGTTTGTACCCGAGATAGCGAGCAGCATTTTCCTGCGGGCTCCAAAGGTGGTGATGCCCAGTTCCTTCAGGTCCTGGTCTGTTAGAGTCAGGAATGTCTGGAGGTCAATCTGGAAGCAGCAACAAGTTCATTTAACATTACTATTACCACAGTTTGGCAACTTGCATGAAAAGAAAACAATAACAAGTGGCATCCTTAGTACAAGTTCTGCATTAAAATTGCCAGCCATGATTAAAAACACTTTAAAGAGTTTTTTTTTCCAACAAATATACTGTACACAACATCCTCTGACATGTTAGAAAAGCACAGAGGCAGCAAACAGTGGAAACCCTGCTTCTTTACATTTCATTTAGTTTGTTACTACTTTTATTTGTTGTTACATACACAATATGGAAATTTCATTTAAAGAGGCACCATGATGCAACTTACTACACTGAAGTACACCGTTCACTGAGGAAGAGTAAATATGCCTATAAAATGTACAAATAATAAATTCTGTGGATGTATTTTCCAGACATTTTTAATGCAACTTATAGCTTTAGTTTTATCCATGCTAGTCATAACGTTTTGAGCCAATCATCTTGTAAACATGCTCATTGAGAAAATACAAACATGGGGCTGTTTACCACATATAACATGAAAGAAGGAAAAAAAGTGTTGCACACTCTGGCTCCATAAGGGCCAAGACACCAAATCTAATTAAAAGAAAAATGCATATGGAGCCAGAGTGTGCAATACACTACCACCTACCCTCAAATCTACTTAAGTGAGCATCACCTCACTAAAGTCCCTTGTGTGTGCTGCTTTTCTTTAAATAACAGGTACAGTGTACCAGGATCATCATCCTAGTGTTGTGTGTTAACATGCTAACATTTGCTAAAAGCCAAAGTACAGCTGAGGTTGATGGCAATGCAATTAGTTTTGCAGGTATTTGGTCATAAACTTAAGTGATGACAATAACTAGTAGATGAAAAGTTAAGGTATTACCAAAGTAATTAGAATTTACCACAAAGGGGTCCTCAGAGTTACTGCAGGAAGGCCTCCAAATTATTGTTTGAATGAAGACCCGAAAACACTGCAATATCTGTAGTAGGGGGCTCCTGTTCTGACTATCTATCAGCTAAGGGGGTCCATGGCCTGAAAAAGGGTGCAGACCCTCTGCTTTAGGATGCTTGAATGCCTGAATCACAGTTCATGGCATTTCACTCCGAACAACAAATGTAAACTTCATGGTGGAACAATTAAGGAATGACCAAAGTCGATAGGATTCATTCATTCGCATCAGTCTGGGGACCCTGTATGACTGTACTAAATTTCTTGGAAATTTGTTCAGTAGTTGTTGAGTTTCAGTCTGGAGTGATGTGGTGAGCCAATGGACAGAAACTGTCATCCCTAGAGCCTCGCTGCTTGCATGGCAAAAAAGAGGAATTTTGCTACAATTATGGAAAATGTGAGAGCCTGTCTCCAGTAGTTAAAATCATAACAGCAGAAGAAGTTTGTTCACATTCTGCTCTACCTCTTGTTGCTGGAAGACGTCTGTGTACTTCCCCAAGCCCAGCTTGCTGAACAGCTCAGGCAGATCTGAGCCCTTCAAAGATGAGTTCAGGCTGCAGCCGTTGCTGCCGGTTACTGAAGAGATGCAGTCCATGTAGTTGCTGCTGCTGAGGTAATGCTCCGCAGCTGTCCATCGAAGGGTTTGGACAAAAATGAAAAAAAACAAAACAATAATATAGAAGTAAGCACAATAATTAATTCACATCTGAACTATCATATATGTTAAGTCATACAAAGAGCAATAATTAGCAAAAACTGACTTCACCATTTTTAATTAGTCAACAATTTAGACGTGTATGAAAGTCAGAAAACTTTAATGTGCAACAAATTTCACTTTGAGCAGGCGTTTTCTCTGTGTGTACTTCTACAAGTGTTCTCTTCACTGTCATCATTAACTGTGAGGTGGTTTTTTTTACACTTATTGAACACAAAATGAAATTAAAAATGCAACCTTTTCTCCTTAATCTATCAAGTCATTCTGTGAAATTATTCCACCGTCAGTGCCAAGAATATAATAACATTTGGTTGCTCTTTGCTGAGAAACATCTCTCTGAAAAGTGATTTTCCTGGTAAAGTTTTGCTGTCCTTGATGCTTTCATATTTTAACAAACGCAATGTTTAAAAATTCAGTGAATGTTTGTCCAAGTAGCACAGTTATTACAAAAATATGCTCAACTGACCAGATTTGTTCTGCTTTCTCTTCGGGCTGCTGACAGCAGAGGGAAACTCGGCGTGACTCGGCAGACCATTACCGGTGCCGTTCCTCTCTCGCCAGTTGTCAGAGTCACTGCCGTTCCCGACGCCTTCCCGGCTGCTGGATCGAGACAAGGACAGCGGGGAACCCTGAGAGAGAACACAAAGAAATACAAACAATGCAAACATTTCATGATGAGTTGTGGATGTCCGTTGAGCAGAAACATCTACCATCCATTGTGTATAGTGAGACAAATAAATCTTCCACAATATACACACAATGACAGTAAATGTTTAAGAGGGTGAACATATTTATCAGAGACAAGAACAGACACTGAGGCCTCGTGTGTCTGACCTCGTAGGTGGTACTCATGCTGGGCTTGTATGGAACATGATTGGCTCTCCGCAGCTCCTTGATGGTCTCAGCTGGCATTGACTTTGAGAAGCCCAGACCACTCCAAGTGTTAGTAGGGGTCCGCACCTCAGTCACCACGGGCTTCTTTAGCATAGCTGTGTGAATACAGACATGCAGTGAAGCACACAAAGATAATGACATAATATTTACTGAAACATTGATAACCACTTGTTGTCCATGTTCCTCTTAAGTTAAAGATGAATATGCTTTACTTTTTATGGCAACAGCATGGAAGATTTTACATGTGCAGTATTTTCTACACATTTCAGTATAATTCTTATTGTTGGTATCTTTGGAAACACATGTGAGACATCTGAAAAATCACATGTGCTTTTAAATGCATCACAGCTGTAATGTCTGAAAAAAAACACACGTGCATCCAAATGCAACACTTGTTAAATGTCAAAAAAACATGTCTGGGTTTTAAGTACTTTTGTGTTTGAATAAGTCTTGAATTTGTAATCATGCGTCCGCAAAGATTCAGCTGCAGTTTAAGAGTTGTGACTTTGGTGAAAATTATATCTATATATATGAAACTCTTTCAAAGATACTTTTTCAGGGGACATCTAACTGAACTTACTGGCAGTTGTGACCTTTAGATTATGTGGCAGTCTGTCCTCACACAAGACTAAATTATGGGCTGCATCCAGGCACTACTAATGACAGTGCAGTATTTGACCAAGCAAAAATGTCAACTTACCTTTCGTTGCCAACAGCTTTTTCTGTTCATAGTCAAACGCCTGAAAGCACAGCAGACAATTTTATTCTTTTATTATTTACTACACCAAAAACTGCGTGCTATTTTGTGTGTGTTTTGATATATGTGTGTGGGTGTGTATACCTGCATGTTGGCAAAAGAGGTCTGTGGTGCCAGTCTGATTCTCTCCCTCTCGTTCTGCTGTGCTGCCCTCTCAGCCGCCCGTTCGCTCCCCGGTGCCCTCTTGTCTGCCACAGGACTGTCTGACGAGCTGGACTCAGCATCCGAGAGAAGACAGTCAGAACTGTTGGGAGTACACAGTGATGCAGAACAGTGAGTGAAGACAACTGCACTGCATAAACTTTATCTCTTCATCTCCTCACATCATCACGGAGGCTGTTAATGTTCCCAGCTCATCAGGTTTGACTGCCTCCAAGTTTTTATTATTAAGAAACAGTTGGTTATTATAATAACCATGCTGTCCAGGGTGAGCATGTGTAACAGTCCATATGGCAGCCAATGATTAAATTCTTAAACCTCCTTATGGGACGAAATCTCTCTCACTTTATGTGTCATCATATAGTTTTGTCCAATTCTTAAAAATAAAATCTGTATGTTTGGGTTTGATTCAACTGAATGCAGCTGCATCCCAGTGTTTCATACTATCCATGTGTAAAGGAATGAATCTGCCAAATTGTAACAGCGTGAGCTGTAAAAGATCTCAGAAAGGGTGCTGAACATTAACAAAACAAGCTGTAAATGATCTCTGCATGCACACGTACTGTAGATGGGAGTTCTTGGTGCCCTGCAGGAGCTCCACAGCCTGTCGTTTCCCTGATGACGTCTTACATGAAGCCAGCATCTGTTTCAGCTCGCTCCCGTTGGCTGAGTGAGAGGGACTTCTGGGCATACCCACTTCCACAAATGTGTCAGAGCCTGAAGGAAACAAAGACAAACATATTTTTATTATCTTTTCCATGTCTTTCTAGTTACTTGGTCCAATGTTTAAACCATGTGACTGTACAGAAAACACACAACATTCTGACAATGTAGCTAAAATGCATCATGTTTCATCGCAGTTTTCAATTGCTGCCATGCACAGCTTGTCTGTCAGCGACTGGGTCACTCAGCGTACAGGAGAGTGTGTAAGTTCTGTGGGGTTGTACGAGGTACTTATTCTAGCCACTTAAAAAAGGTCCACTTAAAAAAATCTCAGTAAGTGTACACTATATTTATATTTTCACCACTTTTCTTTATCATCAGACAGCCTTTTCTGATGATAAATCGCTGATAATAAAGCAAAATATCGCTCTCTCAAAACCAACCAAACTCTAGAGTCCAAATCAATAATTTTTCTTCGGAAAACATGGGAGCTGTTGGTCTACCGCTGCCTTGATCTGTTAATTTGTTTGTGTTTTTGTGTGACTTAGGTGCTTTAAAAAGATAGATCAAATTCACCAAAGTTTCACAAAAACACAAACAAACTCATTTTGATTTTGCCAACGGAGTTTGGTTGGTTTTGAGAGAGCAATATTTGTTTGTGCTGAAAGTATTCTAAATATAACGTTTAAACTAATAATGCCGACCGGCATCTACCATAGATAATACTACACTCACCATCGATGAGTACCTCAAACTCCTTTTAAGTGTGACTAGTCTCAGTTGAATCCTGAATTAATTAAAATCACAGCAGCTGTAATTATATACCAGTTTTCCCCTGATACTCCACTGACAGCTTGACAGGAATCTGCTCTGTGTAACAGGATGTGTATAATGTGCATGCGTATAATCAAGAATATCTAGTAAAGCATAAAATAATATGATGTCAGTCAATCTAATGAAGCTTTCTCTGGAGTTTAATGTTTTAACAATCTCCCTGCCCTCCCTCCTTCACGTCGAGTCAGACTGGGCGAGCCAGTCCAAACACATTCTGGGACACAGGAGGAGGTAAGGAGGGAGAGGAAACCTTACTGGGATGCACCACATTGGGGGAGGACCGGCTCAAAAAACAGCCGGGAAAACCGAGACGCGTGAGAGTGAAAGTTTGAGGGGAAAACCGCAAGTGTAAGACACAGAGGAAATAAGGGCCTTTCTGAACCGCAAGGAGACCAGCAGTTAATCTGTCTCCGTTCCAAGACAATAAACGTAGTCAGAGGGAGTATGAAGTTAGGACGATAGTGCCGAGAAATAGGAATAAGTTGATTCGAGGCATTTTCCTCAAAGTGGGTTTAAGGGTTACATAAATCTCGAGAGGAAAAGCTTAAATAGGACATTTATGTTACGTCTGCAAAGCCGAGCCGCCAGCAGAGTCGAAAACGTTAACGGCTCAAAAATTCTGTGTATCCAAGGTTACAATCACACATAAATCATAAGAGTTTAAGTGTGTCTTTAAAAGAACTGACTCACAAGAGGGCAAGGATCCGGCTGTAAGGAGACTTTTACAATTCACTTAAGCCAGTTGAAAGCTCTATTTTAAAAAAACAACATTGACTCAAGATTCCTTAAAAATACATGACCTGGAGGAAATAGCTGAGAATAAAGGATTTATTCTTAAGAGTAGAAATTATTCTAAAGAGAGTTAAATATACTGCCGGTCACTAGGTTAGGTAGACAGGACAGATGATAGACATGTGAGTACTCTGCTCTCCTAATAAGTTGTAAATTTGAACAGGATAGGCTCAATATTTTGGAGGGAAGGTGATTAGCAGATAAGATAGGAAATGCTGGTTCTTGCTCAAGCCTCCGCATGCTTTAGGGCTGAATATAGTCTGAGCAAACTCAAAACAGATGCAGACAGGGTTGTATCAATACTATGCTGGATGTCTGCATACGCTGACATGTTTTACACGTGTTCTTCCGTATGTACAGCCTGCACAATCATAAATTTTCCGGCTGCATATATTCTTTTGCAACATGGGCAGATGACGCAATTTACATCATGCGAACCCTATGTCCCCTATGTGGCCGGACAAAGTAGAATTTGCTGTTCAAGTACAGACAATATCAAAACCCTCCTTTTATGAGAACGGACTGCCTGCTCTGTGGGTTCATGAGATTTTGTGAGTGAGCTCTAGGAAATATCTCTGTGAATATTATCCTCTGTTTCAAGAGCTGAAGTTGGATGGAGCTGTTTGTGGTAGTCTATTTGTCCCCTTCCTCCTCCACTGCGATTGGATGGTTGGGTAAAAAGTAGCAGCGACAAGCACAGCATTTTTACAACAGTAAGTTGAACATTTTTATTCTCTCATCAAACAGAAAGAAAATGACAAACGCTCAACACAATGCGGTCTCTTAGTGCCTGGTCTCATTGTGGGTGTTAGTTAGTGTAAATGTGCAGCCTTTCATTGGAAATAATTCAAAAAATATGCTGGCCTCAGACAAAAAAAAAGCTTTGGTGGACTTAAGAGTTACTTCAGAGGAATACCTTCATCTTGACTGGACTTGCTGGACAGCGGTTCTGATGGATTGTGTCCGCTGGCCTCCTGCACCGAGTCACACGGGGCTGGACTCAAGACAGTTTCTGCAAGTGATGCAGTTGCTATCCTCCCATACACTGAGCCAGGATGCTGTACACACACACACACACAGACACACGCAGAGCAAAATACAAACAATTTAATAGCTGTGGAATTTACTAAACAACAAAGTGAACTCAAAGCGATGCAGCCTACAGCATAAAAACGGTCCAACCTTAACATGTCCGTTGAGAGTGCAGGGGCCCTTGGTGCAGTCAGGAACCCCGTTGGGCTGTTTGTCTATGGGAGCGAGGCCAGGGGGAGGGGAGGGTGTACTCTGTGTATAACCCTGCACGCCCGACAGCAGGATGCTGCTCAGGGTAGCCTGGGTGGCCGGGTGCAGCATCAGCTGAGACGAGAAGCCTGAAAACATGAGCGGTGAAAAAAGTAGCTGTAAGAATTCTGAATTTTTAGTTCAGAAAGAATGTGTACAATGATACTTAAGAACTGCAACTTTCTGTCTGTCTGTATTTCCATAAATCCATTTATTCAAAAATTATGACAGAATTTTTTTTTTTTAATCCTGACAATATTACATTTAATTCAAGTGTTTTCAAGGATTTCCAGCACATGTAAGAATCTCGTACAGTAAATCGTACAGTAAAAAAAAGACACTTGTCAATATGCCAACCTTGGGTACTGGTGAGTGAACTGGGCCACAGGGAGGGGGAAGGTGTGGGGGTGCTGGGGCTCGGGGTCTGCAGGGGGCTCATGGAGGAGTTTAGACTGTTGAGAACCGCATTGGGGGCAGCAGAGTTGGTGAGGGAGTGGGGCGCCGTCGCACCCAGGAAACCTGAGCAGAACAGAGAGGAACGGAGAAAGAGCATTAGACGAACAGATCAGTGGTGGTCCTGTCAAAGCACAGAGCCATTTTTCAAGCTAATCACATGTTACACTGAAGCCTCAGAAAATAATCTTGGTCTTCGAGCTATTTAACTGGAATCCCATCAAACTGTCATCAAGCAGACAGCAAACGAGAGGAAGAATTTCTTAAATTTCGACAAGGTCATGGATGCAAAAAGCACATATCTACTGTGTCCTCATGCCCAATAAAACCATGTTATTGAGAGCACCAACAATGTGGTGCTTGGTGTCTTTACCCAAAGACAGTGTATGAAAACAGAAAGAAGCAGGTCTGTGGCTTTAACAAGGGGCTAGTTTGGCTCCAGGAATAAGGCCACGGATTCTTTTGGCAGACTGGCCTGTAATCTGAGGAAGACAAGCATGTAGCAATTACTAAAGGCCAGGATGTGGCCGTCCACAGCTTCACCCCCGGGCCCCTGGGTTTAAAAGACACAGCAAGAAACCATTTCTACTGTACTGGGACTTCATGGCACACTGTTTTCTTTTGTGACCAATTTTTAAAATTTAATTTTCCCATCTCATTTGGTTAGGACACAAGGACATAAAGTAAAGATTATTTGAAAAAAAAAAAAAAAAAAGAAATTCAGCACCTATATATATCAAAATATACATAAAGGGAAAACATCTACAATTCAACAAAAAATACATTTTGTGTTTAATATATTTTATATAAAATAAATAGATGAACAAGCATATTATGGATATTATTAAAATATTTCCACATTCCTTCTCTTTCAAACATGTGAAGTAAATATCCAAGAAATAAAATGCAGATTTTCCGTGGTTAGCATTTGATGATACAGATAAGACACACAAAACAAACTAACCTTGTAATAGCCTCCAGATAAACTGTGATGGATCTATTGCCAGCATGTGCTTACAGCCATGAGCTGCTTCCTCTCAGCTTATTCCACTATCTGCTTTTTCTACTGCCACTGAAGCATTACTCATGTCCTCATTTCCATGTTTTCAAAGTCTGATATCAAATGAAAGCAAAAAGCAGATAACTTGGGCTAAATATTTATCCCATTATACTACTCTTACTAGAATCAATTAAAAGTCAGCATTGGAAACAAAAAAAAGAAATCCCGACATCTGTTCCAAGCTGAACTCTGTGCCTTCATGTTGAGGTCAGCGCTGCAGAAAAACAAACTCCTACGCGATTCTAACCGTTCATCATCCTATGATTCATAAGCTCACGATTCATTCAAAGTGGCGCAACTAAATTTGTGTTGAGGTTATTTTCTGATGGTTCGCTGATCAAACGATTTCTACATCTTGGCATGAAATTCGGTTCTGCAGACGAACAGCTCCTACTGTAAGGTGTGTACAGAGATGATGGTGCCATGACTCACTGGCTGTGATTTATGTGGATGTTGAGTGGACATTTGTGTCGGATTTTAAAGTCACTCACACTCAGTGGTTCAGTTAACCGGGTGATTAACAGGCTTTGGGGAGATCTGGCTCAGATATAACTTCATTGTGTGTGACTGGTACAGATGTGAATGACAATGATGTATGAGGACATTAATTTCCCCGCAAAGACATTTAATCTCAAATGAATTCTGTGCGAGGCAAAAGAGGGTCGCTTCTTATCTTTTCTCCACAAATTTATCTTTTCATCTTTCATGGAAAAGTAAAAGAATAAAACTAGCACAAGTAGATCTTTGCTAAATATGAGAGCGCACACAGTGTAAATCACATTGACATTTTTGGGAAGAAGAAACTAATATGACTTTAACATGTTAGCAAGGAAAAAACTTGTGATGGATATATTTAAGTGTTATGGACTGTCATGATGTGTACATACATGCTGCCTGTTGTACACTTCACCTTTTATTTTTACACCAAAATTAGTGTGTATGCAAGTTTTTGCAACTGAACTTGCTACAAATAGGCAATTGACCTTTTTCCCATTGCCAGTAGATGAGTTTGCCTTTGTTTTTTCAGGATGTGTGTTGTAAGGCTGACACTCAACTCATGTATGTACAGGAGAGCAGAGGGAAAGACGTTTTTTAAAAGTCTCTGTGTGTTCAGTTCTTAGTACTTTTGTAGTTTTGAACTGAATCACTGTGATAGAGCAGTGTTAAGTTACTGCCAATGAAAATCCAACATTTTTAAATAACTTTTAAATAACAAAACAGGAGACTTTTATTGTGAAGAGTGCATAGGAAATATATTGTTTATCTAAAATTTTACAGATGCTTGAGTAAAGATGAGTGCGCATCAGATAAGTACACACCTTCCAGCAGGTGCAAACTCCACCATCCTGTACTGGCAGGTTGAGTTAAGCCAAGTCAGGCATCACGTGTATGAAAAGAGAGCAGAAGAGTCGCAGTAGTTGTCATCATAGGTGACTGGCATTCATTGCCTCACAGAAGAGGATTGAGAATAGCAGGCCAATCGGACCTGGAGCAGATAAATACCTGTGACTTCTGCACAGTCATTTGACCTGAGACTGAATGCTTACTCTATCCTTTCCATTAAAGACAAAAGATTCTATGTACCACAGTGCCCTACGATTTACAACTACAGTTCCCATACTCATCAGTGATTTGGAAATCTTCTGTAATCTCCGGACTCAGATCTCCAGCAGTCTTCAGCCTCATTCCACCAGGTGGCTTTCTTACCAGGTTCCAAGGGTTTGCACTAAGCTGGTGAAAAAAAAGCCTTCGCCTACTTGGAATAATCTGCAGAGTCTTGTCCCCTTGGAAAATTTTAAAGCCAAGTTAAAAGCCCATGAAACTGAGAAATGCAACTGTTTTATTTGATCTGGATTTAGTCTCCTCTTTGTATGTTTGAAGCTTGCATTTCCTGTCCTTCCCGGTGTGTTTTTTATTTCTATTTAAACAGTAACGGCTGTGCTTTCTTGGCCATAGATATTGTCAGCGTTGCTGCCAGCGGAGCTGCGTTTCTGCTGAATAAAGAAAAAAAACACTGTAATGTTCAAATTTTTCAATCAATTTCAATTTGTCGTTTTTATATTCAGGGGCTCATGATTTACTCGGAGTAGAGTAGAAAAAAAACACCCTTTTTTCCTGCTCCATTCCATGTAATTATCACTGTAGATCATACATCCTTTAATATAACATGAGTCACTGAAATTTGTGAAACTCTTATAGTATATCTTCCCCATTTACATGTATTTATTCAGCTGCCAGTCTTGACTGAACCAAAATGGTGGCGACTTTGACATATTGCAGCATTGAGAGGTCAATGTGGCATCAACATATTACATGTCTTGGCAAGGTCTTTCTGAAAAAAGATATTTAAATCTGTAGGGATTTCCTGGTTAAATAAAGGTTAAATAAAATAAAATACATAGGTTTGACAGTGTAATTACCCAGATTACTCAGCCCCAGGCCAGCTGAGGCCAGGATGTCCAGGCCAACGGGGCAGATGAGGGACGGAGATGGGCCATTCGTGGCAGGATTCAATGCCACAGAGGGCGAGGAGGAGGACGACACCCCGTTGCTCTCCAGACCCAAGAGGAATTTTCGAGCTTCGTACATGTTCACCGCGTTCCTCTCCACGCTCTTGACTATCACAGACTGAGAGATTGAGGGAGAAGGAAGAGATGATGAGAAACCAGAAAAGGCAAAACAGAAGAAGAAAATGAGCAAGAAGCAGAAAACGGAAAAGCAGGGGAGGAGCAAGGAATAGATAGGGTAGGGAATGTTGGCACCAGAGATAGGGAGTGAAAGGGAGGATGAGGGGGAGACAAACAAAGAGGGGAGGAAGGAAGAGGGAATTAAGGGTAGATTAGAAGGATAAACATTGAGGCAGTGTGGGAGAGAGAAGGAGACATGAGAGCAAAGTTTGAGTTTTGCATAACACATCATATTTTGCTTGATAGTGAAGATAAAGCGAAAAGAACATGAGGCAATACTAGTTACTCCATGACTATTATACTATGAGGCATTAAATCAGCAAGAATTATAAACAGGAAAGACTTTAAATCAGTGGCTTCGACATTTTCCACATCACCAGAAACCCTGCCCTTCATAAACATCAAATAAAAATGAACGTGAGCACAAATCATGTCCTGGCTCTGCGTTTTGTTGAGTTCAGCTTTTGAAAAATGGATTCCAATCACGATCACACACACTCTTTTATGGGTCTGCCAAAGTGCCGGGAACACAGAGGCTACGGCGGAGCGTTTGGACGGGCCTTTTGGATTACTGCTGTCACCTCGTTAAAATGTTTAAGTGAAGGGTTCTTAAGAGGATCTGGGCTGGGTCAGTGTTTACACTGGCACCTCCGCACCAGTCCCCACAAGCCTGTCTGGTTTGGGCATCGAGCCCTGGCTCAGGGTGGGATGTGGGCACCTCGAGGAGACAGTCAGGACTGGGCCAAGTGCTGGAATATGATTAGGAATACTATGTGTTGTAGAACAGCAGACCATGTGTGAAATCAGAGGCTGGCTTTGAATAAAACACAGGTGTGCAACTTACTGTAAGAGGCTGCAAATCACAATATGAACATGTTTCATTAATACAGACTCCACTTACCTACAATTTACTGTTTAATGTATAAACCCAATACCAAAAAAGTTGGGACATTGTGTAAAACGTAAATAAAAACAGAATGCAATGATTTGCAAATCTTTTTCAAACTATATTCAATTGAGTATGGTCCAAGATATTTAATGGTCAAAATTATAAACTTGAAAAAAAAGTGTTTTTTTTTAAAATACTCACTAATTCTGAATTAGATCACTGCAACATGTTCAAAAAAGTTGTGCAACACTGCACTGTGTTAAGAAACTGAGCACACTAATTATTCAATTTGTAGAAATTGAAATTTCTTCTCAGTCTTCCTTGATATAAGACTTCAGGTGCTCAGCAGTCCCAGGTTTCTGTTGTCGTATTTTGCATTTCATAGCACACCAAACATTTTCAGTGGGGGACAGGTCAGGACTGCAGGAAGGACAGTCCACTAGTCTAGTCTAGGTTTTTAATGTAGTGCTGCTTGAGGGACTGAAGGTCACAGACATTCAGTGTTGTTTGTGTCAATTGTGTCTTGTGTGCAGAGATTTCTCTGATTGTCTGAATCTTTTAATGATTTTATGGATTGTAAGATGGTGAAATCCTTACATTCCTTGCAGTTTTGTGTTGACAAATGTTCTTTCTATTGTGGACTGTTTGCCCACACAGTCTTTCACAAAGTGGTAAACATTACCCTATTAATGCTTTCCTTTCAATGATGCCCCTTTTATACCCAATAATGATACTGTCACCTGTTACAATTTAACCTGTGTGCCCGCAGAATGTGCCAAACAAGTGTTTCCACAACTTTCCAAGCCTTTTGTTGCCCCTACCCCAACTTTTTCAACATGTTGCAGACATAAAATTCATAATGAGTGAATACTTACAAAAACAAATAAAGTTTATCAATTTCAACATTAGATATTTTGTCTTTGTACAATATTCAATTGAGTAGAAGTTGAGAAGGATTAGCAAATGCCAAATAGTTGCTGGTTCCAGCTTCTCAAATGTACTGCATTCAACTGAATACAAGTTAAAAGGAATTTGCAAATCATTGCATTCTGTTTTTACATCCCACCTTTTTGAACTGGGGTTGTACTTGCACACATGCAAATCAGGCCAGTTGCTTTTTTTAGTTGGAATATCTGAGGCATAATAAAAATATTGAGTGTTCCCGTCTATCAGGTACAACATGCACGGCAGGCTGTGTGCAGAGGAGAGATCAGGCTGTGATTCCCTGCTGCGGCAGATGTCAATGTGCCAAAACTCTTCTCAGTGTTGGTATGGCATGATTCCCCTCGGTGTAAGGTTCCAGTTTCTCTTTTTATATTTCATGAGTAGTGATGAAATGTGACATGGCAATCTATAATTTATTTCAATGTCCTGCTGTGACATTTGACGGAGAGTAATTTTCAATTGGAACAGTGGCTTGTTTGTTTCTTGGTAGATTTTTTCCTTCAGTCTGACACAGCATTTGTACAAGTAAGACAGCAGTTATGTTTTTCTCAGGGTGAAAAGTTAGAGCATGTTTCCTTCCAAACTTTTGTTTTAGTGGAGGTTTAGGTCTATTGGCAGGGCTGATTCATTTCATTAATCTTGTTTATTCAATGTTTTAATACGGTCCCTTTAAAAAGACATTACTTTGCCCCAAAAAGGTGTTAGATCAGTGCATCAGAATCAGTTTTGTCTATACAAATAATTTTTAATGCCACTGAAAATGCTTAGTATGTATGATACTGTGTGCACACTTAATCTGATTAAGAAACCACCTTATAATTAGAGCCCCATTGTAACATATAACAAGACTAACTTGTTGATATAATGTGTTAGAATCCTAATTTGCTAACAGGCACTAAATACTGTATTGCAAAGCTCTATTTCCATAATTATCCAACAATCAGTAAGACGGCTCCAGCTTATTCAAAATGCAGCAGCCAGAGTCCTTACAGGAAAATTTGAACCGATTATTGAAGTACTGAAATCACTTCATTGGCTCCCAGAACAATACAGAATCAACTTCAAAATCCTGCTAAGAGCCTATAAAGCACTTAATGGTTTGGCTCCCCAATGCGGCTTCCCTGTGATTTGTTGACTGATTTAAACCCGATCAGGTCTCTCAGGTGTTCAGGCAGAAGCCTCCTAATGTTTCCCAGACTTAGATCCAAGTCTGGTGAGGTTGCCTGGAGTTACTGTGGTTCTGTTCTCTGAAAGAAGGCGTCTGCTGACTTGAGATCCATCACAACTGTTTACACATTCAAACGCAAAGGCTTATGGTTTATTACTCTGTGTCTGTTTGTGGGAGTGTGTATGTGTGTGTACTTGTATGGAAGTACTTGTGTCTGTTTGTTACGTGTGTGGCTATGGGATTGGGTGGATGTATTGATGTTTGGAGGTTTTTATTGCTGTGTGGTATGTTTGATGTGCCCTGGTTGAATGCTGTATTTTACTTGTGCCTGTATTCTTACATCTACGTTTCATATATTTTCTCATGTTAATGCCTATATGTTTTTATTTTGTCTTTCAATATAAAGCACATTATGTTTATGTGTAATGAATGTAATTGTAAAAAAAGAATATCCTTTGAGAATATCATTTGTTTTGCAGGAATATAGTCGTAAATCAAAGTACTGTAACATTTCTAGTGTGTGGTTTTGTGTGTATCTTCTTGTTGAGATTTGTGTATTTCAGAAGCCCATCTAGAAATGCAGATGGCAAACTATCTTGCGCTATGAATCTAGGTTGGATTGTCAATGTAATTACAATGCATCATAAGGAGAACACGAATATCTGTGCCAAATGTCATGGCAATCCATCAGGATCAAAGTGACGGACTGACTGGCTGATCCCTGGAGCCATACCACTAGCATGGCTTATAAAAATCCCCGAAAAACTTTCCACACTGTGTGGGTGTGAGCCTGGTGTCATACCTTGCTGGGCTGTTTTGGCTTTGGTTTGATGCTGATGAAGACATCCAGCTGCTCCATGAGTGCTGTGATACACTGAGGCTCCACCTCAATGTCCTCTTTAATGTCAAACATTAATACCAGAGGCAAGCAGCCCTGTGGAGCAAACACAAAATAAGAGTTTTCTTATGTCAGCTGCAGATGGATATCTATGAAAGTCTGGCTAGTACAATCTAACATATCTCTGCTCCTATATTACAGGTTATTTCTCAAAACAGTAGTAAATTTTCCTTTATACTATACCATTTGTAGACCTACATGTTAGCCATACCAATAAATACAAGATTCACTGCTGGATTTGTCCCACATAGAGCTTGGGAAATTCCGCCAAGAGCAATCTGTTTTGCATGATCACCACCACAAGCGCCACAGACATCTATATTTTGGGCCGAGTGCTGGACAGCGCTCCTATTGTGAGTGGGTGTAATTAGCAGCAGAGTATAGGGCCAGGCTGGCTCTGACAGGGCCTGAGATTGGAGCTGTAATCTACAGTCTGGCTGGAAGAGGCCAAATCACACAGTAGACTGAGAGCAGGACTCCTCTACCCCCTCCTGCACGTCCACTCTCAGCTTCTATGTTCAGTGCGACTCCCCCACTCCTCTTTATCCTCCTCTCCCATCCCCTGCTTTCTATGACCCCCCCATAAATCAATGTTTCTCACTTTCCCACTCAGACAGACAGTGAGAGGCTCCTTCTTGTGTGTCCAGACCAAGAGAAAGTCATGTTTAGTCACTGCAACATCTTTGGCATTTGCTAAATGTCTTTGGGGCCAAATGGGAGACCGCAGACAAAGAGAAGGCAGCTCTGGCAGAATTACTGCCCCACATTATGGATCTCCAAACACAAAGCCAAAGCTGTTTACGCCTGAGATGTCTCACATGCACCAGCTCAGCAGAAGCATTTAGCCAACAGTAATTAAACAGCCATCACTTTTACACATTTTTGAAACAAACATCTGATTATACTCTTCAGTAATTCAGATAAGGGTAGCCTCAGTGGTCACAGGCAACACAACAAGAATGACCACAGAGCATTTTTAACCAACAGAAATTTTAAATGTGAGGCGCTTCCTCCTGCTCCAAATACTAATGGTAATGTGCCGACCTCTGAATTACAGACAGGGCTGAAATTTAAATCCTCCAAAATCTACTGTGTCTTCAAGCCAAACCAGTACCATTAACACCAATACGGATAATCTGTACACAGACAGGACATTAGGGACTCAAGCCAAGCTGATGCAAATGTGTGTGTCCATCTCACATGCAGGTATGCAGCTATAAATCATGCAGGCTAACCTTGAGCCGGCTAGAGATTGTTGTATAACCGGACATTTCAGCAGCACAAGCAGAGCCAAGCAAACCTCTCCCAAGGCTATTCAAAAACCCCACAGGCAATCATGGTTTACTTCTTAAACCCTGTCTCTAAAGCCACGCATCATTCACACATACCATGATGATGTTAGTAAAACAATGACAGCCATTATAGCTACCACACAGCATGTAAAATCTGTATATGTAAGGAATATATCGCCAATGTCATCTCTCCACTACAAAAACAAAGCATAATAGTTTAAAGAGATTGTTTTCAACCACTGGATGCTAATATACAAAACAAACACATGAGGTACAAACCATGAGGTACTGCCGTGCCAGGCAGACTGATTCAATGGTGCCCTGAATGTAGACTGTGGACTTCTTCTGGGGGCTGTTGGGGTCGGGGAAGTGGATCTGGGCTCCCGTTCTCTGGGTGATGTGCTTGATGTTGCTGCCGTTGCGGCCCTTCATGAAGAGATGGTGCTGGGGTGCGATGTCCAGGTGGGTGGTCACTGAGATGGTGCTTGCCAAGCTTCCAGCCAGGTGCTCCAACAACAGAGCTGTACCCCTCTGAGGAAACAAAGAGGACATGGTATTATCAAAGTTCGTGTCTGAGGCTGATACCACCTAAAATTAGGAAAAAGGTAAAAATAGATTCCGCACACTAGATATTGCTCCAGTGAACATTTATTAACATACAAATGACATTTTGGGTACAATCCCTTTTTCAGCACCTGACATGTCGACGGTGGTATACTAATAAGTGTTCATGGAACTCCATTTTTCCTTTTTTTTGACATGTACTTCTGTAAAGCATTTATCATGTTCAGATGTGCTGGCTTTTGTAAACTAAACTAAACTCTAAAATTACTTGGGCACAGATCTTGCTCTGGAGGACAGAGATCCAATCTCAATGATGACAGCAAGAATGCATTAAAAATACCAGGTGTAAATGCAAAGGCAACGTCAGACAACTTATTATCCAGATACAGATCCCATTTTAACACTAGGTGTAAAAGGGGTGTCAGTATTTTATGACATTTTATTAACACTGCAGCCCTAGATTAAACATAATAATTAACTTTGGTCTTTGTTGTGATTTGATAACCGTTAATATAAAGAAGAATTTCTGCAGTAGCAAGTAAATATTTACTTTGGGGAAGTGGATTTTTAACCCACTCAAAATTGCTTCTAATAAATCTTCTGTCAATTCAATGACTAGACAAACTTTTCCACTTATCTCAGGAGTAATGCCAGCACTGATTTTGCATGAGCAGTGTGCAGTATAATAATTAATGAAATAACAAAATAAAAGTTGCGATCTAATTTTGGATGCAGGTTAACTGTAGAAGACATATGGGTAAAAATTAATATGATGGACAGTTTACTGACTTCTCACAAAAATCTCAAACAGGATAAACTGAATCCTATAAAGACATGATGAAGAGTTAATAAACATAGAACAAAGCTGAAACAATATTTCATTTAGTGCAAAAGCCAGACCACATTATAAACTAATTGGTAAATGAGGAGAGCAGTGGAGCCATGCTGCCCATTTCCAAGTGAAAAAACCAGCGTTTTCTATATAACCAGTGGAAACTATTGTGTTTTCCACTGTATCTGCTGGCCAGTTGAACGCTCTCATTCCTCGATGTCTCTGCTATGCCTCTGCAAGCCATCTCTTGGCCCAGTAAAGTAAGTAATTTCCAGTGTGCAATGGGAATTCACACACTGCGGCCAGCATAACACAACAATCCGCAGCGGTTTTGGCAATCCTCGGAGGTGTTCCAAGGGTCTCACACCACCACATAACATAGCACACATATTCACCCAATCCTCTAGCCTTTATCTGGCACGCTTCCCAATCCCGACTGACCCCTCAGACCTACCACACACTCAGGGGGCCGTGCTTCTGCATACATCCATAGGCACATAGTTACTGTACACAGAACACGGGAATGTGCAGAAATACACACTAGCATGAAATCTAAATTGAAGTGCATAAGCAAGCATGAATAAATACATGCACAGATGCATATATGTCAAATACAGTCAGCTGCAAACTGCAAAACAGCTCCATATTGTTAACAGAGGCTCTATAGTGGGAACAAGAGTTGGTAGAGAGATGATGAGAAAAGCAGAACTAGCCACATCTCAGATGCCAGTATAAGTGCATCTGTGTGTATACATATATATAATATCCTATATCTTTATGCATAAACAATCTGCTGACTTGGAAAAGCAGAAGAAACTCAATTTAAAATAAAAATATACCACAAGAGAGCCTTTTGGGTTACAGTGTCAGGGCAGTGTCTGTCTCTGACCCAGCAGCCATCCAGTTTAAGCAACCAAACATCTCTCAGCACTCTCTTGCCCCTGTGGTGCTCAGAGTAATGAGGCAGTTTATATGGGAGGTAAGTGAGGAACGCTGACATTGTTGGTGGGCTCTGACATGGTGTAGCCCTGGAAACCTTTTCCTGGTCTGTGGCTTACCATGTAGACGGGTGGAGGAGAGTGAAGGTATTAATGCAAATATTGTTACACCGAAATGACTGACAAGGAGTGCTGCACAGGTCAGGGTTCAGTTAGTTATTTAAGCATCTTTCATAGGAAACACACTGGCTGCTGGGAGGGTTGAACCTCTGACCTTCATGACTTGGTCTCCTCATAAGTTCACTCAAATTTTAAGGGAAAACCTAAACTTAATCAGCATTTATATTGTTCAAAATAAAGTTAACAATAATTATTCTGCCAAAGAGGTCATGTTTTTGGTCCAGTTTATTCATTCATTCGTCTGTCACCAGGATTACGGAAAAACTACCTGCCTAATTTTCATGAAACTTGGAAGGTTGTAGCATGACCCAAGGAAGAACGCATTAAATTCTGGAGCAGGTTCAAATCATGTGATGGATAGGCAAATTATTTTTCACTTTCATTACTGTTGTGAGATAGGTCACACAGAATTTGTTGTGCATGCATGCACCCATCATAACTGAGGATGAAACTGTATGAAAATTTCATATCAAGATTATGACTGTGTGACTAAAATTATCATGGTACTTTGAAATGCCATCATGTCCAATGCAATGTCCCACATTGCACGCTAAGCCCTTCAAAGCGCTGTAATCACACACTTTTATAATTAAAATTTTAAATGGTAATACTAATTTTATTATAGTTTATTGCAAACTGGTGATAGTTTCACTCCTAGTCATAATTAATGTGAATGGTGTGCTGCAACTAAACATATAGCAACACTTAACGGTCACCTCAAACATCACTATAGAAACAAATGCAGCAGGTACGTAAGAAAAAAGCAACGTCTAAATTATCCTTACTGTTCCAAGTGGTTGCACTTGTAGATTTGCGTATGATTGAGGACTGAACTACTGGCCTTGGTGGAGGTCTGCAATCTGAGTGCCCTTCCAGTTAATTAAAATTGTTTGTTGTAGCCCTCTTTATAACACGGACTTGGATGTCTCTCTGCTTCCAGCTTAAAGAGAGACTCATTTGAATTCATAAATCAAAGGGTGACTGTCAAAGTGGAGGAGGTCAGCCATTAATTGCAGAGTTGGTTTTTGATCCCAGACTCCTTCAGTCCGTACAGTGTCCTTGACACTTAACACCAAATTGCTCCTGATGGTTCGACAAGTGCCTTTCATGCTGGCTCTGCTGCCATCGGTGTGTGTGTGTGTATGTGTGCGTGGGTGACTAAGAGGCAAACTGTAAATCACTTTGGGTTAAAGTGCTATAAACACAGTGCATGACATGTAAACTGCATTTTATGGTGGTTTTCTCTTTGGAGACAACAAATGGAAAAAATGTTTGATTCAGTTTACACTTATTGTTTTGCACGACTCTACGTTTTGTTGTGCAAATCTTGTGTAAATCATTTCTATGCACCAATCACATTCAAACCGACAAATTAGGAGACCCTTGCTCACCTTGACAGCATTGGCGTTATTCTGTGAACCGCGAACCACGCCAGTAGCCCTGTAGAGGCGAGTTGGGGGCTTGAAAGAGACTGTGAGGTTGTAGGTCTGAGAGATGTGCTGCACGGTGGGGGAGCTGGGGTCAGACTGCATGATGGCAGGAAGCTCGAAGGACAGCACAAGAGGGAGCAGCTCCTGCAATATGGTGGGACAGAAGGAGAGAGAGGAGGGGAAAAAAAAACAGTGAAATGACAGTGAGAGAGTCATCATATCTCTATGAACATGTTGTCATTGACACATCATGATGGCTGCTGAGATACTGCAGTTATGTAAAGTCGGACAGCTTATCATTATGCTGCCACTGCTATGAGAAAACAGAGAAGTAAAACATGTCATACCAGATTTCTCAACACAATCATAACAGGCACAGTATAGCGGCTTGTATCACATTGTGCTCATTCAGGCTGATTAAGACCATTTGGACACCAAGTAAAAACACAGAAGTAACAGGGTGATTTATTTACATAGTGCAGACTTATGTGAACTGACGCACAGACATAACAATCCTTCCTTTAGCAGAAGGTGGCAAAACCAGGAACCTGCCAGTTCAAAGAAATCCCAAAGTTACTCAAAATGAAGTCAGCAGTGCCAGAAATAAGAGAGACACCCTTTGTTACATGGAGTATGCAGCCAGAGTTTACGCTAGCCTTTCGTCAACCACAGTATGACTGACCACATGATCAAACGTTAGACTGACTGCATGAATAGTTTTATCATGTTGAAAATATTATGTGGGTGCTGTGACTGTGAGTTTGCAGTAAACAACGGGAAGAAAAAAAAAACGCCTCTCACTGAAAAACTGTGCTTTGTGTTATCAAACTGTTGCATATCTATCTAAAATACAACCACACTTTTGATGATCTTGGCGAGTCTTGCTCTCTGCAGCTTGTTGTCTGGGTGAATCCATGCCCTGACCAGGCAAACCAGTTCCCAGTGACACGATGACGCACAATTTTAAAATCAATCTACTTTCGTAATCAATTTCACTGACGAATCGCCCCAGCCCCACTCATTACGGGTCCGATACATGGCCAAAATCACTGGATCGTATATAGGCAAAAAAGAGAGAGTACAATCCAATAAGATTTATTAGTATGAACTATCAGCTAAATGCTTCCCTCAACTTTGAACAAAATGCTGTAGAGAGAGAAGTGTCACAAGTAACACAGATGAAAGGTTTTTCAATCCCAAGGCTTGAATAGTGCTGATGATTCAAAACATTTAAATAAAGAGAAGCAGCACTACTGCATAACTGAGTCATGCTGTGGTTTTGTATTTCTTCCTTCATGTAGAATATTTGTTTCACAGTAAGTAATGTAAGGTTAAGCCTGTTATCCTGAAAATACACACTCTGGAGTTGAGGTTGAAGTGACTGCCTGACTTACTGCCTTCCAAACTTAACATATTGCTCAATTTAACTGAATAATTTATTACATTAAATATAAATATATTACATATTTCTTCATTAATGTATGTTTGTGAGTCACTGTTTATTTCAGCTTTGTGTGCAGCATGCAGCAAACTTCAATATCAAAGAGAAAATAATAACATGTAATTCACTTAGATTTTTTAAAAATGTGCCACTTTCATTTTAGATATTTTAAATGGCCTATCTGGCCTATTTCCTACCAACATTTTGGTCGTTTATATCTTCACATGCTGGTCGAGAACACATGACACCAGCAAGAAAATGACATATGTGTGCTACAGTGTTCTGTTGTGGTATTACTTGGGAGATTGATTTAAACATTATGGCTACACAGTTGTTCAAATGATGCTTTAAAAGTCCTGCAAAGCATCAGCGGTCTATGGTTCATTCGCATACATTAATTTCAAGTCACTGAATTCAACCGCAGGAGCAGCAACAGACATCAGCTCTCGTCATTTGTATCGTAGCAGTCAGTCAAACAAAACAGATTCAGACAGGAAGGCTTCGCTTTATGCATACACATACTTATGCATGCATGGGAGGCACACACCCATACAGAGACAAACTGGAGGGAATGTACATACACACACTCACAAAGAAGAGATCTCTCTCTCTCACACACACACACACAGTGTTATCCAAACAGTGACTCTTGGGCAGAGCGCCACTATGGTTTTGGCTGCCAGTGAAGGGCAAGCAGCATGAATTGCTCTGACCAAAGAAATGCAACCCTGATCAGTCCCATATGTGCTTCGCCTTACATTTATATCACGTTTCAGCACTCGCTCTCAGAGGGCTCGAGAAATTTAGGTCAGCACTGAGGGAAATGCAAGAGAGGACAAGCAGAGCAGCGGGAGTCAGGCGCTGAATGAAGAATAGACTGATTTTCATGGTGGAGCTGACCTCAGCTTTTTTTTTTCAAAGAGTCTACCTGGCAGATACGAGTTTCACATGTATTCAATTTGAAGGCGCTGTTAAAGAGCCTCAGTTCTCCTGACGCAAGGGTGAGAGATGAAGAAAAATGAAAATATCTTCGAGGTAAAGCAACTGGCCAGACCTTTCATCACCTGCCCGTCAGCTCCACCTATGAAAGTTCCTTGAAATCCCCCGAGAATCCATCACCTCAACAACCAACTTGTTAGAGACTCAAACAGATCTCCACCCAAGAAGGCCCCAGGAATACAGTAGACCTTAGAAGTCCACTGTGGCATGTCTGAATGTTAAAAGGGACGTTACGGTCATCGCTAACGCAGCTCAGGGAGAAGGCACGACCCGGCCACTTCTGGCTTCAGGAGCGATGGGGGGAGGATGTGGTCTAAAGGCCACCCAGGAACAAACACACAGCATACTGTATACTGTTGTACACTGGCAACCTCAACAAAAAACGTGGAATAAACCCTCCTTCCGCCTGCAATTTACAGTGTAATGCTTTAATATCAGCAGCACAATACTACCTTCAAAAAAAACCCCACTCATTCTCAAGATAGATTTAAAGGAAAAGTTTGTAGGATTTTTTTTTTATTAATTCCTCAGCGAGAGTTAGATCAGAAGATCTATGCCACTCTCATTTCTGTCCATTTAATATGAAATGAACCAGGAGACCGTTATCTTAGTTTAGGAGCAGTTTTACAGGTTAAAACAACATCTTGTCTTTTAAAGTCTCTCATGATGAAAACAGTGCAGATCACTGATTGGTCAGACTAGTGTAGTGTAGGGTACCTGTTTACACAAGTGAGTCAAGTCGAGTCGTACTATGCAGTGGTGCAGGAGCTTTCCACTAGAGCTGCAATGAATAATCGATTAACTGAATATTAATTGACTATTAAATTATTTTGGCATCTATTTTGATGATCGATCACTCTTTGAGTCATTTTCTTAATTAAAAAATGTCCAAATTCTCTGATTCAGCTCCTAAATGTGAATATTTTCTGTTCTTTGTTCTTTAGTCCTCTCTGAGGGTAAACTACTGACTTTGAAAAAATACAAAAACAAAATTAATATCATGATGATGTTACATTTGTTGGGGTCTGTGCCGAACAAACATGTTTTCCTACATCTGTAGAACAAGATTTGTGGGCTAAGACATCTCTTCAGCACTAAAGTACTTCACTATATTCCTATTCTGTCACACATCTTTCCTATATATATGAAAAAATAAAATAAATGTCTGTGTCTCTGATTTGGATACTGCACACATGCCTGCAGGTTAAGTGATGTAACACATAAATAAATTCTGAATTTAATCAGTCATCTGTATATATATACTGTATTGTGTCTGTACTATTAACAAACTACAAGTCTAATTTCATGTCAATAAATGTTCTTGAATCCTTGTTGTGCATGGAAGGACTGTCTTGTGAATATTGAGTGTTTTATGGGACAGCATACAAGGCATCTAGGTATAATGGAATAAGGTGAATATCAATGTCTGGTTCCATTGAAAGAAGCCAAGTTGACTAAGAGGGAAACCTGTCTTTTGATCCACCCTCGTCATCCGCTGACTGTGTGCTTTTTGGAGGCCAGAACAATCTTTGTGGTTCTCTACAGCTTACATTATGAACCCCTTTGTACAACGCTGCTACGGTTAGGTTTGATTCTTTTCTTTTTTTTTTCAGCTGTAGAAAAAAAACAGTAGATGAACTGGGTAGCGGCTTGCTCCTTATGAAAACAACCATTAAGCACGGAGAGGTATGGGAATGCATACATGCTGACATTTGCCAGTAGACACTGCACAAATATCCAGTATGACCTTCTCCATCCTCTCTCTTTCCATCACACACACTTCACTCACTCAGTCATTCTCACATGCACACACAACTTTGTTAGTTTTGAGGAGGAACGTGTTCACCGTAGAAAAGAAAGTTCAGGGATGTAACACTTCACACGAGCACAGAGATCCTCCGCCCACAGAGCTGAAGCTGGAGGTCGGGCTTCCAGTCAAGACTCAGACTGAAAATGTAGGAGAAGCTAGGAAATGGGCTGGAGATGGGTCTGCCAAAGGGGCTGAGGATCATGCTTGTATTTTACAATTGCTCCAGGGAAGTGGTCTGGGAATAGGTTAGGAATTGTGCTTGCGGCTTAGAGGAAGTCCTGAAACTGTGCCTGGAGTGCACAATTACCTACTGTAACCCTGGAGCTCTTCCACTGGTCAAACTAGGTAGGGAACTTGGCCGTCTTAGCGAGGATGTTTTGTTTATTGAGGAAGTAACTGTTAGGAGCCAATGAGTAAACTACAAAGTACTTCACGGAAGCTGGAGGGAGTTTGTTCAGCTGGCTAATGAGTGAGTATGGATGAAGTGGTCCTGACCAAAGGAGGAGCAGGAGATGGGTAGGGATGAGATTCGAGAACAGGAACCATTGAGAACTGGTTGCAAACTGTCCATCGGGATCGTACGCCTCCATGCTAATCAGCTCCTTACATCAATGCTGGCATATTTTTCAGTTGCACATTGCAAAAATTATACGAAACTCAAGCATCTATGCTGCTGGAAAAAAAAATGGGGGAGAGGAAGAAACAATCAAAAGAGTTGATTAGAGATGTATTGATCAACATTATTTCAGTTTCAATCCAATATCAGAATCTGGGCATCTCCGATACTACACCAATACCAGTGTTCTTATTTTCCTTGATATTTATTATTATTCTTATCGTCATCTTTGTGAGTAAAATTACATAAGGCTGAAAATGAAGATGACCCATGATTTCCCATGATGCATTTCTGAGAATTGAAGTTTGCCACTGTATTTTCCAAAATGCAAATGTTATTGCTCATTTCAAATAAAGATGGAAACACCAGCAATATGTCTTATGTTATAATAACAACACATGGAAAGGTTTGGAAGATTTTCTCTCAGACTGAGGAAACCTGAATAAAAATGAGTGCAGTACAAATATTCTCTATTCTCTCTCTTCTCCTTGGGCTACAGCCAGCTTGACTGAAATAAATCAGGAATCAATACGCAGAATCTGTAACAGCACTGGTATCAATAAAATCTTATCAATTCCCATCCCTAGAGAAAGGCACCCTGAGGCTGCAGTCGGAGCGAAATTTACTCACGCCGAGTGGCCAGAGGCAGGAGTGAACAGGAAATAGTGTGGGTAGGGTTGTAAACATAAACTGGAAGAGCTGGCGTGGCTCAACTGCAGTCCACAAATGTGTTAATTATCGTTTTTATCAAACGCTTTCCTGTAATTAATCTGTCACTGCCCTTGCACTCACTATAGCCAAGCAGCATCCCTCCTCTGCTGCTTGCATCATTTTGCCACGCAGTTATAAAACAAAATATGAACAAACAGTACTTCAACTTGAATGAGAGGTTGATCATATCTCCTGTCTAAAAGTGTCTGGATGACAGAGAGCCTCATGATTTCAAGGGTCAAAGTTCAATCTTACTGAACTCTGGCTGCCCTTTAATCCATAAAACTAATCCACACGCCTGTTCACAAGCTCAGCAGGGTCATCAGGGTCATGTGTGCAAAAACTGAGACAGAGGCAGCTATATACTTCGTAAAAATATGGTATGATGAGGCTTTGATTTTTTTTTCACTGTAAAAAGTGGTCAGTACTGAAAACAATTGCAGAACTGTAAGAAATCCAAGCAGACCACAGTCAAAACTACAAACTTGAAAATGTGCAGGGATTGAGTGTTTGGGTGGAGTATCCCTTTAAGACAAATGTGGGTGAGTTCAAACTTACCCTTATTTTTACTCGAGCTGCTTCCACCCCTCCTGGCTGCCCCGCAATGGACACCTGTTCACAATAAAAAAGTAACATGTAAATCAGCTAGCCAGTTCTGACCCAGTCCAAGACAAACAATGGCTCAGATCGTTGCATACAGTTGCACTTCATTTCAATGTTGAAAGCAAAATCTTGAACAAAACATAATGAAAACCGCAGAAGTTTAAAGGCCTCCCCCTAAACTGTAACCGAACCCCTTTTTGTGACATATTTCCAGTTAATGTTTTATATTCTTGAACCACATCATTACAGTTACCACGAGCCTAACATTGTGATTAAAAGAAATGGTCTCCACAATTAAAGTAATTGACCTTTTAGGACAACCACGAACATGAGGGGCCAGATTAAGTTCATTTCCATAGAAATGAAAAAGGTGATAAATGGTCTCATTAGATTTCCCCTTCTCTATTTCCCCTCTTTCATGGGCAACTGCTCACCACTGAGGAGCCAACCAAGGCCTGCTCTGGAGTGTTACCGATCCAGGATAAATAAAAACCTGTTTTTGGGTGCAGAATTCTTAAAAAAGAAACGATTAAGCAAACATAAAGCAGGTCAGTCTGCTACATTCCTGGCCCCTGATTCTTCCACACAAACAAGTACTGTGTTCTGTGCACACATAGCAATTATATCTTTCAAAATGAAAACCATTGTTAAGTCTAATGTTAGCAAACATCTGTCCAGCTGAAGTGTGCTCAAACCAGGAATTCAATCCTCCCAGCTCGAGTGAGACTGAAAGGTAAGGAGCCATTTCTTTGATTTCTACACGCTGATTTGCTAAATTTGCTTATCAACACCACTGCACTTGTTCAAATCCGAAAGGCTCTGCCGCAGTCAGTAAGCTTTTGAAATCAGAAAAAAAGGGCAGCTTAAGAAGTCTCAGGCCTAAAAGGAGTCTCTTGCCACTTATCAGCCTGTACTTGCATCATCAGAGTCAGACTGGAGGGGACTGAACAGTCTGTGAGATACAGTACAGACAAGTTATTAATGGCCTGCACACTGCAGACCTGCACAACGGCTGCACAATTATTGATTTTAGGGTCAAAAGATCTTTAATACACTTTCACATTTAAATAAACAGAGCAATACTGTCACTCCCATGTTGTCCCGCATTCCTATTCCTAATCCTGGTTCACAGCGCATCCGAGTTGATGGTGGACGAGGACGGGGATCCAGCTCCGCGTTCTGCTCCAGACATTTGATTTTTGCTTTGCCCGTTGGCTCGCTGTTGTATATTACTGTACTACTCTGGACTGCAGCAGCAACACCCAGGACATTTTGCACAGGCTGCAGCAGCAGGGTGGCTGGCTTGCTGATACTTTAAGGAGCACTTTATTTGTGTGCAGTAGGAGCGGGTAATACGGCCCTAAAATAATATCACAGTATTTCAGATTATTCTGCAATACCAATATTCTTGACGATATGACAAAATACTGAAAAATATTTTTGCTTTAGAACTCACAATAGCTGAGCTCTCCTCGTGGGATTTCTGTTTCTTTCTTGTTTCTTTTTGATTTTGTCTCTCCCCGCACTCGACCTGGTGCTTCTGCTTGAGGTGGTGACATCTATTTTTTTTTCTCCCCCTTTTGTTGTTACAGATCTCTTGCACTTCTTACATATCACTGCGGTTTATTGAACATTTGATCTTTCATAACCAAACCACATCCACACTACTGAAGTCACCCTCCTTTATTTGATGTAACTGCTCCACTGTAGAGCTGGGAGCAATTTTACTTTTGCTTTCAGCCATTCTTGTTTTCAAGTATTATCACAATATGAATTTCTTTTATCATAAGTGCGCAGCAGTGTTTTCTATAAGCGCAGGATGCATTTTAAATATCAATATCGCTGCAGATTATGTTCATTTAACTGTGGGACGCCAAAATTTGAATTATGCAGTCCTGACTTCGGGTATATCATACCATGCAAAATCCACAGAGATATGGTTGAAATGAAGGAGAAAGAGTACTGAACTCATCAGTACTTTGGTACACAGGTGCACTGCCAGGCACCCGGCAAAAAGAAGTATCTAATGCTTGGCAGTGTGCTCTTCTGAACTCCTCATACTACACTCTAATGATAATTACAGCAGGATCCTACTGCTCCTCCAGAGAGTCCAGACAAAACACACCGGCTTCCTCTGGGTCAGCCAATCAAAACAGCCACCTGGATCAACTCTCTGCAACCTGTTTAGAACCCTAAACCTAAAAACCAAACTACCATTGAAGAAAATAATGCGTAGGGAGGGGAGGGGGTGATGATAGCAAATACTCAAAGGGACAGAATGCAATACACTTATACTGAAAACATAATCATGGTGCAATGTTGTGGTTCAAGAGATTAAAGGAAAATATCTGATGAGACAAACTCTTTGATCAGCCAGCAGTAAACAGCTCGCTCCACCCAACTATGTCAGCATAAATCTGTGTTTACTCCGACTAACAAACAAACCTGGTTGCTTTTCTCTGCCTGGTTGTTCCTGTTGGAGTCTGGGAAATGGATGTGGCAGCCCGTCTCCTCCATCACCCTCTTGATGTTGTTGCCACCTTTGCCAATAACGTGGGAGTGCTCCGTGTGGGAAACGTCCATCTTCAGAGTTACCCTGTTACTCTAATGAGCAGAAAGGAGAGGGTTGAGCTGAAATGATTTATAACACATGCAACACACTCAGTGAGTGGAGTATGGTACTAAGAAACTGTATACGATGTTACATGTATAATTGAAAGGCACTTAAAGGGAAAATTCAGCACTTTTAACATGAATGTCCATCAGCATTAATGGTAAATGTAGTCAACTGAAGGAATAAATTCCTCAGTATGTCTTATATTGACCACGAGTGTTCCTGCTTGTGGAGCCATGCAGTAGTGCCTACAAGTCACACCCGTGTTGTCGAGTTAACGCCTCCCACAGAGATGAAGACATGAAATCCAGCTGAAGTAGCCTGTAGTTCATGCTTTTTTCCTTATTTTCATTTCTTTTTGGTATATTTTTCCTTCTCATTTCAAATTTAAATTTTCTTATTCAACGAATGGCTATGCCAGACAAAAATGAAAATTCAAGGGTATTGCTTAATTATCAATTCATACATTTTGTATCAGTTAAATTCTTAATGGTGATTTATCAATTAATCATTAGCATTAGCATTAGCATTAATCATGTTTCTTTTATCCAACCAACAATTCAAAACCCAAAAACTCTTCATCTGCTATCATAAATGACGAAAAAAAACCCCATCAAATCCTTACATTTAAGGAGCTGGAACCAGGAAGTGTTTGACAATTTTTGAAAAAATTGATTATCCATAGTTGAGGACCATTTTTTTTTTCTATCGACTAACTGTTGCAGCTCCAAATGAAATTCAGCCTTCTCTGTCAATATAACACGAACTGATGAATCAATTGCTTCAATTGACTACATTTACCATCAACATTTATGGGACATCCACATGAAGAGAGACAAATTTTCTATTTAGTAATAAAGATAGAGATGACCAAACAGGGGGGTTTAGCTCAGTTGGCAGAGTGTAAGCCCCATGTATGGAGGCTGTCAGTCCTCTGCAGCGGCCGCTGGTTCGACTCCCGGCCTGTGGCCCTTTGCTGCGTGTCATCCCCTCTCTCTTCACCCCCCTTTCCTGTCTGCTCTTCAGCTATCCTCTCAAATAAAAGCAAGAAAAGCCCCCCCCCCAAAAAAAGAGATGACCAAACACTGATTGCAAGTTGCACTGAGAGAAATACTGTAGCTGTAACCATCTTCCCCAAGTGACTGGGTGGTGGGTTATGAAGCAATCTAGTACAGTACAGTCGATAGTGTGCCTGAGGCATGACAGCGTACCCAATATCACCACAGACAGCTCATTAAACTCACTATGTAACATCATTACTGATCAAATCCAATTTGTCTGTTTTATGGCTGTGAAATTTTAAAGTGTATAAACAAACAAAAAAAGAATTGCACTCTCTGGTTCCCATCCCGCCCTTCTGATTACAAAAGCTCCGTCACTGAAAGACGAGTGCAGCATCTGTCCCCCTTTCCTTCATGTAAATAGTCAGAAGAAGAACTTCCCCAATTTCCCGTTTTAAACACTTTCACATGCTGCACTTATTTAGACATAGAAGAAAACGAGCAACAAAATATGTAGTACATACAAAAAGATAAAATTAATCAAATATTTCTGCTGAATCTGCCAAACTAAAACTGCCTTTTCGTGACAAAACCATATGAAATACTACAAACTGAGCCAATCATGTGTTGCTCCTCTGAGAGTGGCTGTTCAAAGTGCATGGATGATTGCCTGCCCCCAGGGGGTGCTACAGTGCAGTCGCCCAGGTACGTGATTTCTTGTGTTGCCATGGCAATGAAGCCTGCCTTGCGTACACACACACACACACACACACACACACACACACACACACACACACACACACACACACATTGCAATCCACGGCAAAGCTCGGGATGTGAGTATCTGGTGAGATTAGAGCCAAGTTGTACCACGCTGCTGAGCGCAATCTGTCACTTGGACAGCGGGAGAGCGGAGGTGAAACACATTCAGTCCAAGCGAACGCCAGGAAAAGGTGAGAAAGAGATAGAAAGAGACACACACATTCACATGAAGTCCATCCTCGCTGTGATAAAGATGTTTACTGTACCTTTGTGTCGAGGACTGACATAATCCTGTCTTTGGCTTCCCTCACGTTCTCCCTCTTCCCGCACACCTTGATGTGTGGATCTGCAAGGGAGGGAAAGAAAAGATAAACACATTAAAAAGTGGGAGATGAAGAGCATGTGTTTAATGTGTGTGCGAGTGAGTCAGCGCTGATAAAGAGCGGGACACAAGTTAAACCCATTTAATCAAACATGACACAGCAGTCTGCATTTGTCAACAAATTACAGCACGTCAGAAGAACAGCTCTGCAACAGTAATTGCTGCTTTGATATCTGCCGAGTCTCATTTAAGTCGGCAAGCAACCACACCGTGCAGGGAGGGGGGACGGGGAGGGGGGGGGGCGCAGCTCTGTCGAATTATATTCAGTCAATCCATCAGTCAGCAGAGCCCACAGAAACACCAAGAGCTGAGGAGAATTGTTCTGCTGCGATTTAGCCTCAATAGGAGACAGTGATGCTTATCACCTCATTTTCCTGAACCTCATCCTGTCAGTCAGCTGCGGCAAAAACACACAATAACTCATTTATTTTGCATCTTTCTTAAAGACTTTGTTGCACATGATTCAGTGTGTCTACGTGTGCTCTTTATCAGCTGTCACACAGAGAACAAATGCTGTCTCCTCAAGAAATGACTCCATACAAGCTTGAAACACAAACTGTGACATCCTATAATTTTTGTGGGCATACAGAAGACTGCGCAAGTAAAAGTTAAACCGTGCAACCATCCTGAAATCTACTTTCAAATGTTCCAGACTTTAAAACCATTGTCCTGAAGTTCCTTTTTTCATTCTTAAATTGTTGCAGATTAAGCACAATAGATGGTACACAATTACAAACATTTCATCACTGCAATTATTATTTAGACACTTTCATACACTGGACATTACATGGCATGTAAGAGAATAAAGGTATTGAAAATGACAAATATAGTGCAGCTCAGTTACCATGTGTAACTTTTCTGGCACAGATAATGACAAAGCAACCATGAATAACGCTGCCGATTAATATTTTTACAGTGTTTCATTTTCATGACAATTTATACACAAAACCAAATGTCACATACGTCGTTCTTCGCACCACAACATACGGGAAAAACAAATCTCTGTGAGCAGATATCTGCATATGATTACAGAATCTTTATGCATATGGGAATGCATGCGAAAGCTAAATCATCAGATTATAACCGATGGGTTCCAAGATTGAAAAAACAGACTGAGCTGCCCTACTTCTGCTAGCAGCTCAAACAAACAAAAACCATAAGAATCCATATTTTAACATATTTAACTAACATTACATTTCTGCATCATATGATTTAAACATATTATACAGATGTTTTGTGAGTCAAGTTATATTCCAGAGGTGTGTCCTATGTTTGAGATTGACTGGTTCTTGTATAAACAATATACCTACATGAATGACTGAATGAGTGAGCAGTGATTTATGCTTGATCTATGACTGCTGATATGTCACTTTACTGTGTTTTCATAAGTTTCCAGGTGAGAAAGTAACAATTTAGAACCCCAAAATGTGGTCAGTTTTTCAAATAATGAAAATTGCAGGTTTCTGTAATGTCCAAGAATTGTCCCAGACACCATATGTTTGTATTGCAGGTGTTATTTTTATTGTCCCTGGGACAATGGGACATTCTTAATTCTGAGTGCTGGTAAAAGGTCTTTATAGTTTGAGTAAACTGTGCTTCCAGAGAGCTCCTCAACCGCCAAATACTTCAGTTAAAATAACCAAACAGTGCATACCTAAACCATTCAAAGCTAACGCTTGTGTCTGTGCAGCGTTGTGTAAGCCTACATCTGGCTCTGCCGCATGCCGGACCCCTGGAGAACGCATATGTGAAAACACATGAACGCACACACACAAATTCAAAATGTCCACACACATGTACTACACAGCCATGGTCCATCGCCCCTGTGTTAACTGTACTGAGCAGCAGGAAGTCAACTAAACCCCTTCCAGGAATACCCCTCCCCATACACACACACACACACACACACACACACTTACAGCAGATTTACAGTATGGCCTTCAGACAGGGCTCGCTGAATTTACTGTTACAAAGTCGTTGGGACCTCAGCGAACAGATGCATGTTTAGACATTCAAAGAAAAATCCTAAACAGTGCAGAAATGACAACACCAGAGGCTTTCAATGTGGGAGGCGGGCCTCCCCAGGGGAGCTCCAGACAGTTTCAGCAGAGGCTCAGTGAATGAAGACGAAAAAACTACTCAACTAGCTATCAAAAGGATACCACACAGAATAGCCTAGTGTGTGTGTGTGATTTGGTGAAAGAGATTTACTGGTTTCTCACTTTCTCAGAATCCGAAACAGGGATGGCATGATTATCGCCTTCATGATAAAACATGATAAAATTCCTGACGTAACTATTACTGTCTCAAATTTTAAATATAGTTAAACTTGCTTAATTACCACACATGAAAAACTCACAGTAATTACTGTCCAGCATCAACCAAACTTAGCAACAGTCTCTCAGAAGCAGCTGCAACATGCAACGTTTAATGATAAAGCACATATGAGTTTTACATGTTTACATGAGGTATTGTCTTATTGGCTTAAAATGTGTAGTACTGCTAATTGTATTTGTGGTTTCCAATACAATAAATTTAGTGGAATAATTTCAGTGTGTATCAGCACTTTTTCAACATTTACAGCACATTTTAACAACACTGCAATGATACTGTGATGATTTTGGTCACTATGATCATGAAAATGCATGTTGTTTCATCTCTAGTCATAAACTAATAAATATACTAGAACTGCAACCATTATTTGCTTGATAAATTGGCTGCCAATTCTAAAATTAATAATCGATTATTTTGATAATCAGTTAATTAGTTTGAGTCATTTCATATAAAAAATTCTCTGATTTCAGCTTCTCAAAAGTGAATATTTTCTATTTCCTTTACTTTATTACAATAAACTGAATATCTCTGGGTTGTGGACATCTTGGACTTTGGAAAATGCTGAATGACATTTTTCACCATTTGACATATTATAGACCAAACAACTAACTGATTATAGGGCTGTATATTGGCAATATCTCGTAATACAGGGTTTCCAATTCAATATATTGCAATATATTGCGTCAAGGTCAAGTATTACTATTTTTTAATCAAATTTTAGGAAAACTATCATAATCTACAGAACACAGAGATAAAAAGTTTCATTTTTTATGCAATCAGAACATTTAAGATAGACAGTGACGCTGCCATTTAGCATTCAGGGGCTTAAACACAACACAAAATGAGCAAATGCCACAAATCTTTCAATATCACGATACAGTGTTTTTGAGAATCAATACAGTATCATAAAGCATAATATCACAACACTCAAATACATCAATATATTCTTACACCCCTCAATGATTACTGCAGAAAATAATTGCCATACTTCAGAAAGACCTTTTTTATACATTCAGTGTAATCTGAAATTATGTAAAACAGCAGTACTAGGTTATCTTGGCTCAACTGTTGAATATTTATGGATCAATTATTATAACTGTGACCGAGTAAACAAGCAAAACTAAGCAAGTAAACAAAGCTTTTTCCAAGCTTTGTTTGAAGGGAGGCTCACAGTCTCAGACCTAGAGAAAAGGTGGTCAGAACATTTTTTTGTGATGACAAGGGAAGTTCCTGATTTACAGAATGTTTTTGATGATGGAGAACTACGTCACAACATTGACTCACAAAAGCCAAACCAGGAGACTCTCCAGAGAACGCATGAGCTCAGTCATCCTTAGAGAGCAGCAGAACAGCAGAACATGGATTAGCTAGAATGAAGAATTGTTTTTTTTGATGTATCTGAAGGAGGTTCAGCTCTCTGTTTAATGGCCACTGAGAACTACGGGGACCATGGAGTGCCAGTAAACAAGCACTGATCTTGTGTCACAGAGGTCAGACAAGCTCAGCACAGACTACAAGAAGAGATGCTTGATCATATGGGAGAAGAACAACAGCTCTTTGAAGGCTTGAGGGTTGGAACTAAACACGAACCAAGCTGCAGTCAGAGACAGGAAAACAAAGCCAAGGAAAACAAAAGGAAAAAGAGCAGAAAGAGCGGTCAGAGACCCATCGCAGTCACAGCGCTGGTTCCAGGACATTTTCCCATCACACAGCTGTTACTGTGAACAATAGAAATCCCTCCACTTCCTCCTGTGGTACCCACTATGGCCATCAGAGGGAGTAGGGTTCTTCCAGTGTCAAACCTGCACTGCACATCTGGCAAACATTAGCCAGTCTAAACGAGTGTTGCAGTCGTGATGTAGAACACCCCCGCATTTCTGAAATGGAGTGTGCTGTGTGCTCTTTTTTTTTGATGATTGATTGTGGAATAAAAAATGAACACCTTAAGTCTTAATTTGGCACACTCAACACCCAGAAAAGCAAACAAAAAACAAGAGAAGACTTGCAGCTGCAAAACGTGATTTTACACAGTTCCACTTGACAGAGAAGAAACCTTTTGACCCAGAGCTCTGTACTGGCAAAGCTGGAGCATTTTTCCAGCTGAGGACTACACTCAAAAATACCACACAAATGAAGGGAATTAAGTCCTTTTGGCTCTGCATTTCTCATTCAAAACATCTGCGGAAATATTGAAGCAGACAATTGGCAAGTTAAAGCAGTATTAAAATATTTATCACGAAAAAACAAGACAAAAATCTTTAATCAGTTTTAGAAATACAAAACAAAGCGTCTCACAGTATTGAGGATTTTGTCACACATGCCTGAAGTTGCAGAGCTGTCTTGTGTGTGAGTGATACCGCCCCTCACTGTATTAAATCACTAACAGTGGGCTGATGATGGCTTGCCCCGGAGCCTAACAACTGGTCTTATCACACATATGCAGGTGGCTGGGATAGCTAGCTGCAGGTGATGAATGAAATAGAGGAACTGGCATTTTGATGGAGTGTGTCCCTGTATGGGAGGAGGTTACAAACATACAAATCCCCTCACATCTGCCGCTATCCTGCCGAGTGTAACCGATTCCAGACTGCACATGAAAGGCAACGCTGATACAAAATTCCAGGAAAACAAGACAAACTAGCGTTTAAATAGTTATTATTTTAGATCAAGATAACTCAAAATAATCTGCACCAACAAAACAACTATGTCATCAGCTTTTTTAAGGGCAGAGCGAGTGAGTTTTGTGATGGTCATCACCAATCAAAGAGTGATGAGGAATGAAGGGAATGCGGCCCATTGTCTCAAGTAACTGCATGATGGCTTCAGTGCGATTTTAGACCCCCTGCAATTAAAATCACATTTTTAACCGTAACAACATGTGGTGTTTTAATGCGTCACAAAACATATCAGGGGCAAAATAAGCAGTAAACACAATGTCTGAGCATTTTTTGGTTTGAAACTGCAGTGGGCAAGGTTCATTCAGGGACTTTATGAGCCATATGAGAACCATTTTAAGAAGGTATTTGAATTTATTTTGCAAAAACAGTATTGCATCTTTATTCCTTAGCAGAATTTAAACCTGCTGACTCTATAAAGGACCAGTGTGTAGGATTTAGTGGCATCAAGCAGTGAGCTGGACTAATTAATAAATCGAGAAAATAATCCACAGATTAATCAATGATGAAAATAATCATTAGTTGCAGCCCTACTAAAGATCACATTTTATTACCAAGTGTAAATGCATCTTCAATCATCTTTAGCATAATTTAAGCACGTTGACTATTTAAGTATAATATTTTCTTTTACCATATCTTCTATTAACATTTCTTTTTTTCTATTTAGCCATCTTTTATTCTATTTGGCCTTTTCTCTTCCCTTCACTCCCTCCCGTGAGCTCAGGTTCTCAGAACACACCGTCTGTTGCACATGTCTCTTCCCCACAAATGCATTTGCTCATAAGATAACAAACTAAGTGAGAATCCAACATTCTTCCCCTCTGCTCCTCTCAGTTTACGCAACACGGGGGAGAAATCGGACAGGCTACAAATCATGGGTCAGAATTTTAAAAAGACTCACTTCGTACACAGAACATCATTCCCAGGTGGTGTTGGAGGCAAATTTTGTGAATGAACTAATGGATGGCTGTGTGTGAACAGGCTGCCAGGACTTACACTTGATTAAGCATCCAGAGGGAGAAATGTTAAAGATTGTGATGTAACCCCATCAACTATTTTCTGTTACAGAGTGAGCGAGGAAGTTACATAATGTCATTGGATTCCACATCTGGCTTGAAGACGCACATGGGCAACTCCCCCGAGGACAACAAAGTGGGCACGGTGCACCTATGTCTCACCCCCACGCCCCTCAAACCCTGTCTCACCCCCTCCCGGAAGAGCTTTAAATAACCGTGATAATGTTTTATTGGTAACAGAGTGCTGGAGCAACTTGGCCAATAAATGCATGAGCTTCGATAGAAGCAACTCCCACGCCTCCGCCTCCACAGCAAAATCACAAATTCCTCAGTGCAGATGAAGTTGCTCGTTTGTGAAATTCTTCGCTCATGTCTGTCTGCTTCCATATTTCTCATTCAAATGACAAAGGCTCATAATGACTAACCTCTCTTAGGTTGAAGCCAACACGACTATGTTGTTGGAACATTCACACATTTAGTCCCTCTTCAGCCATGAAAACTGAGCATATGGACTTTGATGCATGGCAAGTTAAATATTTTCACAGATTCTGTAGGCTCGTCATTCACCAAACACTCAAGCTGCACAAAGTTAAAGCAATGGAAGCAGTGCTCAGACCCAATATAATAATAATCTGAATATGGGAATAAATAAACAGTGAAAAAAAAGACTAACCTTTTTTGGACTTGGCTCCGATTTTCAGTTTAGACGGCCAGGCTATCTGCGTTTGGGTCTCATCCATGATCTGAAACAGAGTAAAGGAGGGCTGACATCAGCTTATCACAGATACCAGTTTTGGCAGATACTGTGTGTGTTACCATGAAAAAAACAAACCAAACCAAATACAATCTTGATTCTTCAGTCTTGACAATCACGATTTTATAGTTTTGTAGGACCACACTCAGAATATTTTGTGTATAACGTAGTCAGTAGTATGCAGTGGAATTCAGTATTTTGCCCTTACTCTGAAAAACACAATTTCTACTGTTTACATGCATAAGGAAATTAATATTCCATTAATGTTCCCTTTTACCTGCAGTTGTACATACCATACCAATCATATCCAAGGCATACCAAAGAATATCAAAAAACCCATTGATACCCAAGTCTTTCATAAAGTTCAAAAGTAGGTGTGTTTCTTCTTCCAAACAAAAGAGCGGGATTTTCTTTTGTGTATGTATCTCTACTCCAGCCTTGCAAAACACTGAATAGTTGGTTTGTTTACAATGCACAGAGCTGACCATAAACAGGCAAGAGGACGTGTCTTGCCAAATGCCATAAAAACCCCAAATGAGATGCAAATTCTGAATTAGAGTCAGACAACATATGTGTTGGCTGATACTATGCACCTGATATTGGCCAATAACAGCTATATCGGTTTATATCGGTATCATGTAAACATACTCATTGTTACATCAGTTTTCAGCATGTGAGTTGGCAAAAGAATAACAAATTACCAACTAATATACTGTATATTGATCATATTTCATACTTTAAACCAGTAGAATCTAGTATCCATTGAGCTTTAGTTGGAATTATATAGGACCTTTGTGTCTTTCAGTGTATTTTCAGTGCCTTAATGTGGCTTTGGCTTCGCTTGAAGTGAGGACAACTCCCCACTGTTTCTCCTGCAATAACAAACACTCATTTTGCTGATTTTAGAGAACATATGAAACAAGGTGTTAGCGGCCAGCAGTTATGAAAACAAGCCATATGCGAAATAAAGGCAAAAAATATCCTCTTTATAGGTTATGGAGCCCAGAGAAGTGAAAGGAGCTGCGAGTCCAGTTTAAACATGTGTGGTGATACAGGCTTATATGATGTTTCCAGACACTGCTTCATTTCTGCTCAACACCAAAATCCTCCCACCCTGACACCACCAAAAGGATGAAGACAGAAAGAAAAAGAAAAGACACTGAGTACACTTGGCTTTGGTACACGTAAAAAATGCCAACAACAATCTAGGCGAGAGCCCTTTGACAAGTCTAGGCGTCGTAAATCAGGAGCATGTGTATTGTGGAAAAAAGCCAACTGCTGGCACCACCAAAAAAAAAAAAAAAGAGAGTAAGGACCTGGTCAAGATGCTGTCAGAGTTTCAGTCAGGGGAAATCTATTACCCAACCTCCTGCTCCTCTTTTCAGCCACGAGGAAGCTCTCACCTTGCTTGGCTCTCTGGCTACAAACCCACAAACAAACCCCTGGAGAACTGCCTGCCACGACGAGCGGTTGATGTTAGAGGAAAAAAAAACAAGGGGAAAAACTGTCAAACCTTCCAGAAATCGAGAAGCTGACATGCTCTCTCCTAATGGCCCTGTCCTCCATGTGCACTATCTTTGTTTTCACAAAGGTCCTGCAATCTTTTGTTTGTTTTAATACTTTCCCAGAAGATATGAATTTCTCAAAGTTTTGGCCACGTGATCAAGCATCCAAGGACCACTTCAAGGCATTACATGAGCAGCACTTAATGCTCCTCAGTGGTCCAGTGCATTAAGCAATAAGCCACGTATTCTCACTGAAATGGGAGAGAGGGAGCATTAAGAGCCATCGGTGGTCCCAATGAAGATTAGATGTTTGGCTTATTAGCACTGCTATGGCAAATCACGGCCTTCATTATTTTGCAAAACGTTTAATTTATATCTGATATTTTTCCTTGCCAAATAATAAGAACCACAGCCTGTATTCCTGCAGGGAACTGGTGCACAAATCAAAAGGGGAAGTGCTTAAATTCCTCCATATGCTCTTCTGGAAGTAGCGCAGTCTGTTTGGCATGCTCTGCAACAAATTCGGACAGCTTATCCACTGCCAGTCTCACAAACCTATAAAACAGAGGGACAGCTTTGAAAGTCCTGATGTGTGCTTTTCTTTACTCTGCAGCTATACACTCAAGAGTCCATGATGGTTGACTGGAAGTCCTTTCAAGCCTCACTGATTTTCTACAACATCCTATAATCACATATGAAAATGGAGAACCTGGACGAGCAACAGGGTGAGGTGCCTATGGTGCTATTCTGCCTCTAGTACACCAAGATGAGCCAAGTCATGAACTTCAGTAACCTTTATTAACAGGGTTTATGCAGATTTCAACAAGTTAAATTTAAGACTTAGAACTTAAGACTTAAGACTTAGATTTAAGAAATAGAAATTGACATTAAACACTTAATTTTAGGTGAGCCGAATTAAAGAGTAGACCCAAATGTTTTACAATATGTTTTCTGATATATTTATGGATCTGTGTTACGTTAGTTATTTTAAAAGTCGGTCTTAATTTACATGTTTTTTTTAAAGAATTCCTTATCATGATGCTCTTTCCTCTGTAATTAACTTTAGCATCGCTTATTATGCTAACACAGCAGGCACAGAAACTGTGATTTAATTACAAACACAACAGTGAACAAAAATATCTCACATCTGAGCAGCAACTTTTTGTCCGAGCTGAGGGCAGAAATTATATATTCATGGTGGATTTTTACTTGAGTTTTACTTGAGCTTCATTGTTGTTTGGTGTGCCCCGATAAATTCTGACTGGGCTTCACAATTTGCATTAGTGGTTATTGGTTCCATGTTAGGTTCATTTTTGCAGTTGTTACAATGTGATCAATAGAAAATTTTCCAAAAACAGACTTAAAAGCAAAACTGGAGTTAATGCAGCTTTATAAAAGTAACTTTAACTTCATAATCCAATCATATTTAAGATCTGTCAAAATTAATCTATTTATGATATTTAAGACAAAAATCTGATTATTAGATTTTAAACTTAAAACTATTTAAGACTTAAACACTTAAAGGGACAGCTCATCTAAAAATGAAAATTTAGTCAGTATCTACTCACTCATGTTGACTGTTTGAAAACTGGTCACCATTAACTTAAACTGGCATAAGGGTGAGCAGATTATGACTGAATTTTCATTGTTGGGTGAACTATCCCTTTAAGGACCTGTGGAAAACTTCTGTAAGGTCCATTCAATTTATCAAAGCAAAATAAGTTATTTTTAGTTTTTCTACACTGCAAATTCACAGGAGAAAATTAAGAACTCTTCATTTTCTGTTCTTTACCACAACAGAATTGTGCAAACTCATAAAACAGATTGTTGGACGCCAATAAAATCCTTGCAAAACACATTTGTACAACAAGAGTATTTATTGATGTTTTGTTACATTCTTCCCTCTTCCTCTTAAGCTCTTGGCCCGAGTTGCATATCTTTAGGCATTATTCATTATCTTCTAATGACACTCTTGCAGTCATTTCTCCTGCTTGTGGTCCTATCTTAACTCCCAGTTTATACTGAATGAATCACACCACCCAAAGGAATTTTAGAATCATTTTGTATAATGAAAATAAAGGAAAATTCCTTTCTGGTGATGCCACTCAACTATTTTTGTAAAGAATTCTTCTGTGGTATCATCAAAGTGACTACGCTGAAATCAGTTCCAGCTTCAGTATCCAGCGTGCTAATCATTCCCTATTAATGTCCACTTACTAGAAAGCTTCCCATCCGTCTTCTCTGCAATATTATCACAAGTGCTGCAATAACATGATCAGTCTGTTCACTCAGAATGGTTTTACACGCAATGAAAATCAGCCTGAAAAAAAAAAAAAAATCTGATGAGTTCTGTGTTACTGGGTTTTTCATAATAGCCTGAGGCACAGACGACTCTAATCTACAACATGACAACCCCCCTGCTGAGGTCTGGAATATGTGAGAAGGGACAATAAATCACAAATACCCGTTAGCTAAATGCAAAATGTTTCTCCATCCACTGGGGTCACGTGCTCACAACAACAGCTGGATGTATCACAACAACATTAAAGCACACTCAGTTCCCAGTGGTAAGAAATTCCTTCAACTTCTGCCTTGAACTTTCCCATTTTTGTCCACTTCAACAATGACAGATGAGTCTGGATTTTGTCAGGGAGACTTTCAACTTAAAACCACAAGTTAAAGAAATAACTCTGTCGCCACCACTCAGAGGTTGACGAAATTACAGTGGCAATGTGGCAGCAAATGACTGATTGTGACTTCCATTAAAAAAAAGTAACTAAAAGGTGCTAATTTACAACAAAAATGTCTTATTCAGTCCTTTGTGATCAACTACACAGAAGTAGTAGCAGTTATTTTTAAGACCACAGTGAATGAATTTAAGACTCATTTCACACCAACAAAAAAGAAAAAACAAAAACATTTTAAGGCTTAAAATTCAGATTATTGGATTTTAGTCTTTTGAAGTACCCCCTGAAACCCTGTTAATACAATGCAGTGAAGAAACCCCTAGTTAAGTACAGCTTATGATGAAAATGACAAAAGCAACATCATATCAGGAATAACTCCTATTATACTTTCCTAAAATTATCAAACTGTATGGCCTATGCCTCATCAACTTTTCCACTAAAGAGCCTTGTTCAGAGACCTGCTTCCTGTCCAGCATTGCTGTTCTTGGCAGCGTCCCGCAGATGGGACTGATTTCTGACGGACCACACACCATTTTAAAGGGTGGATGGCGTTTATTTTTATGAAGGGGCTAGCAAATACCTTTCAAATGGGTCAAGATATTTGCACAAATTATGTTACCTACACATTTAGGGCACCGCCCTTTTTTCCCTGCCACCCCACCCTCTGTGAGATGAATAAATACATAAATGACTACGGTGCTGATCAGTTTCGTGGCACAACCTTGACACAATGATTGGTTCTTAAGAGGTTTGCAGCTGGTGTGTGCAGACGTGTGCAGAGCTGTACGTGAAATCAAACAGGATATCATTAAGGCGACGTCCTGAGAGAGAGAGAGAGCACATGTGCTCGACACACGTGACCGTGTGTATGTGTCTGTACGTGTGTACGTATAAAAACAGCAGCAATCAACATGGCAGAGGCATGTTTCCTGGCCCGCGCTGCAATGGTGCAGCTGTTGATTCAGCTGGAATGTGTGTGTGTGTGTTTGGAGGGGGACACAGAGGGCTGTTGGGGGTGTAGAGAACAGAGTTAAGAGACTGACTGAGGGAACAGCATGGACTGAACTTTCCCCACGAGACTTGACAGTCATAACTGAGTTCATGTTAACAATCCAAGCGCTAACTCGCAGCTAAAGCCCCATTACACCTCGGGCTAATACTAACATGTGCATGGTTATAAAAGAGTAACACACGTTACAAGGAGGGCAATTTTGCAAAAACATTCTACTGTTGAAATGCATCAAGGCTACCAGGGCTACTAAACTAGTGGACCAAGTTCTCATTTAGTTGCAGAAAACTACATTCAGGAGGTGCACCTTGCCATTTGGCCTGGGGGACTGTTGAAACATTTGAGGGACCGTTGCAACATTTCTCTTCTAACACTGTAGTCATCGGCACGTCAGTTTTATTCCCTCAAGAATGCCTTAAGGGAACTTAGCACAAATGATCACTTGGACTCAAATTTTGGTCGTCAAACGCCAAGGTCACTGTAACTCTATGCGCATTCCACTTTTGACAATGTGATATCTCAAGAACACTCAGAGGAAATTTCTTGGTACAAACGTCCACTTGGACTCAAGGATGACTGCTTGAGGCCTGGTAGCTCAGTTGGTAGAGCATGTGGCCCATGTACTGAGGCTATGAGTCCTCTGCAGCCGCAGTGGGTTGACTTCCACCTGCAGCCCTTTACTGCATGTCATCCCTCGACTCCCTTTACACCTTCCTTGACCTCATTTCAGCTGGCCTATCAAATAAATGCATAAAAATCCCAAAAATGTATGTACAATATATGTACATTTAAAAAAAAAAAGGATGAATTGCTGTTTGGTGGTCATATGGTCAGTGGTCAATGGTGACCTCACCAAAAACATTTTTGAGCAGAACTCAAGGACATGATTACAAAGACGTTACATTCAAATAGTCTTTTTGGGTCGCCTGATTCGCACTCTTTTGAGGACACTCTTCTGGTTTGTTCCAATTCTGAACAACAAGATGTGAGTAGTTTTATTGTGTTGACAAAAATTAAGTTAAAGTGTTCAGCTGGTTGCTCCAGCACATTCAGAATCATTACTACTTTTGTTGTTAATATTTAACAGTCGGCTTGCTTCATGCCCCAAAAATATATATTGAAATAATGAAATTATACCATACCATTTTACCATAAACATATGACCATTAGTCAACTGATGGCTTGTACTAATGACAACCTGTCGACGAGGAAACTTGAGAGCAGCTCTCAAGACTATGCATCATTATAAACTAATTTAAGCTGTTTGACAAACACAAACATTTGTTTTTATGGCACTCATACTGACCCGGTTATTTCAACATTTCACAATTTTCTTGCCAACCAAATATTTCATCCTGACAGCCTTCAGTTTTTCCTATTTGCCCAGTGTCAGCGCAGCGAAACACAAGATGTTCAGTGCTATGAACCAAATAAAATGAATTTTGCCTGGCTGGAGATCTGAGTGCACTGGCACTTATATATCACGCCTGGCATTATTTACAGAGCCACAACTCCAAGGATGGAGAGATGGAAGGGGGATCACAGATGAACTCGCCAGAGGTTCAAAGGCATCTCTCAGCCCGAATCCACTCCAAGCTCTTCTGTGGTACAAACACAGTTATCGGCTCAACCAGCAGAGCTTCTCGGCTTTCTGCTTTCTCCCACTGCTCAACTTCTGCACAGCTCTCCAAACAGCTTTGTGCTCTGTGCCAATGATTTGACACTCCAACAGTTTACAGTCCAAAACTTCCACTGCACAAGAGCTTGCTGAACTGTTCACTGATACACATTTTTGTTAAACAATCAAGCACCTCATTTGCAGAAAAAATCCCTCATTATACTTGACTGATTACAATCACACACTGTTGGTTTAAAGGAGCATCATGCAAGTCCAGAGCATTCAAAAATGAGTATGGCAGTCAAAATGGCAATTTGGAGCCATAACACTAAGCTCAAACAGGTTGCCTGCAGGTTTCAGGGACAATTAACCTACATGAGAGCAAGATATTATAAGCTGTTCAGCTGTTTATAACTGTCAGTTGTCTGTCAATCTAAAACTAAACCTGTTACCCCCCCCCCAAAAAAACCCTGCTGCTCTGAAAATACACACTGTTTTGGAGCTCAGTGATTGCCTGCTAAACGGCATTAACGTATGGCTCAATTTAACTGTTATAAACATTTACTCCATTTAAAAGATTATTGATGATTTCTTACAACTCATAAACAGACACTAACTCATCTGTCAAACATTTGGCATTAATTTTAGTTTTAATAAGCGGGAAAGATGCAAACAAAAACAGATGTTCTGCAGAATTCTCAAGAATTTTAACTTAGCGTGTTTTCTTAATCTTTAATAGCATAATATAATAATTTTATGATTTAGTACAGTACAAATATGACATATTTCTCCTTTCTGAAAGTGCAAAGATGTCGTTAAAACAACAGGAGAAGGGAAGAGGAAAAACGAGGGACGAGCAGGAGGGAAAACGCAGGGCACAGACCAAAACAAAAGACAGAAATGAAAGAGGGACATGTAGCTGGCGGGATTCCCACATGTGAGCAGCGGGGACTCGCACACAGATAATTTCCCAGCTGTGGCACCCTCCTGTGGTCTGCCATCCTCCTTTTACTTTTCATTGACTACGCGAAGAGGGTGGACTGTTTCTGTTTGCTCTCCGTTACGAGATCTCGCTCTGGACTCAAAGGAAGTCCAGCAGACAGTGAGTAAGAGGGTTTGATCAACCACAGCAACCGAGCCCGGGGAGAAAATGCGGGGGCGGGCCGCTTTGTGTTGCTCTCGTCAACGACTGAGTCTCACTGCCGAGGCAACTACGACATCTCATTCCCAAAGCCTTCTAAGTAAAAGTGTGTGTGTCGAAAATGACCATATGCTGCCTTACGCGAGGGAGAGAGCTGTTATGCACGTACTTTATTAGTCTCTCTTAGTGAGTGTGCGTATGTGTGTGTGGTAGATGGGTGTGTTGGACGGGCAGGAAGCAGTCCAACTAAGAGTTTCCATTTTCATCAACTTCAAGGTATTTCACACACCTCATCCATTTTCTTTCAACAATACCGTTCCACAGTCGCACTCAGTGTTTATTTTCCTGACTTTAATTGGGCATGTACAGTGATCACGCTATCAGAGGGAAACTGTACAGAGTTATCCAAATGGAACGTCTACAATAAAAACACGACTCTCGCACTCCTACTTTACTGCTCTTCACCAGCCTGCCAACCAAAACAGCTGCACACTAATTTCTAATCGACAATTTAACCTCTGGTAACCACCGACTCTTTGAACAAGCTGCGACAATATTCAATCCAGAGACTTTAAACACCATGACTGGCAAAGTCAATACACCAACAGCCATACTTTGTCAGAATGGCTTTGCGGAGCGAGTAGACACCTACACTGGATATCCTAAACATTAGACTTATATCCAAACCAGAGGAGGTGGAGACAGGACTACAGTGTATCTTGAGTCCTTGTTAAAATTCCAAGAGGCGAATCTTAAGGCGCCTGGTTTGCATTACTTGGTTTTTGAAAAACTGCTTCAGGGACAGTCAAATTGCCTCTTTCTTTGACATTTAACTCAGCTTCCTAACCTCCAAAACCAAATATGGAAAACAGACAAAAAGAGGAATGCTAAAACAAACCGCTGTCCATCATTTATTTCATTACATCCCATTAACATACTATAGAGGGAGTTTAACATATTCAGGAAACTGGATTTTAAACAAGAATGAGTCCACTCGAGATGCTTAGACAGAACCACATAATTAACGAGATACCTTCATAATAACTGCTGTTAGAATTCAATTAGTGTTAACGGTTTACTTTGTCTTGAAAATGCGATTGTTTTCATTTTCAGTACCATGTGATCAGTGTCTGTTTGACTCCTTCTTGGGTTTCAAACTAAACAAACAGAGCAGATCAAGGTAATCTGTTTGCCAGTTCAGGATCACACTCACTGTCTCAACTAATGATTATGGCTGCTTTCCCTCATAACGATGCTTCACCAACAGAAATGAACTGTGTCAAACTGGCACTCAACTACAGTGCTGGAGGGAATGAGGAGAAATCATGTTTTCTCTATTCAGACTTTCTGGAAGGAGTTAGCAACAATCATCTCAAAAACACAACAATACCTACCTCCTAAAAATCTTGTTGGCAGCAAGTAGAAAGGCTTTTACAAAACGCTGGCTTCAGAAAAATTGTCCAGCTGCCTCTGACTCTTTATCAATATCGTTAAACATTTACACTTTAAAGAACAGATGACCTACTCCACATGACTCCAAAAGGAACGAGAGGGAGAAAACAGTGGGATCAATGGTATGTTCATTTAGCCAATGAGACAGATGTTTCACAACTGCTGTATGTTCAAAGGAGATATTTTCACATCCAACTATCTCAGATGTGTAGAGAAATGTCACTTCAGTCTTAGGACAAGATCACACCAACATTTTGTCACTCTGGACCTTTGAAAACTACTCTTGAGATGGATCCAAAACATTATAACATAAATAAACTGTGGTGCTGAGCAAGAGCATTACAATACATTTGGTCATTTTTATTTGATTTACTGCTCATCCATGACCTCATATTTGTTTGTTTTTTTGTTTCTTATTTACTTTTTGCTTGCTGTCCTTATAATGTGAAAATTATTCAGGAATATAAGGTAAAAAGCAGCGAAATTAACTGTCAGAATTAGGGTTGAACAATACAGCAAAACTTTATCACCAAATTTTTTTCACCTTTTCTGTAAAGTTAAGTTCCAGTTTCTTAAAGGTGAGGATTTGCTGGTTTCTTTGTCATTCATCATAATAAACGTCTTTGGGTTTTGGACTGTTGGTTGGACAAAAGAAGCAATTTAAAGACGCCATTTTGGGCTCTGGGAAGTTTGACATTTTGTAGACTAAACGTTTAATTGTGAAAACATTCAGCAGAATAATAGAATATCAAATATAATAATTGTTTGTTGCAGCCCTCATCCATAGATAAAGAATTTGAAAACCCATCAATAATTGTTAATGAAACTTTTTAAAAAATACACAAAAATAAACAAAAAATTCAATCTTGTTTGTATAAATCCTTGTGGCATGAAAGTTTACACATTTTTACAAAAACATAACACTAGAAATAGTTTTGTTTCTCTAAGGTGATTAGTTGTTCTTGGTACACTGATATATAGTTAGTTACATTGCTCGACAGTCTTTATAATTTGTTTTAATGAGGGACATTTCTATTATGTGGTTTAAGTATTTTATATTGTTCTCATTGCTCAGCCCTGGTCAGGATTAGCTGTAGAAATAAAAGGAAAGTCACAGCGGCATCACTAATGAATGTTCACAAATTATTTCACTGTTAGAGACATGGAGGCTTTAATAGAACAAAAACTAATCTTTGTCATTAAAACTTGTGCGAAAGATGATTAATTAATAGAAAGAACTACTTAAACTCTACAGTAAAACCAGACAGGGTCACACACTTGACTGATCAACAGCCACCAGTGAGCAAGTTGTGATGAAAAAAAAAACAAAAAAAAACACATTCAAGACTGTTTAAGATCACTGATGCGAATCCTTGTTTTATTGCACTTAATGAAGCTTCAGCACATTAAGTAATTAAATCAGTGACAAAGAAAAATCAATGAGGCAGAGTTGGCCGGAGCAGGCCTGCGTTCAACCTCCCTCTCACGTTGAACCAGAGAGATGATCTGGTGTATTATGGTATATTATGTAAGTGAGAAAGGCCCAGTGTTGTGTCAGCTGTGTTACAGGATCAGAGCCCTGGAGTGACTCAACGTCAGTGTTGTTCCCTTGTTTTTGTTTGTTTGGATTCGTAATTACGAGCGACTGGAGGAGCACCTGACATCTGCTCCCTTACCAAGAGAGGAGCGCCGACTCACTGGGCTTGAACACAACCCAAAGACAAAGCAAACACAATCCAAGTGCAGACAACACACACACACACACACTCACCTTCTGAAAGAAATCCTCCCCGCCGTTGACTCTCCCCTCAGAGGCAGCTAGAGTGAGACAGAGAAAAATAAATTCATAAAACCACACAGTGCCACTCAGTTTTATATACACAATGTAACCTTAACACAGCCAAATCACACACAGATTACCCAGTCTCCTCCAAATGTTACGGTATCTTCACTCAGGGCAGTGTTTATGGTGGATCTCCATTTCTTTGGATATTGTGTTTGGCATGGCTACTGATACTGCTCATTTGCAGGAATGGAATAAAATGTTCCAAGTCATTTTCTATAATCCTGGAGATTGGACACAGCTTCCGTGTAACAAATTGATGGATACAGTGAAAATATTTGGGCATTTTACAGTAGCCGTTAATGGAATATTTCATACCACACTTAGGTCAACTGGTGTCCACTTTCACACTTTTGAAAAAAGCCTTTCACAATTTTCAAATTCCTCTGTCAGCATACTGTAGACCAGAGATTCTCAAATAGGGGTTTGGGGACCTCCTGGGGTCCGTGTTCAAATTGAATACCTTTATAGTTTTTTTTTTTTTTTTGTAAATATACACTCATTCTGCATTTGATGCATGCAACACTTTTCAAAAAAAAAGTTGGGACAGGGGCAACAAATTACTGGGACAATTTTGGAATGGACAAAAAAAAAAACCCCACACCTGATTAAAACACTCCATAGGTAAAAAGGTGAACTGATCACAGGTGACAGTTTTCATGCTGTGGGTATTAAAGGTGCATCCTGGAAAGGCTCAGTGGTTCACAATCATGGGGGGGGGTGAGGTTCTCCACTTTGTGAAAACTTGCATGGGAATATAGTCCAACAGTTTAAGAACTATGCTGAAAGGCAAATTTGGGTTTTTGGAGCAACATATGCTGCCATCCAGACAATGTCTTTTTTTTTTTAGAGACGGCTCATTTCAGCAAGACAACACCAAGACACATTCTGCATGTGTTACAACGGCATGGCTTTGCAGTAAAAGAGTTTGCGTCCTAGAGTGGCCTGCCTGCAGTCCAGACTTGTCTCCCATTAAAAAAGTATTGTGCATTATGAAGTGCGAAATATGACAACACAGATCCTGGATAGGGTTTATAGTTAATTGTTTATATTCTAACCCTAACAATTAGGGTTTGGCCGATTCGTTGACGTAATCGTTTACGAAAATACGTCAATTTGCATATCGTGCGTCAACGTGTCACTGTGAACTGCTGTGCCCGGTCATGGCAAAGCTGCAAAGACTCACTGTGATAACTAAAGTGTGGTCATATTTTAGACAGAGATGCAACAGTTTGGCTCTCTTTAACTCCACAAACGGGATATGACTTATTACCACAGGACAGCTGCTCCACACAAGAGCTGGACCTGAAGCACCGAGTGACCCGTCCTTCCTGCAGCAGCAGAAGCAGCAGCATCATCATCTTGTTTACTTTCTGTCAGCACCCAAGCACGATATATGAGGGTTATCAACACATGGATCATGTTTCTGTTAGAAGAAGGCACTTACGATAGATTTTCTAGAAGTTTCTTCATCACCCTCAGTCTCTTCAAAAGTGGTGTCTGCACCGCTGCTGTTAACTTTACACCATGCGTCATCTAACTGTTTTATTTGGCCATTTTGTACTTTCTGTTCACTTTATCAGCCACGTATGAGTGAGAAATGGCTTTAAATGACATTACAGGTTACAGGTGATTTTTCTGCCACCTGAAATCAATTACAAAGTATTTCCTTTGGAGTCACATGCAGGTAAAATGATCAATGGCAGCGTATTTTTTCATCAGTTTGGGCCAGAGATGAAATAACATCATAATCAGTCTAAGTTTTACAACAAAAGACTGACTCAGTTCAGTAAAGGGTTTACAGGGATTAGTTATAAAATGCGTCATAACTCCTCCAGGCTTTTTCTGATCAGACATCTGACATAAAGTCTATTAAATAAGGTGGAAATTAAACTAACTTTAAAATATACCACTATTATTATTATTCTAATGTGTTTTATGTGTCTATTTTTCAGGATGACGATTGAATAACATATTGAAATATTAATGAGATCCTTTTGATATGTATTCAGGGTAAATTATTTTTTTTTATAATTGAATGATAAAAAATAATAGATAAGTCAATAAATTAATCCATAGTTTAGTCATTAAAATAAAATAATCATTAGGTGCAGCCATACTCGCAATATGTAGCTCACAATTACTGTATAAAATTTTTGCTCCATTAAGGATGGAAATTAGCTGTCTCCATTATATTCAAGTCCCTGGTCCCTGACATAGGCTATTATTGTTCTTTGTATGTTTTTTATTAGGCCTATTATTATCATATTTTTATTGTGCATTTAAAATAAGCAGAATCATTACTTTATGTATGCATTAACTGTGAAGCACACTCACTTGATATGCATTTGCTGGGTGTATTATGGGTATTCTGTGTTGACATGGTGCAAATAGTTTGATGCATGTCAGTATATATAAAAAAAACAGACTATGTCAAATTATTCCAAGGGACAAACATGACATCTTGTAAGAAGTTCCTGGCTGAGAAAAAAATTGAGAACCTCTGCTACAGACCTCCGTTCTGGAGGAGTATATTAAAGTATATTAAAGAGCTCCAAAATGAACAGCCCAAAATCACCTGTAAACAAAATAAGCACTTAGGAAAGCCCTGGAGTTTTTAAGAGATTTTCCAGGCAGGTGAAAATGCCAAGAAACTCCCCCAGCTGATACAGTAAAGCTGGATAGAAAGAGGCCAACCACCAAAGTAAGTCAAGCCTGTAGTCGCTCCAACACATCTGCAAGTCCTTCAAACTGTGGCAGCTCTGTTGATGCAAAATACATATCTGCTCTCCAAGGAGAATTCTCATGTTCCTCTGTCATTTGGGAATACCGGGAAGGTTTAATGATGCATTTCAGCCAGCGTTCTTGAGATGGATCTGTTGCTGTCTGTGTAAATCTGGGTCAGGAATAGCAGCACAGTCGATGTGGGTTATACAGTTCAGTCATAAATACTGGCCTCGGTGAACTGACAAGAACTATGTTATGATTAAAAGAAAACCAAAGTCCTGCTGTGTTTAATGACAAAGCTTTTATTTCAGAATGGTTGAATTATATCAAATTTAAAAGTGATTATGGAGTTTAAATTTCCGGATTGAGTGCATTAGTGCTGGTTGATCTTGTTTAGTCAATGCTGAAACGATTAGGCCTAGCTGACTAATCCATCAGTTGAATGACAGGAAACGAATCAGCAACTTTTTTTTGGTAATTCACTGACTGATCTGTTTCTGAAGCAAAAATGCTAAAAAATCTTAAGTTCCAGCTTCACAGTTATAAGACTGCTTTTGTCTTTGTTGTGGATGACAGTAAATTCAAATTGTATGTTTTGAACTGTGAGTAGAGCAAAACAAGCAATTTGAAGACGTCACTTTGAGTTTCAGATCAATGAAATATCAGAATGTATGGAAAATCACAAAGATTAATCAAGAACATAATTAGCAGATTAATCAATAACAACAGTCATTAGTTCATGTGTGCATCAACATGTGGTTAAAAGGAATATTTTTTTGAATTTAGCAAAATAGCAGTTGTTACAATTACAGTTTTTTATATGAATTGTGAACATATCAGACAGTAGCAGTTTATGGGAAAAGGGTGAAGAAGAGAGAGACACAAATCTCCTCATCAGTACTTGTTTTACTAAATGTTAATGTTTTGTCATCCAGACTGAAAATATTTCACTCTGTTAGCAGTGCTGCACATGAATATGCTTAAACAGCGAGTTCATTGAACATGCTCATGTTTTTGGTGAGCAGGGAACCCCGCAATAAATGAACGTGAGCGTTGTTATCCCTCTCACATCTTTAACTGATGTAAAAACTTCTCATCATGCAGATTTTAGGCTACACTGCAGACTGGAGTCTCTGTTACAGTAAGAAATGGACAGATCTGCTCTTCACCTTTATCTTGTTTCCCTCTTCACCTCCTTGCAGTTCTCATGCACAGCAGTCTGTTCCATTTGGAAATCAGAATTTCTGAGTTCCCACTTGAAAATTCCATCAGTTTGTTTTCTGCTGTAGTGCAAAACATTCTCAAATTGTTGTAAATAACTATAGATATAAGTTATAGTGGCCATTCAAATTACTAGTAAATATGTCAATATCCTGCACCACTTCATATGATGTCATTATATAGACTACAGTTTCCCTTAATTACGTATGTGAACTAGTTTATTTTAATCTCTGTGAACTAAACTTTGAGTTAGCTCTTGTGAAGTGTGAACTTGCACAACACTGGCTTTAACTGTAACACATACTGGGGTTATACATTACAGCTACAATGAAATTGTTGAGAACACAATGGGAAAACCTTCATCACAGCTAGCTAACATAGCTTTGTGAAGAACATCTTAAATCATATAAAATCTGTTCCCCCTAAAAATAGGCCGTCAGTGCACACAGTCTTATATTATGATCACCATATGAAAGCTGGGTGTGAAAGGCAGTTATGACTTCCCCCGTCAACACCACATTTAAAAGGCACAAACACAGTGAATGAAAACACAAAACAGTTTCATTTTCAACTAGAAACAACATAATGGCCTTTGGCAATGCAATAATGCCTACATCATGAGCATTTAACAAGTGTTTGTACTTGTGCAGCCTGCCCTGTAAACAAGTGCAGGCCACAGTTTATAAAGACAGAGAGTCTGGTCTGTCTTGGCTCAGCGGGTCAATGTCATATGAAATTTGTGTAAATCAAGCACTCACCACCTCATTACACTGATTGAACCGATGAATTCTGGCTACTTGTTGGCTTATCATTCAAAACAGAAGAATATTAAAAAAGGAATCTGAGAAGGACGTAGATTAGTCTACATTCATAGCTTAACAATTTGGGGTAACAAAAGTTTAACAGCATTTCAGAGTCCGTTTTCAAAAGCGATTACAGAAATGAAAGAAATATTCTAATAACAAACTATAGCCATTTCATCACTCTTATCCTCCATAATCTACCACATATCCTCAAAGTAAACAAGACAATGTCCAAGTCAATACTTCACCCATGAAACAGTCTGCCAATCCATTGAGCTACGAAACATCCAATTATGCCAGCATTTTAATCACGTGACCTGCTTTGGAAACACAGTCGTGAAAAGTCCAACTGTTGTGACTCTAACGGAAGAGTAACACACAGATGGAAAATGCCACAGATGGGGAAATAACAAAGTTGCCAAATCAATGTTGGACACCACTTTAGCTGCTACAAGAGCCTCAGATTTTTGTTTGAAGTTACAGTAATTTAATGAGTGGCTGATTCTCACAGTGATGCATTTGGTCTACAGCCAGACGCCGTGCGTAAATAGTGAGGACAATGCAAATGGCATGCAGCTAGCCGATCCTTTGTCAGTATCTGTGAAGTGCATAAGATAAATAATGAAAAAATGAACAATACATTAACTGACATTGAAAATTATTCTTAGTGTCATTCCTAACCATGTATCTAGCTTATGATAAAACAATACAATATGTGCTGCATTCACACAAAAGCAAATACATTTGGTTCATCTTGATGTTAGAAGTGTTAACATCCAATATTTAGTTCATTGACAGCATTCAGATTTTAAGTAGAATGATGGGAAACAGCTCTGACTGAAGTGCTCAGTTCTTAGGTGGCCTGAAGTTATCCAAGATTATGAAAGACTGTTACTGGTTACTGCAAGCGTTTCCTGTAAGAACTAAGACAAACATAAAAGGAGTGGAGCAACAGACTATTTTTTCCCACTTGTCTACTGAAATATGTGCAGTAGAGCAGGCCAGACGCTCTTATTCTCCTGTGGTGTCTATTCTTTTCTCGTCTAAACAAGTCTCTGTCTGTGGTAAATTAATGAGACCGATATAAAACAGGGTTCATGGTAACCCAATTAAAATGCCACTTACAAACATGTCATTTACATGAGGACAATAATACTGTCCCCAGTAATAAAACTGAACTGAATTCTTTTGATCTTATATGTTTCACTTGAACAATCATTGATTTGTAAACTAACTGGATGTGTAACCGAGGTCTATAATTATTCAGAGAAAACATTAGTTGAAAAGGAAGAAAAAACACTCTGTCATACGGTCTGCCTGATATATGGGGATGCTGTCAGGCAAAGTGACAGATCTGACTGTGTACCTACTGCATCTGTGACGCTCAGTGAGACAGCATGATGATGAGGCCTAGTAATCCTACAACAAACACCACCAACTGGGCCGGCATATGCAGGTAGCATCAGCATGATAACTACATTTTAATACTACTGAATTCAAACTCGTAATGGTATTTGGCTCGAAATTTGACAGCATCTGCCCATGAAAATGACATTATCCACATAAACACTAAATTGCAAAGAAATAGAAGCAATCTCCTCTTCTCTTCCATGCACATACAGAGATGCATTGCAGGATGGTTTTTGCACATTTCCTTTAAGATTTTAATATCAGCGTCTAATAAAGTGGAAATTTGCAAGAGAGACTCATACACACGCATATGTGTCAGTGGTCTGCAGTGTTTCCACGTCACCATTTAGCATCGGCTCAGCTCGCTTGAAACCTCAATGGAGGTGACACAAAATATTTTTCATTAGGGACAGTACTGTGATACCTGGTACTTTTGTCTGTTTAAGTCTAGTTGGATTGAGCTGTACCGTGCAGTGGAAATGCAGCACAATGATGCAAATGTACACAAGCTAGCAGTTGTTATTTTTTCTTTTTACACGTCTATATTATGTATTATTCTCATCAAATGTCAGCTGGGAGGCTCCAGCCACCCAGTGACCCTTCAAGGATAAGTGGTTGCAGACAATAAATGAATGAAGGAATGAATGAAGATGTATATTTTCCACCTAAACAAGTTACCCCCTCCAATACTATTTTGCAAGGGCCGTGTTGTTGCATTCTAGGCTCAGCTCTGCCAAAGACAAATTAGTGTTTTTAATTTCTATAACAATTTTTTCCCCTATTCCAGGATAATGGGTTCAGACAGCCCTTTAGGCAGCGCTGGCACAAAACTAAAATGAAGTGTGCAGCAGTATTAGATTTTCACTTTTAAGTCAAAACTTTGTCTCCTGAATCAAGTCAAAAGGCCTCATTTGACCTCACTGTTTGACTCTGACATCAAGTTTTGAAAATAAATACTTAAGAAAAGTTTGTTTTTTAACCTTGTAACAATCAAAAACAAACACAAACAGTGCAACAGCATTTTTGGCATGTGAGTCCAAGGAGCTGAAATGAATCCGATATGGAAACATGAGTGAAAACATGAGCCATGTGCTGAGAGCAAAACATCCTGTAGGCCCATGTGTGCCGTGTAAACCGGCCGTGGGAGAACCCAGAGCAGAGACAGGAGGGGTACGGCAGGGCATCATATGAGCTCTGGGACATATGGAGGCTGATAGTCTCATCCTACGCGCCACTTAGTCTAAATCTGGACTGTGTTATAGGTTGTGAAGTGGTGGTTCAGCTTTCCAAAAACACGAATGACAAAAGAACTGTCAATTTGCTGTTAGGCAACAGCTATTTGATGCATTTGCAGCTTCCTGGAGACCGTCTTTAGTGTCATTACACTAAGCACTAGCATGGTTCAAGACCTCTGAATAGGAGGTCAAGTGTTGTGTTCATTGATGGCCTTCTCCCTTGTTGGAAAAACAACTGAGCCAGTGAGAGCTTTCTAGGTAGTATTAAGAATGGGGAGGTCTCGTCTTGTGCCAGTGCCAGAAAAATGATGACAAGCATGAATGGGATCACTGCAGCAACACAATGGGCCTCATGCAAGAACATTTTCATACTCTTATCTTAAATTTCTGTTACCGTTTTTGCATGAAGAGCTTGTACAAACATGCTACAGCAGATTTTGCAGACACTCAAGATAACTGTGTAAATGATCCGCCTGTACGTATTTGAGTACATGAACATGAGACTTGTAAATTAGCATAAATAACACCCGAATCAAACCACATATGGCTATGCTTCTTGCCCCATATGTCAGGAAGTGTTCATTCATGAAGATGGCATCAAAGAAGTCCATCAGATTTACATCGTTCAAAATCCTATCCAACAGGATGATGTCAGCATAATTATGAAGTATAATTTATTTTTTGAACTCAAAATGTCTTCAAACTAAATATTGAGTAATTTGTGAAAAACTTTGATTTTGATGACAGCAGACAGCCTGCACATGACTCCTACAATGGGTCTGGGCCACTCGCAAAATGTGCTGGAATCTGAAAGAAAATTCAAAATGCAAGAAATCTGGTGAATGTGACAAGTTCTCCTAAATCACTCGTACACACCACGTAAGAATTCATTTATTTGTACAAGTGGCTCTTGTATGAGGCCCATTGTTTTACTTAATGTGATCGATGTGTGAACGATGTGATCATTGCGGTAAGATCAACTGCATAAACAGACTAATTGTTAAACTTGTGGAGTATGGCTGCATTTGTGAAAAAAGTGGTATAAAGTCTTTTGTGGCTCCAGAGGGAGCTGCACAAAGTCTGACAAACTGAGTTATGTCACTTGAGTCGGAGTCAGTTGGGGCTGTAGACTACAAGTTTGAAAAAAGAAGACAGACATGAGCATAGCAGATCTCTGTAGCCTGCTCCTCATCTGTGTTTGAGGCTAGTGGCTCAAGGCTACATTAGCCATTACTAGCATAACACATCTGAATCCCCAACTGAACTGTTAGGGGTCGAGTTGCATTATAAGTATTGGAGGTCCAAGGTTTTGACAAGAAATAAGGGTAGCTCTTTATAATAACCATCATAAAAAAAAAGCAAATTGATAGTTAAGTAAACATAAGTTAATAGTTATGTCCCTGTTAAATAAATAAATGACAATTATGTTTTCCAATTATTGTAGTATTTATTAGCCATTTACAAACATTACTATTGTTAGACAGACAGACAGTATCTCTGGTTCTGCTTTATTTAAACTTCCCATCATGATTCAGGCAGTGTTATAGGAGTGTAATGCTAAATCTGTAGGTGCTTCTAACAACCAATACCTGCTACACCAACTTCAGTGTAAACAAAATGATGTAAACAAGATAGATAAATCAGTTAGAGCAAAAACACCCTCCTTCCAAACAGAGAACTGCTATCGTGAACATAATGTGACTGAATTGGCGCCTTGGTTTCACCAAATGATTCAATCTGATTATTTGGTTTGAGAAAAGGGGCCATGATGGTGCTGAAGTTATTGTTGCATTCAAGGGCACACAGACTGCTGACTGGCAACTTTCTGAATGCAGGAAACCACAAAATTCAAATATGGTGGTTCACAAATGCACGTTCTTCACAACATTCATGTTTGCTTGTTCTTCTTGAGGAGGTGATTTGCCAACAACTTAAGATTAAAGAAGAAGATCTTTTACATTTGTCTTTGCCCATTTCCCAAAGAATTGACAGGCATTTTACCACAAAAATGCATAGCTCATGCCTCATCGCTTAGATAACCAAGAAACCTATTATTTTCTCTGCCATCTGAAAACCCAAATTTAAAATTACAGGCTTTCCTTAAGACAAAAATCGACTGAAGGGTTGGAGTTGAAGAGCACATCCCTAGTTTAGAGTATATTTTTCAGCATTTAGTAGCTCTGATTTATATCAAACAGTCTTGGTTTTATTTGTTTCTCAAGTGCTAGTGGTCTAACAGTGTTTTGTTGGCCCAGGTTATATGAGGACAATGCAGCGCTCCTCCCTTCAGTCCAGCAGACTGTAAAAGAATCACAGCTGAAAAACGACACAAGACCCCAAAGCACAGATCGCATGTCGCAATCAATTCAGTTCTCTGGTGTTTTTAGAAAACGTGAAGCAAATAATGTGGCACTAATTTAAAGCAGTTATATCTGCTGTCTATTAATTTGACAAAGTAAACACGGTGGTTAAAGTTAATCAGATCCACACCCTCTAATTCTCTCCATATAATTATTTAATGTATCTACTCACTGTCACTGCATGTAAAGAAGCGAGAGGAGCTGCAGCGAACGGCAAAGGGGACTCAACATGAGCAGATGGAACGAGGTCTGGTATCCATTATTTTGTGGAGAGACTAACTTTCTGGGAGATTCCACTGTTTTGACACTGAAGGAATGTAAACAGTGTTGATTTCTGCAGTTATGGCTTCAATCCACACACAACAATCAAGAAAACAATAGACAATAAGCTCTAATAAACCAGATCAAGACATTTTCACATGAATGTTTTATTAGCTAGTTTCAATCCGTCATGATTCAGGTTTAATGGAAGCTGTCGAGCCCCAATTCAACAAAAGTTAGAGATCCACAGATGCACAATCACTCATGATAACCAGAGGACAGATACGTCACAGCGTGGACATTAAGTTTATTTAAGTGATATCTGTCACTCATTAACCATCAAATAATAACCGGGGAGTTTATACACCTGGTTACCCCAGCATTTGTGCTGTGCCAGAATTATCAAGCAGAATCCCTCATGTCAAAGGATTTCTGTGAAGACTGGAGCTTTTTAGATTACAAAAAGCAAAGGGAGCCCCTAAAGGCACCAGCTAAATCTCTAAACTGCAGAGCTGCTTAAACAAAATCCTCCGCACTGGCAATAATCACAAGAGGGCTTAAGGTGAAACTTAGGACATTCACAGAAAAGTCTACGCAAGCATTAAAACCAGAAAAGGTTATACAACTTCCATTTCCCCTGGATAAGATTTCATAAGAAATGACAAATTTAATCTCGGACAGGTTTGACATCTCAGTCCAGCGCCCGCTCACGCGCCTTTACTAAAGTGAGATAGATTAATATTAAAGCCAGACCTACGGGCTCCTCTGGCCGAGACGACAGCAACCAGAATGAAAGAACTACATTTCCCATATTTTATGAAAAGAGCGGGTGAGCATGATGTTTTCACATCAGCTCTCAGGTGTCCCTCCCTCCAGAGTGCTCAGCAGCTCTCAGCTGATTCAACATGGAGCAAATGAGAGGGCCTCAGGGAGCCGTAAAAAAACACAGACACACACGCAATGCGACAAACCGATTGAGTAAGCACTCATGCCTGTGCTGTATTGTACAGATGGCAGACTAAATTCTCTGCAATCAACATGCAATGTCTTTTCATGTTTAGCTTCCAGAGTTTCTGCATAAAGACTGTCTTTAGAGAAAAAAGTGTGTCTATATTAATCTGGGATCTTATTTTGTTCACATTAACACCAGATGGCACAGTCAAAACTTTATCTAATATTGCATGCAGTAACAATGTCTAATATAATAGTGAGAAATTGAATTTGCACTGTAAACTAAACTATATTATTGTACAATGAAACATCAGTGATGGTGTTAACATCGACATTTCTCCATATATTTATTAAAATTAGCATTTCAGGGCTTGAAAATGGCTCAAAACAGTGCTGAGTAGAGCCGACTGTTTGGGACTGCTCTACCTCATGAAATTTACATTATACCTCTCTCCGGTCAGAGTTGTGTGGCCCACCTCTTCCAGCCCCCGCTTGAGTGAGAGTCTGTGAAATGGAACTCGTTTTCAAATACATGCTGATCGAGACTCATCATTCACATGAGTTTACGCTATTTTTTTTTTTTAACCCTCTACTTAGCATTTTTCAAGTTGGGTGCTTTTGACGGCTGCAGAAACTCCACTGGACTGCAACAGATTAGTGTTGTCAAAAATATTACATTTTCAATACATATCAATTCTGAATGTTTGATTGATGATTGATGATGATTTTCATACTATCAATACACCATACTTGCCAGTCTTTCTGATTTTCCAGGGAGACTCCAGATTTTCATTTTCGCAGCATGTGTAAGCCCTCTGACCACAGGTCTATGATTTCCACATGGACAACAATACAGCTACACCAAACAGACTCTCTGGAGTCGAGAATGCACTTTGTAAAATCTGCTACGTCACTTTTCTTTTAGGGACAGTGAAAAAAATAAATGAATGTAAGAAAACATTAATATCAGTTTATGATATTTATGCAAGTTCACACCAGAGGGCGACCTATTCTGTATTCTTTCACGATAATTAAAAGTAAAATTAAAATATTTAACATAAAAATGCTGTTGATGTGTATTTACTTTGTTTCCTGCATTTTATTGACATGACAAGAATGAAAATAACAAAGTCTCTGAAACTCAAACGTTTTAGTTTTGAATCCTCACTATATTTGAGGTCTCAAGGCTGGCAAGTATGCAGTACACCAGTACACTTCCTCACTCTCTCTTTTGTCAGACAGCAACAGAAGAAATGTTGTGAATGAGCTGTGAGGGGGAAGGGTGTGTTTGAGAGCAAGCTGATAGTCAGCATCACCTAAAAGCAATTAAGCAACGAAGGACTGTGTGAATACAGATCAATTGCTGCAAAAAAACAAAACAAAAACGCAATTGCTGTGATATTACACTGAAACCACGTTAACTGTGTGTTCACAGCAATAACGGGAAAGCTAGCTCAGTTATCCAGTTAGCTTAACTATTAGCAAGGCAAATGAAACAAGTCTTTACTGACATGACAGCAGTACAGTGAACACACTTAACATCAACTAGACAGTAGACATCATGAACAACTAAGAGAGGGTGCTACATTAACCTTACAGCTGTAACGCAATTTCTCACCCACTAGAAATGATTTTGGCCAATCTAATGATGACAAATCAAGGATCTCAATCACACTGCAACAATTCTGTAAATCCAGTGTCGCCTTAAAGACATTTGGCTCAAGTATTTGCTTGCAATAACCAGAGATATTAAAACAAAATAGTTACCTCGTGATTGACAAATTTATGCCCCACAGTATCATGAACCTTTATCACCCATCAGTATTTCTCACACACAGACAGAGTAATTTAAATCTAAAAAGGCTGTTTAAAAAGTAAGTAGGTTTAGACTATAAAAGGAGCATTCAGTACAATCAATAGCATTCAGTCAAGTTGTTCAGAGACGGAGGGGGGGCTGTTTTCATCAATCAAGCGTGAGCGCCTGACTTCAAAGACAGGATGCTTCTACAAGTGCATCACCTTGCAGCTGACAGGTAGTTGGCAGTAACAGGGCAGACATCTAAATGAAAATAGACAAAAGCGAACACTTTAGCTTCCCTCAGTGCTGCTTTGGCATATTTTACGCAAGCTGGCATCTAAACAAAAGACCCCAGTGCCTGAGAAAGACTTTAACTGCTTCTCCACGACAACAGCGGTATCTAATCACCAAGTAAGGATTGGGAAAGTATACATAAAGCAGAGCGGGCTGTCTGCTTTATGTGATGCTTCATTTCAACACTGCCAGAGAAGCATCCTGAGCTTTCAACATAAACTTCTTTATCTTTGCTAAAAGAAAACTAGGAGGTTATTTATATTTTGTGACAGACAAATACATCTCCTACAACTGATCATCCTTTTGGGATAAAAAATCTAAACCTAAGTTGTTTCTTAAGATCATCTTCATACTTGCTCTGGTCATTTGAAAAGCAGTCTGTGAATACAGATGTGGTGCCTTGAAGTTTGAGCAGCAGTGCACAATGTTTCATTTTGGCATAATATCTGGTTTAATCACACATATTTTACCTTCCATTTTCTATATAAACAAAAAAATTTAAAGGCTGGGCGATTGACAAAATCAAATATCACAATATTTTTGATCAAATATCTATTGATATAGCAACAATATTGTTGGGATAAGAGAGAGATTGATACATAATTCATAATAATTAATAATGCATTGATAAAATAATAATCCAAGTGGTTAAAGGCATATGATAGAAGAGCTAGAACTGTCTGGTTAGATCAGAAAATTATATCACTCTCGCTTTAATGCAGCTTTAAAACCAGAAAAACACTTATGCCATAAATAACAACACCCACAATCTAAGACAATATTTAGTGTCTAGAGATGCTCAATCACGGCTTTTTTTTTTTGTTTGTTTTTTTGGCCGCCAATCCCAATTTCCAATCATGTCTAAACCATCGGAGCGGATCAAAGCGTCCGATACTGTACTACCTTGCTAAGACAGGAAACAGGTGTGATCAGCTGGAGTGACATGACAGCTGTCTGGGAAAGATGGGGTGAGTCTTTATTAAGTCTCCAGCAAGACAGTCTTAAGATTTTTGTGCATTTTTTGTGCATTTTTTTTAATGGATGTTTAGCTATAAATTTGCTATTTTGTTATTATTTTGACTGAAACATTGACTTCAACAAGTTTGGATAGTGTGTTTTGGATTCATTCTACGTTGATGAGGTGATAACATAAGGCAACATGGGATGAGTAATTTATCTCTCTAGATTATACTTACCATTGTTAGTGGTGTGGTTCACCATTCCTACACTGAATTCAAATTGCGTTCCTTGTGATTCTGCATTAATGTTTTTAATCTTACCTCACTGATACCAATCTCACTGTAAACACTTTCAACTGCGCATTAATCTGAAGGGGATGAGATGATAATTAGTTCTGGCAGACTTCTTTAATAAAACTCTTGTGCTGTATTTCTGACAAAGCAACCGCTCAGCAAGTGTTTGCTGTAGTATTAGTATTAGCCACGGGTGTCATCAAATCAACCAGAACTGAAATCTGAAGGAAGAGAACTCGCTTTGAAAGCACTATCACTTTTCCAGCTTTGGTAAACGACGTTAATACCCACAAAATTGAACACCTGTCATCGCATTTCTCTGCTGAGCAGAAGTCACCCTCTGTACTCAAAAACGGCTCCTATCTCCTCTCAACTCCTGCAGGGTTGCCAAGCAACTGCGCTATCAAATAAATGCAGTAAGTGCCACATGTTGCTTTCCAGCAGACGGAGATGAGAGTCTGGTGGAGAAACTAAACTCGCTGACCCCGAGGTCACGAGGATGAAACATTCTACAAATAATTAGAAATAGCGGAAAACAGTTTATGTCGTAGAATGTCACTACGACTTAAGTGTACATCCATTATGACCTCACATTAACAGCTTTATTTACACACAGTGGGATCATCCAGTTCAAGAAACAAGACATCTAGCATCAAGCTGTTGTTGGTAACATGTTTGGGTTATCATCTCCTCTTTTATCTCCCCTTACGTGAACACTGCCAAGTGATTACACAACGCTGTACATTCCTGGTGCCTGGTATCTACTGTGTTAGATCCCCAACGGAGCATAGGGAGTCAGTCTCACTTAACAGGCTGAGAGTTGCACTGTAAACATTTCACTATACTATTGGGAAATAACTGACATTTCACATCCGCCAGCATTTCAACCAATCTGTGCACGACTTTAGTGAAATTATTTCCTTGATTACTGTACTTTATTATTCAATCTCTGAGTTGTATCTCCACTCATAGTTTATGCATAACAGAATAGCTCTAAGGAAATTAACATAATCCAGTTAAGGTATTTTATGAAATTCCTGTCCTTGGACTAACTGAAACAGTTGCGCCCCCTCCTTTTGTTCAAGTGGAGAATATTCTGGAAGCAGCCAGGACTCGATGAAAAAGGCACTCTTATAAAAATGCTTTCTCTCCAATCAAGGCAAGTGGAGAAAAGGCAGATTGTACTGGATATTGAATGAGGAGAGAGAACAACAAACCAAAACCCGAGGTTCTCCAAAGATAAACACTGAAAGCTCTTGGGGGGAGTGGTTAAGGGCTGGTTAGTGTGCATGCGTGTGTGTTTTTCTGCATTTGTGTGTGTGTGGTGAGTGCGCACGCGTGCAGGATAAGTCAGGGTTGCCCCCCCCAAGAAACATTTCTAAAATAGCAACCGCAAACCAGACAGAATGTAAATCTGCACTTTGAAAAGGGTTGAAGAAAAAGGGCTTTGAGGGACGTAGAAAAACAGGTATTCATTTCAGCCCATTTACAGTTCCAGGAGCAGAGAAATGGGTCACAGCACTCCAGCTCCACTCGGACTGTTGAAATAGGACTCCTGGTTTTATTTTCTTGAGTAATGAATTACAGGTTTTTCCACCGGCTGAAGCTCAATTATATTACAGCTCCTGAAAGCTTCATCATGCCCAGGATGAAGGAATTCAACGCGTAAGCAAAGTCGAATAGAACTGTTTAATTGTATCAGCATGTTTCAGTTGAAATCCGCAGGAAAGAGGAGAAAAGAGGAGAGAGAAAGAAGGTGGCAAGCGACAACTGAGAAAAATTCGGCAGTTAAATCAACTGAACCATTTCAGTCACAAAGGGGCTGTTTCTGATGTGTGTGCGCTTTACATCTTGCTTGGATTATGAATACAAGTGCCACAGGCAGAGAGATTTCTATCAGAGCACATGTCCGTGATATGTGTTGCCAATACTTTGGGCTGCTTGGTGCAGGTATAAGAAATTCTACTTAACATTTAGCGGAAAAAAATTGTTTATCAGTCAATATTTACTGACATAAAAGTATACATTTTATGTTATTTAAAACTCCACATATGGTGCTTTTTAACTTTTAACCTATTAACCTAATAGCTGCTTCTTAAAGGTCCAGTGTGTCAGATTTATGGGGCTCTATTGGCAGAATATGGCAGGAAAGGAATACAATATGTATAAACAGGTTTTCATTAGTGTATAATCAACCAACAATAAGAATTGTTGTGTTTTTGTTACCTTTATATCTGCAGAGGACACAGGTCGTCTTCCACGGCCACCATGTTGAACCACCATGTTTCTACAGTAGCCCAGAATGGACAAACCAAACACTAGCTCTGGAAACAGACTTTTGTATTTTTTGTGAAATTCGCAGCTAGGTGAAGTGCTGCCGGAGGAGACTGGAATGACGGTGTGAGGCCAGCTATTTTCTTTATTGATGACAAAAGATTTACTCACAGTCTCCAGGGACAGAGGCATAGAGAGAATGAGCTCTCATGTGGACTGAACATTTGGTCCTGTGGTCAGTTCTAGCTGACTAATGTATGTAAACTTGCAACTGTAGGAACAGTGGTTAGCCTACACAACCTGAAACGAGCCACAACTTGCATGCACATTAGTGATCTGCAGATGGGCTCTGAGTTCATCCATATGTATGCACAAATCATCCACCCACCACTGACTCAAACATATTACTTTGTCTGATGATCCCTGTAGGCTGTATTACCTTTTAATGACGTCGAGCAGCGTGAGCTTTCCAGGTGATTTGTCTTTATTGATGTCTGTGTGTTGTCCTTACAATTTATTTAATAGTTAGATGCACTGCTTTTAGTTCCGTTTTCATGCACACAGTAATGTCACTGCAGCAAATATTGTGGTAACTTTAAGTTGTAAAACTCAAAACTGTAGTTATAAACTCTCGGAAGTGGAACCTCTCCAGAGGAAACAGAATTAAATAATCAATGAAGCTGCGTTGCTGTTCCTCATGTAGATGTGCAAACAGTGTCTTACTGGTGAGATACACACTATTTCCCATGCACAAGCCATCTGCTATTAATGAGAATGGTAATTTTTATGAACCAGTCAACCTGTTTCACTGATTAAGTGCCCAAGGTTGTAACTGCGATTTGTGCATCACAAGTGCACATGTATGCATGCGTGCATCATAGACAGGAGGATGAGATGGGTTGGTTGCAGTCTGCAATGGAAAGATGCCACTAAATCTACACACTGGCCCTTTAAATGTTTAAACCATGGCGTTTTTTCCCTGTTTCATGCAAAGTTGACATCTTGGAGATAAATGGTTTCAATGGGACAGGAAGAAGCCATATGGCAATTCTTCTCAGTAAAAGATTCTACTCAATCTTTACTGTCTTGTTCTAGTGAGATAAAGAGGACTGGAAAGAATATGTGAAGGGTTATTAAGCATAAACTGCCAGAATAAGCATGGCTAGGATTTTAACTTTAGAATTCCTCGAGTTTAAAATGATGCACCTTTTTAATCCAACACTTCTTTCTCTACATCTCTGTCCTGCCCTTTAATGTAAGCCATGCAGCACCTCTCCTTCTCTACTGCTTTAATTCATTCATCATGGCAGTAGATAAACAGGAACATACAGTGTATATAATCAAGTCAACCTGAGCAATAGGTCATTCCTACACCCTAAAAGTGACAACTGGAGTCTTGCCATTTCACAGGTCAAAGTTCAAGCAGACTGAACTCTGTGTGAGGCCAACAAGGCAGAACCCATTCCCAACAGAAGCGATTGCATCTCTTCTTTTAAATAAATGGGAAGCTTTTTCTCTTGCTGTGACAGTCACAGTGGTAGCTACCCTTCTTGTGGCCTACAAAATAAGAACAGTTGCTGCTTTGGCAGATTCACAACCCGAGCACACTTTCTGAACAAAATCCTGTCAAAATCTGGTTTAAACATCACAAAATCTCCAATTGAGATGACAATCTCATCGGAGGGAATGAACTATTTTCACATGAGAGAAGGATTTTCCTCTCTAGTGCTGGCTCTCTCTATTGTTTTCCACTCTTCACCGCATTTTTTCCAAAGGGTGGTCTCTGTAAGGTTTCTCTCAAAGTTCCCAGCTTCTTCAACTTCACTTTCACTTCAGACTACTCAACGATAATGATATTACAGGACATGCAGTACTGTATGATACATGAAAGTCAGAATTATCTCTACACCGTACCTAATTATCAATTCTGAAGATTACAATGTGTCATCATATACAACTAATTTTGCAGCCCTACAATCATCTTTTTAGCCACAGAATGAAGTACTGCAAGACGCAAAAACACAACTGCTTGTGTTCGGAGTGTTTTTAGGTCAGAAGGTTAGGGTGAGGATTGTGTCGTAGTCTAAGGATAAAGACCAGGGAAAGTCCAGCGACTCCACCATGGATCTGATGGAAGCTGGAACAACAGAGCAGTGTTTGAATGCTCAAGAGGGAGCAATAGAGGGGGAAAACGAGAGTGAGAGAAAGAAGAGAAAGCCTGCAGCACATTCCCCACAAGACACTCACTTCCTGTCTGTGAGTCTTACTCAGCACCCGAGAGGAAGAGGAGGATGAGGCCCTCACACACACTTCCCTCATTATGTGGGTATAGAAGCCAGAGAATTCATTTTTATAAAAAATTAAAGAAACAATACTGAACAATATAATCACATTTTCACTAGAGATCCATTTTCCCTGTAGGAAGTTTTCACTGCTTTCCAAAATAATATTCTAATTTTGTATCCTACAAATTAAGATGTGTGTGACAAACATTTCAATACATATGTTCAGAACGAGCATCAGCATCCACAAAGGATATTAGGAGAGTTAGCTGTATCTATTGTATAATATACTGACATTATTGCTACATATTGAAAATATTTAGTTTTTAAATATAATATCCTAATTGCACTTGTGCCCTGTTGAAGACTCTGATGATAAATATAAAAATCTTTCATTTATTAATTATACTCAGAGTGCCTCAGATCTTTCCAGATTTTGTCATCCTTCACTTTGCACTTTCACCATCAGTAAGCTGGGCAGTCATTGTTTTATTTTCATCTGATTATTGGCCCTAACCTTGAAGAGTACCGATTCCTCTTTATTTTGTTTATGTTTTCAACACTTCTTATTTGACCATGCACTCCTACTTTTTCTTCATACCTGTGAAAACCTCTTTCTCATTGCCATATGCAACAGTTTTTCCATTGAGAGACAAAGCTACCCAATAATAGTCTGCGGTTTAGGAGCAGGAAAACAAATTAGTTCAATGAAGAAAATGATTCACTTAGCCTAATTGTAGGTTGTTGTTGCAGTTACTCAGCAAACATGTTGTTACGATCTGTGCACACACTGGCCCACCAGGAGGCTACACTCGGTCACAAACACCCCCAAATTCTCATAGTCTGAGCAGGGAACACTACAGCCAGAGCTTTTCAAATTGACCCATACACAGCAGAGTGAGTAACGTTGGTGATGCACGCTAAAAAAAAAACAAAAAAAAAACATGGAAAACCTTGTTGCACATGCAGACAATTTGGATAACTGGGGTGGAGAAAATGTTACCTCTTTCCCACACTTACCCATGGTCTCTTAACTCTATAATGGATGCAAAGAAAAGGCACAAATGTTCTCTTACACTGTTCCCTGTGCACATTCAACTATCTTTCATGCTTTCAAGCCTGTGTCAAGGTCTCCAGGCCATTAACTTGGGAGTTCTATTCCAGGGTGCCAACAGTACAACAGTTAAACCCAGATGGCTGTCAGGGTGAGATTTTGTTGTCACTTCACCCTCTATTTACTGATCTAAGCCCAGGAACCCGTGTCTCTGCCAGCGCCAGAGACAGTAAATTTGTAATTGCTGAGCAGTTAACAATTTCCATTTTCTCCTGATGCAAATGGTGCCAGAACAGGGGAGTAAAATACGGCCGATCCAAATAAAGGGCACTTTAAGTGTGTACGCTGGGATTTTGCTTCAGTGCAGAGACATGCTGGTGAGTCACTAACACGTACTTTAATGGGCACTGAGTGCTTCTGGGTCATTTTTATTCCCCAGAATTTATGCAACCCCTGACTGCATGACTCTTCACCAGTCTGAAGTCCCACTCTGACCTATTCTGTGTACCTTCTGAGTACAGCTGTGTTTATTATGAGGGAAAAAAAAATCTAATTTCTGTTTAAATGCTAATAATAATTGCTATTATGCTGCCAGACTTTAGATGCATTGAGGTAAATGCACTTACAGACACATCAGATTTATATATAAAAAAAGAAATAAAATAAAAAACAGTTAAGAATTAAAGGACCAGTGTGTAGGATTTAGTAGCATCTAACGGTGAATGTACAGACTGCAAACACTGCATCTCTCCCTCCCATTCCTAGCATTTAGAAATAATCTGGTGATATGATGTATATGCATCACGATACAGGGCTTAAGATTTAATATACTAACAAGGTCATATAGCACCATATATTTAAAGATTATTTTTTGGGTTTTAACCTTTAAATGACAGGAAAACTTTAGATAGACAGGAAACAGTAGAGAGGGAGGGAGGTAGACACGCAGCAAAAGGCCACAGGCTGGATTCAAATTCAATGCTGCTACTAAGGATCATGGCTCTGTACCAAATGAGCTACTGGGGCACTGATATACTGTTTTTTATTTATTTATTTTTTAATCTAGTTTTATGAAACACACCATATGCATAAAATCACCAAGCAATCAGAACAGTAAAGATAAATAACACTGCAATTTCATGGTCAGGGGCTTAAAAACAACACAAAATGAACCACTGCCATGAATCTTTGCATGTATCACAGAATCGCAATACAATATTTTTAAGAATAAATGCAGTATAACAAAATATAATGTTGCGATTCTCAAATGTAGAAACCTAAGTAGAAACCTGCAACATAGCAGACTCGGTGGAAAAGGGCCACAACCTCTGTAGATATTAACGGCTCTTTCTAAGGTAACAAGAACGCAACAATTCTTATTTTCAGGTGATTATACACCAATGAAAACTCGCTTATGAATATTATATTCCATTTATGACATATCCTGCCAATTAATCCCCATAAATTTTACACACGACCTTTAAATGAAATAAACATGCACATGCAAACTGTAACTTCATAACTATTTCAGACTACAGCTGCATCTAAAGTTTATTTTTAATCAATTAATCTATTCATTATATTTTTATTATTCAATTACGTAACATTTAATTTACCTAAAACACATAGCAAAAACTTGTCTCATTAATGTTTCAATATTTTATTCAATCATAATCCTGTAAAATAGACACATAAAGCACATTAGTATAATGATAGTAGAGGCATATTTTAAAGTTAGTCTAATTTCCACCTTATTTAAAAGACTCCATGTCAGATGCCTGATCAGAAAATACTGGACCTCAAATGAAAGGGAGCTGTGATGCATATTAATTTAATCACTAATCACTGTAAACCCTTCACTGAACTGAAAAATCAGTATTTTGACTTAAAACAAACTAGTTATCACGTGAAGTTAATTCATCACTGGAGTTGCATGCAGGTAAGATGATAGTGTATTTTTGAAGCAGTGTGGGCCAAAGGAAATACTTTTCGTCATTTTTCTGTCAACTGAAATGAAATAGATAGTCTGTAGTGTTATTTTTAGCCATTTCACACTCATATGTGGCTGATAAAGTGAACAGAAAGTACAAAACAGCCGAATAGCACCGTTAAGATGAGTCATGGTGTAAAGTTAAGAGCAGCGGTACAGACACTACTTTTAACACAGGGGTGATGAAGAAACTTCTAGAAAATCTATCTTAAGTGACTTTTACTAACTGAATCATGATCCACGTGTTGATAATCCTCATATATCGTGCTTGGGTGCTGACAGAAAGTAAACAAGACGATGCTGCAGCTGTAGGAAGAGGACAGGTCGCTCGGTGCTTCACTTCCAGCACTCGTGGAGCAGCTCTTGCATCTATGTCTAAAATACTCCCACATTTTAGATGATTGTGGCGAGGCTTGCTCTCTGCAGCTTGTTCTCTGGAAGAATCCTCTGACTGGGCACAGCAGGCCATACTGATGCATTGACACACGATCAGCGTACTTTATGTATTTATGAATTTTGTTATCTGTCATCTACTGTAAGTCCTTGCTTGTGATGTTTTAAAACTAATTTCCTTTGGTGATGTGTCAATGTCCTGAAACCTTTCTGAGGATTGTTATTTGGCTGCCAGGGGGAGAAAACAGGAGCAGAGAGATTTCACAGCAACGTCACAGCTCTGTCACTTGAAATCAATTAAACTATTAGCCAAGAGGTCCAAAGATAAAAGCAAGTCATCTGAAAACACAAGTGTCAGGCTCATTAACCCACATCACACCATAATCCCTCATCTTTACAATTAGCTAGCTTTTTATGTAAACACTTGTCACTACTGAGATGGAAAAGCAGAGGAAACTGATCCATGTATTTAGGTACTGATTGACCAATCACAGACCAGGTAAAATGTAACACCGCATTTGATCAATACAGCCTGGTTGGATACAAATGAAATTGAACTGCAGATTATATTTAATCCATACAAAAACAAACTTTATTTAATCCTGAACATCTTCATGGTCTTTTCTGATAATCCGTTTAAATGAGAGCTTCAATGATTAGTCCATTTCATTAATCAAATGGTTGCACAAGAGAAACTTCATCAGCAATTATTTTGATTATAAACTGTTCCTGAGTCATTTCTTGAGCAAAACTGGCAAATATTTTGTGCTTCCTGCTCCTGTTGAAGAAGGCTAACTCACAGACGTCACCAGTTTTGATTTTTCACTATTTTCCTGAAGCAGTTAATCAATTACCAATAAAATAATTGGAGGACTAATCTATTAATTAACCTGTTAATAAAATAATGGTCAGTTGCATCCTAATTTAAACTGTTCCTTTCCTTAGTAATGTTTATTTGATATATAATTCTTTGTGGAATTAATCAGTTTACAAATTTAGCGGCTCAGAGTTTGTCCATCAGTTTAAAAATAAATAAATAAATAAATAAAAAAACAAAAATAAACCTCAAATTAATGTGTAGTAGGGTTGCAACGGTATGAGATGTTCCTGGAACTATAACCATCTCAGAAAATTGTTTTCACAGTATTATACAATTATTAATATTATCAGTTACAATGACCCATGAAAGGAATGAAAACAGAAGGTTTTTTGGTTGGACGCTCTCTTATAATTTCACAAATTACATCCTGAGAGATATGAAACCATTTTTTAATGGAAGTATGTGTAAAAAGTCCTTTTTTAAATAAAGACTATGCTAGACAAAGTAGAATTTGATACTATAGATGAGCAAATATACTGTGTACCATGAAACCAGCATACTGCTGCAACCCTAACCCTGTTATCCATATATGCATGAAAGTGAATGAAAGTTTAGCCTTCCTGTACAAAACCAAGTGTAGCTCACAGCAGTTTACTTAAAAATTAGCCACTGACATAATAATTCCTAAAACAGGTGGTTGTGAACACGGTTTCCAAAGCAGAGTATTTTAAGAGTTTCCAGTTTATGACCAGTTTATGAAATTTATGTTCGTCTCTGAAATATAATCTATAGTCATAACAGCTTCGATATTTATCAATTCTCGACATATTACCTGGATCTCACAAGAAAGTTCAGCTGATGAGCTGTTATAGTCTGGGAAGTGATCACAGAATGATTTGACCCTGTGGCTCTTTGCCGAGGGTCCAGCACACTTAATTTTCCAGGAAGGGAAGCCAGAGATACCGTCACAGACAATAAAATGCTGAATAAAAATATACTGGAGTTCCCATAAAATTATTCATTATAGTCCAAACTCTGGCCTTCAGAACATGATGTACCGCGTCAAAGTCTACAGCTTATCCAATCAAAACACAGCCAGATGTTACAAAGCTCTGACCCAACTGGATGAGACTAAAAGAGCCTTTTATTAAGACTTAAATTAACACCTGTGGATACAGAGGAAAAGGGAGATGAGAGTCTAGAAACCAATCTAGACTGCAGCTTTCTGTAGTCATTAATGCATCATGTACAAAACCCAGCCATGTAATGGCTGTGTAACGTCTGCTAAGAGATAACCAAGCTCCTATGATGCAACCAGACATTCTGGATTCTTCCTGAAGGCCGGAGGTCAAAGGTTAAAGTGGTTGCACAGTCGAGCAGCCGTTTTTATTCTACAACCCAGCTGCAATGTCAACATGAGCAATGTCAGCCATGATGTCATGATGCAGCAATCGGGAAACAAGATGTTGGCAGAGACTCGAGACTAAACTTACAAACTGTAGAGTCCCAGTAGACTGGACAGATTATACAGAACACGTACAGACGCACAAACACACACATTTAGGTACAGTGCGAGACGTGGTGCCTGGTATGTCCGGGACACTCGGATTTAGGGCCGGCCTCTGGTTAAGTTGTTTTCCTGGAAGAGTTGGGGATGACATGGAGCTTTGAGGAATGTACCGAGCAGCGAGGCAGCAACCAGGATATTCTCGAGGGGAACTACGTGTGTGCGTGCATATGTCTGTATGTGTGTAGCACAGAGGATAAACTTCAAGTCCAGCTGCTCGCTGAGGAATACTCCAAATTTATAATAATAATCCTTTTTTAAACCAGGTAAAAGCCTCATCGAGATTAAAAACCTCTTCTTCAAGAGTGACCTGGCCAAGTTGTTACAGGCGTCAGCCATAGAAAGGTCTGCCTTCTCTCCAATATAATGAAAATACACAGCAATCAGCTTGTGGGGCTTAAAGCGCCAAAAAAATATACTTTAAAAACTCAACAACAGTCTCTCTTTCCAGAAATCATGATCCGTTTATTCAAGATAATCTAGAGATCTGGTTGTGAATAATTTCATGTAGGAATACCGAACTACACCCACCAAGTGTGTCAACGCCTAGGAGGAAGCATGAATCTACTCATGGACAACGGGGTCATGCTCATGGCAGCATGGGATGTAAACATTAATAGTGTCCTCCTTAGTCGAGCGCTGCTGAGCTACATAGCAAGAGCAGTGATGCAGCTGGTAAGTGTAGGTGGAAAGAAAATATTTCTTAAATGAGAGTGAGCAGGTCATGATTTCAGTTTGAGTTTTTCAAACATGTTTTGGTGCTTTTAGCACCACAAGCTGATAGTTCCATTATATTCAAGAGAAGACAGACATTTCTATGGCAGATATCACCGAAACTCGCCAACTCACACAAAAAAAAAATCTAAATGGATAAACAGCACAATAATTAGCACTGTCACAATACCAGAATCTTAAAGTTTGATATAATATTAGTATAAAAATAGATACTCTATACCCTTTTTTGGTAACAAAGAAAAGTAAATAAAGCCCTAGGCACACAGATTTGGATCCCCCCCTTTTTAAATTGACTTTACAGAGAAAGTCACTGAACACTATCTGGCTTTACTCTGCTGCAAGCCATATTTCAGACAGGAAAATAAAGCCTGAAATGACCTGAGGCCTTGAAAGTGCACTTAGATCTCTTCTGTGTCTTAAATAGCTTTTGATACTTTTGATAGTATCAAATGTTATGAGTGCATCGTTTTAAACATGCAGTATTGAAGTATCAATAATTGTGACAACCTATAGAGAAGAGGAAAAATATGCATTTTTGATTTGGGGGTAAACTGTGCCTTTCTTTTAATTACAGTGTGATTATGACTGATATTGTAATCCTGCTTGACTCCTGCTCAGTTCTGCCTTACAGTCCTAGAAATACTGATAAAGAATCCAGCCCACAAATCCAAAGGCTCTAATACTCAACATGCTTGTGTCTTGAAATTTGTGATAAACGACCTCAGCCTTGGAGTTTCCAGGGACCACTCAACAGAGACCGGCCTGCCATGTCTTTATGAGCCTGTCATCACTTGCTTAACTGTTCACTGTCACTTGCACATCATTAGAGGCGAAATCACACAGGAAATTAACAACAAAAACACACAGTGACACCAGACAAGCAGGAAAAGTCAACACGATGCTGCCTTTTTGACAATGGCAGTCATGAAAATGTCACTTTCTAATGAAAACTGTTGCAACTGTACTTGTATACAGCCTCTTTCTAAGAAAACTTATCAACTTTCAGTTCCCTTTTTGTTGAAGTGAGTCGAGGCTTTTGTGTTTCGGAGTGCAGACTATTTCACTGAGAAGAAAGAAAACTGCATGTTCAGGTCAATTTCAGTTTAGTCTAAAAACAAATGCACACCATGGGAGTTTGTGTAGCGACAGCTTGTGGTTACTGCACGTTACTACCTCCTTAAACACAGCAAGACATCATTGATGGTTACCGTCTCATGTCTTTGACCTCTCAACCTTTTGTTCAAACTTTAGTTTCAGGCATACATAAAAGCCTATATGACTGATAATTTATGACTTACAGTTGTCAAACCTTTACATTTCATTTGCTGTTCTTTGTAACGTGGTGGCACTAATTGAAAGCGCAAAGCTAATTGGTTCGACTTAATTGTCTTAATTGGTTGGTTCCGGATCACGAACAGGACACGCGCAGGGTTACTGACAATGCTGACAGCGCGTCCCTAAAAATTTAAAGCTAAATTTAAAGTTTGCCTCCACAAAGTAGTTATTATGCACTTAAAGGTGTTATTTTATGCCTCTAAAATAAACAGAGGGACGTCTGAGGGCTGCAACAGTGTGCAGCTTCTCGGAAACAACAATAGGCCACAATTACATGAGATGAAACGTGGGCAGGAGAGAAGTTGAAAAGGTGAAAATACTTCAATTTACTACTGCACTAACTTGAGTTATCTGTTTTTTTCTTTACCTAATAACATGATTTCCAACTTCTTACGGTCCACCCGAAACCGCTCCTCAGTCCACTCCGGGTCTGGCAGCGGATGGGGCCCGCTTAGATCCTCCTCTGAGCCCGGCAGAGGAGAGTCGGTGCTGCGCTCGCTGTTGGAGCCATGGTCCGACTGCTGCTGTAGGTATCCGCTTGTGTCGCACTGGGCAGCCATTGCGCTGCGCAGCAACTTCTCCAGTGGCCACCGCGTTCAAGTAATACTGGCTGCGGCCAGCGGGGAGGCGGGGTTGGACGGTCCGGCCACGCCCACATCCACTACGTCAACCTCCTCGCTGAGTTTTTATCCACCGTAAAGTTGAGCTGAAGCGCGCTGAACTTCTGTTAACTTTTAATTCCGTCACTTTTCTGTGTTGCGGGAGCTCATTGCAGCGCCATCGAGGCGTTCCTCTGAAGTTTCTTCAAGGCTCGTCGTTTTCCTCGTTTTCCTCCAGCAGGGAGACTTCTAAAAATAGGCAGGAGCACACTTACTCTGAGGCTGTCTGCCGAGTTAACGGGGCGCCGCACAGCACACTGCTGCAAACATACCAACCAACTCCTCAGAAAAGTTTCACGTGTCATCCTGCAAAAAAAAAAGAAAAAAAAAGAAAAAGAAAAAAAAAAAAGAAGCAAGACTCCTCCCAGAAACACTTTTTTGAGCATCTACCTCCCCCTGGCTTCTTGTGAAAATCTCCAAACCTGGGTATTTTTAAGAAATTCAAAGTTTTATCAGCAGGCTTTACTGTCTTGGACAATGTGTTATGTTCACAACTTTTCAGCACACATGGATGTAATTAGGACCAACAGTAAAATCAGTGACAACAATAAGAGTATAAGAGAACTGGACTGATAACCTTTGTTACAGTTTTAAGATAATGGTAATCTTTACAGTGAAGAAAACTTCCAAACAGTTAAACCTTTCACAATAAAATGCGCAGAATTTGCTTTTGTGGTAACAACCATTACCACAGGTATAATTGAGTTACGGTGACTGTTTTTAACTCGTTATGAAATCATCTCAGTTTGATAATCAAGCCTCTATATGACCTACATATGCAAACAAGACCATCAGCAAGAAGAGGCTGTTTCTTATTGGCTGCCGCTGGGTCAGATTCTCCTTGAAATTTTTGAAATGAGCCTGTGTTTACATTTTCCCTGGCAAAGTTACAGTGAGTAGTTTGTTAGGCAGTGAAAAAAGAAGGAAGAGATTTCTCCTTAGGTCATTTTATATTTGACATTATATTTTGTTATTATTAATATAGTGGGAACAAACCACTGCATCGACTGGGGCCTCCGAAATCAACACAATATGAAAGTTCCTTTTAGTAACTTTAAGTAAAAGTACTAATACCACACTATAAATATACTCCACTACAATGATCCACTATCCACTGTAATTTTCTGTTATTTTTCACATTGCGTGACAGTATGGATCCAGGCCTCACCATCAAAATAATGGACTAAAGGCCTGTCAAGTGGCATCCCTGTCACATAATAAAAAAAACACAGTCTACTTAGCTTTGAGAGCTTCATTCATTTTTGTTTTCTGAAATTATTTTCAAATATATCAAAGTCTAGCTGCAGAGCTTCTTTCCAGATATATTCAAAGACTAGACAGTAACACAGTAACTAGGAGAATAGAGAATAGCAACTGTAAAATACCACATCGTAAATCTATATTTGGAGAATCAGCTTGCGCCATTACGGACTGTCAACTCTGGAACACATTACCCGGTGAAATAAATTTGATTCCAGATATAAAAATAACTAAGATTAAGTGCCAGCTGAAAGCAGACCAGAACTGTAGGCTACCCATTTCTTTTGCTAATTCTGCAAAGAAATGCATGTATTGGTGTATGTGTTTTTGTGTACTGTGGAATATGTATTTTCCATATCTGTATATGATGCATGTAGCTATATAGTTTAATCACTCTGCAGCCCTGACATGCTGGTCACTTGCATGCACACTGTCACAACACACACACACCCAGTTCAGACAGTGTGCATGCATACATGAACATGGCTCCAAGCCAAGGATCTACAGTGAAGATTTAGCCTAAAAACATGGTGTAAATGACATCTTTAAAGCCACCTTGGCATGTTGGGGCTTTAGAAGACTTGGATTGCATTATACAAACATACTGTCTACTGGAGGTGTTTTATGTATTTATTTTTTTTGTTGTTTTTTGTGTTTGAAAATTGGTCATCATTCACTTGAGCTGTTTGGCTGATTCTGCAACACTGTTTTTCTGTGAAACTACAGCAGTGTTTTTTGGACTACCAAACTAAACCCCATCTTCAATCAGAATTAGAGTGAGTAGATAATGACTGAATTTTTATTTTTGGGTGAACTACCCCTTTAACCTGTTTACCTCTTCGAATGTTTCTGAGAGATTTTTTTTTAGTGTTCCACAACTATTCCAGTCTTTTGTTGCCCATTGAACAGCTCATCTTTGTACTATATCCAATTGAATTCAAGTCAAAAATGATTTGCAAATGATTACATTCTGTTTTTGTTTATGTCTTACACAATGTCCCGATTTTTTGGAGCTGGTTTTGTTCTTCATATACCTTTGGGTAGTTTAATGAGCAGCAATGCATCATATTCTATGAGATCATCATATGTTTGTAGTTTCACTGTGCTATGAGAACCAGTCAACTTTTCACGGTGTCAAAAACCAGGCCTGTCTGTTTCAGCTTTGTGACAATGCATTTTCCAGCTAATCCAAAAGGGTTGTTTAAATATTTATTGTTTATTTGGCTTAAAAGTAGGGAAATTTCTCAGCCCATAAAAGAACACATAATCCTTCAGTTTATTAGAAACATTCACATTCAAAATCACCAAATCTGGTGATACATGGTTTTCATTGGAAAGGAAGGTTATGGAAACTAAACAGAAAAGTAACTAGTAACTAAAGCTGTCAGAGAAATTTAGTGAGAGTAAATTACAGACTAAGAAGTACAATATTTGCCTCTGACATGTAGTGGAGGAGAAGTATAGAGTTGCATAAACCAGAAATATTACAGAAAATTATAGGGAGCCAAAGTTATTATGAGCTGAACATTATATTACATAGTCAATTTAATACCCCTGGATATGAAGAGAAAGTCACTATAAATGATTGAGCACAAAGGCAGGTTTGACTTGAGAATTTTTATGCCATTTTTTTTTCAGTCAGGCTGGCAGTTTATAATAACACCCCATGCAGCCAATTTATTGGTTTATAGAGGAAACACTACACATCCTGAGAATGGCTAAGGGGAAGCAATACAGGAAAGAGAAACCAAAACAAATGTGGTGCAAGCCTACATTAAGTACAGCAGATTAGAAAGTGGGCCACAATCCAGAGAACCAAGATGCTGGATATGTGCTGCTGAATACAGTAATACAGAACCAAGAGGTATGATAAAGGTCACTGAGCTCAGTAATGTATACAACAGACAGTTTGAAAAAGTCCCTATAGAAATAAAATTCAGGGGTTTTTCTCATGCTGTGGCAAGGAAATGATTAATGACAGTTTCAAGTGATATATGGCCTTGTTAAGTGCCATTTCCCATATGTTAAATCTACATTTTTATGGTTTTATTTTAACTTTTTGTTTAAATGTATAGTTTGAATTCTTGTGATTTGACCTCACAACAGACTCATGTTACAGTTTAACAGCCAGTGGCTATTTATGTCTTTTTAATGCACATGAGGAATGTCATCGGTTGCAGACTAACAACCACTCCCTACTTAAGATGACTTCTCATTGTCACAAACAATTTGCCTGATGAAGGTATAGTGCCAGAATGTTGCAAATGAAATGTTATATTGCTTGTTAGACAGTGTGCTTTTGCAATGTTTTGGACCAAAAAGCAAAGTCCATTTCTTGCTTTGGAGTGAAAACTTCCATCATCTTAGACTAAAGGTGGAGACTACCGTGATTTTAATTGTGAGGAAAAACTGCATTCAGTCATCATATTATTTAAAATGTTTCATTTTAAGTAGCAAGACTGATCATAAATGTTTTTCTTTTGGCGGGTTAGCAGAGTTGAAAGAGTGAGCATTTGTGTAAGAGTAGGCCTCATTAAAGCCAGTAGTCTGGTTAACTCATATCAACATAGCAGTGCAGAAATATTAAAGGGATAGTTTGGATTATTTGATGTGGGGGTGTATGATGTATTTACCAATTGTCAGTGATGTTAGTTAGCACTCCCCCAGTGTGAAGAAGCAGAGAGGAGTCTCTGCAAGGAAGCTAAGCGATGTACAGCTGTGGATGGAGTCAAAACTTATTTTAGCCACTTAACAAGATTGACCTACAAAAATCTACATCAGTTTAAGTTAAGTTTAGAATATTTTTACTGATTTACTTTGCCATCAGGCAACCTTTTCCAAATGGAAACAGCTATATAAGCCAAATAAGCCAAACCAACCAAACACCATGGGCAGAACCAGTCATTTTACCTCACCAGACCTTCATTTGTTTGTTTGTTAGTTTGTATTGTTGTGTGACTTTGATGAATCTGGACTAACCTTTTAAAACACCAAACTCACACAATAACACAAACACAGTTAAAGATGGAGGTAGTGGTAGACCCGTAGAATTACTGATTTTGCCCATGGACTTTGGGCAGAGAGCGATATTTGACTCATATAACTGCCGTTTCCCATCTAAAAAGGCAGTCTGATAGCAAAGTAAAGCAGTGAAAATATTGTAAACATTGCATTCACTTAAAATGACATTGATCTTTTTTTAGGTGGACCTTTATTAAGTGTGTAAACTACGTTTTGCTGCTGACCCTGTCTACAGCAGTACAGCTTACCCTCTGTGCTGTACCTGCTGCTTGTCCAAACTGACCAGCATCCACTGGATAATAGCTGGTGGTTAATAAGTACCTAATAAAACCACACATCAAATAATCCAAACTATCCCTTTAAAATCTGCACACTTGTGTAGTGTACAGCAACTGTGTTGCAATCAGCAGAAGTGATGATAATGGGTTGGTCTAATTTCAATGGACAGAACATCTCTGTTAATTTTCATTCAGCTGCAGGACACTATAATAGCCACTATCCACATGAATAACCATTTACTTAGTGGGCCTGAATTAAATGTAATACAAACATGAATATTAAGTTGTCCAGGAGAGAGACTGTCTTATGTAAAAGGCTTGGGCGGTGAAAAGTAAAGGCTACCACCTAGTGGCCATGTCAATTATGAAATAAGGGGCAAGCTCTGCTTTGTTGGTTATGAAGAAGCAAACATTTTATACCACAGCAAGACAGTTCAGACTTTCAGTTTACTTGTGTGTATTACCAAGAAACAGCTTACAGTTTACTTTCTGATAAATGTTTTAATGCAAAATGATGAAAAATAAATTCAGTATAGTCTTTTACAATCTATTAAAAGAAAAATACAATCAGGCCATCCCACCACAACTAAAAATAATAATAAAAATAAAGCCAGTTTAAAGTAAAAATAAAATAAACAGTAAAAACAGTTAAGTCAAGTAAAGTCCAAGTAGAGAAAGTGCCCCAAGAGAGAAAAAAACACCTCAAGTAGAACCAGTGTGGATGAACAGTTGAAACAGTACTGTCATATTTTGAGGTGCTCAGGAATGTGTAATTGTCTTCACATGGCATGTTTCTCGGTCCATTCCCTGGCTACTCTGTTGTACCTAAAGACAAAAGAGAATCACAACAGGTTTCAGAAGAATACTTGACTGACAAGTTTTTCCACATGCCAAATTCTTTAGCTTTTGTACTCACTTTTGCCGGTCTGTTTTGTAAAGCTTTGCAATATCCGGGACGAGAGGATCATCTGGATTTGGGTCACATAGCAAAGAGCATATGGATAGTAAAACTGACCAAAAAAAAACAAAAGAGAAAAACAAAAATTAGTATTCACACAGGTTTCAACTCTATCAAAAATGACTTTTCAACTTCTTAGCTCATTCTCCATACCAATTTAAATACAAATGGACAAGCTTTGATTTCATGCACCTTCATATCAAAATCCCATTAACTTAGGTCCTTGAAGAGTGTATTTTTAGCTTCTACTTTCATCTCAGATATGATATACCACATTTGCTGCTCCAATTATACAGTACAAACCCTGCAATTTCAAAGGGACAAAAGTACACAGGGTGCGGAGGTTCATTTTTGGATAATCAGCCTTGAAAATCCTGTTAGCCGTGTTCGCTGAGGCTGGAAGTCATTCATTTGGAAGAATCCAGATTTGGTGACAGCACAGTGGATTTGCTATGTTTGATACAATGCAACATACTCATCTTTGGCATTCCCTCCTTATGTTAAATTTACCCTTGAGTATATACTGCACTGTCCAAGCAAAACATAGATGTTAGTTACCTTTGGATATTGTGAGAGCAGGTGACCACTGTGTTCTCAGGATGTCAAGGCAGATGCTGCCGTTGCTGTTGATGTTAGGGTGATAGATTTTTGTTGTAAAGGCAATCTATGAAAAAAACAAAAGCAGTAATAAATACCAATTAAATTGATAGCCAACTATTTTGATAATCAATTAATTGCTTTGTGTATTTTCTTAAGAAAAAAATTCTTCTTCATCCTTTATGACAGTAAAATTAATAACTTTGGATTGTGGACATAACAAGACATTTGAGGATGTTGTTTTGGCCTTTGTCACCATTTTCAAACATTTTGTGAACCAAACAACTAAGCAATTAATCGTGGAAATTAAAGACAGATTAATTGATAATTAAATGAAAATAATTGTTAGTTGCAGCCATATATGTAGTTATTCATTATTGATTAATGTGCTCTATAAAATGTAGGAAAACAGTTAAACATGTCTGTTATAACAAGGTGATGTATTTCTGTGCTAATCAGTCTCTAAAATAAGAATCTTACCTTTGGTGGTTTAAAGGGATAGTCAGTGGGGAAATGAACAGTAAGGAAGAACAGTCCTCCATGATATGGGCTGTCAGCCTGAAATAAAGGGTTAAACGATTCTTAAATTGTGCATATTACTGTGTCCTTATGGGATAAAACTAGGTCATAACTAATACCAGATTTTTAGGGCCAATGTCAATATTAGGGAGTAAATTTTTACAGAATATAATCTACAAAATATAGAATATATACATAAACACATTTGTGCAAAGGTCCCTCAAAAGAAGCTAACACTTTTGACAAAGATATGTAAAAGAGGAAGGATATTTTGCAATTTAAAAATAAATATTATTGCCCAAACTATCAGGGCCCTGAAGCAATAAGTTTTGCCAGTATTTTTAATAATTATAAATAACTATAAAGCATTTTCCGATGGGAAACCAACTTTATATAAGCCAAATATTGATATCTCCAAACCAACCGCACTACATAGGTGAAATCAATAATTTTACTTTGTAGAACACAGAAGTTGCTGTCTACTATTGCCTCGATCTGTTAGTTCGTTTGTGTTTTTGTGTGACTTCAGTGAACCTGAACTGTCCTTTCAAAACGCTGAAGTCACACAACAACACAAAACAAAGTTAAAGATTAAGTTGGTGTAGATCAGCAACCACCATGATCTGCAAGTTGAAATTACTGAGATTCACTGATCTGGAGAGAGCAGTATTAGACTAATATAACAGCCGTTTCTCATATGAAATGAAAATATAAATATGAAAAACACATATAGAGCAAAATACATGTATATAATAAATCTGAAGTAAGAAAAAAGTTGTGATAGGCTAATATTAGGCATTTAATCATCCTTCATTCAGCCAATATATTGGTTGGGCTCTAGATAAAAGGCAGTGATAGAGCAACCATACATTTTGATTGTCATTAATTTTGTTTGTTTAAGATTTCCCTTATTTAAACTAAGACATTTTTGTTGTTGTTTTTGTTGTTGTTGTTGTCTCAGTAATGCCACAGGCTTCAGGAGAAACACTGGGATAGACTGTGCCAGTCAGTGCTGTCCATACAAAATAGAAAGGGCTCTAAAGTCAACATAAAACACCATTGTCTAGAGATCCAGAAGCAGCTTGGTTTAAAAAAAAAAAAGAAAGAAAAAACAAGAAAATCCAGGAAACTAATCCAGAAAAAGCTCACCGGTCCCGTGATGGTAGCTTGCCAGTGAAATACTAAAAGAAACAAAAATAAAGACACTATTAGTGAGAACATTATTTAGTCCCCAAACCACAACAATGAGGTTAGCAAAAATGACAGTGGCAGATTACAGGATTTAAAAAGTACGGAAATGACAGGTTTCTATACATGTCATGAGGTAATCTCTTACTTACAGTCGTCCCCTACAGGACCAGCTGAACATGAAGCTGGTGGGTCCTTCTTTAAGTCAGTTAACTCCTGCACAAATAAACAAACAACAATTGAAGCGATCGACAGTTTCACGAAACTAACTAAATCTACAGTCTAACAAGCTGTCATCTCAATTTACGGTTTAATAACGGTAATAACTTGTAAACTTACGTCAGCAAACGACTACCTCAGATTTCAGGAAATGAAAGTATATTGAAAAGTTGCCAGAAACACACCTTAAAGTGCTTTCACATTGCTCGATTGCTAGGCCAACTTTAGCTGCCAGCGAAGTTAGCACATTTAAGTTTAACAACAGATGCTTATGTAAAGATAAATGGCTTCTGTGTAATGTCATCGTCACTGACACGAACAACTGACTCGCTGGCAATAAAAGCCGTCTTGTCAATCAATTACCCAGCACTAACACGTTTATAAAACCTGATCAACCACGTTAGGTTAGCAAACAAATGCTATGCGATGACTGACGAGCTAACGTAACGTTAGAGCGACACTTCCGTGATCGTTTCATGCCTCTCTGTACATTAAATAAATTACGAAAAGACAATCACTCTCTCCTCTTACCTTCTGTATTCTTTTCATAGCCATGGCAGATCTTTCGGCCGGGGTTAGCGAAGCTACGGTGTTAACTTTGACAGCTGTCAGCTGCAACTACGCTCACTTTCTGCCGACTCGGTGTTATTTGTTTTGACAAACTGACTTTTGTTTCCGCGTTTTTGTTCGACGACGGAGAATAAGCCGATGCATTGTGGGGATTTGAGTTTTCACTCAAGCCACTTAAAGGAACCGTTCTCTGGACTGTATGGGCACTATGCATGCTGATAAAACCACTGAAAAAAAAGCAGAGGTGGAAAGAGTACTGAAAATCTGTGCACAAGAAGAAATAGGGGAGAGTGGGGCATCTTGTCAAAGTTTTTGCTTTCACTTAAATTTTTCGGTACAGGTACATCACGGTCACTCATTTTCTATATTAAATTAAATAATAAATTCTTGAGCACTAATACTTAGATTTTTTAAAATCTTTAATTACTTATTTTATTACTTCACAACAGTGAGTTGCACATGGAGCTGACAGATTATTTAGATAGCTCCCTCTGATGTTGGAAATAAAATCAATGTGACAATTTACTTGTGTGACAACTTTCCCCTCTCTGCCCTATTATTACATTACTGAATTATTAAAGGGGTTTATGTCTTTCCAAAATCTTCAGTCTAAATTACCCACAAGTCCTGCACTGTTTAGTGGTCATGGTCTCCTCTTCAGACCTGCTGCAGTATTGCTTTTTGCAGTATGTCATGGTTTTCATTGGCTTGTTTGCAACTGATAGTCTTATTGGCTACAAAAATGCAGATGAGTGGTTTAAATTGCAGAGTAGAAAATACTCATAAAAATAAAAGTACCCAAAAAATGTCTCAGTTACAGTAATTTAAGTAGCTGCATATGTTGTAGAGCTGCAATGATTAATTGCTTAATTTATTATTAATCAATTATTAAATTAATTACCAACTTGTATGATTATCAGTTAATCACTTTGAGTCATTTTTTTAATTATAAATGTTCAAATTCTCTGATTTCAGCTTCATAAATGTGAACATTTTCTGTTTTCTTACTCTACGACAATAAATAATTGAATATCTTTGTGCTTTGGACAAAACAAGACATTTGAGGATGCCATTTTCTGATATTTTACAGACCAAAACACTAATCTATAAATAATCGATTAACCAAGAAAATAATCGACAGATTAATCGATGATGAAAATAATCATTAGTTGCAGCCCTAATATATTACTTCCACCTCTGACTATTATACTCTGATAGTGCACCTTTAGGGCTACTTCAAATAGCTACAGGAGAATTTCATAGTCTCTCTTTTCCAAATGTGTTCAGTGTAAATGCCTGTCATGTAGTAAACTATCAGAACAAACAGTTTGCTAACATGTATTACATTTTTTTTCTGCAAAACTATTATATTTTCACTATTAAAGTGAGACATTAAGGTGTAGTGGAAAAATTATATGTTGAACTTTGTACTTAGTATGTATGTATGGCCTAGGCTAGCCTGGAATGAGGGAGGCATGTTCACAGGATTGTCTCTCATCCGATGATGGTTTGATAAGGAATAAACTGGTTTCACGCCCTTGACCACACAGCTGCTTTTCCTCTGTGGCACTGATGAGTTCTGTCCTCCCTCAACAGGTGGACAACTTTTGATAGCACTCAGTACACGTATGCACATCCTCAGCCTCCTTTGTCTCTTTGACCTATAAAATGATCTTGCATTCTTGACTCGTTATCAGCCTATTATCATACTCCGTGTATGACTGTACTCTGATCCTTTGCAAAGTATTATTAAAACACCATAAAGACAACTTTGGTCATGTCAGCTCTGTGTCTGTGTCAGTCTTTTTTTTCAGATTTTTCACCACAAAGGGTACATTCGAAAGCTTGAAGTGTGTGGTCTATAGCAATTATTTTCAACCTCAGAACCTTAGAGGACCATCTAGTAGGCTGCTGGGGGCAGTGGTACTGCCAAGTGTTTGTTTTTTCCATGGTGGGGAGGAGGTAAGTTACAAAGCCAATTATTTTTTTTAGTTATTTTTATATCTAAATGTTCTAAAAAAAAAAATCCCTATAAATAAAAACATGGAAAATTCAAATGCAGTGGATCAGTGATGTGGGAGACAACCCTCCGCCAGTGAAAGCACCCACATGTATGGTGAGAAATATGACCCTGAAATCATTAAACTTGGATTCAGTGTTGCCGAGCTGAAAGCACAGTGTGTTGACATCTTGTCACAGTCCAGGCCTTTTTTTTCTCATTTATTTGGGAAGGTTGTCTTCAGAAATGTTTAACTATCAGAAGTGGTCACAAAAGTTTAAGAACCCCTGTTAACCCTGGCCTGGCTGGATGTGGGCTGTCTATGGCCCTCTGTTCATTGCACATTCAGCATTAGAAACAGTTGCATTCTGTTAAATGATTTGCTGTGATGACACTGTTATGACTGATGTCCGACCTTTGAGGAACCTACGGTATTAAAATCAGACACATCTGACAATCATGTAAGCTTCACTAATTACTAATCACTAATTATTAATTAATTCACTAATCACTAATTAGATGATGATATCTTGGTGCTCTGGTGATTAGAGCCATACAAGTAAAAATATTTAATAACTTGCTTGATGTTGCTTTGAGAAAAAGGTTATTGATGGTGAATAATTGCTATAACTGTCCTTGTGTAGTGGAGCATTATGGGAGGTCAGGGTGAGGGATAATAAATGGATGGATGGCATCATCATTAGCACAAAATATTGGTAAATAAAAACAAGGTAATGCAGGTTATATGTTTTGTGGCTTTGCAAAACAGAGATTAAAATAAAATTTAAAAATATAATGAAATAGAAGCTGTACTGAAATAGAATCGAATAACACACATTATAGTATATTGGTTAAAAAGAAATAAAAGTAGTGCAATACAATAATAGTACAATAACATAGTAAGCAACAATAATAGAAGTAGTACAATAATAGTACAGAACAGTAATAAATGAATCTGAATTTAATAAGGGAAATAAAAATGCAACAGCAAAAATCACTCAAAGGCAGAGGATACTAAGGGAGTCTTTAATTTAGATTTGAAAGTGGTTAAAGTTGGGGTGCATTTTGGATAGCAGATTCATTCTGTGTGCAGCACAATAGTTTAATCCAACACAGTGTTTGGTTTTTACTTGAGGCACTTCTAGCTGACTGCTTCCTACAGATTTAAAGGGTCTGCTGGGTTTATATTTTTCAGAGATGTATTTTTGGCCATAAGTGATTTATAAACTAACGGCTGCATTTTAATATCTGTTCTGTAACTAACTAGGAGCAAGTGTGAAGAGGTGAGAATGGTTCTTGCACAAGCATCTTGAAAGTTACTGCAGGGATCCAGCAGTCTGTTGGGAAAAGCAAACAAAGGACCATTATGAAAGCATGAGCGAATTTCCCTTAATCTTCTATGGACTCACTGTAAAAAATCATTCAGGTCAGTGTCTGTCTGTGACTGAGCAGTTGTGGGTTTAACTCAATATCTTAAGCTTACTGAACATGTTTTCTGAAGTACAACTGAATTAAGTTTACTAGAAAAGTTTATTTGTATTGAAACATCACAAAATAACCTAAACTTGACTTTTCAAAGTCAGTCAACTTTAAATTTTAAGGCAGTCCAGACACAAACCAAAAAAAAAAAAAAAAAAAGTGTTTTGCATGTCATAATGATTGGTTAATATGCAAATGTCAACAACAGCCCCTGCCTTGCGTACAACCTGAATCAACTGAAGACTATTTCAGGCAGGGAGCTTTACTGTATTTTCCAGTTTATCTACTGTAGACGTCTTTTATGGTCAGTGGTATCAAAGGCTGCTTAAGTTTCCTGAAGCACAGCCCGACATTTTTGTTGAATCACTAATCAGATTAAAGTAATTTGGTCCTTTTTCAGTGAAGTCTTGTGCCAGAATAAAATATGTTGTAAATACAAAACTGATGTAAATATAAGATATTTCTCAGAGACATTAAGTGACATTGTAAAACTGCCTGACAGTAGTGGCCCTTTTGCAGCACATCCAGTTTTAAAAGTAGCTATAGCACACAAACAGATGTTTATCATAACAGATGATAAAGAAAGAAGGAAAATAATGAAAAGATTAGATTACATATGGACATCACAGTATCTACACAGTATCCCCCAAGGCTGCAACATCTAGTTCTGTTTGGTTTAGTAATCTATTATCTTTACAAAGTGGTTATAAGCCCGTGATAGTTATACATTATTATAAATCTTTTAGACAGAATATTTAAGGCCCATATTGCAGAGAGCTTTAGTCCTGAGAGAGCAAAGGCACAGGAAGACATAAAATAGATAAACACACCGACACATACAGTACATAGGGAGAAGGGGCACATCTGTCATCTTTCATGCCTGGATGGCTGCATACCTCAAAGCCACAGATTGCAGCAAATTAAGAGATTTTCAATTTATTTATATATATATTTATTTATTTATTTATGCAGCACCGGATGCACTGAATCAAAGAAACTCATAGCCAATTGATAACATTTTATTACATTTACAGTGTCTGACACAATTTCATAGATGTGAAATGGTGTCTTATCTTATGCAGCTGAAAAACAGATTTCCAGCTCCTCTGCATGCACATAACTATTTATTTTAATGAAATAAATGCTAACCTGGGATCTTGGGGATTAAAATTCTACTAAGGTCTTGTAAAAAAAAGTAATGCAGCTCTCTGAGCTTGATGTTTATTATGATGAATATTATTTTAGTTCAAACCTAAACCCTGTGAGGTTAGGAAAAGACACAAACTTGATGGTAAAACAGGGCACATGCAAACTATATGGTCATTCAGAAAATGCTAAAATGAAACTAAAATAAATTTAATGTATAGGTACTGCATTGAAAATTTCACTTGAGAGCCTCTAAGTGCTGCATTATCAGCAAGATGTACTGAAAGCGTAAATATAAAATAATCACTATTTAGGCTAAATTGCCTCAGTCAGAGTTGCATTATTATATAATTGGATAATAGCCTGCTGATGCATATACATGTAAGAAACACACAAGTGTTGTGACAGGCTGCAGTGGAGCTGGCTTCACCTATTCTATATATGTACTGTTGTGTAAGAAATTGTGGTGTGAATGCTGTATGTTGATGCTAAACTGCATTGCTGCCTTTAAAAGTAGAACAATACTGATAAGGTTTTTAAAAAGTGTGGCATTTAAACGTTGAATAAAACTCATATTGTATGAATGGTATTGAACATTTTAAAGTTTACAGAGAATTTATGAGTAGAGTTGAAAAGTTTTCCATTTTGAACATTCTGTCCATCCATTTGAATGGACAGTGTTCCTATGCCTATGAAAGGCATGAATCAGAAGATGAATGTAAAAGCTCACTGTTCTATGTTGAAAAATGTGGAAGGAGTAAAAATACCAAAAAATGCAATAGAAGGACAATAACTTTGTATGAAGAAGCACCTGAAGGAGTATGAAGAGGTTAGAAAAGTGGGAAATGATGGTCTGGCAGCTTGGTTGGCAGAGCATTCACCCCATATACTTAAACTGAGTCCTCAGCAGCTGCTGTGGGTTTGATTCCAGCATGCGGCCCTTTGCTGCATATCACCCCCCCTCTCCCCCCTCTTGTTTAGGGTCACCAAAATTGTAGGGTTGACTGGGCACTAAAATAATAGAATAATTATTGGTGTAACTTTCCTCAATTGATTAGGGAAGAATTGGCCCGATTCTGACTGACTGTCTCATCACATTCAACTTCAACAGCAGCACCGTCTGGGATGAGGTACATTAAAGGTCGTGTAAAGCAACAATAAATGTGTGTTCTGCATTTCTCACACTACAGAAACATATGGATGGGTGCTCCCTCTATAGCAGCTTTATGGACATGTAGACATGTTTGAGCCAACAGAGCCGGAGGAAGGTGACAGGGTGATTTGTTTTTTGTTCGGTGTCAGGTTGTTGGAACTGAAGTGAACTGAAATGAAATGCTGTGAAGATCTGGACTGAGAGAGTCACTGAAGTGTGTAACTGATTGTTATGGAGGTTGCGGGTTATTGTTATTTCTAACATAAAAATGTGATAAGAAGGGAAACTCCCTTTCTCTTTACAAATACTTTAAAAGACAGTGTGTCATCTTGTTTCAGAAAATATGTAAAATTCATATTTTGTCCCATCTTGACACTCTGATAAAGATTGCTATTGTTAAAATAAATACACGGCAAGTCTATTCTGTCTCAACTTGGAGTTCAGAACCAGCTTATCACCGTGCCGCATATAGCAGCACATTTTGAGCTGTGAAAAAAAAAAAAATAGTATGTCTCCAAAACGGGTTGTAATTTATTCTTCACATGCGATTGGTCATGGATCGATGCGCGTTCACGGCGCTCCGAGCGAGGTGGCGCGCCCGTGCTTGTGAGCATCGTTTGGGAGCAGAGGAGGAGAGGAGAGACAGAGACAGGGAGCTGTACCACACCAAGTGTCCGCCGAATGTCTGCCTCTTCACGCTGCCAATGAATAATCCTCGCATTCCTATGTCTGCCAGTTGACATACTGAACGCGAAGGACCAGGCTTCCACCTCTGATCGGATTCAGGAGTCCTACGGCGGGCTGCGCGTTTTTTCAGGTGAGCCCCCCCCCCCATCCTCCTCCTTTTTCTCCTCCTCCTCCTCCTCCTCCTCCTCCTCCGGTGACTGATGTCGTTGTGTTTGTCTGTGTATTTACGCGCTATTCGTGATTAAGAAGAGGGACGGCATCGGACGCGGGCGTTTTGCGGTAGCTGTCCAAGGTGCTGAAACGGACAGCGGCGTGCGGTGAGAAAAACACAGTGTGTAGTGGAGCTAGCGTCCGCATGTTACATGACTTCGCTGTTTGCATGCTATAGGCTATTTAGTGTTGCAGACTAAACCTCCCTAAGATGCCGTGTGGGTGTCGTAAGGGGAAGAAAGAATGATGAAGCTGTAACGTGCATGCGATCTCCGTTACATTTGCACAGTCTAGCATGCGCTGACTATGGCTGCTCTACCCGAATGGATGCATCTAAGCTGCATTGTAGAGTAGGCTACCTCCTCCAGGGACGGTGTGTTGTTTTACTGCATTTACCGTTGTCAGGGTCCGGGTCTTTCCTCTCACCTTATCTTGCCATATTTTGCAATTTTCGATGCAGACTGTGTCATGTAGGACGCGAGCATCGCTTGCTGAACCCTCTGATGTCAACAAACAGTAAAATGTTATCACTGTCTTAGGTATCGATTTTTTTGTGCACTGCATCTGAGAATAGAGTGATAGTAGTCCTACATGGTGCCAATCATTGCTTTTCGAGTTGAACTTTTGCCCCCCTGCACTGGGGATTCACGTCGTACCAGCAGCCAAATCTTTTACAAAAACACCCGCCTTACTTCAAAAAATGTCCTTGTCGAGACCTTGTGAAATGTGAGCACATGTAGCCGAACAGGAGCTCTGTTCACATCTGTTCACATCCGCTCACATGTGGAAATGTCAGATATGTTGAAACGTGATCCCCCGGCCACAAGTTATGTAAATTGCTCCCTTCTTGGAAAAAAGGTAAGGGCAAGTCACGTTCAGGCTCCATTGTTCTTGTGATGGACCAAAATATCCATTCTGTCCACAACAGGAGCACCTGACATTTCCTGTGGCAGATTTACTTACTGGATCATGGCACAGACCAACAGCGGTGGGCAGGGAACCAACGGGGTAGCGGATGAGTCCCCCAACATGATAGTGTACAGAAAGGTAAGGCAGCTGCTATTTTTAGTCTGCACGTGTGTGTGTGTGTTTCTGTGTGTGTGTGTGAGCGTGTGTAACTCTCTTGCATCAATTTACTTGACGATGAACTGCAATGGAAATTGCTAATACTAATGGCAAGACAGTGCTGGTGTGCCATGGTTGATTTAGGGGTTGTAATACTACATCAGCTTGATGAGAGCATGGAGAGAACATGACATTTTTTTTTCCCCTCACACAACATGCATGACATGCCAGTTATGCAGTGCATGCTTACACACACGTATTAACGCAAACAGCAGGGCTGCACGAGATGGTAATGAAAAATCATTTGTGATTATTTTTGACAGTTACTGCGATCACAATATGATTAACGGTTATTGGAAACAATCATTTTTGCATCACAAATTTAATTTTCACTGAAAACAAACTATTAAAACAACAATGATGTGACATTTATTGGCGTCTACCAAACAGACATGTTTTCGTCCATCTGGAGAGCAAGATTTGCAGGCCAGGGTATCTCTGCAGCACTACAGTGCTACATTATACTGCTGATTTGACACATTTTTCCTTATTAAAACAGTTGCAGCTTATTAGTATATTGTAGCTGACCATATCGTGATTTCAATTAAATTTCGATTAATAGTGCAGCCCTAACACAAGCATCATGGGACACATTTTCCCAGTTGAACCATCAGCTTTTATTGCTAACATGTTGGAGGATGGATTTTTAACTGACTGACATTAATGGAACTGAACGGAAGCCAAAGGCTTTGTAACCACTGTTCATTATACTGCTGGTGGTATATTTCTTCACGGTTAAATCTGTTTCTACAGTAGAGAGTTGAGAAAGGAAGAGGGGAGTGAAATGGCACACTGCTGAGACACCTTAATCCAGTCCTGCTCCAAACATCAAACAGATTAATGAAATAATAATCTGCAGGGAAGGTAGCATTTGTTTACTTTCAGGCTCGAGGTCCAATTTTAGTTTCTTATATCTACTTTAACACGTCTAGTGTGAAATGTAGATAAATGAGGGAATGTGCACCGCCTTTTGTGTTTTGTCCCTGCATGAAAACAGCCAAATTTAAGAAGAACATAAGCTGTTATAAAAATTGCTTTTGTTACTTTCTGTTCTCTGCTGGTGCTGCTCATAAAATTCAATCACTAATAATTATCCCAGGTATCATTTTTCCATAGTTAAAGGGAAAATTAACCCCTAAATCAAAAATACATATTTTTTCTCTCACCTGTAGTGCTATTTATCTATCTGGATCGTTGAGTTACCAGGGTTTGGAGATTCAGGCAGTAGAATAGTCTGCCTTCTTTCCAGTATAATCAGACTGAATGGCTCTCAGCTTGTGGTGCTCAATGTGCCAAAAATGTATTTGAAAAATTCAACACCAGTGTCTCTTTAGAACTTAGAAATTTAGAACTACTTTCCTTCTTGGTAGATTCTACTGGAAATGCTTTCTTTCTACAAGAAAGATGAATAAAACTGTTCACAACAAGGCCTGTGCATTATATTGAGTAACCAAATCATGGTTTTTGGAAGGAGACACTGGTGTTGAATTTTTCAAATGTTTTTTTTTTTTTTGGTGCTTTGAGCATCACAAGCCATCTAGTTCCACCATATTGGAGAGAAGGCAGACATCTCTGTGGCTGATATCTCCAAAACTAGGCAACTCACACCAGCACAATCTAGACTGATAGATAACACTACAGACCACAGGAAAATGTATGTATTTTTGATTTTGGGGTGAACTGTCCCTTTAAGTGTGGATGGATTCCAGCTCATGTTGTCCTGCAAACGTATTAAACAACTGCAGTTTCACACCAGAGCAACAACAGCTGTATATACATGAGTACAATATCGCCTTATGAGCAATGTAATGTTGTACTTCATTCTTAAATGCACCAATGAAGTGATCATTTTCTCATCTTACTTGTGGATGACTCAAGCGTTGAGTGAATTTCTTCATTTCATTCTCTTCACCCTTCAGCGAACGCTCCCATTCCCATCTGCGACAGCTTCTGCACACCAGGACGAGGATACGCTTAGCATGATATCATAGATTGACGGTATTTTATAGCACTCACAGCGTGTTAGGCAATATTACTGCCAGTGTGGGACAAGATTTGCTTGGAGTGTTGCTTTGCTTGTAGCAGAAAGGAGTGCTGTCTATATCCTAAGTCACAAAATTTTCAGAATCTTTCCAAAGCAAGACAACAGGATCATAAACAGGACTGTTAATAAAATAGGCCAAAACACTGAGAATAATGTAGATAGATGAATGTGATTGGTTTTGTCCTTCCTTGTAGGGTTTATTTGTGGAGTAAACCTCCTATTAAATTTCATTTAACAGTACCAAAATATGCTAAGACATGAAAATATCCATGTAAAACATCCTGTATAAGAGTATGAAATATTGACTTGTGGTCTTGTGAGGCTATTCAGTTACATGTGACGTTTCTTCCGTTCTCCTGCTATTGATCCATGAGTCCTGCCTCTTCAATGGTGCCATGAAGGATTTGTAGAACCAACTATGCAAAGAAGCAAAACATCATCAGCCTCTTTGTTTATTTTGCAGCTTTTCCCTTCAGAAAGAAGGATTAAAGGAGCAATATGTAACAACTGCACATCCCATATTACTACTGCAGCTCAAATAGCGAGTTGGACCTATAGGCAGTGTATCAAATAGGTTGAAATCCTATTTAATATACTGCCTACAAATCAGAATCAGAAAATCTTTATTGTCATTGTAACATGTACAATGAAATTAAAATGCCAAACCAGTCAGTGCATCATTCATAGTCGTATAAAACTATAACGGAGCATGAAAAATATCTAAAATAAATGTTGGAGCGATGTTTGTATGGTTGAAGAGAGTTGTTTTCCCAGCTCCCTTCTCCCCAGGCTCCTCAGAATTTGACAATAACAAGTGATGTTGAGTCCTGCACTATAAGTTGATGAGCTGTTTATAACTGTCAGTTGTCTGTGGATGTAATGCTAAGTCCGTTATCCCAAAAACAAAAATCCACTGCTGCGAAAATATACACTCTGGACTTTGAGTTCAGTTACAGCCTGCCTTAAGGCCTGTCAGCCTCCATCAACATATGTTCAATTTAAATGTTAACATCTCTTCCTACAAGATTATTACTGACCTGCCATAACTCAGAAACAGACACTAACTTTATTGGTGAACATTTGGCATTAATTTTGAACTCTAATTAGCGTGAAGCGGCAAACAGAAAAACAAAGAGGACAATTTGGCTGTAGCATTGTTGTCAGAGAGGCAGGTACTGTATCTCAACTTAGCATGTTTTCTTAATCTCCAATGACATATCATGGTAATTTTAGGATTTATTACAGAAAATATATTACAGATTTCTCCTTTAAATGTTGTGTTTTTTTTACTTCTTCAAAATTAGGAAGCAGGACAGATTTTGGATTTAAGGAGCTGTTTGTTCTCCAGTGTTTGGTCAGCTTAAATATCTTAGTCATGAAGCTTTCATACATCATCCAGTTCTTCACTTCTCAACACTTGACCACACATGGCCGCAGCTTGGCTCTGTACACTGACTGACCTAGATACACTGCAGAATGAAAGAACATGGTGAAGGCAGCAAGGATGAAATCGTGTTTCTGGAGTGGGTTTAACTTAAACTGCAATTTTGAAGAGTGCTGTCTGTAGACATGTGGATACAGCCCGGATGAACAGGTGCCCCAAATGCTTTTCAGATGGAGATGACTTGGCAGAGGTGTTGCAACCCACACTGACTGCGCCACACTAAGGCGAGGTGAATTCTCAAGTGGGAAACATGCTTTCATGTTCAGTGTTGCTGCTCAGACCGCTAGCACATCGATATCGTAAATACACAGTGGAAATGCTAATGCTCATATTTAGCAACCGTCTACGTCTACTTGATAGCTGACAATGTGCTAGTAGTGTATAGTAGTGGAAGGATTATGTAACACGAGCAGAGGGAGTTTTATGGTTGAGGACAGCAGAAAGTGGTTTGATAGTCTTTCCACTGGGAGCAGAACTATATCCTTTCACTCTCTCAGTCTTTCTTTTTCTCAGGCCTGTCCACCCCTCCACTCCTGTCATTAACGTCTAATGAAAATAGATGGCTGAGCTGAGGTGTTGACCTGCCTCCTGTGGAGATGTGCGCAGAGATGTCTGTTTGCCTTAAAGGGATAGTTCGGATTATTTGAAGTGGGGTTGTCTGAGGTACTTATCCATAGTCAGTGTATTATCTGCAGTAGATTGCCATCAGTTTGGAGAAGCAGCACGAGGAGTGCCAGTTTAGGAAGCTTAGCATTGTATCGCTCGGGACATTGTCAGCAGCAATTCGTGTATCAGTTTAAGTGTACGCTTTGCTGTCAAGCAGCCTTTTTTTGTTGGGAAACTGCTTTTTAATAAGCTAAATTTCTCGCTCAACCAGAGTCCATTGGCAAAATCAGTAATTCTACAACTCAGAACACAGGAGTTTCTGGTCTACGTCTATCACTGTCTCAATCTGTTAGCTTATATGATCACGTGACTTTGGTAAATCCAAACTAAATTTTCAAACTCAAGGTCACTCAGTAACACAAACAATAACAGTAAATGATTGCAGCAGCAATAGACCAGCAATGCCTGTGCTCTGTGAGGTGAAATGACTGATTATATCAATGGAATCTGGTTAAGGGAGCAATGTTTGGCTATTTTATATATGTACATATGTATATATGTATATATATTCAGTTTACATTTTTAACATCCCTTTTAATTTTTAAAAATTGTGTTACTTTGGTGTTAGTTTGGATTCACCAAAGTCACATATCACTTAAAGTGATATCGCCTTTTTTAGGTGGTTAATATCCGTGTTGCTGCTGACCCTGTCCACATCAATACATTGCTTAGCTTCCTGCACTGATACTTCTGCTCCTTCTCCAAACTGGAGACGTGCCGACAGCCGTCTACTGTAGGTAATACACTGACTGTGAATAAGTAGCTCATACAACCCCACAAAAATCTGAACTATCCCTTTAAGGATGCACACAGGCACTTTGCTTGAATGCATGTCTAGATGTATTGAAAATGTAGATACGCAAATACACACACAGCATTCTAACAGTTACATGTGCAGAAACACACACACACACACACACGCACACACACACACACACACACAGACAGCTGCTGTTGTGATGAACTGATTTATTGAAGACAGTTGCTGGTGACCCCGAAAATCTAATCACTCACTATATGAATCCAAGGAAGATGCTAATGTGTAATATGTCAGAACTCGTCTGGTTTATCAAGAAACGCCAATAAAATGTTCAGTGGAATGATTCAGTTGATATGCACGGCATGTCTGAGGGTCTAGATCATTATTTAGCATATAAAAGCCTCTGTGATGTTTTGCTGCTCTGACGTTGTTGGGCTTATATCAAGTGTACCAGATTGTACTGTATGTGTGTGTGAGTATGTGTGTTTTCTTTCATTCCTGCTCAGATGTGTGCACCATGAATAATGCTGTGATGCATGTGTGAGCATGTGTGTGTGCTGTATGTAGGGCAAATGTTGCTAAGAGAGAGTCCTGAATTTTTTATGCAAGCCTAAAACAGCTCTGGTGAAGTTCATAGCCAGTCAGCATGAGCAGGAAACATCTTCTCTCATCAGCCAGTGCTTTGCGTATATGTACGCAGCCTTGTGTGTGAGCATGTGTGTGATTGTAATTATGTAAGTGGGAAGAATGAGGAAAGGAAATGCAGTCGTATATGTTGAAATTATTAGATTTAACATTTAGTATTGATAAATATAGTAAAATATTGATGTTTTCTCTACATTCATCCTCAGAAAGTGAGAATCCACATTCTCCCACCTTTACAGCATTGCCTTTTCTCATATCTTTGAGACATTTTTGCTCAGAAATGGCACAGCTTTGTGGCTTTTCTCCATTGCAACTTTTCTGTTGCAGTGGCACAAGGGAAAATGTGAGATATTTTCATGATTGAAAATGTTCTGCTGCTTCTCTAACCACATAAAATTGACTAAGCCTTTCAAACTGTGCAACAAAAAATGTTAATCTCCAGCAGTTATTTGGCTTGAATGTAATAATTTAACGCTCCACAAGTTACAAAATTCCTCTCGCAGCTTTACTTCTCAGAGGATTTTTGCAAAGAGGACAGTTAATGTCACTTGATTACAGAAAATTTTCCAAATAAATTGATTTGCCTTCCTGTAGTCTGTATTTTAGAACTCCATCCAAGATAAAATAAATTGTTATGGCTACAGTCTTTGCAGTAGGTCCATGCTGTAACTACCGGGGTCTGATCTTGCTCTGTAGTGTAGTATCTGACAGCTGAGGCACCAGCCCACTCCTATTTACATCTGAACTGCCGTCGGGCATCCAGTAATTGTTCTTCCAGTATGGCTTCTGTCTCTGTGTAGAGCCATTAATCCTTTACTGTATGTTTATTTTCTGTTCTGGTTCCCACTGAGCACATGCAACATTGTATCACACAGTTATTGTTATCCTCAGTCGATATGGGAGAGCACTGTTTTACATTCTGGTGCTTACATAAATGTCAATACTGTGCATCTTTGAAGTAATTGGTCCCTGGTGAAACTTGGTCTTTTCTGCAGATGACAGTGATCCAGAGTGCACGAGGCTGTGGTTCCTATTGTTGTTGAACATTTCTCCACTTTACTGTATGTAATACAAACAAACTCTGGATATTATAGCTGAACAGTGTCAAGTGATGGAATATACATCCTCGCATAAAGTATAGTTATTGTCACTTTTATGACATGTTCAGGTTGCTCTCAGCCCTTATTACCATAGTGTAGAAAACTTAGCTTGTCCCTGATCAATATATGCTTGAAATTATTATCATTCAACATAATCATGAAACTGATTTAAAAATTCAAGTTATGATAATACCATATTAAAAAACAAAGAAAACTGATGACTTAAAAAAAGTCTTTCATATATAATCAATCTGATGAGTACAGCAAAGTATTTCCTTTTGACTTAAAGGAGAAATATTTCAGACCTTTTCAAAATTGAAAGCTAATATTTTCTTTTTTAATAAAATAAAATAAAAGTAGCCAGCCAGGACCTGAGCATGTACAAAACCGGCCTGAATTATCTTTGGCAATGAATGTTTGGATTTTGTATGTAAAATTGCAAAACTCAAATAATGGAGTAGTCATTTTTGTATTGCGATATCATGATATTTGATGTGCTGTTACATCCCTACTACAGTACATGCCATTGTCATGACTTTGATTACAATTTCATTTGCTGTGTGGAAATATTTTTCAGTGTTAATGTAGCAACTACCAAAGAATCCCCAAAAATAGCTTTTGCATATAGCATATAACAGGACTTAACCTCTGAGAATAATAAGATTGATAAGGCAAAAAGATTGTTAACATTTCTTTACCAGCTTTCCTTCTTATAATGTGAGCATTCTGTCTGTGTTTTCAGCTTCGGGGAACTCTGTCCTTCACACTTTTGAAAAGGGTGTTGATGAAGCACTGTGAGATCTGAACCATTTCCCCTTAGTGCGACTTAGTAATGAAGTAATGAACAAACAGAAATAACAAACAGGGCAAAGGTATTAGTGCGTGCTATTGATTTGTCAATTGATTAAGTGGTTGTGTACAAGAGATCATTTTGCAGGAACAAGACTGTCCCTCTCCTCTGCATCGCTGCAACACAGCAGTAATACAGTGTTGTTAGACAGTGCAGAGCTACAGCCATTATTAATACACTGGGTCTTGCTTTATACTAGTACAAATTCAGCAGAGATCTCATCTGGAAGCTTTTTTCAATCTAGGCTGAATCTGCATCCGTTAAGCCTACCCTATATCACGCTGCCCTGCCATCAATACAATTTACCAACCATCCTACATTGTTCATGAGTCATAAAGCGGAGGGGACTGAATACATTTTCAGCTTTTTCTCAGTTAAGAGCCAGATTGAAGGGTTCTTATACCGCCTGTCTCCCTCAATCTGCAATCAGAAGATCAGGAAGACCGGGAGAAAGAGGGAGAGAGAGGGGTGAGGTGGGATGATCTATAATTGCCAGATCAGAGAGAAATCTTTGTGCGTGAAGTAGGGCTCTTTGTATGTCAGCTTGCCAGCCAGGCGATTTCTCTTCCTGTGTATGAAAACATGCATGTTCTTTCTTGCACACACTGCTGAGGGAAAAGTGTGGGTGTTTGGCAGACACTGCTGGATGGAAAATTGGCATTTATGGCTTTGTGCGTTTCAAACTAATCCATTTTGCCTGTATTTGCTGACATCAATACCTAAACGCCAATTACAGGGGCTGGCATTAGTGACACATGTTATAATCGATAGAAGTGTAGTTCTGGTATCTCTTCATACAACTACTGGGGGCTAAAGTTATCCATCCGGCCATGCTACACCTTGTAACAATACAATAAGTGATATATTCTACAAATACCACAGGTGACTAGAGGCCAATTTGAGATGCATACAGCACAGCTTATGTGAGCAGTTCATTCTTCTCAGTCCTACACAGAGACAAAATAAACAGAAAGAAAGGAACAGATAAGATAGTGGCACTATCAGAGGTAAGTTATGACTGATGTTCCATAACTTAGTCTTTCTTGGGAAATGTAATGCTACTTTGATCTTGTTTTATCAGACAAAACATTAAAACCTGTGAAAAATTCCCAGCTTTGGCGTCTCTCTGTGGTAGTATCACAAAATACTCAAATAAATGACACTACAGCACATAGCAATGTCTGACTGTTCAGCAACAAAACAAACAGACTGAACATATAACATTACCTGCCAAAGTTTAACTATTTTGTTTTTCTTATAAGAAATATATTTATTTGCTTTCTTGTGGGGAATTAAATAAGAGGATCAGCACTGTCATATCTTTTCACTGTTTGTAAGGCTTCCTATTCAATATACATGTTTGTGCAGCTAAATAAATGAGATTAAATGTGTTAATAATGACTTTTTAGAGATGCTAGTAGGTGATTTGTGATTCTTTTTTCCAGTCTTTATGCTAATGTTTGCCTAACTGGTTGGTAACATGATTAATTTTAGGCTGTGCTTACTGAATAATGGTGATAAACATAACAAAATTCAACATTTACATTGAAGACAGGTCACACGAGTTCTCCAGTTTCAAAGTAATACACTTTATTTGGCCATTGAGCTCAAAATGACACACTACTTCCTGCATTGACAGTAAATGCTGCCGCTGGGTGATGTTTTGGGCTGCTCCGTGAAGACAGTGAAAAGATACTTAGGCCTGTCTTGCTCTAAGCTCTCCCCTCAGTGTATGTCTGCCACAGCTGGAGTCTTTAGTCCTGTCTGTTGGGGTTATATAAGGGTCTAAGGAAGCCTGGGCATTAAGATAGAGGCTGACTCAGGCCCCGCTTCTGTCTGGTCATTTAATTCCAGCTCAACATTTAGTGAAAGATTGCAGGAGAACCGCAGCCAGAGTTGTGAATGAATCTTCTGCCATCTCTAGTGTGATGGTCTTAATGAGGACAGAGACGCTCAGTTGGGACGAAAGAGAAAAAGAGAAAATGAGAGAATGTAGAGGGAAACAGACAGGATGATAGTTTTATCTGAATTTCTTTGCCATACTTCTCTGTATTCACCGCGCACTGCGTATGTGTCTGCGCGTCCATCCAAATATCTGTGTGTCCTTGTTCTCTCATTGTTTATATCTCTGCCCCTCCTCTCCTGACCCCCCATCTCTACATACACCATCTGCATCGCAACTGTGTCCATGCAGTCGGTACTTCTAATGCAGTCCCCTGTTGTTTCTGGTGACGGCTCTTTCCTTCCCACACTTCATCTACAAAGTATAAAATCCCGCTTGCCTTCTCGTCTTTATGTCTTGATGTTAGACATCAGGTCTCTGTTTAGTGTGGAATCTGTATCCTGTTTGCTTTGCATTTTTGTAGTTGCATCCCTTAGAAATATCTTCACATTCAGTAGTATTTACCATATAGTAAATGATTCCTTGTTATTTCCAGGCCACTTTCTTCCTGCTATGGCTGAAGTCAGATGAAGTATTTAAGGTCATCTTAAAGGGATAGTTCAGATTATTTGGCATTGGGTTGTATGAGGTACTTATCTATAGTTTATTACTTACAGTAGATGGGTCAGCACACTCAATATCAGTTTAGGGTATGCTATATTTGAAATATTTTCACCGCTTTACTGTGCTGTCAGATAGCCTTTTTCAATGGGAAACTGCTCATATATAAGCCAATTATTGCTCTCTCTCTCAACCAAACTCCATTGGCATAATCAGTCATTTTACCACACAGAACACAGTTGTAGTTGCTGGTCCACCCCTGCCTCCATTAATTAGTTTGTTATTATGTTATTATGTGAATTTGGTGTTTTGAAGATGTAGACCAAAAACTCTCATGGAAACTCCCCAAGGAAAATGTGAGCCTCAGTTGAGCCTTCTTGAACATGTTTTGCTGCTGAACCTGTTCAGAGCAGCACACTGTTTCACTTCGTCGCAGGAACTCCTCTCTGCTTTTCCAAACTGAGGGTGTATTGACCACCATCTACTATAAGTAATACACTGACTACTGATAAGTACCTTGTACAACCCCACTTTAAATATTCTAAACTATGCCTTTAACATTCACTAGTGCATTTTTAAAGTGTAGATACAATTTTTGCTTGTGAAGAACCGTTTTTGATAAATAGACATCAGATCCATTATGTGAAACATGAGCTAGGACACCATCACCTAATTTCTCCTAATTGCAAAAATGAACTTTTTTGAAAATGTCAGTGCTTCTCAACTCTATGATTACAACCACTGAAGCATTCTGCCAAAGATTAATAAATTATTGGCGGGATGGTGTTCTCCAAAACAAGCACTGTATATTTCATAGCAGCCTCAAATCATCGCCAAAGCTAAAATCATATTTGCACGTCAAGAGCCTTCAGAAGTAAATAGAAATAAGAAATCTTGTTATCTTCTCTGCAGAGTATTTCATGCATTACTTCGCTTCTCTGCAGTGTATTTTGGCAGCTCGAAGCAAGATTGTAGTTTTTTCTGCAAAACATCCTTTTACTTTTCTCCGTCTCTCTGTCTCCGTCTCTCTCTGTCTAGACTTATGAAAACATTTCTCTCACTCCCAACACTTTTTCATCCCAGTTTCCCTCTCGCTCTGGTGTTCACACTTTGCCCTCTCCTATTTCTATTCCCCTCCACCCTCCCACTCACATGCCCTCTTTTGTTCACTTTCAGCTCTTTGATGTTTCTCATATACTCGCAATATCGCGCTAACTTTCTCTCTTTGTCTGCCTCACCCTGACACACACGTGCACTCCACTTCTCTTTCTACCCCTCCCTCCTTACCAGCGAAGCATCCATCCACCTCTGTCTCTCCGTCCCCTCCTCTCACATCCCTCGCCTCTCTTTGAAGTCATCAGAGCCCTAGTCAGAGCCCATGCCACTCCAGTCAGCTTTTATCCTCGCATAGAGAAAAAGAGAGAAGAGGAATGTATTTAGACCCTGCTGGAGCACAGTCATCTCTCCTCCTGTGTGAAATGATTCACTCGTGACTCATAGCTTTATTGGGAACTCTCTCTAAACAAACAAGCAGTGTATGTGGCATTTTCCATCCAAATTGACTGGAACTGTAACTGAGAGTGCTGGCCTGATTGTCCCCCTGCAGCTTGGTGCCTCTCTCAACAATGAGGAGTCGGTCTCCCAGAAGCAATCATGTCTCAGTGATTAGCCTGCCATGACTGAGTGCCATCGCGCAAATCCAATACCGCCAAAATAATAAAAGTCAAACAGCAATTGTTCCAAAGGGTACATTTTCATATGTTTGAGACATACATTTTCATTTGCCAAACAGACGGAGACACACCTTTGTCTCAAATCGTGCACTCCTCAACTCATCATTGTGGCACAGACAGACTGACACACACACACACACACACACACACACACACACACACACACACACACACACACACACACACACACACACACACACACACTCTCAGCTTGCAGGTTGCACTGTGTTGAGCAGCTTCCACCTGCAGCCTACTGAGGCTCACAGCTTCATACCATTAGTTCAGCTTAGCAAGCACAGCCATCCACAGTACAGCCGAGTCTATAAACCCCAGGCGCCATCTTGACTCAACCTGCTGCTGCTTCTTTCTCGTCTTGTGCCTTTCACTGCAAAAATGTGGCAAAATAATTTAACACAATGCACACAGCCAAAATAATAGCTTGGTTATGTGTGTATGTGTCCTTGTATCACCTTATAATACCGGTGTTACAGCAAACTACCCTGGTAATGTTCAAATGAGGTAAACTTTAAATTACACCCACAAATGCTACAGTGAAGTTGAGAGTTTTATGTTGCATTTAAATTCAGGCAGGTAAGGAATAATGTTTGATTTAAAATGTCGGATTTAATTAGCATAGCTCACTGGTTATGTAACCCGAGGCAAATGCTAAGCAGCCTATATTATTTCCATATATTTTAATATTTGGAGGTGCACTTAAAAGAATGATGGCAGCCGTAAAATATGAGGAGGTGAATTAGGATCTGGGTGGAGGAACATTGGCCTCATTAAATTAATTCAAAGTCTGTCTTTCTTGTCCAGGCAGCTATGTAAACAAAATGATTAATTGCAGCTATGCCAAAATATAGTTGGCAATGGAAATGTATATTAATATACAATGTTCGTGAAAATAGATGTTGTTATGATAAGAGCTGTTTTTAGCTGCACAGTACAAGCTGCGTAGCTCTATGGATGACACTGTTGGTTGGATCCAGACTGAAATATCTCAAAAACTATTGGCCGGATTGTCATTCAATTTTGAAGAGACATTCATATTCCTTGGAGGATGAATTATTTCTTTAGTGATGCCCCTGACTTTTCTCCTAGTGTCATCTTCAGGTCAAAAAGTTTTATTTCCTCAATACATTTTGGTTTATGACCACATACCTGCAAAACTAATGACATTCTCATCAGCCCCAGCTGTAGTTTATGTTCAATGCTAATTAGCAAATTATAGCACGCTAACTTATTAAACTAAAATGGTAAACATTATACATGCTAGCATGCTGGTGGCAGTATTGAGCTGCTTGATTGGCTTGTAGTCATTGCCTGGTGTTTGCTTGAAGCACATGTGTAGATACTAGCAGCTAGGAGAAGATTAGAAAAGAGTTTGTTGTGGATGAATGGGTCAAACACAAAACCTTTGCCTTGGAGACAGGGGTTTGTGTCCTGTGTGAAGCTAACTGTAATTGTGACTTTTATGACTTCATTTTAAAAATCATCTTCAGTGTTCAGTTGCAGTTTGGTTAGGTTTAGGTACCAAAACTACTTGGTTAGGTTCAAGAAAAGAAAAGACTGGGAATGGGCTTAGGGATGGTATTTTTTCATTCCATTGCAGTATTTTTGGGGGCACTCTAATGCATAAATTTACACACTTTTAAATTAGACACCCAAATAAAATGGAAGACAGTAAATGTAGTGTGCTATATAGTACTCTAAATTGGGACTGATTTGATGACACAGCCCAAATTTTTGTTTAAGTTTACTTTTAAGATAGTGTGACACATGCTCTTTGCAGGCACAATTGCCCAAAATCTAAAATAAAAACACTGTCACACTACTATTTTGGCATTTATTCCATTTTACTGTTTTGTTTTTAGTGTTTTTTGCAGCACTTGGTTTCAACTGTAGTTGATTTTAAATGTGCTCTATAAATACATTTGGATTGGATTGGATTTTAATAATTGTGGTTCTCAGACACGGCTCCTCGTTCTAGTTTCTAATTGAGAGATGACATTCCTGTGGACAATACTGTCTGAACGGTTGTGCTTTCTCCTGCCGTTTGTTTGGTCTCTGCTGTGGTGGCTGGTGGCTGTTCTGTTGGCATCCCCATGACAACCACACCAGCAGTCTGTCAAATGCTATTATCTCAAACACTTCAACAATGTGTCCAGCACACCCTTAGCTAGCAAAGTGACACAAGTGTGTTTATGTGTGTGCATGTGTGTGTCTCAGTATTTCTGTGCTGGTCTGTGCATATGAGTGAGCAAACATTCACACACTTTAAAGAGTGCTGCTCAGTTGTTGCAGTGAAACGACATCTTTCGCTTATAGCTACTTTAACAAAAGGGTAAAAAAAATCATGTACAAAATAATCTGTACTTGATACTATAACTCCACAACATTTCAATACCCTACTTTTATTTGACAGCTATAATTACTGGTAAAGAAAACTTAAATTAATAATCAATTTTCTCTGTTATACACTTGCAGTGTTATACATTAAATAAGAACTCCATCTTGGTCCGCCACAACATTAAAATGCAGCCTACATCAGTACTAAATACAATATTTTTTTCCAAACTCATTTATATCAATCAAGGTAGACTAATTAACAATAACACTTCCTACATAATAAAATACATCTCAACAGCACACAATCTACAGTCTCTTAACAAAAACAGAAAATTATAATTTATGTGAAGGTAGGATTTATTGCAGGACTGTGGTATTCGGAGCTGTTCAGATGTTGTGTCTAAAAACGTGGAAAACAACATGCATATTACTTTCATCTTTTTATCTGAAGGGGATGGGAGGGGCCATGCCATGAGTATTGGATTTCGGTTTTGAGTGCACGCCTTGTGTGTCCCCATTTAAAATAATGAAGGAGCATGTGCAAAAGACACTATATTTGAATGGCCCCTAACACTGCATCAGTTTTAACTGGTTGCACCTAATTAAATGGCAAGCATGTTTATATATACAGTACATATACAATAAAAGATATATATAACACTGTGGACCAAGCTTACTTTTATTATTTAACGAATATCTTAGCCAGACTAGAAAGCCCTCTCTTGTCCTCTCTAGTTGAAAATGCCCATGTTTGTTGCATCACAGCCACCTTTACTGATGGATGTGTCCAGCGGCGTGATCTGTTGCACTGTAATGACACCTAACAGTGATGCCACAGAGTTTTGACCCAGCTGTGGGTACAGTTGCACGTCACTGCATTAGCAGTGTGAGAATTAAAACCACATAAGGTCAGCACAAACAGGAATTTCAGCTGGCTGTTGGTTGCTCTTTAAGCTGCTAATACTAATGTAGCGTTCCTCATGAAGTGTTTTCTGCCTTTTACAGTGTGTATTGTGACTTTTTAAAGGATCAGATTACTCTGTCCAGCACTTATAATTAGAACATACTGTATATCAAATTGTCCATCTCTTCTCTGCTCAGCCTATAAATCAGTGACTGGACAGTGTTAACAGTGTTTCCCATCTCCCAATAAAGGCCCACCATAGATCTCCTCGACATGTATATTGGCAGCATTGCCTCTTCTTTCTTGCTGCCTGTGCTGGACAAAAGATAAAATTTGTTATCTAAGCTTGAACAGAGAGGAAAACAGACAAGGTCAGGTTTAACAATGCATTAGGATATGGTGGGAAGGGTCTCTCATATTCCCTGCAACGGTCTGATTTGATTTGTCGATATTAGCCTCCCTTGCCTGTAATGTCAGCAGAGCCAAAGCCCTTTTTGTAAATGGAAGAGCTGGTAACAGAGCAAGTGAGAGAGGATATGTCAGGGTGAGGATAGATGTATATGATTTGAATCACCAGACTTGGACACTATTTGCTATTAATGAAGCTGTCCTGCATGAATGTTTGAATTGATGCAATAAATTTGTTTCCAGTGGGCTTATTTGCTTCCCTATCCCCTAAATTCTCTAAATTGCTAGGTTGACAACCATGTGACTGGTGTAGCTCTGTACATCCAACTGTAGTAGTGATAAAGTTTTAAAGCACACATGAAACACATGAGACCAGGACTGTAAAGATACCCAACATATGGAGTTGCAAAATCTGGGTGCATCACACACATAAGGAGAAACTTCACAGATTTTCTTCTCTCTGATCTCAAACATACACACACTACAAGATTTGAGGAGAGAGTATGATCTCACGTGATCTCATGAGTTACGTGATCTCACATTATTTCATGGTGAAGCGCACGTAAACAATGGAGACAGATGTGAAACAAGCAGAGGTCAAACAAGTCTGGATGAGAAAATGGTTGGGGAGAAATGGTCACCATGGGCTGTCCATTCTTCAACAGTAGTATGCAAGCTAACGTTAGCCACTGATGTTTACTGTTGCATGGCAGCACCTCTCTTTCACTTCCATACTCACGTAATTATCCAGATTTTAATGTGTAAAAATCAGACATGTTTGAAAACAATCGGGCAATGGGTCTAGAAACAGTTAGTTAGCATGAGATAACTCGTGACTCTTAGCTTCATCTCTGCACCACTAAAATTGAAGACTGATTGATGGGTGGATGCTGTGATCTTATTGGTTTAAATTGCTTTTTTTTTTTGCATATATTGTTATATAGATGTGCAGTATGACTGAAGATGTGATGTTAAATGGTTAAAAGGGCATTTTTAATTCAATCTCAACATTAATACTGCCTGTTGTTAATTTAGTGAAGCACTGTAGCTTTCCATCCGTGTGTCTGAAGCATCAGCATGAGTAGTTTCCACCTGATGACGGTCTGAGTCACTCAACGAGTGACTGTCGTTTTGAAAGGTTCAACAAAGCCTATCGTCCATCATCTTCATTGCTCCGTAGTTCAAGTGTCACTCGCGTTAAACAGTCTGCCCTTATCGGCTTATTGTCTATCCTGACTGTTGTGTCCTCTGAAGTGTGCGTGCGTACGTGTCCTGTCAGATACCCAGTCCTTGTCTTGTCTCTGTTCTGCAGACAGGAGAAGGCAGAAGAATGTCAGCCTGCCAGTATCCAGCTGCTTCTCTCTTATTGGTATTCGGGGCACACAGAGCCGTCCTGAGTGTCTGTTGCACGTGCCAAGGAGGAATGTGGGAAATGAGGGGATGGAGAGAGAGAGGAGGAGGAGATGAGTGAGGCCCCCTCCATCTCATGTTATGTGGACCTAAAAATAGTCAGCATCCTCCCTTCTTTTCTACTCCCAGTGCATCTCTGTTTCCATACGCAGCGTCCCTCCCTGGATCTCCTTGTCTGTTTTCCTCTCATCCTTGTCCTCTCTTCCTCCTTGTCTGTCTGTTTAGGCTAAGTAAACATGCTCTCTGGTGCCCAATGATAAGACTCCTCAAGTGTAATGCCAGACAGTTTGGACACCGCTAACAGGCTCGCCTTGATGAAGGATTAACTATAGGGGTGATTTCATTTAACACTACAGTATTCCCATGGCCAGACTGCATGGTTTAAGCACCAAAAATAAAAAGCATGATTATTAAATGCACGTAAGTACAAATCCCATTAGTGTCAACAACTGCTACTGATTGCAAATCACGAGTAAGTGCTTAAATCACAGTCTTTTATTGTGGTTTTATTGAATTATACGTAATTATCTGTGCGTGACTGATCATCACGCGATAGCATGCTTTTTTTTTTTAAGGGGTGTGTACAAGCGTTAGCAATCAGATAAACTTTTCCACAATACATCTGAAAGTAATGCAGCTTTCTTCTTCCTTTATCTACTAATTTATGATAGCATGCTGTTTGAGTGATGAAATCATGGTAGGTGGGCAGGAGGGATATTGGCTTTCAGTGGATTATGTTCTAGCACATGGCCAACCTTGGCTTAGTCATCGCGCCCACTGCCCGCCCACCAAGAAGATGAGAGTGAGAGAGATAGAGAGTGAGAGTGAGAGAGAGGCCTTGCCCTAGGAACACTATCCCACCAGCAGCCAGGAACACCACATCATAGTAGATTTAGAAGTAGACAGAAAATCAGTGTCTAGCTAAAGGTAGAGACAGAAAAGTGAAGAAGGACCAGGCCCCAGGAGTGCTATTCCAACATGAAACACAAACTGATAATGCAATAGTAAAGAGATTAATATGAACAATAAAGATAACAGCGAAAACAGAAGAAATACAGGACAAATGAGTGTGTGAGTGAGAGTGGGATACGGTGCCTTAGGTCACTTGTATCAGAAAAAGCACAATATTACATTTGTTACTTAACAGCAAATAAAAGTACAAGCAGTTTCATAGTAGATCTTTTCCCACACATAATCAGACTGTCAACACTTCTGTCTCAGTGGTTGCTGCTGCCTAATAACTCTGCTACCACTAATGCTATTACTAGTATACCTACTGCTTACTGTTACTGCAACTGCAACTGCAACAAAAAGGTCACTGATTTCAAAACAGAGAACTACATGTAATTATAAAAAAAACTACAACAACAAGATATAGGAGATTCCATAACTCTGTAAAAGAGAGTGGCTTTTTTTTTTTAATTTCATTTAAAGCAGTAGTGACTAATTTTTTGGCCACCTTGGGCAGTATATTATCTGTAACTGTACAAAACATGTTATCAAACACTTTATTTACATATTCAGCGGATATATAGCATTAAATAACATTTATTTGTTGTGTTTTTTATCCACCTGATGAATGTAAGTCCAATATTCACTCTCGCTGTAAATAGTTGTTGGTCTCTTCCAACTCCTGAGGGAAACATCTGGCTCTTTAGCTGCCTGATATTCCACTATTATACCTTTTCCTTTGGCACTTTCAACTGTACCTGCATGCATTGCATTTTCATTATCAGTTATAAAGCACTGAACTGTGTCCAGTCACGCCTGAAATGGACTATCTTTGGAATGGGACCAAAGCGTGCCTGATCTGCCTTCAAGCGGGTTGCGGTCATATCTTGTCCACTGTGGCCAACCTGTGACGATCCCCCTCCATCCCTCTCAAACAAGCCTGTGCTGTGAGACTCAACTCATATCTGTTCAGGTGACCAGAGAGAAATTAAATGTATAGTTTAACATCTCCATTACAATGCACCAAGTCAAACAGTCAAACCAAGCAGGTACATGTGTCTAGAAAAGGGGCTTATGTTCTCTAGCCAGTTGCTGATTAGTGCAGCTCTAATGTGAATACAAGTATACTGTCAGATAGATGTGATTATTACAGAAGTATAGCACCATCCATCACAGAAAGTCAGAAATTGGAACTGCAGTCTGTTTGTCTTCAGTTGTTAGACACTAAACAAGCCCACTGCTTACAGTTCACAGTGGATTAAGAAACACATGCAAAACAGCACCAGCAATGTTTTACCATTTCTAACAAAGGACCACTGTGTAGGACTTAGTGTCATCTAGCTTGCATATTGCAAACATTTGTCTCATTCTCCTCTTCCAAGTGTATAGAAGAAATTATGGCGAGGAAACTTGTTCAAAACGTGAAAGGTTCTAGAGCCAATGTTTGGGTTGTTTGTTCTAGACCACTGTAGAAACTCTGTGCAACATGGCAGCCTCTGTGGAAGATCCTACTCTCTCTGTAGATATAAACAACTCATTCTGAGATAACAAAAACACAAATATTCTTCTTTTGAGGTTATTATACATGAATAAAAAGACTCCTATAAATATTATATTCCATTGTACCATGTTCTGTCGATAAATCCCTGTAAATCTTACACACTGGACCTTTAAGTATAAAAAAAAGAAGAAAAATCTTCCTTTTCAGAGCTACGGTATTGTTCCAGTATACCATTCAGTATCCTGAAGTGTCTGATGTCATGCTGAAAGGTCTGTTACATCCTGTAAGACTCATCTACAGTGATGGTAAAAATTAAAAGTTAATATTTTGCAATGAAAAAGTCATCACATAGAGCCTCAATTTACACAGTAACATGAGACTATACTACAGTCGTTTGAGAATTGTATGATACGTTAAAATGTGCTGTGGATGCATAAAGCATGAGATGGCAGAAACCTACTGGCTGGCAAATTTGGAACAAGAACTGCATTAACCGCAGCAATGTCAAACGAGGATAAATGCCAGTGTTTTTTTTTTTTTCACGGAGCAGGCATTGCTGGCTGACTACCTCTCATCCATGATTCAATGCTTGTCTCTTTCTCTCTAGTAGAGGGTTGTCCCTCGGGGAGGGAGATGTTGAGGAGTCGGGGGAAATATTGAACATCCTTCTGCAGCCATACGCCAGGGACGATGATTCTCTGGGGATGTGAGGAGGAAGGAGGCCGCGTGTTCTAAAAAGCTGTAGAAGTTGATGAAAATACTGTGAAGGAGGAGGGCACTGTGTGGATGCAAGTATCTGTTGGCAGCCATCTGGAAAGCATTCTAAATGAAATAGTGATAATACCATCTGTCCATCAAAACAGATGACAATGCTGCAACTGCTGCTGCTGCTGTCGTGCACGGGAATGCTTTACCAATGAGTTTTGATTATTACACTTACAGCAAGGGAATGGTGGAGAAGATGATGCACTACTGATCAAGTATGTAGTGGATTACAAAAAGGTTTTTAATGATGTTGGAGATGTAAAGGCAGATAGGATATATACAGAAAAATACCTAGTTAGAGGAGACTGGGCCAACTGTTACATGTTTTACACTTTCCTTTATAACTCAAAGACTGCTTGAAATATACTCGTCATACTATGTATGTGCACTAACTAATAATACAACTGATATATTTTAACTATTAAGGACAAGACTATAAAAAGACTTAACACTGATTAAATAAGTCATATTAACCCACTGTATCTCAGTTGACACTTAGCTGAGCACCGCCCTCCTCAGTAACTGTTGCTACACCTGCCAAAGTTTCCATTCTCGCACTGCATTTATGCAGTTTATGGCGATGACGGTAGCAGATTCAACATTGAAAACTGGGAGTGATTGTAGACACACGAGGTCTGTGATTCCTTAGGGATGTAAACAAAAGCAGCCTCTCATTTCTAGCTTATGACAGTGGATTTTGTTGGGTAAAATAATGACTCAGACAGATTTCATAAGTGTAGCTGTGAGTAACTGCTAACTCCATTTGAGTCGGCTGAAAAGTCTCCAGCTGATGTTTTAATGTTTCCATCTGAGACATTTTAAAACAAGAACCCTGTGTTTATGTGTTCATGTAAAGTTACCTGACAGCTGCATACATGATATAACATTAAGGCTAAAAGACTGAGGCTAAAGCTAGCTAACACTGGTCGAATGGTGAAATACAGCAGGTACATCTTCATGATAGATGACAGAAATACACTCATTAATGTGGGAAAAGAAGTGCAGCGATTTGATTAGTGCAGCAGATTCACTCAGCCAGACTGCGATTGCAGAAGACATTTGGGATGCAAGCTAAACTAACCAGCTTACACCTGAGACAGCGAGCCAAAATGAGACGCATCATTGTTTTCCACTTTGATTCTGCACCAGCCCACATCCTCCTCCTCAAACCCCCTCATAATAAATGCTGATGCAGTAGTATCTAACAAGTTTGGCTGGATTTAAAGTTACTGCAGCTAGTATGCTAGTTTTAGTTAGCCGGAAATGCTAACATTTGCAGCTTATGTTAGAGCAGATGAAGACAGAGTTTGATCCGTTCACCACACATGTGCTCTTGTGTTTGTGTTTTGAGAGACGACAAAAGACATGCCACCGTACAAACTCTTAGTGAAGGCTTAGCGAAGGTTCAATTAAAAGCACACCTCAAAGTAATCACATTATCACAAAATATTACTTAAAATTATTGCATGTTTATTGTGTAATTCTGTTAAGCATTCAAAGCAATATTTCTACTATTAGGCAACAATTCAAGTGATAACTAGAATTTAGTAATTTTATATTTAAATTTTGAAACAAAACACAGAAAAGTATGTCAGCACACACAAACGAGGTGCTTACATTAGACCATGTGGCTTGTGGGCAATTGTAACTCACTGTTGCAGTTGCCCTAGTGTAGCAGTCATGATAAAATCTTGTATGCTAGCTATTAGCATATGCTGTTCATGTTGTTTTCAATAAGCTTGAGATAAAACTGATGTAACTTTAAATTCTAAACTTAAGATGGCAGAAGAAAAATACTGCACATCCAAAATGTAAGTTTCATTCCTCACATCAGTATTTTGGTGAAATGATCCTGCTCCTGTTCCACAGGCAGAGAGCACGTGCAGAGTAAACTCATAAACTTGTTTTTGATCAGAGTAATTGAGTGTGTTACAATTGCCCCCAGTCTCCCCTACTTCAGTTTCTTGGAAAGACAACATTGGGAAGTAAATACAGTATAATCTAGCAAATATAGATAATTATTAGCCTGCCAAAAACATGCAGATTCTCACTTTGCCCAGTGTGGTCTGGCATGGATGAATTAGCTTGAGACAGACATCAAAAAGGCGGTACAACAGACAGTTTTCTCTTTCAGTCGGACATAAACATTAATCTTTCCTACATCTGATTAGACAAAGGCACCATTCACTGGGATGTGATTGGTCTGTGTTTCTGATTTTCAACCTAGATATATACCAACTGTCCACTGACATTAGTGGCAGAGTAAAAGAAGAAGTACATCATACTCACTTTATGTCTTCAGCAGCATGTTTAAGTGATTGTTTGTGAGGTAGGGAGATTCACACGACTGTCTGAGACCTATCATTAAATAATGTTTGTTACATCTGAAACCTTGTAGCAAAAATGGAGCTTAAAAGATGGTGTCTATTAAAAGAAAGCAGCATAAGTACCGCTAATGGTATGAGAGATGAGTTATGGATTTCAGACTAAAGGTGTCAGTGTTCTCAAAATTAACTACCTCATACAATGTGCCATCATACCACATCTGAAGATAACGTGTCTGAAGTGTTTATAGCTTTTCGAATGGCCACACTCAAAGGCCAGGTGTTGTATGGAGGGACGAGATGCACCAAAACATACAAATGCTCACTTTCAGACTGTTGTTTCTTCAATGCATTTTTGATGTTGTGCTCCGTTGCACTCAAAAAAAGGTGACAAGAGGTAATTGCGTGAAAAATGAAAGGAGAGCTTGAAAGAGAAGTTGAAACACTGGATACTTACTCATCTCTGCACACCTGGAAATTTGCTGTGTGAAGTAGGTGTGCTTTGGGGATTGTCAGCTTCAGGAAAGACTTTTAGAAATTGTGAGAGAGGAAGAAGCTCTTTGCTTGAAACATAGCGACACCTTTATGAGTCTGATGATCATCTCTGGCACTTAATTATCAGCCAAGTCTCACACTATTTCTGGTAATAATTTCAGTACATTATATATTACATATGACTGATTTATAATATGTGTTCACTTTACACCTGTCACAGAAGCTTGATATTACTTTCTTCTGCAGATTTGAACAGGCTAAATCTGTGCACTTAAATTAATTTAGGTTCCATTCAATCATTGGACTCTTAATATTTTTTAACTCCATTCTTCACATTTAGCTTTATTTAATGCTGAAAAGCAACATAGAGGAAGTGGACAACACACAAACAACTAGCATATGAGCCTACTGGTTTGCTATAAAAAAGATTCCCTGTTGTTGTTACAAGATACAAGATCAGTTTGTTTATTATTATACAACATGGTTGCATATTGAGTCCCCTCTCTGTTACTCATAAAGACAAGATATAAATTATATTCAGCAGATTGATTGAAGAAATTAAAATTTAAAAAACTGTGAAAAAATTGTGACATGCTTATGAAATGTTTCTCTTATATATGTGCACACAGTCCTGCCAATGGTCTCTCACTTCTCCACTGATCTACAGGTGGTGGCAACACAGCAGAATAAGCTACAATACACCGACAAAGACAGGGAAATAAAGTAAACATGGATAAAATAAAGTGCTGGATTTAAAATAGTGAAATAATCTTGGCAAATGTTTTATGAGGAAATTAATGCATTCAACACATTTTTTCAGACAAGGATGCAAACAGTGTCTTTTGGTGAGTAACACTGAATGTAAACACAACTTTGTTGTTGTTTACAAGAAAACCCCATCATGTGCCTTTGACAGCACAGAACAATCTACATTACTGTTTGATTCATGCAGAATTTATTTAGTTCAGTAATTTAGACTGGGTTGCATCAGCAAAGATTAATTTAATCTAAGATTAGTTTTAATCAGAGTTTAGCAAAACGTGGTTTAAAATGAGTAAATCCAGATTTAAAATTAGGCAGAGCTCTGTGGCACAATTAAAAACTAACCTCCATTTAATAAATCCAAGTTTGTGGATGTAAACCAAAATTAAGTAGAGATGGAGATGCTTGCCTACCCAAATTAAAATAAATAAAGTCTAGTGCTTTCAGGACCTAGTAAGAATAAAAGTGGTGGGAAAAACGCTATTTTTCGGCTACTCTGTATCCCTTAATGATATGTTACAGCATTTGCTAGTTAGCTAAAAAGTTAGTTAGGCTACTTAGCCTATTCATGATGGCTTGGCAGAGATCCTCTAATTTCGTCTTCTTTCAGAAAAACTTAACCAAATTAACAGAGAAATTTGGCAAAATAATAAAAACATTAAAAATGGAGAACAGCACAGCAAGCAAAAAGATGCTGCCTTAAACCTCCTTGGAGATTTAGGGTTGGGGTTTAAAATTTTGGTGTAACAGAATTCTTTTTATCTCAGTTTAAAGTAAAAAACTAAACTGAAGTTTAAAGAGAAGTTCAAATGTAATATTTCTTAATGTTATGCTTGTTTCAAAGTTTGGTGCAACATTATTTAAAGTTAAACCATGATTTAGTTTAAAAATTACTTTTGCTTAATTTATTATTTGTATAATTCTCCTTTCAGAAAAACATAGTGTGTATAAGAACAAAGATACTATACTTAAGCAGCACACAGAAAACAACACAGCAACATGCCACTCAGGTAACCTGAAGTCAATAACACCACACAGAGAATCAAAGATCTTCTTGTTTGCTTGCAAACATCAGTCTCCTTTTCATCCATTAGCAAATCAGACCAAATCAGATCAAGCCATTAAAAGGCTCTCACTCACACCTCGAGGAGCATTTCAAATCTGAGGAGGCATCATGGTTGACAACATCCATTTGTAATCATCCAAATAAACCAAAGTCGGTAGTAGGAGAGCCATCTGTCCTTCACTGTCCATCAGAGCTGGCGTATTATAATACCGCTGCTGCTGCGAGCAAGAGTGTTTCACAGCGGCATCAGGTTTTTCTTATCACAGTCCTCCATTATGGAAATAATGGACAAAGCAGCACCAACTGGTACATTATAAAACACATTAATGATATTAGGTGTGAGAAGGGAGAGGAGGCATTGAGGAGGAATAATTATCATCTAAAAAATTCATAGATCTTTGCAGTTTGTTGGAAAGATGAAGACACGAGCTGCAAATGGCAAAGAAGCCTCCTCAAGTTTCTTCATAGAGAACCTTCTAGGATGAGATGTTATCGCAAACAACATGAAATGAAGAATAAAGACGAGAGAGGGAACAAATGTGCAGAGTGAGAGAACATCCTGAAGTGTGAAACAGTGAAGTGACATCCCCAGAAACAGATGCTTCATTTGACTGATGGCTCAATGGTGCCTGATTGTGTACACAGAGGCAGAAGTGTATTGATGAATGCCACCGAAAACAAGATGTTGCAAGAAAGCCAACCAAACTGCAGATGTTGTTAAATGGTTAATCACTGGTTTGCAGAGTCTGCCTCACAGCATATAGAAATAAAGCTTCAGTTTGGATGAAGTAATTGCCTACACTCCAGGCAGTGCTGTCACCTGGGCATCTGTTCTTCATGTTCTATGAGCCTTGCCTGCTGTGAAACAGACTGTTGTCCGTTCTCCATCTGAGAGCCGCGGCATATGAGAACTGAAGGGTTGGATGAATACATGTAAGCGAGAAAGACAATGCAAATGCAAAATAGGCAGCCACACAAAGTACAAAGAAAGAAACTCAAGACGGGGGTAGAGAAATTCATTTAGCACAGGATGGATTATAAATCAGAGTAGGTCATGTAAGATTAAAGGTGAGCAAAGCAAACAGAGCGTGACCATCTGTTGCCAGGGCTAAGAGAAGACTCTGAGCTTTTCTCTCATTACATATTAAGAGTCTTTTCCACTATACAGCCCTGAATTCTTTATGTTTAACATACTCTAGTCCCTCTGGGTTCTGGTTGAAACAATTATTTTATTGAAAGCAGGGGTGTTTGTAGAGGCGGGGCCTGCGGTGGCCAGTGCCAAATCTGATTGGTCATCCCAGGTGCCACCCCAGTAGCCTATCTGCCCAGTGAGAAGTGGGGCCTCAGTTAGAAAGCAACTGTTTCACAAATATTTTGAATATTCATTTTTTTCTAGCCTGCTTTTAATTTTGTACAAAGTTAATGTCATTTTACATTTTTCATTCATTAACACAGGGTTGTATAATGAAATGTTAGTTGTAGAAGAAAAATCATACACAAAAACTATATTCTGCAAATGGGTGCATAAATAATAAATCATAAAAAATTAAAAATTAAAAAACTATTTTTTATGGTGTAATTTAGCAGTCTCACAGCCTGAGGGAAGAGGAGTAATTTCTGTCTTAAGACTTAAAAAAATAAGTAAGGAAGGAAGATGTATTTTGCATTTATATGGAGCTACTCAGTTGTGTTGTGATTGGTAGACTGTTAATGTTAATGACTGTTAAATAAAAATTCTAAACACAGCAATGTAAAAAACTGCAAGATCCTGCAATGTTAGTTATTAACGTAAATATTAGAAATTATAAATTAATGCTGTTATGATATGTGCATGTAAGTGTGCACATAATTAATGCAACCCTGCATAAGTCAGTGCCCCACCTGGGCCACTATAGTCAAAAACTCCTGACACATCTCTGATCAATAGGGAACTGATACCAACTACTACTGATCCATTCATGGTTCAAGTTATTTTCCTAGCAAAAATAACAAATATTTTTACTTTCTCTGTTAATATGTCAGTGAACATTTTGTAGACCCAGGAACGAGACACAGTCTCATAGACCAAACAACTCAGCGATTAATGGAGAAAGTAATATGATAAAAAATTATATTTTATTATCTTAGAACTATGAACAGACCTAACTTCTCTCTCTTCACTCATAAAGCAGATAGGAACTTAAATCACCCTGAGACAAAGACAGAAATTGGCAACTTAAATATTAAACGTGCAATAATACACTTGCAAGTAAAAATGAAGCAGATACTGGATTAAAAATAATTATGTTGAAAAGTACAATATGTAAGTATTGTTGCTAGTTGTCTCTCTCAAAAGACATGAGTCAGAGTGAGCAGCATGGGATCATGGAAGTTGTTGTCTTCAATCATATGAGGTAATGTACTAAAGTTTTATTTAACTCATGTTTTGTAACACTTGATGTAACTGATGTATCCTGTGTTTTCTTGGCAGTTATAGCAACTAGTGGCTAGTAGGAAACAAACCATTACAGTCCAAAATAATATTGTGGGATTATCCTGACTAAAATATTATTGTGGTGTACCACATACAGGGTATCGTCCAGCTTAGTTACACAACACAAGCAAAGTTAAGAAATTAAAATAGGCCACATATGGTTGCAACAAAAGAAAAGAAACAGGAAACAAAAATGTTTCGATCTTTCTCTTTCTTTCTGTCCTTTAAACCCTGCGCCCCCACCCCTGCGCTACCCCCACAGCCACGATCTTTCTTTCACTCTTATGAATGAGCGATGGCGAGCTGCCAAAGATGTCCTTGTGATAGTGGTCACAGACTGTGTTGCTGTGGTAACTCGGAGACTTAAGATTCATGGCATCTATTCAACAACCTTGTCAGCATGAGCTCAATAACTTCCCCCACCTATCTGCAGGGTAATTTTATTTTGAATGCCCAAGTGGTGCAGTGCTGCACAGGTGCAGGCTCAAGTATCTGACTAACTTTGTTTCTGCTTAGCCGGGAACAACATTTTGCTCATGTTAGTGAACAATAGACAGTTAGTAAAGCTAATATGTTTATTGTTTGATCCGACTCACACACAAAATTGGGTGCCATTTATTGTACAGTATAGGTGCTGTACCTTTTGCTTGTATATGTGACAGGCAACGTGTTTATTCTGGCACAAAACTGTGTGTGCTGATATTTAAGTGGCTGTTCGTACTTGTGTGTTGTCATAGTGCCTAGGTGTTGGATTTCAAGTGCAATGTCTGCAGTGAATATATAAATTAAGGACAGACAGTTGGAACTTAACATGAAGCAGAAAAATGCATTTCCTCCTTGAATTTTGGGTGTTAAAAAATAAAAAATTGATGTAAGACTCTTTAATCCATTAATGTATGACATGGGTGTCATAGAAAGTAATATTGATTTGTTCTCTCTGATGTAAACACTCAATATCTTGCGTATAAAGTATTTACATAATCCACAGAAATATAGGCATAATGTGTCGCTTTTTATTTATCAGTGGTTTTTTTTGTTCAGCTTGAATGTCACATACATCATAATAGCCTATAGATGAAATTGTGCAGTCTGTCAGTGAAACCAGTTGTATTAATTTAAAATTATGCAGAATTATTAAAATGTTTTACTTCAGCAATATTGCTGACTGATTTGTCCGACACCCTATAGTGATATACTGTACATGCGTGCGAGGCATACATCTTATCTACAACGCTGTAATGATGATAATTAGTCTTTTACTTTCCCTGAATATATTTAGAATAATTTCGCTTTAATAATGAAGATTCATATGAAGGCTTTCACTTTGTGTTTTATTATCAAAAGGCTACTTTACATTTCTAAACATGTTATGTTACTGTTGTATTGTATGTGTGTATGTTTAAAAAAAAGGTTTGTGGTGAATATTAAAGCTCCATCATTCGGGTGCAAAGTGCTATTGTCTAACAAAGGCCACAATGTTATGAACACCTCCGGTCAGCATATCTCCTGTGTGTTAGGTAGTAAATGAGGACTTGACCTCTGCATTCCTGAGTGTGGGCTACGGAGAGCGTGCAATTATCATTCACTTGTTTGTGTATGTTTATCGTCTCAATGAGTAGAGAAAAGTCCTTGCGTTGGAGATAAACACTAGTCTCTCCTCAGAGATTTAGAGCTTATATAAGAAGTGATAATCTAATTAAGGCTGCCTGAAAAAGGTGTTTTTGAGTTCATCAAGTGCTGTGAGAGTGAGAGTTCTCCTCATCACCTAAATTTTAGGTCACCGCAGGAGAGGAACAGCATCGCTTAAATATGTCACCTCCGCTCAGGCACAGAAGTTAAAGGCTAGACATGGATGGAACCTTGTCTATTGAAGAGAATAATAAGATGCCAAATTATATTGAATAAAAAGTGCACCAGCTACATGCAGCGGGGCACAAGGGCAGGGAATGTCTTCTAGCATGCAGGGTGGCCTGTAAGGCACTGCATTGTGTTTCGTCCACTGGAGGAGCACCATAGAGGGCACTTACATTTACTTTACATTTACTTACATTTTCTCTACTGGAAGGGCACGCAGGCTACTTAATCATGTTTTCTCCACTGGAAGGATGCCCTGTAAGGCACTTCATCACATTTTCTTAACTGAAAGGGCACCACAGAGGACATGTCATTACATTTTGTCCACCGCGAGAGCACCTTAGGGGGCACTTCATCATATTTTCTCCACTGGAGGGCACTTTATCACATTTCTCTCATAATAAGTAACCATCAAACTGGAAGTGCAATTCTTAGAGAAATTATTAACAGTATGCTTTGTCTGTATTGTTTGCTACTCTATCCCCTAAAGTATGGAATGAAGAACATTGTGTTTTTGGATTTGCTCCATATGCAAATGCACCAGGCTGTCTAGAGGAGATGTGTGAGTCATTTGTGGTAACATAGCACTTCACTATGCTTTAATGCAGCTGTAGTGTAGACCTTTGATTGGTTTTGTTGTCATAATATTGATCCTATTAAAAGTTCCTGACCTTGAATCTGGTGTGCATGTTGTTTTGTTTGCATATAAACCACTGCTGGTTTTTGAGGGCAAACAAAATATGAAATACTGTCTCGCAGCCTCCACCACAGGTTCTGCCTCATCCGTGGAGCCAAGGACTGCAGTTCAGAAGGAAATGAGATCAAGCAACTGCAAAGACTGTTTTATCTAGTCGAGCTGTCATGCTATATAGCCGCAGGTTCTATTCAGGCTGCTCTCGCACCGCCTTAGGCAGCCAGACTTGAGCTCGGAGTCACCTATTTTGATGTTGTGCTTTTTAAAACATAATAATCCCCCACCTCCTGGGTTCATAAGCTTCCATAATATGTGTGTGTGTGTGTGTGTGTGTGTGCATCTCTGAATTCTGTCAGAGTGCATATGCTCTGCTTACAATGTGACTGATTATCACTGTGTGCTCTGTGTGTCATGTAATGATGGGAATATCTGCGCTGTCGCCGTGTGTGTGTGGATGCATGTGTTCCTCTGTGAAGTGTGAGTGCATATTTGTTGCTCTCCTCATGTAGACACACTTGTCCTCAGATAACACTGTCAAGGTAATACCATTCTCCCTGAGAATCTGATGCAGTAACATTCACCCATCACAGCGCACGCAGGCAACGACACCCAGAGACGGGAGGGAGAGGAAGAAGCGAGAGGGGGAGGAGAGGAAGAAGAAAAGGAGAGCTTTTAATTTCCTCAGCAGCACAGTCAGTGAGGTTTCTACATCTGCACAGACAGACAAAAACTGGAGTGAATTCTAGATGAGTTTCCAATTGAATGACAGAACAAGCTGCATTTCATAGTGTACAAAGAAAGACCAAGTGTAGATTTCCTATAGAAATCGTCTCAAAAATCTGGATGACCTCAAATCTTTATTTGAAGGGGTGTGCATAAGATTATCATTACACTGTCATAACTAGGCCATGACACTTGTTACTAACATGAAGGCATCTTAATGAACGACTGTTGTCATTTTAAAGGCATCTTTATGAATGTTTATGACTGTTGTAATTAAGTGTCTTGTGATCAGTTATGTTAATGTTATGTTGCCACGACACAGACATTTTTGTCTTGTTTAATGTCTAGTTGTCATAATGAAGCACATTGCAAACAATGTCAACTTTGCATAAAAAATGACAAAATTGACCAAAAGATGCTGAACAACAATAAAACATTAATTTAAGAGTTCTTTGTATTCATTATAGGTGTCATGACATGGTTATGACAGTGTAATGACTTTGTATGCACACACCTTCGAATGTAGTGTAAGCCAACTAAACAAGTGCCTGCTTCTGAGCTACAGTTTGTTAGTGGGCATCATGTCAAGTTTTTTCTTCATTAGAAATGTGTTCTTCAGTCTCTAATAAACATTCATCTGTCTTCAGGGATTTAAAGTGTTTGTAGGTAATGAAGATATAATTATCGCCGTTTGAAAAATACGGTCATGCTCATCAAGTGCTGTGGATTTCCTTCCATCACTTAAATATAGGTCAGCCCTAGAGACGAATAGCATCATTTGTGAAGGCAGGAAGCTTGTAGGTTGTGCAGCACAATCAACAAAATGAACGCTCACTTCAAATGTCAAGGTCATTGTAGTTTGCAGCAATTTCGAGGCATCTTTCTTCAAGCAGTCTATTCACCTGCCTCAGTCTGCCCACAAAGGTGCCTATTGTTACTCAACCCATAATACACATTGAACTATGAGTAAATGAAAGCTCTCAAACACAGTTCTCAGAAATATCCAGGCAGAATAATGGGTCACACTTAATTTTACAGTACACTAATAAGATGTGATAAGCTGTACTTTGGATCAAAATAGATGAAAACTAGAAATAATATGATCGTTATTAGACAGTAATAGACCCTTTATTAGACTTTAACATGGGAAATTTGGTACATATTACAACAGAACTGTACTGTAAACTAAAGTGAAATTACATACTTCCCTATTTAAAAACAATATATAAGCCAGAGCTACAAAGTGAAGGCCAAAATTATAGAGGTAGAGGAATATTTTATCTATGGGTACACATATTTATTGTTAATACTGTAGGCAAATGTGATTTGATCAAAGCAGGCATTAGTCTTGTCTGCAGATAACAGAGATGTGATTTCACTTGAGTTTACAGTACAGGTGTGCTGTAATGTGTCTCTAGTAACAATCTAATAAAGTGTAATAAGGGTCTCTTAAAGGGTCTAATACTGTCTAATAAAGAATGTATTGTTTGTCTAATTTGATACAAAATGCGGCTTCTCACATCTTATTAGGTACAGTTAAGTGTATAGTAATTAATAACTGTTGTCTAATAAAGAACATTATTTCTAGTTTTTGACTAATTTAATACACATTATGACATGTCTTATTAGTGTACTGCTGTTTTTGTTCACTGACTAATAAAGAACATTTTATTTCTATTTTTTGTCTAATTCAATTCAAAGCACAGCTTGTTGAGTCTTAATAGCATATTGTAAAATAAAGTGTAACTGAATACATATATACAATACATAAATTTTTGACAGTTGTGAGAAACAGGTTGGAAAACATCCCATTTACTTAGTAGACACTTTAAAACACTGAGCCACATGGACATAAGAACAACCTCTTTTCGAGCCTCCTTTCTTTATTGCTGGGGTAACCAATAAAAGTCATGTCCAAATGAGCCATCTAAGGATTTACAGTAAAACTGCTGAAATTTCCTTCTAAAAATGTCCCACCTTCCTGCTGTGCTCAAGATGGAACCTTTCTAATAACTGATCCTTTTATCACCTCGCTTTTCTTAGAAACAGCCCGTCAAATAAGGGACTCATGGTGCACTTAACAACGGCTAAAAAGACATCTAAGAGGCCAGCATTGATTTACAAACCCGGTTTGAAAATGTTTTTTGCTCCAAATGGTGCTTCAGAACATTCTGATTGCACCCTGAGTGTCCTCGGTGATACTCTTTGAAGTGCTCGGAGCCGTGTGCCGAAGCTCAGTGTGTGCTTATATCCGGAGCTTTTGTTAGTCACTTCATATGTACTGAGTCCTGTGCCATCATTATTCAATGATTCACGCTGTGCAGCCAAAACACTCACTCTTATCTGTTAAGAGGCTGCAGAGACGCAGTCAGACAGCTCTGGGTGGGTGGATGGGTGGGGGACGGAGAGAGAGAGACTCTTGCTCTCTTGCGGGAAACGACTTTCCTCTCTCGTCCTCGCAACATGAAGCCAGAGAGCATCCCGACTTCAAGAGCTTTAGATCCTGAATATTCACGCTGGTGGCATTTTACCATGTGTAGGCAGTGAGGGTTTGCAGAGATAGGAGAGAGTGTGTGAAGTATTGATCACTGTTGCTGTTGTCCTTGTTTGCTCTGAGTCTCACGGTGGCGGCTGACTCTCAGAGAAAGACAGTGAGACAGAGATACAGAGAGGGGGTTGGCGTTTTCAGGCACACTTATTCAGCTGGGATGAGCTTAACACAGTTAGGATTAATTCAGAGAGAAATGTTTAAGAACAACAAAAGGAATGATGCATGTGACACATAAAAGGAGACGACATGACTATTTTTGTTTTTCTGTGCGTCAGTTTTAGACACTACAACTTTGCAAGCTTATAATGATTTATGATTATGAGAATGGTTTTTGGTTTGATTTTAAACATTAATCTTAACTTTATATTCTCACCTTCTGTTGTATCTTAAACTAGTGTTGGATGAGAAACACCACAGAAAAATCCTCATCTTATCCTCTGATACTCAAATCATTAAATGACAACATCTGAAGTTCAACAACTTCTTTCATGTTGTAATCAAATATTTCTTTTTTATTTCTTTGAGATGCACTCTGCTTGCTCTTGTGCCAGAATGATCATACATGTAGCAAGAGCAGAACTGCGTGATATAATTGAATATGTTGCTCATAGATCTATGATCCATTTTACATTAGGGATGCACCCATCTCTGAATATGTTATTAAGGAAAGCACAACTAATGTGATGCAAACTGATAATTCTTCTATCCAAATTTTACTCCTTATTATTTGGAAAAAGTCAGCTCAAAGATTACCTCAGCAGGATGAAAAAAAAGTTTGCACCTACCAATCAATCACTGATTTAACAGGATAAAACAAACTATTTATAAAACATCAGAAATGTTTTAGTTTCTGATTTTTCAATATCCCCCATTTAAAGAGGAAGTAGTAATTGGCTTTAGACATAAAAACTGAAGAAAGATGTGAAAAGTACAGTAAGAGGATGTGGAAATATATTATGCCATTATTATTACTTTTATTATTAATCATTATATTATAATTTATTAAATGCCAATATTAGATCATTTTGATGCTTGCAGACACAACGATTGCATTGCCAATGAATATTAGGTTAGAACATACAACATATAAACATGCCTTCCAGTATAAACCATTATCACTTCTTGTCTTCTATCTGAACACAGATACGAAGAAAGATAATTTTGTTGGTTGAACAGATAGAAATACAACTAATGACAGATTACTGTTCACCTCTATTACAAACTGAAAAATGTAGATTTGAAGAACATTTATGCAACCCTTACTTTTTTTTTCTTTTACAAGGAGTCATACTGAGACCAAGGTCTGTATCTACTGTTCTGTTAAAAGACAAAATTAAGTATTGATGTTTGAATGACTTTTGGTTTATTTCAGTTATTTTATGTTGCTGTCAAAATGACTCCAGCTGGTTTCACCATGTAACATAAGTTAGCATTTTGCTATGATGGTTGCCTCTTACAGTAGTTTATTCCTGGGGGTCCCAGGGACCCCGGATGGGGTTGGTATGGTAAAAATTGAATCTATCTTGTGGCTGCAGTGTATTGTTGTCCATTAAAGGCATAGTTGGGATTATTTAATGTGAGATTGTACAAGCTATTTATCTACTGGCAGTGTTTTACCTACTGTAGACGCCAGTGTGGAGAAGAAGGGAGGGACAACAGCATGGAAGCTAAGCAATGTACAGTTGTGGACGGGGTCAGCAACAAACGACCACTTACAAACAGTTCACTTAAAAAAATCTGTATCAGTTTGAGTATTTTCAGTGCTTTACTTTCCTGTCAGGCTTTCTGACTGGAAATGACTGTTCTGGAAGCCAGATATCACTCCCATCAAACCAACCAAACTCCATGGGTGAAATCTGTAATTGTACCTCGCAGAACATGAGAGATGCTCTGTTACTGCTGCCTCAATCTGTCTGTTTGTATTTTTGTGTGACTTAAATGTTTTAAAAAAGATAGTTACGATTCACTGAAGCCACATAATAACAAACTAACAGATCAAGGCAGCAGTAGACCAGCAATGTCTGTGTTCATAACATCAGTTGTGTGCAGAAACAAGACAAATCCATCAACAAACAACAAAATGGAACCAGAAATATAGAAATAATAAAGCAAGAAGCCTTTCTCCACTAATATTTGTGTGAGACATTTACATTGCTTTCAGAACTCTAATTTTACAATAAACATTCTATAGATCTGCCTTATGGAGTACTGGAGAAAATGGTTAAAAGAATAGACTGAAATTATAAAAAAAAAAAGTTTTGTTAGAAACACAAGGAGAAATGAAAATTTAAAAAAAAATCGTTTCTCCTTTTCTGGCCCTTCAACTCTCCTCTAGCAGCACTTTGGTTACAGTATTTGCCTGTGCTCCATCATTGTCAATTAGTCTCTGATCACTAACTGTTTTGGCTCAAGGGTATTTGACAAGCTACAAGCTTTCATTATAACATTCTGCCACAGTACTAGCACATGAACTGCTAAACCCAAGTAGTCACACATTTACATATCAAACTGGATTTTTTTCCCCTTCTCTCCAGTACAGCCACAGAAATTCATTCTCACCCACACGCAACCTTCATTTGTACGAAACAGAATTGGCTGCATTTAAATAGTGTTACCTTTACCCAGATGAGTTCCACTGTTAAGTCGTGTGTGTGTCATAAAAAGACGGAGCGGAGAGAAAATTGAGGGGGATGATCCATGAAGTCAGACCTGTGAGAACAAAATAAGACGTCAGCACAGTGCACAGTCACAGCATACAGACACCACACTTATAAGTTATATGTTAGGTGCAACCAGATTAAATGAACACATTTTAAACCCAAAAGACTACAATGACAACTACTAATACTGATGCTAAATGTCACAAATACTCATTGTAATATTTGATAGTAGACAATATGCTTTGTTTTGTGGACATTTGTGGACAATTGTTGGTTTTTCAGTTTAGAAAACGGACTTGCAGTTTGGGATTTGGCTCCTGATTAGTTCTTCTCTAACTGTATCTCTCCAAAAGAGGTTCCTGTGTTATTCTGAAACAGCCCTTTGCTCTTCAACACTCCCCCACCTGTAATGCAAAGTTCCCCAGGGATCTATCTTTGGCTCCCTGCAGTTTTCACTTTACATGTTGTCTTTGGGGCATATTGTTCTGGAAACAATAACATAAATTTCATGCAAAAGATATTTAGTTAAATATTCTACTTGAATCCAGTGGAAGTGGCAACTTTGTTTCATAACTGCATTGGATGTTTAGTAATGGATATCATGGATCAAGTGAAGTCTATGATGCTTTTATTTCCATCTGCTTTATCACCACTGTCAAATGTGACACCTATAATTTAGGCAAACTTTTTGACTTTTTAAAGATGGAAAATATGTTGTTGAGAAACACAAACAAAATTAAGCCTTTTTTTTTAGACCTGGACACATTTATCAATGGCCTTTTTAGGGCTGCAACTAACTATTATTTTCATTATTGATTAGTCAATCATTTTCTCAATTAATCAGTGAGTTGCTTGGTCTGTAAAATGGTAAAAAAAAAAAAAAAAGGCAAAGGTGATGCCCTCAGTTGTATTGTTTTGTCCACAACCCCAAAATATTCAGTATACTGTCATAAAGGACTAAAGAAACCAGATAATATTCACATTTGAGAAAATGAAATCAAAGAATTTGGACATTTTTTCTTAAAAAATAACTCAAAACAATTAATCAACTGATCGTTGTAGCTCTAATCTTTTTACATCATGATTATAATACTCTCTTTACTGGACTCCAACCAATTTCGACATATTATTGCTGCTCTTCACTGTTAGAATTGATTTTAAGATTTCATTGGAGAAACATTTCATTGAGTAAAAGATTTACAGGGTCAAGCACCCCAGGTAGGGAAGCAGCATGCATTGCTGCCTGCCACTGTAGTAATGAGATGCACAGATGAGCTTTAATAGGGATAATGAGACGATTGCCCAACCATTTCATTTTAAAAGTCAGACATTATAACAAAAAATTCACACTTAAATTAATTAAACCTGAGACCTTATGCCCACGACTACCTGTTTTCAGAATAATCTTTTAGTAATAATTCTATCATTAGCTGGATGTGTTAAAAATTAAAAAAAAAAAAAAAAAAAAACCTTGACAGAACCACTACAACTGAAAAAAAAAACAAAAAAACAAAAAACAAAACAGGGAATTGACCATCTCTTGTGAATACCTCTTAACACAGAAAATCCTTCACAGGTGGAGGGATATAAAACCACACATTTTGCATGTTTGTTAATGGGCGCCTATTTGCCAGGCCGCTGAACTCTGTGTACATAATTTCCATGTGTGTATTTTTACACTGAGGGAGGGGTTTGGGGAGATCGCTTGCCATCTGATCCAGCTGACATATCGGGGCCATGCTCTACTCTCCGCTTTGCTCCCTTCTGTGCGTTCTTGGAAACATGGCTGCCTCGCGTTGCCCTGTCAGGCCCTTGAGACAACTCCCAGTACATTTTGGTCTCAGTGACGTGTGCAAATGTTTGTGTGTTCGCACGTGTGTTTGTGTCTATTCGCCCTCGGTGCACAGCTTTTGCCTCAGATTTGCAACTCAGTCGACGCTGAACACAGAACATTGGTGTCTGAAATGTCATTTGTGTGATGTTATAAATTTTTCTGCTCTGCTCTGTTTGGATGTCTGGCTGTTTTGGGACACAAATATACTGTGATGGATAATGACAAGAAACTTCATTGCTAGGCTTCAAGAATTCAATAGTTGCTGCAGAATTCAATAAATGCAGCTTACTGGCGGTTTTTATGTGACAAATGACACAAATGAGAGAGAGATTTGTCAAAGGAGTGGCAGAAATCTGACAGCGGTGATTGTTAGTCGCTAACTGCCTTGCCTTATTCTCTGTCCCCTGGAGACACGGCTGAACCACACAGGAACCTGTTTGTATCCGTTTACCTCTTTCTGTCTTGCTCACGCACGGCCTCCACTTGTTAAGGCAAGTTCATGAAAAAGTACTCACTCTCTCCCTCCTCTTCTCTCCCACTGTCCCTGTGTTGTCCAGATGGAGGAAGTAATAGCACGCATGCAGGATGAGAAAAATGGCATCCCTATCCGAACAGTGAAAAGTTTTCTAACCAAGATCCCCAGTGTTTTTTCAGGTAAGGCTTTTACACGCTCTGCTCTCTCCTCTGCTCTCCTCTCCTCCACTTGGCTCCCACCCACTAAGTACCCAACCGGTACTCTGTTCTTGCCAAACAAAACACAAAAAGTATTTAGAGAGTTGTCCGATTTGCATTTCACACCGGCAGTGCCAGAATGTCAAGAGGATCATATTGAATTTTTAAACTGTGCAGCTTAATAGATAAGAATCCACACTGGAGTTAAAACACAACATTCAGGAGTGAAGTCATCATCACTGTCATCATTATTGCCCACAAAGATAGAAAATAAACAATGCCTTAAGTACTGTAATATATACATACAGTATTAATCTTGCACTGTTAGAGTATCAAATTAAAAGCTTATTTCAGATAATAGGTTCTGGCTTCTCATTCTAAACAGTGACTTAACAATCTATGAGAAGAGTGAGATAAAAAAATAAATGGGAATCAGATCTTGAAAGCAATTATAATGATGTTGAATGGTTTAATATCCTACAAATGTCCTAGACCGTATTAATCTCAACTAAACATAGACAAATACAGTTTAATATCTTTAATAGCACCTATTATACTCCACATAGACAGCTTAGAATATACTGCCTCTACGGACTGCCAGAGATGCAAAACCTGTGATGGAGATTTACTTTATATGCTGATCTGGAACGATTTTAGAGGTACGTCATTAGAGTAACTTCAGATATTATAAAAAAAAACAAATTTCCATTTGACCCCAGTTCCTGGATCTTGGGAGGCATGCAAAGATTTAATGTGAACTATAATTACGATTACTTCATATTACTTGTGGGCACAGCTGAGAAAAAGTGCATTCTACAAAATTGGAATTTAGAATTTCCTTATTCAGGCATTGGTTAAATGAATTAACATCTTACAGTATACGTTAAAAGATCTTGTATAATGTGAGGATATGAAAAAGAGACTGCTCTTTTCTGGCCTTACTACCATCATTACACCCACTTGGCTAATGAATTAGAATGAAAATTGACCCCCCTGACATCCCATTGTCTATTTAATGTTGATATATATATTTTATAGGACCCCATACCTTACTTGATTTAGTTTTATTTATTTCTATTTCCCCATTGTGAATGAGGGAGACATTTCTACCATAACAGGGCAGTGGGTGGGTGGTGAGAGGAGTACTAAAGTTAGAGCTTAATCTGTTTAACGGCTATAGATCAAATCAATTTCAAAATCCTGGTAAAATGCAATTCTCGGATTTTCCCATGAGTGCTTTTGCTTTGTGCATTTGTGCATTTGCTTGTTGCAACGAGTGACATGTCCAAGCTCTTTTGACATGGGTGGCTAAGATTGGGCACAGATTCCCAAAAAGTTGGCAGCGAGCACCAACAAATGAAGACCAGACACAGATAAATAACAAAATTTAGCTTCAGTGACGTTAGTGAAACAAAGACAAATGCTTTGGGCATATAAAGGGCAGCTGATGCACAGTTCTTTTCTTGTTTTCTTTCTTTTTGATGTCAGTCACTACACAGTGTTTGTGTGTTTTTGCCTGGTCTTGTCTTTAACAACAGTGGGAAGTTGTATTGCTTAATGATTTTACATCTGGCCTAGCAACATCAGACCAGATCCATCTCTGATCTGTCTTTTTGTCAGATATCAGTACAACTAGCAAACAAGTACACTAGCTACATCTGTAGGAACATGATAGAATTGGAGCAAATGGCTTGTATTTGTAGCTACCTGCCCTGTACAATATGTCTTTCCCTCATATGCCAAAAACTACATCATAATCATTAGCATTACAATATACACTGGGCAAACTACTTCATTAGGGGCAAAAGTTGTGTCAGTGTGCAATGTTACCAAGTGGAGCAGGACTTTTTGATTCTTTTCTCCAACAGTGTAATGTTCAGCCTTCATGCTATCCCTCCAGAACAATTCTCCTCTGGGTTCTGGCAGAGTTGTAAGTCTGTAACAAGGACACAGTCCCTCTGAAGCTCCCCTCTGTGAACATTGCCACTTGTGTTCACTGGAGCACTTGACCAAGCTGTAAGCACAACAGTCAGGGATGCAAGGTTGCTGCAGTGTCTTTGTCCTCTGCACCACTCAGTCCCTTAAAGTTTAATAAAATACATTGATTTCTTTACCTGCCTGTTTATTCACTTGATACAGTAACTGGTTCTCAAATGATTATAGACCATTTTCACAGTAGTCATTTTGACATGAAATGCAAATGTAAACGCAGGTGTCCTGCTCCTTCTGGGACCTCAGTCAACTTTTTCCTTTTCTGTTTCCTGTACTTAGATATACTATGGCTTAGGCTAATTCATGCTGAAAACAAAACCAAATTTTGAAGATGGCTAAAAGTAGTTGCTAGGGTATCTGTAAAGGCATCATATAGCTTTATCTACCTAAAGCTAGATAATAGCAGTAAAATGCATGATAACTATTGAACAAATCTACACCAATCATTAGCTAGCTAGCTTGCTAGTGTTTTGCATTGGAAAAATTCAAGTTAACTATTTAGCTATTCTATACTAATCTTTAGCTAGCTAGTTTAGTGGTGGGGATCTCTCAGCACTTCAAGATTCAGTTCAATTCAGAGCACCATGATACAATTATAAAACGATTATCGATGGTTCTTGATGCATCAAAATTTTAAGCTTTTAAACCAGGGGCAGTGCCAGTCGGACTATATCCATCTGTGGTTGCTCATATTCAGCCAACCTCATCAAAAGCCAAGAAGCAGTGTAGTTTAAAACATAAACATGACAACATGAGATGTAAACATGAGCAACTCTTCCTGGGTTCCATATCTGATAGATAATGTTAGCCAAAGCTAGCTAACTAGGTAATCTGTACCAATCGTTTGCTAGCTAGTTAGCTATCTTAGCTAACTTAAGATGTAACTATAACAGCAACATCTTTTAACCATGTTAAAAATTTGGCTTTCTTTTCAACATACATGAGCCTAGCACATTGTATACAGAAGTACAGGGAACTGGAAAGGACAAAGTTGGCCAAGATTTCACTAGGTACTGAGATTACTTTACTGTTACTGGAGCTCAGAGCAAAAAGTCGGGACTTGGGAAGGGTCAATATAGCCTCCTTTCCAGGTCAAACAGAGTCAGGCTGCTGATTTGTGCATATCCGCTCCATAAACATATAATAAAACTAGACAGGGCATTGCTGTTCAGCCTTGCCGCTAGTTATTTCCAGTAGCCACTTGTGATATTGCAGCGAAAAAGCATTTTCCCCCATAAGCTACTATTATAAAAGACATCTGTAAAACTGTTTACAGGACACCTTGAACTACAAACAAGGTCAGTTATGACTCTTTCTATTGTGAATTTTTGATCCATGGGGTCAAGAAAACTTTTTAGGCTTATGTGCCAGGTGAGTAACTCTCTTTGAACTGAATGGGCGGCATCTAAACATTCCCTGTCTAGTTCAGTATTATATATCGCTGGTTGGCTCACTGGGAAGACTCTGCTAAAGTAAATGGAATGGGACCTTAATTAGTACCATTGCTAACACCTGTGTTTTTCCCCCTACAGCATGAGTGTAGAGTACGTGTCTTTGTCTGTGTCTTTGTGCGTGTGTTGTTACACTGTGTTTTTGTGGTATTTTGTGTTAGGTGTCCTTGTGTGTTCACTGAACAACAGAACTATAGCTTAGAAACAACACTGCTGCTCTCTCAGTTTGTTTTCTAGTAATGCTCATTATACAAAGGTCAGTGAACATTCACAGATTTTGCATGTACCATTTACAGTGTATTCTAACATTTCACATAATTTCCTCATATTTTTAGTTCTCCTTTAATTCTCCTTTGCAGACTGATAACTTAACTGTTTTTGCTATCTCTTCTTTGCATTATCTTGGTCTTCAACTCATATTTTTGACAACTATTATTTTTACAACTTCTAAATAGTATAGTTCAGTCCTCAAATTTTTTTCTCATACATAGTTTCTGTTTAATATGGTCAAGTATTCATTTTCAGCTGTGCAGGTTGCTCTTTGCTGTATCCGGTTACTATTTGCTGCAGCAATTATCCAATATTTGTCATCACTAGGATCATTAATTATTGATGTTACCGCTTATCACCCTGTTTATATTAATGTTGCATTCTGATGCTTGCGCCTGCACACATATATAGATACACACACCTACACACAAACATATGCACAGCCCGATCTATGGGCATGATATTAATCAATTTGGAGAACAGCCTTGTTAGAGGATTACCTTACACATCTCATTTAAGCTCTCTCTTAGAAAGTGGGTCAACTTTGATAGTGTGAAAATGGGGTTGTATTAATGATGTTAATCCATGGAAAATCTCATCTGGTTAAGGGGGCACTAGAAAGCAAAGGGGGTGCAAAGGAAGAGAAATGGAGGGACACAATGCAGACAGACAGAAAAATAGCTTGATGGACAGAGAGACTGCCACAGGGACTGACTTTCTCACTGCATGAATTCCCTCATGTCTGCATTTCACACCTTTTTTCTGCCTTCTGTGGCTCTCATCTCCTCAACACACCTTCACCTGTCAGCATGACAGGCCGTAATAATAGCTTGGAAAATATATATTTAGCCAAAGTGGCAAAGTCACATGTTGTGGTGGGGTGTGAAAATGCCCAGGGGGCAGAAGATGCTGTTATGTTTCTCTGAGATGTGAAAATGATTCAGTTGCATTCTCAGAGAAGATGAATTGCAAAATGGAATCCACCATAAAAAAGTTTGATGTCCATCCTAGAAAGATGGAACAAGTGATATACAAGTCATCTCTAGACCTGCACTCAGTATAGTTTTTTTGATTGCATCGTCTATTTTCAAACTGATACATGTTTCGTGTCTTCCTTTGTCTTCTGCATTTCCACTTGTCTTTGAGACTTGGCCTGCTTGTATCTTTGCTTTTATTTGTGACAGCTGGAAAAGTCCAATGCGATGCATCAACTTGTTAAATGAAGCAATTCCAACTGCAATGTCTGTGCTGTGACTGAGTCAGACAAATTGTGTTGTTACTGTACACAATGGATGCTTCATTATGCCATTGTACCTCTCTGGTCATTTATATTAATGGACTACAGCTTGGAGAGGGTGTCAGAAAAGAAAATTTGGTAATGGATGGCCTATTACCCACCCACATGGTGCAAGGCGAGAGGAATTGGTATGCACTGTGATGATGAGGGGAGGTGGATAGGGTTAAGAGTGTCATTGTTTTCCCTTTCATTTGCATCTATATGCAAAAAGGTGTTTGAGCAGCACACTGTGAATATATTAGACATGGCAGTGATTCATATTTATGTGCTTTCTCTCATTTCAGGTTCTGATATTGTACAGTGGATGATCAAGAATCTGGACATTGAAGATCAAGGTAAAAGAACTGATCGATATTGATCTTTGATAGAGTTTTTCAAAAGGGACAGACATGAGGCACAAGGCTTTTGTAAGAAACCAAGGGAAGCCAGTTAGTGTAGTGTGGTTGATGATTTGGCACCTTTAACAACACAGTCAGCAGTTGAAGTTGTAGCAGTGGATATGACACAGATCATGGAGGAAACTAAAGTACTCTAAAACACTTGCACGATTGCAACAATTTGCGTCAAAAACTGGAGCCTACTCCTTGTCTGAGTCATAACTCTGTCAGATTTGGACACACAGACACGATTCAAATATTTTTAGATAAAGTGTTAGACTTTCTGAGGATATCATCATCTTCAAATGTCTATTACAAAGAAGCCAATGTCAGTATATAAAGATGGACGACATGTCTCCACTTCCTCCCACGTACAAAAATGAAGCCAAATATCCAGGATATGAGCACTGCCATTTTGTGCTGGTGATGTCATTTGGAGCCAGAATCTGTGCAGTAGTGGTCAAGGTTGGATCCACGTTTTTCAAGTTTGCACCCACATAGCTGGTTGACTCAGTTATGGCAGAAAACTTTGTTTTTTATATCAGCAAATAACTATTAAAATTATAAAACACTTGAACAAGAACTACCTAAAATGACAGAAACATCTTTGGGAAAAATTTATTTGACGTGTACTTTGATTTTTTAGGTTGGCCCAGTTGTTTTTAATTAATATTTAAAGGGTGGATTTATGACCTCTACTGCAGCCTTTAAATTTAGTTTAATTTCATAGTTAGTTTAATTAGGGGTGGGAATCCATTATGATTCAGAGAGATACAATTCAATGATAAAACGAGTCTCAATGCACCTTGATGCATCAAAATTTTAAACTTTTAAGCCATGGGTTACCTGCTGGATTGTATTTATATTTTACTTGCACTATATAATTTCAAGTTTGTTGGTGGTTATTAGGGCAAAATAAGAGAAGTGCTGATCAGATATTGTTCAGTTGTTACAGTTTATATACTTTCATTATTCTGCACAAGGAAAAGTTAACAACTATAGTCCTTTGTGGAATCATATGTACCATTAACTTACTGCATGAAAAGACCACAGTTGTGCATTTTTCTTTGATCTGTCTTTTCATGTCCTTGAGCTACAGCAGACACTGCAATTCTTCTTCTTCTTGCTTTTTTCTTTCTCATTACTCCTATTTTATTCCACTGTGATAAAGTAGAACTAGATGGTCCGGGGGGAGCTGTCAGATCATTAGTTGAGCCACTCGTTGCACATAAAATGACTCAAAAGTTGGCAGATTGAACTGTGATAAATACAAAAAGTTCAAACAGGTTGTATGTTTGCATTAAAGATGGTGATAGTGAAGTACAGCTAACAACGTCAGTAGCCATCTTTTCTGAGTTTTGGGTGGATGTGTGTGTTGTAGGTGTGTGTTTGCTTGGAAATTGAAATGGTTGGTGTGTGTGGGGGTGCATTCCAGTGTTTGTCTGCCCTTGTGTGCGCCTCAGTAATTGTGCAGCCAGTTCATAGTTGTGATACTTAGCTGACTCATCAACTCACAATTCCTTTGTGTTTTGTTTCATTTGTATGCAAGGATCAGCTTGTCTTTTTCTATGTTTGCCAGTTGTGTGCGTCAGGTTTTTATGCACTTGTGTGTGAGGGGGAGGTGCTGACTTTGTATAGAGCATATTTATGTGTATGTGTGTGTGATTTTAAGGGCATTAGGAAGCAGTAAGATCATCAGTTAGATCACATCTCTGCAATGTTTCAGATGAATTGAACTTCCTCAAGTGAACAGACTGTTCCTGCACTTGTGTTGTCTCTTTTTTTTTGTTTTGCCTTTCATTTACATGGAGAAACTTGTAAAACATAGTTTAAGACATTAGAAATGATTCTTTTGTCGATGCTGCCTCAAACAGCAGCATTGTGATTAATAATGTATCTGTAACACAGCACCTCTGATATGCCAGAAAAGGAGAAAATCCTGTCAAATCACGTCTGCTTAATGTGCTAAACTGGGCTACGAATCCTTATTTTTGCTGCTGTGTTACTGGTGTCTGGCAGTAACACATATGTCATTCCCTCAGGCAAATTTACATTTTTATTGTGACATAATGTGTCACCTTCAATAATGAAAATGCTACATATCAGTGCTCTTGATTAAAATAATCAAAAACTGCAATTTTCTAAAATGAAGAGTCTGAAAACATGTGTCAACAGACAGATGTTGCATGTCCTTCAAGACAGTTTTTTCATTGGTATACTTTTTTTTTTGCAAACAGACACAAAAAAACATGCTGTCAATTGCCCTGCAGCGGTGAACAGAGTGCGACTTCAGCACAGAACAACTCCTGGAGGGCCTGACAAACACAGCAAAGTGAAATGCAATTAATTTGGCTCACAGCACGATAGCAGCATGTTTATTATGTAAAGGCAGATGAGCTTATATCAAAGTTGACTGGGGATTTAGATTTTTTTCTTTTTTGCTAAATAAATGCCACAGATAATATACTGACGCACTCCAGATGAACTCATTATCATCCTATTTTGCCGTCTCTGTAGTCTCCAATCTTATTTTCATTCAATGCTGTGTTTGATTAGCTGAAGCAAAGTTCTTCTCAAAAGTTTTAGTTGTCTTTTGGGACATTTTAGCAGAAGGTTTTGCATGTATAACTCCTTGCCATAATGCTGTCATTACAATTCAGACCATTACACATCATTAACATTCATCATTTCTCTAAAGCCAGTTGGTTTGTCTGGCATGAGAACTATTGGAATTAGCTGCTTACCACATTTGAGGTAGACAGCTCAGGGACTGGAGACTTTAAGAAGATAAATGTGAATAAGGAGCCACAGGTTGAGCCACATCTACAACTTTAAAATAAACTGCTTGGTGCAGATGCTGCATATATACTTGAATTATACATTGCAGCATTTCAGTTATGCACCAGAAAGTCTAGAGCTGCAACGACTGATGAAATCATTATTAAATGAGTCACTGTAACAATCATGATTTTGATAACCGATTAATCTAACTCTAATTTAAGTCATTTTTAGGAGAAAAAAAGTCAAAACCCCCTGATTCTAGCTTCTTAAAATGAATATTTTCTCTTTTCTTTACTTCTCATTCTTTACTTCTTACATTAAACTGAATATCTTTGGGTTGTGGACGTGAGAAACATTGATAGATATTTTTCACCATTTTCTGACATTTCATAGACCACACAACTAACTGATTAATCCTGAAAATAATCGACAATGAAAAAAAAAGTTAATTGCACCCTTAAAAATAAGCATATGGCTTTTCTTAACATCTTAAACCACTTTGAATTGGAACCCATGTGACTTACTCTTTTCAGTGATGTCCAGTGAGTATCTGTGATCCATTGCAGTTGAATGTCCATAAATCCACTTAGAAATAATCCAAAAAGGCACTTTTTTTAATTCCAGATCTTGTCTCATTATCATCAAATACAGATCCTTTCAGCAATTACAAAAGCAATCCAGTTGTTTGCTGTCTTTAGATCCATGGTTAAAAAGCAAACAGGAACAGCTAGCAGCTAATTCAGCACTGTCCATGACTGTCCATGACTGTCCATGGCTGTCCATAGTGCAGATTCACCTAAATAAGACTTAAAAAAATCAGCAGGGCTCAGATTAGCCCAAAGCTAACTGTCTGAGTCCATCCCAACATTAACTTCCTGTTTACATCATGCAAAGCATGATGGGAGTCCTGGTGGGAGCCAGAGGAATTGCACTTCTGTATTTTTCATAGTTTTTATTTCTATTTTTATTACATTTTTTGTTTTCAGTGTAGTATCAGTTAGTTTACAGAGTGGATTTACTTTCATTTTTGTAACATTAATTGTTTAAAATGTTATCTTTTAGTTTTTATTTCTTTCAGTTTTTGTTTTAATTGTTTTAGTACAATATGGGGGTATTTGTCAGGGGTAAGCTTCCTCATGCTTGTTGTGTTGACAAATGTGACCAACAAAGACTAAAACAAAAGGTATTTTCTGTATTTATTTATTTATTTATTTATTTATTTTTATTTATTTTTTTTTACTAAATAAATCACCTCAAGTTTTATTTACTCTTAATTAACAACAATAATCTTGGTGGAAACATCTCAAAATGTCTTCATCCTACAAGAAAAAGAAAAACAACAGAATTGACAATTTTTTTTTTTTACTTTACATGATCAATATACTGTTTGGCATTTCTGCCGCAGCTAAGACAGGAGGCTCCAGCATCAATCTGCAACTTTTCTGACCTCTGACCCGTCTAAACGTTACCCCCTGCAGTGATATAAATAACATTATCTTACTGCAAAAATTGATTCTGTGACACTGTGAAGCTCTTATACATCAGGACTGTCTGTGAAATGTAGATCAAATACTCAGAATATCACACAAATATAGCAGTAATGTTGATAAAACAATGCTAATAATTCAAAATGAATATTTAACATTGTTTATGTGTTTTTTATTGTCAAATTTAAAAAGATCCACATTAGTGTAAATGAAACCTAATAACATCATTGTATATATTAGCTGCAAATTGTTGACAGATTTCAACTATTCAGATCATTATTAGTCACATATCACAGTTCCTGGGTAAATGAGCTTGTGAGACAGAAAGGTTAGAAACACAGTATGTTCTGTGTGCATGTGTGAACATCTGTGCATGTGTGTGTGTGTGTGTGTGTGTGTGTGTGTGTGTGTGTGTGTGTGTGTGTGTGTGTGTATGACTGCAAATGAGAAAAAGTGGATGAACTGAGCCAAACTGCACATAAGATACGAAGATATCCCTTGTTCTTTTTACAAAATTGAAAGCACTCCCACAGCATCAGGTAAATTTTCTGAGGGTGATAAAATCTCTCCCTCTCAGGAGAATGTTTTGTTTGACCGACATGTTTTTAGCAAAGAGCCACGGTCATTACCTGTGTGTGTGTTTGTGTCTGTGTGTGTGTGTTCTGTGTAAGCATGAGCAGAAATGACAGACAAATGGACTTTTCATATCATTATAGCTAAAAAAAACTATGCATTGTTATTTTTTTAAAGGATATTTTTTGGGCTTTTTTGCCTTTATTGATAGTGACAGCTGAAGATATGACAGGAAAGGGGGGTGAAGAGAGAGGGGATGACATGCAGCAAATGAGCCGCAGGCAGGATTCGAACCAGCGGCCGCTGCAGAGGACTAACAGCCTCAATACATGGTGTGCATGCACTACTGACTGAGCTATAGGGGCACCCAAAAACTATGCATTGTTACTATTTTAATTTTGCAAATGTCATCACAGTTGAAAAAAAAAAAAGAAAGCAGTTTATCATAACGCCCAAAATACATCCAGACATAAACATTAACAATAGTAGTTTAATATATAATCATTTTGATCCCTGTGGGGGGAACTGGGTTGTCAAACAGCAACAATCAAAAAAAAATCTCACACGATTAAACAACGCTAGATAAATAAAAATTAATCAAATCCACCCATCCACAACAGGGCATCAACAGAAAACTGTCAGCCAGTCAGTCAAGCTGTCTGTGAGTGTGTGTTATTAAGGGTGTGAATTGCATATTAAAGAGCACCTAATCTGATCAGTGGAACACCAGGGAACAGTAAGATGATCTCAGAGGGAGGACATGTGGCTCATCAGAACAGCATGGAGTGGGTGCATGCTGCTGTGTATAATGGTCCTGGTTTTCTCCTCCAACCTTCTTTAAACCTCCTCCTCATCAGACTCGAGAGTCACTCTTGAAGTGGGGCACTTTAGACGCTCTTTTGCCATCTCCTGAGATCACCCCTCTGCACACTGGCATACAAATATGTAAAAGCTTGCTGCTTCCTTGAAAAGGAAAGAGTGGATTTATGAAATTATGGCAGTATTCCTTCACCATGGTACTTACATGATTTCACTATCCCCTCCTTCGTAACTGATTGAAACCAGTGAAACAAGTACTCACATTCTTTACTTAAAAAATATAAGTGCCACTACACCAACTGAAAAAATACTCCATTTAAAGTAAAACTTCTGCAGTTCTTCAAAATCATATTTAATAAAAGCACAGATGTATTACCTGCACAATTTACTTTAAGTAGCAAAAGTAAAAGTACTTATTCTGCAGAAAAGTGTCCCACTGATATCCTATAATATATGAGATTAACCTGTTAATTAGGATGGATTCATACAAACAGTAAGTAGCATTTTGCATTTTGATTGGGAGCTTGTTTTAACAATACTGTATATGAAGTTACAGGAGGAAATTTAGTCCAGTTATTCCCAAACTTGGGGTTGGGCCCCATTATAAAGGATAAGTGTGCAGGATTCAGTGATATTAAGCAGTGAAATGGCAGTTTGCAACCAAGTGTGGAGGAGAAACTATGGTGGCCACAAAACTTGCCTAAAACTCAAAAGGCTGTATCAAGAGTTAGGATTGAAATAACCCAGCACAAAGTAGTATCAGAACTTCTCCAGTCAAATCATACCTGCTTTTAATCCTTTTTTGTACCAAGATCTAGACAAGAAGACTATTTGTATGGTTTTTCTCACAGCTAATTACCGCAAGCCTTCTTTATTAAGGACCTTTGGAAAAAAGTATTGAACATAGTACTATATTTGTATCTGTATCACTTTAAGGGTTCAGTGTTCAGTTTGTCCATTCTGGGCTACAGTAGAAACATGATGGTGCACCATGGCAGACTCAATGGAAGAGGACCATTATTTATTTATTCATTTATTTTAATGTTTTTATATCATTCTTTAGCTTGCCAGTAGCGTTCCTTGTATATTCAAATTCAAACATTAAAATTTTGTCCAAAGCATGTATGTTTTGAAAGTTATTTTCCCAGGCTTTCCTAAAAACATTTTCCCACATGACCTGATGTAGGCCTCTGCATGATGATGCTAATACATAATAAAATCCCTGGGAGGGGAGGGGAAGGCATCAGTGCGCTAACGTCACTGCTTTTTGCTAACAGCTTTGTGTTTTTCCATTTTAAAAACCTGGAAATGAATGCAGATGAAGTCACCCGTGAAGGGTCACAAGACAGGTCTGAGGGGTTGGGAGATGATTGATGTGGTAGAAAACAAACAAACAAACAAAAAACTTTATGAACTTAAATTTATATTGATATTTTGGACTTTTGTGAATATTTGCTTTTTATGTGAACATTGAATCATTTCACTTCTTTTTGCTGTAATCAATTATTTAAATGAAACAATCTAAGTATTTTAGATAGGATAATCATTCTCTTTTCTTTTTTAAAGAAAAGAGCTTTTCTGCCTCAGCAAAGGGCTACAGGCTGGACTTGAACCAGGGCCACTGCAGAGAACTGATAGCCTCAGTACACGGGCCACACGTTCTACCAAGTGAGCTACCAGGGTACCCTGGGAAATCATTTTTTGGTGGACCAACTCATCTGAAACATGAAAATGAACTCCATCCAGACACTTTTTTTTGTGTTTTGGAGTCCCAAGCCAAAAAATGAAAATGAAAGCAATGGTTAACAATTTAAGAGTATACAGTATGTTGTTTTGCTTTTCATGTAAAATCTGAATTTTCAAAACAACAAGAAACAAACAATTACAAGTGAAATACAGTGGAGTAAACATATACTAGTCAAGTAAAGTACCTCAGAATTACACCACTATACTGAGTAAATGTCTTTAGTTAATTTCCACTACTGATTAAAAGACTCTTCATCACCTCATCATCTCCAGACACTGTATACAGTGTAGTGCAAACAGCTACAATCAAAATATAACCACAGTACAGAATCTCTCTGCTTGTCTTTAGATAAAACTCAGCTGGAAGAATACTTCCACACTCCACTTGGCAGGGCTCCAATCTGCTGGGTTTTTGGCACAGAGCTGGTAATATGATGAAATCAAAGGGTGTTTTCCCCCCGGACTCTCAGGCTGGCCTTTCTTGACAACTTGACTAATTCCAGTCCAAGGTTTAGTCAGCTATAAAGCTTATAGAAAAGCCTGCGATATGTTAAATGAAAGCCAGAAGCTCCCTTGTTACCAGGAATTGATCTTTAGAGACTCTTACTAGAAAAGCAACAACAAAACAATCTTGGTTGATCTTATATCCATCCCATGGTAAAACCCTCTTTCACATCAGTCTGCTTTTGCATTTTCAGATTTGTTCTTTTGTGGCCATCACGCAATATCTTTTCTATACACTTAGAGAAATGAAATTTTCATACTGGAAATTAGCATATGCTGATCAGCTTTATCAAATTTTATGCATCTGCCTTTTAACTTTCGCTGGATGATTTCCTAAAATTGAAATGAGAGAAATTACAGGCCATGCACGCAAACACAGTATCAGGGAAAGAAACTGCTGTAACAATTATTGTGTGTAGGGATTAAAAGCAATCACTTTTACTTCAGTAAAAGCAGAGAGACTGAGAAAACCATCACAAAAGCAGACACTCATCCCTGTGTTTGAAGAATAGGTGACATCGAGCTCCAACTGCACCGTCCTAGATGTCATTTTTCATACTTTGCTGACTTTACTTTCATCTGACATTCATCCCGTCTGAGGTAACAATCCAGAAAATGACATTTTTGAATGCATAATAAGTAGAAACAGAGTGAATTTTTTCCTATAAATGTCTTTCTTCTTGAATTCCTTGGTAGACAGATCCAGATGACGTTTGTGTGCGACAATATTGTAAGAAATGGGACAGTGGATAAGGAAGGAGTGGTGTGTTTATAAGTAAACAGGTTTAAATAACTTATGAGTCATAATTTATTAATAAATGGATCCTAGCCACACACACATGCGCGCATACACATAAGCATCCTGACCTCTCAAAGCTGTGACAGTCACCTCAGTGGTAAAGGAAAAGCCAATCTATATTTATCTCATACACACACACACACACCCGGTGTGTGTGGATGTGTGTGTGTGTCAGTGAGCGAGAGAACAGATTTGTGCATATTTTATGCATGCATACGGTAATCTCCTGTTCTAGCATTCATAGCTCTGCTTATTTAGACGAAGTCAAGCATTGCAGCCTTTGTATCTGTTAGCTTATTAGCGTTTTAAGATCACAGTTTACTGCTCGCCTCCCCTGGGCTTTACACAACACACTCAATAAATGATCAGATTACATGGCACAAAGTGACAATGACACTGCTGTATAAAACAACATGTAAAGTAACTGCTGCCTATACTGGTTACAATATTGGTCAAAAACAAGTCTTACTTAGTGTCTTAGAAATATAATTTAAGAATACAAACATGATTACAGGTATACTTTTACTGTTTTGCCTCAATTTAAAGTATATTTTAAGCATACTGGCTAAACTGGCTAGCATACTGTAAAATGTAAACAGGCTCATTTAACTTGATTTCACAGAATCCGAACTGGTGGCAGGCATTAAAAATAACCATACAGAAGTAGTCGATCGATGGTTTTGTTAACTCATATGGGTCATACTGAGTTATCAGTGATAAATTGTTTGATAACCAGTTAAAACACCTTATAGTGGCTTTAATATATGTATGTTTGACCAGGGAATGACAGAAAAGTGGAAGCACTGACATAGAATTGTTAGCACTTTAGATGAAACATGAAGAGCTAATAGATGCCGACACCATGAAGGGGTTACAGGTTGAGAACAGCAGGGAATCACTGGTGGCAGACGAGACGCACAGTTGATGATGATTACGTGTTTTCATTATCTGATGGTTTTAAATCAGGGACAGTCAACCATGTGCTGCGGAGCACCAGAGGGAAGCAGGTTTTTCTCTCCAACCAAGCACAACACCAGGTGATTTGACTGATGAGTTCCGCCTCTCCGGCTGAAGGTGGGCTAATCAGCGAGACCTCCTGCTGTGCTGTTTGGTCGGAAAGGAGACCTGCCTATCCCTCTGTCAACGCGGCGTCGGAGTCTATTAGAGCAACAGCTCCTAATTCAGGTCGTGGTGTTCACTATGGCCATTTTGTCAAGGATGAATTTATACCCAGGGATGAAAGGTTAATAAAGTTAATTAGCAAGTGGTACAAAATAAAGAAAGAAAAAAAAAAGAAAAAAGAAAAACAGCATGACGGCTCAGGATCTGTGATGAGGAACCATTGATTGCAGGATAATCAGAGAATCTTTATTTAATGAAAAAGCAAAATTCTAAAGGTTTATCTTTTCATGCCGCAAAGTGAAGAAAGAGTGTTTATAAAAAGGATGAATTAGAATTTATATTAAGGAAGCATTTTGGTCTGACATTTTGGAAAATATGCTTATTCATTTTCTGGTGAGAGTTTTCTGTTTAAATACAGTAGAACAGCCAACAGGTGGTTAGTTTAGCTTCAAATAGACCATCATATCCCCATAATCCATAGAAAAGCTCAAGTGTAAAAACGATAATTCACTATTTTATGGTGGTTATGTGTTAATTATTGTGGCTATTTCTTGGCCACAACACGTACCTTCCCGGTTGTTTCAGCTTATTGCCTGTCAGTTGCTCAGAGCCAATAAATATTCAGAATAAAACCTCCTGTAAAATGTCAGATTGTTGTTTTTTCATTCAGTTTTTGTACAGATCAAACATAAGAGATATAATGAGCTGCTTGATGGTAGTCATATTTAGTTATCATTCGTCAGTGCAAAGAGGGAACTATTTTCCCATTTCAAGTCATTGTTCTAATCTAAGCTAAGCTAACTGGCTTACATTTGGGCTGTCTATTCTTGCGAGATGAAAGTTACACAATGCAAGTCACACGACAAATGCAACATTACGTATCCTAATTATTACCCTTGTAATACTTTTGGTTTCACATGGGACACAAACCCTGGTCTCCTTGGTCAAAGTACTGTGTTTGTTTGAGCTGTCCAATTATTGCTTTAAACCTTAAAATTATTAGAAAAGCAACATACTGTATTTTCTTTTAGGGCCTGAGATTTAAATTTATGTTTTAGTTTCTTTTAAAGTTTTGTTTTAAAAAGAGATTTTTAGAATAATTGCATTGCATTCTACTTATTCTACCTTTAAATCTAATCATTTAGTGGCCATGAGATATTTGTAAACTTTGTATTCTCTAATGAATGAAGCTATATAGTCCTACTGCACATATACCGGTATATACCAACACTGTTACTGAATTTCAAATTAAAGATTTATAATTTTTCAGTTCCCACTACATCTCACTCTTTTTGAATAACACATTCTTGGAACAGCACAGGATATCCACATAAGATCTGCACAACAGCTGGCAGTGGTGTTGAATTAAACATGTGAAAGATTTGTGAAACTTTCTCAGCTGCTCTCTGTTTGGGAACAAAACCCTCCTGCCCACAGCCATTTCATTTAACACTCTCTCAGAACATGTGTGAATGTTTTATATGCTTGAAAAGCTAAAGCTGTATGTTCCAGTGTACAATATTATTGAGCACACCAAGTTATAATTGGACTTTCTCCCTGTGTTTTCTCCTAGTGGAGGCTCTTCACTTAGGAACTCTGATGGCTGCACATGGTTACTTCTTCCCCATCTCAGACCACGTCCTCACGCTCAAAGATGATGGCACTTTCTATAGGTTTCAGGTAAGATATAATATATAATAATAGTGATTCTCTGATTTTAACTGTGTCTCTATCTCTATTAGTCTCCAGATATAAATCTTTTAAAAAAAAAACCTAAGATGAAGAAACACTCAAAAGACCTTAATTGTAGGCTCAAGGACTCTCAGTTGATTAAAAAAAAAAAAAAAAAAGAATTCATTTGTAGATTGTATTTTTTTTTTTATTAGAAATACACAGAGCTCATTATCTGTATCTGTTCAACCAACAAAATGATCTGTCTCCGTATCTGTATTTACATAGAAGTCTGGAAGTGGGCGTGGTTAACACCAGAAAGCAAATCGGAATAATGTTTCTCACCTAATATTCATTGGCAATGCAATTGTTGTGCCTTCAAAGCATCAAGTTGATTTAATATTGGCATATAATTAACTGTGAAATATATTTGCACATCCTTGCTATACTTTGTATATTTAACTATACTAAGTTGTTTTAACTGGGGGACATTAAGCAATAAGAAACTTAAAAAAAAGTTTTATAAATCTAAAGATCCTGTTTTGCAGTGCCATTGGACACTCTTTATAGCAGAAATATAAAAAATATCCTTCAGTTTAAGGGAATAGTCTTAAATTCCTAAGATGCTGCATTCATGTTTCTTGATAGCTTAATGTTATTCACAGTTTTAGAATATTATACATACATACATACATGTATATTAATATATTATAATAATACTATACTATTAAAAATAGATAATTGTGTAAAACTGTCCTTAAATACAAGTATAGAGTAGTACTCTTAAGCTTGCATTTTGGAAATGTTCTTTTCCTGAATAATAACAAGCTTAATAACAAGCAACTTTGAATAGAAGAATTATCTGTTTCACTTTCATTGTTATTTGTGCTTTTGTGAAGAACATATTTGGATTCAGGTGCATCCCTAAACCAGAAAAAAAAAATACATTTAGTAGGTTTAACATATACGTAGTGTCATTTTTATATAGAACATTAGAAGTTCCCTCAGTTCTCTCATCACTTTACAAGTGACAAATTTCTAACTCTAATAGCTGCACTCATGAGAATTTTTGAGTCTATAAATAGGGGGCCAGGCCAGGATAAACACTGAGAAACCTTTGCCTCTATGTGATATACTGGAGTCAAACTGGTGCTTAGGGGTTGTTTTGCCCCATAATTATTACACGTTCATGAAAAAACCAGTGCTTTGAATGTCAATACAGGGATTGACAGTTTTAGTGATTTTTCAGTAAGCTCCCCCATGTGCGCTGTACAGAACTCACCAAAATAAATCAATGCCTGAGGCTGTTTGTGTTAGTAGCAGGCTCCACTTTGCTCTTTACGTGTAATCGGTTTTCATGTGAAGCCGGTCCATACAGTGCTGCCTGAGGAGGGTCAAGATTCATGCTGGTTTCTGCTCTCAGCTCTCGTTGAAAGGAGCTTATGTGCTTTAGACATTATGCCAAGCCCATTATACAACAAAATGTTTTATTGTGACAGATGCAGGGCTGGGACTGCGTGCCCACCTCGCATGACAGGGCACCCTTTGATTTAAAACACACGATGTGGTTAGCTGTGTGCTGTCAAAAAATGTGAGGTTTCTTTTAGTTTTGTTTCCTAATGACCTGTTTCCCCCCCAGACTCCATACTTTTGGCCATCAAACTGCTGGGAACCAGAAAACACAGACTATGGTGAGAGACCTGTTATAGTCTAACTCTGTATGTACTGAAGAGGCTAATGATGCAGACTGTTTGTGTAGTGCATAAAATATATTTGTCCAGATGATGTGTTATTACTTCTGATGTTACAAAAAGCTGAAAAGATAAAACACAAATGCAACTGCAGCATCTGGATGGTTAATTAACACCTAAAATGGAGTTCTATTCGACTATTTACACCCGACCCCCTTTATAATAGCTATAAATAGCAACAAATTTGTTGCAAACAAACAACTGCATTTGGTGAATGGGTTAAGCACAGGACTCTCCCATTGGAGAGTAGAGTTTGAGTGCTAACTACATTTTTTAGTTTTCGGTTGCAGTTTGGTTAGGATTAGGCATCAAAAGTACTTGTTTAGGTTGAGGAAAAGATGGTTTATCGCTGCCATGCAGGTGTAAATAACCACAATGCTAGTTACACCCTGGGTGCAAATACGGGCACCTGGGTGCTTGTTTCTTCCATGCTAGCCTATATACACCCCAGGTGCAAATAGCATTGTTGACTAAGGACACCTGTATGCTTGTTGCCATCCTGAATGTAAATAGCCACAGTAGTTATTCCACCATATGTGTAAATAGCCACAATGACTGCCCTCCCCCCACATGCAAATAGCCACATTGGCTGTTCTAACCCAGCTGCAAATAGCATTGCTGGCTATGGGCACCTGGATGCTCCCTGCCATGCTAGGCTATATACACCCCAGATGCAAATTGCATTGTTGTCTATAGACACATGGTTGCTTGCTGCTATCCTGAGTATAAATAGCCACACTGGCTATTGTACCGCATGTGCAAATAGCAGCATTACCTAGTCCACCCCAGGTGCAAATAGTGTTGTTGGCTATGGACACTTGGGTGCTTGCTGCCATGCAAGGCTATATACACCCAATTGCAAATAGTATTGCTTACAGACACCTGGGTGCTTGCTGCCATCCCAGGTGTAAATAGCCACATTGGCTGTTGCACTGTGGGTGCAAATAGCATCTGCCAACATAAAATCCCATTTTGTTTTAGATGCTTGGCCCTCAGTTACAGTCAGTTATGGTGCAGTGGGCATGCAATAACTCTGTGCTTCTTATCTTATTTCTGTTTATTTATATATTCGGTGTATTCCAGCCTCAGTCGGTTTTGTCTACCTCAGCCATCCTCTCTGACTGATACAGGCTGATTACAGTCAAGAAAACCAGGGATGTGTTTGTGTGCAAGCACCTGTTGTGCACATTCAGCTGAACATTTTAATGGATGAGCTTTTCATTGTTTACAGCAGAGCGGAGTAGAGATAAACATTTCATAATGCTAAAAATGGTGCAGGTGAATAGCTGCAGCTTTCCAGGTCTTTCATTTGTTGTTTGAATTGTAGGAGAGAAGAAGGGCTAATGCTTGCCATGGGAATCATCCACTGAGTCTTAGGGGAAGTTAGAGTGTCTCCGATGTAGCAACTGATTCACGTGAATGATGCCCCGTAATGAAAACAGTCTAATGGCATAATGAAGCCTCTACATAATGGTCAGTTAACAAAGGGGATGAAGGGATGATGATAGTACAGGAAGACATCAAAAGTCATGCACACACACACACCCACACACACACAAGCACACGCTGTAACAGACGCTCAGACACCATGCGCAGTCAATGACCTTTGTGATTTGCAGGCCAGTTTAAATGTGCAGTTGAGAGGATTAAATGAGTAAACGCAGGGCCACTTAAGGCTGTTAAAACCAAGCTGAGATCCTGTTCCCCCTCTATTACCAATCTCTCTGTGCTCTCTCTCTCTCTCTCTCTCTCTCTCTCGCTCTCTCTCGCTCTCTCTCAGCTGTTTACCTCTGCAAAAGAACAATGCAAAATAAAGCGCGTCTGGAGCTTGCAGACTATGAAGCGGTAAGTGAAAGAGGTCTTTTAGTGTCAGCACCCCCCTCTTTATATATCTGTTCTGCTGCTGTTTTGGCAGGCTTTATCTTTTGCCTTTTTGTTCCTACTGAAACTGAGAACATTTGTTCGTGTGTGTGTGTGTGTGCGTGTGTGTGTCACTAGACCATTTGTAACTTTCCTTTCACCAAAGCTATTAAATGAATCACCGGGTTAGTTATACTTTGGTTGTTTTCTTTTGTACGTGAGCCGGGATCATTAAAGATGGCATCCAGCCATGCACTGTACACACCATATGCAGTAAATATATTCAGCACAGATCCCTTAAAAGTCTTTTTTTTAAAACCATTTTTTTGTTCTTTATTTCACTTGCAGGAGAGCTTAGCAAGGCTACAGAGAGCTTTCGCCAGGAAATGGGAGTTCATTTTTATGCAAGCAGAAGCACAAGCGAAGTAGGTTTCTATAAGAACCACACACGCATTGAGCTCATGAGTGAGTCCTCTTACACCCTCATTATGACATGATTCAACTTAGGGGTGGGCAATATGACCTCAAATGTATATCACAGTTTCTTTTTGTTGTTATTGGGTTTTTTTTGTTTCTTTTTTGAGTGATGGTATTATATCATGATATTACAATTAAAATTAGCCATACTGCACTTAATGCAGTAAATATGATTCTACCTCTTTTCACTCAATTGCTCCGTGTAAGAGAATATCTCTTATGAAAGAAAAGATTATTAAAAAACAGATGTGTTTATTGGCTCCAAATAGGAATGAAAATGAGGAACAAGCCTACATGTGTTTTTAGAGGAGCAGAGTGCCCAATAATGTAGGTTAATTAGTAAATGTAATGTGATTCATTCTCAGAGTTATACATGGACTGGATTAGACATCTCAACAGCATTTATTTGGCAGAAAACCTAAAGTATGAATACAATAGTCAATGTCTTAGTCATGTCCATCAGTATATTTACATACGGCAGCAATAGACACACACACCGGCGCAGATCACATAGCAGAGGGGGCGTAAGTGGAACAACAAAACCAGCTGAGCTTGCATCACATCCACACACCTATATGACAGAATAGGTAGATTGTCACTTACTCTTAAAACAACTTATATTAAAGTTCATGTAATATATCATGGTAATAAAGGTATTGCAAAATCTGTGTTGTGGCAGAACATGCCATTGGTGAAAGTGATGAAACTGGTATACTGCCCACCCCTAATTAAACATAGTGGTTTACTTCAACCTCCCTATTATCATTATTATTATTATTGCCAGCACAGAACTTCACAGATGAACTGCACCTTAAACATGTGATGGAGTCAATGGATCATACATGTGTTGGAATAAGATACAGCTCTGAACTCCTTTTTCCCCCCTCAGAGTGGACAAGAAAAGAGACAAAATTGAGAGGAAAATTCTCGACAGTCAGGAAAGAGCATTCTGGGACGTGCACAGACCAGTGGTGAGTGAAATTACTGATGTTGTCTTCATTATCACCTTTGCCGTTATCGATATCATTGCTGACATTATCAACGGCATCTTAATTGTCACTGCAAAAGTTGAAAAATTGAAAAAATAATTTCACGCTGACCACACACACAGATTCCGAAGAATAATTACACACTGTAGATATGGTAAATCATTTACGCTCTCTGGATGATTTCAGTCTGTTCCATTTCACTGGCAGCCAGGATGCATCAAGCTCTGTGACAAGAAAGTAATGCTGAAAATGTTGCCCTTGATATGTCATATGTCATATATGAGCCATATATTCCTGATTCCTGTGATGTGTGAGTGGTGAAAACAGATGAACACAATTTAAATCCCTTGTTGTGTATTCCTCTGCAACGCAAATGAAATGCCACATCAATAACTGTCACAACACATCAGCTTCACCGCTGCTCTTTACCTTGTTCATAAACACTTGCTTAGCATTAGCATTTAGTTTCCCCCTGAGGTTATAAGGTCTCCTCTGCTGTATTTCTCTGAAAGCCACTGCTCCATGCTTAATTGGAAAATAAGTTCAATTTATGCGTCCTTGGAGCAACATAATCAATATTAATTCAAATTTCACAGTGACGCCGTCAAGCTACTTAGCTTTGTTCTTCTGGAAGAGACCTAGATTAGACCACTTGTTCAATCAGCCAGAATTTGCACACTAAGACCCTGATTTCCCGCTGGTTTACTTGTTTTGCTAGAATTGGCACATTCCATGTTTAATTAAGCAGCACCTGACACATTGTCCTGGAGACTGCTCAAAATCACTTCACACCCCAGTTACACATATTGGATTTGATTAACTGAAACTCATATAATGGTGGCGAAATTGCACATCTGTCCTAGAGGGCAAGGCGTAAACAGCTAAAGTCGTAAAATTTTAATTTAAGCTGACTTAACTCATGATTTTCTGATTTCCTCGTCTCTCTTCTGACAGCCTGGATGTGTGAACACAACGGAAGTCGACATAAAGAAGTCCTCCAGAATGAAAAACCCCCACAAAACCAGAAAGGTACAGTTTGCGTCCCACTGACACACCGTTCTTTTAATGTCAGGCCTGGTTAACACACACATAAATAGACAGGCTTGTTGTTCCTCACTGTGCTTGTCTATTACTATTTTTATTTTTATGTTGTTTATTTTTTGGTGTCTCAGTCTGTGTATGGGCTGCAGAATGATATCCGCACCCACAGCCCAACTCACACCCCTGCCCCAGAGGCCAAGCAGCCCACAGAAGAAGAACTGCAGGAACAGGTTAGATCTGCTACTATTAAAGCTAAGGTCCTAAACATCTGAAGTCAATACTACCACTCAAATACAATTAATTTGAATAAAATTATATGTATTTACAAACCCCAATAAAGGTGGGATGCTGTGTAATCTGTAAATAAAAACAGAATGCAGTTATTTGCATTTACTTTTCAACTTGTATTCAATTAAACTGTACAAAGACCAGATATTTAATGTTCAAACCGATAACGTTTTTGTAAATATACACTCACTCTGAATTTTATGCCTGAAACACATTTCAAAAAAGGAGGAGGAGGAGGAGGAGCAACAAAAGACTGCAAATGTTGTGGAATGTTCAAAGATCACCTGTTTGGAACATTTCACAGGTTAACTGGTAAAAGGTGATAAATTAGTACCATGATGGAGTAGTAAAGGGGTATCCTCCTAAGGCTTAGTCACAACAAAAGTAAAGATGGGGTGAGGTTCACCACACTACATGGGAAAATAGCCCATCAGCTGCAGCATGCAAGTTAATACTCAAAAGTACATATAAAAATTCAAATAATAAATTCTATCATGTATTTGGTATGCAGATATTCTTGCAGACCAACACTTTCTTGTGAATTCTGTGAGACTGATGTATGCTAATTGTTCCCTGCTATGGTTTCAGATCACCTTTTGGCAATTGCAATTAGACAGGCATCGACTGAAAATGTCCAAAGTGGCGGAGAGGTGAGCAATGTTCTTTGTGCCTTTATTCAGTTTAGTCATCGATCTGTTTATTGAGCCTTTAAACGGCCTAACGCGGTGTGTGGAATTAAGAGCTCCAATGACCTTGAGGAGTGATTGGGCTCAGACAATGCCTTCAGTAAGCGTCAGCACTGACGAAACCAGATACTGGGTGACACACAAAGTGTCGATTTGTCATTTCCTCCACTGAAAATAGGTGCATTCAGTAAAGGGTTCCCTTTCTTTCTGTCCAAACACAGGGTCAGTCCCTCTCATCAGGGTCTACCATTATTTCATTTTGAAGTATTTGCTCTCAAGAGGATTTCACTTCCCCTTTGACCAGTTACAGCTTACAAAACAACTCATTCATAATCACTCACAGAAAAGTATAGAGCTTAAAACCGGATGTGATGACTAGATTATAATATGTGTCATATTTCCAGCAGTAATAGATTAAATTGAATAGATTGTAATTCCTATGCTCTGTTCTGCTCTCTAGTTTGCTGGGCTACACAGAGCAGTACGTTGAATACGACCCCTTCCTCACGCCTCCAGATCCATCCAACCCCTGGATCTCAGATGACACCACACTCTGGGAGCTTGAAGCCAGGTGGATACATGAGAAGAGCAACATAGATATTTTGATGGATGTATTGACCATTGTCATATTTTTATGGTTTAGAGTATTTTGTTGCACACTTACTTCAGAGATATGTTGCATTTCCGTGTGTCCTCCTCCAGTAAGGAGCCTGGCCAGCAGAGGGTAAAGAGGTGGGCTTTTGGCATCGATGAGGTTCTCAAAGACCCTGTGGGAAGAGAGCAGTTCCTCAAGTTTCTGGAGTCTGAATTCAGCTCAGAGAATCTCAGGTACATGATGAAATTCACAAAAGAATGGTACTGCCTTTAATTCATTTCTTAGAAGTTTAACCTAACCTTACATATGATGGTATGAGACTACATAAATATGATGTATATTCACATGCATTCACTTACACCCCCCCCCCCACACACACAAAAAAAATAAATAAATAAATAAATAAATTATATCATCATCAATCTATAACTTCAATATAAGCCACATTTACACCTAAAGTAACAGGAACTTTTCACCCCAGGAGCTACTTTTCAAGAAACTAAAAAGCTCTGTCTACGTTCACTCTGCAATATAAATACTTACAAAAATTAGGCAAATTAGTCCACTGATGTATGAAAAAGTGACAGCTTGCAGCTATACATTTTTTAAAAATGATGGCTGAAATCAAATCAGAAATGTTCAGTGCTACAAAGTACTACTCCCAAGCAGAGACTTTTTTTGGGGATAAAATAATGTCCTCAGAACTTAATTTAGACCCTAGAGTTCCTCCAAATGTTCCTAGTACCTGTTGAAAGTTCAGGTAGTGGAAATGCAGCTGTAGTAATAATATACAAAGTAAGTAAAAATACAGAGGTTGACCACAAACTGGTGATAAACAAATGAATAAGGAGGGAACAGACACAGGACTAAATACACGGGGAGGCTGATGATGGACAGGTGAAAACAATCAGAAATCAAAAGGGCGGGAAAACAAAGACAGGAAGTAAAGCCAGAAACAAGAGGGAAGACAACTACAAAATAAAACAGGAAATACTAACAAAAAAACCCAAGCAATGACAAGAAACGTACTTATAGAAATTACTATGTACTACTACCTGCCAAACAGTATAGCAGATAAGATAGCAGGATATAGTTCTGTGTTTTGATTTGGATCACGGACTGTGCCTTTAACCGTAACTGCTACATGCCTAATCCCAACCCTCACAGCTGCCTAAACCTCTGTAAATTGTACCCTCAACCACAAACTGAGTCTTAAGCCGAAAATAAATGGTTAATTTTCATGGGACCAGCTTTTTTTTCCTTTTTGTTCCCACATGGGTTCCCCCACAATGTGACTGTGTGAACAGATAATTTCAGCCACAACGTGATTAATACAAGCACACACACATACACACACACACACACACACACACACACACACACTGCACATGTGAGAGACTGTGGAGGATTTAACTCACACTTTGCTGACTCACACTCACAGAAACATAAAGTATATTCATACAGTCACTGCAGGACTCCCACAATATACCCATATGTTATACTGGACAAACTGAACAGCAGTTTTCTGATGATAAGAGACGTGATCGATAATATCTCACTGAACAGATAAAGAGTGTTGCTATTGGAGGACTTTTTAAAATTAAACTCATAGTGCTTTAACTGTCCACTATTTCAAATCTAATATAAAAGGAAGGTATAACTTTTTTTGTTGTACTTATTGCTACATAATTCTCACCATGTAGTTTTTCTCCTCTGTGGTGATGACAAGATGATGGATCACATTCCTTGATGTAATATGTGTAAAATGGAAAGGGGTGCTATTAAAATGAGTTACTGAATTATTATTGGGGGTTATATTCTTAAACAACTTTATTAGCCGCAGAGGTTATCGTCTTTCATTTTAAACCCCAGTGCAAAATATCCTTCAAAAATCTGCCAGAGAAACCCTGAGCTGGGCTGAAATACACAGTGTTTTGAAGAAAAAAGTAATTTCAGCACTTCTCTGACTTTAAAAATGATTTACCAGTCATGGATTGTACATTTAAATTCTGCATGTGAGTACAAATTCAAGATACTTGTGCTTTTCTTGAGTATTTCCTATTTGTGCAAATCTAAACTAAATTACTCCACTACATCTGTGGGAAATACTGTGCTTTTTACTCCCCCTCATTTGTCTGACAGCTTTAGTAACTAGTTACTTTATGTGTGCTACTACCTTTCCTGCACTGTGCTTACATTTTTTCATTAACTGCACATTAGATATATATCATTTCTGCTATATTTCACACAAAACTGTAGACTGCACTGCACTCTACTCTTTGGTCTGTAGGTTCTGGCTAGCGGTACAGGAACTAAAGAAGCGCCCCATCAGAGAAGTTCCAACTCGGGTTCAGGAGATCTGGCAGGAGTTTCTGGCCCCCGGAGCGCCCAGCGCCATCAATGTTGACTCCAAGAGCTACGACAAAACCACCCAGAATGTCAAAGATCCCGGACGTTATGCCTTTGAGGATGCACAGGTGCAGATGATACGAACACATAAAATCACATCCATGACTGAATTCTGTAGCGGTTCATGTACAATTTTTCACTGTGATCTGAAACTGCATAGTGTAGCTGCAATATCATCACTCCTGGCAATTTATGAATCACAGCTTTGTTTTGGTGGTAAATATAATATTGCATTTTATAATTTCTTTTTAATCCATTTATCTTCGCATTATGTGCTTCAACAACAGGAACACATCTACAAGTTGATGAAGAGTGATTCATACAGCCGATTCATCCGTTCCAGTGCCTACCAGGAGTTATTACAGGCCAAGAAGAAGGTAAAAAACAACATGACAAAGTATTGATTAAGATATTAGTTTCAAAATCAGATGAGATGCAGAGAAGTACATGTAGATGCTTACCACGTTTGTTGCACCAACTCTTCAGTCTCAGTGATGCTGAAACCTGCCTTCTTAGCACCCACAGTCACACTTCCTCAAAGTCTGTTAAATCACACTTTAAGCCCGTTCCCAGTAATCCCGTCACATACAAAACAAGTGTGGAAATTTAGTTTAGCTCTTGCACTCACCTGTAGTGACATATATTCTGATAAAGGGGCAGGGTTTAGATAATTCTGCTCACCAAATAAATCCAGATATTTTTTACCTCTTAGGGGCAGAAAATCCTGGTAGATTTAGAACAACAAGAACATCCCAATGGTTTTGGCACTCCTTTAAATGAAATGCAGTCATTTGTGTTATTAACAAAAATATAGTACGATGCATGTTCAAATATATGTCTCCTAGAAAAAACATACTCTTATCTGAAATTCCTGAATACAGTGTATATGGTACAGGTCAAACCAAAGAACATATGAAAACAAAATGGCTCCCGCATATCAGCAACCCCAATGAGGTGCAGAGAGAGTGAATACAACGTATTAATGGAGTCTGCTTCAGGTGTGGATGATGGAGTAGCTGATCAGGACTGCTGTCAGGCTTGTAGAAACCATTATGAATAGCAGAGACACAGAGGCTGTCATAACATGATGAAAAATTCTGAATTATACACATGTTTATGTGCTTAAAGCCTGCTTTGTCTCACGCCGCCCACACTTTCTCTGCTCGTCATCCTGCCAGATGATTTTGGTATTATAGCTCAGGTTTTTTGATGAAATATAACATGAATGTGGTAGAAGTCTTTCTCTATTCTAAATTCACCACATGTTTATAATTCATACACAGCCCCTAATATTCCTGTTTTCATCCCCACAGAAAAGTAAGAACTTGTTCTGAAGGCCCTTGCTTCCAGGTAATGTCCATTACAAAATGATACATACTGTACATGGTTATTTGGTTGTTGTATTGTGTTACTGTATTATTACTTATCTATATTGTGTTTGTGCCTACTCTCTTAGATATTTTTGGATTTTATATATATTATAAATAACATTACATTTACATTCAGCTCAGTCCTTAAGTTTGCGTAGTGCCTGCAATATTTAATGTGCAATTCCACCACTGTGACGCCATATTCACACTGTGGCCATTTTCTTAAGGTTGAATATTGTACTGCTGTATTGTATGGTGCAAGTCGCATAAATGTAGAAAATGTAGAAAGTTAATGGATAGTGGAAATCTGGAGGGACATTGTACCATATGTCAAGTTAAAACAACATAATAACATTAGCATTCAACCAATTCCTGGCTAACATTACCATTTGGTAGGGTTACACAATATGACGGGAAAGGCTTAAATTTATTATGAAATATTGACACACATCTCAAACACATTTATTTAACACTAAGCCTGGAAGTAAAGCACGCTGAATGTCATCAAGGTTGCAACTTAGGTTAACGTCAGTGTTGACTGTCTTGCTGTCTCCTCACCCAACCTCAGAAATGTTCTGGTTAAATTAGTAGAGTTATGTCACATTATGTACACTGGAACACAAATTTCTGTGTTGTATTCTTATGTATTACAGGCGTTATAAGTATGATAAGCAGCACATTAATCCCTTTCACTTCAAAAGTTTACGCAGCAATTGTAGAAATACACTTTTTTGTTTTTCTAAAACTTAAAAATATCTAAAGAAGAAAAGTAAATTATCTCAACAAAATATTGTTAGTTTGTAAAAGAGATGAAATTGAAAGTTCCCTTGAAATTTTGAGTTTTCTCAACTTTGGTTCTACAGTGACTGTCTCTCCAGATTATCATTATCCATAGTCTTTTGCTGATCAATCAGGAAGCAGTGAAATTCTAACAATCGGTCAGATTCCCAGTGTTTATGATTTGCAAACTGGTTCACAACAATACAACATTTGTGACGTCAGAGGAAAATGGCCACGGAATACGGTGAATGGCTGCTCATACTGTTATTAAACCAGAAAATGAATGTCTTTCTCATTCCCACTTACTTAATTACCTCATTCTCTTTTCCACCTATTCTGTCTTCCTGTCTCTTCTCCCAGCGCAGTGGAAAACACTAGCATCCAAGAGGCTGACCAGTCGTGTGCCATCATGCTAAAATCAATGCCATCTCTCTCTCTTGGACATGGAGAGGGGGGACCATCTCATCTCTTCGTCATCATTGTCTGTCCATCCGCTCTTGGCTCAGCCGGGCGATGAGCCGGGCCGTCTGTTCGTCTGTTGTCCACCGGATGTTGCATGTCCATGGAGAGGACGTTCCTTCTTCTCTCTCCTCTCTTACAGTACCTGATATATTTCCAGTATTCTCAGAAAGGAGGCACTGCTGGACTTGTTGTGTGTTGGACACAAGTGACAGACTGGCGAGATGAAAAATGTCAAATCCGGTGCTCCGGTTCTTTCCATTGTAAACTGCTGGATCGGAGCCCCCTCTCTCACTTCCAGCTGAAACAAATGATGTCAGAGAGAAAAAAAAGAAAAAACACATAGAAAAAAAATATATAAAATGACAACTTAAACTGATAAATCTAACCAGTGTCATCGCTTTACATGATCTGAGGTCACAGATACTTTGTCACGCTATGGGAAGTGTTGTGCAGAATGAATATACAATACATATATATACATATATATATTATGATTATTATGATTATTTATTGTGCATTTATTTTGCTTTGCATTATATTATTTCACTACAATAATTAGCACATATGGTTTTCATTGCACTTGTAAAGTCACATTCAGAATTACAAAAATGCTGTCTCCTGTCTTATGTAAAACATAATTCTTTGTTATTCTCTCCTGCATTTATTTTTATACCATATTTAAAGACACTTTTACTTACTTGTATTATTAAAGTTGGCCCTCTATCTGTTACTACAGCCTGGGGTGGGATTTTTTTTTTTTTACTTTTCCAACACACAAAGTGCTATTTTAACAATGAAGACTTAGTGTAGCGACCACTCAGCAGGGTTAAAAGAATCCAAGAACAGTGCTTGAACAATGCAGTTTTCATTTCCACCACTAGATGGTGCTAACTTATTTCCTACAGCAGGGAACTGCCTCCCATCAACAAGCAGTTCCTCCTCAACGCAGATCAACAACATGCACCATGGTACACTGCAGACAAATGAACTTCTGTCATGCAAAAGTGTCATCATCCTCTGCTCCGTCCGCTGAAGGGGTTATTGTTCAGACTGTACCCGTCTGAGGTTTTGCAGGGTCTGTTGATGTTTCAGCTCTTTGATGGCAGAAGTGACAGTCAGTGTTTTCAGTCTCTGTGCCCAGTGGTCAGCTTAGAAAAAACCACAAAACAGACAAACATTATTGTCTCAGTTGTATCAAGGAATGTGAATTCAAAGAGTCCTGTTAGTGTGTCTGCATACAGTACATGAGTTGATTTATGGAGCGGAGATCAGACGTAGTAATGTGATGTGGTCACAGTACCAATGAGAGAGCAAAATTTCGGGATTTTTTTTGCTGGAGGACATTGTTTCTTCACAGTTTTTGTCCTTTATTGTCTATGGTTGCAAAATGTTATCCACCTCTGGAAAATGTAAATGTCAAACACACAGAGAAAAAAATTTACGATGGGAAAAGGAAGACAGAGGAAGAGCTGTCATTTTGATTTGAGGTTTGATATATCATGAGTGAGTGGGCAGTACAAAAAAGATATCAAAGAAAAATATCAGTAGGCAGACAGGGACAGCCTTAAAAACGAAAGAAGTGAAGCTTGGTTTGATTCACACAATGACCAGGGCCAATAGGATAAACCCTCCCAGTCTTGAGGAGGGACGGGGGTGGTGGTGGGGATTCAAACTAAGGCAGGCTTTACAGTGAGTCAAACATTCTCAAAGACAGACTACAGACAGTCTCTGCAGCACTAAGATATGGGCTTACTGTGCAACCTGGAGCTTCTCTCTGAAACCTGAAAACAAAAAGACTAAGAAGAGAAAGTTAGACTGAGAGAGAAAGGAAGACAGAGATACAACTTGTCCAGGAAGATGGAAAACTGACTCTGTCCGAGACTTTGAATCTTCAGCGGAGGGAAGAAAAGAGGAGCAAGGACAAGCCTGAGGATACTACAGATTATGTTGCCATGGAAACCAAAACCTGGAAGCGGACGCAAGGACCACTGAAGGTGGACAACTTCCCTTGATTGCATCCTCGACTCATTACTGTCCCGCTGTGCATTGTGGTGAGAGGTATATAAACCAAACTTTATGCTTCACTGCAGTAATACTTGATTTACGAGTCCTTTGACCAGCTTTACTTTAAAGTATTTTTTAACATGTCATCTACCATAATGAATAATATACAATAATTCCAAATGAATTCCATTTCATTCAAGAGAGCTCTTGATGCAACATGATACACGTGGCCATATAAATTACCCCACCTCATCAGCATAATTTTCATTTTACAATACAATGACAGATTGCTTGTAGATGGACATTATTTGCAGCATATATGATTAGAGGGTAAGTGATTATATGTGATGTACCTATTGGATTTACTGAAAAAAGTGTAGATAAGAGAGTGCTGGCTCGACAAATCCCACGTGAATGCTTTGAAAAAGTGGGCAGTAAGACCGACTGTGATAGTGAGACGGAGTGACTCAGTGAGTCTCTGAATGACTAAGCGCAGAACCATGTAATTCGACCAGCGGTAGTTGTACAGCTATTGAGTATTTCTGCCAGCAGGGAGGGTTTGATTCCCACTGGGGCCACCCATAGTAAAAAATACGCCTTCAAGGTACTGTAAGGTGTTCAGGATAAAAGTGTCAACTAAATTACTATAATTAGTGGCTGGAGGTTCCAGGGAATTAGTGCTGTGAGTGAGAGAATTAGTGAGTGATGACAGTATTTTGTACAGTGCATCTCAGTGAGATTAAGAGTCAGTTGAGTTTTTCCAATGAATATGAAAAAGACAGAATGACAGATAATGGTGTTAATGTACGTGGTGAACCTGTATTCTGTGTGTACAAAATAATCTCTATTCTTGTCCTCTCTGCTCATGCGTGCAGGTGTACACTATAAAAATCATACAGGGATTTGGTGGAGTCAACTAATCCTTTCTCATTAACTAAAAATACATATACAAGCTTCACTTATTCAAGTTAATTCAACTTAAAATTTGAAAGATTTATTCTCATAAAACTTCAGAAATGATAAACATGAGTTCTTCTACCTTTAAGTCTTTTGACTTGAAATGATGAGTTGAATGAATGTACTGTACAGAGTTCAATCAACTCATTTAATTTAGTTTCTAAAGAAAAATGATCTTCCTATCATGTATTATTTGAGAGGAAACAGTCTATAGTTTTAAGATAACTGATACAATGAAAATGTGCTGTGTGTCGCTAATATACTTTAAAAATAAGTGATGGTCACTTATGTGAAAGCATTCCTTTAGAATTATTACAAAACTTCCTCAAATTGTATTTTCAAATTCAGTCCACTTAAAATTTTAAGGCAGTCTGAGCACTGACTTTTTCAAGTTAAAACAAGTAGTTTTTCTTTTTTTTTTCTTTCTTTTTTTTACAGTGTATGTCCTTATGTATGAGTCTGTTCACTTTTGTATCATTGATGCATTGGTGTGTAGTCATGTGTATATTGACGTGTATCCATGTTGGTGTGTGAACATGTGTGTGTGTGTGTGTGTGAGTTCCTGCAGTGTGCGTGCAGTAAATGTTAGGGAGTTTGCCTTCTGATCCTTCTTACAGCTCTGGTGACCGCACCACCTTGTACAGTCCGCTCTGATGTCAAAGAGGATTTAGCACATGGACACATTACAGTTTCTTTAGCAACAGAAAACACTTCATTGTAAGCCTTTAAAGATAGTAAAACTGGTGTTTGATGGAAGCCTCAACAACATTCTTAACACGTGAAGTTAACACATGAACAGGTACTAAGAAAACACTGAGAAAAGAGGATTAAAATGGCAGAGTAATGCTGCATTTTGGCCAGTTGTGGCAAATTTTTCTGTTAAACTTTTTTTTTTTAAACCAAAAGAACATTCACCATGCTTGAGAGGAAATTATGGCTTAAAAATCCATTTTTAAACACCTTGACACACAGAGGCCACATTGTAAAAAAACAAAAAACAAAACATACACTGATTTGCTGAAATCAACTACTTTTCTCATTAATTTAACATAAGCATACACATTTGATTTGTTCAAACTAATTAAATTTAACATTTCTAGTATTTATTTCTAGGACACTTTTCAAAACGTATAAGTATGGGTTCTTCTAACTTGAAGTCTTTTGACTCAATGAGTTGAATAAATGTTCTGTATAGAATTCAATCAACTCATCAAATTAAGTTTCTACAGAAACGTGATCAGCATATCAGCAGACCTCCCAGCATGTATTTTTTGAGAGGTGGGACCTTTTCTTTTTCTTGGTTCGAAACTTAAAACAAAAAAATGTAAAAAGAAATCAAATTGGTTTGTAATGAGTTGTTGTTTCAACATAATATCTTAAGCTCACTGACCACACTTTCTCTAGTACAACTGAATTAGTAGCTAGAAAAGTTCATTTGTTTTGAATAATTACAAAACTACTTCAACATGTCTTTTCAGATTCAGTCAACTTTTAAGACAGTCTAGACACTATTTTTTTTTATAGTAAAGCAAGTAGTTTATATTTACAGTGAAGCTGGTGCACCATTCATTGCAAACTAGAGTTGACATATATATCAGTCTGCTGAAATTATGGGCTAATATTGACCTAATACAGTTATATGAGCCTATTTGGTATCTGTGTATATGTTGTCCAATATGAGGTATGAAAACTTTTTTGACAGAACATAATGCAGATTGTTTTGTCAAAGTACCCTCATGTGTCTATACCAGACATTGTCAGAATCCCTCTTTTTACATGTGGTGAACGTTGTGACGCTCTTGCAGTTTGGGTAAGTTTAAACAACAAAACTAAATCAATGCAATTATTGGCCAGTATATTGATACCAGAATTTCACAATCATTTTTAGTGGTCATTGTAAAGTTTCAAAAGACACCAAATATATTTAAGATAGTGCTGAAGAATATTTCTATTTGATGGAACGGTAAAGCATTAAAAAACACGAGTCAGGTGTCTTGGGCTCGGGTAGTTCACTTGTAAAAATGATATAGCTTCGATAAAGATCTGCAACAAGCTGCTACAAAATATAAATGTAATACTGTCAGACAGTATGAACTAAGGCCATTCTAGCGACTTTCAAGTAAGGGGAAATCTGCATGTTAAGGGATTAAACAAACTGTAAGTGCAAATGGAAGGTGGTGTTAATCACTGCAGCTAAGTAGCACCACCATGATGTGAAATGAGAAACGCCGCACTATCATAGCATCTCTAATTGCCCCTCATCCTCCACTAAAGCACTTAATGTCATTGAGGCGAAGAAGTTGACTTACATTCTTGCCAGCACTTAGCTTGGAAAGCATTATATATGGGCTGCTAGTCATTATCAAGATGGATTGTGGTGACAAATGGCTGCCCAAAGTGCCTAAAGCAGCCTCCTGGCAATGTTGGCATTAGATGCATTTACACAGAAAAGCCCCCAAAAGGACTCCCCCCCCCCCCCCCCCCCCCACCTCCCTCCTGCCCCCCTCACCCAACTGTTAATGAGCCAACAGCCCGGCGTAGTTTGGGAAAATAGAATCCGCAAATGCAGATAATGACATGGTTCCTCTTTGTGTAATAGGCTCCAAGTGAAAACATTTCATTTACCTCTCTTTCCCTCTCTCTTTATATCCTGTGTATGTGTGTTTCAGTCTCTGTGTGTGTGTGTGTGTGTGTGTGTGTGTGTGTGTGTGTGGTCATGTATGTGTGTGTGTGTGCATGTGTGATTGAGGTTTGAGCTGCACGGTGAATTAAATGCAGTTCTACTGTAATTAACTGCACTTACCAGTCTGTGTGTGAGACTTTCTGACGCACCAATAATTGAGGCATCAGGTTTTGTTTGTTTTAACCTGCCTTTGAAGACACGCTGGGAAGATGTTTCACATGGTTTAGTGGAGGCACATCTGTGTGTACAAATTTGAAAGCCTCCTTGAAAGGATCCTTGCTTCTTCTTTTCAATTATTTCACAACTCAATATCAGAAATATTAAAATATTTAGCAGCGAGACAGGATTTCCATGGCTAATTATGTTTTTCATTTCATTTTGAGATTAGAAAAAAATAAAAAAAACAAGACCCATTGTTATCCAGACAGAAAACATTACCATGGTATTATAATGCTGCTCTGAAAAACAAAACATAACAAGTTCCCACTGATGATAATAGTTGTTTTCAAAAAGGCTTGTGTCTTGCTCAGCAGTCTCTCTGGTATTTGTAATTTCATTAGAGGTCTGAATTTTGGAACCAAGGTCTGCCACAGTTCAGTGAAGCATGTCCCCCAAGTATTTGCGGTTCTTGTAAAACATAAAGCTGTGTTTGTGGACAATATTAGTGTTTAGCAGACAGAGAGGGTCCGGTTCAGTTCTGTCTCAGCATTAACACACGAAACCACAGTCTCCTTCCTTCCGTCTCCGGGACTCTGTGATGATTAGTGCCATGCGTCTAGGAGAGACAGACAGATAGAGCGACAGGGAGAGACAGACAGACAGAGTGACAGACAGATATGGACGGGGAGGGGGGCATACTGTGCATGAAGTGCTGTTGGCTTTGGTTCCCAGTACAATCACAGGAATAAGGGTTCCAGAAGGGTTCTTCCTGAAGGGCTGATGTTCTACACAGAATGGTTTGCTTCTGAGGAACCCTTTTTTGAAGAAAGGGTTCATCAAGGGTTCTTGTGAGACTAAGGGTTCTACTAAGAACCATTTTCATCCAAATAAACCTTTTGGAGGAAAGAATTCTTCAAGGGTTGTTGAGATTATTTTGTCAAGGCCTCCTTGTACCATAATATAAGTGTTCTCCCAAGGTGGTTTCTCCATTAAACCTTTGGAATATAAAAGGGTTCTCCAGAGAACCTACTGTGTAGGCCCTAGATAAAACCATGGGAATACAAAAAGGTCCACTGTATAAAGTCCTGAATATGTTGTTGATAAAACCCTTGGAATATAAAACGTTATTGGTAAAACGCTCTGGGAAGGTTCTGACTAGGACCCACAGAGAAGGTTATGGGTGGAACCATTGCACCATGGAAGGGTTCTCTGTAGAACCTCTCATAGCGGGTTGTAGGCAAAATCCTTCACAGATGGTTCTAGATGTAACCCTGGGTGGGTGGATTCTAGTTAGTACCCTTAGATGGTGGTAAAGCTCTGGACAGAACCCCCAGAGAGGGCTCTATGGAACATTACACCATAAAAAGGTTCTCTGTAAACCTCTTCCATCAAGGGCTTTTATATCATAATATAAAATGATTCTTGGTAGTACCCACTAGATGTGTTCTTGATAAAACTATTGGAATATAAAGGTTTTCAGTCGAGTCGCCTGAGTGTGTCCTTGATAAAACCCTTGGAATATAAAGCTGTTATTGGTGGAACCCCTTGGGTGGGTTCTTGTTTGGACCCTTAGACAGTGGAGAGTTTCTGGATGGAACCCCAAGAGAGGGTTCTGTGTGGACCCATGCCATGATAGAGGTAGAACTTCTTATAGGTGATTCTTGGTGAAACCCCTTTACAGATTCTAGGTATAACCCTGTATATTGGCCTCTAGGTAGAACTCTCTAAGAGTTCCAAGTGGAACCTTCATAAAAGTTTCTACCAGGAACCAGAAAAGGTTCTTTTATGGAACCCTTTATGGTTTTAATTAGCATCTTTATTTGTAAAAGTGTAGGTCATCTGTCTCAAGCCCCTTTCCTTCTATCTCCTCTCTCAAACCACTAACCGATCCCCTATCCACCCCAGCGCTCCCTCCAAAGCCCCTGAATCCTTCCCCAAGACCGCAATTTGTCCTGCAGCAGAGATTGATGAGGATAGCTTTGCAGGGCCGGCACTATCATACTTAGGCTGAGTTTGGGAGTGGAGAGGGAGCACGGCTGCTGACTGTATAGACCATCTGTCACGCCCTATGTACACAGTCAGTCAGGTCATCCCTCACTTGTCCCTGGGGCTTTGCAGACTGTAGCTCAATGGAGTCAAAGGGTGCCTCTTTGAGCAACGGAGAGCTGGAGAACGGTGGAAACAGAGAACAAGAGGCTGCACACAGATGCAGGGTCTGTTCCTCTGACCAGGCGTTCATACATTTAAATACACAGTCAGCAGGAATGAGACAGAGCAGCTAAAGACAAATGAGATGGTGTCATACATGGAAGGTAGATCACGGGAAGATGGAGCAGGGTCATGACTCCCTGATGCAGTAGGTGGTGGAAGGACCCAGCGGGAGTCTTTGGTTTAGTTATTCTAACCTTACGATGGGTGTGTGTGGGCGTGTGTGCTGGCTTGTGCATGTGGATGCTAAAATGTGTCTACAGAAGAAGCAGATGCAGTTTCCATCCAGATTTGAGGAGTTATATTTGGAAAGAATATAAATAAATAAATAAAAATTGAAAATGAAAATTGATTTCAAAATGCATGTGTGTTCACAAAAATCTGAAATACTTTCTCCATGGTTGATCTCTTCACGGTAAAAACAAACACTTTATTTTAACTTAAAAAAGTTAGTGTCGACCCAATTGTGTAGTTGACCCAATTTGAAAAGAGTTGAAGGAATTTTGTAATGATGATGATGGGTCTCAGGAGAGTTTTAACTCTCAAACTATGCATGCTGGGAAGTCTGCTAGTATGCTGATTGGAAACTCAAAAGACTTCAAGTTCAAAGAACTTGTATTTATGAGTTCTGAGGTGTTCTGAAAGTAAATAAATTTTAAGTTGCATTAACCTAAACCAATAAAACTTCTAAAAGATTTTGACTTGCCCCTGTACAGTATGTTTTGTTTATTACTGGATTTCAAATAGCAACAAGGATTAAAGTGAACTGCCATGTTTAATCTAAGGCTGCAACATCTATAAAATATCGGTGAAGAATCCTAGTTTTTAAAAGTCCAAGGTCTAAGGTGATGTCTTTAAAATGTCTCATTTTGTCAGTCAAAAATCCAAAGATATTCAGTTTGAAAGGATAATAAAAGAAAACTTTAGAAAGGCTAATAAAGTTTCAAAACACTTGGGAAATTACTTTAACAATTAATTAATAACAAAATAGTTTAATGGTTTAACTCTGTTTTTTTGCCACTTGCCCAGTCAGTTGCCAGATTTTGTGACATGACATTTTACTATCCCTGGGCAAGCGAGCAATCCTTATTGTGAAAGAAAACAAAAAAAAAATTGCAGAAGAAAGTGTCTTCTGCGTCCAGCTCCACCATCTCTCCTGATGCCACATCAAAAAAGTCTTGGTTAGAATTCATACGACATCTTCACTCGATGGACAAACAGCTGCTGTCTAGCTTACGGCAAGTGCTGCCGGGATAGTGATATACAGACTTGAGCGCTCGTGCAGCTCGGACACAGTTGCCATGACCTTGGGGTCAAGGGCAGAAAAAAAAAGGAGGCAAAAAACAGAGTGGATTATGATAAAGTAATTTGTTCCATGTCAGAGTGAGTTGCAGGTCCAGGAAAGGAAGAAAGGGAACATAAAAATTTGCACAGCAAAGAAGAGTCTGTGAATAGGAGCAGCCAATGGCCTTGAGGCAGTTTGGTTCTCTGTCAGAATTTCTGACTTGATGTCATGCAACGCTTGTCAAGAGCAACATCTGCTGAAAAGATGCTTGAGTGATGGTCAAAAATGTGCTGGCGCAAATGCTGACAGCATGCACACGGACGGATACTCCATCCTGAGGAGCAGAGAAATTATTCCTCTTGATCATAGTAACTTTCTGATGCTAGCATGATACAGAAGGGTTATTATGGACACTGTGGGTCATTCTCAGTTCACTTTGCTCCATAGTATATCACCAAAGAGTAGAAGAGTGGACTCCCAAAGGGTACTGTAGAGTTCCCCAACTCTTCCCCTAATAACATGCAGATGGGCCTCTCTAATGCCTGTTTACATATCTGCGGCATAGTTCATGACTAAAGTAAGCAAAGCCCTAAATATTTTACCCGGCGACGGGACCAATAAAATCAACTTCCCCTTCTCGTTATGGGTGTTTAAGTGTATCCTTTGATGGCAGGACTTTGTTTATTTTCAGAAGAGTTGCGTAGCCGAGAGGAAAGCAAATAGAAGTAATGACACAGAGATGCTGACAAATGGAGGCCCTGGTGATGGATTCATTTCCTCAATGATGCCTGGAAGGCTGGAGACTGTGAAGGTGGTTCAACACGAATGCACATTCACACAACTGCAAACATGATTGGCAATATTAATATAATGTTCACAAATATATGACTGTCATGCCTCATCACATACTGCCTGAATCAGTATTATACCAGCTCCAGTATTAATATTTTTTACAGGTAGAAACAGTAGGGTTTGTCCAAGCCATTCATAAACAACCCAGAAAGATAGCTGATCGTTGTGTCTCATTCCCAGGATGTCAAATACTGACCTTTTAGGTTGTTAAGCATCTTGGGAAGATGTTGCATATTTTGTCTTTAAAGTTTCAAGTGTATTTCCTTTATATAACACTCTAAAATGAAACTTTGAGGATCTTAAGATTGTGTTCATGAGACAACAGATGTTTTATTCTTCAGAAACCACATCTGTGTAGAAATGTAACGCACTGTAATGCGTCTCTTTGCAGAATGCTGTGGAGAATAACGATCCCAGTCATCCTGGCTGGGGTGCTCTGCATCACTGCGGAGACCAAAAAGCCCCGACCCCAGGGATCCATCCCATCCCCACACAAGACCAAAGGGAACCTGTCCTCAGAGCGTCACCACCGGCTACTGCAGCAGAAACCAGAGGTGCTATCCTCCAGCCGGGAAGCCTTGGTGGTCACAGAGCGCCGCTACCTCCGCAGAGACTGGTGCAAGACCCAACCCCTCCGTCAGACAATCAGCGAGGAGGGCTGCCGCAGCCGCACTGTGGTCAACCGTTTTTGCTATGGCCAGTGTAACTCCTTCTACATTCCTCGCCATATGGGCCCCAGCTCGGGTCAAGGCCAGAATCGAGGCCAAGCCTCAGGCTCTGGAAGGAAAAGCCACAACAAGGCCCAGGAGCCATTCCAGTCCTGCTCCTTCTGCAGGCCACACCGCATCACACAGCTCACAGTGCAGCTGGACTGCCCAGACCTACAGCCCCCTTTCAGACACCGCAAGGTGCAGAGAGTCAAACAGTGTCGATGCATGTCTGTAGAGGTAGGTGGTCATGGAAAACTGTGAAGATGGACTTAAAAGATCTCAAAATGAAATGGCATCATATGAACATTGCCAAAGGCAGAAATGGACAATCTTTGCCAAACAAGGACTGGCTTCAAGTTGAACTATTCTGCATCATGTTGTACAAATAATGACTTGTCCCACAATAAAACAACATGAAACATGGAACTGATATTAAACAAAGGCTCAACATTGATTTAATGAGAGACTAGCAGCCATGTTGGCAAGCTGATGCTGTTGAAAAGAGACCGATTCAAGTGGCTGTGCCAGAGACACTAATGATGAAGCAGCCAGTGTTCAATATTAAAGACGTTTTTCCTCGCTGTTATTCCAAACAGTTCATATCTACCTGGCTATTTGTCCCTAGCTTCCTTTGTGAGAAAGGAGTTAAAGTGTCTCAGAATTTCACATTACGCTGCTGTTAATTCAGTGTCTTAAATAAAACTGTTGAAAAAGTGTGACCCCTTTAAAAAGTTTCTGTAATATGACATGTTTTCTGCAGGTGGATCTACAGCAAATTAACAGCTGGCCAGCCATCTTTTTACATGTAGGAGATGTTGATGGTGTTTTACAAACATTATATCTGTCATCCTGTCACCCTTTCTTTAAAGGTCCAGTGTGTGTTTTGGTTACCTTAGAACAAGCCATTTATGTCTACAGAGGTTGCGGGCACTCTTCCACAGAGGTAGCCATGTTTGCCACACCATGCTTTTGCAGTAGCCCAGAAGAAACAGTTCTGAAGGACTGAAGAATGAGTTCTGTGGCCATCGTAGGTTTTCCTACACTTAGAAGTGAAGAATGAGAAGTGGTGTTTGCAATCTACAAGCTCACTGCTAGGTGCCACTAAATACTACACACTGGTCCTTTAATGTCCATGATGTTCCAAATAACACACAAGTCAATGTCAAGGAAAAGATTTCAGGAAACAACGATGCAGCAATGACCAGTGGCATCCACCTGCTTGGATGCAATCCTGGCTGTATGTCCATTTGTCACAAATATACTAGCCAGTAGGAAAAAACATACTGCAGCATGTGTAATAGAGGTGCAATGCAATATATACAGTATATATATTTTATGTATTTGTGTATGTATGTATGTGAAAAGTATATTAAATCTATTTCATATAAAACAACAGCGGTGTTTAGAGTGCATGTAGTTCTGTATCACTTCATATCACAGTAGGATAAATGATAGATTACAATCAGCAACAGCAGAATAAAAAATTTATGTAATTTCTTTTATTCAATAAATATATTTTTTCATGGTTAAGGGTATTCAATCAAAACATATTGTTGGTATTGCACATTAACGTCACATCACATGATCCTATTGCTCCGGTTACATATGGGAGTTCACACACTCGCACGTAGTAGGAAAGGCAAAACTAACTGCATAGGATTCAATATGGCTGAATAAAACAATAGTAGGTCGTATCAGATCACTTAGGTATGCTTGGCCTTTGTGGGTGAAAAAACATATGAAATCACAATAGAGAAGTGCTGTATGTAAACCATATATGTATAACTATACGTAGGTTCTGAGACACATGATGAAACTATTAAGAAAAGTAAACATGTCATGTTTCAGCCTAACTGTTTTTTTTTTTCTTCTTTACATGTAACATTTAATTACAAATGATATGTCTTAGAAATAAGCTCTGGTCTGCAGCACTCACTTGATGTCTCCACTGTGTGATAAGGCACTTTATGTATAAAAATGTTACAAAATTCTGTGCTTTTCACCACTAAAGAGGATATAAAGAGGAAGTGTTCATGCCTTCCTGGTAAACTATGCTTGGGAATTGCACTAAATAACAAAAATAGGCTACATATGGCTCATAAAACAGCTTGGATATAGTGTTGCTACACATTTTCTGGCAAATGACTCAAGTGTATTAAATCATCTCAGCTTAAGGATGTCTTCTGGTAGCAATATTTCATTTAATTATACGAGTGCTATCAAAGGGTGGCTGAGAATGTCATTTTTCATTTAACTTTTAAACAATATAATACCAACTTTGAACCAACTCACAATAAACAACAGGTCTAAATCAATTGAAAAACAAATACTGGAAGCAAATAAATGTTGTAAAAATGACTGATGAGTCATTGTCAGATTGTTCAAACAGTGCTTGTGCAATAGGCTTGGTGATGATAATTTTCCATTCTCTGCTTCAGATCTTCTGACCCAGCTTTGCTTTCTGTGGAATAAAAAATGGGTCTGAGTTACTTACAGCTGGCAGTGCTGGCATTCATCTTGATATGTTACTGTAGGAGCCAGGAGTGTTGTTTCTTCAACATCCTGAGACGTTTTTGTAAGGAACAGAGCTTTAAAGGAGAAATATGTAAGACCATAGTATTCAGAATGAGTACCGCAGTCTAAATATAGTTGGAGCCATACACAGTTTCTTAAATTGGTTGCATCCCTATTTATTCTAGAATTGCCCCCTCCTCCCCAGACCTGAAGCTCAGACAGGTTGCCTGCAGGCTTCAGGGGCACTGAACCTACATGAGTGCAAGACGAGCGCAACATTATACTTCGACACTAACAAGTAACGAGTCCCACACTGTACGTTGATCATCTGCTCATTTGTCTGTCAATGTAAAGCTAAGCCTGTTACCCCGAAAAAAAAAAAAAAAAAGCTCTGAAAACACACACTCTGGAGTTGGCATTTATTAACTGCCTGCCAAACTCTGTTAACATATTGTTCAATTTAACTGTTAAAAACATCTACTCCTAAAAGATTATTAATGATTTCTTACAGCTCGTGAACAGACACTTACTCACTCTGCATCAATTTAACTTAATAATAAACTTGATACAGACAAACAAAAACAGACGTTCTATACCTCAATGGAAATTTCAGAGGAGAACATGTTGGCTGTATTTTGTTTTTTTCAGAGAGGCCAGCATGTTTGCTTAATCTCTGATGGTCATTTCAGGATTTCGTACAATAAATATATTACATATTTCTCCTTTAACAAATAAAAGCACTGATGAGATCGTGCAGTGATGGTGATAAGTGTAAAGACATACTATTCCAGTTGCATGTTTGGGTTTCACATTGTAGGAAGCCTTCTCTCTGGCCTGTTTGAAGCACTCTTCAGCCATTTTGACCCTGAAAAAAGACCAGCGATTTCCAGCAGTCATTCTTTGGAAACACACTCATTCACACTGTTGAAATTCACTATTTCACCATGAAAAAAGAAAGACAAAAATTCCAGCTTGGACCATCCAGACTATGGTCTTGTGGTATTTGGACACAATGATCTCGGTTTGTCAAAACGCCAGTCCTCCTACTTTGAAATGACTCACTCTAGTTTACTACTGCATGAAGAGAGCCAGCAGTGTCACTACTCATTAGTGCTTTAAAAAGACAAATGATCAGCATGTTGGCACTGATTGAGTTACACAATTTATACCAACAGACATGCATCTCGCCTCTACTCATTACATGGGTATTGTGTGTGCCAGTGCTGCCTGTTTGCATGTCCATACAACACAGCTGAGGATTAAAGCAACATTATGTAACTCTTCTACCTTAAAATAAAAGCTTCAAAATAATTTTGAACGCCTGTTCTTGCTCTATGTAACTTTGGGGATTGGGCAGTGACAAGTGCATTAAGCTTTACGGCACTAATACAGTTTTTACAAAATCAGTACATGTATGCTGGATTTTAAATGTGGCTAAACCTGCTAACAACAGCCAGTTGACTCCTTTCCCACTGGCAGTAGATGAGTTTGCTATTGTGTTTTTTTCTGATGTGCACTGGAAAGCCTCATGTCTGTGTAGGAAAGCAGAGAGAAGCAGAGAAAGGAGTTTTTAAAAGCCTCTGTGTCCTCATCTCTTAGCAGCTTCTAACTGAATCTCTGTGGTTTAAAGTTTAGTTGCTTTCCTGCGTTGCTGTTTGTACATTCAGGTATCTGCTTCGTTTTACTGTTTAATGTTTGCGCTCAGCTGTATGAGTTTCATGTTAAATTACTGCTGAATTAAAAACAACATTTAATGTTTTTGCTGCCTTATGATAAAAGCAGTTTGATAACAAAATAACTGGTGACTTTTATTGTGAAGAATTTATAGGAAATTAAACATCCACCGTTATACAGCCACTCCACTCAAGACAAGTGAGTATGAGTTACATGCACACCTTTAAGCGGGTGCAGATTCTGCCATGTTAGGCTGAGGCACCGAGTCAAGACAAGGGGGCCCATGTGTAATTTATTAATTATAAGATCATAATAAATGCACCTCTATAGCTGTCCCTATCTACAACAGCAATGTATACGTAAAATGCACTCAAACTGGGGACTAAGACAAGAGTCTTAGTCAGCCATGTTTAGTTGCAAAAAAAACTTTTTCTGTTTGTAACACTGCTAACTGTCCTGTAGCTGTCATTAGCTAATTAGCTCAGTTAGGGGTTCTGTTGGAGACCGTCTCCGCGACCAATGGAGGCCAGTTTGACGACCACAAATAAATAACATTACCAAGGTGATGTACAATGACTCTGGCCAGGACTCTGACTCCAGGGACAATGAAGACACAGGTATTTTTGGCAGGGACAGGAGGCATCATGCATTTGAGGAGTTTATTAGCAAGTTAATTTCTAAGTACGCATCACCCACTGGGTTTATAAATCTGCAGTTATTTGTATTGGTGAAATTATTTATTCCCGTGGTTTGAACAACCAGACTTGTGTGATGTTCAGTCTCCTTGCTGGTTGTTATTGCATTAGTATTAGTAGCCATAAAAATATATATTTAAATATTTCTAAAATATAAAAAACATGTGATAACTAGTCCACTAATAAAATCTTTAGTTGGGCCCTAAATATACCAAATCTTACATAATGTTGTTTTAATATCTATAGTTCCACTGGAGTATAAAAGGAAAACCAGCAGAAAGAGAAATGGGATGATTGCCGCTGGCAGGGGGCAAAGAGTTAATGCTTTCAAATTTGTTTTTATTCTTTCCTACTGAACAAGCAAAGCTTGTGACATTTTGCGTCTTTTACAAATACATATCACAATTCAATCTTCATTTGGCATAATGGACCAATTTGCTTTTTGTTGACATATGCAACAGTATCTGTATATTCATCAAACCACTGGAAGCTAACTGGATGCTGCATGTGTTCTTTTCATTACTGGGGTGAAGACAAGGATTTGGGTCATTTAACCTCTTTTTCCTTCATGAATTTGAATGAATCTGATAGGATCTTCAGTGAACACGAGATGTACTGCAAGTTATTAATGGTGCAGGAACATACGCTTGGGGAAACTTCTAAATGTAGGAACGTCGGTGTATCTGTAATGACATTTTAAAGGTCGGAGAGTGGTGTACCCTTCCCAAAAGACACAAAAAAAGAATGATGAAAAGATCCTGATATCTCTGCAGGATTTGGTTTAAGGACAATGGGTTCAAGTATCCTGTCAGAAGACAGTGTCTGCATCAAGTATAATATCACATTTTGAAACAGGAAACCTGTCTTCCCATCATACTCTCACCTTTCCTGTAACATCAGCTTATTCTGCTTCTTCCACTGGTCTTTGAAATCAGTGGAAAACTCATGCCAAATGGAGAAGAAAGTGTTGGGAGAGACCTCTTTCTCGCCTGCCTTTGGTTTAACTGAGAAGGACACACTCAACTCCAAGAAGCTGAGGACAGAGAACAAAAACATTACTTCAAGACCAAACTATTACAACATGAGATTACAGAAACCTACACCAAGTGTTGTGAAACATGGCCAGGCTCAGAAAATGTGCAAAATATGAAAGTTAATCTTGGAATAATATGCTTTTTCAGAGATTTAATAGTAGAGCAACCAAAAAAAACCACAAACCAATGATGACTGTGCATTTCAGAAAAGAAACAGTGAACACAAAATGGAATTACTGCCACTAAAGCAGCATAGTCATTCTGTTTCTCTGATGGATTAACATTAGAAATGCTGGAATTCCATAACTACTAGAACTGCCATTAGCAGCCAGTTTGACCATTTGAATGCCATTTGAATTCTTGAATATAAATGATAAATGCCCAATTAAGAGATTAAAGCATTCATTCTGTTGGGATCTTTTAAAACATTAAGTAACACCAATGTAATATGTATTTATCAATATGCATCCCACTCCATATGGTAAACCATAATGACTGCATACATTCATGGCAGTATTTTTCTGTAGTAATAACCATCAGAGATACCATTCAAAAATGTATCTAGATTTATTTATCTAGAATTACTTGTAACAAGATTAGAAATCATTTTATTTTAACATTTATAACAAATTTATTCCTAAAACCAATACTGAAAATAATCATTGCCCATGCGAAAAGCCTGAAAAAGAGCTAATCAAAAACATAAATCAGAGTAGTAGAACCATGCAACAGAAACTAATAATATAAAAGTATGATAATGAAATAATACAACAATATTTCAAGCAGGTGAGTCAATGGATTTTGGTTTGCTACATCTTCTCTTCTTTTTTTTTGTGAAAAATGAAACAAAAAGCTTTATTTTCATGCTTTTTTTAAGCTTCATGCTTTATGCAGTATAACCACATGGCCAGTATAGGTAAAATTCTCGCGTTTTCTTTGCCTTTTGTAAAAATACACACATTTGTGTGTGTGAACACACATACATATACATGTATGTATACAAGCAGTGAATTTATTGCAATTATTGCACAGTCAAAATGACAGTCGTGGGTGTTTTAGTGTTAACTTCCAGGACTACACGCACATACAAAAAGATGTCAAACAAAGACACAAAGACAGATCTAGTAAAAGCAAAGCATGTATATTGCATGAGGATGAGACATGCTAAAGTGTTAAATGTGGTGGCCATTTGCAGTGGATCAATACAGTGGACAGGTTGGGGTCTCTTTGTTTGGAGTGTGCTATAGGAACACATTCCTAGCCAGCAGTAACAGAAGCCTGGAGCCAAGGCTGTCTACTCTCGCTCCGCTTAGATAAACAACGCAGACACCGCACAGGGGGCCTCCCGTCTACTGAAGGCCTGGCATGATGGCCTGCACCTTCCATGTAACTGAAGGAACCAGGAGTCCTAAATATTGACCAAGCAGCAAGATTATGTTTCTTCACCACAGTGAGAACGTATCACTTCAAACTGTATTGGAATGCATTGTCCTGTGATGCCTTTTACTTCACAACTGGGACCACTGTTTTAACGCTTGAGAAAAAAACAGGTGAAATGAAACAGAAATATTTTTCTGGGGTCTTAAAAAAACTTTGTAAGTCTGAAATACTATCTTATCTCAGTTTAGGATGACACTTAGGATTTCTGGTATTACAGATCCATGTTTATTATATATGAATTAGGAAAAAATAGATCATATTTTAGGATATGAAAAAGAAACTGAAGAATAACCTAAGTTAGGATGGCATAAACCCTGTCCTAAATTTAAAATTAAATCATTAAATTACAATTTAATATTATCTACCTAGACGATTCATTTTGAATTTCTTAGATTTGAATCAAATCTTTATCCTAGGATGATACTGGGAAGAAAACACCCCAAAAGCTGGGGTTTCCTCTAATCCAGTTACATAATGCCCGTTTTTTGTCATCCATTATAGCAAACAGCTGTTGTCAAGAACATGGGCAAACTCATAAGCATTCTAAGCACATATACAGGCATGACAGGATGAGTGCAGACTGAAGAATTAAGCTTACAGTTCTAATTAAGCACTACAGCAGAACATTGCTTGCCTTTGATGCTGGTGCCCCTTTCTGCCTCTACAAACTGGGGTTGTACCACTGCCATATACCGTTGCTAATACATTGACTATTGAAAAGTACCTCAAACAGCCCCACTTCAAATAATTTGAACTATCCCTTTAAGCTAAGACAGGACAAGCAGTTAGGATCTTTTCAGTAATGAGGCCCCAGGTGAAGAAGCTCTAGGAAAATGCTGAAAGATAAAGAAAGCTCTTACATCTTCTGAGTGTCTGCCAGCTGCTTCTCTTGTGTTTCCAGTTCAGTTTTGGCTGTAAAGGAGAGTATAAGTAAATACAGGATTAGATTAGGATTAGGACAGATACAGACTTTCCTGTGACATCAGAAAATAAATCTTTCACCCATGATTCAACTTGTATATTAGGAGGATTCCACATGTCACCATTACTTAAATCAACAGTCCTCTTCAAGGTCAGTGCTGTGCCACCAGGTTATTAAGTGTTGGATTGTCCGCCGTTGCACAACTGACAAATGAGCACAGCAGATCGCAAGACAAGTGCTTCTTTGTGCAGAATGGAGACAGATGACTGTGTGCGTGTATGTGTGTAAGAGAGGTGTGAGAGCAAAAGAGAGGCAGGAAGACGGTAAGAAAACCAGGAGAGTTGGACACCATGGTACACATTAGGAGATATTTCCAGCAGGCCACAACATTTATCTCGGTGGGCCATCGGGATCATTTTGACTGCGTTATAAATTATGATATAAGAGAACAGCAGTGAAATGTGACAGCCTCTGTCAGAGAAATGCCGCAGGTTACTACTTATCAAATTTCAGATCCAAGAGCTGATTTTTGAGGCCATTTTCAACTATAACAGAGTAGTAGTAGAGTCAATCCAGCTGTATATTTTTTTTTTCTGGTCTTCATCTTTACTGTGCTGGTGTGCGACAAAAGGTTACACATTAAATTCTCCCAAGACAGCTTCTCCATCCCCTCAAGGCCAATTATCTATAAGCTGCTGCTGCTGCCATAAACTGTCAAATGAGCAGAAATAACCTATGGCCTCCTCATGGCTTTCTGAGACAGATATGACAGTAGATGGGACAGACAATCTTTTCTGGCACAAATGTGTGTTCTGCTCTTATCCCGGGAATATCTGGTTGCTAACGTGTAATTGAAGCCAGAGCCACATCTACAGTAAAGATCTGAGACAAATCCGTTGAGACCAGCGCTATGCTTTATCATTCACAGTGCTAAATCACTCTGTAGCTCACGATTATGTCTCTCCCTGTTGACTGCTCATCAATAAACGATGACAAATTGATGAATACTATGAACGGGGACTGCTAGAAGCGTCTTCATATCAGCACTGTGGTTTGTTCTTTGAGAAAAGATGATGCTCATTATTTACTATAACACCAAGATGGAAGATTCTGCTATGCGTGAAGTTAAATTTTAGCCTGGGAACCAGAAAAATCAGCAGGCTTAAGTTTTATTTGTTCTGGCAGATATGTCTGTATGATGTAGATCATAAACCCTTCAATAGAACATGATTCATTGAAATTGGTTGAGAAATGCAAACTTTATATATATATTTTATCCAGAAAAATGGCAGCTTGCCTGTTTACATGTATTTATTCACAAGCCAGGCCCAGTCCAATATAGTGGCAACATTGATGAAAACAGCAATTTATCACCTGAGTCCTTAACGGTATGTACATACAAAAGCTAACAGCAGATACCTTTTGTTTTGGAGTGATTTAGCCATTTTCCACACATGCAAATGTTCCATCAAAACAAGTCCTGCAAGTAGCTGCAACCTGGGCTTAATGCTGCTCTTGATAACTGTGACTGGCTTAGAGAAACACAAAGAAGCCAGAGTGTTTTTTTCCCCTGTAGCAGAATATAATGTGTCAAGCTGAACCCTTCTCCAAGCAATGCGCCATCTATGTATATATCACATGTATGTCACATTTTCATTGCTCTGATTTGTTTGATTTGTTATGTCTATCCAATCGCTTTCAGAGCCATTTTGGTCTGGGCCCATTGAAAAAATCGAAAATGAACTGAGAGTGGTGATGCCAGGCAAGTAAAGTTTCATTAAATAATGAATATCAATTAAAATAGATAAACTCTGACTTTCCCCTGATGTGGAATAATTATGACTAATGACTGTGTTCTTATCTACTTATATTATTGTGGTGATATGAAGATAATATAAAATTTGTGGGGGAAGATTACTAAACAGATGAACACTGTATTTACAATAAAATTAAAAAAAAACATTTCTAGGAATATTATTTAAAGATGTCAGTTTTGATATCACATCATGTGGTTTAACATGATAAAGATCAACATCTCAATTTAATACAAGATTTTACCATAAAATTGTAGTTTGATGTTGATTTCAACCATATTGGCCCACATGATGTGACATCCAAACCAAACAGTGGAGTTGTAGCTGGTAGAAAAGGAAGGGAGGAGGGAGAGTTTGACATCAGTCTTACTAATCTTCATGTCCATCAGAAACAGATTATCACATGGCCGGTGCTCTCTCGCTAGTCACAGTGACTCCATCAAAGGCCTGCATGCATGAGAATTTGTGAAGCGAGTGGGGAAAATCGAGCTAGACCAAACAGCCGAGCTCCAACAAGTCCGCTCCCACTGTTATTCTGTGGTTAGTTTCATGGTCAGAAAATAAACAAAAGCGGTTTAAACTGTGGAGCCAGAAACAGTTTAACCCCAGGCTTTTTAGAAATTACAGAAATAACAAAAATAAGACATTTGGCTGTTGTTCCTTTTTTCACCGCCGCAGTGGAGGAACCCCAAGAATCCCGTCTGGAGCCTTCTGAGTCACATGTCCATGTTACGGTGCTTACATTCTGCTCTCAGAGGAAAAACCTCGTCATTTGCATCAAAGAGAGAGCTCCCATATTTCTCTCAAACACACAGAGAGAAAGGAAAAGCGAGGGGGAGAGGTGGAAATGGGAGAGATGCTTTCATCTGCAGACTTCCTTTAAAATGGACAGTGAGCATTACCACGGAAGAACATATGCTATATATTATACTCTCATCTGAATACAAAAGCAGTTGGAAGAGAGGCCTGTGAGCCGGGTCCTTCAGAAAGATTGGTCACAGTCAACTGAATGTAGTCGGGGTCAAAGCCAATGCTACATATAGAATGACATTTGGCTTGTTATGTTAAAACAAGCATAACAAACTAAGTCTTACACCTTTGAAGTGGACCATGATACACCAATATTGTTGTACTGTAGATGTCAGATTATGTGGAAAAAAGCATGACTGTATGACATCTGGTGGACATGACGGACAAACACGACTACATTTTCAGTGGATTTAATCGTAACAATATCTAGAACAAAAATGTTGCAGCAGCTGTTAGCCTTTAGAACTTAATGTCTGTCTTTAGCTTGCTCTTGTGGCAAATTTTTAGCCATGCTTGTGGCATAGAACTAGGAATGACAATGTTAGCCTGATGGTCCAGACTGAAATATCTCAGCAACTGCTGGATGGATTGCCATGAAATTTAGGACAGATATCCACGGTTCCCAGAGGATGAATCCTCATGACTTCAGTGATCACTTGATTTTTCATCTAGCGTCTTCAGCAGGTCCAACTATTATATTGGATTGCCATGAAAATTTCTTCAAACATTTATTTTCCCCTAAGGGTGAATATTGGTAATCTACTGACTTCATCCATCATCATTTTAAATATCTAATTTCTATCTAATTTTAGACTTTGATTGAAATACTTGAAAGCTAACATTCCCATCATCCTCAGCTGTTCCATGTACTAAGTGCTAATTAGCAAATGTTATCATGCCAACAACTTAAACTAAGATGCTAAACATGGTAAACAATATATCTGCTAAACATCAGCAAAACAAACAAAAGAGTGGGGGAGTGTCACTGGAATTAGCACCACAACTGGAGCTGGGTACATGAGCAAATGAACCAGGGTCAGCAGCTGACCACGGCCAGACCAGGAAAGAACACAACCTCCAAGACCAACAGAGCCCAGTTTGACAAGAGGGTATACAGAAGAACATATGCTAAATATATTATACTCTCATTTGAATACAAAAGCAGTCTCCAGCACTCTCACTTCAGGGACGATGAAGGCAGGGTGGTTGGGAGAGGCGTGATATGGGACAGGGGCGAGTTTGTATCAAGTCAATTTGGAAGTTATTTATTCCTGTGTTTTGAACAGCAAGACTTGTGTGATGTCATACTGTTACCCCTGTCATTAATAAGTGGCCTGCTCATAATTACAGTTTTGTTTTTACGCATTTCTGTTGTGTAGCATGATGTTAACAGTGTAATATTAGATAAAAGGTAATGACATATAAATGCACAATGATTAGTCAACTAATGGCCTGAACTAACGACTAATAATTGACAAGTAAAATCTTTGGTCTGGGGCAGTCCCTGAAAACACAACTATGCATACAGCTTCATAGAGCAACTAGCACGGTTGTAGACTTAGACATGTTAGAATAAAACAGCAATGAAAGAGGAAGCACTCATCATTTCCAGTCAATTCATCATCATTGTTGTAACAGCCCTCTTTGTAAACACAACACTGCTGAGGTTTATGTGATGCCCTAATAGGAGTGAAGGAAAGATAGAAACTGTGAAGAGGTCAAAGACGTAACAAGGTGTTTTTAATCTCTGTCATTCCTCTGACAGAAAAAGAAAGAAACCTTGTTAGCAGAACGGAGCAGCAGACACAGTGGAAAACTGAAGAAAGACAGGAAGTGAAGAAAAATCTTTAACACCAGGAAAAAAGGATAAATATATGACAAAAACATCACATGATGACGTCAAAAGTACTAAATGAAAGGGATCAGGTGCCGAACAAATCAGTCTTATTCCAGCCTCACAGGCATCCACTGCTGTTCTCTGCAGTCAATTTAACAAGCTGCAAGACAAGTTCACCTTCGGCCATCCTGAATCTTCCTTTGAGGCAGAGCAAGACATACTGTTTCAGAAAGGTAGAGATCCAAGATAAAAGAGCCAGCTACCAAGTGCAGTCATAATCTGTCAGAGCAGATAGGAACAGTTGAAACAATAGCTGTGAGTTATTCAATACACCCTGGAGTAAACACATGTCCCTATGGTAACGACACTCAGTGAACCCGCGTGTGCGTACTGAAGACGTAGAGGATTTAAATCATTCTGATTGATGAGCTGCTTCACATACTCTCACACCACACATGCATTTTAACTTCTTTTTTCCTGACGGTAACACAAATGATCAAATCATTTTAAAAATTTTAAATTTTTTTCATTTTAAATTTTCGTTTAAACAGACTGACCATCACCTGTTTCATCATATTTAAAACATAAGACTGGCTATATTCTACATTTTTCTTACAGATTTATATTTCTTATATTCTTTTCAATTAATCTCACGAGAAGACCAAAACTAACATGCATTAGTCAGATTATACTTTGGACATTTCTTGCCTGAGGTGCTTAGCCTCAAGTCAATAGTTCCCACTGAACACAGTCTTTAAAAAAAAAAGGGTTGCAAACATAAACTTTGATATATATATATATATATACACATATATACATATATATACATATTTGATTGGTTGGTCAATATGCTCTTGTCGAATCAAATTCTCATTGGTCGGAGAGTCAGTGGTGTTACTTTAATAAGGAGAGACGTGCTTCTCAATCCATTACTGTTGACATATGCAGACTTGATGCATTTTATTTTTGAGTGAGGCTATTAACTGAACTTATTGGCTTTAAACTAACTGCCAAAAAAGAATTGGTCAAACTGCAGGAACTCATTTGCTTGGCAACACTAACTTTGATTAGCTACCGGGCAGAGTGACTCAGTGTACTGTGACAGATTTTGGTTAATCTAGAGATAACATGCAGTCTTCCCCCTCCAACCAATTGCTTGGTTGAAGAGTTGTTAGAATTTCAGTAAACAAAGATTTTCTTTGGTTGACTACAGCCCTGCTAATAGGAGTAAACAGTCTAAATAGTGGGGATTCTTTTCAGTAGTGAATTTGTATTTATACGAGCTTACAGTCTGTAAAATACAGTCCAGTGCCCACGTTCAATGTAATGAAGGAACATGTCACCCAGTGCAAAAGGGTGGCTAACTGGTATGTTTTCAACTGATTCTGGACAGCAATGGAGGCCCTGTGGCACAGAGCAATAAGACTTTGGCTTCACAGATAAAACTTGTTGACAAGAAGAAAAAGGCAGAATATCACCAGACTTATCCTTCATTGAGACGGATGAAAGCCTTATCAAACATCATTTTCAACTGATTTGGAAAACAGTCTCACCTTGGTTAAGAAATGTGTCCATCTTGTCCTTAAAGGGTTGCAGGTTCTCTTCAGAAGACAATTTGCAAACTTTCTCCGTCTCAGCTGAGCATGCTGAAACAACAAGAGATGATCATGATGAGAGGGGAAACAGTCTTTCAGAGCACTGATATCTTATCCAGTTGTAATGACCAACTCTCTGGTGGATTTCACCCGGGTTGAGTTTGCTTTGATAAATCTCTGCTGAATTTCTGCTGAATAAGTGTCAGCAAAGACATAATGACCCATAATGACTAACAAGGCACCCCCAGGAATGAGGAAGGCCTGCACTGCGATCCCACGAGAACCTTATCGTCACGCTCTATCTGCAACCCTAACGGATATGCAAACACAGCTCAAGGCCTTAGAGGTGCAGAGGCCATGAGACGCTGAAGGGAACAGGGAGGTCGGTACTGGGCAAGTGGTAATTCATAGACCATATGGTGCTTGAACCAAAAAAGGTACACAGCAAGCTCTCTCCACTGTGTTGCTTGCTGATGTCCTTCGGGCCAGCCAAGGCCATTGCGGCGCCGCCTACCTATCGGAACCCCCCTCTGGGAACTGTCATCGAAGCCCACGTCTGCTAGAGCGCTCAGCTGGCTCTGCTAGGTAATGAAGAGGTCTGCAGGTATAGCATGTGATGATGTATTTATGTACGGTCAGCATGTGCCACTGCCACTGAGGTCGAGGCAGACGCAAGTCCATTTCCCTTGTGAGCAACTCCATCTTTATGAATTGCAAATAATGAACAGCCTAAAGAATCATTATGGCAGAGGAAAAACAATATTTGGCAACTCGGATGAGGCACCTGATTGGTTTAGCAGCAAAGTTACATAAAACATGATAGAGAACAGACCAGGTTTGGGGAATTGTCGACCATTCTGCAAGCACACAAACTCACAAGTACATACTCACACGTGTGCACACATATGTTTGCACAAAAATACACAGTCGTTTTTTTTTTTCACCACCTGTAGGCACTTGAGTCCTTGGAAAGTGTTCTGAGTGCTGAGTGACTTGAGACAGAGTAATGAAAGGGAGTATTTCCCAACTGCCTCGTTCATTAGGACGTTCTGCACTCAACCAATCAGTTCGGCATGTCAAGCATAATCCAATTTCCACAGTTTTCCTGAGGTCTTGATATGCAATAACATAACACATTCATTCTTGTATGTTATTCTTTTTATTTTTTATATGCCTCTTTTATATGTTTACTTTTATATAGTGCACAGTGTATGTTTGTTATGTGTTTAACACCAAAATTAAACAAATGAAATTCCAGAACCAAACAAATATATTGGTCAGATGACACTGCTCCTTAATGACCTCTATTACATATGCATCTTTGTCACAAGTGTTTGGTGAGCACATCAGAGAGATCATTGCAATATCTATATAGTGAAAATAGTGTCAGTCATCAATCATTCTAATATTAATGCATTTTTTATGGAAAGTTGTGTAATAGATAAACAACTGAACAACTGGCTGACAAATGAGTGAAAAGATAAATGAATTACAGAGTCAGAGTCCACAATAAACCAAATCAGTCCATGCATTAATCATTGAGGGCAAAGTGATCACACACAACATGCACAGATGGAGACTTGCATGAATATTCTGACATTTTCTTCACAACAGTCTCATCGTTGTGTGTTGCACGTTTGTGTCTTGCAGGGTGAAGCGATTCAGAGCTTGAGGAGAAACGTCTTCTTCCAGTTCAGTGAATAGCTGATGAACCTTTGATAGTGTGCACAGGTAGTGGAAGTTGCCTGACCTTGCCTTCTTACATTTTGATCTCTATTTCATGAGGACAGTAAAGGCACACCAGGTCCAACAGGAGTCTACATCTGACAAGTCACATCTGCTTCTGGTTAGCTCGTCTGTATGACAAACAGATGCTATCTCTCTGTTGACCCGCCTCTACGATCCACACATGACCATAGCTGGTCAGGTTTGGAAAATTACTTTCCATCGTACTAGGAGATACGTGCATGGATTAATATGGGATTTATTGCTACATACATTTCCATGCAATAATATTTTAAACATGATATGACACCTGCCATAATTCGTTGAACAGTCCAGAGTTTACTACCTGATAAGCTTGTTGTAAATATGCAGTTTAAAGGTTTTGGAGTGTAGATTGACGATCATACCATTGAGGTCTTTCCTCAGCTTGCGCAGATCTCTTTGAAAGTCCTCAAACTTCATCTGAGAGGCCTGGAAGAGGTCTTGGGGCTCAGGCAGAGGGTAGACACACGTCTCTCTGCCAGCATCCTGGTAAAGCACAACACACATTCATGCACAAAAAACACACACACACACCAATGTCAAAGTCAATCTTCTTCAAATGGGAGAGGGCCTCTCTAGTATATACTGTACACACTAGGCAAGATTGAAATAAATGTCTTCAGAGACCTACAAGTACTTATCAGCAGTCCAAACATCTCAGAGGAGATATGGCTGAAACTACAGCAGATAACGACCATTAAAGCGTGGTGCAGAAAATACACTGCAGTTCTCTCTGTCAGAGTTACTACAAGGCCATTATGAGTGCTAGAGCCATGTCATGCAGGTTGATTTTGGCAAGCGGCACTCTACTGAGTTCATCTCATCTGGAGAACCTAATTATTTACACTAGCGCTCCTTTGGATGCTGTGCCAATGAACAGACTGCAGGTTTGAATGAACCCAGACCAAAGCGGAGCAAGAGCGGGACATGAAGAGTGAAAGACAGAAGGAGAATTATAAGAGAGAGCCAGAGGAGGAGAGAGATTTGTTTCTGCCGTAAATGAGGAAAGAAAAAATAAATAATTTGATAAAGGATAAGCCATGGTATCCTCTGGCAAGAGAGGAGATGAAAAGAGAGCTCTGGAAGGATTTCTAAGCAAATCAGACTAAAACAGAAAAGTGATTCAAATAAACAGGAACCAAAACATACCTCATCAAAGTGCCTTAGATAGTAAGCAACAATGTAGGACAAAAGACTCTGGGAGTTATCCTGAAAGAAAGAAAAAAGATCCAAATAAATAAACCAAATTCCCTTTATTTATTAATTTAATCATTTCGGAGCAGGACGTTTTAATTTGTGCGAGGCAAACATGAATAGAGACAGCGGTCATAGAAGTTGGGGATAAATCACGGCATTGGAAGAGCAATACAACAAAACACAACTGTGCTGGGCTGGCTGTCATAACTCAGAGTTGGTGGAAAGTTTGATGTTCTTTATGGATACCTTACTCGGTCCACCACCACAAAAACACAAACCACTGTGTCCTTATATGGCAGTGCCAAGGGCACACTGAGCCCGTTGTGATATTGAATAAGAACAGTAAACAGAATGGCCTCTCCTCTAAATCTGCACAGCTAGTCCTCATGTTTGGCAGCAATAAAGGTCCCTTTCAACTCCTGGACTCGGCCATAGATGGGACAACTGTAACTATGTCAACATTTAGAGTTACCATTTTCCCACACTACCTATTTTCTAGCACAATGTGAATTACAGAATAAAGCTGTGTCTCTGTCAGAGCACATGAACTATATAGGTTTGTCTTTTTTTAAGGGCTATCCTTATCTAAGAATTTTTTTCAGTTGAATCAAATTTTGGTTCTTCAATACGAATATTTGACTATTCTTCCCCTTTTTTTATCAGTTCAGTGTGCAACTCTAAATTCCTATATGAGCCTACATGAATGTTTTACCAGCAGGGCTCAGGTTTTAATATAATTTTTCTTCATTATCTGTGATGTGAAAACATCAGATTTCCACACAGTCAGAGAAAGTAAAAGTTTTCCTGCTCACAGTTTCGGTATAAAATCCCAGCGTACAGTGGAGCATCTCTGTTGTTGTTTCTGTTGAGTTTAAATGAAGCTGACAGTAACAGTTTTGCTGAGAGTGTCTGATGAGTATGGCGAGAGAAATTAAACAGCTTGCTCTTTAAAAAGTGATCTGCTCCATGATGTTGTCAAATACTATAACAAGTGCCTGTCAGTGGCAAAAACGAGCAAGCGTTACCTGCTGTGCATGCTATGCGACCCGTTTCTGTCTCTCTCCTCTGCTTACACTTAGTTTTGTCTTTTGTGGTGACTCTGTAAGGTTTACAGCCTGCCATGCAACTTTTTTTTACCAACCACTCGTTTCACCCCGATCACAACAGATGATTCAAATCTTCAGTCTTTTTAATAGAGATAGTCTATTTGCTTGTGTATAACACCTAACTGAGCGTCTGCTCTTGTAGTGTGAGTGATGTTTGCTTTTACTCTTGTAGCACACAGACTCACACTGCTCTTAACGTCCTTTAGTTTTGGCAGAATGTCCAAGGTGAAGCCGTCGGCCTGCCCTCGAGACCGATTACCTCCGTTCATGAAGTTGCCAAAAGCCAGAACCAGGCCAAGCACCTGCAATACACACTGCCCACTCTGGAGAGTCTGTTACACACACACACACACAAGCACGCACACGCACCCCCCCCACACACAAATGACATAAAGATATAGAGGTTAAATTGTGTGACAGGAAACAAATTAAAATGAGAAGAAGGCCGGTGGCTCACCTTGCATACTCTCTGAAGGATTTCGACTTTGCGGAGGATTGAGGTGATGCATTCATGGAATGTCGACTGAAACAGGATGCAGAACACTCGTTCAGAGAAGTTGGGGATTTGGGATAACTGGAATAGAAACCTGATGAAGGCACAAAATCAGTCACCATGACACCACTGTTTAATGACACAGCTCTTATGTACTAAATTTGGTTCAGAAGGTTGGTTTGGCTCTTACTGTTCAGGCTTGTCCAGTGGCTTGGCATCTTCCTTGTCTTTGGACGATTTAATGTGCTTGTTTATGCCGTCCATCTCATCAGATTGAGCTCTCTGACGAATGAAAATGAATTTGGAAATTTACTGCATTTATGGGCAAGTAACATCTAAATAGTACCTAGAGTGCAGGATACCATAAATATGTATAAATATGTATGAATACTGTCATGAATAACAAGTCTCAAGTGGTGAAGGATTTTGTTTTTACTCAAATCAAAACCTTAACTACGCGTAAGACCAAAACACAGTTGTAAAATATATGCAAAGTCTGGCATCAAGGGCTCAATTTGATCCATTCCTGATGTTTCCTTGATCAAACACATTGGCATTAAACTGGAATTCTGCTTCTCTGGGCTGCTTGTAAGCCAACATACATGTGACACATGTGTGTCCTTGATACGTATATGGTCTGAGGGTATAAAGTATGTGTCCATTATGTACCCACTACTAGCATTGTCATGTTTAGCAAACCACAAAATAAAAATGCAAATGAAACAAAAATCAATTTCACCCTGGTGAAAAACCACTATGTCCGTGAAACAAACATGAAAGAATTTGGATATATCAATGTAAATGGACTGGAAAATGACAAGATGAAGTAGCTTGAAGAAGAATAAATTCTCCTATGCTTTTCTGTAATCACAGTACTATGCTGAAATATATGCCCAAAGGCCAAAACAAAAAAACACAGGAAAAAGCTTCCTGATAGGATGTCAATCAGTAAGCTTGCTTGGATGCATTGTTAAGATTTGGGAGGTGTGCACACCGGCTCTTCTGCAAACCTCTGTTGCCCACAACACCCTTCTTTGTGTCATCAGTGAAGACATTTACTTCCATAGAAGCATAATTCCATCTTTACAATACTTTATAAATTGAGTTTACTAAATGTTTCTTTTATCATTAGGACATCTGAGTCACTAGTCTCACACAAAGCAGATCAAGCACTCAAGTCCCAAGTCCTGAATCAAGTCCCAAGCTCTAAACTTTTAGTTTTGAGTCATAAAGTCATAATGCCCTCTTCACCAAATCTAATGCCTTGTTGACACCCATGTACTTGGCCCTACAAAGCGATTAGGACTTTAGACTTTACCAGGTGCACCTGAATGCTCCAGGAAGTCCCCGTGCCTGTGTGTATTTGTGTGTCACACTCTGACAAACAGCAGAGGAGAGAAACAGCATAGTTTATTATCGGACTATTTTGGTTTACCTGCCAGTGCAGTGAATAGCCTTCCAAAATTTACTCACCACAGGTGATAATTTTGGATCCCATTAGCTGATTCAGGGAATGAAATGATTCATGGATTCACACTTTTTAAACAAAATACTTATTAATAGTTGGGTTAGGGAGAAAATATTCAGTGCTCTGTTTCTAAGTCATAAAGCTCAAGTCCAGGTGAGTTTAATCTAAAGTCATTAAATTTGTGACTTGCAGTCAAAGTTATGTGCTTCGAGTCCACACCTCTTATAGTTAATATAGATAAACCTTAATTTTCTTCTAATGAAGATCCTGTGATATGATCAATAGCACCAGAAACTCATTAAATAAGGTGATGACGTTTTGTCAGTTAGTGTCAAGTTCAAGGATCAAACTTGAACCTAACCTTTTAAGCCAGCATGAACAAGAAGACCTTAAAGTAAAACTTTAACTTTGAATATGTACAATTTCATGAAAACTGGCAAACTCCATCTGTTGATGAAGATCATGCCATGTGATCAAGAGCTCCAAAGCAGTGACTAAGTGGAATTTGAGGTGGGTTTGTTTTGTCAGCTTGGTTCTCTATTACATTTTGTAGACAAACTGTAGCTGAAGCAGAAAAGAATTCTTAAATTGTGCCATTTTGTACTTAAACTCAACCTTATGCCACTCTGTACAGTGTACGTTTGATAAATGTTAAAGAGTTGCCTTTAGCCAGACTACATTCCTGACCATTATCCTGCTGTCAGGCTCTGAACCACATTTTTATACAAGGTGGTATGAAAAAGCAGGCCAGAAATGCCCCTTCGTTTCACAAGAGGCAAAGACAATAGATGTTAATGTGTCTGACGCAGTTGGGCAAAACAATAAAACCATCCCCAGGAAGAGAATGTAAACTTTCTCTCAGTCCCTCCAGAGTCCATAGACCCCCAAAGAGTCTCAGCAGTCTGGTCTGTCTGTTTCTCTCCATCTTTCTCTCTGGGGTTTGGCCTCGGCATGGATCCGTGGAAAACATCAAACACCAGCATCAAACGCACTGAGGGCCCGATTAGTATTCTACACACCGCTGCCTTCTGTCGACGAGGGCAAGCTCTCCTTCGCCTTCTCTCGAGATGTTTTCAAGTGTAAATATATTTAATACAAAGCAGATCCTTTTCAAAGGGCAGCAGCGGAGCCCAGCAGTGTTTGGTGTAATTGGGGACAAGTAGGCATTAGCGTGTGATCTTTGAATTGCTAGGGCATGTTGCAGTGGTTGTTAGCATGAGAAATACAGTCCCATGTGGAATATCAAATGCAAAGGAGAGTAGGATGATATTTTGTGATGCCAGAATCCTAGCGGTAGCCAAGTGGTATTCATTAGCCAGGTTTCTAGTACATGGCTAAACAGAACCAGCCAGAGCTTAATCACTATTTATGTCACTCAATTTTCAATGGAACAACATTTATGAGATTATTTGTACATGCGAGCTGCCAAAGAATAGTGTCCAAATGACAAATTGCATCGTGTAATAAACACGTCAAATGTATTTAGACATCACAAGGCCTCAAAGAGAGCACTATGAGGTGATTATTTGTAGTGTAAAAGTTTGTAGGAGGGACTGTGGCTCTGACTGACCTCCATGACATTTAGCTACTGTCAGCTGAAAGGAGTCTGAACTTCAGACAACCAGTCTGGGCCCAGATTATGGCTTGTGATATTAGAGGGGAGGGAGCGGTGTCCCACTATCACTGTGACCTCTTTAATGGCGGTGGCTTATTGTTCAAAGAACAGGAGTGGCTATAATCCGCAGCGCATAGACTGAGCGACTCTGTCCCTGCCTGTGTGTCAGTGTGTTTCTGTCTGCGTGCATTGCAGTACAGTGTGTGCACATGTGTGGGTCAACATGTTTGTTTGCAAGCATGTTTGTGTGTGAGAGAGAAAAAGAGAGTGAGTGTGTGATCTCGCTCCTAGCACAGTGAGTGAGGGTGTAACCATTAGAAGCCCCTCGCATTCCTCAAGACAGGCTGACTGTGCTGCCAACTGTGGTTTAGGGGGCTGGAGACCCACAGACAGGATGGAGTCTCGCAATACAAAAGAGAAACAATTTGGCTCCTCGACTCAATAACATAGCCTCAGGCCATACGGGGGAGAAGGAGAGCGAGGGAGAGAGGGAGAGGGCTTCAAGTCTCGGGGTGAGTGGAGAGGTTAGAAGACTTTTGATCTTCAGTTATGACACATTGGTTCATAACTACAGCTTGTCTCGAGCCTCAGTCTCATTCCCATGATCAACATTATTAATATGCCTCTGGCAGCCAAAGGTCCAGGCCTCTCCTGTGTAGTTGTGCCAAAAAGCAATTCACAGGAATTTCACAGCATCTTAAAACTGTATTACAGTTGAAATGTGGAAAACATGCCCGTTTTCATGTTCCATTATTTACTGACCTGACTTCGAACGGGTCCTGAACCGTTTCCACTGGGCGAGGGAGGTTTACTATCAGTGAAGGTTGATGAATATGGATTTACTGTATACAAGGAGCCCTTCATAGCCAAAATGGAGACATATTGGAAAGTAGTGATGACAGCTCTGTAACTCTTTTTATGCTAATATTATACGATACAATGCGGTCATTTCACTTGGCAAAGCTTAGTGTAGACTCTTTTTTATGCCTCTACCCCAGCGACCACTATAGCTGGAGGCTTTATGTTTTTGGGTTGTCTGTCCATCTGTCTGTCCCATTCTTGTGAATGCAACATCTCAAGAAAACCTTGACAGAATTTCTTCGAACTTGGCAGTCCACTTGGGCCCAAGGATGAATGGATTAAATCTTGGGTCAAAGGTCAAAGTCACTGTGAGCTCATGTTCATCCCATGCTCATGAACAAAATTTCTCAGGAGTGTCTTGATGAATTTCTACAAACTTGGCCCGAAGGATGAACAAAATTTGGAGGTCAAAGATCAAAGTCACTGTGACTTCACAATACATGTTTTTGACCAGAACACAAGAACATATAGACTTATTATGACAAAATTTCACACAAATGTGAGATAGGATAAAACTAGCAAACACTACAGACTACTGATTGTTCAGAGGAGTGTTGTGTTTTTGAGTATGTAGCTTTAGCAGCCATGAGAGAGAGCGAGTGGCAGACTGACACAGTGACAGTGAAGGAAAGGATGAGCAGTCAAGTTGTTCGGGTTGGCAGTAAATGTACAGTTTAGATTGGAGTTTGTCAGTAAATAAAGGCTGCAGCTTGTCAAGACCGAAACAAAACTGCTGAGTGTGTGTTGTTGAGTGCTATCTGCAGAGGAACAGAAATGAGCTTAGCTGTTTTACACAAGTTTTACATAAATGCTGTCAAAATGCCATATACCTCTGTAAAATGTTAGAAAAGTATGATGGTATGAAAAGTAAATACTGCCCAAACCAAAGCGATAACCTCATTATACATATGAGTCTGAATGGACATAGATGTAAACTGCAACCTGACTTGTTGATGGAGGTATACAATTACAAGGTGGTAATTCTATTGTTTGTTTTATTTAAACCACATATTCAAGAAGAGCTATGTAATACAAATGCAAGAGTTTCTCAACTATCATTTGCTTTGCACATGGGCATTACAAAAGTGAAGTCAATCACATCCAGGGTGAAGAAAACATGTTTACTATGTGAAAGTGCTGGTTCCCGTCCAGGCCAGCAGACAGACCTACACAAGACTGGGACTCTGTCGCCAAACAGCACACATACCAGTACAGTTTGTGGCTCGCCTGTTTGTTTTGGTATCTAACGCACACTTCCTTTAGTTCACCCTCCCAAGTGCAACATGGAATTAAGAGCTCCACATATTTCACAGCGGAGTAACGTCTCTGACTGATGGTACAGAAAATGTTACTTTATGTAGGGGAGACCAGGAGGTGTTGTAACACCCTGGGATAGTTGTAAGATTGTCAATTTCACAAATCAGAAAGTTGTGGTGATGTCATCAATATTGTACACTCCTATTTGCTTTTTCACAGGAGAGGTGGCAAGTCCTTGTGGACAACGTTGTGAATTTTACAACCAAGAAACTGATTTTCAGGTAAGAAAGTAACATTTTTTGATCAAAATAAATTTCTGCATTGCAGTCATTGTATTGTAGAGACGGGGTTTGGTTTACATAACCTAAACTAGCAGTTTCTCTAGTTTGATTTGATGTTTTGCAGTCTGCTACTGTCAAGCCCACATGATAAGACTGTTAGCTACAGTATGTAGCCTGTCTCATTTTTACATCTATCCCAGGAGCAGGGTAGGTCGTAACAATGGAACTCTTTGTATTTGATGTTAACTCACATAATCTGTGATTGTAGTAGACATCTAACTGATTTTTATTTGTAGTAGACGAATATGGGTACTATGTATCAAAGTTTTAAAGACCGAATAATCACTGAGTTACTGATGCTAAAACCAAAAAGTGTTACTACCATCCCCAGTCTCCCCTAATAGACAAACCAATTCAATTTAAAAGTGGGAAAAATCCCACCTACACTGTGTTTAAAACTCAGCTTTTATTAATCTGTGAAAGGTATCTTTTGATGGATAGCAACTGGTGTTTTGTGGTTTACCCTCAGAGAAGTGCCAAATAAAACAACACTAACAGCTGATGAATGACCTTTCTTGCCATTTTGTTGATATCACGGCTTGTTGAGTCCTCTTAGGTTTCATTCTATAATAAAATAATTGCCTGTTATTCATATATGGCATGAAATGACTAACAATAAATCATTCCATTTGTCACAAGCAAACTGCAAAATAATACTTTAACTGCAAACCACAGAGGAAAAGGAAAAAAAAGGTTTTCCCAGACTGAACGCTGCAGTCAAGATCAGCCCAAGCTGTCAGTGGTGTTACTTTGTATAATTATACTGGGTTTGTTGCTCAACACCGTGTATTTATATGATTCTGCATTGGCAGGAAAGTGCAGAAATGTATTTCAGTTTGGGATATTGTCTTTTCATGGTCTATTGATTTTACTGAAACCACTGTCCACATGAGCCTCGGTAATCCTTCCTTCAAAGTCAAAAAATTGGCAAAGTTAAAAAATGTTTGTTGCTGTTGTAACCATAAAAGACATACCTCCAATTCCAAGTAGAGTTACAAAATGTTGTAATACTCACATTTTCATAAAGGGCATGCAGAGTCTCCAGATCAACGACAGTGTTGTCCATATTTAGGACGGCTGCGGATGGAAGGAGGAGAAGGAGAGGATGATATGGTTAATGTGAATGTTAACACTAAAGCCTGTCATGACATTCCCTTGCTACCTTTGAGTAACACCATTAACAAGTCAGAAATCAAACCAGCACAAACAGGCCTCCACTTTCAGACTCTCCAGGCATTTAACATTTTTCTTTGGCTGAAATAACGATCACAAACTTTGGCAGTCTGAGTTTTTTTCTTTGCTGGAGCTGAAGGTGGCATGAAACAAGGACAAAACTTCTCCCTGCACAGCCCACATAAAGCGTCATGTGCCGTATGCTGTGAGTTACATAGATATCAGCTCTCATCATGATAGCATAGCAGGGGCCACAAACTAAAACATAAATACGGAGGTCTTAGAAATCTGTCAAAGGTACAAAGATCTGTGTTTGAACTCCTGTGTTTGAATTCCTGGTGTCGCCTTTTTGTCTCGGCGCGAGGACCTGGCGCCCGTGAGCATTAATCCTTTGAAAGTAAATGTTTAAAGACAAACAGAGCCCGGGGGTCTGCGGTGTTGAGGCTGAGGTGTTGCTGTATGCACAATCACCCAGTGAAGCACTCGACACCTACATATGTATTTCAACGTGCTGTGGGTGTCCAAATTACTCACATTGTTTTGATCTGCTGATTTGCTGTTGAGGTACAGTGGGGGGAGGGTGGTGTCAGAAGGGATAAAGGGACTTTGAGTAATGGATTCAATGCACAACGTTCACTTTGCATTACATCTTATGCTTGGACACTGTATAAGAGTGCACTTCTTTTAAACTTTCCACCAACACAACCTTAAGTTAAAGGCACAGTTCACCCTGTCAAAATCAAGAACAGATAATTTTCCTCTGGCCTGTAGTTCCATTTATCCGTCTAGATTATTTTGGTGCGAGTTGTCGAGTTCTGGAGATATAGAGATATCCAGCCCATTCTTATTCTCAGCTCATCACATACTGACAATTTGTCACCTTGTCACCCTCAGTGGCAACGCATCGGGCTTTTTAAGCGTATCAGTGTAAACCTATCTGTGGCTGCATATGATGCCCCAGGCTTATGAAATACTATAAAGAGGGAGAATGCCCACACATGGAGGAGGTGTGGTACAGTAAATGGATGGCTCAAACAAAGAGCTTTCACCCATAAGTGTGGTGTTCCTGTCCAACATGAGACCGAAATATTATTAAAAATTGTAAGGTATAACATACATGCATTACTTCGTCACTTTCATGTTGCAAGTTGCTCAGTGACGTCACGTGATGTCTCTAACGTAGTTATTGTAATCCTGAACATGGTCTTATCCTGAACTTTTTCTGCCCACACCTAACCAAACTGCAACCGTTTCTCAGCATTAATTACATGTTAAAAAGGCTTTCTGGCAGCATGAGTTACAGTATGTGACAAGTTGGGATGAGAACATGTTGAGAATTCTGCTTTCTCTCAAATATAATGGGAATAGATGGCATCATCTTGTGGTCTTTAAAGCCGTAAACAATACATTTATCAAACCAAACAGCAGTGCCTCTTTGCAAAAGTCATGACCTGGTTACTCAAGATAGTCCACAGACCTTTGTTATGAGCAGTTTCATGTAGGAACTACTGTCTTTCTGCAGAACAATGTAACACAACTACTTTCTTTCTACTGGAAAGAAAAATAGCTCCTACATAAGTCAGCAGCTTGCACCAAAACAATCTAGATGGATAAAAAGTAGGGTTGGTACCGCTTAAAAAATATTGATACCAGTACCAGTACTCTGAAAGTGATACCAATACCAACAGAGAGCAGAGAGATAGCTTTTTTGTAGGTTCTTCTTCATGAAGAATGCTTGTGGTGATTGGTAGCAAGCCAAAACCAAATAAAAAGTTTTTTTTTTCTAGATCTGAGTACCAAAAGATTTGATTGCTAGTATCATTTGACTGGAGACGCTTTTATACTACTTGGTACTGGGATATTTCAATTTATACCTTAAGGTATTGAGTACCAATACCCGGCCTGACTAAATAGCACTACAGGTAAGAGGAAAATATGTATTTTAGATTTTGGAGTGAACTGTCCCTTTCAGACACAAGAATGACAAAGTTCAAGAGAAAAACAAAATAATCGAAAGTACAAGCATTTGGAAAAAAAAACGCTGAGTGACTGCTGTTCTGCTCCAGTCAGTTCTGTCTCATGTTTTTAGCTTTGATATAGCTTTATCTCACTTTATGTTACATAAATTACTTTATGTAATCCTGCAGACTTTTTAATCTTCTCATTCTTGTGCCATAAGGGCAAATCCAGTCCTTCGTTCCAAGTTCTTTGCTGTCACTCTCTAACCTCTTCACACTCTCTCCTCTTACGAAGCCACCACAGAAATAACTTCCTCGTCTCTGACTCTCCCCTTTTCTGTTTCTCGCACTTCTCTTGTAACCATTTGGTTTTCATTACTATCTGAACCAGAGTCTGGCTTTCTGGTTTGATTGGAGACGGGTTTTAAAAGACGTGGGAGAAAACCGTATCATCGCTCTGACACAGACCTCTTATGACCAAAAGCCAGACCCATCTGCCTGGGTCTACCCTGACTACCACATTCAACCCCAGCGTGGCGCCGGCAACCACCATCTAATACTGTGACTGGCGCTCCAGAGCCTCACAGGAAGCAGACACCGCATGGAAGTGTCCTATGAAACATGCAGAGTGTCGGCCAAGTCTGACAACAAACAACAACAGCTGTGAGGAAAAGAAAAATGTGTTGACTTCTCACTGAGCAACACGAACGTCATAAAACAGACACCATCTAAATCAATGATTCAGAGGTTGTTTTTCTTTAAGTGAGAGGTATCCAAGTGATGAGGGCTTTGCTAGTCACAGCCTTCATCACGGAATGAAGAGGAAATGAAACAATGATTCACTACACCAAAAGGGACAATTACAAGATTTGCCGAATTAATCTTTTGCTTTTGTAAACAAACTGTCCTTCAATTCTTTAATCATCTTAAATCTCTAACAGCACATGAGATCAGTTCAGGCATAGGGAAACAATAGCATTACTAATGATAAGTCTTGCTGGGGTTTGTTCTTTATAATAAAATAATGAGTAATAAGGATATGATTATTCACGCCTAATAATCATTAAATTGAATGCATGACTAAGTAATTAAAAAACACTTTCATGGGTTATTTTGTTTGTGCAAGGGAGTAGGCATGTCACAGTTACGGGAACAAGTACAACCACAGTTCCAGAAAAGTTGGGACATTGGGTAGAATGTAAATAAAAGCAGAATGCAATGACTTTCTAATCCTATTTGACCTACAAAGACAAGATATTTAATGCTCAATTAAATTAACTTTATTGTTTTTTGTTAATATGCAGTCATTCTGAATTCCAAAAGATGTAGTCCTGGGGCACATTTACTACTCTGATATATCACTTTTTCTTTTAACAACACACAGTAAGTGTTTGGAAACCGAGGACACTAACGGTTGAAGTTTCTAAAAAGAAAATCATTCCCATTCTTGTTTAATATACAACTTCAGTTGCTGAGCATTTCATTGTTGTATTTTTTGCTTCATAATGCATCACACATTTTCAGTGGGAGACAGGTCTGAACTGCAGGCAGGCCAGTGTAGTACCCAACCTCTTGTACCACAAAGCCAAACTGTTGTAAGAAATGCAGAATGTGTCATGGCGCTGTCTAGTTGAAGTAAGCAGGGGTGTCTTGGAAAAAGACGTTGTCTGCATGGCAGCATATGTTGCTCCAAAATCTGTACGTACCTTTCAGCATTAAAAGGGGCCTTCACAGATGTGACAGTTAGCCATGATGCCACGAGCACTAATACACCCAATCACAGATGTTGGATTTTGAAGTTAGTGCTGGTAACAATCTGGATCATCCTTCTCTTTAGCACAGATGTCACAATGGTCTCAGGCACTCATGGTTTTCACTCTTGCACCTACATGCAGAGATTTCTCCTGATTCTCTGAATTTTTTATATTAATTATATTCTTTATGTATGTTGTGCTTTATTTTACAGTACACTAATAACGCAGCAAGCCATACTTTGCATCATAGCACAAAAACAATAATTAATATTATGCTCTTTATTAGGCTGTATGACACTCATTATTAGACCCTTATACAAAAGTTATTATTTGCCACAGTTAGACCCTTAGAGGCCAATAGGAACACATTATAAAAGAAGTGTGCTGTAAACTAAAGTGAAATCATATATCTGCCACTTCCCCCTTAAAAACCAAGAACAAGATCTACCAGAAAGATCTTGTCTGTGGGTGACTGCACAGACTTACTGTAATACTGTAGGCCAGGGGTCAGCAAGCTTCACTCTCAAAGGACCCATTTTCGGACAAAAGAAGTCTTTCTGGAACCAAAACAATTAAATTCTCTCTAAACTTTTCTTGTTTGGGATTTGGTAGCCATAACTAGCCCAGGGAGACTTAAGACGAGCCACCAGAAGCAAAATTTTTAGATAAAGGTGTGGAGCTGTTGACGCAGGCTATGATGCAAATTTCATCTGATGAAATATTAAACTTTATTTTACAATTGGAGAAATAAATAAAGGCCCTTTAGGCCTACAAAATAATAAATGAAAATGAAAAAAAAAATTGTTAGTAAATTTTTCTCAAAGCCATTGGAAGCCACTGGAAAATGGCTAAAGATTTGCAGGTTGCAGACCCCTGATGTAGGCAGATAATGTGATTTGATTTGATTTGATTTCAAATAAGTATTCATTGGTCTTGGTTACTCTGCCAATTATATGGGCCCATCCAAAGAAGGTGTGTCTCAAGTCACAGATATGTGCTTTCACTTTAGATAACACCAAAGGTCTGTTGTAATGTGTTCCTAATTACCCTCTAATAATGTCCAATAAGGGAAAATAAAGGGTCTAATAAAAAACATTATTTCTAATAATGTCTAATTTGATACAAGTACAGCTTGTAACATCTTATTAGTGGAAATAAAGTGTGACCGAGGCATCTTCTCTCTGATCTTACTCTCCATGATATACTGAAGTTTCCAATCAGTGCTAATTATGTACTATGGTAAAAACTGTCCTAACATAGGAGATGAATGACAGTGCTGATGAGAGTGGCCCTCGCTTGCCCTTCCACTCTGACCTGAGATGGATGCACCAAAGACTGACATGAAGGCCAGAAACATAGAAGAGGGGAAATTCAGTCCAGGAGATGCAGAGTAACAGTTTATTGCTACAAGTGTACAATATGTACCAGTGATGGTTGCTGTGGTACACATTTATTCTAATGTAACCTACTCAGTTGCCATGCATGTTGAGATAAAGATTTGAAGCTGTAATAAAGGCTCTGCTGTCGGAGGACTGAATAGGACGTGGAGACGAGGAGGAGTGTTTAGACACATGGATGAGCGAAGACTGGAGAGCAATCAGAGAGTAACTAAAACAGGAAAACAGTCTGTTCCCATCAACATCTCCTGAATGACTTCACTTTAACAAAGCCGTTTAGACAAGATGGTGACAAGTCATCAGAGAAAGACAGAGAGCGGCGGAAGAACAAGATGTGGATGTTAGATGGGGAGAGATTATGCAAAATGAGAGCAAAGAAAAACAGACGGGAAGAGAGCAACAAAGGAAAAACATTTCAGATATGCCTTGACAAAAGCTAACTACTAGGGGGGAGGCTGAAACTTTGGCAATGACCTCAGCCAATATTCAATCTTACTCACGTCTCAGTAGAGAACAACATGTATTCTATGAACTGAGATAGCAGCACTCCAAAAACAAAGTAAACAATCTCAGTACTACGGCCACTTTTTTAATTTTGTAGGGAGAAATTGTTCCAAAAGATGTTATAGAGTGCAAGAGAGGGATCTGATATCAGTGTTCAGAGTTTGTTATGTTTCTTAATGAAAAGTGTCTAGTATTTATTGTCAGTTGCTGCCTCCCCTACAGAGCTGGTGATGGCTGCTTATTCAAACAAAAAGAGGAAGAATCCACCTTTGTCTGTTTACTTAAACATGTTAGCACAAAAAATACAATGGAGAGCCCTTCTCCCAGTTCATAGGCAGGTGTGACTTATCAAACCACCCAATTCACTCAAAGGAACGCTCAGATGAAAGTGCATCTGTCTTGCATTTGATGCGAAATCTGATGTTGGTAATGGTGAAAGTTTATACTGCAGCACTGGATGTAAGTTTACTTGATACACATACCCTGAAACTAACAATATAGTTACATGAGAAAAAGACATGGTGAAACTACAAGGAAGTGATGTGCCTGGCAACACTGTGTAACTTTGATTAGCACCCATTTAAGTGAACAGGTAGAGTGCACTGTGGGTAATTTAGTTAATCTAGAGGTAAGTTTTTTTTTTTTCCAGACCAATTGATTGGTTAGACAGTGAGTAGAAGCTGACCAAGATTTTATTTTCCTGACTACAGCCCTACTGTTTTGAACTAAATGCTTACATCACCATGCTAACATACTCACAGTGACTGTGCAGAAATGCTGTCAGCTTAACTCAGTTAATCAGTCAGTGTGACGCTGCTGTATGTAAATTGACTTGGTTGACATTAATGTAAAGGCATAGCTTTGTGTAAAAAAGAAATGGTCAAACTGCAGGAATTCATGTGCTTGTCAGCATTGTGTAACTTTGATTAGCACCATTTCAGCTACCAGGTCACTCAGTGTAGCTGACATAATCGGGATACAAAATAAGGTAACTGACTAATTAAAAATGAGAATTACTTAGCAAGATTACAATTTTAAAATACATGCTATGTGATGATGTACTGCACACATGGTGCACACATTATATCTCACATTATTTTGTCTTTTAACCAGAAAGAGGAACAACATCAGTGACAGTTCTGCCTTTAGCTTTGAAAATCAAAATATTCTGGGACTGTGGGTGGGATGGTGTGCGTGTAAAAACTACTTTAAGTACATTTACATGCGTGTAATTACTGCTGTTAATCTACATGTGCATTTGCCCATAACCCAGGAAGGAATAACCAGACAAACAATAAATCTAACAATCATAAAACATTACATCAGGCTAAACAATTTCACCATTGTGGGCACTGAGGTGATTCCAAAAGTAACTAAAAGTAATCAAGTTACATTGCTTTAATATTGTGATACTAGGATGAGGTTACTGATTACATTTATTTAGGTTAATGATTCCATTTTTACATTAAAACTTAATAAGTTACTACAATTTTAAAGTCACCCTCCAAATCCTGGAGATAATGTACAGTTTTTTCCCCACAGACCAATAAGTTGTTTGCAGTGTGAGTAGAGAGTGATTGTTTGGTTGACTACAGCCTTAAAACAATACTCCTGAGTTTAGCCATTTAGTATACAACAGGTGTGCCTTTCTGTTGTAGAAAATACAGATAATTTGAGTCAAAAGAGCATTATGTAAAGTAAGGCATTATTCACTGATAAATCTACTGTACTTACAGATCTATGTACCATATTTCCCCTTCCACAATGACTAATCCAGCATGCACTTCCAATATAACCTGCATAATGTGGTAACATGCAGGTCAAAACAACAACACTTTCTACAGACACATTCACACATTGTGTTATTTTACTGTACCCTGCGTCACATTTTCTCAAACATCTGTAGGAAGATGAGTTCATATAGGACAAGATAATAACACTCACCATTCTGGATGTCTTTCATATCAAGATGAATGCTGGACATGAGAATACCCACAGCCTGCGAACGCTTGTTGCTCAAGAGCTTCACCACCTGAGAATTGATGAGACAAAGAGATGTGAGCTGTAGAGTTTTACAAGGCCAAGGAGAACAGGGATATTAATACTCCAAATAGCATGACATAAACACACACAGACATACACATGCAGACATTTAATAATGACTGGAACAAAAGACAGGAACATCACTCTCCTTTGTCTGTTTACATCTGTGGGAGGAAAACTTAATACTATTCAACCGCAAACATTAGCAAAATTATAATGCTGTCTAGTTGAATTATGATGATTAACAATTTCTCCTTTTCCCCCAAATTTCCACATCCATCATCTTTCAGTCATGCAAATAAAACCTTTTAGAAAACAAGAGACTGATTAAACATACAGAGGATCTCTGTGGTTTTGTTTATATTACATTTTAGAAAATTGCACAAAGCAAAGAGAGGACTACAATAACTTCTAGTCAAAACCATTGTGTCCCAGGATCGTATCTGATCCAATATTAACAAACGTTGGTCGACTTCTCCAACAGCCAGGAGTTGAATATCAAGCCTATGTTGTTGTTATGCATGAAAAACTGCATCCAAGGGGGCCATTATGAACCGCAGCTCGCCTGAGTAAGCAGAAGTGTGCACCGGGTAGCAAAGTGGTGAAGGGACAGGACAGGAAACCCGTCGCCTACTGTGATCCAGACAGAACGCTTCCATCTAAACCAGATCACACAAACCACAGGCCTCTCAAACACACAGGAAGTTATATCACCAGGCCCCAACTGTCTCCGTTTTCCCAGCTCGACCACAGCTTCAGGGGACAGGCCATTTGAGATATGATGCCAAACGGCTTCCACAGTGAGCCTGTGATAGCAAGTGTAGGGTAGCCGCTTCATGGCAGTAAAAAAAAATACATCATTCGTCATGTTTTATCAGCTGACCCCAACTCTCCCAAACGAACAAACACGTTCAACTTACACAAAACAGAGTTCAGCGGTGTAGTAACCATAGCCGGGTTGCCTGATATTACAGAGGATCATTTTACCACTTCTTATATAAATGTAAAATGAAAATTCCCTTGCAGTGTATCAGTAGTATCCTTTCATAATGAAACACAGCTGGATCCATGAAGCACTATAATTACTGAAATTATTTTCGTGATGAACATATTCAGGACAACAAAACAGCCCCGAAAATTTCATCTAATATGCTGTCTTTCAACAGTTTTATGAGATCCATGTGTTTAAGTTTTTGGTTTAAAGAAATCCTTTTAGTCACATTAACTATATGTTGATCCATTTATCATTTCGGGGTTGGCCAATATGGACTTTTATCAGTTCAGTACAGCTCTGGTTCACATGTAAGGAACAACTCCCTAAGGTATAAGTTCACTCAAAATGAGAAAAGGAGACCTGAAAATTAAATGGCGCACAAGTTTTGAGCTGAACAAAAAGTGATTATTAATTGTAATCTGATCTCTTTGTCATTAAACATTGGGATCAAGCACCAAGTTCAACTAAACCCACTAATAAGAATTATCCTGACCGAAAGGATGCTCATCCTGACAGTTTGACAGTCTGAACTGAGCAGGACCTGCAGAATCCATGTATTTATCATAAACTGATGTCTGTGACCCACAGGTGTCTGAAAAGCCATTATGAAGTTGTTAAGGTGAGGCCACACTGGCTGCATGTTCCTGTGTGTAACGGCTACCTTACTGGACTGCTGCAGCTTGCAGACCTGTGGTGTCCACACAGACAACATTTCTGCTGTGGCACTGCTCATGCCAGCTCTGTCTTTCTACATTAAGTCAGCAGCAGAGCTCTGAAGAGAAAAGTGTTGTCACCAGAAAGCAGTGTGATTTTTTTTTCTCCATCCTTCAGTGGGAGGGGGAGGGTAGGGAGAAAGAGAGGGCGGGATAAAGGGAAAAAGAGAGTGCACTGGAAAAATACTGCCCTGCACCCATTTTTTTCATATCTGTGACATATTCTTCAGATATAGACATTGAAACTAAACTAAAAGGTGTCATGTTGCTAGTTTGATGTTGATATGACATCAATAGATCACTTTCACTGTGTATTTTTGCTGAGTGAGTGTGCAATGAGTGTGCACCTACTTTAATTTGATTAATCATTATAGTAATTTTTTCAAGTACAATTGCAAAACAGCAACAAGTTAGGATTTGTAGCTTTTTTAGTCTTTGGTGATCGCAAAATAACATACACAACATACATAACATTGATGAATTGAGAAACTAATCACTGCATTAAGTTGTAAAATAAATAAATAAAAGTAATCAGTTGCAGCCTTCCAGTTATTTATATTCTTCCCTAACCTGCTTATAAGAAACCGTCATTCATGTGTGATCGAAAACTTTAAGCTGTGAGGAGCTTAGGACTTAAGCTGCACATTAGCATTCATTTGATCAGAAGTGAAAACACACTTTGCATCTCAAAAATCAAACACTACTCAAAATACTGCTGGATGAACCCCAAGTGCCAAGAAAGAAAAGCCCCAAAATCTTCCATCTTGAACAAATGCAAGTCATGTAATTTAGCACCATAATTCTACAACTATATTCCAACTATACATGAAAAAGGCAGTAAAACAGCTCCTCTTTTAAACCTCTCTGCAGACAGACAGGTCAACACATGACACTGGGTGTCAGTGGCAGTATTTCTTCACATCGGTAACTGATGTCAGCCGAGGCCTTTAAACTTGCCGGGTGCTGACGTCAAAGCTGCTCTCTAGTGGTAGTTCTAGAGAAGATGCTTGTCCCCTCTCATCAGCAGAACAGTTGAATTCACAACACCCTGGGGGATGGGAATAGCTGCAAGTAGTAGGAGATGGGATTAATCGTTTTGAGGCCTGGGGCCGCTCCTCATGAGCTGAAAATGTCAAAGGTTGGCTTCAAATTGAGGTCACTCACAGTTCTACGTACTGCATTTATTTATTCTTCTGATATTGACTTCAGCATCATGCAGTGATGACCGAAGGAATTTAACCCACATCCACTTCAATTAGTCTCTTGTCTCAATTTAGCAATACAACCACAACATGAGCAACTTCATGATGTGGTGGCAGACTTATTCGGAGTCCCATCAATCAGAACATCACAGCAAAGAAAGTCTGTTTCAATAGAGAAGAACACACTCGTTCTGATAGTTCCCCGTCTCCCTGCCCTGTGTCGTCTCCTATATCTAGACCAGCAGGTGCAGTGCTGCTCTGTGCAGAAGTGAATTCCCCCATTGCGTCTCTCAGGTGTGGAAGAATTCATCTGACAGCTACTGAAGTGTCAGCATGCTTGATGACTACGGTGACTATTTTTGAAGTGTGTTTGAAAAGGAATTCCAGTATGAGGAGTGTAGTTTTCTCGTGAAGGGCAAACTTGCTTAGCTTATCTACTGTTTCCCACTGCTGTTTGACTTGTGCTCTGTTGGATCACAACTGCAAGGTGAGTTTTTCCTCTCCTATCCTATACATATGGGGCTTTAACTTCAAAGTTACTTTGTGATGTGTGCGTACTCCTCATAAAACTTAAAAGAAGCTCATGCTTGTGGTTGATGTACAGGCACATGCTTCATTTTTTTTTTTATACAGGACTCTCTGGACTCCTCACAGCACTTATTCCACAGCACTGAGCAGTGAAGGCATACTATACAGGATTTCCTTTAAAAATAAAAGGATACACATATAAATAATATAAAAATAATCCCCCTAAATCATCACTTAAAAGCAACTGTCTATATATGCAGAGATCTTGTCCTCTGCCTGTAATTAATGGGATAGTTCGATGTATGTATGAGGTACTGATTCATAGCCGGCGCATTAACTAGTCAGTGGCCCACTCAGTTTGGAGAAGGAGAGAGGGGCCCCAGCACAGAAGCATTTTAGCCACATAAAAAAGGTCCAATATCCATTTAAATGTGTGCTGTATAATAATCGCTGCCTTCAGACAGTATTTCTGACAGAAAACTGCTGTTATAAAAGCAAAAATATTACTCTCTCCAAACCTACCAGACTCCTTTGGCAAAAACTGTAACCTCACAGAACACGGGTGCCTCGATCAATTAGTTGTTTTAGTTATTGTGTGACTCTGAACTAACCCTTTAAAATCATGATAAAGTCGTACAATGACACAAACAAACTAACCAATCATGGCTGCAGCAGACCAGCTTCTCCTGTGTTCTGGGAGGTAAAATTAAAGAGAAAAAGAGCTGGAGGCCAACAAAATAAAGACCAACATTGCTCCATTGGACAATAAAGTGCGATGAAAGGTCCATCAGCTGCTCCACACCCGGCATGGAAGTTTTGACAGAAGTTATGTAATGTGGCTTTAGAAACCACTCAAGTAGACCTACATTATTATTATTTTCATTATGTTAAGGCTAGAGAGTTCAAGCATCGTTCACTAGTCAAACTTTCATTCAACTGGAACTTTTTTTGGAGAAGGCTTTATATTTTGGCGTTAATTCATCACTTCCCATAAACTTAAAAGATTTCCCCCCAATGTCAGTGCCTGAGAGCAACATTTCATCTCAGCAAAAACTTCTGGATGATTCCACTGGGTCTCAATTAGAAGAGTGAAACTTTCTTCCCCGGTGCAACATTATTTGTGATTTAGACACACAATTTAAGAAAATAGTACTTCAACATAAACATGTTGACTAGAGCAGCTTTAGACTGTGAATCAAATGTTTGACTTGCAGATTGATGGAGTGACATAAAGGGCATTTGGGGAGGCAAACAGTCTGACTATTAAACAAAGTCGTACAAAAAGCACAATGGGAGGAACCACATCACGAAATACAGCTCCCAGGCTTCTCCCTCCCTCCCTTTTTTCCTCCACTCTCTCCCCTCTCCCTCTCTGAACAGTCATCACCGTCGTGAGGTTTCCTCACCGCACGCGAGACGTTGGCTCGGTGCCACTGGATGGTCACGGGGGAGTCGGGTGGGAGCCAGAGCTCACACCACATAATAACTGTCTGGCTGTAGCAGTTCCTCCTGTCACTCAAAGCAACCCGGCGCGCAGAGAAATGGAAAGGGACGGGGCACCAGAGGAGTGAGAGTGACGATGGGAAAAGCCCTGAAGAGTGCCTTATTTGGCAACCCAGGGCGACATACGCACAGATTTTCATATATAAACAAATCAGCACAGATGTACAAACCCCGATTCCAAAAAAATAAATTAGGATGCTGTGTCAAACAAAAATAAAAGCATAATGAAATGGTCTGCATACTTTTTGACCTACATTCAATTGAATACAGAACAAAGATATTAATTTTCAACAGATTACCTTTATTGTTTTTTCTAAATATACACTCATCCTGAGTTTGATGCCTACAACACGCTCCAGAAGAGTTTGGACCGGGACATGTTTACTACTGCGTTACATCACCTTTTCTTTTAACAACACTCAGACAGGTCTGGACTGCAGGCGGGCCAGTCTAGTACCCGAGCTCGTTTACTATGAAGCTGTTGTAACACATGCAGAATGTAGCTTGGTATTGTTTTGGCTCAAATAAGCAGGGACGTCTCTGAGTACATATTGTCTGTATATCTTGCTCCAAAACCTTCCCTTGTCTTCACTTGCAATTGTAAATGCTCTGATGAAATGATTTGTGTTGCTGAGCACTTATAGTAATATCCTGAATACAATCATGTTGGTTTTCAATGCAGTGCCGCCTGAGGGGTCAAAGGTCATAGGCATTCAATGTTGCTTTTTGTTGCTTTTCATTCCCTATCATGTTAACAATCAAACTGTTCACCTGTTTACGAGCTTTTTTGTTTTTTTAACATTCCACAACTTTCCCAGTCTTTCCTAACTGCTCATGTCCCAACTTTTCTGAATCATGTTGCAGGAAACAAATTCAGAATTAAAGTATATTTACAAATAACAATTAAGTTTATCAGTTTGAGCATTAAATGTCTTGCCTTTATACTGTATTCAATTGAATAAAAGTCAAAAAGGATTTGCAAGTCATTGCATTCTGTATTTATTAACATTGTGTACAGCATCCCAACTATTTTGGAATTGGGGTTTGTAGTATAATGTATATATACTGTATATTATAGATTGATAAAGAGGCACAGAATCATAAAACATACTATACCTGTTTTGCTTTTGACTTGCTGATTGTGTCTGAAAGTGGCTTTTTCTTCTCCTTTACAGCACTTTTGGAGAATAGTTCCACAAAGTCTTCAAAGTCTACAGTCGGTTCCTCGATTTTCTCCCAGACCAATGACTCAATGGATCTAAAGATAGGAGGAGGGGGAATTATTTACAGTGCAAGCAGACAAGTTTTAATCTGCCATGCATTGTTTGAAAAAGAACCTCAAAGTCCACTTTATAGTATAACTCCTGTTCTTGTTTCACCACAAAAGGCATTTTTGACATTTCTAGATCGTCTTCTGCTGTTTTACGAGTACCCATTTGTCATCTTTTGCAGAGTGAAAAGTTATACACTTGTCAAACCAGTCAGCCAAGAAATTACATTTAGAATTCATTATCAAGTTCCTCACTTGCATGTAAATCAAGTAGTCTATTTCTAGACGCGTACTCAGCTACAATTTTCCAAGCCTTATTAAGGAAAGGAAACGTGGTTCAAGTCAATTCACTGCTGACCACAATGCCTGGACTGCATCACTTTCATTTTCCACAAGGTTAGCATCTCCATTGCCGTCACAGCGCGTGGTCGATCTTTATCTTAAGTGGACAAGCTTCCTCTCAATTCTCTACTGTTCAGAGAATACCTTTGTGCAAATGATCCACATCTATCTTCACTTTATATCCTTACTTTTTAGCATGCAGCTGGATGCGTGTCCAGTAGAGGGGCTTCATTGGCTTGGGGGGCTCGATCACAGCCTTGGCAGGGGCAGCTTCCTGGACCATCATGGAGGGCATGGGGCCTGGTGGTGGTGGAGGCCCAAAGCCTGGGGGTGGAGGAGGAGGAGGGGGACCCATTCCTGGCGGAGGGGGTGGTGGAGGAGGGCCCATGCCCGGCGGTGGAGGAGGTGGGGGTGGAGGTCCGAAACCGGGCGGGGGAGGAGGTGGTGGCGGTCCAAAACCTGGTGGTGGAGGGGGAGGGGGAGGCGGTGGTGGACAAGGTCCAAGCCCAGGTAGAGGTGGTGGTGGAGGAGGAGCTACACCTCCTGGTAAAGGTGGAGGTGGTGGTGGTGGAGGTGGGGGCATACCTCCAGAGACTGGAGGCGGTGGGGGCGGTGGGGGTGGTGGAGGCGGGGGAGTCGGATGGGCGCTGCTCTGTTGCCTCTGCTGGCACGTGTTGCAGACAAAGCTTTCAGTAGTTTTGGGGATGGAGGATGAAACAGAGGGCGACATGCTGCCTGATCCTCCGTTGAAAGGCACGTCAAACTTAATGCTCTCCTCCACAGGCGAGGTCTGGACAGACACCTCCTGGCTCATCTTCCCCAGTCTTCCTCCTCTCATCTGTGAGGCCTTGTGGTGAGCAGTGCCCACAGTTCCCACATTATCCCAGCTGCCCTTTGCCAAGGAGGCCTGCTGGCCCTGCAACACAGCGATCTTAATCCGCAGGTCATCAATGGTCCTCTCCAGCTGAGGGATGAGACAGCTTTCATCCTCTGAGGACGACTGACCTGACTTCAACCTGCTTTCTGTCTGTCAACAAACACACACACACACACAAAAATTTCAAATAACATGCAACTGCAATTAAGGTTTGCAAATACAAACTGTAGAAAATCCAACCCATGAGTTTGTGTTTCATGCTTTTCCTATAAACCCCAATTCCAAAAAAGTTGGAACACTGTGTAAAAGGTAAATAAAAACATAATACGATGATTTGCCAATCCCTTTCTTTCTATATTCAGTTGAATAAAGTACAAAGACAAAATATTCTGCACATACAAGTTAAGACTCTACCATGCAAAGCAAAATTCAACATTATCCACGAACGCTGGTTACTTCTGTAGACCCGAGCTCATCTGCCATGAGTGGAAAAGCCTGCTGTGGTCTGAAGTGTCCACATTTCAAATTGTTTTTGGAAATCATGGATGTTGTGTCCTCTGGGCTAAGGAGGAAAAGGACTGCCAGATTGATACCATGGCAAAGTTCAAAAGCCAGCATCTGCAATGATATGGGGGTGTGGGGGTGTGTTAGTGCCCATGGCATCATGGGTTACTTGCACATGTGTGGAGGTTCCATTAATGCTGAAAGGTACATACAGGTTTTGAAGCAACATATGCTGCCATCCAGGCAACGTCTTTTTCAGCAAGACACATTCTGCAAGTGTTACAGCAGAGAAAACAAGAAAACAAAAGCAAACAAATAAACAAACAAAAAACCCATCAGAGTGGCTTAGAGGTAAAAGAGTTCAAGTGCTAGGCTGGCCGGCCTGCAGTCCAGACCTGTCTCCCATTGAAAATGTGTGGTGCATTATGAAGCACAAAACACAACAACAGAGACCGCAGACTGTGGAGCATCTGAAGAAGTATATAAGCAAAAAAAGGAAAAGAATTTCATTTTTAAAACTTGAGCAGTTGGTGTCCTCAGTTTGCAAATGCTTACCTCAGTAAGCATTTTTCAGCATGATGTTAAAATAAAAGGTGATGTAACACACTTTTTTGTATTGTACTGTATTCGATTTAATATAGTATGTCAAAAAGGATTTGAAAATAATTGCATTATGTTTTTATTTATGTTTTGCACAGTCCAACCTTCTTTAGAACTGGGGTTTGTACATGAAACGTTTTAAAGCAGGTTGTTGAGCCTATCTTGAAAAGCAGACATAAAATTTGCTGCTAAATCTTGGGACATGTTATCATTCAATAAATTATGCACTATGAACAGCAAAACACCCACAACTGAGGGAGCTTAGTGACAGAGCTATGCGCTAAAGAAGGGTCAAAAAAGTCCATTATGTCTAGACTCCATCAGACCTCTGGCTCCAGACTGGTTAGAGCAGGGATGAGGGGATACCGAGAGATTTGACCCCAGAGACAGTGAGTCTCGTTGGGCCTCACATGGGGAGGGTCTGTGTCTGCTAGTACAACATTCCCCAGTTGTGGTCACATCATTGAATCTTAAGGAGAATGTTCCGTCAGTATGACTTTCCTAATTTATTAACTCCTCTAGGAAACAGGGAGGTTCACTGTGATCATGTAGCAAGTCTTTCAGGACAAGCCTGACCTCTGGTGGACGAAGAACAATTCACAGCTGATGAGTTTATCCACAGCAACTTGGGAGAGATGAGACTACGTCATCAAAATTTTACAGGTCAGACAGGTCATGTTGTTTCAGATTTCAAATCAAGATCAAATATGCATCTAATAAAAACCTTAAACACAAACTATGCAGGATTTTCTCCAAACTCATGGACTCGTCAGGCCACGGCACACTTTTCCACTCTCCATCAGTCATTATAGATGAGCATGGGCCCAGAGAAGTCAGCAACATTTCTGGATAATGCTGATATATTGCTTTTGCTCTGCATGGTAGATTCTGTGGATGCAGCGCCAAACTGTGTTTATGACAGAGGTTTTCCAAAAAGTTCCTGAGCCCATGTAATATTCCTTATACATTTAAGTGGATTTTCAATGTAGTGCTGCCAGAGAGGTGCTGCTTTGCTCCTTACTTGCAGAGATTTCTCCAGATTCTCTGAATCTATCAATGATATGTAGTGTAGATGTGAAATCCCTCAATTCCGTGCAGTATTGTGTTAAGAAATGTTGTTCAACTGTTGTAATATTTGCCAACACAGTTTTGTACTTTGCATTTGCATTTGCATGTTTTCATTTGTGTACAGTTACAATGAAAAAGAAGTACACACAAATACTCACACAAAAATAAATAGAACAAAACAAAACCCAATAAAAATATTTTCTCATCTATTATACTGTATTTATGTAACAGGTTTACAAGAGGGAAGATGCTCTCTGATGGTAGTGGTACAACAAAGCTCTATGAATCAAATCAAGCATTATGGAGAGAGCATGAATAGTGCAAACACAGTGTAAAATATTTATAGATGAAGACAGGATGTAACCAACCTGAGAGTGAAGAGCTCCTGGTGTCTTGGCTGATGACTGATGCAGAGGAGATCTCAAGCTCTGTTCCCTGCCTGTGGTTCGCCCCCCATAGAGTTCCCACAGGTGAGAAGACACCGGCAGGCCTACAGAGACCCAGGAGTACAGCTGTTCCTCCTGCACACAGTTTAGAAAACAAGCAAATGAATAGATCAGGCGTTTGTGCCTGAAACCACTTGGTCCACCAAGGACTACTGTATATGGCATACAATGTGAACATATGTTAGGATGCACAATGATTAAAGGTTAATAACATCCACCAGGGATGTGAGTCAAGTGGTTGCTCTTTCTGCAAGCTTCAAGCATGGAGACACTTGGGAACAATAAGCAGCAGTAGAAGCATAAAGTTTTTTTTTCACCTTTTCCACAGCCAATGTAGGGATCAGTCTGAAAAATACTGAGACAGTAAAAGCTTATTCTTAACCAACAGTTTATTCTTTATTGTCCCAAATCATCGTATCATTTGCACAAGTCAAAGTTATAATAACAATGACTAATACTTTGTGGGCTGAGCTGGACTTCTTGCTTTCAAAATTAACCGTCCTCCTGTATTTATTTTTTCAACAAAACCTCCCCTGTTCATCATGAAACATGATGTCTCCACTTGACATTACTAAATGATCTGTGGGTACTGCTGGACCTCATTTATTCAGGGCTGAGCATCAATGGTAAGAGATAACTTAGCCTAAGAACACATTAAAATAATTGTTGCTGCATTCCTTCTCCCTCCTCCTTCTTTCTTCAAATGGTCCACTTCATAACCACTCAGACATTTGTATGCAATATCGCCCTCAAGATGCCTTGAAATGCAACCAAAGAGCTTCTTTGGCAGCGAGTTTCTTAAAGAGATAGTTAGGATTTTTTTGATACATAGCTTAGCTTCCTACACCAGTATTCCTGCTGCTTCTCCAAACCAGGGGTGTGCCAACCGCCGTCTACTGTGTGTACTACTCCGATGATGCATAAGTACTCCATACAACCCTGCTTCAAAAAACCTGAAGTATCCCTTTAATGTTCCTGTTACATGAAAAAAGGTGCCTGCAAAATCTCATCTGTTGTTAGATTGTGTCTCTGTGGCCAGGAAAATGAAGCTAGAACGGCTTGTTAGTGTTGTGGCAATATGCACAGAGATTAATCCTTCTAATGTACAGTAACAAACGTTTCTCAAATATTAGGTCCTTAATCACTCCAAACAAGCATTTAATTATAATCTGAGAATCAGTGCATTTGTATTCATATTAATTTACAGTACTCATTTTAAAGACTCAAAAGACAATACTGGACACTACAACAGACACCCACAAACATTTTAAGGCTCATTCAGAAGACCAAAAAGTGCCAAGGCGAACGTGTTAAATCTAAACATTGCTGCCACTTTAGCTAAAAGTGCAGAGATCAAGTTGTACCTAAAATGTTACGAATTTTCTTTATTTTTCCTAAATACTAAGGTGCTTTCCCTGGTGTGATTTCTCAGGAAACTGGCATAAAGAGCTTAAACACAAAATTTGGTACTTTCCATGTGGATGTCCAGTTAGTATTAATGGCAAATGTAGTCAACTGAAGCAATAAATTCCTCAGTGCGTGCTTATTGAATACGAAAGCTGAGATCTCCTGCTCATTGCCTTGCCAGGCCGTGCCTGGATGCATCGCTGTGTATCACCACCCTAGCCAACAGCCATTACTGTTACAACTCAGCTTTCTCAATAAATACAGTACCCACTGAGGAATTTGTTGCATCAATTGACTACATTTACCATCAACACTGACTGGAGTGACAAAAAACAAGCTAACACACCACAGTGTAAAGCAAATAATTATCAAGTTTGATCACATTAAATCTGCTAATATGCGTAAAGTCATGTATGCATGCATCATGTGTGAGCATAAATGTCTCAATTTTTTGTCCTGACAGAACATTTCTCTAAGTACAAAACACATTAACTGCATTATGGTAACATGATGTACAGCCGGAAACATATACACACAGTACAAAGCATGCCAGACTGATGTAAGCCCATGCCACTCATTAGTATTTATCCACACAGTAATGTTTTATCAAGTGTAAAAAGAGATGAGACTTGATTTATACAGAGATATTACATACTCATCCTCTTCAAACACCCATTTTTGGGCTGAATGAAGCTGATGGAGTATTTAATTTCTGGCAGTATGCAGAACAAGAAACAAACTACTCACACATTTGTTCAGTGCTTGAATAAACACCGGTGAAATTAGATACAAGGCCATATTTAGGTAGCACAGTGGAGGACAAATAGGAGATGAGATATAAGGATAGAAATAACAGAATGGGGAGATGGAGAAAGATGAAAGCAATGTAGGAAGTGATTAATTTCAAGATGGAATTTAACTGTAAAAGGAAAATGAATATAAAAGAGATATTAAATGGGGCTTAAATTTAAAAGCTGCAGAAACAGACTGATTATTTATTTTAAGAGACAAATTAGCTGTAAGATACAAAGCAATAACAATGAGATCTGAATTCTCAATAGCAACAGCAAAGGTTGTTCTTGGTCAAGCTGAATAATGCAGGGCTCCAGGCCAAGCCCTGACTGAAGTAGGCAGAGAGTGGGGATAAAAAAGAAACACAAAAACACGGGGGGGGCAGGAGTCCAATCCCATCCAATCCTGACAGGGTGAGCTTTTTGCTGTGGAAGAGCAGCCTGAGCCCAGGGCACGTGGAGTTGTTACATAACATGGTCAGCAGATGGTCTACGCAAGCACAGATGTGTGTGTGCATGTGTATTTGTGTGTGTGACAGAGTGTCAGAGGGACTGCCATTAATCCAGCCATGCGAAAAAAATGCCTGAACATGTATGGGTGTCTCAGGCTGTCCTTTTGTATATTTGAGTGCACATGTGGCAGAGCTGTTCAGAAAAAGAACACGCTCTGGATTTGTGGCCTACTGTGAGTGCACACTACACGAGCAAAATAAGATGTGATTGTATTTATGTGAAAGCTTTAGAGCATGCATGTTCTGGTGAGTAATCTTGCTTCTGACTGTTTTTAGATATGCATATTTACCTTTATGATATGAGCATGTACAGTGTGTGCCCATGCGTGTGTGGGGGAGGTGCATCTTGCAGCTGGAGACCAACACTAATCAGTTTACATTCTTTGATATTCAACAGACAAAATAACAAATTCAAGAGTCTATCGTCATGCTAGCACATGGTAGCAGTTGGCCCTCTGGGCTTTCTGCTAGAAAGCATTAACCCTTTCCCTAACCTTAACCTTTCTGGCAGAAAGGCCTAAAGGTAAACTTCTCCCATGAGCCTGGGCTTAAACATGGCAGTGAGCTAAATATGAACTTGAGCATGCCAACATGGTCTCAATGACAATGCTAACTGGTTAATCTTTAGTAGGTCATATAAGGTGACCAGATTTCTGAAATGAAAATAGGGAACAGTTCCAGATTGGTAGTAAATAGAACATTAAAGCATCTACTGTTGTTATCTATGACATAAAAAGAGGGATAATTCCAGTTTTGTGTATTTTAACCATGGTAACTGTTGTACTATCATAAACTATGGTGCAGACTGATGAAATTGGGTAATAACTTAGTAACTTTGGAAATCGTGTCGGAAACATCAAAGTTCGAAGTACCACGGTGAGTGAAACTATGGTAAACTGTGGAGCACTTAATAAAGAAAATAGTCAAACTACAATGATTCTCCTCCTCTTTTCTTCACTTGTCTTCCTTCTCTTTACCTTTCCACTTGACTTTTCTGCACTCTCCTCGCTGCACCAAGTTTAGTTTTTTTCTCTCACTCTCTCCTCCTTCCTCTTCAATATTTAATAAATAGCAAACTATTAGATAAAATACTCTCGTTTACATATTCATATTGCTTGCTTTTGTATTTCAAACACATTGTTTAGCATAAGTTGGCAGGCTCTGCAACCACATCTTCACCTTCTCTTCTCTATCTCCTTCATTCTTCCTACTATCCAGTCTCCCCCCGTCCCTCCACTCTAATTGATTTGAAAAGATGTTTGCAGTGATGTTGTGGATTCACTTGACACTTGACACTGACACACTTCTGGTCAAGTCTTCAAACAACAGCATTCTCTTAAACTAACATGAGAAATTAGAATAGAAGAAGAATGATATCAAGCTGCTATAGAGAGCAGCCCCCTCTGCTGGTCAAAACAAGCACAACATGATTGTGTCTTCAAACTGTATTCTTGGTTGCTCGCATTTCACTTAGAAGTACGTTTTTAAATGCACAGTTAAAAACAGGAACATTTCCAAGGACAGCTCTAGTCAGAACGTGAACTAGTCACCTTAAAATATTTACAATTATATTGCCTGTTAGTATGCAAACAACTGCTAACAATTTTGCAGGTATCTGGTCAAAAACCAAAGTACTGGGCAAATTAATATTTTGACCTGATGATAGTGCTAGATGAGACATCAAAGGGATCACCGATGTGATTAAAATTCATCCTCTGGAGAGCATGTCATAATCAGGCTCGGCGCGAGAGAAATTGTCAGGGAATCACAAAAGTCAGTAGGCTAAAGCAGCTGAGGACAACAAATAACTATGCAAAAAAAATTAAGTCATTGGGATTCATCCTCTGGACACAATAAATGTCTGTAGAAAACATTATGGAAATCCATCCAATGATCATTAAGGTATTTCACTAAAAAAAAAAAAAAGTCAACCTCATGGTAATGTTAGGGCAGGGATGGGAAATTATTTCTCATGAGAAACTGATTAGGCTACCATGGACCAGACACAAATGATATAAGGTCCTCATAATAGCCAAATCCATACTGGAATGATCAGGGGTGGTCCATATAGGACACTTCTACTGTTGGTTATTTTTTCTGAATTACCGTATGATGAACTGTGGGCTAATATTTTGTTTTTTTCAGCGATGTCCAAAACTTGATATTTTACAGTATACCACACATGCCGAATGCAGGTTGCAACGATAGCAGCAGCAAAAGTAGTATGAGTAAGTAACAATGAACAACATGGATGGCCATATGAAATTCTTTAAGTGGGACGCATTTTTCCCAGATCTCCACTAGAGGAAAGGTTAGAGGATAACCAAAGTCAGTTATCTTTATAATATGTTATGCAATGCAATGGTTACTGAAATATTTCAGTCTGTATTGGAACGACTGACAGCGACTGTTGCAGCCACACACATTCACACATAATTTATATAAAAGAGGATTAAATATACACCCATATATTGAGATAGAGTAGTTCTGACAAACATATGGCAACAATATATTTGTACATATTTTTTCCAAAGTCATATGTGCTTAACAGAAGCCTACAGTATACCAACATGAAGGTCAGTTGAATGGATCTCAGCCACAGGACGAGCTTGACAGAAATGACTCTGACAGTGTCTGTGGTGAACTGTGTCTGGATGTGATGCACATGAGATTAGGTCTGAGTAAAGCATTACTGGAATGGAGAATTAAAGATTCATGAAATCAACTTTCACATGGTCAGCCTGTCTACATGCTCCACTGCTCTTCATTTAATAAAACGTCTCTGGGATGAATCACAGGAATACAGAAATAAATATAGAAACAACTGTTGAAAAAGCTTTGCATGACTCTATAAACTTTACATAAGCTGGTGACTGTAAATCACTTCGTGATACATTCTTCGAGTGTTTTCATCTGACAAACATACCAGCCCATGTTATACTATCCTCAGGCAATGAATCGTTATGAAAAGGTAATGTGAGAAATGTAAATCACTTTTCCTCAGGCCCTCACTAACAAGGTGCATCACAGCTTGGGAAGATTAATCAAAACTGCAGCGATGGCACTGCAGTTATCACTTCTTTAAAGTGTGAAATTTTGACCTTTACACTGTGTTTTTAACACTCAAATAAAACCCCTTGGGATAAAAATCAATGCTGTTTGAGAATACCACCGACCCACTCCTAAAATTTGACAGTCTGTTCAGCAAAAGCCATTCTAGCTTTGGGCCAAGCTGATGCGAGGCAGCTCATATCATTTTTGTAAAACAAGTGTGGCAGTGAAGCCAAAGGTCTTACATTAAAGACTGCTGAGACGGTGCTGTCACCATGGAGCTCTGCGGTGCCATCGCTGAAGGGCTGCAACAGACCTTGTGCCAGCATTCGGTGACACAATTCTTTCGCCTCCTCTTCTGTGGACCCATCACAAGGATGAATACACAGCCGGTCCAACAGAGTGCGACCTGAGGACAGAAGAGAAGTAGAGAAATAAATCCGGATTATATATGACTTATTTTTGTGAGCCAAAGTGCTCAAGAAGACACCTTGTGTTATTCTGACCAAAGAGTTGAAAAGTGATGTCTCAGTTTCAGATGTGATAATTAAACACCTACACATGCAAACTCTGTTCACACCATTTTACATGTGGGTGACAAGAGAGATGGTGTTAATTGCGCAGTGCAAAAAAATGAACAAATGCTCAAAGAAATTCAAGATACAAGTTACAAGTACATCTAATAATATCTCATTCTAAAAACTCAGTTTTTAGACCATTAAAAACTAAAAAGTGTATTTTGGGTGTCAGGAAGAGAGATAAGTCATAGTTTCTGCTTGTGGTTTGATTACTGGGCTTGTTAATTCTGCATTTGAATTTATTAAGTTGAAAAATACGGTAGCTTTTCTCTGTCTTGCTAATCAGACACAGAATAAAAACTTCTTGAGCCTGAGTTGTAAGTAATATTATAGACTTAATCTCAAAAAGGTTTAGATTCCAGATGAGGAAGAATCCTGTTTCTTGTTGACAGCAGGAGCAGAGGTAATTATTAAGGGTTGGAAAAATACTGAAAATGTGACATCAACAGAGGATGAGGAGCCTAAAAGAAAATGTGCAGTCACTTGTTAATGTTGTTTGACTAGCTCAATATGTTTTTTTTTTTTTTACCATGTGATTCAGAGGACAGCAAATGAATTAAAGTCCTGTGACTCCTGGTCCTGTGGACATTGATTTGAGTACACTGGATCAAAGTTTGACAAACACTAATGTAGAGAAATGCTGGAAATTGATTTTGCGCAGTGCAATCTGTGACATATTTTATATGGACAGGCACAGCCTTTAAGACACAGATCAATTTATAGTTATTACAAGGAAGTTTCATATTTTGTTTATTTTGGAGGCCCCCATGCAATTGTTTCCAATACAACAAACACAAAATATAAAATAAAGTTAAAAAACAAATAAGTAAAATAAAAATCCTCTTTGCTTCTTTTTAACTAGCTAATGCACTACTCACTGTAACTTTGCATTTGAAACAGACTCATTTCATCTGATTTCAAGGAGACTCCAACCCAGTGGTGCACATTAACGACTGTGCAGAAATCCCCTATCCTCTCAAAGAAGGTCTCATTAACTTATGTAGGTCATTTAGAGGCATCAAAAAAAAAACTGAGACCATTTCATAACCGGTGAAATCCTCCTTGAGAAGTTTTAACTATGCATTTCATTGGATTCAAATATAAAGTCAAATCAGTTCATGTTCAAGCATGTAAATCCAGAATTTGCCTTATCAATCTCATGAAACATGTTGTCAGTTGTTTGACAGTTAAATCAGCTTTTTCTTCTTCTTTCATTCTTTGCTCTCAGTGTTCCCACTCCCTTCCAAGGTCTGGAAAATTTGCTTAACTGAACGGTGTCACATGCAGTGCTGAATTACTGACTGAGTGGTAAAATAAGAACAGTGTTTGTAAAAACAAGATGAAATGCCACACAGGCCACATGTCAGTGTAAATGGGATTTTTAGACACAGCAAACCTTCACTGTTTGGCTACAGTAAATTCACCTGACGAAATGGGAATGGATCTAATATCATGTCTTATTTTTGTCATGCAGAAAAACTGTCACTTGGGTTTAGCATCAACAAGTGTGCACTGTGCGTGCGTGTGTGTGTTTTTGTCTGGAATCAGAGGATGGCGTCGCCCTGGGTCAGTGGCAGCACTGTCATTCGGTCGTCTGATTTATGAGCACAGGCGCAGACAGTGGAGAGCAGCTGAGCTCTTGAACAGCAGCACAACAGAAAGGAGGACAGCGTGGCATTGTTCTATTAGAAGGAGCCATTTGTTGTGAAGACACTTCTCAATAAAGAACCTCCACTGTTTCATCATAGTTTTCATGAGCTATTGTACTTTTAAAACTTTTAGTATTCCCACTGTGATCATTTCTATAATGTGCTAATTTGTAAGTCATTAGAATTTAAATCACTCTGCAATTACCATAATCACTTCACAATACCATTACATAACGACCTAATCTCGAATGCGGACGGGCCTTGGAGCCAAACAAGTACAAGTCACATATGGCCCATTGGGGGTTCCCAACAATGAAAATAAATTATGAAAAAAATAAATTATTTTAAAAGAAGGAGTCTTTTCCTCAGATTGATCAGGGAAAGTCTGCTTCTGTGAGAGCAGAGGAGTCAGTATAATGAATAGTGATCTTCTATATTTTTCCCACACAAAAGATCAAAGTCAACAATACATGTGATCCTACACTGATGTAGTTTATTTCTGTGTAAGAAAAAAAAACACAATGAATCACACTGTTGTACTGAGTGACATGTTCCTACATTAGGGCTGCTAAATTAAATCATTATTGAATTATTAAGTTTTTGTAAAAAAAAAAAAATCAAAATTCCCTGATTTCAGCTTCTCAAATATGAATATGAATATTTCTGGTTTCTTTAGTCCCCTATATGACAGTAAACTGAATAACTGTGTGCTGTGGACAAAAGACATTTGAGGACGTGTGAGGCAGCTGGATTCATGAGATCAAAAAAATCACGCAAGAATCCAACTTGTCAGTCTTCAACCTGTACGTTTCTGTCTGCATCAAAAGTGGTGCAACCAATCAGCATCACAGGAGGGGCTACTGGCAGCTATGGGCGTGGTTTTAGGTGTTACAACAACAAGAAACATCAACCTGACTGGGTGAAGTTAACCCACGTTAAACGTGATTGACAGATGGTTCATCCAATCACCTTCCAAATTTTTTTTTTTTTTTAAAGTGCCTGCCCTCTTCCAAGCAGCTTCCCAGACAGTTCTGTGTAACAAACCATCTGCTGTGACAGGTTACTGAGAAACAGCAATCAACATTTTTCAAAATTTTCTGAAATTTTATGGACTATTAAATTAATTGAGGAAAATGATTGACAGATTAATTGATAATGAAAATAGTCATTAGTTGCAGGCCTATACTTATTTGTATTTACCTTCCCACAAACAAAATCAGTGGCTGAAAATAGTTTGCAACAAATATACCATTTATTCCTGGCCTGGAGCTGCATTTCACAGACATGCTGGGATTGTCGGAAAGGACTGACAGAGTAACTAACATATTAACATAACTTATTTTGGTCTTTTTATGAAATTTATTGACAATAAGAAAATTATATAACATGACTGCAGGCTTATTCTTTTTGTCTGATCTATATGTAAATTCACACAAAATGCTTAACAACATAACAAGCTTTAGCTAACAGTATTAAAATGCAAATTTAGTTCCATATTGTGGGGCTATGACGTAAACCTGCCAGATGTGTTCAGTTAAGAAGACTATTACATTCTTAATCCTTTCCTCTCTGCCTCTTCATTCATTACTTCCTCAGAGGCAGACCTGGTTCCTCTCCATTCATATTTTCCTATATCCCTGTGTCATCCAGCTGGTTCATTTAATTTAACAACTTAGCCCTTCCTGGTTCACACCATCCAATCAAGAAGTCCCAAATTCACCTCTTTCTCACTTACCAAAAAAGGAATAAGAAATAAAAAGCTATCACTAATCACTGCGGTCTTTATTAACCAAATCTACGCGCTACTACTGTCATCACAATGCCATCTACAATCTGTCAAATGATGGCCAAGATGTGGGGTTATGTTACTAATGGATTACGGGGTTAGAAATCTCATCTATTTCATCAGAGGCACAACTGTTTCATCAGAGGTACAGCACACAAGCACATCACAGATATTTGTACAGATATTTGTGACAAAAAAAGAAGTATAAAAGTAAAAATTTGCCCTCTGAAGGACATTTCTACCTACTCTTTCTGTGCAGAAAGCTAATTGATCCTCACCTTTTCTCTGCAGGCGATTCTCCCTCACCAGCAGAGTGTTTGACTTATATGTCTTGTTACTTCTGTCGTGTGTCATATCCACTGACAAATACACCACGAAATGGTCTTTTCTACGCATTATTGTCCCAACTATTTAGGTTGAAATCAGTCGCAATGTTCGAAAGGCGACACACATTGATGAAAAATAAAATTGATCACCTATTCCTGTCAAATGCATTAACAATAAGTGAGTAATTAAGTAACCAGCCTGCTCTGCAAGGAGTAGACAGTACCGATATTTGTGTCTGTATTTGTATTTCATTATTTCCCATCTCTGAGTTTCATTAACAGCACTTCATATCTGTCTCACTGAGCTTTATGTAGGGCCTGGCACTAAACTTCGATAGTTCATAGTATAAAAAATTGAGATTCAATCCCAAATTTCGATACCTGAGGAGTTTTCACATTTATTTGTACTTTTTATATAGTCCAATTCTGTGCAGATATTCCATCAGGTTCTTCATTTTAGTCAAGTTATTCATATTGAGTAAAATGTTAGAGTGAATAGTTTCTCCAGCTACTCCCAGATATTTAAGCAGCTTCTTCCTTTCAAACAGTAATTGTATCATAATGTGTAATGTCATTTTCTTTTTGTTAAAATTGATTTTTATAAAATCTGTATTGAAAAAAGTAGCATTCAGGAACCAGTATTGAAGCCAAGGTATTGGTACTGATACCACCAATTCTTGAACGATATCCAGTCCTAGCTTTATGTGTGGCAACAGTTCAGTTATCTGTGTTATATGTGACTCACCAGAGAAGACATCCAGGTAGGGGACCGTTGTAATGGCTGCCTGCCGGGCATAATGTGCTCTCCTGGAGCCCAGAGTCCAGTAAGTCCCGGCTGTGTGACTCCTCTCTGGTGTATCATGCTCTGGGTATCTGGCCCCTCCACCTTGCCTTCTTCCCAGCTCCTCCAACTCAGGAGACCAGTCTGCAGACACACTGATGGGCCCAGCGATGGAGCTGGACCTCTGCTTGTGCCTCTTAAACCCCTTCGCCCCGCTGGATTCTGCTGCAGCAGCGATGGCATCTGTTTTCCTGGGCACATTGGGGCTGGTGATGGGGGAGCCGACTGGAGAGGTGAGCTGCCTGGTGGTGGTCTTAACATAGGAGGGGTGGACTGGAGGGTAGAGTTTGACAGTGGAGGGGGAGCTAGAGGAAGGCCGTCTCGGCTGATGGGGGTCTGCTGTTAGCTGACTGATAGACAAGCTACTCTTCCGCCTTTTCAGAGACAGGAAGTCCCGTCTTCCTGTATCCTCTTCCCCCTCCCTCTCCATGGACAGGTCCATGCTGCTCGCACTCCTGTGAGACCCCATCGGCACTGCCCCTGCCACCACAGGATCCAAGCGGACACATGGCACACATGTGTATTTGCTCTGTACAGCCTGATTATCTTGACCTGGGCTCTCCAGCTCATCCTGAGGCTCCTCGGCACTCTCGTATGAGGTGGTGGTGGTTGTAGTGTCAGGGAAGCTATATGTGCTGTTAGTCTTTGGGAAAAGGCTGCCACTGCTTCTCTCCGTGTCTTGGGCTGACGACGCTGGACCACTCTCACTCAAAGACCCTGGACCAGAGGAATGTCTAGATATGGGAATGTCACGGCTTTCATTCTCCAATTTCTCACACTCTATGCTTATTTCTTGAGATTCACTAGCAACAGAGGGGGAGAAAACTTCCTTATCCAGACTAAACAGCTGGAGAGATATCACCTCCCCAGGGGTTTTGTTCAACACTTCAGATAACTGACCTGCCACCTCTTCCAGTGCCTTGTCGCTGGCTACACACTGGTCTCTAATGGCCTGCTGGATGTCAGAGAGCAAGTCCTCATTTTCAGCTGCTGCTGAGTGATAACTGTAGAGGTCAGCGTCCGACCCTGAGCTTGTCTTCCGGCCAATCTCATCCACCATGGATTGGTGACTGTCTGCGGGCAAGCGGCTTAGATCCCCCTCAACATCTGATAGCATGCCCATCTCATCAGCTGACAGGCTTGCCTCTGCACCGGGCTTTAGCCCTTCTTTCTTCGCTGACCTCCCATCTTCCAGTATGTCATCCTTGGACAACCCTTTCGCCTTTGATAAACTCTTCCTGATCTTCATGCTGGAAAATACAGAACCCTTTGACTCAGACTTAGATTTCTTCTTACCGTTTTGTTCTCCTCCTCCTCCTCCTCCTCCTTTACTCTTATTGTGGGACTTTTTAGATTTTTTCTCCACTTCCCGCTCATCAGCATCACCCTCGCAGGACACATCCCCTGCTGTTCCACCACTTCCTCCTCCTCCTCCTCCTCCTTTCTTCTGCTTCGCTTCCTGGTTCCCCATGTTCCTGAGCAGGCGGACACCCTTAGCTAACAGGCCATGCTGCTGGGGTCGAGGCTGGGCATGCTGGGCTGCTTCTGCTGCTGCTGGTGCTGGTCCTCTGTTGGTCAGAGCCCTCTTAGCGCTGTCTAATCCCTGCTGTCTGGCCACCACAGTTAAAGGCAGCTGTGAGGATGATGCTGCCTCCCCCAGTGCCACTGATGCTGATGATGAAAGGAGGAGGAGACTGGCACTGACAGCCGCGGGCTCCACTCCCCTCCCCTGCACAGCCTCTCTGACTCTCTGATCCTTCCTCTCTTTTTGCCCCTCCTCTCCATCCCCATCTGCTCCTGCACGCTCAGCTGTCTTGCATAACGGGCTGCTGGTGGAGCGAGCAAGGCGCTGATGCTCCGGAGTGCGCTGCCCCTGTTCATTTTCGACTGACTCTGGGACAAATTGCTTTGGAGGCTGCTGCTGATGTTCTAAAATGCTTTGTTGTTGCTGCTGGTGTTGTTGATTAAGGACTGAGTTCTGTTGTTTACGGAGGAGGTTGGTAACGCTGCTCTTCCTCCTGCCTTTGAAAGTGGTAGTGAAGAAACTCTCTTTCAGAAAGGGCACTTGAGTCTCCACTGTCTTAATAGTCTGCATCCTGAGCACAGAGGCTTCATCCAGAGGAGACACGATGTAGACAGGCTGAAGTAAAGGGAGAAAAACAAGCTGAACTCACAGTGATTCAGTAAATAAGATTTAAGCTGAGCTTCACAATAGCAGAGAGACAATCTGCGCTTAGTTGAGTCATGAGGTAAAGGTGAACATAAGGGCAAGCTGATATCTTATGTCTCTTGATGCTGTGCAGTGTCTGCATGCTTTGTATATACTGATCATATGTGTTCACCCATCCCTTCAAATTCTTTTGCTATGATTTCCACTGTATGTTCTTGACAAAGATATCTGGTCAGATTGAGATGCATGTGACACTACTGGTGACAGCAAGAGAAACTAAGTGAATTTACCATCATTAATTACACTGCACAGAGATATTAAAATGTAGAGCTGAAATGACTTTAGTTGGCTAAAGTCAATTAATTGATCAACCAATATACATAAAAATTACATTACATGAAGAATACAAATACAGAAACAATAAGAAACAATATTCAATAATTTGTTAGTGATTGCAGTTTTCTTAAATGTAAATGTTTGCTCTTATTTTTCATCTTCTGTGATGGTAAACAGAGTATCTTTGGGATTTGGACAACTGATGGTATTTGAGAACTTGTAACTGCTAAAAATTTTATAGATTAAATCAATATTTGATTAATTGGGAAATAATGAGTAGACTAATCCAACTATATAATTACATAGGAACATAAATAGGAGAAATTACCATTATTAATTAAATGCAGGCATATATAAACATGTAGAGCTGAAATGATTATTTGATTAACCAATATGCACAAAATTACACTGCAGAAGTAGCACAGCCACAGAAACAACTTTCAACTTTCATTTGCCACTTTGCCACAGTTCTTAACTGTAAATATTTACTAGCTTCCTTTGTCTTCTATGATAGCAAACTGAATAACTTTGGGTGCTGATGAGTTGTGGGAAATTGTGATGGACATTGTTCACTATTTTTGATGAGTGAAAATAAAATCAAGAAAATAATTGGCAGACTGATTTATATTCAAAATAATCAGGGTCAGCCCTGATATATCTATACAACGAATAATTAAAATCAGATTGTGTCAAGTCAGTCTCATCTCAGAATAGAAGTGGAGAAGTTTGTTTAAAAAATTATGAATTGTTATTCATTAACAAAATATTCTCAGGCGATACATATTGTGCCTACACTTGAAGATACAGTACCGTATTATTATTATCATTATTATTATAAAACATTAACTTAGATATCTCTTAAAGCTTTTTGTTAGGGCATGCCTGAGGACTGATTAATCCTAATGGGTGTGGTACACACAAAGTTCAGTCTTTTAAAACTAATTCTGAAGACTGTCTTTTTACTTTAAGAGTCAAAAGTATGTGGTTTGAAGAAATAACCTAAATGAAGAGAATGAAACTAATTACTCACAAATAAATAAATAAATGCCATACACATTGTGAAAATCAAAATCTAATTAAAAGAAAAATATTTACCGACTTAGCAGCTCATACATTCATTAAAGTTTGCGTTTGTCCAAATATTTGAATGGTTGTTAAAAGTTTCTTCTTCGGAGCTCTGAGGCACTTCAGGACATGTTGGTCTGTCCATGAGTCAAATCTGTTTGTAAGTCAAATAAATATAATGTATGGTAATCTAGAAACTGTGGATAAGCCTCTTAGTTAAATATCTTTAAACTTATATGATGAAGGACAGCGTACTTGCCTGACCGGAGGATTCTCCACAGTTGATCAGCACTGACTGAAGAAAACAACACAAATGGGTGTTTGTCTTCGCCTATGAGCCGCTCCTTAGCCATGGGTCACATGAAGTTGGTATTTTCCTCATCACATGCCTGGTTTCCTTGGACATCTCCCATTAGCACTGTCTGACACTCCCCCTGCTAACTTCATCAGGACTCATCATGGGAACATACAGTCACAGACAACCCTTGCATTTATTCAGTTCTTGGTTAAAATTAAGAGACACTCAGTGCTCATGTGGTACTGTGTCAGACAGTGACATCAAAACCTCTGCCTCTTTTTATTTTCACATCATTCTTTTCTACCTCTGGTTTGGTGGACCCTGGTGCCACTTTTAAACCAACCTTTCAATCAGGAGACGAGCTTCAGCTGTGTCCTCCTGCTCCCCTCCTCTCTCCTCCTACAGGTGCTTCTGCCCAGGTGACACCCCCTGTATTTAAGACACCTGGAGATGAAACTCCCTCTCTCCCAGATGAAGCAGCAACTTGATTATTTTGTTTTTATTTCTTTTTTAGGATGATGATCTCGCTTGTTTTTTTAGTTTAAACACTGTTTTTGATAGTTTAGCTTCTTCAGCACATTGCATGGCTGGTCCAGACTCCTCCATCCTTTTGTTATTTGTGGCCAGGCTTCCTGACTACCACAGTTACAGTTAATTCAAGAAAATCTAAAAACGATTACATTTTCTACTTTTGGTCTTTCACTTTTAAGTCCATCCTGCCAATAACGAAATGAGTTTCAGGTTTGTCCTCCCAACATGCTGGTACCCGACATGTCAGTGTCTCTAATTTCTAATTTAATTTGCTTAAGAGAGTGGATATAACATCATTCAAATACAAAAATAACATTACCATAGTATCAAAGGAATACTACAAACTGCAAGAATATAGCAATTTTTAAAAAGCAGGTAGATAAGTGAAACTATCACCATCTCAAAGGCAGCATGTGAGAATTTAATATTTGACTAAAAAAATATCAAGACTTAATGTCAGTAGCAAATAAACCGAACACAAAACTTTGTTTTGTTTTTCACAAGTGGCATGTAAAAATAAAAGCAATGTGCAGAGGCCTTATCTGATAGAGAGAGACGGAGCAGCAACCTCTCACAACATATTATATTCAATATTTTGGCAGCAGTTTTAGCATGGCTAATGTTAACTCTGTTAGCCTCCCCCTCTGCACTTTAGCTAGTAGTTCTTGAGGTGGAGGACACAAGTCTCTCTTTAATGAGCACTGACGGGCAAATTTCTCAGGATGTAATTTACTTTTTACATTGTAATTTACAAATGTAATTGTGAATTACATTACATTAATACTTGTATTACAATATTACTTTTCTACCTTGTTGGTGGCCTTGTGGCGTCTTAACGTTAAACATCTGATCCAGTGAGCTGTTAACACTTTGTTGTTATCTGTCCAGATGTTGGCTTTGGTGGAAACGAGGTCTCTGAGTGTGGCTTTCAAATTAGATTCCATCACCACATACTGTCTCTTCAATTCAAAATAATGACAGTTCCTTCACGTGTGGACAGTCTGCCTCTCTCCTTCTCCTTCATCCTCAATCCTTCCCTTAGATTTTTGGCTAACAGCTGACGTGACCTGTCCCGACCTGCAGCATGTGCACGTCATAGGACAGCCTACCCAGAACAAACATTAACTCAGTAACTCACAGTTACTTGAAATAGTAACTATAATATAATTATTGTTTTAGAAATTTTTGTTTGTTTTGTTTTGACAAATTGACTGATTTATGTTATTAATCTTATTTATGTAATAATATGCTTGACTCATGTTGTAATGTATACTTTGTATACTGTCAGTCATATTTTAATTTTTGAAAAAGAACAACATTTTTTTTTAGCAAACAATAATTTGGGGGACTCCCTGCAGTAACTCTAATGACACGTAGGGGTCCCAGACCCATGTTGCTGACTATAACATGACAAAATAACTTAGTAGGAACTGCAAAGTCTCTGGCTTCTGACTTTTGCACATTGTAACAGTGAAAATGAACAGCTGATATGGAGCAAACTGGATATGGACTCATGACTTTTTAGCTTCAATAGAAATTAGATAAACACATTAGATAATATACCACATTTGCAAAATATGGAGAGACTCACTAGTTATCCACTACATGTGTGTAATAGTGTCAAAGTATTTCTGAATAGTACTCATGCTCAGTGAACCCACCCTCAGTAAATAAAGGTAAAAAAAACAAAAAACAAAAAAAAAACCCAACAACAATAAAACTAAAATTATAAAGAAACAAACATGTCTTGCAACTCAAGAAACAGAACAGTTTCTGTCAAAAAAGTTTTTTGTTTGTTTATTGACTTAGAATATGAGTATGATTGGCATACTTGAAATGTAACAAAATGTTCGTGTTTACCATTTTGGTAGTTTACATTCCCAATATTTAAGTACAAAAATGCCATATTTCGATGAAGAATGTATTATGACACTAGAGCACATTGTGTTGAAAGCAAACAAAATATCCACTGATGACGAGCATGGAATATTTTTAACATCTCTTTTGCTTAAAGCACATACATCATACATTATGTATGACCCTTGCATTCAACATTATATCCAGTAATCTAATATACTCAATCTTCAGTATACCAGTTGTCATAATACAGTTTATCCTTTACCTTCAACACCTTGTGCACAATATTTGGGTGCAGCAACAATTTAAAAACCAAATAGTTAAGATAAAAATAATATAATGTGCATAACAAATAAAAATTAAAATAAAATCTCACCTTGGTTGACATCTGTATGTTGACTTGTGTTCATGAGTGGTGTTTACCCACTTTCTGTAAGGAAAAACCTGATGTACTGTAACCAAGACAGCTATTGATTCTATTTACAAATCAATTGCTATAAGTCTTATTCATAATTTTAAAGAAGAAAAACTTCACCCATAAATAATATGAAATTAAGCAAAAACATATGGCTATGACAGGAAGTTAAAATATTGTACCTTGAATCATTATTGATATTATATTGGCAGAATGAGATTTTGATACTGCACTTTAGAAGCTGAGTTGACAGTGATGCAGCCTAGATGAAATGTCTTTCTGAAGCCACTAGAGGGTGACATTGCTCTATTATATCAAAGATGAGTGGCCTTTTACAAAGAGTTCCTTAGATGTATCAGTTTGTAGAAATTTAAAAGATAGTGTAAAATCAAACACACACCTTTATAAATGGACATTGTTGTGTTTGCAATCAATCATTGTGTATCAAGTCAGAAATATCCAAATGTACACAAACAGAATATTATCATTGTATAATCAATACTCTTGACAGAGAACTGCAAGTACATACAACACAACCAAATGTACTTATTGTCTCCACCATAAAAACCACAACAATCACATTGAACACAACAGCAGTTCACTGACTGTGGTGCCACACAAAATATTCACAACTCAGTTCATCAGAAGAATCATTTTCAGACTGGCTCAAAATGTCAGAAATATCTAGAAAACCAAAGATGAATACCACAAAAATAACAGATCTCTGTCGACTGAAAGCAAGGACACAATTTAAGATTTTTCTTTTTTATATTCCATCAGACACAGGAAAGCTATATCCATGTAGAAAGGCAATGTACAGACATTCTGATAAAAACACACGCCAGTCAGGAGGATTGCAGGTCAAATCAGTACAATGTAGAAGCCTGTGAACACAAAATAGTTTTTTGTCCTGGCTTTTAGTGACGCATTACAGATACATAGTTTTGTTTGAAATGCAAAACCACTCTGCACGTTACAGACCTAGCTACCCACAGAAAGAAATGATAAGAAACGTGAATCCCCAACTCTGTGGTGAAGATATCCTTTCCCCTTGAGTCAATTGCACTTCAATTATTCACCTGCAATGCATTTTAAAGCCCTTTTCTATTATTTTCCACTCAGTTCATTTTCTCTCAGCTGTACTAGTGTGAAAATGGTAAACAGTTCCTCAAGGACAGAGGGAAAGCTTTCATCTCTGGACCTCACCTTAGACAACCCTTTACTCATACACACAGCTTTGCCAATGGATGAACCGATACGAACACATTCCTCAAGACCACCACATAGGATAGCTGTGCTTGACATGTCAGAAGAGAAACACATTAAGGATCTCTAAGGAAAGAAACTCCACAGAAATAACTACATGGATGCTTCTTCCTTGTCCTTGTCCTATGTTAAATCATTCAATTCCCTGCTTATCAACCATCCAAACTTCTTGTCCTTTACGTAGACTCCCTGGGAATTCTCCTGTGGAAGACCACTGACTGCCTCTGCTGGAACTGCTGCTTCCTCCTTTTTTTCTGGTCCCAGCGGCACAGCAGTATCATCTTAAAGGTTGTGCGGAAAGTCTTGTTGCACAGGGCGTAGCACATTGGGTTGACTGTGCTGTTGACATAGCACAGCCAGTACCCCACTGCCCACAGGGTCTCCGGGATGCAAACATTACAGAAGGCATTGATCAACACCATGATGTTGTAAGGGGTCCATGTGATGATGAACGCAAAGAGGATGGCACTGAGAGTTTGAGCTGCCTTCTTCTCCTTCACTAAGGACATACGCTTCCTCTTAGTGATCTGAGTCCGAGCTCGGGCTGCAAAACGCTTTGCCAGAGCTGCCTCTTTGAAGGACATTGGGACAGAGGGGGATTTAGTGGTGGTGCTGGTGGTAGTACTGTTAGTGGCAGTGGTAGCAGCTGTTGGGGGATCATCTGAAGAGCCCTGGTCAGAGGCACCCTGGATGGCAGGCATTGATTGAATCTTGCGTGAACAGAAGCGTTGGTGGTAGCTGTTTTCTGAACTGTTTGCTCCATCGGGAGTAGTGGTGGCAGTGGTATTGGTGGTGAGTGTTGAGAGGCTGTCTCGGTTATACTCCGCTCCCCTAAGAGGATCCTCCTCTGAGGCTGCATCCAGATCCTCACATGAGGTGAGCTGGGAGTTGACAGCAGCCTTTATTCCAGGCAGGCTGAGAACAATAGAGAAAATAGCATGACTCTGGGAAATCATTTCTCGACCCCCGCAGTCCTCATCTTCAGAGGATCCAGAGTGGTCCAATGAGACCGCAGCATCATTGTTGTTCCAGCTGTCGCTGCTGCTCTGATCTGGATCACCGTCACCTTGCCGGGTACTACCAGGTCTCCAAGAACGAACTCCAGGCCAGCAGTGGAAGCGTCCAACAAGCTCCCGACACGTGCTCTTTCTCTGGGACAGCCTGGTCAGCTCGTAGCTGCTGCAACTTCTAGAACTTCCCGTCTGATGGACGAAACGGGCTCTCTCGCCTCCACCATTCCCACTTCTTCCTCCTGTCCCACCACGACCCCCCGAACCCTGCAGCCCAACCAACTCTTTTGAACGGTTCTGGGTCTCTTTGTAAATGCGCCAGTAGAGGACACTCATTATGGTGACAGGCAAGTAGAAAGCCGCCATGGCTGTGCAGAAGGTTATAATGGGTTGTGAGAGGAACTGGATGTAGCATTGATCTGCAGGTACTGTCCTTTTACCTTCAAAATACTGCCACAGCAGGATAGCTGGGGCCCACAGGACAAGAGAAACAAACCAGGCCAGGCCTATCATGATCCCAGCTCGCTTTGTGGTCCGTTTGGCCCGGTAGGTCAAAGGCCTGGTGATGGAAAAGTAGCGGTCGAAGCTGATGACCAGTAGGTTCATAACTGATGCATTGCTGGCCACGTAGTCTATAGCCAGCCACAGGTCACAAGCCCAGTTGCCCATGGCCCAGTAACCCATCACAAGATAAGCTGTGTAGAGATTCATGGAGATGACCCCTATGATGAGGTCAGCCACAGCCAAGCTCAGCAGGAAGTAGTTATTGACTGTCTTTAGCTGGCGATTAACCTTGAAGGATACCACGACCAGAATGTTGCCGATGATGGTGACCAGTGACAGCATGCCTGTCAGCAAGACAATGAGAACAACCTGCCACACAGGGTGGCCACCCAAAGGATCGGGAGGGTCAGTTTTGTTCCACTTTTGTGATTCTAAGGTGAAGTTTAAGAGTTTGCTGGTGGAAGAGGAATTATCATCCAGGGTATTCACGTGGAAAGCCAAAATAGGGACTCCTCCGGTTCCTCCTTGGTAGAGAGCATTGGATTGTGGGACGCCTCCGGCTGCTGGGGTTGAGGCGTTGGCAGTCAGGAAGAGACCAGGGTCTGTAAAGTTTGAGCTCATTGTTGTGTCCTGGCATATTCTAAAGAGAGCGAGAAAGAGAAAGACAGAAGAGGGAGAGAGGAAGACACAGAGAGGGGGAGGGAAGAGGGACTTTGGCACACAAGGAGAAGTAGAAAGGGAGGAAAGGATAGAGTGACAAGGAGAATGAAATGGAGAAAGGACATATGAGTAGCTGTAATTTCTCTTCATATCCAGTAGGTGAGGCTACAAACCTATTCTACCAAGCTGAGTGTCTAACAAGGCAAAGATATTTGGGTCTTATTTGTCTATTCTGTTTAAAAATCACTCATACCTTCATTTGTGGACCATCTGTAATCACACAGTAAATGCATTGCAAGCCACATATTTAATTACAACTTGACATCTGAATCAACAAGGCTAGACACTTTAAGTGAGACAGAATGACTGCAGTCAACACCTGTTCCTTATGACACCCAGCAAATTGCAGAGACATTTCACTCACACTAGGATAAGTGTTGGGATTGCACCTTGCATAACATTAGGCTGCGGACAGGGGTAGTTTTCTCCTGTCAGATCAGGTGTGGAGGTGGCATACTGGCGATCTTTATTCAAAATTTAGCTCTGGTGTCTGGTGGCAGCTCTAGTGCCAGTCTGTCTGTCAGTGTGTCAGTCAAACACACAGAGTGACATTTTATAGTTTTATCGCTCAAACTCTCTTGATTGATTTTTCTAAAATATGAACCTGACAGAAAACAGCAGGTATCTGTCTATACCAAGTCAAAACTGACAGTCTTGCTGGCGCCAGTTAGGCTATACTATTATGTAGACATCATAAGTATGGGCTTTCAGACAGCATAAAGAATGGAGGACAAAGAGGGGATGAATTGAGGAAGCACTATGGGGAGGGATTCTGGCATTTCTTCCAATCTGAATACCAAAGTTTCTGGTGTCAGTTTTATGATGCAAATTCCTGGTGCTGGCTAATTTGTCATCAGATTTAATCTAGTGTTCCAGGAGCTCTCAAAGAAAAATAAGGTTTAAAGACAGATTTTTGGGAAGGGAAAGTTACACAGAGACTAAATCTAATGGTGAAAACAGAGAAAACGGTACTGCAAAGCTAAAAGCAGATTGACCCCGAAGAGTATGAAGTGCTGTTTGTCGTTTGATTGGGTGTCACTTCACAATGGAAATGCAAACAATAAACAGAAGATCCCGTTGTTTTTGTCAAAGCAGTTCTTGGTAATTGGATAATAAGATGAGGAACTGCCATTTTGTAAAGCAGCATGACCTATCAAATTCAAGTTTGTTTTTGCAATCATCAGTAATTACTGTGGTTTTTTGCATTTAGATGTGTGCATGTTCCAAAGAAAGAGATGCTTGACAGCAAATATAGTAAAGTCAAGAGCACAGCAAGGTTTCTGCCCCCTAAAAAATGCACTGTAAGTGAAAGTTCTGTAAATGTCTCTACAGTTACATCCCCCTCCCTGTCTGCCTTAGAAACTCAAGCACAAAGACGATTGCTTTGACTCTCACAAACACCCTATATAAAATATATTATAAGGCAAATGATATACTGATACAGGCAATGTAATGTACAAAACATTCCCCAGTCTAAAGTACAGCCCTCAAGATTGTTATTTAATGTTACAAAATGCAAATGCTAGTTTTTGTTAGTGTTTGTGTCTGTTCAGAACATGGTGGTTTGTGTTGGTAATTGTACATTTTTGTGCTTGTTTATAGTTTTAGCCATTAGTGAAGTGGTTGTTGCATTTCTTGAGACCAGCAGTATTTCACATATTTTTGAGTGCTTGTTTGTTGCATCCACTATCTTTAAGGGGCTGATGTTGCTCAGAGTTTCTTGGCACAATATTTTATTCTTTTTTTATTTTATTTTATTTTCACCACAACCATCTGGTGACCACCAGAAAATCTATTATGAACCCCTTATGGGCCGCAACCCACAGATTTTGAATGTAATCTAAATTAAGCTAATTTCATTCACATACCACAAAAAATGGATTTGTTAGGGTGCACTACTTCCTTATGATCTGTTTAGGATCAATAATGAATAATGATGTACTTTCTAAAAATATGTATATGTTAGGGACTGTTAAATGGAGCTGCAATAGCCAATTAATCGATTTGTTGTCAATTATAAAATTAATTGCCCACTATTTTGATAAGTGATTAATCAAGAAAAAATGCCCAAATTCTCTGGTTTCATCCTCTCAAATAAAATATTTTCTGCTTTCTTTACACCTCTATGACAGTAAACTGAATCATTTGAGGACGTCACCCTGGGCTTTGGGAAACATTAGTCAACATTTTCTGACATTTTATGGACCAAACAACGACTCCATTAATCAGGAAAAAGGTTGCCAGATTAATCGATAATGAAAGTAATTGTAAGCTGTATGACAAATATTGCTGCTTTTCATGATTTGACAAGTGCAGCAGTCAATATTCTTATTTGGATTCATTCTAAATCAACTGTGTGTCGTTGAACAAAAGCGGGAACACTCTCCTATGCTTTCTTTTTATTGTGAAAGCCACAAACGTGGTGTTCTTCCGCTGACATTTATGACAACGGTTCATTTTAAACCTGTCACTCCCATGAGCCAGACTGTGTGAAGGGAGCAAACAATGACCTGTTACCACGGGGGACGAGTAAGAACATCTAACCTCCCCTGTAGCGCATCCGAACACACACACAATTACACAGATATACTGACAAATACATGTGGTGGCAATCACAAATAACCATGGCCATAGTAGTCCCACATAAAACCCCAATTGCACACACTTTTTCATCCCACAGGCAAAGGTATTTGAAGCTGAGTGCCGCACCTGCGCTTTGACAGAATCTCAGACTTCCCACAGAGCTGTTAAAGAACCTCAGTAGCCAACAGCGACTGACAGCCGTTTGTAACACTGAGCGCACACTGCCACTACTATTATCAGGAGGCTCCCTGCTATCCCCAGTGCAGACACACATCACTGCATCCATGCACGTACAGGGACAGTATGCTCCCCGTTTTGAGCCATTGCCTGTTTAGGGAGGCTGTGACATATTTGGGGGCTCAACCAGGATGTAACACACACATACAGTATGCTGTTTATGTTGCATGAGCATGCACACTCACATACATCTTTTACATCAAATCTGCATAGAAACATATAGTACATGTATGCACACAAATACATGACAATGACATAGAATTGTATGGAAGTACAGTGTGTGAAAAACAAAACCAGATGTAGAGGAATATGAAAGACAACTTAAACAACTCCAATTAAGTATATATAAAGAACAACAACATTTAGGACATACAGCAAACTTAAAAGCCTCTTTAGAAAATAAAGTCTACTTTTAACTTTTTACAAAGCAAACTCTACTGTGAGACAACAGTGTGCTGCAAATGAGTGTCAGACATCTTTTAATTGGCTTATAAGGGCAAAATGTGCCTGTGTGAAGATAAGTGCTTTAAGTAGGTACAGCAGGGAAATCAGTCTTTAATCTGCTACCTTGACTTGCTGTAAACACAGAGGGCGGGAAAATGAAATAAAAAAAAAACAAACAATGAATTTTTAAAAAGGAAAATAAAGACAAACAACAGCAGTGCTTAGTGTGCCGTGTGGGGAATAGATGCATAGGAAGCTTACAGAACAAGGGAGGAATGACTGGGTCCTATGGGAAACAGACAAATATCGGACTCCTCTCCTCTTTGAATGTCAGAGGACAGTGTAGACACAGGTTAGAATTAGAATTAGAATTAGAATCACAGTTTTTATGTAAGGTCAACTGGGGAGGACTACAACAGGGGATGGCTACAACAATCCTCCAATCAGAAGCATGCTAACGTGAAGATACTCGTACTGCATGTTATACTCTCCCCAACAGGAAGACAGAGTACACATTAAACATCTGCTGCTGCTTTCACTAAAAAAACCTTATTTTGGTAGTATGAAAGTAATTTTTCTTTTTCTATGAATTAATCAAAACTTACTTAGTCTGAGTCTTTGTTTTGTTGACTTCTAAGAAACATGTTTAGCATCAGTCAAGGTCAACGTGTCAAGATATTGCAATAAGTTGCAACCGTCCCCACAGCACAGTGGGGGAAGTGATTGCGAGGAACATAAAAGGATAGTTGACCCAAATTGAAATGAGTATTGTCTTTTTTTTAATATACACAAAACATTGTGAGGTAAATAAAGTTGTATTTAGGATACAAAGAACACTGTGGAGTGAGACAAATATAAGCTTTAAAAACAGATGCTTTTTTGTACAATACATACAGTGCATGCTTGTGCCAGTTGCCCTGTCTCACGCTGAAATATTGAGAGATTGAATTGCATCTGTAACATCTGCACACTAACCCAAGGTAGGCCTGGTGGTATATACAAAATAAAATAATAGTATAATATTACTATAAAATAATGCATATTTTCACAATACTATGCTTATTGAGATTTTTAATAGGTTGCAACCGTCCCCTGATTGTGCTGCAACTGTCCACAGGGTTGGGGTCAGTTGCAACATCTGATTTCTTCCTTTCAAATAAATATTGTGAATGATATGTTATATGTAATCATCTTTAAATCGGATGAAATTAGCAGACAGACATACATTAAGATTTGGTTGATCTACACCAAACTGTCTCTGATTAAGTGAGAGAAATGCAAAAAGTGTTGCGACCATCCCCAGTCTCCCCTACAGCATTTATTACACTGATTGGAGAAAATGATGCTGTCAAATTTACAATGCATGTGTCTATATATGCATACTGTTTATTTGTGTTTATTTTCACGCACCACATTGACTTACACCACAGCAAAAATATTTACACATAGAACATTTAAGCCTTGCTCTTGCCTCAGATTGATAACTATCAAAAATTTACATCTGCAGTCCCCGTGGAACAGAAATTGGCTGCACAACAGAGGAACAGTGCTTTTCATATGGTTTGTTTTCTCCTAAAATTGAACTGATCAAGCCTGTAAGCGGTAGATGACAACATCCTTTTCCAACATGGGTGGGCTAGCTAGATGTTTGACAACTAGCTGCCATTACAGTGAAGCCATTATAGTGTCTGTCTCTCCCTCCAAGCCCACGTTTGGCTCTATATCTTAAGTCTGACTCCCAGGCACGTAGGTGGGGTGATTTCAGGTACACAGGGAGATCGATACTCGTTTGCTGTGTTGCAACGCAACGTGTTCCCTGACATTTTGAGGCATTTGTCCCAGCAGGGTGGGACAGTGCAATCCAAGTTGGCTCCAAGGATCCATCTAAATGATTGGCTGACTAATACACAGCCATTTCAAGCTTCTATTTTCAGCAACTAATCTAGAAGAGCAGTGATACGGGCACTTGATGTCCAGCAAGCATGAGTCATGTTGCCAAGTACTTTTTAATAAAGGTTAAAGCAGCTATAATTTGAATCTTGGTCATTTTGGCCTCCCCTTGAGTGTCAAAACATCCATTAAAAGGATGCCGGTACAAATAGTATTTTTCCTGTTAGTTACAAAAGTACAGTCAAGGAGGTTTAATAAACTGTTTGTTTCAGTGGTGGGTGGCATTACATAGTAAAAAATATGTAATTAATTAATTACAGTTACTCATCAAAATGTTAGGGTTACATATAGATATAATATACAATATATTATTTTCAGTAAAAAGCTTATGTAGAATATAAGATTCATTCTGTGGCTTTGCATCTTTTTCTCATGCAGGAATGCCTTCTTTTGCAACACCATCAGCAGCAGGGAGCTGTCTTTACATCCAAACAGGTTCCATTCATTGGGAAGTATGCGCTCAAATTCTGAGCGTTGCTTTTTATTGGTTCTCTTGTTTAAATTTGTACTGCCTCTCACCTACCAATTAAAGCAATGGGGACTGTTCTAGGCAACCTGAGTCTGCCATGCCTGTAATCAGCCGACCACATCAAAGTAGGTGGCCATGATATTTAACCAGAACACCTTTCAGTGCTAGAAATTCAACAATATCTTCTTTATGAAATCAGAAAACATTATAATATGTTACTGTGCAGTGTAAAGGTTGTTTGTTTGAAATGCTTAATGTTAAAATTGAGACACATCTACAGATGAGTTAATATAACTGCAATCATTGACATAAAATAGAATCAAAGTTTATACTGCCTGGTTTCAATTTATGTTTTCAGCTTTATTGCCCAGTTTAAAACACAGTTAGAAAAGTAATCCAACAATAATCAAATGTAATAAGTTGTAACAGTTAGTAATAACTTATTACAGTTTCAACAGGATAGCTAAAAATGTGTAACCTACTACATTTTAAAAGTAGGCATTTTAAAGGAAAATAAAGAATATTGTTAACTTTTTTTGTGCTTTTGGGCTGGAGCCAAGTGCAAAGATACATCTGGATGTAGACGGGTTATAGCAGGTTACTATAACAAGGCACTGTTGCAAAAACAACTCAGGAATAAGCAGTTTGAAGACAAAAAAGCTCCCAAATGAGGCAGAACTCGATTAAACCATAAACTCAAAACAAAACAAAACAAAACAAAAACACTCTATATAGGCTACTGGACAGGCTGTGAACATCTAATCAACAATTGGAGAGCAAGATTGGACTGACAAAATGAAAGTTGTCAGAAAATGGCAATTCCAAGAAAGCAACTACAGACTGAATGCACATATATTTAGTCGAAACAGCAGATGCAAGCAATTGCTTTGTGATTGCCAGCATTGGCTGGGCAGTGCTGTATTGTCAAACAGTATGCACATGGCTGCCTTGTGGCAAGAAAAGGGGCAGCAACTGCAGGAAAGAGACGGGATTTCAAACAATGATCAATGACTGTGTATTAAAAGCAACCAGACCTTTGATTTAATCTCATTAAGATGTGTTATTTAGAAAACAATCTACTGTGCTGGATCATCTCAGTGCAGCCTCTGCTATCCCTCAAAGCTGCATGATGCAGTGCTGCACGACAAATGATCTCTCAACGATGTACCATGCCTCATCTAGGTCATTCTGAATGATAAAATGTGGCAAGGGTGCTTGTTTCAGGGTGAAATGTGACCTGGGAAATAGTGCCACAGCACTGACTGCTCTTTGGAATTATTGATTTCAGTCTATTGAGTGAAGCAACCTTGCTGATAAGCAGAACCTGGAGTGGACCAACTCTGACCCAGAAGTTTTATCTTACATTTGCAAATACTACACCAACCAACACATGACGTAAGCTACAACTGCAGTGGCATTGGCTAATAATAGACTTAAAGGTGCAGTAAGTGATTCCAGAGAAAGCCAGTTGTTTGTTTAGTCTCATTCCCAGGACATCAAATACCAGTTCAGAGCCACCAATCCAAAGCATCAGAATTTGACAGGGTTGTTTTGATACTGATACCAGTACGAAAAATGCCTCTGATAATGCCTAAAATGCTGGTATCAGTATCAGCAAATACGCCAGTCTATGCACCAATCCAGCATTTATTAACCCGTACTGTAAATGGAACCCTGCTACTTCCCAGCAGTGTCCCATATGCCAAGTCTTGTTCTATGGTGTTCATTCACTGTATGTATTTGTTCATGTATTACAAAGGGTTTAAACTGAAATAAGTCATACAACAATTACAGCAATAATATCACGTCCACAGGTTAATACTATATAGCTGTAACACAACAAATAAATAAATAATGTACTGGTATTGGATTGGTAATCAGCAGTGGCTGATATGCAAAGTTCAGGTATCAGGAATCAGTATCAGGAAGGAACATCTCTAGTATTTGACAACCTGGCAATGAGACTCAAGCAACTATTTCACCAACCTGTGACTGGCCAAGGTCTCCCATCATGGGCTAGATTTTTTAAAGCCTAAAAACAGAGCCCAGAGAAGGTAGAAATCTCATTTTCCCCCAGACTTCTTGAATTACAATATGCTGAAAGGTTATTATGGAATTTTGCCCAGTGAGACCCAGTATAAGCTGCCGATACCAGCTTTGAGGAAGGTACAATCATCTCTAGAATAAAACAAACACTGCATGGCCTGCCATGTGAAACGATCTATAAATGGAATCTAATCAATTTCATATTGACCATACTAAAATTCACAAAAGGAAGTGATGATACAACAGCTCATAACCCTGGAAGCATAAAAGTAATATCTTTACACAGTATGACACTGATTAGAGACCAAATGTCCCTTAATCCAGACACAAACAAACAGTGACTACCAGACCAATGTAATGATAGTAATAATCATGACACTCATACCTGTTAATTACATCGACCAAAATCAGGATTCCTGGAAGACAGACGAGGAGCGACTGCAGTCTGCTGCTCTTTCCCCACCACATCTGATAAAACAACAGAGCCACTCGGACAGTGTGATTTGCAGACTCATAAATGTCTTCAAACATCCAGTTTTTCCCACGACCATATGGGGGAAGTGTTTGCTCTGAACCAGTAGCCTGTGCAAATATACAACGAAGCACTATACTGCATCATGACAGTGTATGGTGAAAAGTGATAAGGCAAAAAACCTTAATTTAATAAAGGCAGTGGTAATAGACACTAATAAACCTACAGTGTTTGACTGATAATGTTTCTTCTCTGTTTTGTTATATAATTTGCCTATATATGTAACATCTAAAAGATGCATATAATAAATATAATATAAATCTAATTTTCAATGATCCTTTTCATTTTTTCTAACAATTTCAGGAGGATGTAGTATGTATGCAATGAATTTGTGCTGGCCTTGTCCTTCAGAAAAGAAAAAAGGACTTTGTAGCTGCACAGGATGAACTAAATCTATCACAAGCTGGTGACGATGGGGTGGCTGCCAGAAGATGGTGGCAAGGGTTGTGAAACAGCACAAGGCCATCTGTCAGGTACTCACTGCTGACAAGAACAAGCATTTAGTGCCTACTTGGCAGGAGACAGACTTGCCGGAGTCCATGAGCGATGCTCTAAGTCCACTCTTAAACTTCACAGATTTGCAGCTAGGCCAATCTTAAGTGACTGTGTTGTTATTATGTGAAGCCTTTACAGCGCCTCCTCTGAACAAAGGCTGTGAAACCTGCAGGTGATGACACAACTCGCAAAGGATGTCCGCCACCGTGGTCTGTCTCAGTGAGAAATATGACAAAGCAAAGATGACTTTTCTGGACAAGTCATTCCTGGTGGAGCCAAAGGTAACACGACCAATGCCATCAAAATGAGGGCGGTGTCTACAAGTGGGGGGGTGCCTATGATCCATAAACTTCAAAGCGGCGAGAGGAGAAGCTGTGGAGGAGGAGGCAGTGCCAGCTGCTACAGTTTTACCTGCCAAGAGGTACAGATAGTTACAGGCTATTCAGCTTACTTTACTCCTTTAAGTGCTTTCAATTTCTGCCACCAGCTCAACCTCTGACAGGATCTCAGTGAAGAAAAAAACACTGTGACCCGTCAGAGCGAGGCTCTAAACACAGCTACTGTACCCTGTAAGCAACTCTACCGAGGAAACTGTTGTTTTAACTTATATATTTGTAGTGAAGAATCCTTAAGAGTTTCATGATTTTATTTTTCACACCATTCTTGCACTAAATTTAAATTGCATTCACATCCAGGAGGAGTTACTGCTAATGTAAACTGAACATGGCTGTTGCTTCACATTAAAAACACTCAATTGGCAAAATATGTTGTGGCTTTTATTGTGAAACAGTCAGAGAAAACACAATGTGGTTGTCTCTGAGGTTAGTGCTGACCGTAATTGTGCAGCACACATGGTCATTTTAACCATTTTTTGCTAAAGGATCACTTCTAAATATTGCAGAGAATAACAGAAAAAGTAGGAGCAATCGCAGATAGATGAGTTGCACTTCCAGCTACTCAGAGGTAACCAAGTCCTTACTACTTTGTGCTTGTGGGTGGAAAACTACTCTGCTGTGTGCATGACGTCAGTCTGCAGTTGCTCATAGCCTGATGGAAAAAGATTTATTATTTGCCAACATCTTTATTAAAACAATGGGAGTTTGTTTGGCTGCACTGTAAACAGACAGACCAGTTTAGTTGTTTTTTCCATTGTGTTTCTGATACAGCTGTGGGAGTGTTTGCTGCCCCAAGAATTCTGGGAAGTATTAAACCACATTTGTTGTTACCGAGTTACCGACTTGTATGATTGACGTCAAATTAACCAAGACTGAAATATTAAGAATTATCACTTACTAATGTGATTTTCTTCATTTGTTGACCCAATCTATTTTTAAATGACCATTGCCCCTTTCCACTTTCCTTTCGTGTTGTTTTGTTTTGTTTTGTTGGTGTTATTTTTTGGTTTAGACTATTTTATAAATGTAAATTCACGTTAAAACTAAGGTAAAATCCATAGACTTATTTATCACCTGGAACAAAATTACCTTTTATTTAAGACACAGAATCACATAAAAGTAAATTAATGTCACGAATGAATTTATATTAAGTGTCACCATCACAACTTCAAAATCTTACTGATGGAAAGAAAACACATCAATGGACAACTTTGTCTGTTTCTGTTTCTCCTTTTTTTTGTGCGACAGACTATCTTGTCAACAAAAAAAATAAACCCCGACTTCTTTTGAATTAAGCCCGTGAAACATCACCCTGTCTCCTTGATTACATGCATCATATGTCCAATAATACTCAAAATTGATGGAACAAAACATGTTTATCTTAACATATTTGCTTGTTCCCCAACACAAACATGGCATTTAGACTGGGTAACATCCCCATCTGCTAACATCGTGCTTGAATTTCAAACATGTTGATCCCTGCAGCTGTCTAGTTCAAATTTGGGTTTGGGTGTAAATACAGCCCATGCTGCAATAATATTAAGTATTTCTGATATTTACCAAATGTTTCAGACACTTTGCACTTACTACTCACCTTTTCCCAGGAGCTAGCAATCCGATAAGGACACATTCAACTTTACATATGTACATCTCTGTAATTTATGGGAGGCATCTGAAAGACCATTTTCTTCACTGTAAGTCCAGCTGACTAGAAATGTCCCTCTCCATGAAGCCAACCATTCATCCCTTATCATAAACAGTACATGAGAGCTTCTCTCCAAACAGCAAACATTAGAGGATGTGCTGAGGAGATAAGGTAAATTAAAAAGCCAGAGAAATAATGGTGAGTTCATTGCACTGGGTGACACGAAACCCTCCATGGTGGAAAATACTTAGGGTGATTGTGCCAAGGAAGCAAATGAGGACATCCTTATATACTAAGTCACTGAATAGTTGTCTCCTCTGGCTAGCTGTGTGGGTTTTATTTTGCATAAGGATTTTGTGAGGAATTGTAGAGTATTAAATTACTGATAAATGTTTCTCTACATATCAATAACAATTGAGGTTATGTTGTATTTAGTTTTTTTTCATTATTTTTACTGTTGTCCTGTGAAGAGATGGAGTCATGCTGTAAATCACACTAAAAACACCCACTGTGACTGATAGAACCAGACTGATTGGGACATAAAGCATACACTTTGCATGGAGAAACATAAAATGAACATATCTATCCCTCAGTTGGCCACTGTTACCTTGTGTCACTCCTAATTTGCATAAAACTGAAAACAAATTCCTCCTGTCAGCAATGAGCCATCACACTGGTCTCTCACATCTTGTTTCCCAGCACTCGGAAATGAATAGCAACTAATCACTTTGTTTGTTATTGCTGATAATATGAGCACATGGTAAGACTCATTTCAGAGCTTTATTGTTTCAGCATTTCAGAGACAGTCACAGTTGTCTAATGCTAGTTGGTCTCAAATGGCTTAAATGTCACTATGGTTAAAGTGAGATTAATACATCCAACTTGTGATTATAAAATAATGATTTTAGCTGTAGTGCAACAGCTTGGAAATACTATTGTCACTATCTTAGTTAAGTTTGGTAGCGTGTTAAATTAATAAAGTTCGTTAATTTGCACTAAACACAAATTAAACGGCAACAGGTAGTTCTGACTGAGCAATGTAGTTGATTAGAACATTTTTAAATCAGCATGACAGCACACCGTGCTTATCACTGGAAATATTATTCTGCCCAGAGAGGGGGATGTTTTTGAAATGTTTTAATTTATGAAAATAAATCTTTAACACAGAAGGCCTACACAGACTATGGCTTCCTGTTAGGATATATCTTGCAACTGTTCAAGTAACATTTCTAATGATTTATGGGGCTTTAGATCTCTGCAAACCTCCCCCTGTTAATTAAGGTGCATGCCTCCTTTGTGTCAAGTCAGACAGCAAATGGTTTTGTGACCGCAGTGAACGTGCTGTTTTTGTGAGGCTAAACGGCAACTAATATGGATTGAAGCAGAAAATTTCATTACACGAAACTATGTTGCAAATTTTGGAAATCTATCTTTTTTCGATACATTTTTACTTTACAATCCTTAGTTACGAGTTATGAGAAATGTTTGGATCACTTCAGAAAATCAGCATCATCCATCAGCTGTGCTGGTGAGTACGTAACAGGTGCTACCAGGTTAAAAATACTGGAAATTGTTTGCGGACATCGTAGCTAAATCTATCCATGGATTTTTTTTGAATAATAATAATTTAGCAACCACAGCAGCACAGTCAGTTCATTACAGTGTCCCAGCAATGCAACTAGCAAAGAAGTGATCCCATGACTTCTTAAAAGTTCTCAAATTCATCCTTGGCTCCAGCAACATTAACATTTGTTCATATGATACTATTTATAATATAGAGTCCATCCATTTCAAGTATGGAGGGGATAAACTTTTCCAAAAACCGTGGATCACTCAAGCAGCCGTGACAACGCCCACATTTGTCACCGCGTACTCATATTTTGATACATTTTGCAATTGTGTTTGGTCCTCATCAGGCATAGATTTTGTGATTTAGGCACCATAAACCAGATTTTTGTTTGTATGCGTGTTTTTCATTCATTTTGAGAAATCCCAGAGATCCCATGAGATATTGCCTCTGCCTCTATGTCCTTACTAAGACTTGTTCTTATTACTTGCTGGAATAGTAAACTAGGCTTCATCACATACGTGTTCTATTGACATGACTGATTGTTTCCAGTTATTAGTCTGGCCTCATGTGTTGAAAAATGGAGATAACATTAGCAAAAATTAGTTTTTTTTATTTTTTTATTTTGACAGTTAATTGCTCCACAATATAAATACATTCTGGTTATATTGTTGCAGGTGGAACTCAAATGTCGACCTGATGATGCCGGTAAATGAGAAGTCAGGGTTCACCTAATGTACTACAATTTATCCCAAGGGGAACATGAATATCTGTACTAACTTTGATGGCAATTCGTCCAATAGTCGTTGAGATATTTCAGTCTGAATCAGAGTGGTTGACTGAGATCCCAACAGAAAAACACTGCTAGTGTAGTGTAAAAAAAAACAACATGTGAGTAGATCAAGTTTTAGTTGAACAAAGCTCTGTTGTGACCGGTTATTTATTCATCAATTTGTTATGTATGTTCACACTTTAATTTCCAAGCCAGCCCAGGGAAAGAGAGATCTATTTACATAAATGTTGCGTAAGACATAATAATTTAATTAATCTAACACTACATTTTCACACTTGTGGATTTTGTCGTCAAGATACATGTGTGTTGGCATTTACCTACTGAAAAGGAGAGAAGAAATCAGCCAGCACATAGCCACACAATTCAAAAGCTCTGTGACTGCTTTAGGCATGTATGTACATGAGTAGAATTATCAATACTTTCATCAAGGATGGATCTTGCTCTTCAGGTGGGAACTGTAAATGTGACCAGTTTAAACTCTTGTGCCTGGAGAGTCAGAAAAACAAGACTTGTGTCTGTACAATGGAAGAGGTCCAGTAAGTCCCTTAATACCAGGAAGCAGCTCAGCATAATTATTCTGCCTAACCTTGTTTATTCTCCTTTATGACCGTGGGCAGCCAGGAGATCTGCTTTTATTGAGGTGTCTTTTTTGCTGCAATCCAGATTACTGCAGCAGAGTGTCTGAGTCCTGCTTACACTGGCACCAGCAGCCATAAACAGACGGCAGTTTGACGGTAGCTTAGTCTGATAAAATAACAATGCGAGGAAGTGAAATTATAATCAGCGTGAGAGGTTATGCAGGGTGCCAGGGATGGCTGTGCATGGGATCCAGCCGAGAGCAGATACTTGGAAAGATCTCTGTTGTATCAAGAGCAGGTAGAGGGACAGTACAACTATTTACAAGGTGCAAAATGTACGCTATGTATGAAAGGTTTGTCTCTGTCTTTTTTTTTTTTTTTTTTTATCACAACAGTTAGTTTTTGTCCCTCTGATGATTTACATTCACTGGAACATTTAGTTAAATACAGGAAGTAGTTTAACATTCTTACAGTGCAGCAAAGGCTCAGACAGGAGGTTGAGGTGGATGGATGGTTGTACAAAGTTCTTGACTTTGACACAGAACACCAGGGTTCATGTCCTATCTCAAGCTTCAGGTCAGTTTTTCAAATCCCACACACCAAATCCCAGTCAAGCACCTTTTAGGGTCCTTTTACACCTACATTGTTTGGTCTAGACTTTCAAACTTTCCAGTTTGATCCAAGCCAAAATTGCAGGTGTTAAACACCCAAACCTTGGTCCAACTGAACATGGTTTGGTTAATTTCTAGTGTGAAAACATTTGTCTTTAAATTCAGTTTTGGACAGGTTACATGGAGTTTTGGCAGGCTATTGACTAGGAAAAGATAAAGCATTGCAACCAAACCAAATGCACCACCGTAGCAAAGATAGGAGGAGGAGACCAAATGTTTAATTGACATTTGATCTGACGAGAGTCAACTGGAAAAAACTTGCAAAATTTCTGACACTTTTCAATCATTTTCCAAGAGAATGAAAGAGAGACGAATTGCATTGCACTAATAGGGAGACACAGTTCACATAGCTGATAACAACAGGACATATCATATATGTCATGAATAGTTCTTTAGTGCACTTGCATAATTGCAACATAAAACCAAACCTAAGCAGATTAAACATATACAGTGTAACAAAAACATTAATCATATCATTCATATCACTCTAGATCGACATTTGTTATATTTTTGCGCTGGCAGGTATCACTCTGTGAACACAAACATGGTTGTGGAGAAGCGCTGACAGATGTAATTAAAAGCAGCCCTTGACATTTTGAATTTTCTTTTAATGCTTTGAAATTTTGTATGAAATCTGTCTCTGCAAATCCATTCCACATCACGGTCCCACCACTTCTGACTTCACAAAAGGCCATAATTAAAAACTGGGCTCTCTTTCTCCTTATCCTTGTTATCATCATCTCACAAATCTGCTGGCTGCCACTTCACATCAGCTCATAAATGAAACCGTACAGCTGACAGCACGTGACATCTTTCTTATTGTTTTGGGGATGCAGGTCAGTTCAGGACTGTGACCGCCTCACACTGGAATCTGATACTGGCCACATTTTAATAAATAACATGAATAAATAACGTGGTCCATCTCGAGCAAAGAAGCAATAGTGCGATGTTGTAACAGAGCCACAAATTACGCAGAGGGAGGAGGTTAGTGTGGTTGGATGAAACATCAGATTTTGATAGGAGACTGCTGTTTGTTTTTCATTTTCTCCCAAAATTCAACATTGATTTTCTTCTAACCATGACCGCAATAATTCCCCTAACCTTTACAGTGTAGTTATTTCAACTCAAACTATGATCTTACTTGGTTCTGCCAAGTCATTTTTGTGCCTAAACCAGACCAAACCTTAATCAAGCTGCGTCAGAACAGTAAAAACGCTCCAACAGTAATTTGTAACTGTCTAAATCCTTCCAGGATAAAAGAAAAAAAAAATCAAAAATTCTTACATGTGTTGTTCTGGAGGACAATTACAATCCATCATGTACATATGATGGACATTTTACCTTTTAAGTTGGAGGACTTGTTGCTTTAAATAGTAGCAGAAGACTTTTTCTCTCTTTTAGATTAAAAAACCCTCATATGGACAGCCTTAAATCTCTAGCCATACAGCTCAATGTCCGGTATGAACTTAATTCTTGTTGGTATGGGCTTCATGTATTGTGTTATAGTAGCCAGGTGTAAGGAGGAAATTGTACACATGGAAAGAGAAGCAGGATGTTGTTATGCTTCAGGCCAGTGCTAGAGGCTCATGGGATTTCACACACATCCTCACCTCTGCGGTGGGTCTTGGTGCTTTTTGACAGCCTCAGTAACAAGCTGCTGGAACTCTTTAGACATGGCTCTCTCAGACACTTAGACATGCCTGTGTAGTATGTGTGTATGTGTAGGCAAGAGACGGGAAGAGGAGAGGCAGGATAGAAGACACTGGAGGAATGGCTCAGGAATATGTCAAAGCAAAAGGCTGCAACAGCCACTTGAGGAGGCTGCGCGAAGAAGGCGCGCTGAAAGTCTTTCTTTCATTCTCACAGTAAATCTAAACCTGGATGAGGTCCAATGCATACCTCGTCTGTGTTTTAAAACAAAAGCTAAGTTACTGCCATTGAAATTAGGCTGAGTTTTGTGGCGGCTGTCAGCGTGGAACATGGGGAGAAAAAAAAAAAACCATAAGCTTGTGCATTAAATTCACCATAGTGACAGCTCATTCCTAACAATTCCCGCAATCCAAACTATGAAATACCTCGCTCTGAGAAACAACGTTGTTACGTGTGAGGCTAATTCCAGGCCTGACCCTTTGCCTTGCTCCTCATGCCTGCACTTTAGTACAACCCTACACAGATGCTATACACATGTAAGTAATAGGCTATTGCGATCAATCCTTAAAAGGAAGTGCAACCATCTGTCTATTGAACAGGCACTCGAAAGAGACGGAGAGGGAGAAAAAACACACACTCACTCCTGTGTAAACACGCGTCGGCATGAGGAGAGGGGTCTTTAAATGCTGCAGCCTGCAGAGATGTCGGAGTGTGCAGGGGGTTTAGGAGAGTGAGGGGGGGAGGTGAGAGGATACTGTAGGGGGGATAAGAATGTGCGAGAAGACATAAGAAGTCACACCTCCTGTTCAGAGAGTGTAAGTTATCCAGCAGTGGGATATTATGTGTTTATCTGAGAGAGGAGGAACAAAACAAATATCTCATCACAGGACAGGGAGCTGTCAGGTGATGGAGACCATGTCGACCACTGTAATGTGGGCCTCCCCACCAGTGGCTCTCAGTTAAAATACATATTTTCCTCTTGCCTGTAGTGCTAGTTCCAACTTGAAGCAGCTCACAACAAAGTCTGAGGATTATCTTGAGTAACCAGATCATGATTTCTGGAAAGAGACTTTGCTGTTTGCCTGAAGCCAAGTGCCATCTAGTTTTATTATATTTGAGAGAAAGCAGATATCTCTGCGGCCGATATCTCCAAAACTCTGCAACTCACAGCAAAACTATTTGGATGGATGAATAACTACAGGACAAGGAAAAATGTTTAGTTTGGAGTGGACTGTCCCTTTAATTTAAGTATACTTAGAAATCTTTTTAAACTTATGCTGGACTTAAAAAAATAACCTTTTTCTTCTGTTAGTATATTTGAATGTACTTTTCAGATAACAATTAATACACTTTTATAAGAAATATATAGTATTCAATCACAATGTATAGATAAGAAATTGTGAATATAATGTATCTGAATGTGATGGCTAAAATAGACTTAAAATATGATTAAACTTCAAATTGAAACAAAATTAGAATAAAGGACATTTTAAAAAGTAAAGCATTAGTACAAAAAGATGTACTTAAATACATTGTACATTGTATATTTCTTAATTGTATCTTTTTTAATATCTTTAATTTGTAGGAACAAGCATGTGTACTTCTCTTTGCAGATCTGCTTACATAAAGCTGCAAACACACACATACAAACTTGACTCTGACACACACTCTGTTTCTCTCTCACGAACACACTCGCAGTCATGCAAACACACACACACACACAAACACACACACACACACCATCCAGTTGCCAAAGCTCAAACACTTGAGAGGGCAGTGAGTCAACAAGGTGATTATAAGAAAGTCTTGAAAATGATCCAAGAACTGTATCGCCACAAAGAGAGGAGGCGCTGACAGAACTGGTTATAATACAGTCCAAACACTTCTCCTGGCGGATGCAGACAGGCTTACATAGACAGCTAACAAAGTGCTAACTGTATTACAAACATGAACACTTGCAGCAGGGACATGGACACGGACACACACACTTATGCACACACAATCTCACGTTGTTGGCTGCCCCTCTGTCTCATTCATTGCCGCCCCAGCCGCCCCACCCCTTCCCGCTCTCTCTGTGTGCTTTTCCCCAACAACACGCACACGCACACACACACGTACACACACACGCACACACACACGCACACACACACACACACACACACACACACACACACACACACACACACACAGCAACTTGGCAGAGGGTGTATCCTATTTCATCCAATAATATCAACCCAGGTGACGTGACTGTACCTGGCACTGAAGCCTAAAATAGCTTTTAAATTTAATTCCCAAAATTCTCTGGGGAAGTCATGGTGGTCTCATCTGTCTTTCTCCGTATCAAAAGCCCAATCTCTGTTAACCAGCAACAGATGAACCAGACCCCACACATGTCGATTTGGAGAGACACGTCTGATTAAAAAAAAGAAAAATCACCTGCTCTAACACAAACGCACAAATGCAAGTGTCACTGGGTTGGCTTCTACATATGTCTTTTTTTTTTACACATGCATGCATACATATGAATATGTTGATAAATATTTTCGCATCCCCACTTGCTGATAGTTTGACCACTTGAGCGTTTTCAGAGGGGGGAAAAATACAAACATTCTTTACTCATGTAGGAGTTCAGACACTTCTGTACAAAGAAGACTTACTGCTCTGAAATGTACTGAAAGTATAAAAGTAAAAAGTAGCCCTGTTTCTGTGCAAATCTAATTGAACCTCACCTTTTCTCTGTGGTTGAGTCTCCTCTCTTCTTCTTCTTAATCAATCTTGTTACATCTTATTTGTGTTGCTCCATGTTTTTCGTCCGTTACATGATTTATTTGTCTTGTTATGTCTTTTTCATCTTGTTGCATCTGTCGTGCCTGATTTGCAAATGCTTTAACACTAAGGTAATGGACCTGTTTTGAAAAGTAGTAGAAATGACAGATATCTGTGTTAAAATGTAGGGAGTAAAAGTAAAAAGTTGTCACAAAAATAAATATTCAAGTTAAGTACAGATATCTGAAAACTCTATTTAACTAACTCTCAGGTCATGCGATACAGTCTGAGGTGTCCTAACAGTGCACAGCATCACAGTATTGTAGGTTTCACTGGAGTTGTTGTGTGCTTGCATAGCTGGATTGAATTTACCTGAACTGATTGCATCTCACTTTCTTTTTGATCAATTTTTAATGCCCCTGCCAACACAGCGTCTCATACGAACTATTTGTCCCACTGGATTACTTTATTTGTGTTTACCTCTCCTGTATTATTAACTGCTGCTTCTCTGACCGTTCAGTATAACCGCGTTCTATTTTATTCATTGAGTTCATAACAAAATTGGATTGGGTAGTGATTAAATGGAATGATGGCACACTTCATACAGAAGTAATGAAGCTGAAGTTGATTACTCAGAGGTTTTGGGGGTTGCTGATGACAGTGATGACGTAGGGGAGATGAACACAGATAATCATTTTAAATGTGAATATGGAATGAAACACCTATTTCAGGCATGATGTGATCCCATAAAGTCAATCCAGAAATGTGAGAGGAGATGAACAGATGCAAATTCACTCTAGGTGGTAGAAACTGAGTTATAGATGTATCCATGCAAATTTAAAATGTTTCAATTTCAGTAAAAGATTTGCACTTTAAAGGCATATTATGCAGGATTTTCCTAAGAAAAAAAAACCTGGGCAGGTTGATGTGACACAGAAAGGAAAAACAAAACGGGGAAGGTTTGGAGAGGTCTTGATCCACATTAGGGATGCACCCAAATTCAAATATATTATTTAGGAAAGTAAAGCAAGCAAAGCAAATAATGCACCAGAAACACATATTCATTCTATCCAAAGTTGTTCTTTAGATGACTGTATTCAGTCCACTCCATGATTACCTTGGCATAGTTAAAAAGGTTGTATCTACCTTAATCAATTTCTGATTTAATGCACCAAAATGATTCCCCTCAGCTGAAGGATATTTTTAAATACTTGTATATCTTTACTGTAGTTTCTATTTGCAATGTAAAACAGAACTTTCAGTCAGTATTCCCCATTTAAAGGGGAGGTCATGGTGGCTTCAGACAGTTAATAAAATTTAGTTCAGTAAAAAAAAAAAAGAAAGATAGTGATAGGTGAAAAGTGCACTATGAGGATGTGGAAATATATTCAGAATAAATTACATGACAATATTAAATCATTTTGATGCCTTGTAGGCACAGCAATTGCATTGCAAATGAATATTAGTTTAGAAAATAAAACATTAGCCCAATTAAACATGACCTCCAGTATAAACCATGCCTACTTCCATCTTTTACTTATACAGATACAGAGATAGATCATTTTGTTGGTTGAACAGATGATACAAATAATGATGTTTCTGTGCACATCTGCTCCACATACTGAGAATAGAGGCACCTAAGAACCTAATTCTGAAACATGTTGAATGGGTGCCAGTGGTCGAGTGCCACAAAATAATTTATCGCCTACAATTATATTTTATATTGGGTGCTTGCAGGCTAATGAACCTTGAATGCTAATGGCGACAGACAAATGATGGAGAAGCCACAATGACAATTGGCTTTGGCCGCTGAGACTTGCTGTTATTGGTCTGTCTGTAAACATCCAACACAGGAGAGAGACATGAGAAGGAGTCCATTCACAGCTGAGGACTTTACATGGGTGGGATTACAATGGAGCTGATCTAAGAGGAAGAAGCCAAAGATAGTAACTGACATATTGTAAAATTAATCTGAATAGCGGAAAAGCGTAATCCCTTTGACAAGAGCATCTTGTCTTGTACCATCCTTAGAACTAACTACAAAGTACATGAGACACGTTCTGAAATTAGCATAACGAGGCAAACCACTGAGCTAATACACAAACGGACTAATATCTTGCATAATAAAACTGCCAGCATTTATGGGGGGGCCCTGCATCTAGTGACTGATGATCTGTGGCATGTAATAGTTCTCATCCGGCACACTGACAGGAACATTATGAGGATGGAGAGTGATGAGCTCTTCATAAGCCTCTGATACTGTATGGAGCCATGCTGAGTGGAAAAAGACTCTCTTTGACTCCTATTGCACTTACAACACAGCTAATATGAGTGGGAGCACTAACTGCAAGAGACAACACAGACCAGAACAGGCTCCCAGAATATTATGTGGGTGGTTCAGCCATAAAAATCATTCTCAGGCTATAAAGGAATCATACAACCAAATTACATCTCGGCTGTAATGACTCTATGAATATTCACCTGCTCGCGATTCTCTTCCCCAGGTGTCATCAGTTTCAGTTTTACCACACCATCTCTCATCAGGGCTTAGAGGACACAGCATGTAGGGGAGACCGGGGGCAATTGTAACATTTTTCACATTCAACTCGCAGACTACTTGAAACACACCAGTCATTTTTTTTTTTCTAATAAAAACAAGAATATAATATTAAATTTAATACAAGTAGGCAGTATTAAAAATGCCCTCTTGGTGGGGCCAGAAAAACGTGAATAAGTGAAATAAAAAGTCACATAAAAATAAAAGCACAACTCAAAGTAATCTCATTGTTGCTGTTGTATCTAATCATTTAATTTCAGATTTCTTTTAATATGGTTCAAATTCTTTTAGCTGTCAGGTATTGTATGTATTCAAAGCAAAAGTATATTTCTGTTTTTGCAGAAGACTAGGCGACTATTCTAATGGCAACTACATTTTAATTATTTAAATAGAGTTAAAAGTAATTTAACATTTCCATTTAGTAAAAAATATGTTCATTGTCTAGCTGAAAAGTATGTCAACACAAACAAGTTGATTACATTGGGTCCTGTGGCTCTGATTTTGCAGCCACAATAAAATCTCTAGACTCTAGACAACAGAAGGAAAATACTGTACATCCAAAAAATAACTTTAGCTTTTTGTTTTTGTGAAAAACCTCTGCTGTGGTGAAATGATCCTGGTCCTGTTCCACAAGCAGGGAGGGAATCCCACTGAGCATGTGCAGAATACGTGTCACTCTTGCTAGTTTCTGATCGAAGAAATTAAGTGTGGTAAAATTGCCCCCTTTTACAATTGCCCCCCGTCTCCCCTCCAGTACAAAGAGTAACACCACCACAGCACGTAATAGGATAATTCTTATGCCTATAGTACCAGTAATCCTCTTGCTATTTGTCAGAAATTAGCTACAACTTGAGGACTTTCATTTGTCATAATCACATTACACCTGTGAATCCAGGCGGTTGCTTCATGCCAGAGCGCTCACTTCGTAAATCACAGTGTTTATTGATACTTCACTGCTGGACTCTCATCATAATGTGCTAAAATCTGCACAACATCAGTAACTGTGTTGATTTTGTACGAAAAAGCAGCACAGAACAGCAAGGGTTTTATATTTCCATCAAATTAGTCTATTATTCCTGCTAAAAGAATCTCATTTTCCTTCCTGTTCCAGCACTCGTAGGGTGTCTTCTGCCAGAAAATAATAATCTATCCCTCCTTTCCTCCTGCAATCTCAAGAATGAAGTTTTCTGGGTTTTCTACCTCTCTCTTAATCAAGTGGACCATTTTTCTCACCCCGCAGGCTCTTGTGTGTCTCACTTTTCAGATGTCAACACCAAGCGAGGAGGCTCGGAGGCCCTTAAACTTATTTAAACAGTGCTGAGAGTGAGTATATTACTCAATGCGGAGGTTAGTGGATGAAGATAAACACCATAACCGTTCAAGTGTCGCAGTCATTCCTGAGGACTATGATCCAGAAGTTGCAGCCATTTTGTAACCTCAAAACTCTAATGTATAATCACACAGTCAATCAGAAAAAAAAGCCCTGCAGGAATACATTTCCCCTTTTTATCTCATTCCCTTGTGCAGAACTTCTTCTTCCTATGGGCTAATGGCTTTATCTCCTGCATTTAAATTGACTTATGAGTGTCTCGAGGAAGAGAAATAGACAGGCAGAAGGACATGAAGAGAAGCAGCTAGACAAAGGAAAGCAGAAGAATGACACAGCAGGTAGCAACATCCCCCAGTGGCCTAGATTTGACTGATATAATTCCATTAACTCGCTTTCTCTTTTTCCTAGGGTGACCTACCTATACTATGTGAGAATTACAGTGCACTGGGTTGTCATCCATGAACAAGGTATGAAGCTGCTGTATATACAGTAGCACCTAATTCCATAGAGTCTCTCAGACGTCTATTTCCTACATGTGGAAACTTCCACCCAGTTCACATCTGGAATTAAAATGGGATCTGCATCTGGATGTTATCAAGATAATAAATGATCTGATCTTGCCTTTGCATTTACACCTGTTTTTTTAATGTGCTCTCGTTATCCTCATCAGGATCGGATCTGTCCTCCAGAGCAAAACCTGGGCGTAGTAGTAATTTGAGGTGGCGACAAATCATCCTGAGGCTCCTTTTAAAGACTCACTGAATCATTTCCACATTAAAATGCATCTAAAAATTCTAGACTTATGTTTTATATTTTGTTAAATTGTGTACTTACATCATCACAAATGTTTCCAACAATGGCCAAGCACAGACAAATATTTTTTTTTCAACAATTTGTTAGCTAGTTGCTATGATTTCCTAGGAAAACATAGGATAAGTCCATCAAAATGTTATCTGTCTGAGCCATGTCAGATAAATTTTCATTAGCTATGGTGGTTGCTTAAACATGAGAATAACTTCCATGATCCCACGTTATTTCATGACATCATTAAACTATGTCCTTTGTTTGTGAACTTAGATATTGTGCAATAAAAAAATCATGTAGGAAAATCATGTAGAAATCTGTTTACTCTCTCTTGTAAATTTACCAAATGTATCAGATTAAAGCTACAGGATTTTTCATAGTTTTGATTTTGTTCCCATGGACAAAAGCAGCTGCTAAAACCACAAATTATACCATTAAAAAATATCTAAATAAAAATCACCTCCTTCTTCCTCTTAAGTGACTAAAGCTCTACTCACAGTAACTTAAAACAGTATTGTGTCAGTTTGTCCCATTGTGTGGCAATACTCTGACTAGATAAATTATATGCTTTGTTAACAACAGATCAGATGCACAGATGAATATAGTGCTGACTGTCACACACGCAGTTATTTCTTAGTGTATATCATTCATTTACCACCTGTACTGCTTTAATTTTTCACACAGTTGTATTGAATTATTCATCTTTTGGTGCTTTAATGACACAGAAGAGACATATAATAATGATTACGGGCATGTCTCTTTCAGCCCTCTCTCTTGCTCAGGCCCTAAAATTTGAATAACCCATATTTTATGTGACAGTTTATGGATGGTAGCACATTATACAGATTGCTTTTACACCTACGTAAGGTCCAAACAAAGCCAGCCAGACTCCCTCCAGATGTGGTCAGGCAGATCTGATCATGACCTTACACCTTTCATTAACATTCATTTTTGATAACAGGTGAGAATGGGGTGATAGAGCACCATGAAGTAAATAATAAAGAAACTTTTCACTGGTTGTCACACCTGTAACGTATTAGCTTTCAATATGAAAGCACCTAATTGTGATGGGATTAGGGTTACCTTATTGAAAAATTCAGGATACTGAGCTCTGTAAACAAACGCCTGCGTTAGATTAACTTGACTTAACTTGATGACGCACAGAAAGCGAAAACGTGTACACTGCACATAATGCTGAAATTATGTGATATCAAACGCTAAATGTTAGACTTGCATCAGAATCCTTTGAATGCTAAAACATTTTGTGCCATTTTAATTCTTTCATGACAACATCATCAGTAATTATGCAAATTTATAATTTGTGGAGGAAATAACACTCTTCTCCAAGAATTCTGGTGTAATCAATCAAACTATTAGGAAGTAAAATGTGCTTTCAATGACCTCAGACCTGAAATATGTGAAGTGGAGGGATGAATGGGGAGCTGAGGTAACTGATGTCTGTTGGATCAGCTGATGATCAGCTGCTGACTGCACATGATCTACAGTAGGCTACATGTCCTGCCTGAGCTAACGCAATGCTTCATTAACTTATTTTATCTATTCTTCTTCCAAGTCCTGAAATGGCCAGAAGCATTCACTTTACAGCTCAAAGTCACATTGAAGTGCAATACTCCCCTCATGTGCAAACACAAATCCCAAAATATGCCGTGATGTCAAATACTTTCATCTGTTTCACACAAAAACACTTAAGGGGGGAACGTGCCGTTTTTGGAGAATTGGTCATCTGGCCGCGAGCAGAAAAATCAGGTCAGAGCAGGTAAAAAAGGTTTTCTGAGGAAGTGCAATTCGCAGTTTTCAAGTTCCTGTAGAAACTTGAAACTCAGTTTCCAAACAACTCAATAAGCATTAGATTGCTTGTTTCACTCTGTTGTTGGGTGATTGAATGACTGTACTCCAAGATCAATAAAAGATTAAGGTGTTAGCAAACACAGTGCTCTTCATTGCTGCGTTTTCAGGGTGTTTGAGTTTGCACCAGGAATTTCAGGGCACATATCCGGGATCTGTCATAATGACTGATGCATATTCGCCCACACTCTTGTTTGTATAAGTGACACTGTGACACAGTGCCTCTCATGCCTCATGTGTTGAGGGCAACCTTCTCTCTAAACACTGCTAAAAATCAATCACACAAAACAATGAGAATCACGTTTCCCAATCACATTGACTGATTGCATAATTATTGCATAATAATGTTCCTTTTTCATCTCCAACTCTCCTGTCTTGATCTGGAAAACAGTAATCCATGCCTTTATTTCATCACGCTTGGATTACTGCAACTCTCTGTTCTCCTGTCTGAGCACAAGCTCCGTCAGCCCCAGAGGCAGAGCGGCACAGAATAACATGAACTTCCCTGAAGCAGCTTCCCCTTAATTTCAGAATTGATTTTAACATCTTACAGTTACTTTTGTAAAGCTCAGTGAGGTTCAACCTCTAATTATGTTATTGACCTTATGACCTCTTACATGATTGAGCAGCAAATTTGTTCATGAATTCATTCTTTAACTTAAAACTGACACTCTCGCTGTCACTGTCGGAGGCTTTCTGCAGCCAGACAAACAGAGGGTCTAGGTCATCTCTTAAATCTCTGCTTTTATAAAGTGTCCCTCAGAGACTACTGGTGCTTTCACCTGGACTTATTGTTTTTCCTGTGTTGTGTTGTCTCGGCTTCTTTTATCTCCTGTAACTCTTTGACAAACTTCTCTCTTTGGTGGTAAACAGAACTAAACAGAAAGTTTGGTTGCAAGAATCAATAAAGTTTCCTGGCACAGAATGATAGTTGTCTTTAAGATAATACTGAGAGTGCGTCTAAGATTGTTTTTATTTTAACCAGGTGTAAGTCTGAAGGGGATCATGGGAAGGAGATCATGTGTATGTATTTATGTGTTGAAAGGACCTGACGCATATCTGGAAATAATCTTGCATATTACTTGACTGATCTCCCTAATTTTTCTGTGTGAACATTCATGACTGTACGCTGAGGGACCTCTGTGATTCACACCTTTTTTATCGCTCCATGCTGGCGACAAGCCGTGGCCGAGGCACAATGTTTTTAGGCCATCCAATACTGAACACAATATCTCAAGAATGTCTTAAAAAATTGCTTCAAACTTGGCACAAATATCAACTTGGATTCAAGGATGAACTGATTAGACTTTGGTGGTTAAAGGTTTCTGAAAAAAAAAAAAATCAAATTACAGTTACCTCATCAAGAAGTTGGTGATTACAAAGGGGTTACATCCAAATATTCTTTTCAGGTTGTGTTTTTATTTTAGTGAAAAGGATTCATACTAGGCATTGCTTTCTACTAACAAGAAGTAATCTTTTTTGTGTTAACATGAAATTAAATTTAGTTAGTTACTGAACCCGAATTGTTCTTTCTTGGTGTTAAGCATACAGGTAAATACATATATCTGCCAGATGACCACAGAGTGAGTTATGACTCAGTGGATTCAGTGAAATTACCATTTTCCGTGTCATGATGGTGTTAATTTTAGCGCTTGTTAATGTAGACCTACCAAAAATACCATATTAGGCGCAGTATGTCTGTCGGTGCTGTGGACATTTAATGAATACTTTTTAAGAAGCTCTGCCTCTGGGGGTGGACAGAATGAGGATATTTCGGAGATGCAGTCGACTTGTTGGTGTTGGTGACGCACTCCAGATCCACATTCAAATTAATGCTCTGATTTGCCACCTGTGTGTGTACAGTATGTTATGATCCCCAGGAGTCTTTCAGACAGTAGCTGCTTGCTGAACAGTATCATTATTCCACGCGTGTGTGTGCATTTAATAGATACTGCAGAACAGTGGCTATTTGTTCCCACCAAGATGAAGACCCTGGAATTAACTGAAAGAGACAACTATCTGTGCTCATTTGCAAACACACTTATTTCTACCAAACTATGATAAGTGAGGGTAAGGTTACACACATCTAGTTAGGCAAACAATGCAGTTGTTCTAAACTGGATTTCATGCTGCCATACTAATTAACTTGTCTAGTCTGAGATCATACATCAAAAGGCAAAAGTGTTCTCATGGGTGAGTCTTGGTTCTTATTGACAGAATGATCACTTTTTAGTACGGAGGGTACGGTTTTTGGCTTTTAAGTTTCAGCAGTTTTAATGGGTGGAGATGTGTCCACAGAGACCAGACTTTAATTTGAGCAAGAGAGCAGATCTGCAGGATTTTAAAATTGCCTTTAAGGTGGCTACGGGGGAGTATTTGTATAATAAAATTTACATTTAAATTTGAAATATCTCCATTTTCATAATTCAGTTGTCTGACATTAAAGCAGCTGAGCAGGTTGTGTCGACTGTGTGGAAGGAAGAGGGGAACAGTGACAGGTTGCCTTGGTGGACAACAAGAGAAACGTAGGCTGGTGTGAAATGACAATAATTCTGTTATTTACACTTTCTCACTTCTCTCCTTCTCTTGAACATGCATATTATTGTTAGAATAATATATAAATATAAATATAAACGCCATGTCCTTTCAGTTTGCCAGAGGTTTTGACAAGCAACATCTGAAATATGTAATTATCACCACAGTAGGCAGTTTCTTTCTCTAAAAATGAAGTGACCTGCACAATGCAGATGCTATGCATGCTGACAGAGCAGCACAACCCAACTTACTGTGAAATAGTCGATAAACAGCTACAGAGGCAGTCACAAAAGCTTTTCCTGACTGAAGTCTCTGTATTTCCCTGCAGTTTTAAAATATAAACATAACAATAAATGCTTAGAAGCTGCCGTAAGAGAGGCAAAAACTTACTACAGTATAAGAAACCCAGATAAAATTAACCACAGTGCTATTCCGCAGGTGGTGTTTCTCTGTTTTACATGGGAGCCCGTCACCTTTGCACACAGACTCTTCTGACTGTCAAGGACACGACTCACATACTGTTACAGTTAACAGTTCACTTTCCTCAATTTGCTACCAATTTTTTTTAAAGAAATATTAAGTGATAACAACTTTTCATGTCACTGACTGCAGTCAACAGAAGAACTCTGTGTTTATGCTCAAATCATTTTTATATGAATTCCTTTGCTAAGTGCAGTCAAAAGAATAACAAAAACTGACAGGTTTATGCTCAAATCATATTTATATGAATCATTAATCTGTATATATACAGTATTTATAACACATCAGCGGGACAGAGGTGCAATGACTTGAAAAGTTGGGTTTCACTGTAACAAACTTTGAAGATGTGTTGATGTTATCCTGTCAGTTTTTGACATGAGATGATGTTTTCATCACATTTTCTCTTCAGGAAAGAAGCATCGCTGCTCATTTGATGCATCGAACATAAAGTCATGGTGTTAAATCTTTTAATGCTGAAGAGAGATGTGTTCATGATGCTGCTCTTCAATTTACAGACTATATTTTTCTAAAATGTGAAAACTGTCATGCAGTGATTACGCACAGTGCAGCTCAGTTTTTCTTTCAGTGGATTGTTTCCAGAATAACGTAAAATTCTTTAAAAGAATCTTTGGCCTCCGCAGGATGAAGACTCGTCTATCAAACATCAGACATTATATTAGGCCGTGGGCAACATACATTACAGCTGATGTGGAAGTTACCACTGAAATACGAGCACACTCAGGGGGGTTGATGGACACCAGTGGACTCGCAGGATGCAATGTAATTAGAGGTCAACCAACACAACTACTGGAGCATTTAGCTGGACTCCATGCCTGTGGGCCTCACAAGCGAGATAAAAACCAGTCAAATTCATGAGTGAACTCTAATTTATCTTCTATGTTTTTCAGCACATGACTGAACTTGATGCCAGTTAGCTTCAAGTAAGATTAGCTGCTTATGTTCTGTTTATGTGTGTTTACTAGAGGACGAGTCTGTTGCCAGTGGAATTCAATGGGGTGTTTTCATCTGCTTCCCTGTTTTCTTCTTGTGGGAGAGAAAATTAGGAAATATTTTCTCAAGTAAATAGATGAATTGAATATTCCTACGGCATGTTCTTAATCTTATTTTCTCAACATACAACATTTTTCAGTGCTTTAGGCACCGACTGGTGCTTCTGTGTTTACTGTTTGGCACGTTTGCAGGGAGGGAATTTAGCAATTACAGCACTTACTAAAAAGGTATGCTACAAAATGACATCTAAATTACTTAACATGAGGCATTTCAACTGCATAATAACCCAACCTTATCATTATGATATATTAAACATAATAGTCGCACTAATGATTACATTACCTTACCAAATTAAATGATTAAATAGCAAATATTTCAGTGTGAACACACTCTCCAAATACTGTGCTGTATTAATATTTATTATATTTAATTTATTACTTAGCTTAGTTTTATGGAATTATATTAATATCAATAAAATCAGCTTTCCCTCATTAGTATGCAAATTTAAGCAGCAATATCTCCCAAATGTAATGATCTCTTTTAATCAGAGGAGTCAGCATGAATGGATTAAAGAGCCTCTGTAAGAAATTACTTAACATTTTTGTTAAGGAGTCACAAACCCTGAACATCACCTGAAAAAATAGTCCTCAAAAGGACTGAAGAAAATGCCACATTTGTTCTGAAGATATCACAGCAAAGAGACCATCATGACAGCTTCACAGGGAGTGTTTGTCCCCTAAGGTTTCATGTGTTTCTACTGACACCATGCAATATGGGCCCTCTGACTCTGGGGAAGGGGGCTGCTAGGTGGGGGTGGGGGTGGTGGGCAGGTCTTTTTTAGGCATTTGTGCCCTGGGAACCATCATTTTATAATCTATCATGGGAGTCTGTGGTGGTAAGTATGAAGTTTCTGTCACATTATCCTGTTACACCAGACAATAAAGACAAACATTCATATAAACTACTATCCATTAGTTCAAACAATCAAGTGACCTAAGTGTAAAAAGTGTTTATCAAAGGGATAATTCAGATTATTTGAAGTGGGATGATGTATTTATTGATAGTCAGTGTATTAACTACAGTAGATGCTGGTCAGCACACCCCCAGTCTGGAGAAGCAGAGAGGACAACCAGAAGCTAAGCAATCAACTCATGTGGATAAGGGTGAGCAGCAAAAGGTTTTTTTAGCCGCTTACAAAAGGTTCACCTAAAAAAGTCAACACCAGTTTAAGCATATGCTATAGTTGGTGGTCTACTGCTGACGCCGTTAGTTAGTTAGTTTGTATTATTGCGTGACTTTGGTGAATCAGAACTGATCCTTCAAAACACCAAAGTCACACAGTAACACAGACTAATTAACAGACCGACGCAGCAGTCGACCAGCAACTCTTGTGTTCTGCGAGGTAAAATTATTGACTTTGCCAATGGAGTTTGGACGGTTTGGAGGGAGTGATATGCGGCTTATATAACAACAGCTTCCCGTCAGAAATGGCTGTCTAGCCGCTGATATTGATTTGTTTTTAGGTGGACCTTTTTTTAAGTGGCTGAAATAACCTTTGTTGCTGACCCTGTCCACAGCAGTTGCCAGTTACTTCAGGTATTGTACACTGACTATAGATAAATACCACATAAAACCCCACTTTGAATAATATCAACTGTACTTTAAAAAATAAATAAATAAAACATGAAAATTATTTACATGTAAATGTGACAAGCACATCAATAATGGCCATGCACATGCCTTAACAAATTACATTTTTCTTTTGTTTAATTAGACCAGAATTTCCTGATTTCCTACAGTATCTTTGTTGTTCTTTTACAAGGCTAAGATTCATCTCTATTTGATTGTTTAATGCTCAGTATAGTACAGAGAGAAACCTGATAGTTTTCTCTGACACTGTGGTGAAGTTGTGAAACTAGTTTGTACTCTTGAAATGACCAGTTTGTTTACCAACGTGTCAACAGACATGAGTCATACATTCCAATTAAAGCATTTATATTGACTGGGTAAACTGTGGCTGGAGTGTAAATAGTGTTACTTCTGTAAATGTGACCATTTCATGTTCCGAACATGTCTGTGGTAATTGGTATCCAAGCAAAGCATACTAAACATACTACATCTGACAGGTGTATTTTTTGCAATGGCAACAGCAGCACATGCAGGTGGTATTATATTTTTATACTTTTGCTTTTTTGAATTCGCTATTTTTTCAGTTTTATAGCTTTAGAATAAGGAAGCCCAGGGTTTGGATTAAAACCAGTGGAGCTTGAGATGATCACCACCCATGGATCACCCAGCCAGACCAGCTGGCCAAACGGCCCAGGAAAAGAGGGAAGAGAGCCAGGGTAATAGCCATGCTAACCTAGGTCGGCCATAAAGCTGCTCCTGCCTCCACCCCAACATCCTGGACTGAGCTATTGCACTTGACAGGTGTGCAGGATGTTAAGACTCTGTCAGGACGAGGGGAAGTTGACTCTGTGTTTACATCAATGATCACTGGCGCTCAAATACAGTCAAAGATAATGGACAATGTTACCCAGATGTCTACCACATTATCATCATAATCTTGTTGGTGTTTACATTTCCCCAGATGCGAATTCAAAAAAATACCTTCAACAGTGGATCCCAAAACAATGTACCATGGGGTTTTGTGCCAACTATACATTATTATTGCAATATACAATATGACAAAAAGTTATGAATTAATTTTCTTATAGAGAGGCAGATTCTAAAAAAATAAATAAAAAAATAAAAACCAGAAACAGTTTTCACCATTCACGCAGTTGCAGGATTGTGTGACAGATCAAAGGAGCTGATTGACTGACACCTTAATTTTTTCCCATCTCTACTGGGGGAGCTCTGCCTCCAACTGGCTAGTGCCTGTTACCTCTATTGGCATTTTCTTCCTCTTTCTGATTATACATTTATCTTATTTTACTTAATAAATCATACTGTTTATGAATTCTATATCACTTGAATTGTATTACCCTTTTTATTGTGTCCTTCACATTTTGGCAATATTGTTCACAAGACATTCATGCCAATAAAGCATACTGAATGGAAATGAATACGTATATATATATTTTTTTTCATTTTATTTTATATTTTATCCTATTCTGTTAATTATCTGTATAAATGTGTGTGTAGCATGAAGTGACTACAGCTTTCATTTTGTTGAACAATCCAGTGTTATATAATGACAAATAAATGATCTTCCTCCCTTGATAACTTTTCAAAGACTGACTCAAGTCAGAAATTATAGTGACAAAACATATTCAAAAAGGCAACATCAGTTTTAAAAAAATATTGTATCTCATTATCTTACACCTTTCCTTTGAAGTTAAAGCTCCTCATTTTTACTCATCCTCTTAGCTCTGTCTCCTTTTCAGCATCTTATGAAAATCTGATAAAGGAAGTTGGCTTCAAAATATTAATACATCCCTCTGATTACACATAGTAGCAGTGCAGTTCACTAAAAAGGGCAAATTTCTTTCAAAGAGGAACTGTAAACTGTTTATTTAATCCTTTTGTAGCTTCTCTTTCTCCTGACCCTCAGTCACCCTCCTCCTGTGCTCCTCTGACACTCTGTTGCCCTCAGTTGAGGGATTTGTTCAGTGATATCGCTGCTCTTACGTGAGGGTTAGATGGAGGACGAACAAGACTAGATGAGATTTCATTGATCAAGCGCGACGGACTATAGTGGATCCCTTTGATCGGGCCTGTGCTTCGTTCTGTGGGCAGTATCAGCCTATTTCATACTGCGTATCACATTCACAACATTTTTAAAGCGTTCACCCTACAGCTCACCCTCGCCTCCTGCGCTATCACAGGCCGTCTGTCTGCATTTGTTTTGAGTCACAAGTCAGGGCACAGTCGGCAGAGAGTAATCTTAAACGCTGTTCGTGCACACAGTAAACATATCTCAACACTGCAAGAATTAATCATTTTCTGCAAGTATTCATTTGGTGTTTTTTACAGTCCGAAGGACAACATCAGTGTCCTTCTGTCAGTCTTCCTGCTTGTTTGCTCGGTATAAATAATTCTGCTTGTCTTGGGAATGAATGATGGGATTTTATGCTAGTAAACATAAAGCACACAGAAGGTCACTTAAGGCTCAGAACAGTCAGTCTAGTAGAGTAAAGACAATTCCTGCTGTAGCAAAAGTCTAATCCAAATTTATTTTAGTATTTTTTCTTGGCCATAAAGTGTACGCTCTTTCACCAGAGGGTATTTCTACTATTGCTGCTACTTGAAAATGCATTTCATTGCTGCTTAGATAAATGACATTGGTGGTTTTTTCCAGCTATAAAATGTACTATCTTCAAAATCCACCCCTAAAGGTGTCTGTGTGGCAGTGATAAAATCATGTGAAGGGAAATTAATTAACTTCTACTGACCCAACCTGAAAATTAAATGAGAAAAGCAAAGTAAGACAAATGCTCAGTGGTGCACAGTTCCAATGTTTGTTCAGTATTCAGTCACACTTCTCATCAGCTGGTTTATCAGGCCTAGCAATCCATGTTGTTGGGTTTTCTTGTACAGGGTTTTGTCACGGATGACGGAGCCCCTTCTGATTGACCTCCTCATCTACAAATGAGTGAGGGAGAAGTCGATGGACCCCAGCAGCTTTCTCCTGAAAAGATTTTATCCTTAACTCCAAGCTCAGACATCTTTTCTCCACTTTTATCTGTGGTGGGAAAACCTGAATGACACGTCTTATATGTTGCTGTCTCAATTCTTCTAAAGAAAAGGAAGCGAATGACAGTTTCTGTTTTCTTCTTGACAGTAATACAGTTGTTTTCTAAAAATGACACATACATAACAGAAGTCTTTTATTTTTGTATGTTTTCCAGAGAAATTTTGAGGATACATATAATTAATTTATATTTTTTATATTTTTAAATTTGCTTTGGATTTCATTCATAATTTTTCACTTTCATAACTGTATGAAATGCTCTGTAATAATACCCACTTTGTGATGGGGATTACATATAAAGCGGTATAATCTGATGATCTCATCTGAATCCGCAGTAATTTATGTATGCCTGTTGCTGAAATTAATCTTTTTTTCTTTGAAAACTGCATCTTTGAAACATTTGAAACAGCTGAATGCCACATGCCGAAGTGAATAACACGAGCCAAGATTTGTCAAACCATTCTCTGTCTCTCCGTCTCCTCCCTGCATTTGTCACACTCCAACACACATAGACAGGCTTACCAAGAAACAAAGTCGGATGAAAGATCAAACACAAAATGCCAAATCAATTCCAGTCAGGTGTAGTTTGTAACAGTAAGTATTATTCATGAATCAGTTTCTTTGAAATTGCTTTGCTTATTAGAAACAATTTACCTGTGGCTGTATAACCGTAACAAATGATTGATGTCACAGGATTTTTAAAGACCTTTACAGAGGCTGCACAGAGGTGTTAAGTTAAGTTTAGTCAACTTACGCCATTTGGGGCACAGCTTCAATGAGCTGCGACATCCTGCCATGGCATTTTTGACAAATTGCATTTAACATACAATGTATTGGGACATTATAAATCTTTTTTATGGTATTTCGCATGGTTTTCTATGTTCACCATTGTAGTTTAGCATTTTAGCCTGCTAACATTTGCTAATTAGCACAATTGAACAACAAGAACACCAGTGGCTGATAAGAATATCATTACTGGTAGTTGCTCTTAAACCTAGTACTAGTACTAGGTAATACTGCACAAATTAAAATGTTGCCCTTGTAGTCGTATTAGAGTAATTTCATGACAATCTAGCCACAAGTTGTTAAGACATTTCATTCAAAACTACAAATGACAATTAGAAAAAAAAAGTAAGGGAAGCACCAAAGTCAAGTGACTTCATTGTTTAGGGACCGTGACTATGTGTAATAGGAGCTTGGAGCAAAGCTATAGATCGACACTGAATCAATCATCCTAACCCTCAACCATCACTACATCAGTAACACTGTACATCAAATGTATAAACAATGTGTAGCAATATAGTTGAAGGAGATTTGAGGAAAAAAAAAAGAAGTGACTAAATTTAAAACCTGGGATTTTATTAGAATAAGTGATATTTCCCCCACTTAAATGTCTGAGTGTGTCTCAGTAATTTTGTCTTTTAGAGATGAAAGCTGTCTGAGTCTGAGCTGCAGTTACCATTGAGAACACTGTGGTCATGTCCTCTTTATTTTGCAGGGAATTTGTCAAACTGAACCGCAGGTTACAGTCAATAGTGAGTTACACAGAGAGGGCACAAAGTGGAAACCGATTCAATCACTTTTAGAAGGTGACACGTGTTACACATTACAGTTTGATTGTAATAGGTTTGTCATTAAATGTTTGCATATATCATTAACCTTCACTGGTGGCAAAGACTCTATCAATACTAGAGGACATACAGTCAACTCTATATTGACTTTTTCTCCTCTCTGAAAACACAATAAAGTGATAGCTGTGTGCTTTCTTTGGCCAGTTGCAGTGTTTGTTTTCTTTTTCTTGGGAATGGATAAGAAATATTTGACTCTCACTCCTCCTGTAATTGTATTTTTATTTCTCCAGTTAGTGTAGTTTTATTGCTGAGGTGCCAAGGGCTATATAACAATGTTTTAACCTTCTGGAAAGCTTGTGGATATCCCCAAATATAGGTGAACACATTATTGAACTAAAGCAGCAAGGCCTGTCTTTTTCAATATTCACCCCCCCCAAAAAAGTTAATACTAACACAGAATGTGGAAATGCAAGTAAAAGATACTTTGGTAAAAACTAATTTGATGATGCCTTCAAGATGATGCAATTTGAATGCAATTCATAACAAGATTTTTAGCAAACTACATGGGAACAACTGCAGCGTAAGATTAAGACAGGGAGGAAAATTGCTAAATTGTCTTTGAGAGTCTCTGTCATGCATTCAAAAATACAGGTCTCACTTAAGTAGGCCTTATTAAATAAGTCCCTTAATTTTCACAGACAATCGAGAAAAAATACAGCTTAGCCTCTATTTCTCTTCCCAGAATTTCAGCGTCGTGGTGTTTTTCTTTTTAACCAAACGACAGCATCAGCACAGTAATTTCCAGTGGGATAATAAATCACCTCTACCCTGGAGACAGACAAACACGGCATGTGTGATGGATGGCCAAGCTGTTAAAATGTGAGAACGCACAGTTTGGATGGAGACAATACAGCGCTACAGCCTACGCCAAGAGGCATTTTGCCAATATGAAACTACCCATTATCATGAAAAATAATCTTCAGGGAAAAAGGTGATTTAAAACTATGTTGCTCAGGGTGACGACGATGATAGTACCATCAGGGAAAAAAAATCACTGAAAATATGTTGGAGTATGTCGCTTGTGTCATAAACACATGAAAGGCAAACTTTGGGTAAACACAATCTATTTAACTTACTGCCAAGAGGAGAGACAAACGAGGAAAAAACAAAAAAAAGCAGCAACGTGCAAACAGGTTGCAGCAGCTGAAGAGAAATATTACGAAAGAGGGACTCAAGGGAAAACACTACTAGGTAATGAGGCATGACATTAGGAGATGAGAGGTGAGGAGAGGCAGGTCAAGGTAAGAGGAAAAATATAAGCACATAAAAAATAGTTGTGACCGATAATGGAGTGAGGTGATTATGTGGTTGTAACGTCCGACTGGGCCGGTGGAGTTGTGCGAGGCTGCGGTGCGGGGTAGGGGTTGTGGGGCGGAGGAGGCAGGGGATGTATCTTCTCTTCTGGGGTAAATTGTCTGTGACTGCTTTGCGTGTCCATCATTTCCCTCCACGGTCTAATTACAGCCGGTTCCACCTGGCTACACTGCTCTGTCCCCCTCAGTGCACAATAATGGTAACATTCACCCACACTGAGATTCAGGGACCACAAGTTAAAGCCAGGAAAAATTGCTGTTGGAAAGTGGCAACATTTAGTCTTTTTTTTTTTTCTCAATACATCATAGATTCACACTCAGCTACATCCAAAAAAAATATATGAGGTATGTCAGTAGCTTTGCTTTTCATTTTCTGCAAAAATCTTCACGTTGCATGTTTTTCTTAACTTCAATGGCATGGCTCATTATGGCACAATAAAGCCAAGATTGCCGAACAGCGATTGTCCAATCATAGCTGTCAAGAAATTTCTCCACATGATGAAGTGGTCAGCATGAAGGTTTTAGTGAAAGAAGAAGCCTGCTCTCTGGTAGAGTTTGGAGGGTGGTGAAAATGCTAAAAACTGCAGTTCCTCAGATGACTACTTCAGGCTGCTCCTAAAGCAAGTCAGTCACCACAGAGTGTTGCAGGGAGTGTGAATTTTTGTGGGCCAACCTGGAAATGAACGTCACTCGAATTCCCTGCACAAAAAGCTAAAGGGATTTTTCCATTAGATTTTGGATCAGTACAGAAAATATGGCGAACAAAAGTTCATGATACTGACAGAAACAAGACTTATGGCTTTTGAGGCATAAAGTCAGAAGTAAGAAGCTAAGACTAAGACTATAAATGAACGGCACCACGGTCGTGTGACTCAGTGTCACCCCCACTAAGCAACTAGCGTTCACCATAATAACATTCAATGTCCACAACAACCACTGTAGTCCCATTTAGCTACTTTAGCAACTGTCTTTTTAAGACATGTAAAAGCTTCAAAATCCACAAGTGTGGTATTTACTGACGGATTTTATGTTGTAGAACAAAATTAAACTTGTTTTCAGTACAGACAGCCAAATAACGAAATGCCCATTCAAAAAACCTCTCCATAGACCTCCATATTAAAACGCCCAACTTTGCAGCAAAAATAAACAGCCTGGTACAAAAAACAGTTTTCATCTGGCTTTGGCCATCACAGCCTGGCTAGCTGCTGTGTAGCTCCTCCAGCAGCCTCAGGTACAATCAAGTTTCACCTCTGTGCTCATTTTTGGATTAGCGCTGGGAGTTAGCTCAGTCAGACACAGCCAAGATGTAAACAGCCAGAGCAACTAACTACACTATGAGCTTCAAAATGGCTCTTCTGGAACATATGGGTAACATAATGCTCCATCCACTATTCATTATGCTGTCTATGTCTTTTGTCAATTAATCTTTGTGTTTATCTGCAACATTAGTGTGTCTGGCTAACTAGTGTGCAACTTACAGTCAAGCTTTACTTTCAAGGCCAGGGAGCACGTCATTAATGTATTAGCCAACTTTTTTATGGGTTTACAGGTTATGCAAGAAAAAGGCCCATTTATAATGCACATGCACTGTCATTCATGTGGGTTGGAGTTAAAGCAGCTCTGTCCAGCATACATCTAACTTCCTTCTTGCTTATCAAAGTGCTACATGTGCCAGTGCATTTAAGATATTTGCTTTCAAATAAGCAAGCTCGAATTGAATCAAAAAGTCAGCCAAAGATGCTGTTTTCAACTAACTCATCTTAATTTAAATAGCTGGCTAGCGAGAGCTGGTAAAAGAAGACATTCAATGGCAAATCTGCTGCCATCTTCATTGTAAGCTGCTGTGTGATAAAAGAAAGGTTGACAGGTGTAGCGAGGTCTAACAAGCCAGTTGATTCTCCAGGCTTGCTCGCTGAATCTGGTCATTTCTTTTTATTGAGTATCATTATCTGAGAGCCTGTGTGCAGCAGAGGCATCTGAATACAGTCCCTTTTTAAAGTATCAGCAATTTAAAATTTCTTGAGATCTAACAGAACTTCTCATAGGATGGGTCACAATGAAAAGTTTCACCATCTAATGAGAGGACGACTCTCTCTTGTTCCTCCCAAATAATGATGGAAACTGAACCTGAATAATAGAGCTGTGAGACTCACAGCTCAGGCAACAGATTCTTGCCTTCAACTCCTACTTTCTGATATCATTACCCCTGAAACTCATTTAAGCTGTCATTAAGACTAATTTAAAAAGACTTTTGAAAGAAAATTCATCACTAGAACAGAAGAAAAGTTATCTAGGGGAAATTCAGATTGGACAAACAAAATCATAAATTCACAAGTGCTGTCTGCAGGAGTCAGCGTTCAGTATGGTAACATATTCAGAGAGGCTGAACCGGGCAAATCAGACATCTACAGAGTCATTCAGACAGCAAGTGAGAAATGCTGGCACACATTTACACCAACAAATACTGCGAAAAATAATTAGTCACTACAATAGCTTATTATTTTCAGACTTTAAGCCTAATTGCGCAACAGGGGATGATATCAGAATTACCGTGTCTTTTGTGGTCTCATTAGCAAGAGAAGAGATTCATTTTAGTCTATGAAACCCCAGCCACCTCAGCTGAATAACAAGTGGTCCACATCAAAATGCACTGTGAGCTTTTACTTGACGTTACAGAGGCTTTGGTGATCACCCTTCAAAATAATAATCAACCTATTACAAATCCTTGCAATTATCACTGAGTGTACAGATTAAAGCAGAGACAGCTGACAGCCTTTTAAAATTAAGCCATAGCATTAATTTAACAAGACAATATGACATCTATGTGGTGTACTTAATAATGTGTCTAAATCACTTTGTCAGATATTATTTGTTGCATAAAATACATGCATAAAGGAAACTGCTTTACACTTTGTAGTGAGATTAAAATACAGTGCAACAGGCAGAGGATACAAATGAAGAATGACAAGCATGAAACCCTCCAACTGTATAGAAGCTACCATTGCCGTCTATCTGAGGAGGCACATGCCAATAAATTTAACAACATCCTCTTCAAGTTGCAGGCAGCAGCTCAATAAGGAGACAGGATTATTTGAAGCTGAGTGTTGCACCCATCTACTTACAGACACTTTCGTGACAGGAAACTTTTTAGCTGTCTTCAAGAGTCGGACGAACGGGATATCTTACTGAGAGCGACGGCTCAGCACTGAACACAACGACACTCAGCGTCACGTTTCAGCAATCCCACTCAGTCAAGGAGAACGAGGGAGGGCTTCCCCAAAACTGTGGCAGTCCTCGCAACGTGATGTCACTTCAAATTCAGATTGAGAGTGTTCCAAGGCACTGGGTCTAAAGTGACTTTTTATAAAAGTGAAAATCCATTAAGGAAGCCTTCCTTCCTCTGAGGACACAGCAGTCATTCCCAAGCAGAGCTGCAGAGAAGCAGGAGACTACATGCACTTCTTAATACCACTATATGGTTTATATTATATCTTTTATGCTTTGATCTCAATCACAGTCAGTTCTTCAGCTGATGGTTGCCAGTGCTAAATTTTTTTATGCTGAGTCATAACAAAACCCGGGTGAAGTGAACATGCATTTAAGGTGTTGAGGACAGCCAGAGATAAGGTTTCATGTGAGGGATGAAATAACGTTCTAACTGTGGGAGGTGAGACAACAGAATCAAGTAAGCATTTTATAACCTGAGCGCCTCGTAAGTAATGAAATACAGCCATGTGAGACATTTATTGCCGTGAACCTTAAATTATCCACGGAGCCATTTGGAAGTCAGATTTCCGGCCAGTGTGTGAGTAAGGACGTATTTTATGGCCTCCTGCACTTCCCCACTTGGGAATTGAATTTGGTGATATTACACAGTACATGTGATCTGTATTAAGTTTGCGGACAAACAAATGACGGGCTATTCTTGGCTTCTTGGTCAGGTGTCGGTTACACTGTACTGTCCTGACCTCAGTTTGTTATGAAACATGTCTCGGCTTAGTCATGTCTGAGTAATGCCAAGTATTGGCCACCCAAACAGAGGACAGGATTGTGGCTTGTGTAGGAATCTTGTGAGATTGAAGAAAATAAACAAAAACAAACTGAATTAATGTCTGTGGAAAACAAATTTTAGATGATGTAGTTTGCAAAGTGCCATATGCACAGTCTAAATCAGAGTTACAAGCCAAACCAACAGCATAAATAACAAGCTAATAGGTCATTTTTCTGATCATTTGAATATCATTTAAATTCTGGTGGTGTTATGTAAAATCTGACACTCTCCGTGTCTTGGGTCATGCACAGTTTTACAGATTATGTCCTGTTGAGAAACTGACCTCCAAGTCTGGAGAAGGGTCATACAAACAAGCTGATATACATTACCATGCCCGCTGCAAAACAGACCTGTCAGCCAAGTCATGCTGCAGTAATTTCGAGCTGCAACTAACGTGACTATTCAATCCCTTGACCGGTCAAGTCCAATTAAGTCCAGCGGATGTGCAATCGCTTGGTGTGATCCCATTTTCTGTGTCATTTGTCCTCTCACCCACCATGTGACTGAGCTTTTGTCACAGAAAGACTATAACTCTGAGACAGATGGCTATAGATTGCATTAATTGCACAGACTTATCAATTAGTCTGACTCTGCAACTGCTTCTTGGACAATGGACAGCTGCACATCTCCCAACTCTCCTGCTCTTATCTCTCTTCTGATGAACCCACGCCGTCTTGTTCTCTGTCCTCCCTTCATCACTTTCAAGGTTCTTTTCTTTCACCACCATCAATCTGTCTCTCTCAACATTAGCTTTCTCTTTTCAACATCCTCATTCTGTCTGTCTTTATTTTTCTTCCTTCCTTACATACACTTGCAAAACTCCCACAGCTTTTAACCACTCATGTTGTTCACAGACGCCCATGACAGCTTTAGTATGGTATGCCATATTCAACCAGGTATCTATGAAGATGATGAGATAGGAGCATTTGATTTCATGCAGAAACTATGAATTAAAAACACAGATGGGTTGGGGTGTGACAAGTTAAAAATTATAGTTAATTCATGGTCTGTCATAATGTTAAAAGGTATGATTAAGTTAAAATGATAAACACATTCACAAGTAACATTCATTAGGTTTGATTAAACCCATGAAATTGTTGATTTCCCTGTCAATTATAAAGTAAATTTTAATTTAGACTAGTCGACTAGTCACAGTCAAAACTGAGCTCAGTTTATTAATTGATCATGTTTAACATTGTTTGAAGAAATATTACGTGTATTAAGAGCCATTTGAAGCTTAATCACATTCTTCAAACTTTAAGATCTGTGTATGTGCTGTATATGTTTATGCATTGCTTCAATGTAGTAGTTTTATGTCGGCTTATTCTGATGCGGCCTACACACAACCTGATTTCGATTTTCTATATCAAACCCCAACAACACACATTTTGGAGGCGACAGTTAACTAACGTTGTACATAAACAAATTTTCATAAATAGATTAACTGACTACTATTTCTGGTGCTGACTAGTGAAAAAACGTGCAAACAGTAGTTTATATACATTTTTCTATGCATTAGTTAGCTCTGTATTTGGACACAAACTCAGGAAGTCTTCAGTCAGTTTGAAATGGTCATTTAAACCCATGATGAAAATGGCTAGCTGAGCATTGTCATTTTGTCTGTGCTTTCATCAACCACCACGGAGGTGTAACACGGTGTAACGGGGGCTGTGGGGAAACTCTTTGAAGTGATCCTCATCTCTTCCTGTCATGGCTTTGATTAGAGCAGCTGGGTACAAATCTGCATTACCGTACATCATCACAGGCCAAGTGATAAATGCTGAGAAATGTTTGTCACTCATGTTCCTACACTGCTGCATCTTCACAAGGACAAATTCATAAGCATGGTTCAGTTGCTGCCCCGAGGTGCTGGTTTTTGCATTATGTTGTCCAGGGGAAGCCATTAACACCATGTCACCCGGGTGTTTCTCTGTCAGTGGCTACACACAGAGGTGGTTATCAGGATTCACATCAGATCAGAACTCATTGTCACTGCTTTCCATCAGCGGCAGGTGCAGCTGCAGAATCAGCTAGACACTATTCATTGCTGCTAGTCTGGCTGAAAAAGAGATTTTCAATCTCATTGGGTCCACTTGTGTGCAGAGACACACTGCAGTGAAAGCGGGACGAATGTGCACGCAAACCAATACAGCCAGGAAACTAGGTGAGACAGGAAATCAAGACAGAAATCCATTAGCCAGTTAGTTGTATGTGTTGTTTCATTGATGCTGAGCTGGATTGATTGCATTGTGTGAGTGAATTTGCTTTGCTGTTGTTTGCTTTATAAACGTTAAAAATAAGTTTAAGGCAAACTCTTCTTTCTCCAACAAATTCCCTCTACAACCCACTGAAGCAAAACATTTCACTTTCATTTATACCTGAAAAGGAGCTACACACTTCTTATCGTTGCAGATAAAATGCGCAAGAGATCAGCAAATTAAGCTTAAGGAAATTAAACCAAACTCTGACCTTCTGTTCACACAGAGCACAACGTGATCAGTGAGCCATTCATTTCCTAAAGAGGTGAGAAACCGGGAAAATGCAGCAGTGGAGCGGATGCCCAACGAGTTTGTCAGCTGTGAAAAGTGAGTCATCGGTCATCTGCAACTGCAATCAGATTTTTATCCCTCATAAATGTTACATAGACATTCAAGGCTTTGAAATTCTTAGTTGAGACAGGACTACTTATGCAAATCTCTTCCAAAGTAAAAGTATGTAAATATTATCAGCAAGATGTACTTTAAAGGTTCAGTGTGTCAGATTAATGGGGGTTTACTGGCAGAATATGGCAGAAATAGAATCTAATATTCATAGGAAACTTTTCATTAGTGTGAAATCACCTGAAAATAAGCAACATTGTTTTTTTGTGGTCATTTATATCCACAGAGTGTGTGGTCAAAGTGATGATTGATGATGATTAGGAATATGTTACAGATTATACCTTTAACTACTTGATCCATATTTAATTAGTTAATTTATAGCAATGTACCATATTCTATAAGTTGGCCATATTTTTTTGTATATAAAAGATAAATTTCCCTCTGAAACATGGTGAAGTAAAAGTATAAAGCAGCATAAAATTCTGGCTAAACGTAATAAAAAAATTGAGTCAGTGTTCTCCGTTATGATCTATCACTGTTAAAACTGTAAAATTATATGAAAAGCTAAGCTACAGCAGGGCTTTAAAATATGTAATTTTTATGGATACAGTATTATCTTTACATTAAATAAACTGCATGAGACCTATGCAGTCAGAGTCTCTGACAATGTGCACGGATCAAACAATCATCAAGATCGTGGAGGTGAAGAAAATTCATTTCAGGTTCATTTGAGGTAAATCTGTTATGCGCCATGCCATAAGTTTGGAAAGTTAGCACTTTTATAGCTGAACCGCATGCTACTCGAGACTCTCTCCAGCCTCTCTCCTTTATCACACTCAATAACTCTCATATGTATTGAGAGCTCTTATTTTCCCTCTCAATAGCTTTCTACTCTGCCTCATACTGCAGGATTCTGTGTCCCTCAGTATTGGATCTTGACCAATAACACAGCCCCGCACCCCATAATGCTGATGGAAGGCTTTCTACGCCATCTGCCAGCCAATGCATCTGTAAGGTTATTTCTGACTAAATATGGCGTACAGTACGCTGTGTAACAGCAGGAAGGAGAAGAGAGACAGAGGAGGAAAGAGGAACTGGTGGAGGATAATGATCTTTTTTTTTTCTCAACCCGCTGCCATTCCTCAAAGTAACAATGGGGAGGAATATCATGAGATGTCAGAGACTGGTCTCAGCCATCCTGCTGAGATCCACTGGGATGAGAAATAATCCACGCTACTATTTAAATCTTGGCTTTCAAATCAAATCATATGAGTCTGTCTAAATGAGCTGAATTCCATTGGTAAAAATGAATTTATATCCAATCCCAGCAGTACTTTGAAGTGATCATGAATATTCAGGCCTCAGCCAGCTTGAACTGACCTCAGTCTCGCTGGATGAAGTGAAATGTTGAAAAGCAGACATGTTCAACTGGGCATAAAAATCCACTCTAACACAATGTTAGCCTTTTGCACAGAAGCCAGGCAGCACTGGCCTGCAAAATCAAATGTTGAGAGGAGTCTTGATTTAGGGGTCTGTTAAGGTTAATATTTTGGTCAATCTCTGCCCATTATGTCCCCAGAGAAAAAATTAAACTAAGTGCATTAAGCTAAAGAAAAATCTGTGACTAACAGATGCCTCCCCAAGGAGGAAAGAACAGCCCTCTGGAGAGCTTAGTTTTTCCTGCCAAAAGGGAAAGGACTGAATCAATGGAGTGTCATTAATTGTAGGACAGGGTGGTATTCTTGGCTCCAATAATTCACTGAGGAAATGGCCGTGAGCATTATTGCACCGCACAAATCACACTGGCAGTTAGCTTAGCTGATGGACAAGGGGGCAGCCGTGCCTGAATGTTCCTGAAAAATGAACAAGAAATTACACATTAGAGTTGAAGCTCCATTAAAGTCCCATTATCTGAATCTGGTCAAAAATGTGAGAAGTACTTCACAGCCCATATTCATCCTTCTGCACTTCTCATAGGTTCTGACCAAAGGCAGAGGGAAGGCATAACCTGCCGTTAGAGTAGCATTGGAAGTGAAGGTATTAAACCAAAATGCTGAGCAAGGAAAGACACGACTCAAGTTTTCACTGAGGGGGGGGTGGGGGGGGTGGGGGGGGGGTGACAAAGATAAAACCCTCTATCACAATGTATGCAGTTTTATATTGTGATGGCATTCTATATATCCTGATATGATAGTTTCATTAAAGGCTCTTGTTTAAGGATGCAAATAATCATTAGAGCTAAAACAATTTGTCAATGAATTGATTAGTTATTTCACAGGAAATTAAGGGGAAACAATTTTGATCATTGATCTGGTGTCAAAGTCATTTCTTATGCAAAAACAGTTTTGAGGATTTGCAGCTTTTCCACATAAATTATCACTGCTTATTGATTAATCTGGTGATTAGTGGCTTGATTTATTGATCAATCATCGGTCTCTAAAATGATTGCTGAAACGCAGCAGTCTAAACCAACAGTCTAATACCCAAAGATATTCAGCTGACTGTCACAAAGACAAGACAAAGTAAAGCAGAAAATTCTCACAATTGAGAAACTTTGTTTGTAACTTGAAAGGAGACTTAAAGCCGGGGTTGGCAGTTGATGTTTTGTGTCATTTGCCAAAAGTATGTCTGTGGCAAACACATTCACCACAGGTTAGTTGTGTGATGGTGTTACAGAGTAGACGACCTGCGTGCTGATTGTGCTGGTAGATCAAAATGAATCAGAAAAGAGTCTCGGTGATGGTGTGACCAAAGTTTATACTGTGAAAAAAGATGGTCCTACTCTAAAAACACCCGCTTTTGGAATGGAGTTTGGCTTAAATCTGTCCACTTAAAAGACCACTGGGAGCAGAGGGTACTTTACTGTGAATAATTCACATAAACTGCGCTGAGTAACCTTCTAATAATGAACAGCATATAGAAATTGTGGGGTTAAAACCAACCTGTTTTCTAATTTTCTTAGCTTGTAGTGAAAGTCACATAATAATTCATATATAATTCAGCTCTACAAATAATGATATAAATATAAATTCTAATATGCATACATCTACATAAACAGCTAGTTGCCAAACCCAGCAGAGAGTAAAATATGTAGCACGCTGTGCCTCCAGCTTCAATAAGTCAAGTTTATTTTTCCTCTATGCCATAGCAAATTACAGGGAATCCGATTACTTATTATCATATGTTCTCATCTTGATGTACTGCAAATGAAAAGTGAAAATCGAACTTGTGTTATAGTTTATTTTCTTTTTTGCTGCGGGCTATGATGCAAAAGAGAGTAATTCTCCCCCTGAGCACTTTATCAATGTTTGGAGACAGAGGGAGAGACACTCAGCATGTGTGATCGCTCATGCACCCACACACATAGCGGGTACCTCATAAAGTAAGGCAGCTTAAGAGCCTATAGCTGCTTAGGCATAACACTTTCCATGCATACAGTTTGGAGAGGAGGGAGGTAATGAGTCGAATTACTTTGCTAAATGGAGGGGCCTGGTGCTCTGGAGTATAACACTGTGCAGGGGTGACCTCAGGAGGCCCTGCACTTCACTCAGTTCTTTTACTCTCTGCTGATGGGCAGGATTCAGATGGGATGTTATCAGCAAGGTTAAACAGAATCAGTGAACGGCTGAGGAGGAGGAGGAGGAGTCCAAATGTCACTACTGTCACAAATGTTTAAGCTGTTAAAATATTACAAAAATATATCCATAAATACACCATTAAATATAAAAAAATCTGTTATGCTTAATGTTAAAATATGTGAGCAGTAGGAAAAAGTTATACCAGTTACTGAGTGCAGATCTCCACCTGGCAACCCAAAAAGAATATCTGGATGTAACCCCTTTGCAATCACCAACATTTTTATTAGTCACTGTAATTTAATTATACATTTTTGTCTGTGGCAGATTACAATTTCATTTATTTTTTAATTTAATTACATGGAAGTAGCTACTCTCCAGCACTGCTATTTGTATAAAAATTTGTCAGGCTAATTAGCGTATGAATTCCTGAGTTATGGCCAAAGCATGTTTTGTGAGGTCACACTGCCTTTGACCTCCAAAATCTAATCAGTCTGTCCTTGAGTCTAAGTGGTGACTTTAAGAAATTCCTTCAAGGTGTTCTTGAGACATCACATTCACAAGAAAGGGATGATCAAAACAGCGTACAGTCATGACTGTGGACCAAAAAAAAAAAAAAGGCTGATCAGTCCACAGGCACAGACACGCAAGTGATCGCATGATATTTATAAAAAAAAACCAATTGATTTTTACTCCAGAATCTTTACATTTAAGATATCTGACAAAATTACTGATACTAAAAAAACAATTAAATATTGAATAATCATCAGTATTACGATTCTGTAATGAGGAAGAGGAGGACCAGATGCGTTTGTTTTTCTATTGTAGATATGTCAGGCTTCTTGACCAACATCTAAAACTGGCTCTAGGACTATTCAACATTTTAAACATTATGCTCAACAAAAAACTGACCCCAGATAATTTGATAGATTTTTTAATTGTAAATGATACCTCCTTTTTATTTTGCCTTGTAGTCAGTAAAAACCACTTGGTCAATGTAAACGGAACTGATCAATATAACATACAACTATGACAGCAGAGGAATTGCTTTTATGAAAATTTAAAATACAATTATTAGGAATTGCTCACTTGCTAATAACCGTTTGCAACACAGTGATTATAATAAGAGCAGCTTGAACATGTAAAAAATGTATATAAATATCTATATTACAGTACAAATTACTAAGTAACTATAGGTTGTTTCACTAAAGTAAATATTTATATTTAAATATTACAATATAACTGTTATTCTTATAGTAACTTCAGTAAGATGTCATTGGCAAAAATGTGCCTGTCTTTTGGAAAAAATAATATCTACAACACATTACAAAGTAAAACAATACAATATGACATGGGAAAAGATTTGCTCTAGTGAAGAACTGGTCTATGTATAGGCTCTTCCAGTCATATATTTCAGTTTGTAAATGTATTGGTACTGTAATGGTAATTATATGAATTCATTATTAATAACATTTCCTTTATTTATGTTTCTTCTGTTTTTTTTTGTGTGTATTGTCTGTATTAATTAAAACTACTGCAGGGAATTTTCATATTTTGTTCATTTTGGAGAGTGTTTCCACTGTAATAAAAACAAAATATCAAACATAAAAAAATAATCATCTAAATAAAAATCTCTTCCTGCTTCTTCTTAACTGGTTGACGCACAACTGACTGCTACTTTGGGAAAATGTAAACACTGGTTCATTTCATCTGAATTCACAGAGACTCAGACCTGGAGGCATACATTAAGAACAACTATAGAAACAGTCTCTCCATCCATCTTCTCGTGGATGGTTTTGTTCACTTATGTAGGTCAGAGGCATCAGTAATAAACTGGGACTGTTTCATAACCAGTTAAAAACTCCTTGTATTAGCTTTAAATGTATTTTTTAAAGTTTTTCCAAAGTTACATTGACATAATTATCCAGAAATAATAAAACATTATTTCCACTGATGAGATGATTGAGGAGACAAAGACAGACAGGGATAAAAGCCAGACTGGGGAACAGATAATTGAGAGCATTAACTTCATTGGGCCTAAGTTGATGTAAGGGAGGGTGGGGAAGAGGGGAGAGGGGGGTAATGCAATCATTGGCTTTCTGTAAAGTCAAATGCTCTGTGGGTCTGATTTAAACAGCCACATTAGGGTTTTAAAAACAGCTAGATAAGATGGATGTAATCTTAAACATACAAGTTAATTGCTGTTAGCCATAAAGACAGATGATTCGTCAACATAGATGTAGATGACATGACACGGTGGGCAGGAGACTGATAAACCAAATACCAAAATCAATCACCATGAGTCTCATCGTGTTGCAAATTTCAGAGTAAATTATGTGTGTGAGAGACTGTAAAACTTAATCATGAAGGCTAAATAATGATTAATGGCAAATTACTTAAAACATTAAGCTTTAAAGGTCGTACATGAGGAAAACTCTCTGGGTGATTATGTTAATGAGAGCACATTTCCTCTCGCGGCTGCTTCAAAGTGAAGCCTACACAGGTGGATTGATATTCCTGCTCCGAGCCAGACAAAGCACGGAGGGCTGCAGGGTTAGTGTGAGGCCAGTTGCACACAGTACATGTGCACATAAGTGTGTGGGTGTTCACATGCGTTTATCCGTCCGTCTCCGAGTCTGTGTGTGTCTGCATTTTTTATCAGGGTCTGATCCAAGTGCCTCCAGATGCTGCTGCCATTTGCTCCCCTGCCAATCAAAGGCCACAGCAGAATGCCAGTCCCTCAGAGCCCCGGTTTACAGGCGGCTTACCTGTATGTCACTATTGCTCGGACGCATACTGTGCTCTACCCCTGCAGCAGCAAAGTCACACAAAAGGAGGATTTTCCCACAGTTAAAGCACAGCAAAGAGCGACAGGCATCACATATTCTAGCCTAAGTCTCGTTATAAATATGTAAACAGATTAGTATGAAACAAAACTGCCAGCTTTAACACTTTTTGTTTGGATCCTTAGAGAAACCGTTCTTATTATTTAAAGTGCAGATAAGAGGTACTTATCAATAGTTACCGTATTACCTACAATATGTTCGTTTGTTTGTGTTATTGTGTGACTTTGGTGTTTTAAAAGGATAGTTTGGATTTACCCAAGTCACACAATAACATATGGAGTTTGGTTGGTTTTGAGAGAGCAACATTTGGCTTATGTAACAGCAGTTTCCTGTACTAAAAGGGTGTCAAAGTAAAGCAGTAAAAATATTCTAAATATAGCATACACTTAAACTAATATTGCTGACCCTGTCCATAGCAGTTCACTGCTTAGTTTCTATCTACTGTAGGTAATACTTATCAAAGTCTCTTCATTTCATGCATATTTTGCTCCCCATGAATTCTTTGTGCATGTACCTGTTATTTGAATCACAGCACATTGATGGTGGACTCACAACACAAACAACTGAGTAGAAAGGTAACTAACTAAGTGTAAATAGTTGTAATGGCCATAGCAGAATAAAACAGTATCAAAAAACTAGGATTGATATGATGAAAATCTTTACAAATATAAAGAGGTTATTTCAAATAAAATAAAATAAAAAATATAAAATATATACAATATATAAGATAAAGCTTATCAAGCTTTTTCTGTCTACATTAAGAGTAAAACACTGCATTATCCATTCATCATCATAGAGGTCAGATGAGCTCCTGCAGAAATAATGGCTTTTTTAAAGGACTGGCATGCTATTAAATTAAGTGTCTACAGGTGAGGCACCTCTAACATAGTAGGTTAATGGAAGACACATCAACAGAACATAGCAGCAGCTACTGAAGCCAGTGCTGTCCGCACACTTTTTCACAGCAGTGATTCACCTTATCCACCATCAAAAGGTGAAAGAAGAAAACAAGGGAGGATGAGATACTGACATCATCTTTGACATTTACACACACTGAGTTGGTGACAGGTGGATGTCCTAGAAAAGGCCACTTGATTGCAGGAAACTGTATATTAGTATTTTAAATTATATCTTGTCTGCAGACCTGCACCTTTACAGAAGGCCCTTATCAACATCCATCCATCTCAGAGAACTATTTTTTGTTGCTCTGTTATATTTCAAAGCATTGACTCAAAACCAGCAGTAAATAAAAGGAGAAATTCGGGGAATGACAACAGTGCAATAAACAGCCTTAATGTACGTCATGGAGAAACAAATCCGTCCCAATTGCATTGCTGATTCTGGCACAGATTAGCATAGCCTGTAAAGAATTGCTGACATCACTAAAACAGGCTATACTAATTAAAGCCAGAATCATCAATTCAGATCTTCGGACACCTTGAAAACCCCTAAAAATGGGAGAGATGTTGGGTCCCAAGTGAAGCTACAGTTGGAAACGAACCAAACATTAGCATCAGAAGGTAAGTACACTCTTAGAAATAAGAGGTGTTTTTTTTTTTGAAGAAGAAGAAATTGTTCTTCAAGCTTTCTTTGTAAGACTTCAATTAAGAACCCCATTCATCCAAAGAACCCTTTTTTGGAAGCAGGAGTTCTTCAAGGACTGTTGAAATCTTTTGTCAATGTTCTTTGTACATAATATAAAAGGGTTCTCAGTTGAACCCCCTGGGTGGTTTCCAGATAAAATCCTTAGAATATAAAAGGTTCTCAGGAGAACCCCCATGTGGGTTCTAAATAAACCCTTGGAATCTAAAAAGGCACTCAGTAGAACCCACTGGGTTGGTCTTGATAAAGTTTTGGAATACAAAAGAGTTTGCAGCAGAACTACCTGGGTGCATTCTTGTTAGCACCCTTCAAAGGTGGAAAGGGTGTGGAAGGAACCTGCAGAGAGGGTTCTGGGTGGAACTACTGAACCATAGAAGGGTTCTCCATTAGAACCTCTTATAGGGGATTCTGGGTGAACCCTTTTATAGATGGTTCTAGGTATAACCCTTTTAGTTGGGCTCTAGGTAGGACTCTCTGAAAGGATTCAAAGCAGAACCTTTATAAAAGCTTCTACCGGGAACCAAAAAGGGTTCTTATATTAAACATTTCAGTTCTAGTTATCATGTTTATTTCTAAGAGTGTAGATGAATAGAAGATAAACAAGAGAAACTGAATGTTTCCTTTGTATAAAAATGTAAAGAATAACAAAACATCAAATTCTGGGTTACATATGACAAAAACCTCTTCATTACAGCCTATACAAGCAATCTTATTTTCCATCCTGTTAAAAGGGAAAAGAGAAATAAATTGTTTTTGTTTTCACATCACTAACGCTGGGTGTTCGGCTTTCCAAATCCCTTTTCCCACTGTGAGCGCTCAGCACATGGTTCATTTCAGTTCAGAGGAGCACAGGTCCACAGGACAGATGTCCCCTTGTTCTAGAAGCAGTCTTTATCACACAGAAGCCAAATCTGTGAATTATACCTCACACAATGCATCACACCAGAAACAGCTTTCTCAATGACACTCCGCCTATAATGGATGGCCTGGTGAAAGAGAATTAGGGGAGCGGGAGAAAGAGAAGGAGAAGAGTGGGGAGGGGGCGGGTGTGAGACAGAGAGCGAACAACTAAGGAGAGACTTAGTAAGGTACAGTATGACAGAAAACAAATGAACAGAGAACTGCATTTTGAGATAAGGAAAATATACATTCTGTTTCAGACTTTGGCTCAGTTCAAACTAAGTAAAAATACTGCAGAATTTCCCACACAGAGGAATACAACAATGACTAGGAAAGATGAGTCAAAAGCTCCAATTATGAAGATGTTTTACTGGCTCTGACTCTCAGACTTATATGTCAAAGAGATGACGTTCCCCGTGTTTGTTTTGGTGTGCTCTTTAAAACCTCTGTGAATAAAACTCCTCAGAGTGCGCCTGTTTGTCAGGATTGTCCAATGAAAAAATTAGCTCTCGAGATGCTCTGCTCAGAAGTCTCAATCCTTTACCATCTATCTGCGGCTTAGCAAAGGTGGAAGCTGTAATAATCAATCATCATAATGATACAGACCGAAGATACAGCGTCCAGCAGATGCAGTTTACCGATTCATCACCATGCCATTATGACGCATGGCTTGATTTCTATCACTATCTTTGAATAGGAAAAATTCCTAAGGGGTTGTGTAAACAATCTGAATGAACTGGTATGACAGAGGGTAAAAAGACAGAAGAAAAACAGTGTGTTTGCTCCTTTTCAAGTTTGAGTCTCAGCACTTACTGGTGGTTTGTTAAGTATTTTGACATGCTGGAAGACATTCATACCTGGAATGAGAAACATGTGCCTGAAAGATGTCTATTTTCCTTTGGAGCATCTCTAATTTTGTAATTCTGAGAACTGTAATAAATAAACATTATTAATTATCATTTGACTGGTAACTGTAAAATAACTATTTTGAAAAATACTTAACCATCAATTTAGTATTTATTAATGACAGCTATTATAAAGTGTTACCAACACTTCTATTAGCAAGAGTATGACCTAGCAGTTCTGTGAGACTGCACTTGACTTGCACTGATTTCACAATGCGAATGAGCTAATGTTTATCAAGTAATGTTTACCATGCTTACTATCTTTGTTTAGCATGTTTGCATATGTCAGTTTAGACTGAACACAAAGTAAAAGTGATGTGTCATTAGTTTAGCAGGTACTGATGATGCTAGATGAAAACCCGAGGGTTCCACAAAGTTAGCACGAGTCATCCCAAGAGGGATAAGAACGTCTGAACCAAATGCTGTTGAGACATTTCACTCAAAGCCAAAAATGTTGCTGCCATGGTGCCACAAGAGGAAAAGTCAGGGGATCATCAAAGTCATTAAGATTTATCCTCTGAATATGAATGAATGTTTGTACAAAATTTCTTGGCTGTGAGTGTCCACAACAGTTGTTGAGATATTTCAGTCTGGACCAAAGTGGTGGACTAACTGACCAACTGGCCGTCCCTGGAGCCACACTGCTACTGTGGCTGAAATTCAGTTTCTTGTATTGCCAACTTTTATTTACACCACAGTTTTATCGATCCAGCAGCAATGTCATTCCAGATCAAACGTGCGTTGGCAGGTCAAATACTGTATCATAGAGGACTCTGTATCACACTGCTGTACACATTATGTCAGAGACATTTACTTTATGTAGAACACACTCACATATACGCTGAGTGACAGAAGTCGAGAGACTGGCAAATTAAACTCAGGACCGGGCTGCAAAAATTTCTAAATTGATTTAGAAAAGTAACAGAAGCGTAAAAATCACTCACTAAAAGGCAATATTTTTTTTTTCCTCTCTCAAAGTTGCCTTGTTCCAGCCAATAACTTTTAGTGCTAAACAACATTTTTAGTGTGATGGAGCCATTCGGAGCTACTAAAATTTAATTAAGTGTTCTAACTATACTACGCTCCTGTGTTTACGTGAGTGCTGTACCTGAACAAGTATTTCTTCACTTGTCCTTCTTTACATTAAATTACAGAACATGTGAGGTTCAGTAAGACTATACAGCTAACATCACATAACATTTTAGTTTCCAAGTTTTGTTGCCAGTCAAGAAATATCTCTTGTTATATAAAAATATCCTATAAAAAATCCTGGAGTGTCTAGTATGAAGTGTAAAGGGTGTGTTAAATATTGCAAACATGTACCGAGGTCAGTCTACAGTGCTGTTTCCACCAGTGCATTCCATGGTGCTGCATAACATGTCGGCTGGTTCACTGAGGAGCTGCATGAATTGAACGCCACCACATAAAAATATATTTATGCCACAGGAGAAAAGTTGGAGAGATACATCTGGACACTGTCTCCAGCAGGTATGGGACTGTGTGTTCTGGCAGCTGAAGGAGGAAGGACAATAAAACCAGGGAATTCTGCGGAGGGAGGGGAAGGAAAAAAACGGGAAGGCAGGTGACGGAAAAAATTTATGAAAGTTTTGTCGCTCATCACAAGAAGTTTTCTTCCCATTAGTACACTTGTACCCTTAAGCTTTTAAGAATATAATAAAAGGAAACTGACATAATAATCAGAAGATAAAATTTGGTGTTGGGTAAGGAAAGGGCTGTTAGAAAAGCTGTACTTCATGTACTAAAATGTTCCCATGAACAACACTAACCTGCAGATGAAAGCTGAAACATATTCAAAGTTAAAACCTGCCAAGTGTAAACTGCAAAGGATAAAAAAAATAACTTCAACATCATCAGAGCTCTGGAAAAAGCTTACAGAGGTGTTATAAAGGCAGTAAATGACAAAGATCATATTCAGCAGATAAAGCAGAAGACAGTTAAAGGGTACAAAGGGCACACAGTTTATGTATTTTAGCTCACAATTTCTAAAATAAAGCTGTGGTGACGACTTTGGTATATTTCTTAAGATAATGCTCTCATAGGGAGTGGAGGAGATAAAAACATCAAAGTTAGAGTTGAGGGAAAGGTTAAAATGAGTCCCATGGAGTCATTGTATAGAAAAATACTTTGAAGCTGCACAAGCATACGACTATAGAGCTTCTGGTGCCAACAGGGTGATAATGAAATTTTAAAGAAGCACCTGAAAGGCATAATAACAGCCGAGACATTACAGAACTGCACCAAAGATATACAAGATAAGTGCTGAGAACAGGGCAAGCTTTTTGCAGGAAAACACGATCACAGAAAAGACAGATTGCTGTGGAGCAAACATATTGACAGAAAGAGGCAGCAGTTTGAGCCAAAGCTGCCTTTGGACAGAGCAGTCAGTGGATGAGAGCTGGTAAAGTGCAGGAAAGGGACTTGGCTGCAGGGTTATGCAGTATGGCGGGAAACCAAATTAGACTCATTATGTGCAACACAATACGTGACATCACACCCACCCCACACACCTCGGAGGATGGGGAAAAATGGCAACAGTTTATTTGGAGGGGTGTGCTTAAGATTGCCAGTCATTTAAATGAAGGAGTCTTTATGAATGTTTAGGACTGTTGTCATTACGTGTCTTTGTTGCTAAAGTAGGCTAACCACTGTCTGCTGTTATCCGTAGCTGGCATTAGCTAGTTAGCTTGTTTAGCTGTAGACCTAGCCGCTGAATTACCTGACTGAAAACAAAACACACTGGTACTGTGTTCACTGCTGTCACACTGGCCACCGTCGGTCTCATACTAGATTATACTGGAATACTGGAGACTGGCAATGCAAAGAATAAACAATAATGCCTCAATACTAAAAAAAACAAAAACAAAATTGCATCAAAACATTGCAATAGCCAAGGAATTAGTGTATCTTGTTTTCTTTTTTTAACAATCACACACTGTCTTAACTTGTGTTTCTATTATAAAATCACAAAGTAGTACAAATGTTTACCATGTAGAGTAGACTCTAGTGCGACACAGTGTTCAGTCTTGACATGACAGCAACTCTACACTCTGATTCCAGAATAAAAGAGAAACAGTGTCACAGCTGTGGGTCTGTGGTGCTGCAGCAGCTGGGATACATTTCTTTCGCTATATATCCCTGACTTCTTCAATCTGTCCCCAGAGGCTTCACCTCATACCCACAGGCCCGCTCCATCTCAACATCCCTGTGTTTGTGTGAAGTTCAACACTGTCCCCTAAAGCAACTAATACATCACACATGCATAAACATCTCGACTCAATAAAGAATGGACTTGAAAGGTCACAAGATTTCTGGCTACAAATGTAACACTTAAGTAATAAGGTGTATGAAAGCTTTGGTTCGCTTTAATACACTGTGGACTGTGTCCAAAAAAGTAACATCTAACTTTCTAAGTTTTATTAAAACAAACAAAGGTTTGGACAGAGCACATTGTAATAGGCCTGGGATTTTTGTTTCTTGTTTTTTAAGTTGGACAACTATCGGTGAGGGCCTCAGACATCCTGAGGGACCTGGGGAGAGGGACATCTGCTCAGCCTGCTGCCACTGCAACCTGACCACAGATAAGTGGAAGAAAATGGATGGATGGATGGATACATGAATGAATGGATGTAGGATGCATGGATGGACTAGACAAGAATATTGTTCTAACCAATCACCTTAGCTACTGTCATCAGTCCCATCAGTCTATTGGTACTAACTGATCAGTTCAAATACACAGGTATAGAAAGATTAAAATTGTCTGTGTGTATGATTATTATTGCAGTAATGCACTAAACTTCACTTCAAAACTGCTGCAAACCTTATTGAAGTTTAACCTAATGTGCAATATACACTATGCAACACATGAAGACATTATTTGTCACAAGTATGAAATGTCTGAAGCCAAGCAGCAACATCATTAACCAGTCCAAGCAAGGCTTTTTGGTAGCATTTGGTATCATTAACAGCTGTGTAAAGGCTGATCCAAATAACATCCTTTATTCATTATAATCCATTGTGCTACAGCTACACCAGCTGTCAAAATGTCTCATTATGCTCTTTTTGTTGCAAAAATACAGTTTGATTCGAGTTACTCAAAAAATGCAGCCCAGCCAACTGTTTCGATGAAGACATGCAGTATATACACACTGACGGAGCAGAGAGCAGAGGTTTAACAAAATTTGCATCTGGTTAAAAACTGTATTTGAACTTCAGCACGGACAGAGAGGCTGTCCAAATTCTGTCCTAACAGATGCAGACACTCTGCATTTAAAAGACGACTCCACAAAGGTCTTTCAAATGGAAGCTTTCTCTCAAGGTTACAGCGCTGATGCCCTCAACCTTGTCTTAGGTTTATACGTATTAAACAAATTAAATATCTGTTAGACAATTCTTATTCAGTGAACAAGTGTTGAGTTCTGTAAGTGTAAAACTATGTGGAGGGAGTGTAGAAATACAGTGCAGAATAAATGGTTCTGCCCAACATGTCTAAACTGTTCTGCTACTTTTAACTTACACTTAATGTACTTTTCTATATGCTTTATGTAAATGTTGAACTTTCAGATTGAAACAGTGGAATCGATAGACATTTAATATTAATTAACCTGAAAAATCCTGATTAGTGCATTACTAGAAAACACACATCATTGCAAACTGCTTCCACACTTGTAGATGAAATTGAAAAACTATTAATGAAGATTGAGATTCCCATTATGCACAGCTGAAGAGTTTTTAGGAAGACTGAAAAATGCCATGTTTAAATATCCCTAATCTTGCTAGTTTCATCAGAGCACTGTGTGGACAGTAAAGACTTCAGCAGTGCAGGCTTAGTTTAAGTGTGTGTGTGTGTGTGTGTGTGTGTGTGTGTGTGTGTGTGTGTGTGTGTGTGTGTGTGTGTGTGTGTGTGTGTGCATCCATGTGCGTATTAATGGATTTGTTAGATCAGAGATTTCCTAACTTAGTCAAGGATTATTCTATAATTGCATGTATGAGCCCCTGAGAACTGCAACTGAATACCAAACAGTTTTTTTATAATGTCTGAAGTATTATAGTACAGATCTCCACTGCCTAATGAAGTCCCATTGGACTGGTTTCCTCACTGTAACTCACCTTTTGTTCCCACAAACACTCAATCAGTTCGATATTGACAGACATAGTTAGAATATTCAGCAAGGAACCGCAGATAATTTATTGTAGAGATAGAATAAGAAAAATGGAGCAAAATGCAAAACATTCTGCATGTAGTTATCATGAATTTGCTACTTTTGAAACATCTAAATCTTTTCTACACTTTTACACTTTACAGTGCTTCTGCAAACTAGATTTACTGCCTTTAGTTTTAGCTGGTACCAAATCGTCTTGAAAAAGAGAGAAACCATCCTGCTTTGAAACAAAGTGCTGCACAGTCGAGCAAACGCACTTTGCTTGTGTAAAGCGGCAGTGGATGAATCTGTGGACAGAGCAGATAAAAAAATTCCTTCAGCTTTCTTTCATCTTCGAGTTGGTTCACTGTCTCCACTGCAATCTCTCTGTTGCCTTCACTATGTGTGTGTGTTTGGGTGTGTGTGTGTGTGTGGAGGAGCTGCCCCAACACAAAGGGGAGAGGCAGGGGAGAGGCTGCAGAGTGATAATAAATAAAACCAAAACATTAAAAGAACTGATAATGGTAGAGCATTACTAGATTTTTATGTCAAAAACTAAGCTAAGCAGTTAGACTACATACAGAAAGCTTTGGTTTTATCCTGTTTGTGATTTGGGAATGATTGAAGAGGGGAAAAAAAGTCAGACAATGAGCAGGAAATGATCATCTGCAAATCATGCCAGATGATAGTGGTTACAAGGGGTGGTAATGCCTGATATATTCTATTATTCCAGCACATGAAATGTTCTCTTTACTATATGAAATATGTCTCATATAATTACTGTAATTTCTAACTAGAAACTAAACTTCACTCAGTAACAAATAAGATGGAAGAACATTTTTTAGAGTTTCTGGAATATCAGTTTACTCTTGTGTTGAGGGGATTCATCCAGTGACCTCTTCAATTGCGGGTTTCGGATAAACAAAATTCCTCTAAGCATCTCAGGCCTTAAATCAATGATTACAATCTGCCACTAAACAATGTGAATGTCCAATAAAACCTAACAATGTGGCAAATAGCTGAAACAGATAAGACAGAACAAATGTGGGACAAACTCATTACTTTGGACAGGTAATCATATTCTAAGAAATGAGGTGACAAAAATGGTTTATCTGTGCCTTCCTACACTCACACCCCCAAATGTGCTTGTCCGTATCTCATGTGTAACCGTGCCTGTGCCTCCTGTTATTGCGGACCCAAAATTAAATGCATGCTGACTGAATTCTATCCAATGCTCGAGTGCTTTCAACCATTCCTGCTGTTGTACTCACACTCACACATACCCTGGGTGACAAACTGAAAACCCAACAAACTCTGTATAAAACAGCATGTATACTGTACATATGCACCATTTCCTCCATGAAAAATGAGCCCTGCCTTCGGCCAGTTAATGAAAATTATTATTTTTTCATGTTTGCTTGAATATAATGTTTATTTGTGTTAGTTTCACTTACAGAGATTGCATTGATTATAGCCCGAGGTTCTCTACACCACTATCAATCATCTCAGTGCAAAACCTGATTTCCATAAAGAGGCACTCTCGCCAAAGGCTACTTCATTTTAAGCTAACTTTCCAGAGCAGTTGAAGGTAATATTTTATCACAGAACAAGCTTTGCCGGATGATGCACCATGTAGATAGTACTATCACATAAAACCAGCTCTATGTCTGTTGCGCTCAGGGGATGAATTTTATTACTCTCAAACAAGGTTATGGTTTTATAACTCCTGGCATTTCTTTTCATTCAGAAAACAAAGAGTAATCTAAGCTTTTTATGTGTGCTCAGAACCACTCCTAAACCAAATGTTTTGTGACAAGTTTTAGGGCATGGATGGATAAATAAAACATAACCTACACTGTGAAACACATGTATAAAACATCCTACTTGATTTACTATTTTCATTTTTTGTCACAATGTTTCCACTCCAGTTGAAATGAGCCCCTCACATGTGCTGTCGAGGGTGAATCACAGAAATACAGGACATGGATGCCTGTATTACTGCTGCTAGGTCACAAGTGGCAATTCTCGCTGTACAACCAAAATCAGCCTCTGCAATTTTGGCTCTACCACACATATCCATTTCAGTTGCTGAAGAACTGCATGTCCCTCTCCAGTGGCGCTAATACTGGACCTTCAGTGACATTTCTAGGGTTCTTATTTTGAATCAAACCACACACATGCTGTGTTCATGCAGCACACTTTGTCCCACTCTCTCAATTTCTATGTAACGGGCATTATTACACATCACATTTATTATAATTACCAATAGTAGAGGTAGGGATAGTGATGTTTTGATATTGTGGTTGTTGTTGTCAGGCTATTAACATTATATTTGTTTATTTGTCTTGGTCTTTTGCGTGCTGATATTTTGTTTCCACAGGTAATAACTTACAGATGTTTTACACCCACCGCTGAGGACTGCTTCCCTATATGGGCCTTTGCTAATGCTAATAAACTGACTGGAATGTGCATCCAAATTAAGATCAAACATGACTCAACAACATTTTCACATGGGTACTTACAATTTGGTGGTCTACACTATTATTTTTCTACTTTTCAGATTTGACAAATGCATTTAAAGGATAAGTCTAGTGACCAAGCCTGTGTGAATCACCGACTGCTCAGAATCAGCAAAACCAAGGAGCTGATTGTTGACTTCAGGAAAAGGAGGCAAAGACATACACTGCTGTCTACATCAGTGGATCTGGGTGGAGCAGAGCAACAGTTTTAGGTTCCTGGGAATCAGCATCACAGAGAACCTGTCATGGACAGTACATATCTCTACCCTGGGAAAGAAGGCTCAGAAATGGCTGTATTTCTAAAGGAAACTTAAAAGGGCAAAATTCCCACACCAAGTACTTGGAGCAGCAGAAAACATCCTGACTGGAAACATCACTAACTGGCATGGGATGTGCACGGCCCAGGACAGAAGGACATCATTGGTACCCATCTACCGAGCAAGTGAGGTGAGGTGTCTGCGCAGAGCCCAGAGGACACTAAAAGGCAATTCACACCCAAGCCACGGCCTGTTCTGCCTGCTGCCATCTGGCAAGAGATATAGAAGTATTCCTGCTGTACCAAAAGATGACAGAGCAGCTTCCTCTTGACATGTCGTGAGTTTGGTTTATTTTTTATTTCTATGATTTGCTATTCATTCACCAAATCCGCTGTCTAGAATTTTTGTAAATGTTTGTTTTTCTGAGTGGCATAAACAACTTAATCTTGTTATACAGTCCCAAATGGTAAAATAATAAATAAATCTACCCTGTATCTGATTAATATGGGGCTGAAAATAGTTCCCCACAAACATACCATTTGCTCTACTCTGACTAATGTTTAATGCAAACTACAGCGCCCAGCTAATGTAGTAGATTACCGAGCATTTTTCAAAGGTAAAATGATTTATGTGTGAATTTTTTAAATTACTTTTAAGTTGTCAGTAGGAACAAATGGGGTTGGGGCTGAGTGCCACAGACAGAGCAGTTGAAAGTGTTGAGAGATAACCAAGAGAATTTTTGTCTTTGGTCTTTAAATGGAATTTATTGACAATAATGAAAATATAGAATATCTTATTCTTTAAGAGAGAAAATATGAAAACATTTGTGAATGAGGTCATCTGTCTAGTGCAAGCACAGCCAAGCCACTCTTTAAAGACTGCTTAATACCCTTTATCATATGTTTTTTACACACACATACTCACAGTCACAAACACTCAGGTATAAAGTGGTGCAGGTGCATTTTGTGTAAAGTCTTACTGATCCTACTGAGGGCTATTTCAGATAAAATACCATTATATACTTCTCTCATTAAGAAAAAGACACAAAATTAAGATTTTTTTTTTCTTCCCACTTTACCAGAAATGGCCATTCTTAAGCATGGATTAGTCAATCAATGCTTCAGGGTGGATAAAAGGAAAAAAAATCCACATCAAACTTTTTATTTCCAAAGGCAGGACTGATAAAAGCAGATAAAAATATACTAGATAATGTGTTCTGCTTTAGAGGGCTTCATTTAAAATGTCTAACATGAACATTAGTAAATGGCTTGGAGCTGCACATCTTGACAGACGTTGACAAGGCGGTGGGGAGATCATTCGTGAATAAAAGAAATTCTCTGACTTACCAAATGTTTTGGGGAGGTGGAGTGTCTGGAGGTCACCTTTCAGCTGAGTGCCTTTTGGTGTCCATGCTGTCTGCTCGGGGTGTGCGATTATCCTCCTCAGGCCGAATCATGGCATCTGGGAGGCAGACAAGTGAGCAAGAGGTCAGAGGGAGAAGGAGAGGACAGGAGAGAATAAGTTTAAGATTATTTATCCAAATTAGGAAGTGAAGCACCTTTAGCACACTGACTTTTTTTTTTTTATTTTAAATGGAGGGCAAGTTTCAACCGGTGGGAACAACGATAACACTATGTCACTACAACTGCAAGCAAAACAACCACTCTTTCCATCCAGAAAATATACCTTTTTCCAAATGGCTCAAAGTAGAGCCAAAAGTCTTTAGTCTGCAACTAATTTGTATATATTTTCATGCATGTCACTGCCAAATAGCTCATATTGCTCCCAGTAAAACTTTTCTTATGCAATATGTTTTAATCAGGGATCTACTTGAGTAGTGTAGCTACCATTCCCCACTGGATAATATCTGTCAAAGGGAAGAATGGCATGTCTTCATGTCTAGGGAAGTGTTCATGCCTTATATAGTCTTGGTCTAGTAGAGTTGCCTGCTGCACATAGCTGGATCTAGCCAGGGGCTAAGGAAGCAGACCTTATGAGAGCTCGTTAAAACAGTCTTCAAGTCTTAAGAGACAAATATGAATGTACTACAAAAAAAATGAGCTTCCCTTTAAAAATAATCAAAAGTAATGGAGCAGTTCCCAGACTGAAAAAGCATTTATTAAAAACGGAAGTCATAGCTAGCTTGGATGGATAAATGAATAAGGATGACAGAGTGGAGGACAGTCAATGCACTTGCCTCGATAATAATAGTAAAACACCTCAGGGTGCTGTGAAATAAATGAGTGCACTTGTCTTTTTTTTTTTTTTTGCATCACATATACAAATCACACCTCAAAGGTCAATCGAGGAAACATTTCTCTTCTAATGGGTCGTTGCATGACATTTCTGGGCGAGGACGATTCTCTTTGCATTGACATTAATAACACTGACATTTTCACTGGCTGCATTACAACAGAACTAAAATCACAACAATTTAAATAAAAATCCACAACTGTTTGCTAACAAAACGGGTGCTTCATCCTTCTACTGACGACCTCGCTTCACATTTTCGCTGAGTCTGCAGGGGCGTCCTCAAGTGAGCCACAAAGAGGACCAAATGAGACAATTACCATGTTCAAGTTTCTACTTTAAAACCACAGCAGGATCTGACAAAATACCCTATGAATGAGGGGAGGCTTTTCCCACAATAATATGAAATGGTAATTATCCAGATAGAGTGTGAATGTGACTGTACAATAGCTCATTACCAATCTGGAACAGAAATGTGTCATACAGTACGTGTGAAGGCCACTCCTTTAAAGCTACAGATAAAAGGTCAAGTAATTATATAAGCTTTAGTTCTCAGCCTCACAGCGAATTACTCTGAAGAAGAAAATCTTGAAGAGCTCATTTTCAAAATGCAACTGTGAGGAATATGACAAGAATATGCATTCATACAACGGGCACCTGGAAGGCACAGGGGCAAATCACAAAGCTCTGCATCAATTACCTGCACCGAAAATAAAATCTGTGGTATTTGTAGGCTGGGAGACAGACGCTGTTCTGGTCATTGCTGAGGCGACTCCAACAACAGACGTATGTTAAAAATTTGTGGCAATGTTGGGATTTCAGTTGTTTTGCACCAGATTTCTCTAAATCCATTACTTGTGTTTGTAAAGGCTAGAGTTGCAAAGATCAGTCGATTAATTGATTATTCCAGAGGTTTTCAAAGGCTTTCAGGCCTCAGAATATTACATTAGTTATTACACCCATGCTGGTGCCAGCTTTTTAAATGCAAGGATTTACTGCTTTTCTTTGTCGCTTATGAATAAATAAGGATTCTTTGGTTTTTGGACTGCTGGTTGGTCAAAAGGACTCTGGGAAATTGTGATGAGCATTTTTCACACATTTTTTAAGACTATATAATTAATTGTGAAAATAATAGGTAGATTAATTGATTAATTGGTTATCTGTTGCAGTTAAACTAAATTTCTTAATATTTGAAATGTAGATGTTGCTTTGTTTCTTTAATATATGCATACATGGAGAAATGTGTGTGTCAAGAGTGCTCATGCAGGGAAATATCTAACAATGCTGCCTAGCCAAGGTTATTAGGTCATTATGAAAATACTAATGTAAAAAATCTTTCCAGTTCCAACAGCATTTTATCAAGCGTCAGGTCAAATGTGTTGACCGTGTTCTATTTTATCTACTCTTTATTCTAAACAGATAATAATTTATCAAGCTAAAGCTCTTCGTTTGTCAGTTGATTATTGGAGTAACTGTTAGTTATGTAACAGTCACACCTGCCACTGGGTGTAAATATTTATAACAACTTAGCTCAACATGACAACTAGTTTTTATATAGTGTCAGTCAGTCTCCTTTAAGTAAGCACTTCCGTTATAACTAGGCTAAGTAAACCACTGCATGCATTATGCAACAGTAAAACTTGTTGGTGAAAAGAACCACCTGGTGCCTTCATGTGTATTAAAGGCAGCACACTGGAGTCTGCAGCCTCCTCAAGCCAACAGAGGAGATTGATCATTACAGCACACATCCACTGAGCACATAGAACCCACAGTGGCAGCGGCTCAAACATGATGGGTTGGATTGTGCAGATTAAACCCTGTAAATCTCATGACACTTTTGCTCACATACTCACTTCTCTCTTCCGCCCAAATGGAGCCCCTTATCTCACCTAGCTATGGTCCAACATAAATCTACGAGCAAAGCCCTTCAAATTTATTGGCCGAAAATACATTGATATCACCTTTCACTGACTGTTTATCCTTTCCCGTGAGTGCAGCAAAGCGAGAACAACTACACAGACCCTAAAAAACTGCGCTTGATTAATGTCTTTGCAGATTTATGTTATACGAGTCAAATGCCCAGTGTTGGGTTGATTTAAGAGCTGCGGGTTCTGTTGGGGCATGATAAAAAATGGGGCTCAAATTTCACTGAATGCTTAGACAAAAAGAGGATGACTGTTTACCGAGCCTGCTTCTGATATTAACTATCAAGCACCATCTTAACTTTACAGCAAATACCTCATCCCATGGTGATAAATGCTGCAAATGACTCAAATGCAAATGTGCTTCTTGTAAGGGCATTGCAAGAACCTGCATGCCTCACTGAGTGTCTTACAAATTGGCTCTTTTTGATGAAGTGATAGTGTGGAGGAGTGTATATTGTCTCCAGCTGTAATACTGCATACAGGAATGTGTAGGAGCAAACGTGTAAGAGACAAAGAGAGGCAAAAAAGGACAGAGACGCACACAAAGACAGACAGAAAAGGACAGAAAGTGTGTGTTTCTTATGGTTTAACTGCAGTTGAGAATCAGCCAAGGTCATCCTCTTACTTATGACATACATGGAGCCAGACTGAGCCTCTCACTTGGACGCTCTCCATCTGCTCCCACTGATAAGACCGGCTACTTCATGCGCAGCACAGACACCACGGCTCTGCATTGTGTGGACAGAGTGTGATTAAAACCACATTAAGATTTTCTTGGATCACAGTAAAGAAGACAGTTCTCTCACACATACAGTACAAAAAAAGCAATCCATATATGGATTTCAATGCTTAGTTTAGATGTAATGTTGTATTACATACATCTAGTAAGGTACATATCTGAAAAAAAGACTTCTCTGGGGCATATTTTTAAAATGTGCAGTAAAGTTGTCACATTACAAGAGTGTTAAACTTCAATATAAAACTAGTATTTGCCCTTCTCCAATGTCTGCCTGTGGGTTTTGCAAAAAATTTAAAAAGAAATGATGGTTCTTCATTAACATTTTTATTTTCATTTATTGTTGGAGGCCAAAAGTGATTCTTGCATTTGTCAACTGTGAAAATGTGTAGCCTAGACTCAAAAAAAAAAATCTTCATCTACTCAACACTCACAGTCCCATTTCCCTCACCTCTAGTCTTGAGTCTTCCTAGGTCCCACAGGGAGCCACTGGAGAGGGGAAAAGAGCCACATGTAGCTCCAGGGTGCAGGTTGCAGACACTTGCACTAGCCCAGTGCGTCATGACTTGGGAATGAGACTCAGCAATCAATTATCTTTCTCCATAAGTATTTTAAGCATGTAATATTAAAAAAAAATCAAAGTATCAGTACTTTTGATGACCTTCATTTGAAGGTGTATTTTTTAAATATGAAATGATGTGCTGGGCTAAAAAAAGGGTCTCCACAACCCACTGTAAAGCCAAGGAAGCACAATGCAGTCACACCGTCTGCTCAGTGGAGAATTATTTCACTGAGGGATCTTTGCAGCCACAAAGGTGGACAGGGATATTCTGTTAATTGGTTCATGCATGTCAGCTGGGAAACTCAATTGCAGAATATCAAGGAGGCCTGAAACAGCTTAACCCAAAATAAGACTTTAACCGGACTGACAAAAGTGTCTTCTGAAGCTCATGTAAAATGGGAGAGGTTAATAGATGTGACTGCACCTCATTGACCAGTAGGACTGCTCTGCTTTCTCCGGATCAACACTCATGACGCTGCGAGCTTAAGATTGCTTTCAAAATTTATGAGAGAAAAGGAAAATACGTCGTTCTTGCACTTTGGTGAGGACGCATAGTTTAAATTTTTCTGGTAGCAGTCTGTTTTGTTATAGAGAACCACATGAACTCAATGTGAGGGACAGCAGCTCCAAAAGAAAAAGAAATATGGATGATGGTAAATACTGAATGAGTGTGGTGCCTGTCCTAAACAAATACATGATGATGATAACTGATTACAATGTTTGAGAAAGTGGCAATAAAGTAATGATAGTCATGTTTGCTGAAATGGGACGATGTTTTGTTTTTTGCAAACAGTTACACCCAATTCTGCGATTAAAATGAACCAACAGTGCTCTGTATGCAGATTACAATCAGTTGTCTGTATGTGACTTTCAGTCTGAATTTCAAAAAAACTGTGCATTACACCAACAGAAACCAGTCAGTCAATAAATTATAGTATTTGCTTTCTTTATTAAATTTTCACATGGTTAAAGGAGCAATATGTAACACCCAAACATTCAAAAGTAGTAGGAGCAGGAGTACTGCAGTCCAAATAGCAAGTCGGAGCCATAAACAGTATATTAAAGGTCACAGGACCTATATGAGTGCAATATAATATTTTTGACAATGACAAGCAACAATGAGTCCTACATCGTAAGTTGATCAGCTGTTTGTAACTGTCAACTGTTTGTCAATATAAAGCTAAGCTAAAATGCACGGTGCATTATGAGGCAATGCAAACCCCAGACTGTTAAGCACTTGAGATCAAATATTAAGCAACAATGGGAAAGAATTTCACTCTCAAAACTTCAGTTGGTGTCCTCAGTTTCCAAATGCTTATTGTGTGTTGTAAAAAATAAAGGTAATGTATCACGGTGGTAAATACGACCCTGTCATGACTTTTTTAGAAGGTGTTGCAGGCATAAAATTAAGTGTATATTTGCAAAAAACAATAAAGTTAATTATGTTAAATGTTTTACATTTTGTTATTGTACTGTTTTAAATTGAATACAGGTCAAAATATTTTTGCAAATCATTTCATTCTGTTTTTATTTAAGTTTTACACAATGTCCAAGCTTATTTTGGAAATGGGGTTGTACATATTTCTCCTTTAAATTGAGTAAATTTGTGAACCATCTGTTAAAACACTGTCGTTTCCACAAACCCTCACACACACACCCTCCTCACCCAGTGGTCTTCTAAAGGGCTATATACAAAACTTCAAATGAACTGCCGAATTCCAGACAAGCTTCCGTGACGCTGAGAGCCTCACAGACTGATCACCATAACTACAGCTGATGAGCTCAACTCGCGATGCTTCCTTAAATGAGCCGTAGCCCATGGAGGTGGACCGATTGGCAGGAAATGAGGCCAAATTGATTGGGAAACAGATGGAAGAGAAGCAGCCACTATAAAGCCCAGGAGGCTGTAAAGGAAGGAAAGAGATGAGGGGTGAACATGAAAATGAGACAGCAAGAGTGGATAGCTTGAAATAAAGGACAGATAAAATGCACTATGGAGCATGACTTTTAAAGGCTTATAGCAGAATAAAGCAATTTCTCTCTTAAAATCAATTCACCTCAAACTGAGATCTATATTTGTCGAGGTATCTGACACCTTAAGAGCAAAAAGTTCAACTTGCAGTGACGCTCAGATCTGTCAGTAACACGTTTGAACAAAACTCATCTGCTTCAAGAAGTTAGAAACATTGAAAGTGATCTGTAACACAGTTTTTTCTTATGTAAGCTTTCCAAGAAGCAGGACCGAACAGAAAGGCCTTGAAAATTTGCCAAAAGCCAAAATATTCCTTCACTCCTTCACATTTCTTAAAAGTCATATTTTTAAAGAGTTCCGCAGTGAGACAACATCTCCACTGCCACAGCCAATTTTACGACTCATTTAAGATTCATTCGATATTTGTGTTCAGACATATCAGCACTGACGGCAGAACAGGTCTTTGTGACCTGAGAAAAAAACTGCAGTTGCCAAGCTCTTCAAAGACACGATCTACGATCCAAATATAAACACAAGGGTCACGCTACCACCAAGATTCAAAAGGAACCTGTTAGCACTCTCACATTAACAGATTTTTAAATACATACACCGACTCTAGACTGCAACTGAATCAAAGTTATTAATGGTATCAGAAGCTGTACGTATTTGTCATTACAAAAGATCGCCCCCTAGGGGCTGGTTTCAGTATAGGCCATAAATCCCACCCTGCTCCATGTTAAGCAGAGGGGACATAGGCCAATCTAAAAAATCAAAGTATACATCAAATAAATTTTCCCCACAGATGATTTCTGTCATTTAGGTAGATCTTATCATGCTGATTATGCTCAAGTGTTAATTTTTCTGATAAGTGTGGTTTTAATTAGTTGCTTGGCACTTTAAAAAGGGGATTTCGAGTCATGATTCAAAGCTGCGTCCAGCACAAGATGGCAGCGCTCATATCCAGGATATTATGGCTTCATTTTTGTTCAGTAGGGGGGAAGTGGAGATGCAGCGTCCATCTTATTTACAGTCGGTGACCTCTGCTCCTCAAAGTCTTGGTCTTGCCTCAGACTTGATATAGTCTGGTCTTGGTCATGACTTGGTCTCGGAATACAAGTTTTGGTGAGTAGCACTAAATGTGAACATACTCCACAGGTTACCTCCAATTTTCTGCAGCCTTTGTATCCTGGCCCGGTGTTTCAGCAGAGTTACATATGATGGTTATGGCTTTGAATGCAGTGACCCTGTGGTGCAAGAGATACAAACACTGAAACAATGGCTGGCTCTGGAAATGCACTGGAATACCTGCTGGGCTGATATAACATCTACTCTGGAAGGCCGCTCTGATAAAAAGCCTTTTGTCGTAAGTGCAAATGACTCATGGCCATATTAATGAATCTCCTGCGCTGAACTGGGGCAGTCAAACACATGTACAGACACATATGCACACACACTCTTCCCTGTGTTTATCTAGCTGACTTCACTCAGACGAGGTCAGTAGATTACAATCTATCATGTAGAGCCGGATATGAAGGCTTCTTATAAATCTCTGCATAGTGTATGAGCTGTACAGCAACATACTCAAAATACAACCACCTCAATGCTTCTACAAGTAAAAACGTAGACGGTGAAGATGTCGGGGAATAATACATAGCTGCACCATTTGCTGTGTCCAAGTAAGAGGCATGGCTGTTATTATATACACTTTAAGAAACAGGGAGTTACTTCGAGAGAAAAATAATTAACAAAAAAAAAGAAAACCTCTATATGTATTAGAACAAATGACTTACATCTTGCGGCTCCAAAAAGATTTGGGAAAAAAGCGATGGCAAAAGTGGTGTGCATATTTAGCCAAAGAGATAGATGACTCATAATTGTTGTATGTACCTTGCTGTATTATCTAAAATTAAGCAATTTTTTCTCACACTGTTTAATCTATAGTGTTATTATTATCATTATTATTTTATTATTTTTTTTTCTGTTTTTCTGTTATACGTGTGTATCTTCTCTTTTTTGGTTTGTTTGCTTTTGTAAAATTTGTAAAATGTTAATAAATAAAAAGTAAAAAAAGAAAAGAAAGAAAACCGAATTTGAAGTGCGATGAAAAGATTTCAGGATTGTGCCACTTTATTGTAAATTGCCTCGATCTTTGACTTAATCCTGTGTTCTACAGGCTCCTTAATGTCATCGCTGAAATTTGGATGCTCCGTGTGCCTCATGTCTGCCGCCATCAAGAGCCTATTGATCCTGGTGAAGTAGATAGTGTCAGATAATGACACATCTAAGTCAAGCCACGCAAAATTACAGTCAAATGAATTCATATAAAGTGCTTTAAATAAACAGGTTGCTCACAAAGTGCAAAGTGCATGAGTCATCAGTGGAGGGATGAGACTTGAATAGGCTGAGGGTAGTTATCTGCTCGGAGTGTGAATTAAAAATCCAAGCGTGGTCTCCACATCATTAACCCTTTGGAGCTACACTGACCTTAGATGTTCATTTGATCTCATCGTGTTGTGGTGAGTGTGGAAGTGGAATGGGGGTGAGGGTGCGGGGGCGCCCCTTTGATGTTGTAATGCAAAATTTCTTTTATCTCTTGTGGAGCGTTTGAGAGCGGGCCGGCTGTCCAAAAACTCAATTAGAGCTTCTCTGAATGTGAGCCGACAGCATAAGAGGAGGCGTGAGGTGTGAACGGCGCAGAGGGGGGAAAAAAAAATAAATGCAACTATTAGGACAAATGGGACCACAAACTGAGAAACACAAACAAAAAGAGCAGATTTTAAAGATCTTTAACTGCAGGGGATGAATCACGAGAAAGAAAAACCAACAGCAGTTGCACCAGTTCTGCGTCCTGGTGGCAAGATGATCAAAGAAGAGCCAAATCTCTTGTTTATGAGTTGCTTTGACTGTGTGATTGCCAGCTGGTGAGCAAATACGCTTTTCATTGAAGTTCATGTTAATGGTTAGTATTGTGTTTAATGGATAATTGAATGCAGCTTGCTTGATAAATGATGTGTATCTTCGCTGCACAGAGTGAAATTCCTCAGCCCATTTAGCAAGCCGTCATCCAGGGCTTCATCACTACAAATACCACAAAGTAGCATAAAAGAATTCACAATCCCAAAAGCTCAAAGCTCTTAATGTGTTCGTTCAGCCAAAACCTGTGTGGGTTGTTTTCTGCACCCATGAAATATATTGTGCATTAGAGACAAGGTGGGAAGAAAAGGGAGGAGGCGTAGGAATAAGAGGGTGGAAGCAGTGGCACTCATGTCATGAGGGGCCCTAGTGCATGCTAGTTATGTTGAGTTATGAAGTAAACACATACATGTACACACACACACACACATACAGAGAGAAAACTGAACACTTCCGGAAGTGAAAACCCCATTCATATTCTGAATATAGGATTTAGATTATTAAGATGAGATAAGATAAGATAATGATAGTTGTGATGTGATCACAACACTGTTATTAACAATGTTAAGACTATAAAAATGACAAAAATTACATTTAAATGTATGTGCATATATGTTGGATTTTACAGTCAAATGAGTTAGACTGTTAGTTAGACTATTGTATTGGGAAACTGAAGGTCCATTCTCACCCAACACATTATTAGAGGGCCCACTCTCCCCCGTGCAAATGGAGCAACTGCATCACCTGCACTGTCTGTATTTACGCACCTGGTTGGACGGGATGACAGGAGAAAGAGGTGTAACACGTGCATCTGTGTGCTGTGTATATGCACAGGACTGTCAATGCCCCCCCCGCGAGATCTGTCATGACTGTGAAAAGGTGCACCACTGCTTAGGTGAGGAGGGAGGAAAGAGGGCAGGAGAGAAGGGGAGGGGAGGGGAGGGGAGGTGAGGAGGAAAAGAAGCAGAGGCATGGCTTTTTACATTAGGCCTTTCATCTCTCTCCTGCCATCGGTCATCAGAAATAGGAGAACGCAGACTTCCAAACACTTCGTTCCAATTCCATTTAGCTCATGACCGGCTGAGGCACAACAGAATGAGAAAATAAAGAAGGCTATATTACAATGTCCCAAGAGGAGCAAAAGAATTATTCATGCACAAAGGAATTTAACAGCATTGTCCTAGCGCCAGTACCAACAAAAGAATATTCTTGGTTTTCAAATAAAACTGGTCTTCCATCAGGCTAAAGCTATTTCTAACCTTCATCTTGCAGGACCACTAATAGTCATGAAATACTTCCTGTGGACACTGTAGTCCAATAAAAGAAGCGAGAAATCTAGGCAAAAGGTCGATGTTAACAACATCAGGAGAGCAAATTTATTATGAAATTTACTCCCTTTGTTTGCTCAAATAAGAACACACTGTGTGTCTACAAAAACAAACACACAAAGTCTTTTCTCACACATCAGTGAGACTCACTGGGGGATCTTTAATGTGTTGTTGACATGCATAATGCTGAGAAGTGTTTGTGTTTTCAAGGAATCGCTTCAGAGGGAATCGTACATTTACCGGTGTTTGAAAACTTGCCTTTAGAAATCATGGGAACAACATCTCTGGGCCATTTGTTTGCCTTTTCACAAGTTATTTGTCCGGTTTGACCTTTTAATGCTGCACAAACAGCAAGTCATAAACAGTGGGGAGAGACCCAGGATCTTCACTGAGCGAACATATTGAAAAATGAGCCACAACAGAGAAGAGATCTGAGCAGCATCTGTGCAGTATTTTTAAAGAGAGAGCGCAATATTTAAGCTTAGAGTTGTGCGGACAGCAAAACAGTTAAAACGAGCTCCAGTGTGCAAGATTTCCAGGTATTTATTGTTATAATATGGCAGAAATGAAAAATAATAGTTATAGGTATGTTTTCATTAGTGTATAATCACTTGGAAATAACAGTATAATCTTTGTCTTTTTATTACTTTAGAATTAGGTTGGTTAGTACCAGAATGCGCTGCTAAGATGGCATCAGTTCCTACAAAACCAGTACCTACTAGATGGAATGGTGCCTTATTTTGGTGGCACACACCTGAACTGTTGATTTAAATAGCTGCCCTCTGGTGTGATCTTACAGATGCGTGACTAATCATACCTAGTTAACATTATGACAACACTCACTCTGCACGGCGCTGGCGGCAGGTGTCTTTCCCTCAGCTCGTAACTACTGTAAACACTGGTAAAATACCATAGGTTCTCCTACACACTAAGAAGGGGAAAGGAATCTGCATGCTCACTGCAACACTGCCGCTAATTACTACACACTGGTCCTTTAAAGATCCCGTCCAGACATATACAAAAAGTCTGCTTTGAACAATAATGGTGTCTCATGTTTTTTTTTCACAAAAAGTATAATTCTCACATTTAAAAGTCTTAAAAAGACATCATTAATCATCAAAATTCCAAAATATATAAATATGCAAATATTGTTAATTTCTAAAATTTTCCTGCAAGATACAAGATGTCTCCTACTTCACTCCATAATATATGCAATACAATATAAATTGCCAACTTGAGTTACGAACTAGTTGTGATGTCCCAGATCATGCTTATAGCCCCGCCCCCCAAAATCAGATTTTAAATGAGTGTGGAGAAACTTTCCACTTTCAGCAGATGAATGTGAAAACCGCTCTCTATTGTCAAACTATGCACATACATCATCCTGCACAATGAAGCTCAAACATCCAACTACAGGAACAAAAAGAAAAACCTAGAAGAGGGGACTTAAATAATATAAAAAATACAATCAAAAACATGTTTAACTGTAAAACACGCATGTCTTCCCAGTAATCCTTAAAAGACTAAAAGACTACAGCACGTTAACTCCACCACCACACTAACTCACACTAGTGATAAAACAACAAACAGGTATTCTTTACTTTTCCCCATGAAAAAGCTGCTGTGAAGTACAGTTATATGACAGCTGAGGGGTTATTACCAATTAGGCCGGCTGTGTTTCTATACTTGTGTGACTGAAGGGGGGGCAAACAGAACAGCTGAGCCTCTGCCACAGGAGGTGACAAACAGAGAGAAGGGCAGTAGCATTCAGCCAGTCTTAATAAAAAAAAAATCTCTCCTCAGGACCACAGAAGGAGAAACCGAGACAAGAAGAGGAAATTGACTTAAAAACTGAGCCCTGCAGCTGGTGAAAATAAAGCCAGAGAATAAGTTTGTCAAATACCAGGCTACCTGCTGCCGCGTGGTTAATGGAGCAGTCAGCTTTTCTGTTGCAAAAAACATGTGGCTACAACATAAAAGATACTTTCCAGATGAATTTCAGAACATCGACAATGAGCTGAAGGGAAACTTAAGGGTTTTGGTGCTTAACAAAATTACAAAGTATCTTTCAGATGATGATTCATTTCATTTTGCAGCTGTCTCATTGTCCAGTGGAATGCCAACGACCTTATCTGTATCAGTGGGGCACAATTTATTATCCGGTGAAGAGATAATGATGCTGAGGTACATGCTAATGGCGCCTCAACAACTACACTCTGATTTCAACTGGGCATTAATGAGAGGGTTTGGAATAGCAATCCAGACTAATTAAAGCACCCTTGACATAATCAGAGAGAGATGCTTTCACTTAAATATTATTTCGCTATTTTTAAACCTGGGCCTTATTTTTACATATTTTGGGGTCTAAATGATGAATAGGAACAAAAAGTCGTTGGCCATGAAGCAGGGTGCAATTGTTGCAACTTGGGGTCAATGGACACGTCAGTATTTTAGCATGTTAGTTTGGATCAGGACTAATTCTTTAAAACAGGCATGTCCAAACTGTTCCATAAAGGGCCGAGTGGCTGCAGGTTTTCATTCCTACCAAGCCAGAGCACACCAGGCTTGACTCATTTAATCACCTGATGTCAGTCTTCAAACAGCTGATTAGTCGAATCAGGTGTGCTGTAGACTGGTTGGATCAAAAACCTGCAGCCACTCGGCCCTTTATGGAACAGTTTGGACATACCTGCTTTAAAACATCAAATTCACACAATAACACATACAAACTATCTGATAGAGGCAGTGGCAGACCAGCAACTTTTGTCAAAGGAGTCTGGTGGTTTTGAAGAGAGTGATAAAGTAATGGCTGCCTGAAAAGGTCTACATATGTCGGGATCCTTCCTATAATGTTATCAGACGCTTAGAACGGATGAGAGTGATCCATCTGGGCACTTTGCCCCTGCGTCAGGCCCTCGCCCCTTTTTGGGTAAAAACAACCACTCCAATTTGACAGGCAGTAGTAGTTATTGGGAGCCCAAATCCTCTGGCCAGTCGACGATTGGCATCACTACATAAAAAAAAACTTTTTATATTATTAAGACACTTTATTTTTGCTGTTTTGTTACTGTTGAACCAAACTCCATTCTAAAAGCAGGTGTTTTATGATAGAGACATATATCTTCACAGAAAAAAACAGTTCCACCATCACTAGGACTCTTTTCTGATTCATCTTGATCTACAGACACAACTAGCAAACGTCATTTACTCAGCAACATCGTCGACTAACCTGTGATGTCTGACACACGAAAGAAAACTTAGTGGCCGCTTTTACACTGCTTGTTTTCATTCAAAGGGGGGCATGGTGGTTCTTAACACTGGAATGTCATGTATGGTTGTTCTCGTCCAACACAACCTGAGCCTGTCAGTGGCAAAAACAAGCACTTTTATTGGATGTATTCTGTCAGGCACATTTGCCCAAAGGATGATGTTGCAGCCATTGCAGCCCCTTTCATGGCTGGCAGCCCTTTAGACATCACCCTCATGTTCAAAATAAGTTAATTTGTACTCATTGTGGAAAAAAAGCTGTTATTTTAAACTTGATTGTATAAAAATAGATGTTATATGACATTTTTCATATAATTGAACTGTCGACTGTAGAAGTACACCCCTGGGTAGAAGTACCTGTGGTTGGGAACTGCTTGTCTGTAAAATACAGCTTATTTAAAGTTTGAGAGGATACTTTATTTAAAAGAAAAAGAACAAATTAGCACCCACAGCAATGCTCTGTCAGAAACAGCTGAACAGAAAATCATCTGTTCAAAGCCTGAAAATACCTGCAGCACAGACGAACAGGAGGTCGGGGGGATAATGAGAGACATTAAAATTATAAAAACGCAAAACACAATCAAAACAACATGCATCAGAGAGCGCAGCATAACAGCCTTATTAGAAAACACCCATCCTGTCAACACATAAACGAATCCGTAGTTTGCCGTTCGGAGTGAAACAAATACAGAGAGGCTCACGCTCCTGCACTCCTTTGTTCCCTCTCTGCTCTGCTGGATCAAGAGTTAATTCTGCTGCGAGTGACTGTGGGCTGCGAGTGACAGCAGTAAATTAATGATTCATTATGCCCAGTGTAAGCAAATAGCGAGCCGGTGATGGAGGAAAATGGATTTACACACATCCAGCGCCAACCATGACATCTCCTCAGCTTTTAAAAAAAATATTCAGATACCCATGTAGGATTTTAGGAATTTAAAAGCAGCACAGGTTTGTAAAACCACAGGACGACAAAAAAGAAAAAACACTCCAAATGTGCTGTTCAGATCCACACACATCTTTTCAAAACTACTTCAGAAGAAATGTGAAACCCAAAAACGTTGACGTTCATAATCATTCATTATAAATGTGATATATTACTTTCTCAGCCCGGGGCTTTACTCTAAATGAATTTTCCATTTTCTTTTCATTCAGGCCAGTCACTTGAGTCCTTACTACATCTCAGCCTCACCATATGTTCAGAGGTACAAGATGAACTGCAAAAAAAGTTAAAACTCTGTTGAGTCTGCAGGGTGCTTGATGCTGTGGAGGACGACATCATAAAATATTGATAGTTCATGTCAAAAATATTTCTCCAGTTTGGGATTATTAATGCGGAGAAAACTGCACAATTGCAGAATGTGTACTACATGCATATTCCATCAAGAGACACGTCGCTGGTTTTACTGATGCTGCCGCTTTGGGACAGTTTGTGTCAAGCACATCAGACCACTTCTTCTGGTTCAGAACTTGTGGTGTAGCTATCATACGAAAGCTCTTTTAAGGTTCACACATGCAAGACTACAAACTTCTTAATCTCCCGTGTCCACGGATCACCTCAAGGCTGCAAATTCAGCCGAGCATCACAGATTAGAGCCTTGCTTCTCTAGTTTCTATTTTAGGGAGTGTTGTTCAAGTTCACAAATGTTATATCATCCCTTCCTCCTACCTTTTCCCATTTGCCTTTCTTCTCTGCCTTTGTCACGACCCAAAGGAATAGCATGTATGAAGTGTTTAATTAAGTCAAAGTCACAATGAAGTCAAGCAAAAGTGATATAAGATGCTGGGAGACTATAAAACTCCAGTGCATCACATCACCAACACTTTTTTTTTTTGCCATATGAGGTTGTGTTCGTGAACTAAACAAGGGCAGACATCGCAAGAGGGACAGGGGAGTCTGGACTGTCTTTCTGGGACAAATAGACAGTTGTCACCCTCAACATATTATTGTAAATATAACTATATAATATTACATAGACAACAAAAAATTCTGCATCCCCCACACATTAGCCCTCGGTACGAGAAAACTGTCTCGACGTGATTATGTCGCCACGCTGACGACAGCCAGAAGCATTATGTTTTCTGGTTGTCTGTATGGTACATATGTACATATCATTCTTGTTAATGTAATATCTTCAGAATGCTTTGACAGAATTTATTTAAACTTAGTACAAAAGTCCACTTGGACTAATGGATTGATTAGATGTTAGTGGTCAGATATTAAGGTCACTGTGACTTCACATCCATCCCATTCTCGTAAACACAATATCTCAGCAACATCTGGAGGGAATTCAAGAATAAACTAATTAAATTTTGAGGGTCAAAGGTCACTGTGACCTCACAAAACATATGTTTGTCCATAATTCAAGAATTAATATGATAATTTTGACAAAATTTCACACAAATGTCTAATAAGACAAATTGATGAGGTGATGACATTTTCTACCCAAAAGGTCAAAGGTCAACTTCACTGTGACATCATAATGTCCAGCTGTCTATCAGTCCTCTGTACTCTTCTGTAAAAATAATCTCTATGTGAAGACGAAGACGAAGATGTTTCTCACTGGAAAGTATTCACTGGAAACTTACATGTCAATACAGTGATAAAAAAATACACCTTATACCTTTTTATTAAATTCCTTCAAAGTTTTCACTAAATATATTAAACAGACAGGATGTAAACTTGACTGGTTGTCAGAGGCAGCAATTCTAATTTTGTTTACAGTTTTGATGAAATAAATGAAAACTTAATTAATAAAAAAGAGAATTTAAAAAAAAGACTATGTTAAAATATTAAGTTTGAAGCTTATAAAGCTTCATAGCATTCTGAATTGTTACACACACAACAGTACTTCTCTGTTTATTGTCCCCCTTGCAGTGAATGAAATATCCACTCTTGGTGCTAAAAAGCTTCATATCAGCAGTGACGGCTAAAAAAAAAACATTAAATGAGACATCAGCAGATGCTACGATTTTTCAAACTCCAGAACCATGAAGTTTTTAATGGATGGTTATGAGCAGGTTAAATATGGGGCACTGATGTCTAGAGGTCTCCTGGATGTACAGAGAACCATCTGCATATGTCGTTTTGATGGATGAGACCAGAGCAGAGATCGAATGCCCTCGCTGTTTAGACAAGCCTTATGTTAGATCGGGTCCTGTCCTGTCACTTCCACTGACTGATGGTTGTATTGAACACGAACACGCCCGTACAATCATGACGACAGTGCCCCAATAATGGCGGTGACAGAGTTAGACCGTTCCAGAGGAGGAGGGGGATAAAAGCTAATCAATGTGAAGTGGGCATGCATTTTTGTACTATATTTGTCAAAGAGACAGTAGGAGTGCTGAAGTAGAAGCAGGAGAGTAAATGCTGTGTCTGTGTACTCGACTAAATTTAAAAACTCTGGAAAAACGATGCCCCAGCAGCACTCAGCTAAAAAGTAAATAAAGTCAGTGCGTATTAAGAGATGAGGGATTTCTCATTTCATCCCCCTGCAGTCCTCAGAATGACGTTACTATGAAGGAATTGATTTTCTTTCAGACTTCCAGACCTCCAAAGGCTTCAGAAGTCACCACAGAAGTAAATCAAATAAGGCGGTGAGGGATTTATTAGAAAACACCCCCAAATTCCTCCTAATAGGCACAAAATTTCAAATCTGATTCAATAATAACATCACATAATTAAAACTTCCTTTCATGCTTTCAGGACACTTTATGGCATACTATCACTAGGACAATGAACACCAATATCCTTACAGTGACAGAAGTATAGTGATTGTTTTCTTTGAGGTTGTTGCTGCTCAATTGTTGAGGATGGAATGATAAACTTGCACAACTAAACTGAAGTATTCATGCTTCGGAAATAGTGATGTTTTCAGATTTGTTCTGTAAAATGAAGAAAAGTGAGTGCAGCCATCTGCAACACAAATTGAAATTTCATTTTTTCATGGCTTTTTGAACAATTTCAGAAAGAGACTAAATGAAATCTTATTCAAGCTTCCAGGCTCTTACACAACCAGTTAAAATGGGATTCTGTGAATGTGTTTGTTTGGGACATCATGTAGCACCTGTATTTTTGTCCACACACTTGCACTACTTCATGTTGTACCTCTAACTATCACAAAGTCCAATCCAGTTTGGCAGGAATGCTGAGAGGATGGTCAGACACCGTGCAAACTGACAAACAAGTATGCTGCACAGCCTGTTTGACAAGTCTGTAAGAAGCATTAAAGTGTAATACTGCTTGTATCAGCAGATCCTGTCAAAGCTGCAGAGATGCACATCATACTGAACTGAAAGGAAGAATATGTAACACCCTAGAGTTCAAGATGAGTACTGCGTTATATAAAATAGGTTCTATCCTTATTTATTGTAAAATCTTGGTTGAAGCGAGTTGTTTCCCCCCACCCCCTCCTCCCCAGACCACAAGGTCAGGCAGGTTGCAGGAAGACTGAGTGCAAGATGAACACAACATTATAACTTCACAATGACAAGTGACAACAAGTCATATGCTGTAAGTTGATCAGCTGGTTATGGTCTGTCAGTGTAAAGCTAAGCCTGATATCCTGAAAACAAAAGCCCACTGCTCTGAAAATGCACACTCTGGAGTTGGAGGTCAGCGACAGCCTGCCAGAGATATTGCTCAATTTAACCATTATAAACATCTAATCTTTCTGAAAGATTAATAATGACTTCTTACAACTCAAAAACAGACACTCATTCTGCAAAACATTCAGCATTAAGTTTAACAAATAAATGTCAAACAGGCAACCAAAAATGGAGAACATGCTGGCTGTAGCGCTGTTGTTGGAGAAGCATGTATTTGAACTTAAGATAACAGAATGACAAATGTTCCTTCTCTGTTTGGAGTAAGTGGACTGTCTTGCTCTCCAAACTACTCGGCTCTCAGTAGCCAATCGCTGCAGGACGGCACTCTATAAAGGCGGGTAGTTTTCATCTTAATGCCCTCTGACTCTTAGATGCTGACTTCCTGGGCGCCTTGCTTCCTGTTCACCACCTAGCCACCTGATTTTCTGCTGTTACCTTAGTCATTTTGCTTCTTGTAGATTTCCATGGTGTGGATCCTTCTCATGCTGGAAGTGAGCCACTTGTGGATCACTGCTGGTAGGTCCTCCTCTTAATTGCACCATAATGTTACGCTGCTGCCTGTGTTGTAAACAGCTGTTTTATGTTTAGCTCTGTAGCAGCATGATTGCTGTATGCTTTCCTCTCCCTCACCGACTGTGTTAACAGATGCTGCCTGATTGGTATATAGGCCACATGGTGCCAGTTTTATTCTTTCAAGCTATCATTCTTGTGATTAACTTAATTTTCCTTTATGTATGACAGGGACTGTGGGCCAGGGTCTGTATTTAACTGTTTCACCGGGGAGACGCGGCGGCAACGCTGACTCACTTGCAAGTTGATTTGTATTCCTTTTGATTAATATTTTGTTGTAACTTGTTTCGTTTCTTTTGTTGCATATTTTTGGCAGCTCACACTGCTTTTGCGTTTATTTTGTTCTCCTGTTTAATTTGCAATTATGTGTCTGCCAACCACCTTTAAGTAGTTTAATGCTGTTTTGAAGAATATGTTGTTTTCAATAAGTAGATTAGGTGATTGCTAATTGTTTGTGAATGGAGACTTAATGTTTTTTTGTTTGTTTTTTTATCAGTTTTTATAATAAAGTAACAATTTTCTCTTTTTAAACAGAACCATATCTATAGCTTCTTTGGTATAAAAAACTTTTTTCCTGTATTGGTACTGTCAACTTTAATATAATTCCTTGGGTGTAATTCCCAGGGTGACATTGTCTGGCTTTTTGGTGATTTAATCAGGTAATATCTTTTCCTAATACCACCCGCTTGCCACGTTAATATCTTCATCCCTGATGAGATATCATGGTCATTTTACGATTAAGTACAATAAAAAACACTACATATTTCTCCTTTAAAGAATTAAACAGTAAGCAGCTGCATCTGAAACGTTTGTCCAGACAATATGTTCCGATTAAATAACCAGATTAGAACACAACTATGTTTTAAGTGTTTTTGACAGATTTCTCATTTCACCCTTCAGCATTGCTTTGACATATTCAGCAGGGAGACAAATAAATTTTGGTTCAGACACCTGGCGCTGCAAAGTCTGAAAAAGAGTCAAAACATAGGAGTGAAGGAATTTTGACTGTCTGGAGTCTCGAGCTCTCATCAGTATTCCTGCCTTGTTAATGTTACTGTTCAGTGACAAAGCATTTCAGGCAGGAGCCAAGTCGTCTCAATCCCAACTAGCCGCTAGCAATTAAAACACATAGTTTTAGCAGTAATACGATTAACTTTCTTCACATTAGCGAAAGATAGTGCCTGGAAACCAACCATGGAATTAAGATGGAACCCAACACTGGATTGTGAGCAATGTAAATAACCTCTGTCACATCCTGATTATGATACATGGACGGTAAAGTGCTGTACTCAAACTTGTTGCCAAAGCTGAGATACAACAAAGGGGTCATTACCAAACCAGGGATATGACTCACTCTGTTTCACTTGCTCTCCAAAGACCCGTCGATCATTGTTAACCTATTATGTCACCTCAGATCCTGATATGTAACGAATAAATAATAAACAGAGAGGCGGCAAGGAGGTCACAGGGTTATCCCGCTCCCCTAGTGGTTCTCAGCAGTTTGGGATTAGGCAGGATGTGACTGATGTGATGATAGGAGCTTAAAGAAAATGAGGCAGATGACTACAAATGCTAACTGCCCCTCCATGTCCGTGCTGAAAAAGAGATTTAATGAGATTAATTTAAAGAGCTTTAGTGAGACTAATCTGGATAAAAAAAAAAGAGTGGTTAAATAAACATGAACAGCAAAGAGGAGGGAACAAAGAGGTGGAAAGAGAAAACTTGAGGAGTTCACTCAGGGTCATCGCCAACATGTTGCCTTTTTAATGAAATATTATTGCGGAAACAAGCGTGTGAGCGGAGAGGAGCTGCAACAATTTATCCAACCAGCCTTTTGTAATCACACCCTCAGTATTTATAGGGTTTTACAGGGAGTATTTATTGCATTTGCTAGTTTGCAGAGCCCTGTTGGAAGTTTTAATTATTTAAAGCCGCTATGCGCAGAATTATTACGTAATTATAGCATCTTTTAAACTGCTCTTAAGGCATACATTTTTGTTTGTAGACAAATTAAACAATTATGGTGCTTGCTGCTTTAAGTCCGTTCATCTGGCAAAACGGTTTCCCCAGTAGAAATTCACACAGTACCTTTTCACCACTGTGTGGCATGAAACTTTGATTTTTAGCCATGCATAAAAGGCACGGCTCCATAGATGGTGATGCTGGTCTGTAGGTCAGCTGTTCTACCATTTTGTGCCAGACTGAGATATCTCAGTAACTGCTGGACTGACTTTAGACACTTCTGCTTGACCTCTTATTATAACTCAAATGCTTCTCATTTCTTTTCACGTTCAAGTGCTTTAAATTAATTATGGTCTCTCGTTGTAGCGTACACTTTGATGTATGTACATGTGGTACATTCCTTATTTAAGTGGATCAAGTCAACTGAGTGACAGTAGGGCGTAGGGTGCATGAGATGATCCTCTTTTTGCATATTTCTGTAAAGTGCGAAATTCAATAAAAAGAAAAGGAAGTACAGGCATGCATGGTCCCTAAAGGATGAGTCCTCCTGAATGTGATGATCCACTAACTTTTGCATTAGTGCCACCATGAGGTTGACTTTTGTGGTCTTGAGTGAAATGTCTAAAGAAAAATCTGTTGGATGGATTTCCCTTAAATTTGGTACAGGGTGATTTGTTATCACTTTAAGGATTCCTTGACTCTTCTGTTATAATCAGGCATAAATCTTAAATGGCCACTCTTTTTTTATGACCACATACCTGGAAAATATTAACATGCACGCTAAAAAAAGTTGTTGAACAAGGTAAATACATATTATACCTGCTAAACATCAAAATGTTATTGGGCGTATGTTAGCATGCTGATGTTAGCATACTGATATTAGCATTTAGTTCTGTGCACCACTGTGCATAAGTACAGCCCACTGACATACATAAAGATCGACAAAATGACAGAAAGTGAAGCAAAAACATGTAAATGGCTCCCTGATGGCTGGCTGTAATAAAGACCATAAATCCCACTCCCTCCATGTGAGCAGATGGGTCATGGGCTGAACTAAAACATTCAAGTCCGCTTCCGTGACATGATTTCTATAATTTTATGTAGTTCTTACCATCCTGATATCTGTGGTTTTAATTAGTTACTGGACACTTAAGAAAAAAGCAGGTTTCACATCATGATTGACAGCTGAGCCCTGCTCGTGATTGAATTGGCTGGCTGTACTGGCAGGGACTCGAAAGCATGGCTCCAACACTGATCACTACTGTGCAGACTCGGGCTCAAAATGATGTCCCTAGTGCAAGATGGCACGCATCATCTATCTGTATTTACAGTCAATGGCGATTCAAGATGGTAGCCTCTGCGGAAGAAGACCTGCACCATATAAATGGCTTATTCTAAGCGAACAAAAAAACATTTCTTATTTTCAGGTGATTATACACTAATTGAAACATATTTATGAATATTATACTCCATTTCTACCATATTCAGCTGATAAACTCCTGTAAATTTTAAACACTGGACCTTTAGCTCAATTCTTCCTTCTTACAAGCAGAGATGAGAATGATTTATGTTAAGAATCACCCACATAACTAAACCTGATATATTCTTATGCAATAATCGAATTACAAATGTAATTTGGTGTAAATTCAAAGGTGTTCTAGATTAAACATCCATATCAAAGCACAAGAAAACACAAACATCACCCACTGGGCATACACTTGTGATAAGAGGTGGTCTGAGTGGGCAGAATTGTAGACACAATTTCTTGCCAAAATGCCTCGCAAATCTGCAGTGCGCCTCCTAATCTATATGAACACAACATCAGCTGTGCTAATTCATTCTCCTCGGTGTGAGCTGGTTTGTTTGTAAAAGAAAATTCCCAAACTAAAACCAAGATCTTGCTTTGTGCCTCCGCCAGCTTTGCTACTGGTCTAGAATAAGATCCCACTGTGTCTTTTGACTTCCTCGTTGGCCACTTTTATTTGAAGAGATTTAAACTGACCTCTATACCAGGAATCCAGACCTTATAAATCAGGCTGATTTACCCATTGTATTTTCATGTTTACGCTATCTATTTGGCTGACTAAATATTGATAAATAACAAGGTCCTGCAACTCCAGCATGTTGCCTGTATATGCAATAAATATGCCCAGCTTGGGTTATGATTACATTTCAAAGAAACACAGAGGGTACTAAGCCAATAAACAGTCTTCTGTTTTTTTCTACCAACATAACCCTGCCAAAAACTTTTGTATGGAGACATGCCAGGCAATTCCATCCATCCTCTCTTGCTTCTGGCCTGCTTTTCATCCCAAAGACACCACTAAAGTTAATGTACTCTGGCTGTCTGGTCCTCCACCAGATCTCCCCATTTCTGTAATACCTGATGATTTGAAATTGGATCGAAGGCTACAAAAATACTTCTACAACTTTTCTCTCACAAAGCTGCTCGATAAGGCTTGTGCCCGATGTTCCTTATTGCCAGAGGGTTTGCGGCAGCTGATAAGGATGAACAAAAAACAGATGACCGATCCGAACACCTACTTCAGTGATTCATGTCATTGCACTTCTCCCACAAAGCTTTCATGTCATGCCAAGTTACACACATTCCTGCGATGAGCTCAAGATTATTATCACTTTGCTAAGTGGAAGTAATCTCTGGGGAGGTGTTGGAGGTTTTCTCTGCTCCATCCACAAAACAAGGAGGAGTAAAAATACCAGCAAGAGAAAACTGGCATCCGCTGATCATGACATGGGGTGTTGAATCTAGAGAATAAATCAAAATTGTTGTTTTGCATGATCCTTATTAGTTGAGCAATGTATCTATATTATATCACTACTGTGATATGAGACCAGATTTGGTCTTTTAGATGTTATGTTAAAGGATAAATGTGGTCTTGTCCTGGTTTTAAAGGCTCCATTACAGTAGAGTGATATAATTTTTTGAACCTAACAGACTATTTTAGCTATCATTTGGCTTTACTTAGTCATTATAACCACATTACTTGAGATTATTTCTGAAAAATGTCATTGTTTTAATATTTTTATGAATGCACAGATGGTATAGACCTACAATAATGTCACAGTATTGGTAAAAAAAAAAGAAAGTGATATTTTATTTTGCACATATTTTATTTTGTACATATCACCCAGCCCTAATGTACCATAAGATCATCGTATGTTTGCTCTGTTTGAGAATTTATGGTATGTTATTTTACAGATTTAGAGATTTTCCTTGAGGGAATGGGGTGTAGGATTTAGTTGCATCTAGCGGTGAGCTTGCGGATTGCAAACACCTCATCTCACTCTCCCCTTCAAAGCATGCAGGAGAACAATTCCATTCTGGACTACTATAGAAACATGGCAGTGCAACATGGTGGAAGAGGATAATATAATTTCTGAAATGAGTCTTACCAGCAATACGGTAGTACAATAAATACACTTAACACCAAGACAGTGCAACATCATGAAATACAGAGAGAGAATCCAGTTATTCTACTACATAAACCTGACAGCACATCGTAAGTGAATTCGGCACTAAAACAACGGCAGAAACATAGCAGATGATGAGCAGAAAGACAAGTAAGGGAAAACAACACAGTACTTTCAAAATAAAATGTCAAAATAAAGTCTCTGAATAGACATGTCTTAATGTGAGGAATTCACAACATAAACTAAAATACAGGGGAAACACTGGTGACAGACAAATCCTACATATTCTATCTTTAAAGTACAACTTTGAGGCACTTGCACTTCAGTTGAGTAGTTTCGTTCATGCCACTTTTAATTCCATTACATTTCAGAGGGAAAGTAGAAAGGCACAGACCTCCACCAAGGCCAAATACCTCTGCTGTTCTTATCAGTTTCACCAGAGAGAGAGATCACCTTCACCTCAGGTTTCAGTTGAATGTTTGCTGGTAAAATTATCCAATATTTCACAGAAAAATAAGACTAGAGAAAAATCTGAAAAATTTGTAGAAATTTGTGTAGCAGAAGATTATTTTTCTTCTTTTCCATCCCATTAATCATCTCCCATCCCCTCAGATTCATCCTGTGAGGTATATTTTAATAGTGGGACAGTAAAAAAAGTGAAGAGCTAATTGTAAAGGGTTCAGATTCAAGGCAAAAAAAAATCAGTCTGGTGGATGGACTGAGAGGGTCTCACTTTCTCTACCTTGTAATCAAGCTGTGGTCTGCTTGTTACTATTATGCAACGCTTCAGGTCCCCATAGGAACATTGCACATCTGCGTCCCTCTTGCCTAATTCTGTCTCAGCTTTTAACCTGTCCAATAGGAGGACCTCACTGTGCAGTAAAGAAGTGACAAAGTATTGAACCAAACACTTCTTCAGACACAAACTGACGGCAAATTGGAGTAAAATTATTTTCCTTTTGTTGCTTTAGACTCATGTAAATGTCAGCTGAGGATTTGATTCGCTGGCCTCGGGGCTGTGGGTCTTGTTGGCTTGGATTAATTTTCCTCTACAGAGTTTAGCCAGAGGGCTCGCTCTACATCCGGCACTAGCCTGGTACAACTTCTACAACTCCCTGTCTCTTTCTGAAACGTCAATCAGAATGAGGAAGGAGGAAGACTGAAAAGTAGGCGCTGGTTTGAACTCTGCTTAAAGAATGATACAAATTGTCACTCCCTGCTGCTTCAGGGGAAAACACCAGGAAATTGAAATTTTAAGTAGAGTTGTTCGTTTCACTTTACTTTGAACCAGTCATTCTAACTTTGACATTTGGTGGAAACTCAGGCAGGTGATAATACTGAGGCAGGCATGAAGGTACACGAGAGGCAACCTTCAAGCATAATTTTATATTGTTGGAAGAACAAACTTTGTCAAAAAGGATTAAGGTGAATTTGTATAATGAAAACCAGCTGTGTAAACAATTACCCAGGTGCAGAACTGTAACATTAAATTTAAAGTAAAGATCAATATTTGATCCCCAAAGCATGACTGCAGCATCTGCTCAAGTTCTTCATAGCACTGTTCGGGGAAAAGTAAAGACAGACATTTTTCTAAAAAGTTTCATTTGCAGTATTATCTTTAAAATGTATTTGGAGAGCAGAATGGATGAATTTATATTCCACGGCTCAGACTGAATCAAATCTGTTATTACTATTACAACATGAACAAAGAGCAGATCTGACTCTTCAAAAGTTCATTTAGTTTTTCTAGTAAAGTTCATAAAAGTTTATTTTAAAAAAGTGCACAAATATACTTTGACTTTTATATTATTAGTCATAATAAATAATTGTATACATTCCCCATTATCCATCGATAATTTATTCCCCCCAGTATTACTGTGCATCCAAGAAAGAATTGCTGAACCTGCCGTACCCTAACTGCCCTGCAACACACAGATAAAGTTAGCTAGCGACTAGCTAGTGAACATTATGGAGAATTTAGCAATTTAACACTGATCAGGAGGACAGAAACACAACTGCAAATTAATGATTATTGTTTCTCTGTCTGTTGGATGTGTACTTTAGAAACTGTTTACTAAAACGTTGGCCACTACGGGCGGATTTAGTCGCTGTGGGGCCTAAAGCAAACACAGACACAGAAGAGGGGTGGAGGATGAACTGAAGCGTCATGTAGTCTAAGGAATGAAGCTGTTCTGAAGTCTAACAGGGATACTTCTGTATCTCTTTCCAGATGGCAGCAATGGTGAACAGGCTGTGGGTGTTGTCTTTTAACATTTTCCCGCTTCCTCCTTTTTTCCAGCACTTCTGGAGTAGCTTTGCTTTAGCTTTGTCTATACACCACACCAAGTTGTTCGTTTACACGCATTGGCTACTGTCTTCCTGAATCATTTTTTACCAAAATCATTTTAGAAGTAGTACCTGTATCAGAATTGTTTTTGTTCTTGACCTTGCATTCCAGTATAATTGGATACTGTGGTCTCATTCATTTGTTGTGTGTTACAGTTGTATTGTTGTAACTTGTAACAATGTTTTATGCTACCCTCTTGGCCAGGACACTTAAAAAAAGAGATTTTTAATCTCACTGAGGCTTTTTCCTGTTTAAATAAAGGATACATACATGCCATAATACCCTTTAAAGCCATGGAGCAACACAAAGACTCAGGGTCACAGCATTGAATGAGGAACTAAACAAGTCATCTTTTGTAGAGATGTCTACATAAACGGATACTAGCCATGCCTCAGTGACACAAGAGCAGTAAGATTTCAAACCACAGCAGACAAAGTATAGTTAGCCTATAGAAATGCTGCTGTTTTGCACAGCAGCTCTGCACAAATTTTATCAAAAACCCAGCTGGCAGCAGCTCAGCACAGATATTAGCTCTAACAGGTCGGAGCAGCAGCCAATCAGCAACTCCAAATCCCCTTGAAAGCACTCGCTCACCTTTTTAAAACTGTGTCCCATGAGCTTGGCATCAATGTCCTTTATCCACATCCAGAGCAATGATCCTCTTTGTAGACATAAGGGCCGGCACATTCAGTCTCTCTTGTACCATATGCTGCTTCACAAGTAGTTTTTGATTCGTTCTGATGTGGAAAAAGATCAGTCAGACTGTTTTAATCGTGTGACAGGTGTTAAATAAAAGAGCAGCAGAGAAAGGCCAGTACTTCACTCTAAATTACAGAGGTCCATTAATTCCAAAACAACAACAAGGTGCAGACACCTCGCTGAATGGAGATGAAACTGAGCGATGAGCCACAAAAAGCACGAGACTGAAGCAATGTCAGCTTTTACACATGTCCTAAATATGTCCAAGGGTCAAATCTATGGGATGAGTGTAACTACAACAGGGGTGCTATCCACATATTTGTCACCCTGAGGTGAAAAGCTTTAATCTGATATGGCTCTGACATGGCCTCCTGTTTTCTCCAGAGAAAAGCAACAAACAAAAATTGCATGAAATGAAGAGAGCAGACGGATCACAGATAAATTATTTATGTTAGAAAGTTCTTCACCTCACTCCAACCTCTGACACGATTTGGAGATGGAACATTATACAAACCCCAAAAATGTGATTTATTCAGGATGTGGATTAGAGCCGAGTGCCTCACACACAATTTGACTCACTTGATATGTGCTTGATGAGCTGGATTACAAAAGCGAGAGGGAGTCAGGCAGAAACAAACAACTAGAGAAAACAACAAAACAAAAAAGCGCAGCAGACATTTTTTCAGTTGTAATGTGCCGACATTTCATGGCAGAATCCTAAAAAGAACAGATAAATACTGACAAATTCATTTTGACAGGAACCCAATCACACAGCAGCATCTAATCTAACTTTACCTCAGAGTGACCAGACTTCAAACACTTTAATTTAGTTTTAAATTAGGATGTTCTTGTTGTGACATTAGTAGAATATCATTCATCAGCAATCATCTCACACCAATAATGAAAAGGTATCCTCACTAATCAGGAATATGTGGCTGTGTGCACATTAAGTGATATGTAATCAGACTGTGTGCTCATTTTAAGTCGTAGTTAAGGTTGGAGTTAAAACCTTTTTATCTATCATACAACAGATGTTTGTTTGTCTACACCAACATCTGTCACAAAAAATTCTCATCATGAATTATTAATTATCTTGAATGTTAATTTTGTTGCCTGACAGGTGTAACAGAGATCTATCGACGTATGTATAATGGAAACTGCCATTTTTTAGTGCATACAACATGTCACAGTATGTGGTCCTTCAGTTTGAAAAATTCAATCAAATGTCCCGCTGACAGACATCATTGTCGCTTTGCAATCATAACCCATAACTGCAAACTGCACATTCTATAGTGTTACCGTAAAAATAGCTTTCGTGTTCGTGTCAGACAATATTTTTGATGAGTCAAAGCATTTCAGTTTATGGGTAACATTTATCCCATTGTACATAACTGGCTCTGAATTAAAAAAGGACAATAAACGCTGCATTGTTAGGAGAGTGTAGAGAGCAGACGTGCTCTTTGGAGAATTCAGCGATGTGGAAAACAAGAATCAATAACATTCAAAGAAAACTTTGAGATGAATTTTAATACTTTAAAAGGAAACTTGTCTTTGACTTTTGCTTTGTTGTATCTGTTTTCTTCCCTGGTGGCTGAAGTACTACACATTTTTTCCTTTTCTTTCTTCTTCCCTACTTTCAGTTTCCCTTCAGACACAGTAGCAGTTCACCCTTATTTACAGGCGTCTGGTCGCTGCTGTCGAAACATGATCTTGTACTTTCAGGATTATTAGCTGTCGTGTATTATGACTACAAATGTGTCAGCAGAGGGTAACTGCTATATTTTTAAAATTGTCTGAAACTTGAAACAACCAGTCCCTACAAAAAATAAAGTGCTTTAGGCAAACAACACATTTCATTAAAGGGATAGTTTGGATTATTTGTATGAGGCACTAGAGGCAATAATCAGTGTGTATTTACCTACAGAAGATGGTGGTCTGCACGTCCCCAGTTTGGTGAAGCAGAGAGGTATCAGCACTTAGTTTATTCGTGCTATTGTGTGACTTTAGCCTTTTAAAAGTATAGTCAAAATTGTACAGAGTCACACAATTTTACAACAACCTAACAGATCGAGACGGCAGTAGACCAGCAATTTCAATGTTCTGCTCGGTAAAATTACTGACTTCGCCTATGAGGTTTGGTTGATTTGGAGAGAGTGACATTAGGATTATATAACGGTGGCTTCCCCTCAGAAAAGGCTGTCTGACAGCAAGGTAAAACGGTGAAAATACAGCATGCATTTAAACTAATATTCATTTGTGTCTAAAATACCTTTTTGTTTGTTGCTGACCCTGTCCACAGCAGCACATTGTACTGGTGTCCCTCTGTGCTTCTCCAAACTGAGGCGTGCCGACTACCATCTACTGATCTACTGCAGCGAACAGAGTGACCATGAATAAGAGTCTCATACAACCCCATATCAAATAATCCAAATTTCCTTTAAAAGGACTAAACATTCAGCTCGCATTGGCTCAACATGTTTACGAAGATCACATTCTTGGTAGAAATGTGTTAGTTTTACATAAACGTCACTGTCCAAGAGCCACTGTAGATGGTATGTGATAAATCAGCATGCTAGTGAGAAAAAAAAAAGAATGTGCTGTATGTTAGAGTTCAATTTACAAAGCAATCTTTAATGTAATCAATACTGTGTGAAACTACATTAACTCGGAATAATAAACAAGCCGTCAGTGACGACAAATTGGGACAAAGAAATATATGGCTGAGTCCAGGCTCAGTCAAACATCAATCATCATCATAATTTCTCCCTTTCTGTGTTACAAAGACCCGTACAGACTCTATTATCAGTTTGTCTTTGTATTTACAGTACACATATTTCACACGCGCCCCATCATTCTCTGTTGTCTTGTTCTCTGTCTCTTTTTCTCACACTCTATGTGACAGTACAGTGATTTTTCTTTCTTTTTTTTGTTTTTTTTTTACCTTGAATCATCCCTCTGGACCTACACTGAAGATGATGTGGAGCAAGCTGTTATTGATTTATTTGCTAAGAACAGGCGGAGAGCAGACATAAAAGAGCAGTCATATATTAGACATGAATCTGAATTCCCTCAAGTGAGGTTTACTTTGTCAAGAGAGCAGAAGTAAAGCGCGTGAGACAGTTTGAGAGGCAGAGGCAGTGACACATGGCATAGGGAGTGCATGCAAAAGAAAGAATGACAAAAGGACGTACAGACAGCATGTCAGAGAATGTTAAAAGAGAAAAAAAAAATAGCACAGAACAAAGATTACAAATGCAGCGAACTGTGCCGGGACTTACTAGACATTCCCAAACTGTATGGAAATAGTGGTATGGATGGCAGCACTGCGGGCTTTCTTTGTGCAACATTCACAGTTACGGCTGACAGATTCGAGCGTGCACCCACCGCATAGTTTATATACCCACACGAACCTATGTCCATAACACTGCTGACCTAAAGTGTGCCTCTATAAATCAGCCTTTCCTTTCCTGCCCCAAACCTGACCTCTGAACTATAGCTCACTTGTATCATCTTGATTTGTGTGTGTGTGTGCATGTGTGTCCTGAACATACACAATATCCTAAGGTAAACACAGGGCAGTGCTGTTAACAGCCCTGAAGAGAACACCTTATTGCCACCAATAAGGGGCAGCTCCAGCTGAGCTTATGACAACTAGTAAAGGTCAGTGAGTGATGAGTGTCTCTTTAATGCATGTTGTGTTAGCTATAAAAGACTCAATTGCATCCGCAGGGCAGCATTATTGTAAGTAATATAACAATGACACAACAGAGAAATTGCAAAGTCAATAACATGTTATTTGGATGAGGCGCCAATATAATTATGATTAAACCTCTTCTCATGTGTTGTATCTAAATTAATGATTATATAAATATAGTTCTGCTTAAAACTTCCAAGATGTCAAGCTGCTTATTGGGCCAATAAGCTTACATTGAAAATATTAAGTCAATTGGATTGAAAGACTTTATTAGAAATTCCAACTCCAAGGCATAATATGCAACTTTTTCCTAAAAAAAAAACAATATATACTATACAAACATAATCCCTTTCAGGAGTGTGTTTTGGTGGCTCTTCCTGTTTTCCCTTTTCCTCTCATTATTTTGCTGTGGTTGAGACGTTTTACACACTCTAAACGCTGGTATTTGACATCCTGGGAATTAGACTTTACAACCAACTACCTGTATCTGTCCAGTGTGTTTATGAACAGCTTGGACAAATCCTGCTGATCCTATATTTAACTGTTTACAAAGTAATTGGATTATACATATGTTTACATGTCCCAGAGCAATAATGAAGATATAACATTTCTGGCATGTGCAAACTTGTTTCGCCTGATCTAATAGAGATATAACAGAAGAAGTGGTTCCAGTTTGTCAACCACCAGTAAACAAAGAAGTAGAAGTGTTTCTTAAGTGCTTTTTAAGATGGACCCACATCAACAATATTAGAATATGTAGATATAGAATTTAAGTGTTTAAAATGTATTAATTGATAAGTAGTCTGTTTTGTTACTGTCATGTTTCTGTTTAATATAAAGGCATATCTTAAAGATGACGATAAAGATCAGTGTTTTTTATTTGCATCAACCATATTGGAGACAATTCTGTCTCTGAGGAGATCAATGTATCATTTCATGTCATTTCATGACATGTCATCAGAAATCCACAGAAAGAATACATTTATTCCAACCAGAGAGAAACAACCGGATTAAGAGTTTACATGGTTATTATTATCATTTAGATCAGACTATCAAAGATTCATACCAACCCTCTCAATCAGATTGAAAATTCATTCTGATCAGGCCCGATCAAGACAGTCTCTTCCGATTAAGGTGTTCTGTGAGACTCTTCATTCTGATTATTCACTGTCCGTGTAAACGCAGCTAGTGTTTCTGAAGCTAAGCAGGAACCATGGTGGGACGACAGCAGTATCTGTCCAAAGAGTGGAGACAAAGACTGAGAAGGCTACATAAACACAGCTGCTTAATGACAAGTTAATTGCGCAGACGCTGATTGACAACTTTTTATCTGATGCTGAAATCACCAGCAAACAAAGTATGAACTGAAAACTCTTCAAATTAAACATTTAAAGGAGTACCCACTGGGAACTGGCATTATTGTTTTAATAATTGAACTGAGATGGAAAAGTTTCTGCCCATGCTCCGTCTAAAGATAGACACTCTGCTTCGCTCTGTTGTGGTCTGCATGGCTGTGAAAGTGGATTAAACAGGCTTTAACATCAAGACAAGCTCTAATGAAACCCAATGGGGGAGTTAGCCCGTCTGTTTGGCCAGCTGACTCCCGTAAAATACCCATCACTGTCTCCTGTTGCCTGCTCTAAAAGTAGCCTGGTGGTGCCAGTCAGTGTGCGCTCTAGCCTGAGGGTATGACTGTTTGATGATGCTTTTGTCTGAATCGTACAGCAGCTGAAACTCTCCATTTCAATTAATCATACATGTGTATTCCATATACTTGTGTTTTGCGTTGCATTTTTATTCAGCTTGGCTTTTCTAAATGATAACACACAAGTTTCTGTGTCAGTGTCTTTGCATAAGATATGACATTCCCATTAAAAACTGACACTTGTTTAGTGGGGAGACGCTGATATGCAAGCAACCGTACAGCAGGCTACTCACTGTTAAATCTCAAAGAGCGGGTGCTGAATCCATACTGCAGTTCACAATAAAAAAACAAACTCTAGGACAGCACTTCTATTTTGATTGTTTCTTGCCACACGGACATGAGTACAACAAATACATCCCAACAGGGGGAGGCATAATAATTAAGGCACAAAATCACTTAATATAGGATACTGAAGCATGACAAATTAAATAAACAAAACACAAAACATATTAATTTCACTGAAAAAAGAGAGTGAGCTCTCCTCATTCACCACATTAGGAAAGGGGACTCTTGTTGTTGTATAAGGCTTACATTTTCAAACTGAAACAGTTTGGTTTTTTTACAGACTAAACATGTTACAACATTAAGAGGTGCCAGGGGCCAAATTTTATTTATTTTTATTTTATTTATTTTTTTACCTTTGCATCAATCAAGGCTAGATGTTTCCCCTGATTCCAGTCTTGATGCTGAGCTTAACTGTAGATTCATCTTAACCGTGCAGACATGAGAATGGTACTGATCCATTTAACTCTCAAAAATAAATCAATGAGCATATTTCCCAAAATGTCAGTGTATTTCGTTAATGACTGAACTGAATTGTAAGGAAAAAGCATGACTTTCGAGGGGTAGTGCAGGTTTTTTGTGTTGGGTTTGTATGAGGTAATACTTTGGAGGGAGTGTTGTATCATGCTGCTGTTGTATCAGGTTGCTGGTCTGCCGCTGCCTCAGTTGGTTAGTTTCTTTGTGTTACTCTGTGACTTTGGCGAATCTGAATTAGCCTTTTTAAACTCTGAATTCACACAATAACAAACAAACAGATGGAAGCAGTGCAGACCAGCAACTCTGCTGATCTGTGAGGTAAAATTACTGTTTTTGCCAAAGGGTTCTGGAGGCTTTGGAGAGTGATACAACAGCTCATGTAACATTGATTTGCTGTGGGAAAAGGCTGTCTAATGGCAAGGTGAAGTGGAGAAAATATTCAAAATTTAGCATACACTTTAGGTTATATTTTAGGTGGACCTTTTTTTAGGTGGCTAGAATATGTTTTGCTGCAGACCCTGTCTGCAGCACTGCATTGGTTAGCTTCCATACTGGTACTCCTGCTGCTTCTCCATACTGGGAGTGTGACGACCAGCATGTTCTGTAGCTAATACACTGAATATAAGTACCTTATATAACCCCACTTCAAATAGTCTGGACTATCCCTTTAAGTTCCAGTAAACTGAAGAAGAATAACACCCCATATATCTCTCTAGTTTACAATACAGATGGTAGATTAACTTTGCACTTTCCTCAAGAGTGTTCATTATTTTTTCAACAGCATCAGTACATATCCACCAGCTTGGGACTAATAAACCAAAAGCCTCAGCATCAGTGCTCTTGCCAGCACCCACGCAGACCTACAGGTACAAGCAGAAGGTAAAAGCAAAGGCATTTTCATGCCTTCTTGGAGCCATCTACACCTCTGTCACCAGAGCGAGCATTGTCAATGTACCATTCTCCACCCACAGCCCATTTGGGAAAGTCATACCGATGATCAATACGGCAGTAGCACTGTGCACAACAAAACCATTTGTCAAGACGGGAAAGCCTGAAAAAATATTAGTCAACCCATATTGACCGGGGCTCAAACAATACATCAAACAGTGAAAGCTCTATTGCTCTTCACCTTTGTCTCTCCACCTCTCCTTCATGTGTCTCTTTCTCTGAACGTCCTCCACTGCGTCTCTCCCCACAGCAGGCAATGGAAAGTCATAATCATCTAAACACATTCCTGCTCCACCTTTAACAGAGTAGTAACAGAGCATGCATTCACCATGACATAGAACTTGACTGCACTGTTCCCTCACAGAGCTTTTGTTGATATATTGATATAAAAACATGCTGGTTGTGTTGATATATGCAACATATTAAAATGTTGAACTATATAGTGGAATAGTTTGGGATTCACATGCGCCTACTGTATTGTCAAACTCACACTCTGGCTTGTGTGATGAATAACTGCAGTCAGGCACTAAAAGGAAAATATTTGCACCATGGCACAGATGCCATTCCCTCTGCTCTTACTCATTATCCAGCACAATGTCAGAGCACCCCCAGGTCACCAAGAGGGAACATTCCTTCACATGGCCATCTATGGGCATCATAAATAAACAGTCACCCCAATTCATGAAAGCCTTCCACTTGCCATGTAAGGACACGATTAATTTCCTCCTCTGTCCACGGTAGTACAGCAACAAATTTGATCTCCAAAAATAATAATAAATGTGCCACAGGGGGGAGAATACGCACGGAAGACTACCCCTTTTTGGAGATAATTCCTTTCTTCTCTTTTAAATTAACTTTTACTCTCAATTAAAGATATGAAAACAAATATTTTGCATATATTTTTTCCTAATTTAACATTATAATATTTGCCTGAGAAGCCACGTAGCCTCTTTGGAGGAGAGGGATCAGAGGAGTGCAGAGCGCAGAGGGTTGGGCAGGGATGCTGAGCAGCGGGGGAACAACAGCAGCAGCAGCAGCAGCAGCACTTGTTTGCCAAACTTGCATTTAAACAAAAGCACATGAAATAAGAGCTCCCAATAATATTAAAAAATATGGTATATCCTCTATGGAGACGAGCACAAGTAATCAATAATGTTCTTATTGTCTTTAACTTCAAAGTGCAGCCTTGTGCGGTGAAAATCAAGGCAAAATAAAGCTGCTGGGAATCGGTTCTAGGAGTAGAAGAATCGACTTTGCTGTGACTAAAATATTTCAAAAACTTTAGCTTTTTGTCTCATTTCCACCTACCTCATAATATGTCATAGTGCGCGGGTCAAATGCGGAACAAGTAGATGGGAAAATGACAATCCAGTCAAACTTGTCACGGCTCCATGTTTGGCACAGCAGCAGTACGGCAGTCCAATCCAGTCTCATCTGAAGCGCAAACGGTACGCAGCCAACAAGGCTCGCCACCTTCCACCGTCACCGAGCCGTAGATTGGACGGCGATGTGAGGAGCACGGCGGGATCTCCAAGGACGCACGGAGAATCACTGCGTCAGGATTGGTCGGAACGGCCGTGACGCACCGGCAGGTGGCACACCCGGCGAATAAAAAAAGTCCAGCTTCATTCATAGATAATAGCTCTGGGAAACTACAGAAGCTCAACATACACACTGGCAGATAAAACCGACAAACAAACTATGGAAGTCATACAAGATCAGAAATGTCCGGGTCCTCCTTTTCATATTTGTCTCTCCACATGCTGAGTCCGGGCTGTTTTTTCCGTTTTAATAAAGCGACACCAAAGCTTCAAGCTGTTTAATTTGGCACAAAATACTGAGCTATTTCATTTGGCACACACAGTGTCCTGTTTTCTAATTGCAGTCTGTTTCCAGATATGAGTCTGCTGCCATTCTAAAACACAAATGAGTGCTTCTGCATTTATGCAAGCAAATAATTTCTTTCACACGCAATAAAGCAGCCGCAACAGGTCCAAATGATTTTTAAAACATTGTGTAAAAGAAAAGTAGTGTACTTAAGTGTATTAGAAATTAAATTTATGAAGGCAAAAGTAATTACGAGTATACTTGAACTTCTTCTTCTTTTGCTTAAAGTATATTTAAAGTGTGCTTTTTAAAAAGTTCTTAAAATAGATGTTATGTTCAATTTCAGTGTAATAAATTTAAATATATAAATTCTGCAATACTTCAAGTGGTAGTTCAGTGTACTTACAAGAAGTGTACTTTCTTGTATGAGTACTGTACATTGTACATTAGAGTACTTTTAAAAAGTATATTAAATTACAAATAGTTACAGTGGCATGTTACAGTAGTTTTCAGTCCACTGTAATACACTATTAGTGAGCTTATTATCTTGTTAGCTTTATTAAAGTTTACTTTGATTTCACTTTATTAGAAGTCTATTTAAGTATGCTTACAAAAAGTGCACTTCAATATAAGTTTATTTCAGTGTACTTTGAAAAAATAGCATAAACATGGAAAACTTTTCATTAATTTCATTAATCAAGCATGTTAGTCATATATTAGTACCCTGAACATGTATCTCATACAGCCTCACTTCAAAGGACCCCAACTATCCCTTTAAATGATTTGCAGCTATTCTTACCTATGGGGCCAAGGAGCTCTCAAAAAACTGCAAGTAAGACAGGAGGATAAAAAGAGTAAGAAAAAGAAAGGCAGCAGCACACAAGCGAGGAAGTAGCCTGAGTCTGGCAACAGCTGCACACAGTTGCACATAAATAAAATAGAGAAAAGTTATGAAGGTGTTTAATCAGAGTTGAATAAATCATTTCACTTGTTTATTTCATCCAGTGTGGCATTAAAAAAACAAGGCAAGTGGAAACTGAACGTGTTGTGACACTTGTCTGAGTGTAATTCAGGGAGCCAAAGCAAATGTTTTAATAATTTTTTTATAAACACAAATAAGGAGTGAGTGGTAATCCTGAGAGGAATGTGTAAGCCAATTACGGCTGGCTGCGGGGACTTGTGGAATGGGGCCTTGGAGCTTCCTGCTCAGGCTCAGTGCAGACCCTCGGACCACATTTCCTGTTCCCAGCGCTATATTTCTATGAAAATACAGGAGACATGGATAGGATATCGTGCCGACTTCCTCCAACATTTACAGCCTCATCATCCTAATGCCTCACAGGCTATTCAACACTGCGTCTGTGTGTGTGCTTTCCCAACAGTGGCTTGTTTGCATCCTGTAAGTGTGGAACCAGTTCTTTCCATCTGGATGCTGGTGTACACATGTGTGTAGGCTTACATAACATTGTTTCTGTTGTAAGTAGATGAGAAGGATGGTGTGGACACTTGCTGATCTGGTTAGTTAATGTTCTGGGTGTGCTGTGTACTCTCCTATAGCCTCATGGATATTTGCTAATCTGGGAGTATTAAAAGAATCTTAACAGAGATGTAAAGTAGAGCAGAAAGAGACAAACAAATCAAGCAAGAACAAGGGCAAATATTGACGCTAAAGCCAATTATTTTATTTCAATGTTGACTACTCCCAGGCTGGAAGAGCAAACATTGCAAATGAAGGCTGCAAATGACATCTGGGACACTGGGGTTAACCTATAGAAGTGGTCACTGCATTATATACACAAAAAATATAAACAGCATGCTAATAGAAAAATGTGTCATAGAGTGCCAGATATCTCTATGAGATTTATTTTTAAATCATAAATAATAAAATGGTAAGGAGAAGCCAGAAAGTGGTTCTAGTCCAGCACACCTGCTATGTGGGCTTCGATAAACACTCACTCTAAGCTGAGCCTCAACATTCACCTTCCTGCAATTTCACACTGTCTGATTCCTCAAGAAGTGCATGAACACACTGATAACCAAGTCACTGTAGCCAACTGGTCTACAAAGACAGTTTTCACTTCATAATGGCCTCCCATCCCTCTGAAGAGTGTCAACAAAATATCAAATTACAATGGAATAATATAGAAACACTGACATAATCTCTCGCCTGCTGAAAACCTGAACAAATCCTTGCTTTCTATTAGAAAATTCAAGGTTATATAAAAGAAATCCAGGCTGGAGTTAGATTCTAAAAAAAAAGTTTGTGCTACTTCTATTCCGATTTCAGCTACAGAATGTAAAATTCAGTGAACTGAAGAAAAAAGCTTTGCCCACGAGGTGTACTGCAGGGCAAGAGGTGCAGGTGCTGTAAACCACAAGTGCTTTTGGTAGAGATCGCACACTCAGACCATAAAATATACATCACCAACAAACACTAAGGCTACCAGAAAGACCTGTTTATGTTTTCTGAAGTAAAATTCACACTGAAATAGAGGTGTATTGATTATAAGCCCAGTGTTTATGTTTTAGGGGGGATTATTGGCAGAAATGGAATATAAGCTTAGCTTAGAATGGGCCATTTATATCTACAGAGGACATTTGTCCTCCTCCGCAGCCGCCACCATGTTGCTCAATATACAGCCTTTTACATTTTGCTCATGTTTTGCAGCAAGTTCAATTCAATCCAGTTTACTTCAGTTTTATTTGTATAGCACCACATTAGAACAGAGTTATCACTCTTATGAAATCCTACATACTGATCCTTGAATCCATTAAACGACTGACAGAACATTATTCAGTAACTGTTTCGATAGTTGTTTTAGTAATTTTTTGAAGCAAAAATGACAAACATTTGTTGGTTCCAGTTACTCAAATGTGAACATTTGATACTTTCCTTTGTCATGACATCTGACGATATCACCTTGAGCTGTAAGAAATTATAGAAATATATTTTAATATATATTAATTAATAATGAAAAATAATTGTTAGTAGCCCTATTGTGGAAGCTGGCATGATTTGGATGAGTGTTGGATGAAAAATAGATTCAGATGTCTGTATGTATACATGAGTTGGCTAGTAACCATAATTTCTTCATTGTTGAATTTTGAGATTGCTCACAGTTTCTTGCACACAAAGGATGCCCCTGGGTTGATCAATGAAGTATGACAACTGCATGAAAAATCAATGTGAATGATAACAGAAAAGTGTCAGGAATGTAATATTCTCTTGTGAATTTCTTATTTGTATGAGCAACAGCACTTGATGGGGAAGATGCCAACAAAAAACAGTAAGTCAGACAAAAGTCTTAAAATGCACCAGATAAGCTCTGTTTCATTGTAAAAAATTGTCTTAGATTTGGTAATTACAGAAAAAAGAAGAGAAGTGACGGCATGAAATCGTTACGCACCACTGCTGCAAACCATAAAATGTTTTATAGGAACTGCAGTTGGGGTCATTCGGGGTTACACTCAGAGAAAATATTGCCAGCCTGATCCAACATTTCTGATTTCACGGTATGAGTAATTTCCACTGATGATTACAGCTCAGACATATGATTATAACGCTTTAAGGCGTCCTGTTGGTAAATATTACTGGAAAAACCTGCTACTATTAAGAACTAATTACCACATTTTACATAACCTTTATTTTGATATGCACACAAGCAGCACTTTACAGAAAGGGAAATTAATAGTCATGTATTCTCATATTTTGACACTGGTTGGGTGCTGGTGCTGTTGACATGTTGAATACCACCAGTCTTTGAATTTCTGGAAGGCTTTCCGATTTAGAATGCATGTTTTTTTCCTGAAAAATAATTAGACGCTAACACCCTCAGGGTGATTTCTCCATGTGTGTGTAGTTTCTGCGTGTATGACTGTGTCCATGTCCTTCCGCGACATGTGCAATGAGATATTAGCATTTGAATACCAATGAAGTGTTGAATTATCAAACATTCCCTGCGCTACATTGCTTTGTCATCTTTTCTTGTTCCTCCAACATCTACTTTCATTAATTTTTTCACTTCCTACCTACCTAAGCATACATATTCAGTCCAGTATTTTCCCTTTTATAGGCATCTCCTCATCCCTCTCTTCACAAGAATAAAAAAAAACCCAAATCCTCTCACTATGTCCAAAGAATTCTGCATTTTCGAAGACATTTTAGCACTGACCTTGATCACAGCCTGACTTGTCATCTCCACTGTCATCCCTGTCCTTTAGCAAGTTGTTAGCAGAATATACAAGTAGGCCTAGTCTGTCGCCGTCTCCCTGCAGAACTTATTTGCCATTCGGCCTGTCAACAGGATCCTCTGTCCTTCATCATGAAAGCTTTCCACAGTGAAGATTGCTACACAAAATATCTGACTGCATATTTCTCATTATGGATCTATGCATGCTTTGAAAGTCCTCATACAAACTTAAGATGAGCAGAAATCACTGGAAGCACAACGAGCAACTGCACTGTGTCAAATTGTTAAAAGTCTGGCTGGAGTTTGAGTCTTGTTTCACTGGGGAAACCATGGAGAGGGCAATCAGTCAGTAATTGTTCAAAGGTCAACAGCCTATGAATAGAGCTTGTGCCTTGTTGTGACAAAGTGTAATCACAATCAAATAGAGTTAAGTGTAATGAAAGTGTTTCCTTCAGACTGGAGAGGTGACACATGCTGACTCATGGCTGGACTCAATCAACTGTCCACTTACCTCTGATTCAGGTTAGTTTAGGTTGTAATTGAAAGTAAGGATAGAGAATTACATTTAGATTCAGAAAAAATGTAGGTAATGAAGAGAGAAATGGTGATAGAAAAGATGAGAGACATACCACCTACTTACATGGCACATATGATACATATATTGATAATGGTGGTAGATTTACCATTTGAAATTATTACAGCAGGTTCACACCTGAAGGTTCCTGAATCAAACCACTGCCAGGATGATATATTATTTCAATTTTCACAAGTGGAACAGTTTGCATTCAATAAGGCGAAACTCAAACTCAAAAAAAACAACAAATGGCCTAATTTCTACCTGGATATCGTACATCATGGAGCACCGTCAGTTTCTGTTCACATTGGTGCTGATCTGAAGCACATACGAGCAGACTGGGCTATTCAACTACAATAGCAAGAAGACCATATAGGAAAGTCCCTTGAGGTTCGATGGCCACACAGAGCACAAATAATGGATGCAATGGTTGTCTTTTATTACTTGTTATGCTTCTACCATGGATAAGTACGCTATGTAGTTAAATGGTTTCTTTTCTGTCTGTCTTGTAGAAGACATGTATTGCAATGTAAAGCTAGTTACCATATGTTTATTTTACATTAACGCCTGCAAAAACTAATACAATACATAAACCATAAGAGTCATGTAGATATGTAATTGGTTATGTCACACTGAAGCATCCTGAAATTATATAAAATTGTATAATGCATTATTATCATCATCGTTAGGAGTGTGGTAGGTAGACAATGTGGTTGAGAGGAGAGGCAAGTCGACCCAAAAGAAGCACTATCTTAATCTGGCTGGACACCTACCTGAGCCGGATTGAGGTGCAGCTTCACGGTTGCCCATGCTTCTTCTCCTCTTCCTCCTCATCTTCATCTCCTCCTCCCATTCTCGCTCCTCCGTCCTGCTAACACTACTCTGGGTGGAGGAAACAGAATGGAACAGAATCGGAAAGTGTTTCTGAAGTTTGTTTATACAGCCAGCATTAGACTCTGACAGAAGCACCCAGACCTTTTTCTTCCTGGGTCGGGCTGGTCTCAACGTCAGATATAACATCTCGTTCATTTTGTATGTTTTAGACTATAATTGTTCAATCTTTGTTTTTTCTAGAACCAAATAAACACGCAAAGATCCTGGATTCTTCGATGCTACGTCAATGCATAATGTCTTTCAGTGGATGTTTCCTGCCTGAAACATGCCCACATTTCTCCATATCTCCAGGTTGTAACACAGGCCTGGAGTCTGATGTGAAATCAGAATAATCCTGGTGACATCCCCGTAACATCAAACTTAAGAAATCTCCCCCAGAGCTACAGGTGCCACTACAACTGTTTTCACAGCCTGAGTAATACTCCTTATGACAAGTAAACTGATCTTCATGTCTGGTGCCCCTTTAAAATGCAAAAATTACTGAATTTGTTCGTTGAATTTCCACTTCTTGTCATCAGTGTGACTCACCCTGGTCCACTGCCATGAGATAATTTGAAGTCTTCTTAATAACCCCATGCTTTCATTGTCAGACTCAAGGTGAAGCTGTCAACACAGATTCATTGCGATGCATGTTACACAGTGTCCTTCATACAATCTCGCATATTCCTCTCTGTGCAATCAGATAAAAATTGAAATGACTTCTAAAGCGAACTGAGGCGCAACCCGGCCTCTGAAGCAACATACAAGACAAGTTGACAAACACAATCAGACACCCCAGACTTTCCTGTTTCGCCCTGTTTCTCCATGTCCCATCTGTCACTAGTCAGCAGCTATTCAGTCAGAACAAAAGTCAGATTATCGAGACTTTTAATTACGCTGAAGGCATAAGCTAATTAATTATCACTATCAGTGGTATGGAACATCCCTTTAGATAAAGAAACCGAATCTAATTATCTTTTGACCTCTCTCTCTCCCCTCAGTAAGCTCCTCAGCATGTGCACAGTCAACACACGACACGCATGAACTTGAAAGTCAAACATTAATATTCTGCAAAATTTCACTGCAGATTTTCTGCAGCACATCATGTTGGCTGGCATTCTTTGTCTCGCAAACACACAGGGGATAGACTGAAGCTTTTCCATGCTTGAGATAACTTACCAGCATGGCTCAGAGCCTTGACAGACCCAGTTGGACTAATTCCTCCTCGAGCCACAAAAACAGGGCTTTCCCCACATCCAACAACACAATGCCAAAGTGCATAAATCTCTCATTTGTATCAGTATGCCGCGGACAGACCACTTGCTCACCATATGTTGCTTTGTCTCTCCTCCCTGAGTCCCAGCTCCACTCCTTTCCTAATGATGTACCAACCGTGCACCTGGCGAGTCAAATACTGATCTCCCCATATTCATAAAAGAAAGACACCCAGCGGGGGTTTAACTGGGTACAGTTTAAAACGCCAGCACTCATGGGGCTTGTGTGTGCGCCTGTGATAAGGAATGAGAATGTGACAGTGAGAAAACAAACGACACAAAAAAAACAAGAAGAGGAAGGATGGATAGTAACTGAGTTTTGAACCCTTATATGTACTGGATAATAGCTGAACCTCAAAGGCCAGAATGGAGGTGATCATCCGTTTTGTCTCCCGAGCAGATTCTTGGCTGGATTACTTTCTCTGAATTGGATGTCCAGATGTTAAAAATCCCAAAGAGATCCAAGGGATGGGAGAAGTCATCAAGATAAACAAAGGCATATAAAGGGATGTAATGTAATTCCAATTGGTGTGTGTGCGTGTGTGCCGCCTGCCCACACATACAGCGCGGGTCTGTCTGCATGTCTACCTTTAAGCACCCAAATTTACTCTGTTTATCTCTTTGCACTTCTAAAATCAGGTTAAGTGCTGATAAATATCTTCCTCCTCCTCCTCAGCCCTCTGAAGAAAGACCACATCTGGTCTTGGTTGTTAGACTCATATTAGCTCTTCATGCAGGACTAATCAGAGCCATCCCAGCCGAGCTTACGGGATAATGCTGGATCATACTGTTTTGATGGACTGGGAGACAGAGCTCTGCTAACAGTTCATCACATCTCATTACCTCATGAGGAGACATCCATGCTGTGATGTCTGTACTCTGCTGATGTAAACCAAAATCTACAAGAGGTTAGATGTGACACTTATAACAAATACAGTGGTGTGTGTGACGTTACTGTTGGTATTGCAGCAAAAATATTATCCTGGCTGACAGACAGGAGAAATTTACTGGATATAAATAGTTTTCCAGTTGGTTCCATGACGAAAGAAATCAGGATTGACTTTATTTATCATTGATATTATTTCCCTAACCACCAGAGCAAGCATGGTTAAAATGTTCACCATCTTAGTTAAGCCTGTTAGTGTTGTGGTGTGATGCTGTTGATGATTTTATGTGGCTCAAAGTATAGACTTTTATTCTGAAGGAGGCAGATTAGTATTAAGCTAAGAATTGTGTTTCTTTTTTAGTTTTAACTGGTTATGAAACAGTCTCAGTCTAATACTGATGCCTCAATATGACCTTTACAAGCAAATGAGGCCATCTGTGACAAGATTCAGCATTACTATATAGTTCTTCCTAATGCCAGTGGGTCAGATTATCATTGATATCCGATGAAACAAGCCTGGATTTACACTTTCCCAGACAAAGTTACACTGAGTGGTACCTCAGCCAGTTAAAAAGAAGCAGGGGGAGATTTTTATTCAGATAATTTTTACCTCTCTAACTAGAAAGAAAGTAGTTCCTACATGAAACAACAGGTTCTTGAGTAATCAGGTCATGTTTTCTGGAAGGAGACATAGCTGGTGAATTTTTTGAAGGTATTTTTTGGCACTTGCATCACAAGCCGAATTCCATTTAGTCCCATTATACTGGAGAGAGGGCAGACATCTCTACAGCCGATGTCTCTGAAACTAAGCAATTTACATCAAAACAAATGGATAAATAGCACCACAGGTAAGAAATAATATAATAGGTAAAATTCATTTTTTGTCTTTTTTTGGGCTGAACTGTCCCTTTGTTTAGTGCTTAAAATTGGTATGTGACTAAATATCTAATTTAAATAATTTAAATTTTGACATGATGACAGTGCTAGAGGGGAACATGATATGTGCCGAATGTGATGGCAATAGTTTGAGACATTTCACTCAAAATCATAAATGTCAACCTCATGTTGGAGCTTGGAGAAAAGTCAGAGGATCACCAAAGTCATTATTTGGATTCATCCTCTGGGCACGATGAATAACTTTACCCTGCACTGCAATCCATCTAACAGTTGCTGATATATTTAATTTTGCACCAACATTTTGGATTGACCAACCATCATTGCCAACTCCGGCTTTTTGGAGATAAAGCCACTTTGTATTCAATGCACACTAAACACACTGTATTATACATATTCAGCAAGATTCAGAAGGTTTTGTACTAGATCTAGAGACACCCAGCAGTGTCCCAGCTGATGGTTTGTTGATAAATCATTCAGTACTGTACACCCATGTTTTTAGAATGGAAAATGTGTGTATCATGTATGTACAGTATCAAAAGCTGAGCTGAGCTGAGCTGAGCTGAGCAGCCTATTCCAGGTACCCATAACAGGCAACATAACACAATAAACATACACATGATTTCAGGTTATTAAAATTGACAGACTATTTATCATATCCCTCTGGGTGATAAACAGAGTGAGGAGTGAGAGGAAAGGAAAACACAACGAAGAATGTAAGTCACTCTCACTCTACAATATATTCAGCATCTTTCTTTCCCTTTTACAACAGAAGTTATGAAGACACTATTTTTCAAATCCAGTGCAGATGACACAGATGACACTTTAACTTTACTTCCTGCCAATGTAGAGATTTCACTAATTAAAGTATCTCAGAAACTCAACTTCAGTGTTTCCACAGTCGAACACTGGAAAGGAAGTGTCTGTTTCCCTCAGCTTCTTAAAATAAGTTTCTAGCTACAGTGGTAAGTAAGACTGCATGGTTCTTCCTCAACAGCACCCGTCCTTAAATACAGATTTAGAGATTTGATTAAAAAAAAATTAAAAACCTCAGTTAATTAAGAAAGTAGATTAAATAGAAAATATCTTAAGTAGATATATATAGAGTCTCAAAATTGGAATTAAAATACTGGCAGATTTTGATCAGTTTTTTAGCAGCCTGTGTTTAGGTTATATTATTAAAGAGAAAACAGAATGACTGGAATAGAGAGACAAATATGATATAAATAAATAAAAATTTCCACGCCAGATTCAAACAAAAAGCATGTCTAGCAAAGCAGACTGCATCTGAACCAGCTATCCTTTACATCAATCAACGAATATTAGCTCTATTAACTCTAAACTGGAGGCTGGTCCCTTGGTAAAACATTACTCTGGTTATTTTGTAATTTTCAGCTTGGCCCTCATTTTCCTACATTTTGCTGTTATGACTGTTGTGGACTGTTGTGGCTATCAACGTGAAATATAACTCCAGTTAGCTGAGAGATGCTCTCCATAGACCCTCAAAGGCTGACAACATAAAACAGGCTCCAATAACATGCTTCTATAAAGCCACTATGTGCTCAGACCTGCATGCTGTGGCAAAATCCAAATTATCTGGTCTTCTACCAATGTAGAAAGTCTGACATGTATTTGAAACATCCACATGATCGCTCATGTCAAAGATGAGCAATATCCGCTGATATATTTACACTGGATTTTAAAGTCTAAAGTAAAAAAAAACAACAGTGAATTAAACAGTGTGAGTATGATGAAACAATATCTCACCCTGCACTTCTTCAAACATGATGTGAAAAAATGTCAGTCCACAAAGCAAACAAAGATGGACAAGGAAGTTCCCTTTGCTCACTAAGCAAACTTCCTTGTTTTACTTGTTACAGAAGTAATAGGCAAATAATACAGTTAGTTAATATGTTAGCAAATTTTAAATCACAACCAATGGACTATAATAACTGATGGGTGGATGGATGGATGTACATGGATGAATTAATAAAAAAATAAACACATGAATAAATATGTGAATAGAGTCAGCTGGCTGAAGGTCTATTTTAAAGCCGAGGTCTCTAAAGTAACCAGAGTATATTTAAGAGCATGCTTTCACATCTCTCAAGTAACTCTGTCACACAGCTGCACTTTGGCTTCCCCTTCATAGACACATTCTGCAGAAAGGTAGTAAATGTTCTGTATGTGTTTGTGTTTGTTTCCATCACTCGGTGGGCACTGTGGCATTTACTGTAAGCGCAATTACTGCATGGGAATGCTGTCTCCTAGAAATTACGATTTTATATTACTAAATTGTTTTCATAATTACATTGTGGTGAAATGTAATCACTGCTTTGATTATCAGAGACAACATTTCTTCGAGTGAATGAAGCACTGCATTTATATAACGCGCTGCAGTCACACAGAGAGGCAGTTTGGATGGATGGTGGATATACAATGTGCAGGACTGAGACACCAGAATCCAGGGTTCATGTCTAAACTCTGGTCTGTGGTTACATTTAAGCAACAGAAGCCCTTAAATATGTTTAGATGTTAATAAAAATCTTATGTCACATGTCACTGCAGACGTTTTCTGTATTAGTGTGATCTCGATGACTGGATAGTGTATTGCAAAACTGTAACTGCAGTCATAACGGTCTTAAAAAGTCTTGTAATTTGAATGCGTATGAGGACCAAAGTCTTGGTCAAACAAAACATATCCTCTGAAAAAAAAGGGTAAAGATATGTTCTGTGTGTGTGTTTATTCTTATGTGTGTGTGTGTGATGCATTAGTACCATTTTGCCACCGTGCCAGGATCCTGATGTGTTTACGATCACACCTCTGCGTTATTGGTTCTCCATCGAGGACTGCCAAGATACTGCCACCACTGGGAGGAAAGATACAGCATGTAGCGCAGGTGCAAATAACATCTGGGAGGGAGAACAGAAAGAAAGGCAGTCACAAAACAAGAGACAGAGGGAAAGACAGAAATAGACTCAGACGCCCACACATATCATGCATGGACGCACAGTTGTCTTATCTTTCTGACGCAAGTTAAAAATTTACTTAGATATTTCTGTTATGATAATATAAATAGAAAACATCATTCTGGAGGAAGCAGGACAGCACTGAATATCAAATTAAATCAAAATGACCACTTCCAAACATTGACAGCGGCACACTTCTTAAAATCATACTACCACTAACAACAGAAACAACATGTGGTTAAAAAAATAAAATAAAAACAATCATGAGATGAGTAGTAAAAAACTGAACATGCTCACCTTACAAGATAATGCAATCTAACAAAAATAAGGTTCAATCACTACGTGTTCTAAATACAGGACAAACTCGTATTATTTTATCCACCTAGTTCAGAACTGCATTTGAATAATTATTGTGTGACACGCAGCACTTAGTACTTTAGCTGAGTTAAAGGATCAGTGTGTAGGAGACTCAGTTATACTCCTTTTATGTATGAAAACATATCTGTCCATTTAAAATGATGTAACCATCACTGCCCATATACTTTCATGTGTCCTTTATGTTAGCATTTGATGAGGGCACCACTCACAGTCAAAAGTTATGCCAAAGAAGAAGAAGAGTCAAAAGTCAGTGAAAGAGGCTGTATATGTTCCTCTTGAGAGAGCGGGAAAAGTGGATGCAGTGCTGTAGAAAGGCGGTGGTCTGTGTGGCCATTAAATACATCACATCATGTAAACGTCTTTGTCGTCTCACTCGGTCATGTCTCATTTGGAATCACTGGTTACACTGCCATACTTCTGGCACTGCTTGCATTGAGCCTGTAGATTGCAACCAACTGCTTAAGCCTCCCCTCACCCCTGCCTTCCAAGTATGTACGAGCAGCTGCAGTGGCTGCAAAACTCACAAATTACACAAAAGACTGAATCTACAGCCAGTGTTTGGTTTGTCCACTCTGGGCAACCGTAGGAAAATGGTGGTTCAACATGGTGGTCCCTATGGAAGAGGGCCCACACTCTTTAAAGGGCTCATCCTAAGCTAAGAAATCCACAACGATTCCTATTTGATTGTACACTAACAAAAACATAATTATTATTATTATAGTTCATTTCTGCCATCATTTGGCCAATAGAGCCCCCTAAATCATACACACTGAACCGTTTATTTAACAAATTTGTTTTTAAAGTTGAACTCTATGATTAAATTTGAACATTTCTCTCCCTGTCTTAAACAAACAAACACCACAGGCATGAGAAAAAATAAATGTATTCCCAACTTTGGTAAACAACAGTGAGCCAAGTTTCAAAACCATCAAATTATAAAGCTGCTAAATTGAACAACTCTCAAACAGTGTGTGTGTGTGTGTGTGTGTGTGTGTGTGTGTGTGTGTGCGTGTGTGTGTGTGTGTGTGTGTGTGTGCGCGTGTGTGTGTGTGTGTGTACCATAAATAAACAAAATGCCATAAACAGGCAGGGTGAAATGTTTGTGTTCCTTATTAGAAAGACGAAGGGTCGTGACGTGCTGGCTGCTCGCTCTAAATTGGGCTGGGTGAGGAACCAATTAGTGCTGCGTAGAACAGTTAAAATTCTCATCCCCTCCTGTGCCAATCATCATAATGCAATTTCAGCTGACAAATTAAGTCCAATTTACTGAGACAATTAAAGTAACTAAAATCAGAAACTGGGCTTGCTCCCCCTTTTCCATCCTCGGGGCTTCAGTGACAATATGTGTATTTTTTCCCCTTTTTTTGAGAGAGAAAATAAATCTTTACCACAGCCACACTGTGTGATACTATCCACTTACACAGACAGAGAAGCAAAAGGAGCAATAGAGTGGGAGACACAGTTGAGGAAATCACAATTGGATCCAGAATGGTTGCATTGGAGATGAGCAGCCACAGGTCAAAGTAACTGAACAGTTCCAATAGCAAGGTAACTGTCTGCGGTCTGCCCACTCTGAAGCTTATTTACACCATACAAAGGATCTAGATAAGAGGCACAGTGACGTGTGTGTCTGTGTACGCGCACTTGGGCTTGTAAGCGTGATAAAGGTAATCCTATTAGAATGGAAAGTTGACAATGAAAGGCAAGTGTTCAGGACTGATAATAAGACCCATCAATACAAGTCTGAATGCTGCTGTGAAATATCAGATCACAGTAAGATAAAGTAGCACATCTGAAAGGACAAGACAGCTAACCAGAACAAGAAGGTTTGGAAAAAAAAAAAACCCTCCTCTAACTGTTTACTTGAGCGAATACGCTATTATAAATGTGCAGCTGTAGCTTGTATTGAAAGCCACGCTCTGTGTATGGCAAAGTTGGTCCGTTGGTCAGTCAGTTATCTATCGTTGCAAGAGAAGTAATCCTAATGACTCAGGTGATCCTGACTATAGCATCACCACAAGGTCAAAGTTTTCACCTCTCCAGTGAAATACCGCTACATCTAATAAATGAATTAACACAACATTTGGTAACAACATTCATGGTTCCCAGATGATTCATCCTACTTTTCCTCTAGTCCCATTATGAGTGGAAGCACCCGAGTCCGAACACGTTTCTCCGGAAAAGTACAAATAATTTGATGGAAGCGGATATTTCATCTAACTTGCTCATCATTATTCAGAAAAGGTCAGCTCCATGATTACTTTGGCATAGTTAAAAAAGGTCACATCTACCTTAATCAATCACTGATTAATGCACAAGGTTGTTTCCTTGAAGAATATTTGTACTTTTTGTCCAATGCAAAACAGAATCTTTCATTTTCTAAAACATTCCTTTCAGTTTCTGTATTTTTAATAACCCCCAGTTAAAGGGGAGGGCTTCAGACAGTTCATAAAATTTAGTTTTTTCTGTATGAGGATGTGGAAATATATTTCATAATTAATTATATGTAGGGGTGCACCGATACCGATACTATCTTCACGTACTTGTACTCATAAAACAACTCCAATACCCCACACCCGATACCACGTCACGAAAAGTAGCCGCTCGATACAAGTAAACATCTAAAGAACTGCCATGATCCAGAGTTCAAGGCTTTTGCTGATGCTTAACCTCTTTTTTCGGACACGTCGTCATCATCTGTGAGGGACTCGCTGTCCTCAACATCATCCATTAATGACCACAGAGACTTTGGAAACTGTCCATAAAAAAATTAATTAAATTAAAAAATTCCATCTAAGTCCATGTAAAACTGAAATAAATGCACAGAGTGCACCTGTAGACCGCAGACAGCTGCTGTCCAATAAGTCCTGGTGGGTGTAAACTAGTTGAATGCCTCGGCAAATTAATCCAAAGACAAAGAAAAAACACAGCTGCCACCAGTCTGTTGACTATGGTTTCAAAAACACGTTAAAAAAATATCCTCCCTTAGCATTGTCACTGAGAGCATGTGAATATTAAGCTCAAAGCACTGCAGCGTTTCTGAGCTGCCAGCATGGCTGTAGATCGGTCAGGCACCACAGGTGGGTCACATGAGTTTTTCTGCAAATTTTACATTTATACCTGCAGTGCACCTTTAATAAAACATTTAAAATGTGTTTATTGTTTTACTGATGAGAGGATAAAATAAGCTCCTGTGAATTCTGTCTGAATGCACTTATTTAGTCTCATTTATGAATTAGGCTAAACTGTCCCATGTTGTTCTCCTGATAAGAGGAAATAAAAACACTGAGATGGCCTGTTAGCTCAGCCTAAATGCTTTCATTTCTCATTTCTAAAGTGATAAAATGCGTGTATGATATCAATAAAACATTAAGATAATGCAGATGCAGTGATGCAGAAATGGCCGTAAAAATGGTCAGGAACGTTCATTTATGCACGATTGAACTCTTCCTGAAATTGAAAGATAAGGTTTATTGTGAACTGGGTCGTGATAGTTTGTCATTTTTAAAAAGTGGGTCCCCTGGAAAAATCTTTGGAAAGCACTGCCATGGACTCTTGTCCCTCCACTTCTGACTGCAGCTCCCATGAAACCACATCTTCCACTCCGTCCTAACTGTGGTGGCTTTGAGACTCCTTTCCTGACAATGATTTGCTCTTTTTTTTTCCTTCTGACATTGATGAATGAATAAGTGACACCACATTGGATTCTTGCAAAGAAATCAAGCTGAATACAAGTCCGCCAGCCGCTGATGCTGCTACTGCTGTTTCCTGAGGACAAAAGTAAATTCAAGGCTGGGCTCTAACTGCTGATGATGCAAACTAAGTCTCTCTTTGGCTTGATTTTCCTTTGAAACCAAAGGGGAAAATTTGCATATTTCTTACGGGACTAAATATGGCCAAAAGTCGCTTCTTTGCAGAAAGAAGGGGAGACGAACAGAATACAAATTTGCCTGTTGGCACTACACCATGTCTGTGTTAATCTACGGAGCCAAAGGGATTACAGGGGAGCAATGTCCCAGCATTTTAACCTGACATATTCACTGACTGCTACACTCTATCTGCCTGACACACTCTCTCTGCCCCTGCTTGACTGTAGGCAAGGCCTCATTCCTCATCGGTCAGAGGGGAGGCAGACAAACAGACAGACAGACGGAGTGACGGACTGACAGACTAGGCTAGCAGCTACAGTTGTCTGGGAACACTGAGTCCACTGATGACAACACATTCTTATCATAGCCACAGAATGTTCTCCAAGTTGTACATCACATAACGTCCCCGAAAAGGACCCATGGGCAAAAAATATTGAAACGTTTCCCTGCTTCCTTCCAAAGCTTATTAGTATTGTAGAGCTGCAGAGTCTTACTCTTCATAACCACAAATCCCTCCAGGAGCACAAATATTGAAAAATGAACAGCTTTGGGCAATTGGGTTAAAAACTGAAATGTCTGAGTGGCGGCTTGGTAGGAATACAGAAAAGACAGTTTTTGTCACAGTATGTTGTGACAGTCATTTTCCAGTTTTTGGTGCAGGATGGTACGAGTAAAAAAGGTCATTTAAGATCTCAGATTATCTGCAGTTGTGAAGGTGAGAGATTTCGGGTGCTCAACTCTACTGACTTAAATTAATTTATAAAGTCTTTTACATCCTATTCCAGATCCTCATGCCATAAGACACATTGAATATTAATTAAACCAGGACAGGCACTTGGAAGCAGTTTGCATGTGAACAGTGAAATGCACTGGCCTTCTTACCCCACATGCCTTCTCATCCACAAAGACTTTGGGCTGTTTGCTCAACCTAAGCATCAGTATTTGACAACCTGGGAATGGAGTGGGGAAGTCCCTCCCCATCTAATGTGCCCCATGGGATCTTACTTTGGAAAAAATATGAACCGTAGTCAAAGGCAAAAATAATTCTTTGATTCCATTTGAACAGTGCCATGAATTGCATATATAATTTTTGTCAATTTAAAAGGTAATTTTTCAAGAAAAGGAAGCCGTAATTTGTGGTGTAACCACTCAGTGAACTATATCTCTCATCCCACACACTATACATTATCAACACCAACATCACTGTCCCTTGTAACATTATGCTAGCTGATGTGTTTTATCCAGTGACTCCTGGTCTTTTTATCAGCCTGGAAATGCAAGAACGAGCAAGACCCATTCCCTGTGTGACTACACCCAGGTACGAAAACATGCAGGTGTCGCAGTTTCAGCGGCTAATGTTAGCTTTTGGAGGGACCAAGTCGTGACTTCACTTCCGTGGCTTCTGGGTATGTAGTCTTTCTAATTAAGTATCTTCAAAGTCTTATACTTAAACAGGTTTACCGCCAACTGCAACTTTCTTTACTTGTAAAATTATCTTTTAAATCAACAAACATCACATGTAATTCATGACAATTCCACCAGAATCAAAAAATTTGCCATTGACTATGTTCATAGTTTTTCCAAAATAAGCTTCCTCGGTGGTCCACCAGAAGGGAAGGGACTTTGCATCAACAATCAACAATCTCTCTCCAGAATCATTTACTGCACCTTTAAGGGAGGACTGTGTAAAAAAGGAAGATGTGAGTGAAGTTGATACAACATCCTGCTGGATTTATTAAGGTTCATGCAATTTGCAAGGGTCAGTTTTGTCTGGAAAATCACCTTACCTTGCAAGCATCTGCTGATGTGCACACACACTTAATGGAAAGTTGTGATGAGGAATGGAAGAGAATTTATTTTAACTTTGTTCCAGGGAAATCTCAATGTTTTGAAAATGGGGCTGCACTGAATTAGTTCACAAACAAATTATAGTTTTTTATCACATATGCAAGGGTGCAGGAATAATAAATTATTGTATTATTTTACTAATACAAACCAGGAGCAGACTGAGAGTTATGGCTGTATTAAAATAACAACACACCGTGATTTACTTCGCAGTGGTTTATCTTTTATTTTGTGTGTTTTCTAATGCCATTCAATCTATTATTTCCTTTGATTTGTTTTTGTGATTTCCACTACATTAGTTAAGTTTTAGAGTAAAACTTCAGTGAATGTTTTGAAAAGATATTTATTTTATTACTATTCAGACGTTTAGCATACAGAATCAGAACGGCAGTGCTTGTAGTTAATTTTTTAAATGCATTCATCTCAAGATCACAAATGATGGTTTTGGTATCTAAAGGAAATGAAATAATCAACACATAATCATGAGAAAACAGTGAAAACAGAAAAGTTACTTATATGGTTTATCAGAGATCAAGAACGACATGCCCACACGCATAGATGGCATCTTGACAACTGTAGCAACTGATTTACACTCAAAATGTAAAATTCAGGAGGACCTGTGTTCCTCAGTCAAGGTCACAGGCAGCTGAACTTGCACTGTATCTTTCTGTTGGAGATAAGAGTCAGACCAGTGCTCCTCATTCAAGGAGAAGACAAGTCATGACAGTGATCTTGAAGGCTGAAATCAGGTGTGACCAAATGAATCAGACATACATTTTCAAGTTCTCCATATCCCGTGATCTCAAGAAAAAAAAGTTTGTTTTCCTCTGATAAATTATATAATTGTCTCAAGAAATCAACCTTTTGTTATCTAAAGATAACAAAATAAGTAACTTGTAAATTTGTGATACCAGCATTAAAAAAAATACTGTAAATGCAACCAGGGTCATTCTCTGCTTCTCTACTGCTCCGCTTAAATATTTAATGTATCTAATGTGCTAAGGTTAAAGAAGTTCCACTTCCACTTTTCAAAGGTAGAGTTCAGATTTTTTGACATACCTTGGCAGCACACAAAATATTAATACAACAGAGATCTCTCAGTTGGGGTGGTAATTTCTTGGCATCTCACGATTCAGTTATTAGGTATTAGGTATTTTGATTCAATTCAATTCCAATTCAGAGGGCTATGATGTGATTATAAAATGATTAGCGCTGCATGTTGATGCATCACAATTTTAAGTTTTTAAGCCAGGGACTGCTTGCATCCATCTGCAGTTGTTCACCGTCAGCCTTGTTTAGAACGTTAACTGCTTCAACCATAAGAATGTACAGCCCGCCCTACAAAATTGTTGCAGGTGATTATAATGTCAAGACTTAGATTTTAAAACTCCAAACTTTTTGATTCATGATCTTTCAAGAGAGAATCAAGCTGCATCTAAGAATCGATTATTTCCCCTACCCCTATCTCCCAGTTAGTTTGTTGCTTGCTACACCATGCAGCACTGCTGAACAGCGCTCCAGTCGATGGGCATCATCTTTGATTTATCATGGACTGTATTGACTTTAATCATCCCCTTACCATCTGCCTGACAGTGATAATTTGTTCTTGACGTCACAGAGGAGCTCGATTTCCCTCCAGTGACTTTGTACTTTCAGCATTCTGCCTTTTTTGAATGCCTGTTTGAGTGAAATGTTAAAGATGCCACTATAGCCATTAATAACTATACAATGACAGAAAGTATAATGGTAATTACTAGGATATGGCATGGGCATATAGAGAGATATCTGGCATTATTCTGATTGTCACATCCTCTCATTTATTAAGTATAAGCCAGTGAATGAGACACACACTAAGCTAAAGTCGAAGACACTAAATTAAAATAAATTTGCAGACTACCGCCATCTCATCAAAGCACCTAATACAAAGCTGTCTGTGATAACGGATATCAATCAATTTGGCACAGTCTAAGAAAAAGGTAGTTTAATGATCTGAATATAATGACAAAGATAAGCAAGAGGGACAGACAGCAGCAGTCATCCATCCAAATCACAAGGCAAAACAATGAGCCTGTATTTATATTCAGAAACCTCCGTAGGCCATACACACACACACACACACACACACACACACACACACACACACACACACACACACTCACACTCACACTCAGACACAGAGCTTAATCAAGAGGCAGATTTTGATTGCAGGACTACTGAGAGAGGGAGGTCTGCACAGACGTGTGGATTTCAGATCGACCGTGACGATGACTTGCGCTCAGTGTGTTGAAGTGGTGTGATGAGACTTTTGTTCTGTAGGTACACAAGTGGACACAAATGTTTGGAGTGACTGATGAAGCGTCAGTCACGTTTTCCTTTGAGGTCAATCTCACGCCTTATAGTTAATCTGTGGTCACCGAGTACAAACTAATGAGGCAAAATGACTCAAATAAACAAAACACAAGCAAACACTGTGTAATGATGATTGATTATACAGATAGATATTGATCATACAGATTACAAGACACCAAAAGACAACAACAAGAAAACAAACCAGAGCAAAATTAACTCTGGATGGTGGATTAGAGGCTTTAAATGGCATCTGTTAATCAAACATGCTTCAGCATTTAAAGGCAACCAGCCTGAACTCTGACCCCTCAGGAAAACTAGGAGATTAGCGTCAGTCAGCAACTAGGTCGAGTCTGTCTGTGGTGTGTGATAATATCTCCATGATAACCTCCAGTCAGGCGTTTCTATTGGTCTGTCCATGACCTTGACAGAGGGGGAGACATTTTTTTACTCCTCTATTCCTTTCCATGACTGCATGCAAGAGACTGCAAGATTGTTGCCTTTCTGATTTACAGCAGTCAACCGTGGCAGGTATTTAGAGCCAACGGCTACACGATGAAAGAAACACAAACTGAGAAACTATGCTGGCTTGTATAAGTTTAATACTACTTGGTATTTTCATAAGTGCATTTTGAGGACTTATTGAGAATTACATGAGGTTAGTTTGTCATTGCTTTGAGCCATATTTAATGCAAACAGACGATACAGATCTGTTTGTATTATTTATTAGATGGCATAAATGTACCAAAAATGATGTTTCTAATGGGAAACAGTGCACATGTGGGTTCTCCTAGTGAATATCTGGGTCATTTAAGGAGACAAGAAACAAGCCAGTTAGCCAGCAGTCAGCAACTGTCCTCATTCCGCAGCGTATGATGTCCCCAGAGTTATTCTGCCTTCTTCACTGGTGTCCTAAGTGGTCCTGTCTGTGTAGCCTGCCTCCAGAGCTGTTCTGCCCATGTGGTTGACCTCCAAAGCGGCACTGGCCTCCTGTCCTGCCTCCTTCTGGAGAGACTTTGCCCATGAGTCCAGTCCGGTCTCACACCAAACTCATCAGATACTGACAAAAAGTCACCACCCTCGCCAATTCAGATGCAAACCTTTGACAGCGTTAGTCATGTGTCAAAAATGGTTTTCTGACCAAATCAGATCCAGCAGCCAAAGAGTGCCTTCTGCCTCGGTGCCAGATGCTGAGGGGGATTGGTATGTGACAAACTGAGATGAGAGCACATTGATCAGTCCTGTTTCCTGGTTGCCACCCAGAATGACAATGACTGTCTTACTGTCTTGTCTGGTCATCCTCAGGATCTGCTCCACTCTTCAGCCCTAATCCAGTTGCAATCCTAATCCTAATCAGTCCCCTCATGTTGCAGCTGGATGCATCCCATGTGCAAGACACATTCAGCAACAGAACTGTACACAACCAAAGATGGCACCACAAAGAAGAACCAGCTAACCACTTCTGGACCCTTTAACACTTCTGTGACTTTCTTTGTTCCTGGTACATTTACATTATTGCATCGTAACGTTTGCATTATTTATTAGGTCAAATAAATGTACCCAAAAAGGCATGTTTCTATTGGGCTATCTTTGCATGACAGTGTTTTCAATGGAAGTGTGTGTGAGTTAATTGCAATGCTAAGCTTAATTATGACTTTGTGCTCATGTGGATTCCCCTCAGTAATATCTGGGTCATTTTAGAAGACAAGAAACAAGCCTATTTGCCAGCAGTCAGGCCATTCACACACCACATTTGCCCTCATTCAACTGTGTTGCCATCAAAGCCAGCCAAAGCCATCTGCCACCCTGCACTGTGTAGTGCCCAGGTAGTGCAGAATTGGTGCAGGCTTATCATTTACTCCCAGACCGTGAGGGAGCTTCTGTTTTAAAATTTCCATTTCTGCACCCTTTTTTTCTGTGTGTCAAAAATAATATATGTATTTTTTTTTTCTTTAATTGTCAATGACAGTCTGGCAAAAAAAACCATCATGTTTCATGAAAGAGCAGAACAGGGATGAGTTTGGAACATCTGTCACATTTCTATGCAAAACTGAACCTCAGGACATAATGAACAGGATGACTTCAGCATCCATGTGAGTTATAAGGCAGGCACCCCCGTCTTCTAACACTTCGAACGGTGCGACAGTGTCTGTCTCTCTCCCCCGTCTCTACTTCCCTTATTCCACTTGAAAAAACAATAATGATCTCAGATTATCCAAGTCAAATCAAACCTGAGAGATTGGACCTTGATACTTTGAGATCTGTATCATTTTGATAACCATCAATCAAAGACGTTTTCTGTGTGAAAAGAGGGATTTTCACCAGTCTCGCTTTATTGGCTAGATTATCACTGTATGTGCAATCACAATATGGCCCAGGAGGCAGGATCAGTGGTCAAGTACCAGAAAAGATGGGAGGCTAGATTTAATCGCAGATCATGGGCAGATGGGCAGTAGATAATATTTCAGTCCGTGATTTGAATGTGAAATTTGTTTAGTATAGAAATAAAATAATTAGCCGGTAGACAGACAATTAATAGTTAATCTGATGTCAAGAACTCAAGCAGAAATATTTGCTGTATTTTCTTCTACTAAAATTACCTGAATATGTTAGGTTTTGGATAATTGCCTTTACAAAACAAGCCACTGGATATCAACATGGGAAAATTGCTGCAGGCATTTTAAACAATTTTCTGACATTGTATAGACCAAACAATTTAACCAGTGATCTAGAAAATTATTGTCAGTTTAACTGATAATGAAAATAATTCTAGGCTGCAGCTGTAGTTTGTTGGAGTGAGCACCTTCTTATTAATTTAACAAAAAAAGATCAAAATGCCACAATAACAGAAGCATAATGCTGACCAGAATCCCAAATACATTGTTTTGTTCAAATAGAGTTATGCATCTTTGTGAAGAGAAAAGCCAACACCACACTGTGAGATTAGTATTAGTGGGAAGTTAGGCCTGGATGATTTTGAGCTCAAAAGTAAATTAAATTCAGCGGAGAAGAACAAATGGACTTAGTGTAGAGAATGAACAATAGCTGATCAAAGAGAAACTATGACATGTACTCACTGTGCATGCTGTGAAACAAAATGTGTGAATCTAATCTCATGTTTTCTTTGGCAGATAGTGTATGGAAATCACTCACATGTATGTTTCCGCTGCCCTTGATGTAGCTTGTAGTCCCATTAGCTGCATGCCAACATCAAGGAATCGTCAAGGAATGCAATAATTAATATATTGAAATATGTACATATTGTTAAATGAAAAGCTAATAAAACAACTTTTCTGTAACATGGTTGATGTTGAAAAATGCGATTAAAATGACAGCATTTTACAGAGTCAATATACAACTATATGTTGTTTATGGATTCTTAATTAGTTGACGAGCAACTTAACTGAATTCTGTCCAGCATTATGTATTTTTCAGAACAATAAACTAAAGAGTGCACTCATGAGTGCAGATCTCTGCCAGACTACAGATGGTTAAGTACTTATTGCAATGCCACATTTTACCCACATTTAATAACGCTAGTCTCTGATCACTGCACCTGCTTCTGAATTTCCATCTCCAGGATTACTGTTGTTTTATATGCTTTACATACTGTGATGTTTTAATTTTGAATGAGGCTGTTTCCTCGTTCTAGATGTATCCATGTTTTGTTGCCTCCTGTTGCTGCATCTTGGCCAGGACATTACTGTAAATGGACTGAGTTGTCAACTGACTTATTTGGTTAAATAAAGATAAAATAAATTAAATAAAAACTGCCAGGAGATTTACTAAGTTCTCAATAAAGTGAATTTGTATAGTCTGCATAGTGTCCTGGGTTCAAGGAAGCAATAAATTTTCCTTTCTTCGAGAGACAAAAGCTGAAATTCTAAATAATTTACACTTGGTGTTGGTTGGAGTTTACATTTCTTGGCACAGAGCTGATTAGATCGTCCCCAGTAATTGAATTTAATTCCACCAAGTAACCACTACTGTCACATTCCATTTTTCATGTTTATTGCAAGTCGATTTTGTAGTTAAGCCTGCATCTCCCATTTGTTCACTAGCAGACCATGAACGCTCCAATATGGCAACCACAAACAGTGGAAATAGTGGCAAAGCTAGCAAAACATGGCTTTATTCTTCATGTATTGCTAATTTAAGTATCAAAACATCTCAAGTATTGAATTAATCTGCTCAAGCAGAAGAGAAAATTAGACTTTTATATTGCTGTTTGTTTTTGAGCCACAGTAAAGGCCAAAATGTGACCTGAAATAGACAGGTAAGCCTCAGTTTTAGGCTTTCGTTGATGACTTCTGGCCCCTATTGGCCAGTCAGAGTCAGTATTAAAGTTTTTGAAGGTTTTTCAAAAAATTGTGACTCACTATAACCATGAGTGGTCCTGAAGCATAACAAATGTGCAAATAAAAATAAGTTGATGGATTAAGTAGTATGCATTTCACTTAAGCTAAACGTTTTTTTTTTAGCAGTTAAACCAGTAAATGTGAAAATTCCACATTACTTGTCTACTGGATTCCTTCATTAACACGTGTATACAGACACACACACACACGTAAGGAAACAGCTGAGTAGGCAGATGTCCAGACAGCTGTGGATACAAAAACAGTTTTGACGACTCTTTCTTTTAAACCAAGCCAGGCTTGAGATTTCCTATTAAAGGCTTTAGAAATAAAATACAATGATGATTAAGAATAATATTGATATTCATCTCTCTTGGCTTCAGGTTAGTCTCCCTATTTCTGTGCAACGATATAAAACAAATTGATGTATAATTCTTAATAATTCCTGCCAATAAACAAGTGCGTCTAAAACTAGATTTTTTGAAATGCACATAATTCCCCTTGGCTGGAAAATGGGTCATTTCCCCAACTGCTGGAGCTTACCTTTGAGCGAGCCAATTTGCCAGTTTCAATTATTAAAGGCAGCACCTGTCTCCTTTCAAATTTCAGTGGCTCAGATCACTGTACGAGCAGCCCTACAGAGACAAAATCTGCAGATTTTAAAGCAACAGCCATCAAAATGAAAAGAAGATATTGGTGCGATGCAGGATTCAAAAAGGAGGGATGCAAACACACCTCATCTGTGGAATATCATCTGTCTCCAGCACTGTCTCTGTCCCTTTTCCGTACTAAACCCTTGTGAAGTAATTGGCTTTCTCTTGGCATGGAGTTGTCCAATCTAAATGGTAATTTGGAAGGCCCTCCTCTCGTCACTGGTGGTAATGCTTGTTTACTGGAAGGACGGTTACTCTATAGGAAAATTAGAGTTGTAATGAGAAGGCAGGGGTCTGTCCGACTGTCATGAGACAATACATGTCAAAACTGAGAATCTGCTCTACAGCACTTCATGTGATAAACTACATATTGCCCAAGTGAAATCCAGTCTAAACAAAAACATCCACTTTTTTTTCCTTTAGTTTATCAATGAAGACCTTTCTAAGTGTGGTTGCTCTCTCTCCTTGTTTACCTGTGTTTTCCCCAGGTGATCCGGTTTCATCCCACATTCAAAACACATGCATAGCAGGTATGGTGGAGTCTCTTAAGTGTCAATATATATAAATTTTCATTCTCTATGTACTACATCTGATAGAGGTGCTTCCCTGCCTTCTCCCAAATAGATACTGCGATAAGAGCCAGTCACCTCAAACTGGAACTAATGGAGTGAAGAAAGACAATAAATCAATGTGTAGGGTGAACAAGAGCAAGACGATTTCTCTGCAGATTTTGGACTCTGCTTGGTGCATCAGTGTTCCACTGAAAATGCAGTACAAACACCTTCCCTCCCCAGTGAAGCATGTCTGATGTCCTCTCTGTTGAGAAAATAAATAGCTGGTCTAAATTTCATCTGTCATTTTGATATTAAAGTACTGAATTCAAAGGCACTGGCATCTGGGAAAATGATCTTCTGTCATGTCCTCTGCTTTATTATTTCTTGTTTTCTGACCTTGCAAGGTCTGAGCATTTCACACCATTTTTTTAATCTTTACTTTTGGACGGCTCGACAACATATAGGATGAAAATTGCAAAGAAAAAGTGCAGAGAGGAAGCTACATGATTTCACTCAGGGTAAATGGCAGTGTAATAATACTCCAAAGGCTGGAAAAGAATTTAGGGAGTTACGTGGGAGGTATTAGAGGACAATTTTTTATCATGTGCAAAATGGTTGTTGCAGCTACTTAATCTGCAACAGTCACAGCAGGATTTCATGGCCACAGTTCTTGTAAAAAAAAAAAAAAGACTGCTGCTACTAGTTGTTTTTAACTTGAGGGATTAATAAGGTTATATTCAATTAAAATACATGTTAAAATAATAATGCTGCTGCCAAAGTAGATAGACTTAAGGCAAGGTCTGACTGGGAACTTAGTTCAGACCTTGTATTTTTTGTCTGGACTGGATTGGAGAATTTTGTGACTAAAAGATTTGAGTTTCAGAGACTTTTGTTTCCTGCATTCCAGTGACTTTTTAATGAGAACAAAATAACGTGCCCATCTGGTGTGAACTTATTTAAATCTCTGGCATAAACTAAAATTCATCACTTTGCTTGCATTCATTTATTTTTGCCTCTGCTCCAACAAAACAACTGGTGCGGCAGATTTTACTAAATGCGTGCCCCTTTATTGTTTCTTGTAACTAAAAAACACTGATAAAAATTGTGGCCAAATTAATGTTTTTGATTTATAGCATCAGCCTCAGGATTTATTTTCTTTATCTCTCTAACTTTTTCCACTTTAGCCATTTGCTTTATCAGGTCCTTATCCATTTCACTTGTTTTTCAACTGGACTCCTGGCAAATGGAGGAGCCAGGCAGCACACACCACTGTACATTACATACTTAGACGGGTCATACTCTGTCACCTAAATTCCTACTTACATTCATACCTAAATTTTATTTTTTGTTTCAGGTTCTTTTTTTTTGGTTTGGTTATAGTTTAGCAGTCTGGTGTTGGTTGCCCATTATTTGATTAATGTAACTATAGTGGATCAACATGCAGGATGGTGTTTTGGTCAGAACCTTTTGATTTAGAGGCTGTCCTCATGACTTCAAACAGCTGGAGGGATTTAATCAACTGAAGAGGAAGTATTTCTGACAGATTCAAGATGTTGTGACTGATAGACACTGGGAACACAGTCAGGTCAGTGCAGGCTGTTTACTGGCAGGACGGAAAAAAATGTAAGGGAGAAAAGATTGTTTTCTCAGCCAATACTGTTTCTGAAAGATTTGTGTTTCTGTAAATACGAGCAACTACAGTTATTTTTCTTCCATTATTCCACGAGACCCTATCCCTTAAAAACAACTTTCTGACTTTAAATTGCCAGTGCACAAAAAAACTCACTGTGTCTCTCCCTAAGAAGTCCTCATATGCTACACAGCAGCCGAGAGGCTTCAAGTGATTTCCTGACAGGTCAGAGAAACTGTGAAAGAAAGAGACTGAACAAAGAAAATGACTTTGGGAAGAGTGTCTGGGGATGACAGCATGGATGAAAAATAGACCATTTCTTAAGTTTAATCTCAAAAGGATGAATGCCCATAAACACAGATACAGTACTCATACTATGAACTGAAGAGGATGAAATTTATCATTTGTTCATATTACCAAATATGTCCTTTTATTCTGAAAAACAAGTAGCTCATTTGGTCCCAGCACTCCAAATAGACAAAATTAATACATTTTTTATGAGACCACAAAAACAAGCAAGCAAGATTAGACTGCCCTACACTGCCAAATATTAAAATAAAATCAATAAATGACAATTACAAAATCACAACACAGAATCCTACGTGAAAAATAGTTGCAGTTTCAGGCAGACAAGAGCTCCCAAACTGAAGCCAGAGCCAATAACACAAAGCAGTCATGTTTAATTCAGAGTACTTGGCCTCAGGTATGAGTAAATTCACAGCTGCACTCTCCCCACACTTTCTTTCCTCCTGTCATCTTTTATTGATTTACAGCTCCGATTACATCGCAGTGATATATTTGGGTGCAGAGGCAATATTCAGAATGATCCAACCACATGCCCCCTTATCCATAATCCATAATTACAATGCCCTCTATGCATACCCACCTGCTGTATGCCAGCCTAAAGCCATCTGCCCATGCATAATGCTTAAATCCCTTATTGCTGGCTACACATACTGTACATTACCAGAATGTCTTTATATCATGCAAAAACTTAAGGCTCTGCATGATGGATCCATATCCCATTGATTTTCCATTGAGGACCATGAGAAATACGGCTGGCTCCATTAGTCACCGCATACATTTTGCTTATGTCACCAGGTCAGTGCAGTTTACATTATTTCTGTCGCTGACAGGCCAACTGGCTTTTTGTTCAACGTACTGGATGGAATTACACCAGTGAATTTTGCAGAAAGACAAGTATGAGATTTGTTTTTGCAAAAAGACAAAAGGATTTCAGTCACTGATATTCATGTCTGCATAGTTTGTATAGATAAAAGGATAAAAGCTACTGTAGAGATTGACTCCAATGTTGACCTCAGTAGTAGCAATGACCTTGAGAAGTAATATACCTACACTTGCTGTTAGACAGTGCACATCTCTGTGAGAATAATATTATTCATATTCTGCTGTGAATGAAATACTAGCATTATGACTTGCTTAGTCTTGATATTTTTCTCTTTTTTTCACTTTCCCGTCAGCTCCTGCCATGGTGGAAAGTAAAAGACTTTCCTGTGTGCATGAGATTCAAATCTCAGAAAAGTATGTATACGTGTTTAATATCAGTGTCTGACTGGTAGTTGGTGTCAGAAGGTTGTGACTTTAGGCAAAAGGCACTTGGTTTAATGAACAGTCACAGTGAAGAGGTGGCTGCACTGTCCTGCTCACATGTCAGTGGATGGACATCGCAGACGAAGCTGCAATACCAGTTCACAATAAGTTTCATCTTTTGCTTTTAGGAGAAAACCTGAGGTTTATGTGCAATATTTTCTTCTTCGACATCAGAGATCGGATCTGTGTCACGTAGTGCAACCTTTCTGCTAAACTACCATTCCTTCTTTGAATGTAAAAAACCCTTAAGTACATCCAGACCTTCTGGCCTCACCATCATTCCACCACAGGATGGAAAGATCATGAAGACTAGAGGGGGAAGCTTGGCGGCTACAAACGAACATCCATCTTATCCACGGTATCTTTTGATCAAGCGGATGTGGCAATTATCCACACAGTCAGTATATTTAATTTGGGAAGTTTTGAGGGCATTAGGTGCCCCGCTTCAAAAACGCGGTGTTCCAGTTAATTGACCGGTGGAAGGCTACTTGTGCAATTGTAGCCTGTGCCTCCTGCAGATCTGTGGTGTGAGAGAACTGCAAAGAGGAGTTGGATGTCTGTGGGTTTGATGTTCTGACGGTATGATTGATTTTTATACACACCAGAATGGGATAAAATTCCAAATGAAATGGGCTTTTGATGAGAGAGGTTTTTCCCCATTCTTAGACCTCTGGAGTAAGACTGACATGGCAACTGATCAACTGGTTTTCAGTCTCTGGTAGCTCCGGAGCTGGCAGCTACGATCTTTATGAAACTTCAACTGAGACTTTGTCTTCAAAGTGCTGTTATTTACAGACAGTAGCAGTATAAGATAGAATGGCATAAGAAAAATGTCTTGTGGTCTTAAATACAACTTTTACCTGTAAACAACCATCCTTTCACATAATCATATTAGTGATATCTATTGTAGATACTTCATTAGACCTGTATTAAACCTTATTAGAGGGTAATTATGGACACATTGCAACAGAAAAAGGCCAAAACTATAGAGGTAGATGAATATTCTACCTATGGGTGCACAGACTTATTCTAATACTGTGGGACTGACTCCCTGTGGCTTTGGCAAAAATTATATGGAAATGAACAACGGTTACTTTCTTAATAGTCTAATTTTCATTCATCATTGTTGTGCGCCTTAAGTAATTCTTCAGTTCTACAATTGTAAAAATGTGTTGCCTGTAGTTGTAATATTTTGTCAACTAAAATATGGGTCAAAGCCTTCATCTACAGCTTGGCGCCTTTTCCTCTAAGTTTTGTCACTGGCTAGTCTTGAATCTCCCTAGGATAGCTATGGATGCCAAATCCCCTCTGAGGAAAAAAAACAGAATTTATAGTTGCGACTCCAGACAGACTTTTGTTGTTGTTGTTTTGAGAGAAAAGGTGTGTTTTTGTTTACTGGATAAGAATATATTACAGTATTTCTAGTTTGTGTCTAATTTAATACAAAGTACAGCCTGTTAGGAATTATAGGTGTGCTGTGAAACAGTGCAAAACAAAGTAGTCAAAATAATATGAACGTTAACTAGTATTTAAACCTCAGATATAAGAAGCCCACAGTAGGGGTTTCTGCTGGACTGGTAATCATCAGGAGCTGAGCACAGATTCTTCTCCACCAATAAAAAATTTACTTCTAAAAAGACTCTTTCCATGAACACTGGTTAAAAATGTGAAATTTAGAGAATGGAGAGTTTGGATTTCATTCACAATATAATCTGCACATAAATATTCCAGACACTTTAATGTCTCAAACTAAAATAAAAATCATATCAGATACTATTATCACTGGGCCTACATGGTGGAAAATCTTCAAAACGGATAATACAATGGCAATTTCGTGAACGAGAGGTAAAAAAAAAAAATACTAACCTCTCAAAGTCACTTTTAGAATTTGGTTGCAAACTCATTGCTGATGGACCTACTTGATATAATCCACAATTCCCAGCACAGATAGTAAAACATGAGAAAATACTGTTACCTGTGGAAAAATGAAGACAATGACTGAGTTTAGTTGGTGTTCGCTTCTTGTGATATTCTCTGCCTTCTGTTTTGTCTCCCTCATTTTTACTGCATATTTTTATCTCCCTCTTCTGTCTCCTTTCCTTCTCTCTCTCTCCTGTCCTCACTTCTTTCCATCCTGTCTGGCTCATCTGTAATAATGTATCAGAAGATACAAAAAATAATGTTCAGTTCTCAAAGTCTATGACAAATAAATGAATATAAACACATGCAAATGTTCCTCCGTGTCCATCAGATACCTATTATCATGATAGTAATTCATTCATTATACTGCTTATATTATACTACCTCGGAAACACACGCTGGAAATGAGGCTGTATGTAATGATTTGGACCTGCAGTGCTGCATCATTAACATAGCAACTGGCTGAGTGACATACACATTCCTGATTGTGACTTCAGAAAAAAAGCATTATTGCTGCTAATTTGGTAAAATAAATTACTAAATAGCCTAACTTAAAACTAAAAAATTACACGCATGTTTCAATTTGCACCCTTTAAGAAAAATGTGTCAAAATATGTGGAGTAAATAATAACACAATCCAGTCACACTCCTCTCAGACTCCGATAGTGGACAGTGAAAACAGACCTCTGCTTGTTAGAATTAATGTTGAACAAATAATCACATTCAAACCCTGAGGCTTGATTTTAGAATTAGGGACAGAACTCGATTAAAGTTATTTTCTAAATCACTTACCAACCTACAGGAAACAGCTGAATCCCCCCCCCCCCCCCCAACACCAAAAAACTCAAACTTTGGTAGATGTTGTGGACTCATATAGGACCCCATCAGTTACAATGACAAGCTAATTGAGAACACAAGTTTTCATGGCCTGTAATTATCTCCCACATCAGTGATTACACATTCTAGATTAATGATTTAATCAAAAGATGGCTCAACCCTAATGGTGACAATCTCTACCACCATAGCCCTTTAAAATGCAGGAACCCAGTGCCCCAATGTTTTACTTTGGATATCTATAAAGCCTGATTTTTATTATTGCATTGGAAAAGATATTTATTAAGATTTCTGTTTATGCAGAGAACATCATGCAGAACCTTTTCCATTTGTCAGAATAAAGCAGGAGTTCCTCATCTTTTTTTCTCGTCCTTCAATGAGTTATAACCATATGCTTACAAGTCATAACTGAAAAGCAACATGAATACATATCAGCAGCAGAGTTTGACCTTTGCATAATGAGGACAATATCTGTAGGTGGCCCTCCTGCGCCTGCTAACCCGCTGTTAAGATCTGTGCCCACATGCACATACTCAGGGCGAGTTTTTAACGCTTTAACAAAACTTGCCACGCTACTTTAGTCACCAAGTTAGATTAGAGGATTCCCCAAAGACTTTGTTGGCTTTTGTGATTGTGGTCAATTGTGTTGTTAAGCTTGGTAATCCACTTCCCTGGCAATATTTTGACCCAAGCACTGAGACACCTGCTGGCATGCAACAGAGACTGGTAATGAGAAGGGAAAAGAGCTGAGGATGCGGGACGAGAGCAGAGGGAAGGGGGAAAAAAAAATTAAGAAGCAAGGACAGGAGGAGGAGAGGGATCCTGGAGAGATGAGTACAGCAGACAAGAAGAGAGAGTCACAAGAAGCAGGGAAGAGGAGGGTAAAAAGAACAAATGCCAGAGGGAGAGTGTTTATCTGGATGTCACACAGGGGAAAGGGATGGGAAGCTGTGATTAGAAAGACAAGTCGCATCATTCACAAAACATGAGCTCTACAGAGACACATCACGCCAGCAAAGTGCCAGCTTTGACTGCTTGAGATAATGATGTATAAAAGAGTAAACTGGTGCAAAACTTTTTTTTGGAGACTCAAGAAACTGAAGAAATAAGTAACTTCCTGCCCACAGGACAAAAACAAACAGTGAATTAATTTTGTATCTAAACATAAACAAATGGTCCTCTTTCTTCAGTTTCCAAATAATTTAATAAATATGTTTTAGAAATACTCATGTGCATAAATACATCCGTATACTTTGAGGGAAAATCACTCCAAAATCAATGTAGTGCACACACACAATTCAAGGTAATTAAGTGAGTCCAAGGGCATCAGTCAAGATGGCTTCTGTGTGATGACATTATCTAGGGAGGCCTTAGATCTCTCAGATTTCCTTTCATCCCAGCTGATCCTCATATTGCTTACGGAAACAGTCTCCCACGGGAAAGAATTCCCAGGAACGTTCCTGATACATTTTCCACACATAAGATTCCTGGCAAAGACAACACAGTGGTAATATATCATTATTAACTATGTCAAACTAGAGCAGATTAGATGAGTAAAATAGCAATCTAAACAGTCTCCACAGAGAATACTATTTCAATTTAAAGTTCTTTTGAGGTTTGTGTGGCTTGATGGAGAAACATTTTCCACATTCCACCTAGCAGCTCTCTTTATAATCTTCACCTGACACCTGTATACATTTGTCCAAAATAATTCAGGCAGATATAAAATGTAATATTTTCTTCTTTTTATCAATTCCGCAGTGTCACATTTAAAAAGCATTCAGTTCCACAAAGATAAATCCAAATGATTTAAAATAAAATGGATTTATTATTTTTCCTCTTACACTGTGCAGTATTTAGAAATAAACATGGTCTCATCTACCTTGATGTGTATCCCTTTAATAGATTCACGTACACTGAGTACGAGACACAAGACAGAGATGAAAAGATGCAGCTCTTTTGAAACTGAAAATGTTTTTGCTGATTGAAAACACTCCTTTCTGCTCCTCTATTGAAAAGATCAAGTGATGTAAAATATTTGCCCGCTTCGTTTTGAAACACCCCCACTGACATGAGTAAAAAGAGAACTGCAATCAGGGGTATTCCTGGCATGTATATTATCATAAAATGTGCATGTTGAGACTGATAGGGTTTTTGAAAGACAGACTGAATACAGATTCCGTCTTAGTTGAAAAGGTTACACTACAGCTTTGTCATTTCTGTGGCAAATGTTGGAATTAAAAGGTCACTGAGACATGGTGGAACCGTTGTAGAGGGACATATTAAGGAATGCGAGAATTGGCAATGACAATAGAATTGTTTAAAAGCATTAAAAGTGCAGGCCTTGTTCTTACTTTCATGCAACAATAAAACAGAAGAAGTAAGTATTATACCTGCCCTGTGTGTTCGGTTTCGTCCTTGTTAATGAGGTACATCAGAAAAAATCTGTAAGGACACGACAGAAGGATTCATGTCACACAGCTCCTGTATATATTTGGATTTGATATGGAGAAATTCACACTCAGGTAGAAAGTTACCAAGTTAGTTATAAGAAAGTTATAAGTATTTCGAGTGGAAATACAAATAAAGCAGCTCTGTTTTTCACAATCAAGTTAAATATTTACTTAAATGCTTACAAATATCTGATGATTGAGAAGAATCAAGGAATAACGAAAACTACCTGAACATTTCTTTTGTTAAATTATGAATTATGAGGGTTCAGTCTATACACGTTTTCCAAGAAAGCTCAAAATGCCACATGGAGAGCCACCATACATACACTGACATGAGCAGGCCATCAATAAGAGGATGCAAACACATCTTGTGGAATCCATACTAATTTGGCTCAATACGCTCTTGCCAAAGGCAATTATTGATGTGGCAACAGTGAAAAATTCAGCAACACCTTACAAATACCTGTTTTTAATCATATACATAGAAGAAAAAGTTTTCATTAACTTAGTGATTAACTGATTTTTATTTGAGCCTTGTTTTAGTTTGCACCACTGACATATTGAAATGGACAACATGAGAGCTCCCTAAAAGTGAAGCCAGAACATCTCTGTCATCCTCTGGTCGCTGGCTGCAGTGTAGGTCATAAATCCTGCCTCCCCAATGTTAATAGATAGGACATGGGCCAAACTAAAACATCAAAGTACCGGTCAAATATATTTCTTTTCTAAAATGGTTTCTGTCATTTTAGGTAGCTCTTATCATGTTGATGTCTGTCAAAGGTTTTTTTTTTTTTATCAGTTTAGCTTTAATTAGTTATCTGATGCTTTAAAAAGTAGGTTTAACAGAGTGATTGACAGCTGAGCTCTGATCACAATTGAGCCAGCCAGATGTTTGGGCAGGAACTTGAAAGCATTGCTCCAATGCTGGTCACTGTGCAGACTGCTGCAGCGCTCATATCCGGGATATTTTGGCTGCATTTTTGTACAGCAGGAGGATGTGAAGAAACACATCCACCTTTATTTATGTCAGTGGTTTGCACCCTGTTTTTATAGGTGTTGTTATATATTACAAGATGTGGCAGAATATCTGTGTGGTGGTGGAGCTTTTTGACATTTTAATATTTTAATAATACTGAGACTGAGAAGTGAGCAGCAATCCCTCTGGCATTACACACATCAAAATGACATAATGTTAATTGATGCACTTATTAGTAAAATATTGATAAATAAGAAACAAGTCAGTGGTTTGAATTTGAATCATAAACGCAAGTGCTGAGGTGGCTGAAGATTTAGTATTGTGGAGCATGCAGAATATTTGTGCTTCACTGTCTCTGTGAAAGACAACATGACAAATGTAACAACATATCAAGTTGTGAGCTTTAGTGTTAGATTGAGGCATTGGCAACCCGAGGCACGATAGCGGTGAACATGAGTCAACTCACAGATAGTTGGCCAAGTTGTGCTCCTGCAGAGTGTGAGTCTCAAAGCCATGAGGGACTTTATCAAAGTATTCACTTCCTATTCCACATATGAAACATTTGGTCTGCAGGGGAAGAGATGTAAGACATGTATAAATTCATGAAACAGGGCTGAGCATACGTGACGTTCTTATTAAAGAAACATAAAATACAATCCCCACCTCAAGACCAGAGCAACCTGCTAGCAAAACAGTGACACCTTTTAAGCTGTTTGTTTTTGCAAAGGCACTCAAAGGAGGCCCACAAAAGGCAAACAGCAGCAACTTAATTCTTCCAGAATTACTCACTACCAAGCCTTCTGAAGAGACACAGGGGCATATTTATTGAGGATTTGCATCACTTTGGGGTACTAAATAGCCAAATTATGTTGGCTGCTCATATTTACTATGTAGCTGTGCAAAGGTTTCGTGCTGGCAAAATGACAATTGAATTTGTGCTTTTTCGGTTAATGCAATATGTGTTTTAGGGCAATCCTTTTTAGGGCTTCAAATTATAGGATGGAAGTGGCAGCTGAAACTGATTTATCATTGCTGACTGCAGCAGAGTAAATTGTGAAATTTAATGTCTGGGAAAAGCAGCTTTGACATCTGTGGCACTGTTTTATTTTTTGAAACAGACAAAGGGGGACCGAGATGATACAGATACTAAATGAAAACATGCACTAATCACTGATGTCAGAAAACAAAATACAGTATTATACTATACACTAATACAATACTTGTAATCATTTCACAGCCACTGCTCGCTTCTGCTCTCTTCAGCTTTTGGTAATCTATAAAACATTTTGCTTGAATTATTTCTGATATTATTTTTTAATCAACTGCACAATGGCTCTCTGCTATTTTTCACATGATTGTTTTTTTTCACGTGAAGGTACAGTTGCAGACACTGACTATACTGTGTGTGCCACTCAAGTGGAGGTGAGCATAACAGCTATGTGTTCAGCGGCCTCACGTGTGTACCCTTTATATTGAGAGGGTAGCTCACCACTGTTTGTCAGATCATCTGTGCTGCCTTGTCACCTCAGCAGTCCAGCCTTTCATTGTCCGCCTGCCTCTCCTCCACCTTTGGACTTGTTTGCCTGTTCTGATTACATACCTGTTGATGATTGTCCATATGGGTGACCACATAATAAAGTCTCTTTTAACCTTCCTAGTACTGCCTGCAGAGTCTGCTTTGGTAGGCTTCTGTTCACACCTGTTGCAGAGGCAAACCACTGAGGAATACATGCACTGTGGCTGCACTGCCAATAACGCTGTGCCACAGGCTCCAATAAAGCAAGCATCAGATGTAACTCTAGTTCAGCAAATCTGATCAACTAGCGGAATCGTAATTAAAAAGAAATGCATCTTCAATTCAAGAGTAAGGTGGTGGGACCCCTAAATGTTCTATTGTGGCAGTGAACACCCACCTTCTTTTCTTTTGTTTATTTTTCTCAACTTCCTCCTTTTGTTTGAGTAATTAATACATACATGGTGCACATTGCCTCTTTGTGGGAAATGAGTAGGTACGCTGAAATCAAGTATGCATGTTCTGTACTATCTACTTTCTTGAGGTAAAAATGGATGGTACATATCAGTAGTGCGAGAGCATGTTGGGGTAGGGCCGAGGGGGAATTGGGCTTGTGTATGCGCATGGGTGGGTCGGTGGGTGGGTATTTGTATGTGAGAGAAAGAGAGAAAGTGTCAAATCTCACCTCCATATCCTCTTTCACCTGCTCCTGCTGGTCACGCAGCTCCCCAAAGGCATCAATTATCAAGCCTGAAAAGAAGGCCACAATTGTGTGTGTCTGTGTATCTGTTGGTGCACAGGTATTCATGTGCATGGCTGTGTTTGTCTCTGAATGACAGGTGTCAGCGAAACTTAAAGACTCAGAGGAATAAACAGAGACTTTGTTGTTTTTCCACTTCTACATGAAAAATTCATCAAATGTACTCTAGTCAAACAAGGGGAATAAAATGTACTTCTGGGTCTTGGTAAAAACATGTAATATACATGTTCTCCAGCTGAGATGTAATACTAATTCAGGTGTGAGACTCACCTTGGATGATGGCCAGGAGGATGACGACGACGAAGAAGAAAAACGTGATGTCAAAGACAATGCGTTCAACCTCAAACTCATCTCCAGCAGGGTCCTCAATCTCATCACCTATGCCTCCGCCTGCACGGACTCCAACATACATGTGGAACATGTAGCACTGAAAGAAAAGACATTTTCATTTATTGTATAGTATCCTTTTTTACCTGAGGATGAGTACACTTCTCCCCCAACATATCCTTGCCAGACAGGCATTTTCTTTAGCCATCTTCGTCAAAGTGTCTAAAAGGGACTGGACTATTGTTTCTCCAAACTCCAAGGATAACACATTATGCCGAAATTTCAAACTGCAAAACAACATGAGAACTTATTTACTGCATTTTCATGCCTGTCTCCATGCTGATTGCTTTTGAGGGGGCATTTAAAACTTTCAAACATACAGCATGTTTATACAATTTCACAGAATAGTATAAGTTTTTTAATCAATATTCTTCGCCTCACACACTGAATTTCCCCAAGAGGAGTTTATGTAAGAGTATGAGGCAAGAGGAATTAACATTCAACTTGTCTAGCAGGGAGGGTACTGTGCTTTTAAGTGCCAAGGATAATATTTTCCACAAGAAACTTGAACAAAAGCAACAAAAAAAATGTCTACTAAACTTTCAAGGAACATTCAAAATTTGAAATTGCTACTCTTTCTGTGAAGAGGAGACTACACAGTAGAGATTGAGATGTTATAATGGTGGGAATGGGATTCTGAATCATTGTTACTAAAGTGCTGCTAAAAGTCAAGCATAAACAATAGCACAGTGAGTGTCACTGAGGATTTAATGCAATATTCCCTGCCTCCTATAATGGTAGGGTTTTATTCAAATGCTATCGCTGCCCATCCGTCTGCTTGTGTGAGTGACAGTGTAGAGAATAAAGCAGGCGGTGGGGTGTTAATGTTGTGAATGGCAAAACAAAGAGCTGTGCTAAGGCTTGAGGAGCTGTTTTGTATCCATGTGTCCATCATTTTATGGGAAAGTAGTAGAGGGACTAAGACAAGAGGCTGTTCTCGGTCCAACAATGGGGATCACTGTCAGAATCCTCTTCTGCCCCTCTCAATCTGAGGAGGTAGAAAATGAGGTGTGTGGCTGAGGTGGTACTAGAAAGATCAACAGAGACAGATAGAGAGGATGGAAAGCTGCAGATAGATAAATGCGGAGGAACAGACTAAAGTGTGTGTGCGTGTGTGTGTGTGCCAATATGCAAATTAAACTCACAGTGAGCATGTCATTGCACTTCATATCTTGGGTGTCCTTGTCATCACTCTTGTTGTAAAACTTCCTGAAGAAGTTGAAGGCCACAACGGTGTAGAGATACACGACCACCGCCAACAGGCCCACAGTCAGGACCAACTGACAAACACACATGTAATTACAGATGGATAGACAGAGGCAGATGGGCTTTAATACGCTTCTTCATCTCAGAAAAGCCCCCATATAACCCTACAGCGTGAAAGCAAACATCACATGCATGCAAACTGAAGCTACGAACACACAAGACAGATGGATATAGAGGACTGACACACACACCTGTTTCCCATTGTGTGTAACAGAAGAAAGGATGGTACGAAGTGTCTTAAAACCCATGGCGATGTCCAAAAGGTGAGCAGCAAAGAAGAAGTTGTTATAATGACCCAGCACTGACATGGCCATGTACCAAGCCAAGTACAAGAAAGACTGTAAGCACACGAACACACACACACACACACACACACACACACACACACACACACACACACACACACACACACACGTGTATATATAAAAACAGGCAATATAGATTACCAGGACAGATACAGGGACAAATGTGTATTTTAGATAAGGCAGAATCACAGGATATTACTACTGTCACTTCTGCAGCATGAATTAAACAGAAACATAGCACAGTAGAACAAGAGATTAAACAAATCAGGAGTAAGTCGTAAAATATCTGATGTGTTTTACACACACTGCTGGGCAGTATTGCATTATCTGTGAACATAAATTTCAGGAGGTGACATCTTTATCTTTATTGTTGCAGGTACAAGAGGGCATACACAAACCAATCAAGCAGGCAGCCATTAAATATTAGACACAACCAAACTTACATTATCAGTGAACACAACTCCTAGTTTCCAGACCTGGTACTTCATGTCAATGGCCTTAAATCTGAAATAAACAGCATTATTACTCAGACACATGATGGTAAGAACATGTGAGAGAAGGTAAAAAAAACAGTCCATGGCTAAAATCAGAACTTTGTTGCTACAGTGTCTCTTCTAAAAGAGCCTCTCTGTCATGTGATTCAGAACGCCCTGTTCTTCCTCAAGTACACCATAATGTTCTAGGACCTTCTTTTGTCCTTCTTTTGCTACCCCTGTAGGTGACACACACATACACACAACCTCGGAAAACACATACACAACACCATTGAAAGTGGCTATAAATAATGGCATAGGATATTGATAACTGACTGTCTGAAATGTTAACTAAGAAGACCCAGACAAAAGCAGGACATAACCGTCAGTGGTTCATCAGCAGGGCTCATTTAGGATTCCCATTCACTGATACAGCAAAATGCAATTGAGAAAGAGCTATATTGATTTCCTGATTTAAGGATTTTTCATTGTATATCAATACCACATTGCCCGCATGCAAAAACACATGCAGCTATCCTACAAAAAAGAACGCCACAGGATGGCTATCATCAGTGCAAGCTGTTTTTGTACCAGCCACCTGCTCAGCTGCATATTATATTACCTATCAAAGGCCAGAATTATTTATTATTTATAACAATGATGTACATATATGCTATACTGCCATAAAAATTTGAAGATCTTTTCCTTTGATGCCTCACAGTATGACAAATGTAATCAAGAAAAAAACTATTTTAAATGCTCTCCTATTTAATAGTCCACCATATTTTGTTTTTCTGAAACTGCATTCAGGGCAAAACAAGTGACAGACTAGATAGCTGCAGCTTCCTCATGGATCTCTTTAAGACTTTGGCATTTTTTACTCACAGAGCACTCCAGGCAGCGTCTCTCTTGAGCCTCTTCCTTTCTTTTCTCTCAGAGCTGAAGTCTAAAGCAGCTTGGTCCAGACCTAAGAGTTCACTAATCTTTTCACAGCCGTAAAAGTCACCATACTTATCCATCACCTGATGAGGGAAGAGGACAGGTTTACATTGGGACTACAACAATAGTCTCTTCACTGTCTTTTCATATGAATAAAGAATGACAAGAGATAGCAAGAGGCAACTGGCTGACTCCCTCTGCACAGTCTGTACCATAATGAGATGGCAGCTTAATGCTGCTGACAACATGATGGTGCTGCTTATGATGGCTACCGAACAAAAAAGGGTTTTCTGGTGCCTGTGCTGACGATATAATATTTCTTAGGGGGCACAGTGTCTGCATCCCCCATAGTGGCATGGTGGTTGTGTATATGGCTGTAAGCCATTTGTATTGATCTAGGCTTATATTTTATTCTTATATTATATCCTTCCTTCCAAATTGTGTATATACAGGGAACCTTGGCTAGAACAAACACTTAAAGTACTGAATTTAATCATGACAAAGTTTCTTCTTATTGTGCTGCCATGGCTCTAAGAAACTTTATGTCACTTGATTTATTAACTTGAAACAACAACCTACCAAAGCTTAGTTTTATCACAGAGCCATTTTGTTATTACAAACATGAGCACTTCAACATATGGTAAGCAATATCTATAACCTCCAAAGTCAAAAGTGGATTACCAGAAGCACTTGAAGGCATTAGACCATGTATTTTACTGCAGGCTCTTAAATGGATGCAATGCAGAGTATTAAATGCACTGTGGCAGTTCTAGACTTGGTTTATATAGATCAAGTGGCCACCCCAGTGGCAAAAAGCTGAAGTACCTTAAGATTTAGTGCCACTAATGGGGGCTGGATGCTGGCTCCAAAACAAAAAATCTAGCTCTATGGAGATCCATTCAAACTAATTTTATCATACATTTATTTCACAAGGCATTATGTGCTAAATAGCTAGTTCTTCTAATATTGGTGTTTGTGGCAATAAAAAAAATACATTGTGATTTACAGAGATGTATATTTCAGGGCATGTTTGCCAGATTGGAAGGAGTCTCAGCCAATCACAATCAGCTCTGGCAGTATCCACTACCTTGTTCCATATGAGCCCCACTCAGGCCACCTGTCCTTTGTTAAAATGTGTTACAATTTGTAATGTTTAGGAAGATGGCATCGGAAAGAATATTGCTAATGTTGTTTCCAGCATCCTCTGATGAGGCTATCACTGATGAGAACCTGATCTGATGCCATTCACTTGGGGAAAAGAGGAGGAATGTGCTTTTATGAAGACTTTGGGATTTTAGGAAGATATTCACCGGAGTGAACCGGTAAAACCAGTTACAGTATTCTACTTTTACTGAACAGATCTGTCTTCTTTCTTTCTAGATGCATTGTCTAACTTAACTAGTTTTTTTTTTTTTAAAAAAAAAGAAGACAAATAAAGTGTTTCTTGAATCAAAGAATAATTTCATCTCATAACATGAGTGGCAACCAGAATGAGGAAACTAAAAGTGTCTCACTGTCTCTGGAGACAATAAAATCCACTTTGGTAGCTGATAGGGGAATAATTACACCTGCCATTAAATGGCTCATTAAATTTCAGTTAGTTTCTTAATGCACTGTCACTGACTGAAATATGTACACAATTGCATACACGGATAAGCACATTTAGAATAGGATGTATAATATTTTGCTGTGCAAAATTACAGCCAGAGTCCTCTGAAGAACTTACCTTCCTCTTCACAAATTTATCCCAATAATTACTTGGAAAAGATCTGAAAAGACAAAGAATTTAAAAAACGTAATTATTCACTGTATATATAATTATATATTAATAAATTGTTCTGAAAAATATATTGACAACTGAGACATCATTGTGAGTGAAGCATTTCTGTAGTGTATGACTTGTAACATCATAATAAACATATGCTAACAGTGAGCTCCTCAAACTTAAAGTCTAAAACATGTTTTTATTTGATGTAAATATGACATCAGCCCAGTGGATTATGTGGCTATGAACATACGGTGTGTTAATGACTAGTCGGTCCCATTGCCCTTTGATGTCCTCCTCTGGGGGCTGCTCTGTCACATACAGCCCGTCAAACTCCAGCCTTCGTGCCACTTCCTTCTCACGTTTGAAGATCACCAATGGTACCTGCCAATCAAACACACTGCAGAGATCACTTGGCTCCTTGAATAATCAGTCCATTCTTAAATGGCCAAAATTCAATTCGAAAAAGTGAGAGTGAGTTCATTATATCTGCAAAAGTACGCTTGTGCCAGTATACCTTGAGGCAGTAGTAACCGATAATGCAACAGAAGGATATGAGTGTGTGTGCTACAGCCAGGAAATGGAGTGCCGGCTCCATGTATCCACTGCTCTCCTCCAGCACAAAATAAACTGATTCCTCGTCATCACTGTCAGCAGCAGAGTCCAATTCCTCACTGTAAACAGATGTGACCACTCCTTCCTCTTTTTCTGATGCAGGCAAAGACGCTACCTGGGAAGACAGTAAGACACCAAAAGAAAGACAAAGCATGACCAAAAAGACAAAACACACACACAGTATAATGCAATACAGTTCCACATCACCAAACTACAGCAACCAAAAAGCTAAAACTCCTCTCTGACAGTCTCTGATGTTCTTTTGATCTTATCAAGGAATGCTTGCTAGTTAAACCATTGCTGGTAAATAGTTAGGCTACACAGCATATAATGAGTCTGCAAATTAATTAATAAAGCCTTTTCAAAACTTTAAAACTTTTTAAAATAAACTTATTTTCCCTTGGTCCTTTTGGGGTTTTTTGAGTGGACAGAGTGAGATCAGCAGTTTATGCCATACAGGCTCAAGCCTGTAAATAATTAACATGTTACAAAATTTGCAGCTACGAAAGAAGTGCTTAGATCCCTTACTGGAGTGAAGGTACCAATACCACACTGGAAAAAATAAAAGCCCTGCATTAAAATTTTTAAAAGTAAAGCACTAAGTCCAAAATTATTGTATTAGTACCCAAAGTAAAAGTATCTGTTATGATGAAAGATGGTGACCGTGAGTGTTGCATTGTTTAATAGTCTATTATTAGATTATTATTACTAATACATTCTTGTGTACATAGTATGTCATTGTTTGGGGTTGTCCAAGTACCGCTAATCTTTACTACTGTTAAGTAGTTTAAAAGGAATATTTTATGGGACAATCCCATGTTTTGTTTGTGAAACTGTACACTCTATAATAACAAGTAAGATGTCAGATAAATAAATTTAAAGCTACTTAATTGATTATGAAACTGTCTCAAGATTTTTCCTCAGATTATTTTATTTTTGACATTTTATTTTGTGGTAATTACAGTGGAAACACCACTTCTTTTGTCCAGAATAAAACGTGAAAGTTCCTTGTAGTCGCTGTAAGTGCAATATGTCCATGTGAAATCTAGTGTAGTCGACTTTCCACCCGCAACACTACAAAGTTGATGTAATTTTGGATTTTTCTCACAGGTGCGCTCTCACCTTGTAGAACAGGAGGATGAAGTTGATCGCAAAGGCAACAAACAGAGCCAGCAAGCGCATATTATAAAAATTCCTTGCAAAGTAATTCTGGGGGAATAAAAGAAAAAAACATCAGATGTTTTATGCCTGTATGCGCAAACTGAAGTGCTGGTAAGTGGACATCTTTATCTGTGTTGGTATGGGTATCCATAAGTGCACAGGCATCTGTGTGTGTGTGTTAGTTGTCTATTACCAGCAGGCCCTTGTTATGAGTGCTTATCGTCTCCCAGAGGGCAGACTGTTGGCTCTCCGTTTCCTCAGACTTATTAGAGCATCTCTTGGCTCTCCATTCTGCCTCGGCTCTCTCCTTCCCAGTTTTCTTCTCAGATTCCTTCCCTCTGCAAACAGCCCAAGCACAAACAGAGGGAATGTCAAATTATTTTAAATTATTATTTCTTTTATCAAGAGAGTACCTGAAATGATGAAATCAAACTTTAACTTTTTCTTGTTTTATGATGAAGTGTGACATCAACACTTCTGCAGCTTAATTGGACAATATAGTTTTTCTAAGTTTTAGACCCATCATACCTAACACCACTGTCTTTATTTTTCTACTTTAACTGACTCTGCATCAAGCATTTAGGATGTTGTGTAATTTCTCTTTGACGATTAAATGGTGAAGCAAGGGACTCACTTTGTGTTCTCAAATTCAGATGTTTTCTCATCTTCTGTTTTTTCCTCAGTGGTGGTGCAGACTTTATGTTGCTGTCAGTAAAATTCATAAGGAAATCAAAAATTAATATGAAACACTACAGTATCAAAGCAGTACAAAATTATGCTCAGCAAAACTTCTGGGAAATGAAACACACTGAGCATTAAAGATTTAAAAAAGTTATGGACATCATCTCATATCCAAAGATACAAATAAATTCATACCGTGCCCTGGTGCTTCACGGAAAAATCAGCAGTTGTAACTTTTCTGGAGGTTGTGTTGAACAGGTCAGTCAGACTGGCAGTGAGGTCTTGTGCTGTAAGTCTGTACTGACTTCCCTCTTTCCTCAATTTAAGGCCAAATATGTCTGACAGTACATCCACCTCCCTTGGGGAGGTCACAGCTGCCACTTGCCCCATCTCCCTCATTTCTCTCTGGGAAGACAAACTGGCAGAATTCTTCCTCAGCCGATCCACGCCACTTGGCACCCCCATGACCTCATCAAGAGTCGGCTCAAGGATCCCACCCAGCAAGTCCGATATCCTCATCTTTTTGGCTCCCTCTATGAGCCCACCGTTGACAAAGGCTATGTACAGCACATATATGACGCTGCGAATTACAACAGAAATACATCTGACCTGAGCCATAAAAATCAATCTGAGGAGAAAAACAGCTGACATGAGGATATCCTTCAGGGTCATCTTCATCAGTGCCTTCAGGTGTTTGACAGAAAGCAGAGATATCAACATGAAAAACATTCCTTTGTTGTCCAGCCCTTCTTCCTCACTCTTACTCTTTTCCTCTCCTCCTTTCTCAGCATACCTTTCTCCAGTGTCAGAGCCAGATATCTGTGCTGCAAGCTGCATCTCAAAGATGGTATCCTCACAGAAATTGACAAACATCTCCATTTTCTCCTTCTCTCCACCCTCGTTGACCACGTCAAAAATGAACTGCCTCTTTGACTCTTTGACCTGAGGCTTCTCCCACTGTGTGCGGCTGGATTCACTGATCTCAAAGTAAACACGTTCAATGCGCTTCCCACCACCAAGGATCTCAATACGTCCTAGATAGGGCTGGAAGTAAGTCAAGACACACTCTGCCAGCTCCAAGAATGTCCCTAGTCTTAAATCGTTGGGCATGTGTTCGGACAAATTGGTCAGGAGGACAGCGATGCTGAAGCCGATGTCTTGGGCTGGCTCATGGAAGCGATCCACAAAGGCCTCATAATCCACAATTTCACTGTCATCAGTGTCCATGCAGGAGAGGAGGAAGTGAGTCTCAGTTTGGGAGAAATGCTTGCAATTCTCCATGGCTTTCTGGAAGTCCTTCCTGGAGATGCAGCCCTTACGATCAGGGTCATACTCTCTGAAGGCATCTGATGAGGTGAGGTCTTTAAGTTTGAGGAACATGTCAAAAAACTTGAGGATCATCTCCACATTTCCTGATGATTCCACCAACATATCCACCATCTGTTTTCCAATAGTTCCATTAACAACATTACCTGCAGGAGAGAAACACAGCCACAGAAATACAGTTTATGTTAACCTGTAATCTATTTATATGGTTATAAACTGTGGAAAAACTAGAATAACAGTTTCACAATTGTTTGCCTCCACCCATTATTCTTTATGCCTGCTACCCATGAAGTCAGATGACACCAGTCTGTGTTAACTTTTCCCAGGTAAAGTCACAGTAAGTAGCACATTAGCCAGTTTTAAAAAAAGCAGAATTTTTTTTTTTTTTTTTAAGATAACTTTATTTTTGACACTGGAAACAATACCGATTTTGTCCACACAGGCCTCCAAAATCAACAAAATATTAAAGTTTTGGAAGTTATCATTATATTGACATGTGTGATTCCAGTAAATAATTTCCAGTGAAAAACAGAATTTTGTCATAATTAGTGCGTGAATTCAGTGACCTTTGACCTCCAAAATTTAATCAGTTCATCCTTGAGTATCAAATTTGAAGAATTCCCCTCATGGTGTTCTTGAGATATCACACTCACATGGGATGGGATGGAGGGAAGACCCAAAAACACGAAGCCTCTGAACACGGCTGCCGCGGAGGCATAGGAGCATCAGGATAAGTGGAAATCTTACCTTCTAACATGGACAGCAAAAAAACAACCATGTCCTTTTGTAAATCCATGAGCTCTTTAAGAAGCTCAATTTGTCTTGAATCCTGTATATGAGAAAAAAATTTACAATTTCATTTTCATCCAATATCTTTCATTTTACATATTTATCAAACACATTACCAGGGGCACTTTACAAATAGTGCATTAACAGATTAAATGTTTTGTATTAACATTGCCAGCAGACTAAAACAAGACTTGCTGGGGTAGAACAGTACACTATTATTTTATGTTTCAGCAGAATTCTAGACAGGAAAAGCCAATTAAATGGGAGAATATATGTGCTGTACCTGAGACAGCTTCATCTGCATGTGGGCAAAGACATGGAGGAATCCAATGACAGCATCCCAAAGACGACTGTGAGCTAGACTCTGTTGGTTCCCAATACATGGGCCCTGGATAAACACACTGATAATGTGAGCTGCATCATTTTCAGAAGCATCTCAACTAGTTGAACTTCCTGACTAATAAATCTATATATGTTCAGGAAAAGAGCCAGAAGACCGAAGTATGACACTATAACATGTAACGGAGACTGACTGACCTGTATGTACTCAGTGAGTGTGTTGAAGACCTGTTTGGCCACTTCAATGGCCTTGGAGAAGTTGTGTTGGCCTTGTGCATCAATCACATCCTTCCCTGAGTAGTACCAGTAGAAGTCGCTGATTGACTCCTACAGCGTAGCAAAGAAAAACAGTTGTGATTTATGATATCAAGAAAAGTATTATTTCAAAGACTAAATGCAATGTTATGATAACACCATGATGAATTTACAATTAAGAGGATCTTCAATCTGATGACAAACAGAACTTGTATTCACACAGCAGCCAAATAAAGGTTTTCAGGGATCCTACAGTTGCTGCACAGCCCATACACAGTTGAGGCATGTTACAAAGTCTCAGTCTAAGAAACCACCTGTACAACTTTTTGGATCAAGATGCTGATCTGTCAAATAAACAACTGAAACATCCAACTTCAGTCAATTTTCTTAAAATAGTCAATTGATCAGAAACTAGTCAGTTATTCTTACATGCTTTTATCATTTGGTTGACCAATATTGACCATTTTGAGTGACAATTGCTGCATTCAGACTCATGGGAGTCATGTACACAACTCATTAACTCAGCACTTTCAGACATTTTCTAGAAACAAGGTCATAAATACCACAGTTTATATGAACTCTTCTTGTGAATATGATGAATGCAAAAATGCGACTCCATTTGAAGGCAGCAAATAATAAGGAAAATATTTGCAAGCAAGAAAGTGCTGTTTACAGTCAGTATCGCCGACCTTAAGATTGATGATGCGCTGTGAAAACACTCTATAGTGCTGGACAATAATAAATAAGTACAGCATCACAAAGGAAAACCTGTCACTGTGGGCTTACCTGTACTCTCAGAAGATAGTCCACAGTGGATATAATGATGTTGACAGTGGTGTTGTTGCCTGTTTGTGTTCTCAAGTAATTCTGGAAATCTAACACATGAAGAAGGTAAGTACGTGCTCATTACATACTGAAAACAGCAAATGAATTTCATCTGTTATAGGTAATGGAAGTGAATTAGAGCAACAAATATGAATCAATGCTATACTCTCATAAGCATAATATAAAAGTGACATTAAAGGCACAGTTCACCCAAAAATAAAGCCTTAAAACTTAAAATGCCTCCATACTGCTCATCTCCTAAAGCCCCAACATGCCAAGGTGACTTCAAAGATGTCATTTACACCATGTTTTTACTCTGAATCTTCACTGTATATCCTTAGCTTGGAGCCACATTCACATTTCGGTGGTATGTCAGGGATTCAGGAAACTTGAATTATGCCAGACAAGAGATATGCAGGCATTTTATGTTTTTTGGGGGGGTTGTTTTTTCTGTCTGAACATTCACCATTCATTTCCATTCTTTGGGAAATTCTACAACACTGCTTTCCTGTGAAACCTCCAGCAGTGTTGTGTGGTCTACAAAACTAAACATGACCTTCAATCAACATGAGGCTGAGTAGATAACGACTGAATTTTAATTTCAGGGTGAACTATCCCTTTAAGGTGAAGAAACAATTAAGCCTGTTTTGTGTTCTCCTTTTATTCAAGTATGTGTTCTAGGGTGTACGTTTCTATTTTTCAGACATCAATATGATACATGAACTTTGTGACAGAGTGTAAGTGGCTACACCAGAGGGCAAATAACCTGAGTTGTGTCCTTCACAGAGCAGCTGTAGAAAACGAAACAGGTCACAAGTTATGTCTTTGTCAGGCATCACCTTCTCCCCTGGGAAAAAAAAGACAGAAAACGGCATGAACTGGAAGGATGAAAGGCAGGAATGAAGTACTACTGTAGAAAAGGTCATGAAAGAGTGAATGAGAGAATATATGATGAATTTAGACAGGTGAGAGAACAGAAAGGGAGACGGCTGTTGATAATACTCAGGACTGTAAAAGGCAGAGAAATAAAATGTGAATTTGGAGAGTGAATTTAGAGTATGCTCCAGCCCGGGGATCTCACAGCTGGCTGCATGCTATGACATGGCTTCACAGAAATTGATTTTTCTTTTTTTATTTCCATATGAATACAGTACCTGAGCTCTCGTCCATAGCCATGCCTAATCCTTCTGCTTTGTTCTGCCTCTCAAATGCATTCAGATCCAGAACGCTGGATAGCAAAAACACACACATGCACGCGCGCGCACACACACACACATACACACACACACACACACACACACAGACACACAAAAGGATAAAAAAAAGATTTTGCGCGCTTACCATTTTTATCAATCTGTACATGAAGCCTGCTGGCCTTTGTGACATTTGACAGGTCTTGTCAGAGAATTTTCTTACAGTTACTCACTTGCATGACAGTATGAGTCCAGCCATGCTCTGAAAGAAGCCAACATCTCGCTTCTCTCTCAGGTAATCCAGCATTTTCTATCAAACAAAAGCATCAGAAATGAGGACTGTGCATGGAGCAGAATCTCATATAAAATTATTAATTACATTATTTTTATTACTGAAAGCTTTGCAGATGTGTCTCGGAACAAGATTTTATCATGAAAGTGATATATTCTGAATGGGTTAAAAACTCCACATGCTGAAGAAAGAGCATTTAATTTATTGCAGGAATAGTCCAGATTCTTACTTAACTGATGGGCTCTACAGTGAGTTACCACATAATGTGTCATCATGACATCTCTATTCATTAAATTTATCATCACGTTTTTTTTTTTTTATATAGCCCACATCTTCCACTACTGAATACCATATTTTACAGCTATACTGTTCTGCAGCTATACAGAATTATGAAGGCAATTGTTCTAGCAATCTGATCTGGCTGCTGTAATAACCTTATTTCTTGGTGTCACCAAATCTAATTTTACTTCCTCTTCATCTTATCTGTGGTAATTATTATAATCCTTTGTTTCATGATATTAAAATAACTAGTCCCTGACTGAAAGGCAGAAATGGTCAATGTCAGAAACCAGGGAATATACAAAGAAAAAAAGACACAAACCAAATAGTTAAGCTGTACAATTTGAAGGGGAGACACACTGTACCTGTTGAACAGTGGCATTTCCTCCACTGAGAACAGCAATACCCAGCTTGAGTGTTGGAGCAATCATGGGGCCCATGACCCCTGATGGGATTTGAAGTTTGTTACAGTGAGACGCTTTGCAGCACAGACTCAGAAGAATAATAGTGCACAACTGCTACAGATCATCATGTATACTTTAACAAAAGAAATGCTTCACTTTATTTTTAACTTTAGAGTTCAGGACTCAGCTCACCTCAACAAAGCAAAAACCTAACCTTAATAGAAATTATTTACTTCAGTAATTAAGCTTTTCCTACCTTTGCTGGCACTAATAGTTTGCAGGACCATTTCAGAAGCTCCACGATGATGCAGCCTGGCCTGCTGGTACAGCAGCTTCTGTTTCTGCATCTCCTTCTCCTGAGCCATAGAGAAGAAAAAATATAAAATAAAGAATTTATTACATTTTTGCTCACTGAAATATAACTTGAATGTCAATGAATTATTAATGTAATATTTTAATTTCATCATTGCAGTAGAAAAATTAAGATGAAAAAGTCAATTATGATTAAATACTGTTAGCAAGAAACACTTTTAATTCTGTTCACTCACTTCAAAGCTTTCCACCTCTTGTTTTTCATCATCATCATCATCATTATCATCATCCTCTCTGTGGCAGCTCTGGGAGAGCAAACATACAAGGCATTGCAGTGATAAAACAGGGGAAGACCGTTAATCAATACAGAAGAGATACAAAATGTACAAACTCAGCTCTTGCTTTTTATTATATATTGTAAGTGACATGCACAAAGACATGAAAAGACATAAAAGCACAAAAATAAAAGCAATACTGAAAGATGTCCCATTAAACTGTAGAGTTTTTATCTCTTTAGAGTTTATTCCTGCCAGCCGAAATAAAAAAAAAACCTTTATAGCAACATCTGTAACATTCAAGTCCTTTTCAAGTGTCTTGTCTCGTCTCTTGTTCTGACCTTTACCCAGGCCTGCAGAACCAGGAATTATTAAATGCAATATTGTCACAACATTATTAATAACGCCTGTGTAATGCTATACATGTAAATTTACAGGCCATCAACCCTTTCAGAATAATGCATGACGTAACATTATTTGAACAAATCAACAAATATTTAAATACTAAAGCTCTAAATAATTCTTCATGTTCTATTACCTTGGCCATAATAGCAGCATAGGACTGATAGAGACTGTCATTTCCCAGCTTACTGTGAACACAGAAGACAGATGACATTATATTAGTATACGTAGGTCTATTAACAGATTAAGTATTTGTAAAAACAGCAGGTCAATGACTATAGTTCCTGGCCAATCTGGAGCTGATCCTCACTGGATCCATTCAAATTCATAAACATGATCCCCTTGTTTATAGTCACAGTAGCACCTCAGTACACCCCTAAACTGTGTGAGAGTGCGACAGTCCCAGTGGCACTGAACATCACCTGGAATCTGGTTAATTTGATCATATCTATGCAGTGACCGCATTAGTGAGAGTGTTCTCCCTCTCCTAAAGTCTTTGCAGTGATCGGGAGACAAACAGTTAATTTAATGTAATGCTCACAGACAATGTCTGAGTCTCTGCAGCAATGTCATGGGGATATCACAGCAATACCTGATGGGATTGGTGGACCAAGTCATGCATGAATAATAAGAGAACCACAGGAATACCATGAGAATACTAATTTTTTTTGATAAACATACAGGTTACCCATTAGGCCAAAGGAAGCATTCATGCATAACCCAACACTGGAAAATTGTACTTCTATTCAAAAAGTGTCTAAAAGAAAAAGTCTTGTTGTTACTTGTACCAATAAACATTTCAGCAGGGTGAACCTACAAAGAATTGAAACATGTATCAGATTTCAAGGTTTCAGAAAAGAATTTTGTTGAAAAAAGAAACAAATCACACATCTGACCAATTTAATATTGACTTTCCTGGTTTGACCACTAATAAAGGTAGACTGGGGTTTTTACTGCATGTGATCTTTTATAATGAACACACACACACACACACACACACACACACACACACACACACACACACACACACACACACACACACACACACACACACACACACACACACACACACACACACACACACACCTCCTTTCGTTCAGGGTGCTTCGACTGAAGAGTGTAATGAGTTGTAGGAGGGGATCGATCGGTTTGGCGCCATCTTCCACATCCTTTTCTTCCTCTCTGTCGCCTCCATACAGCTCCATCCCACGTCCTTTCTGCAGTCCAGTGAGAGAGTAAAGCAGATAATGTCAAACACTGACCATCCACAGCCACTGGTGTCTGACTAATGTTTACAAATGCCAGGTTCGCTCTCTCGCATACACAGTATACACCAAACATACACAAAATTATTGCTTTTATGCGAACAGTGAAGACAAAACAATAGAAAAGGAAAGGACTGTCTTCCCAAAATAAGGTTTAACTGACAGTTGTCTGAGAGCATCTTGTGTCATTTCTTATTAGCATATATACTGCAGTATTACTATATAGTATGAATTTGGTGCATCCAAGTATGTGGGATTTGTACAGAGTCTAGAGGATGTTCTGCCTGAGAAGCTCATCTTAATGATATAAATTGTTCTTGCAGATCATCAACATAGCAGCAAGCTTGAGCCCAGAATCAACATGAGACATGGAGAAAGAGTTGTCCAGGTGCTTTGGTCCAGGTAATCTAATGTAGAGTTAGAGTTAGTACAATGTTCTAAAGAAAGTTAATCAAAAGCAATTTTGGACCATGTTTGAGTTACACACATTCATGGTTAAAAAATTTGAGTTACAGGTGACATTTTGTGTTTCTCACCTGATCATAATTCAAAATATAGGTCCGTACCAACTATTTTAATGGATTTATTTTAAACCACCAATGTCAATATGGCTTGCATTTCCACTCACAGCTAAATCCTCCACAAGTTTCTCCTCAAAGCTGTGGTTCTCAGCTGATATCCAGGATTTATTGTAGCCTTGGAGGAACAGGTTGACAGCCCTGTGCCTGAGGAGGAAAAAGAAAGGATGAAGCGAAAGCAATACATTTGCACTGGTCTTATTTGCAACAGACAAATGCAAATAAGAGACTGAAAACAGGCAGCATAAAATGAAACTATTAAACTATAAAAGAGCCCTGATTAGACCCATTATTACTCATTAATCAAGGCCTCTTCTGCCAATCTAACGTAATGATTGTTACATCCACCAGAGAGTAAGGAGTGCTACAGGCTATAATTCACAAGACACAAACGCCAAAATACCATTCCTATACTGTATCACCTACATACCACACACAGCCACAGGGCTTTCATATGCTAATTGACACCTCACGGCCCTGACATGCCTGTACCTAATTAGGTTTCACATTACCTCTCCATCACAGTAGTGTCTCCTACACAATGCAGAGCTGCCATTCACGCACCTAAATAGGTTTGTATCCCTATGGTGCTACTGTATAAGTTCATACAGCATATTCACAATTTCTTGGTCTGAACAGCAAAAAAAGGGCAGAGGGAGGAATGCAACAAAATCTGATGAAATTGTGGTTATCGCTGACTCATTTTGTGCCTAACTTCAGATTAAAATAAAACCCTCAGTTAATGGATCAAGCAACAAAATAATAAGCAATTCACCTGATAGCATAAATAGCACTTTTGTGTATACGAGGTAGCCATATATACATCATGTGTTCGTACCTGGGTAAGTTGTAGAGGGGAGCCATTCTTAAGCAGGCCACCACTGCTCGTTTCCTCTGTTTGGATAAGACCTTGTGCCACACAGGTCTTTTATTTCTCTGTGGGTGTTCCACCTGAACCCAAAACCAAATATAGATTAATATAACAAGGTAGTTCACATGAAACTCCAGTGACATAAGGGGTTTCAGTGGTAGCTGCTGGAGAGCTTCACCTTCATGCATTTGTCTTGCATTTTCATGCATTGGCACTGCAGGTATGACTTTCTTTAAAGCAATACATTCAAACCTATTAGTGTCTGAAACACGAACACACCAATTTTTCTTATTCCAGGGCTCACTATAAGAAAAAAGTTGGAAAATAAGCAAATCCTAACTTATACCAACAACAATTAATCAAAAGTGCAGCACTGCAGCCAGTGAGCAAATAACGTGGTGCTTCTACAATTATGTATTTGTAAATAGATATAGTTTAAATTAATGAAAAAACAATTCAGCAACACTACTGTAAATACTACTTGAGGAGTGTTTTCTTTACAAAACATTTTTTACAGTCACACTCGATGAAAAGTCACTTTATTTACAGAAGACTAGAAAAATACTCCATATAAGGAATTTTATAGACTGGATAGAAGTACAGGTTATAGTATTAATATTCCACAAAATGTCTCAGAATGTCCAACAGTAAATACAATCAAATCACACAAACTAGAGTAAACAATTCAATATAAAAGCATGTTACATGTTACAACAAAAAAATCACTGAAACTAATGCCAAAAAGAAAAAGAAAAGAAAACAGTCAGAGCTGTCCTTGTGCCACTTTACTTGTCACTTTAGAGCTAACAGCTGACTGATTAAGTAGCACCACCAGTCCACATTTCCAGCAGATTTGATCAATGATTTCGTACCTGAATGCATTACTAATGATGTTTTATATTGCTTGAAAAGCTCACCTGGTCCAGGTAATGCAGGACTTGTGCTATTTCCAAAATCCTGTCTGCAGTCCTTTGGGCGTCAGTGATGGCCTCCAGCTGGCTCGGGTGCTCAGAATTAAGAGCCTCCTGCCTCAAGCAGTCTGATGCCTGTAAAGAGAAAAAAGAATGGCACCTTTCTTTCGTTCTTTCTTTTGTTCTCATATCTCAACCATTCAATTAAAGATATTTTTAGAAAGGCTGCTGGAGAGGTCCTCAATCCACTGTAAAAAGGTTTATGGCAATGAGAAAAGAGAAGCAGCAGTTCACCTTTCACAGTGCAAAACACATCGAAGAGGAAATGAAAAAGCTTGGTTTGAAGTGCGTAGGTGAATAAACATCATTAAGGAATCAAGTCGTTGTCCTGAATCTTGCTTTCTCTATTGCCTTTAATTTCCCTGCTTGAATTCTCATACAGTAAACAACAACAAGACTCACTCTTGACTATTTCACTGAAATTAATTACAAATGTTCACACAGCCAAAAATATGGTGAAATTTCTGTTTAAAACTTTGTTTATGCTAATGGCAAAACAGAATTTACGCTCTTTTCCATCACTGACTTATGAATAAACATTTTTATCACTGACTCATAAACAAATATTGCATGAATACTCTGTGTCTCTAATGAACAATGAGTCACTGACTGAGATTATTTAAAAAACAGCTTTGGATTTTCCAGGGTACAAGAGCTTCTTCAGTTTAATTCATCACACACTTCTTTGGCATGTTAACAGGTATGCAGGATTTCTGCAGAATGTAGAAAAGATATGAGCTTTTGTTCACATTCTAACAGAAGATAGTCCAAAAAGTGAATTCATGCAACCGACTTCTATATGCTTTTTCTTGACATTTGCACTTAAACTGTCTCCAACTAAGGATATTCTGATATAGGAATTTCACTTTTTCAGTCATTCTTGAAAACCCCCCGTCGCCTACAGGTGGATGCTGGGGTGGTGGTGGGGTTAAAAGAGCAGGCAAGCGACACTGTGCAGGGCAGCAATGCATGCAGGCAGCGCCAGATTGGAAGGGTGCGTTCAGTATGTACTATTGAGAGTGAGGTATGTCACGTGTGATTGGTGATGCAGCTCGAGTTGTCTGCCTGAACTAGCCTGCACGTGTCGCCACATGTATCGTCAGGAGACACTTCATCAATCAATTCAATCAATTCATCAATAGCAATAAGAAAACTGTTCAATCAAATGTTCAATAGTTTCACTTAAATGCATTAAATGCAAACTGCCATGAAAGCACATAACTAACACGCCCTGGCTTATAAACAGACTATCACATCCCTTGATAAAACAAACAAACAACCAAGCAATCATTGAACAGGTGTGTTTTTCTGTTGCATCACCGAATTGTGATAAAACAGAAACAGCATGAAATGAGGAAATGAGAGCAGATGATGAGGATTTTTTAATAAGCAGGTCAGCTTGGCAGTATAACAGTTTTTTTTTGTTCTGTTTGTCAAGTCTGTACCTATGTGTTGGACAATGTGGCTAAAATCAAACTAAGGTGAGTAAATCAAAAATAGTTTTTGAATTTTTATCATTAAAAATTAGCAATAATTATCAATATTGTGTTGAATAAAAGTTGAAAATGAAGTAGCAGTCTTTACCTGACTCTGAAGATGTATAAGGCAACTGAAAACATGCTCTCGAATCTCATCTTCAGTCTTCTTCTGTGGGACGCAAAAAATGCCCAACATTAAATAAATATACCATAGAAATATTTTAAGACTCTCATGTTCACTTTAATCACACCACACTGGAGACTATCAAATAAATACACTCATTAAAGTGATTTACATCTTAGAAGATTTTGTCGTCATGGAAATACATTAATGTTGGTGTTGTCTACATTTCCAGCTGACCTGAGTGAAGCTGTTCTTGGCCAACACGATGAGGCTCTGGTCGCTCAGAAAACCAACTCGGAGTCCCACAGGGAGCAGTCTCTTCATGGAGGCCACAATGAGAGAGGTATGTGTGGAATAACGATTTCCCTTCTTCTTCATCCTCCTCTTCTCATGGCTGAACTGAGTATTGAAATGCCATGAACAGGGATTAACTTCATGTGATTACAATAGAACATCTAATAGTATCTCTGTTACAAAGACATGAAGGTGTTGAACATCAATGTCAACATGTCATTGACGTCAATTCAGAAATATAGCTGACCTTAGACATTTTGTCCTTGTTGACCAGGAAAGCCAAGTTGTTGATTTCATTCTGAACAACATAGTTCTGTTCCTCCCACTTGAAATTCTATTATAGCAAGTACAGGAGAAGAAATTACATACTTAATTGGGTATAATATCGACTTGGACAGTATAGATATGAGAAGAAATAAATAAAAAACACTATTATGTGTCATCCTCACATGAGATTTGGCCCAGAATACGAAGACCTCTGCCACCATGCTGTACAGCTGCTCAGCATCAGGGTTCGATTCTTTCAGCCAGCTGGCTCTGAGACAAGACAGACAAAAACGCATCAAATTACTGTCGCAGAATTTATTCCTGTAAAACCTAACCTAAGCATGAGATAATAAGAAAAACAACTATGCATATTACTCTTTTTGTATCTTCATTTTTTCTGTATTTATAATAACTAGTTTAAAATTTTCAAACAGTTGTTTAATGAGTCAATGATTTTTATCAGTGTTTTAGGATTACCATAAATATTCACAGAAAATTTGGTGTTTGAAGGGTTTCTGAAGAACTTCAGAGGCCAGATGATAATTACTGGTTAGGTGATGTCAATATATATTAAAATATGTTTCACTTTCCACTGAGTCTATAAATACTTTAAATTTCTCCTGGAGCTTTTGTCCTCAGAAAATAAGCTTGCCTCTCCACATATAAGCTCCTTGGTAGCGTGCCTTACCGATTAGAATCCACAAATGGGATGAGGAGGGGATAGAAAGCATAGAGGTCTCGCACCAGCACAGTGAACTTCTCCTGTATCTTCAACTCTGCTTCAGAGGTATCACTCCCTTCTGCTTTCATCTGCTCCTCCTCTAGCAGCACACATTCCGCCCTCTTCCTCAACTTTTCCATCAGTGGCAGGAAGTGGCTCTTTAACAGATTAGAGTGGGCTTTGGATATGATTGGCTGAGAAAAAACTGAAACATATGACAGCTGTTAATAGTGGAGAGAAAAAAGAAATACACACCAGTACTGGGCATGACCACAATACCTGCCATCTGTGTCATCCAGTCACCCTGGCTGGCACCCACATGGTTGTGGATGATCCGGAGGATGTGGCCAAGTAGGTCACTGGCATGCTGAGGAATGACAGAAGTACAGATCGGGCTGTCTGGCTGGCCCTCGGGGCCCCAGTGCCACCAAAGGGACATGTAGCTGCACAGCATGGGCAAAGTGACTTCCGTGACATGGATGTAGTGGGCCTGGCGAGCTCCAGCGCCAGCACCTGCCAACTCCTCTACTTCCCCCAGAGCCTGTTCCAGAGAAGGCAGGAGGGGACACATGTCGTCCACCCGATCAGACAGCCCCAGGTCTAAAAGAAAAGAGATATGGAAAATAAGGCTTAGAATACAGAGGGGTTAAGACACAAGATTATACAGACAAAACTAATAAATATCAGTGTGTTTGTTCATTACCTTCTCTTTCAGTGGCACTCATTGTGTTGTAGATGGAGTAAGGGTTGTTTTGGTTTAGGCCTGGCTCCAGGAAGCATACAGGAAAAGTTCCAGTCAGGGCTGCCAAGCAAGCGCCTGCTGCTGACCTCTGCCTGTATGAATATTACTGTGTTAGGACATCGGTGTAGGACTGATTGACTGTCCAAATCTTATCTAACTCTCTGGGATAGGATTTCTAAGACAGGTCTGTTTGCCGGCTGCTTAATTTTGTAGCTAAGCTTTAAAACTTGACAGTCATTGGTAGGCGAATTATTAAAAAGATTGGAGAGGTTGTCTCTTCATGTTAAGACAACCAAATTCTGTTTTTTTATAAATCAGAAACACATTGATGGGGATACTGAATTGAAGAAATCTGTGCTGTCAAAATTAAAAAAGTTTTTGAGACAGAATTTCTAGGGCATGTGATTGATCAAAATGTTTTTAAGTTCACTGTACAAACAGCAAAATAAGGAATTAAAACAAGATGTGTCTATCTCTATTGTTGGGGTTTAATTATGGAACAATGTAACTATAAATCAAAGAATGTCTAACTTGGTTTTAGATTTCAAAGAAATGGCTCAGAAAGCCATTTTTAAGGTTTACAAATGTGCATGATCCGTATTATTTTAATTTGGGTTGGGTTAAAGTGATAAGAATGTTGGACAGGTATATATAAGCTTATTGTTTCTGCTTGTGCCTTTTCAGTCACTACTTAATACATAACTGGATAAAGCAAAAACACTAGTACTAGTACATCAAATGGAGAAATAACATTTCATTTCATTTATTAGGATCCCCATTAGCTGCAGCTGTAGGAACAGCTATTCTTCCTGGGGGTCCACCCCAACACACAACACTATATACAATATGATTAAAAGAAGACACTGTCCTTAGCACAAAGTCTGAAATCACATTGTAAAACAGACAGTACCCGTCCATGTAGACGCTGCTACTGGTGCCAAGAGAGTAGAGGCTGTTGAGGATCCTGTAACAGGACACCTGGATACTCCCCACTGGAAAGACAAGGTGATGCTTAAAGGTGAGATCCTTGTAAGGTTTCTGTAAGAAACAGCCAAGGGTGCTGAGTAGGAAAGCTGATAGTATGTAATCACAGAGAGATGGACTAGCTGGATGGCTGCTGATTCAGGTAATGAATTATTCCTGGGAGGTCTGGATATTAGTGAGGAGACAATATGCTCCTGCTCCTCTGTGGCCATGACTGAGACACTTAATGAGAGCGGGTTTCAAAGATGTGGAAGGTGAAGTGGAGGGGAGGGTGTCCCTGAGTGATTTCAGGGGTGTGGAAACCAGCTGTTCATCCAGGTCCATGACATATGGAGGGAAGCGAATGAGACTACTGAACACATGTGGTGGTGGTTTGAATTTTACTATTGTGAAATGATATGTTAAAGGGCTACATTTGTAACTGTGTATTGTTTTGGATGCACAACAAGGCAGTCCTTACCCAGGAGGTCCACTCCAAAGTTTTGGATGCCAAGATGCTGGAAGACGGAAGTCAAGGTGGGGAGAAGAATAGAGGTTGTGTGGCTGAGAACTTTGGCCACTCCTCTAGTCTGTTGACTCCTGCTCTGAGGCAGACAGACCAAGGTTACAGAGAGGCTTTCCACAGTCATCTCCAGATCAGCTGCAGCTGCCTCAAAGAATGACTGCAAGGATGACTGAATAGACTCCGGGGCTGACTTCATCAAGGTCCTAGGAACAAAAATATTACTTTTTTGGTGATATGTTGCGTTGCAAATTTTGTGCATTTTTTTCATGAACAATCAATAATAAATTAATAATTAATCATTAATTAATCATTAATAAGATTCAAATACATGCCCTTTTATAATTTTAAGATTTCTTTAAAGAATTCTAGTGGCACTTTAGTTGTCTGAAACAATTCATCAAGCACAAAAAATTAAAACACACAGAATGATAAAACAGTAAAGCTCTCATCAATCGTTAATATGATACAAAACAGTTTGAATTTTCTTTAAACTATTTTAATGGCATATTAGTTATGTGACACAAAACATAAATTATTGGTTAATAAATTTTTAATTGGTGAAAAAAATTACAATTGATTTGTTTTCTACAAACTGAGATAATATAAAAGGAACAATGTTGGATGAAAAGTGTAAGAAACTAAAATGTTGCAGTGCTCTTTTAGCAACCTATAATAAATGCAGTTAAGTGGTCTAAATCAGTTGCTAATCTATCCACCAGACAAGCCCAAATGACATCAATCTCTGCAGAGCCAAGATTCTACTTCTGGCGTCATGCATCAGTGGCATTGTCCTCAAGGGAGTAAAAGTGATATCAACCACAATTAGATAGCATCGGTGTATCAGTGGTTCAATTACACCAGTCTTCTCATCCTCAGACATGGTGGTGTGACACTGATGCGACCACAGGCAGAGAGCGAGGATATCGATTTAGGCAGAATGGGACAGTAGTGCCATCTAGCTACCTGGCATCCAAAGCCTGAGCCAAGACATGGAGGCAGCTTGCAACTGAGGTGGCTTCGTTTCCTGGGGAGAAACACACACACTTCAAATCCAAAATGTCAGCAAACATGCACAGACAAAAAGATATGCAACCTTACAACATGCAAGGAGTTAGATAAATGTCAGAAAACTACATCACAGAGAAAGAATAGGCAAAAATGAACAGTGTTAACAACCAAAGCGCAAACTAAAGAAGCAACAAGCAAATGGAACATATTAATACCAAAACAACATCCTTACCAAAGAGTGAGATTCTGTGTCTTACTAGAGCTGCAAGCTTACAAAAGAGGCTGGATGTGAGAAGAAAAGACAAGTGAAATAATGAGGAGAGGAGTGAAAAAAGTAATTACGGGACACGAAATCAGAAGAATGGCAGCACAGAACAATGAGGTTTCTCCTGCAAAAAACGGTTACTAAATGAAAACTGTTATTATGCAAAACATGTCAGGGAAATTGACCCATAACAACACAATTCAAGAGCATGAGAACTTTCTCAAATACTGCTGGTGTAATCAACATACTGTGTGTTTTGTTGGGGGTGGCACATACCTTGCAATCATCTCCTTTTCCTTCTTTGAGGCATGGCTTCTACTACCACTTGAGCAGAAAGAAGTGGACAAGAAATACAGATGGTGGCTCTTCACATATTGTTCCAAAAGAGGAAGGATAACCTGTTGAATGGAGTAATGATCACATTATAAATGAACATAATAATCAATACAATATCACTCACATTACCCTTAAATGGTTAGTTTTGAGTTTTGGGAGTGGGGTCACAGCAGGTTATTATATCTACATTGAGCACACACCCAGTTTGAAGAAGCAAAGAGGAGTACTGGTCTAGGAAACTTAGCAATGTACTGCTTTGGACAGGGTCAGCAGCAAAATGCATTTTAGCCAGATAAAAAAGGTCCCCTAAAAAGCAATATGAGTTTAAATATATCCAATATTTAGAACTATTTTCACAGATTTACTTTGTTGTCAGACAGACTTTTCCAACTGCAAACTGCTGGTATATAAACCAAATATCACTCTCTTCAAAGTAGAGTTGTCATGACATGACTTTTTCTTTTATTTTATTCATTTTTCTTAATAATTCAAAACTTTTGACTCTATTGAATATTTCTAAATAAAATTAATGTCATTGTACTGTTTTAAAACGTGGAATTGAAAAAGTATTAAAGTAATGATACTTTTGACAACTTTACTCCAAAGCAACCAGACTCATTTGACTCTACTCGGTTTGTTGTATTGTTGTGTGACTTTGGTGTTTTAAATGGTTATTTCAGATTCACCAAAGTCACATAATAACAAAGAAACCAATCAAGGCAGCAGCAGCAGAATATCAATGCCTGAGTTCCGTGAGGTAAAATGACTGTTTTTGCCAAAGAAGTCTGGTTGCCTTGGAGCAGATATTTGACTTATATAATGTTGGTGTCCTGTAGAAAAGGCTGTTTGATGGAAAGTAAAGCTGTGAAAATATTCTCAATATAGGGCACACCTTAACTGATATCAATTTTTCAGGGTGGGTGCTGACACTGCCATCTTCTGTGGGCTGACGATGGATAAGAACCTTGTACAACCCTGTTTCAAAAAATCTGCAATTTTCCCCTAGCTTCAAAGTTTGATGTAAAAAAAATCATCCTGTTTGACAACATCACATACATTTGGTGCCTGCTTGTCCCAGAGCTTCATTGAAGCTACATCACACCCACTGAGAGAAATATTTAATTCAAAGAAACATTTTATTTATGGCTGCACCATTACATCAAATATCTAACTCTAGAAGCCTTGTTTATCACATTTTAGTTGCACACATACTCCCATAATTCAGAGGATTTGAATGTGTTGTGATTATGGCCAGAATTTCAAATCAGTTCTCGGGGTCTGAGCAGCGCCTGCCTGTTTAACATGAGGTCGTACTGATGGACCTAGCAATGACCTGAGGGGAAAAGAGGTTAAACATTTTGCACTCAATTAGCTCTTCTCACGAAGCACTGACAGACAGATGGACAGCCACAGAGAGAAATGCGTGGTTGTACGAGTGTGTGGTTCAGTGGAAGGTGTGGGCTGTGGAGATCTGAGGCATGACTGTTCACGGTCTTGGCTGACTGGGTCTCACTCAGGGGGTCCCATCAATGAAAAATAAACCCTTTTCATTCGCTGCCTCCTTAGAGGCAGAACTGTGTGGGAGGCTTTAATCAATGTCCTGATGGCAATCGACACACCCACATGGATTTCCAAAATGGTTAAATAAATTACACAGCCACAAAGGGTTTTACTTAGAGGAGTTCCCCATGGCAACCATCTAACAAAACTAATTAGATGACGTAAATGTAATAAGAAAAAAGCTAAGGAGAGGAAAGAAAATGGCACTGGAGAAATGAAACTGGAAGAGGGCTAAATCAATGTTGGAGATTCCATATCAGACAGTAGATTTGGACTGTGTTTAGACATGCATTGATTGAGGCAAACCTTCAGAAAAAAGTGTTGCTGCTGGTGTGGAGCTCTTTCTCCTTTAGACATCTGTCCTCTGGCTTGCATCACCTCTGGAAAGAAAAACACAATGAAGTGCTGAATCATACACAATGAAAGATCAACACTATCATGATCCTACAGACAAAATAGAGAGATATAAATACGTAATCAGCATTTCTACGCAATTTCTACCTAACAAAGACAGGTTCATATACCCAGGCCTGGTGTGAAATATTTTGTGATGGTTCAGTTCAAAACTATCTTGAGGCAGACTTGCTGGATGTAGACCCAAGGGCTTGTTGTTCATTATTCATAAAATAAAGATTCCAGGCTCAGTGATGTTCAAAACCTTAGAATATCAGGTGCATAATATATGCACAACTTTGAAATGCATTATGTTACAGCCATGTTTTGTATTTTATTTTATATCCATGTTTTCTTGTCTCTACATTCATGACCCCTATAATGTTACCCAGCTCCAACATGTGCTCTTGGGCATCCTCAGTATGAGACAGCAGCTGATGAAGGAGAGTGTAGCCAAAGCAGTTGGTGACAGCTGGGAAGTCCATCTCCACTGTTTTCCGATCCCTGTAGAGGGAGTGACATCGAACAGGGCTAATAAAACACTACTGCTTGAAAAGACAGCAAGCTCTAACCGTTAATACTGTACAGTCTGGACTATTTGTTTTATTTTCAGGAGAAAAAGTGGGAAGTAAGAAGATAAAGAGGTAATACAATTATCTTATTCACCGGCTGTGCCGTATAGATAGTTTTGATTGCTGCGATGCCTGAATCACGTTAAGAAAGGAATACCACTGTGACATGAAAACAGAACAAATCATTTGCTACCCACCTCATACTGTACCACATAGACCTTTTGCAATCATAAGCTCATTCTGTACTCACCTCCACACAGTGTAGCCATTGAGCTGAAGGAACTTGAGGATGTCCTGGGCCCTTTCTCTGAATTTGGTCTTCTCCTTGGCAGTTAGGGTATCATAGGGTACAAACACTGAATGGCCACCCCCTCCTGAGAACAGAAATGCAGAGGAGAGGAGAGGAGAGGAGAGGAGAGGAGAGGAGAGGAGAGGAGAGGAGAGGAGAGGAGAGGAGAGGAGAGGAAGAACATTTTATGCTGCAGACCTTGGTGCCATTTCTATCAAAGTTTATGGGAGATGCAATTTCAATTGAACAGCAAAGCCAAAAATCAAATGCACAAAAATCATTCAGTAGGCTATTCTCTGAATTGTGTGTTTTTAGTGTAGATAATGTAGATATGTCGGGTTTTAAGCCCAGTTCAAACCAAAGATTTGAAACAAGGCAAGTTGAAACTACTTAGAGTGTGCCATTCTGCAACATTCTGAAAATCTCCCAACTGACAGCACTACAACTGGATGAGATGGTACATCAACTCCATCACGATGATTCTGTACTTTAGCTCTAACTGCTGGCTGTTCAGGTTTTTTGTAGCTTTATATAATTTGTAGCTTCCTACAATATGAAATGAGCACAGTGGTAGTGAGTTAATTGCTACAGTTGCATTTCTAGTGTTGATTAAACTGCGAAAACATAAAAGGTATGGGACTGTGGTTGAGCTGAGTGAGAGAGGGAGAGAGAGTGACACAAAGACAGATAGCACAAAACTGCAGGCAATGGGTATCAGTACTCAATACCTTCAAGGTATCAACTGAAATAACCCAGTACCAAGTAGGTATCTATGGTTTTGCCACCAAAATGTTTGAAAGTATGGTTATATTACACTCTTGTAGGGCCTGATAAGAATAAATGCATAAAATGTGGAAAGATTATTTCAGGAAAAATTGTGAATATGATTAAAATGGGCCTCCTAACCTAATAATCATGAAGAAAACTACAGGGAGAATAGTTGCACTGTGCACTGTGAAAGGTTACCAAATGAGGTACTCTATTGGTATTGGCATTACTTTAAGGGTACTGATATTGGTGCTGGTATTGTAATTTCTTTAAACAATACCTAACCCTTGTTATTCAGAAATGTCTTTTCCTCATAGAAACTGATGATCTGATGCTCTCTTTCTGTCCAAAGCTCATTACAGACAGTTTATTGACTTTAACAGCTGACTTTGCTGTTAGCTAACTGATCGTTCTAAAACCAGCTGCTGGGGATTCAACAAGGTGAGTCCCAGGTGATGCCATCAGCTGGCTTGAGTCGAGCTGAGATGGGCTGAAACTTTTCCCTGCGACATTCTAAAATGTTTCCTCTCATTCTGAATCTTTGGTCTGAGCTGGGCTTTAATGTGTTTCTTCATGCATGTCCCGTAGGCTTCAATATAACTAGCACCAGAGTCTGGCACCACGTAGATCACAGAATGTTCTATAGCAGAGGTTTTCAAAGTGGGAGGCGGGCCTCCCCAGGGGGCTCCAAACAGTTTCAAGGGAGGCTGAGTGAATGGCAGTGAAACAAGAATTACATTAGTTATCAGAAGGAGATCACATAGAATAGCGTAACTGTGTGTGATCTGGTTAAAGAGATATTTCAGGAATACAGTAGTTTTAGGAAATTTTACTGTTTTTTTTCCCCCAAGAGCCAGAAACTAATAAATGCCTTTGACATAATTTCAGACTGCACCTAATGCATAAAACTATCAGTACAAACTGCAATATTAGGTGATTCTGGCCCAATGTTGAGTCTCTCAGGGACTGAATAACATAATCATGATCTCATAGATATGGAGGAACTGAGCTAAACTAAGCAAATAAAAAGGGGAAATCTTTAGCAAGCTTTGTCTAAGGCGAAGCCCACAGACTTTGAAAACCCCTGTTGTATAATGAGAGGAGAGGAGTGGAAAGAGTATTGTACCTTTACTCTCGAGTTCCAATTTCTTCCTCTTAGCCCAGGCATTGTGGTAGTTTTCAGCCAACTGTTCGGCCATGGCCTATGGAAATAAAAAAGACAGAGTCAAAATCTTCTATAACTATCTAGCAAATTAATTTGGCAGACTTGTATTGACTAATTATGTGACCACAGGGATGCAGATGCATGGCAGGTTGAAATAATGGCCAACATGTCAGCTCAGACAGTGTCCAAACGGACCAGGATTAGAGCCCAGGCCCACTTATCCAACAAGACAACTGCTTTTGTCAAAGACATGCATCAAGGAAAATGCCTGAAACTTGTGTCACCGAGTTGTTTTAGAAAACAATTATGTCTACTGCATTACATTAAGCCTACATTAAGCCACTTATATGACTGCACAAAAAGACTGCATAATCTGACAACTTCAACTAAAAACCCTTTAACATGCAAGAAAATATTATTTGGATTATTCAGATGTGCAACACAAATGTGTGATCCATCACCCACCATCACAGAATGATTGACTTACACACTGATCCCATGATAAGGTGATGCTGCTCATGTCCAGAGGTTTGGGGCTGAACGTTGATGCTCCTTCAAAAGACAGCTAGGACAGACAACAAAAAGCTTATTACTCTATTAAAAACAATCCAGTAGTGGAAAAGTTTAGTTGTGAATAGTATCACTTTTACTGGGACAGACATGTTCAATGCCCAGAGGCAAAGTGAATGTTGCCTATGAAGTAAAGATGCACCAACTGACCAGCCAGTGACTGCAATCCGTCAGTTTTTAGCTTGACCGGACATGACCGATGACCAGCTGGTCAGCATCAGATATCTGATTCTGTACCAGTCAAATTTACATGCATGCACCACATGATGGTTCTCGTCAGAAAGAAAAAGAAATCAAAATCAGCCATAATCAGAGTTGACTAGTCAGACTTTCAAAAACTGGAAACTGGAATCAGCCATGAAAACATCTCGACTATGAAGTACACATACCTGCCCAGACTGAGAGACTCTGCGTGTACAGGTATGTGAGCCAAAAGCATCTCCTTCTTTGGTCCTCTCTATGGTCCATCTAAAAGCCAGCATACTCTTTATTGTCTCTTTAATAGCCCAGCGGTATGCCTCCTTCTCCTGGAAAATTCAGAAATAAAATACATAAACCCTCATGTAAAACTGACACTGGCAGGTCATCAAAGGACAGCAGAAAAGCAGAACATGCTTCAACTGTTTTGATATTTAAAAAAAAAAAACTTGAAAAGAAGTCTGTTGTCCACTCAATACACCAAAGACCATGAACCGAAGCATTTTAATCTTTTATGCTACATAAACCACATTTGATATGCAAGTGCCCCTGGGATTTGTCAGTTCGCTGCTTTCTTTATTGAAGCACATTCACAGACAGACAGCATAAAAACTGACTTCTCAGTCTACCTTCTCAGCTAGAGCCCTGTATGGCTTGAGGAGAGGGTGAACCTTGGTGTTCTCACAGAGCTGTTCTCCATGAACCCAGCCATTGGCAAACTATCAGAGAGAACACAGATTCAGAAAAAAATATATATACAGACATCAACCTCTTAGCTCAATCACATTGCAGACTAATGTTCTAACACTGTCAAGCAGAAAAAGAATTATTAGAATATCTTAAGTGGTTCAGCCCTGAACAGGACATCATACATCAACTCTACTTTGTGGACTTCAACAGGCCATTCAGATTTGAGGAATAATTATTGTGATATTACCTTGTCCAGTGACCATTTCTCGTGAGTATGCTCTGCATATTTGTTCACTACAAACTCCAGTCTCTCTGGCACTGACACACTAGTGCAGGGAAAGAAATGATACATTATTTAGCTCTATTGCACAGTTTCACATTTTGGATGAAACTGCACATTATAAATGGATATATTAAGAGGTAATCTTTAGGATATTCCTACTAAGTAAGTAAGTATCCCTGGTCAGTATCTTACTTGGAGGTATCTATAGGCTGAGGGTCAAAATGTCCATCCAGGTCCATGCAGGCTTTCCCCTCCGTGTGGGACATGCTGCTTGAGTCTATGTGGTCAGGAGGCAGGGCCTTGGCTACTGCAGCCAGGCACTGAACACAAAGCCTGAATAAGTCAGACTCATAGGGCTGTTGTGTGGAAGAAGGAAGGAGGGTATTGGAAACATAGTGTTGGAAAAAGGGAAGAAGAAAAAGACACAGCATGGGACATGGGGAGACAGGGTCAGGAGAAGCTGGGCCATAAATTATGTGAAGAACTAGTGTACAATATAGAGACAGCAAAGTTTGTAATTATTGATTTCCATGATGGTTCTGGGTGATTTACAACAGTAATGTGTGTCTGTTTTTTGCTGTTGGCATGTGCCTGAATTTTACAAACAGAACACTACTCAGCAGAGGAAAACGGGTTGTTCATTCAAATTTAATCACATATTGGATTTAATTATTCTGGGTACAAAGATGTAGCCCCTGTTGCAGAAACCCCAGAATGAAGTCTATTTCAAGAACGTGTGCAGCCATGTAAAAACCCTGTTACAAACCTACTGAAGTGGTCAACAAATCCTGAAATCCAGCTGTAAACTCCTCACCACAAGAGAAGTTTCTCATTTATACGGTGCTTAAAATATCTGCTTGCTGCAGGAAGCCAAAACTAATCCAATTAATGGCTTCAATTTAATGTAAACACAGTATGTTATACAAACAATAAACAAATATATATACACATACTGTATCCCACATTCTTCAACTGATTTAAAATTTAGTTTGCATAGCCAGTTTTCCTTGCTATACAATTTTAACCTTAAATTATGTTTCAGTTGTACTCGATGTACAATTAGCAAAGCGGAATAAATAAGGAAACTGCAGGCTAGGCTACAGTACATATACATTAACTTACTGTGCACTGACCTGTATGGTAATTTCTCCGAAAAAGTTATGCAATTTAATGCAATGTTAACTGTGCACACAGCTTTTGAGGCCATTTGATGTGGGCCACAAGTGGGAATGGGATAACCTTATGAATTAGTTCTTTGATGTTTTCATGTTCTGAATCAGTCAGGGAAGTGTCTGTCACAAATATGCTGGTCACACTTAAAGTGACCTGATAAAAGATTCAGTTATGCTTATGTCTCACATTTCCAACAGCTCTTTTTTAGGTTTCATACCAGAATATGAAAAATTAGGTCTTAATCTTAAGTGTGTTATATGTTCTTCCACTTGTTTTTTTTTTTTTTTAAGTTCACGAAAAGACAAAATCAAATACACATTGTTCCTGAAATAAGCTCAGAGGATGGAGAAAGAAATGCAATGCATCAATGAAAAATTTTAACATTCACTCATTTTCTGTAACTTCTTTTGGTGCTCCAGAAAAGTATTCTTATTACCTCCACCAAGTAGGTTGTTTTCAATGCTGTTCGTTGGTCCATTTGTCAGCTAGGATAACAGAAAATCCACTGACCCGAATTTAAAGATTCTGTTTTAAAGAATCTGAATAATTAAAAAATTGCTAAGTATAGAAAATTAAGTCTCAAAATCATGAAAAATGTTCTCTCCTCTGACATGCTGGGGGGGTGAGTGCCCCTCTAATTTTAAATCATTTCAATATGATCTTGAGATTGCCATGGGTATTCAATATGGTTTACCTTTTTTGCCAAAGCCTTAAACACACCCCAGAACAACTTTCTAGACAGGTGGAGCTCCTCTTCAGAGGCCAAACCGTGGTCACTCTGCCCTCCAGTTAGCAAGTAGTACTTCCACCTCTGCTCATAGTGACTGGTCAAGAGCTGGTAGATGAAAATATTGTCATTAAAATGAATCATTTTAACTTGGTGTGACTGATACACTTGCACTTAGACTGCAGTAAACTTTAATTTAATTTGTGTAACCACCTTCAGTGGCATTTTGTTGTAGTCTGTGAGATGGGGAACATCGAAGACGAGACATCGAAGAAGAGGCTGCATCATAGATGGCTGGAGTTTACTGAGGACACCAATGAGTGCAAAATTAGTCACATGAGCAAGCCAACACACACACACAAACACACACAGTGAGTGATGCTATAACTGATTATCATGTCTCAGAAGTATGACATATGTAATTGAGAAGATGCCATGGGCAAGATGTTAATTAATTTAACATTTTGATTGAATTTGGCAAATTATATTTGAATTGGGAAAAAACAAGCTTTATAGTGATTCATTAAATATAATGAGTGGGAATAAGATTGCAGTGATGTGGGCATTTCTCTACTCAGCAAATGGTTTGCTGAAAACAGCAAGAGTTAGGTCAGTGGATATAGGAAAATAATTCATAAATTAAAAATAGCAACCAGAAGGTGAAGCTACTAAAAATAAAACACCACAACATATATAATCAGCGGCTTGCTGAAAAATCAATATCTTATCTGAAGTCAGTAACTGGAATAATTCTTTCCAATAACAACTGAGAGGAAACAGAAGCCTAACACTGTATGTCATGTCATCAAACCAACTAATAACTGTACCTGCACACAGCCAACAAACACTCTTCAATAGTGTCTCTCTGAGCCTTGGTCAGGCTAAGAGCCCTGGAGAGGCTGTAGATCGCCTGGATGAGAGAATCCACCAGCAGAGGATGGTCCTCCAAAGCACAGAAAAGAGCTGAGTATTTGGTGAGCAGGGGAAGCACGGTTGTACACAAATATCTGTTGAGAGCCAGGGCCATATCTGTGGATCCTAAGTCAGCCTGCAATGAAAAAGAGGTTACACTAACATTCAGTCCAAATAACTAAGTGAAACTAAACTTACAAGCTGGAATTAGGTGGCAGCAAGAAGAAATGTTTCCTCAGACTGAAATTATTTTTTAAATTTATATGCAGATCACAACAAGGCTACTACAAACACATATTAAAACTGAAATGTCAGCTTTTATTAGGAGTGTTGCATCCTACACTAAGTTTCACGGAAAACAAAACACTCACTTATTAGAAGATATCTTTGTGGATTGAACAAATAATTTTTATGTCAGTTCATCACTCAAGCCCTGTTAAATAGGATTTTTAACAATCACAATAATGTTATGATATAGTTCACTCAATGCTGGGGGACTGGCGGCAGAGAGGAGCGGATATTTTTCATTGATGACTGGCTGCAGCTTGAACTAATAGAAAGCCATAGGTCACCCCTACAATGTTACAGTGGGTCTCCCAAGCAGGTGAACAGGGCAACTAAATTCAATTTTCTCTGCTCACAGTGTCAAGAGAGATTGCTGCCTGAAGGTCAGGTAGAAAGCCAACTTCCAGCAGATGGAGAAGAAAACTCTGGTTCTCGACGCCATAAACCCGGTCCAGGAATAGAACCATAGCTGCCTTGTGTTCTGGGCAGAACACTGTGGATAGGTCAGGCTCAACCACTAGACCATCTGGACAAACAAGCAAAAGGTAAAGATTAGATGTACTGTATGACCAAAAGCCATGTTGACATGATAGGCCTCATGCAGCAACATTTTCTTGAAGTTCTCTTATATTATCTCCTAATTTTCTCTTTTCTTAAAAAAAAAAATAAGGCAAATCAACTCTGTATGCATCAGTGCTCTAAACCATCCAAATGTGCATTTACCCAGGTGTGCTAAATGATGAATCCCACATCATAAAGTCATGAACTGTTATTAACATAGATAACTCCCCCTAAAGAATACAGAAAGGCAGGTGTTGTGCCCTGTGCACATACTCACATGCCCAAGACTTAGCAAAATGCCACCAAAAAGGCAATATTATTATTTATTATAATTTGTTATTCATCGCTATATTTAGTTTTATTTTTGACTGGTCTCATAACATTTTATTACATAATGTCAGTTTATGGGCTCTGCTGACATCTTCAAATTTCTTCGATGTTCTGTCTGACCAACAGTCTAAAACCTCTGAACCTACTGAACATAATATTATATAAAATAGATAAAGGCAGCAAATTTAGGAACAGAAATCCGATGTGGGAAGACAACATAAAACATCTTTTATTGTTTGTTCAGGTCCCCCTAAAACCACGTGTAAAATTTAACCTAAAAAAAGAGCAAAAATAAAAACACTGGTGAATCCCAGAAACCAATGGGTACAAACAAAATAAGAACAAATTGTGGATACAAACAAAAATAAGAGAATATCTGTTTATATATTGCTTCTGGCATGAGGCCCAATGTGTATTATACATTTATTTATGATGTATGTGCCCATCCCTGACACCCAGATTCAGCCATTGTCACAATTGTGTACAAGATGAAGAGTCACAGACACACTTTAACTACAGCAATCTCAGATCTGAAAGAAAATCATAATTTCATCGGCAGGCCAGGTTTTTGTGCAGCGGCTTAATAGAACTTTGATTTACTGTAGTGATGTAAGATTGCCTGACAGGCTCATTTGACCTTTAGACACTGAAGGGACTTGAAATGAGATGCTGATGACTCCCTCAAGATCCTGAATGGGGATGAGTGACCTCAGAATGGCTCTGATTCGGATAGCTTCTCCTTTGCCTCCTTGAATCAACTGGACGACAACAAGAAAAAACATTGTTAATGGTCGGTCATTTACAGATTACATGGGATTGCAGATGGGCGTATTTCATAATGATATGGTAATGTTATTATTGTTATGTACATACAGTATATTATGATATACTGTCTTCACTGGATGTACACTGATTCTACAAAAGATCAGGCACATCATTCTAACATTAAGCTGCAGCCCATTTTGCAATCTAAAATGTTCTTGAAAGCGTTGTAGTTATATTAATGTGTCTTTCGAGTATCGCCTTATTTCGTTTTACAATTTATCTGCTTTTTCATTATCTTTGAGATGTTTTAATGCATTCTTATGGCTCCTGTAAAACATTCTGAAGTGCCTTTGTGTTTGAGAGATGTGACGAAAAACATGGCCTTGTCTTATTTTGCCTTGCATTTTAATGGCACTGTCATGGGGAAAAACACATCCTTTCAACAGACAATTTTTGTCAGGTGTTTATGCTGACAGTCAGGTACACATGCACACTCCCAGAGATGGCCTAGTTTTGCTGCATTCTAACATATTCTGACAGCTTAAACCAATTAGTTGTCACCCACTGAATAATGCCAAGGAAGTCAGAGTTTTGATGGACATCACAGACCACCAGTTAAAAATTGGATGACAACATATAACGTGTGTGTGTGTGTGTGTATATATATATATGTACATATATATACACACACACACATATATATATATATATATATATATACACACACACACACACACACAGTAACAGAATATAATACAACTAGAAAAGTCAGAAAGTCCATTAGGCTTTATTGTTTAGGGCATCAGTGGATATTGATGCAGAAGGGCTGCTGAAGGCTGAGAAAACACTCACATGCATCTCTGGAGCGCAGCGGCCCAGCAAGTCGATAAGGGCTGAGTAGAAGGTCATGATGGCGTGCCCCATGTGAATGAGGTCATCATCAGTGTCTTGGACAACATCTCTGTTGCAGGAAACAATTGTAACAGTCAACACTTTGTCATGAACTAAAATAAATAATTAAAGATGCTGTGTTTCAGCCAAGAACAATATTTTGATTGTGTATTTGATGAATCTTTGTCAATGCTGATTACAGAAAAATGTACAAAAATGTAATTTACTAAAGAATTCTGAATTGTTTGCAATGTTGTAATCTGTAGTCTTACTACTGTACAGTTCAAATCCAGTACAGTATCCATTAGACAGCTTTTGTATGTGTGTGTACACAATACTAAACCAATTTCTAAGAATCAGAATCAAAGTAACAAATTGGTGAAACCAGATTTAGTTCCTGAGATATTCTGCACCTACACAAAAACCCCATTCACTCAACATCTAATACTGACAGTGTTCTGTTGGACGGGTATGTGGTGCAAGGTCCATCCATAAAAGGGTCCTCTGAAATCCTAATGGCTTCCTCCATGGCTGCTAAGAGACCGTTTCCCCCGTCACCTCGCAGGGCAGGGCCAAAACACTCAGGCCGACGAATCAGCAACCTCAGCACCACATAAGCATTCTCTTCCACACTCTCACCTGTGGTCAAGGAATGCACTGAATATTAAGACTAACCATCACCAGAGATGCCCATGAATTTGTAGGACAGGAAATTAATAAAACGAAAAACATTCCAAGATGATCAATTCAATAATGATACAAAGGTTAATATTATGTACAGACGGTACAGAAAAGAGTTACAGCTGCAATCTCTAAGAGGCACTTGGTATGGAAAGCCAATGCCATTTGGCTGAACTGTCAACATCCTCAAGGACAATTTGAACTGATGCCTTCTGGGCATTGCTACAGAGTAAGAAAAATCAATAGCAGAAGAACTAGAGAAGTAATGAGGTAATCACCTCTATTGCAAATCATGTACTTAATGTGGAGTATGATATAGTATGATGCAGCCTCTTGTGCCCTTTTAAGTTTTTATAATTCAAATATCCAAGAAGTGATGAATGCCATGAAGAGGTTGTAAGTCATAAGTATAACTGAATAGAGAAATTGCTCTGTACTCCAATAACAGTTGAGCAAACTTGGTACCTCAGTTAACTTTCTCTTTACCTATAAAAGCAACATATAGCCACATTTTTAGCTAACTGATGTCAGCAAAAGGCTAGCTAGCTAGCTAATATTAGTAAAAACGCTAGACAGCTAATGACCAAGGTGGATTAGCAAGATACCTTGCTATTTTCACTTAACTTAAGATGTGAATATATGTCACTTTTACAGGTCCCCCAGCAACATCTTTAAGCAATCTTCAAAATTAATTTTTCTCAACATAGATGGCCTAGCAAATTTTATACCTAAGTACAGGAAACAGAAAAGGCGAAATTTAACTGAGGTACCAAGGTTGTTAAACTGTTATTGGAGCACAGAGTGAAAAGGTGGGATTTAGGAAGGTCCAATTAGTTAAATAGTAAATTGACAAAAAGTATAGACTGACTTTAAGTCAAATAATAATAATCAAGCCAATCAAATTTCTGTGATGGGACAGCCAAGTTTATATAATTAAGTACATTTTTTAAAGATAAACTGACCAGTATCACCAGAATAATACAGTTTTTGCAAACAACTGTCATTTGAAGACCTGATATTTTGCCATTTAAGCTATCACAGAACAGTTTCTACCTGGGAGAAATTTTATGGGTAGCACTAACAGGTTACCATTGCAGAAGACAGCAAAGCGTAGAAAATCCAGGTAACGCTCGCCCTCCACAGGGTTCCATCCAATATCAGGGTAGCCTTTAGCCACTAGCATCGGACAGCTCTGAAGACCACAGCCAGCAAGGTACTGAACCACCTGGATAGGAGATTAGACAAGTTATACAGTTACTGGGTTATTGCAGCTACTCTACAAATTATTAATATAGTATATGAACTCACCTTCTCTAGGTCAGGTTCCCTCAGTGCTAAGGCCAGTTCATTATTATCCATAACAGAGGCTGCTGCCACATCCAGAGGAGTGGCCCCACGCATGGATGGTGAAGCTACGGGACAAAGCCATAAAACCATGAACACCCAACTCATGAACTATATATTATTTTGGGATATTGGGGTTTCTTATCATGGAGACAAGATCCCAACACCTTCACAAGGTCATTGTGTCCCTAAAATTTAATTCTGGACACGGAGAGGGAGTCAAATAAAAAATGTTTTCTCCATTTTCTCATGTGCAAGATAACGTTCAAGCAAAGAGGTTCAGACACAGTGCACATATATCTGTGTAATTTAATACAACCGTCCTGCAATCAATTTTACTGAGTAAACCATCTTCATGAAACGTTCAATGCTACATGTTTAAAATTTAACGCCACTCTTACAACAACAATGCAACTTATAGTCTCAAGAAATGAAAAAAAGAAAAGAAAGTTGAATCAACATCCATTTCAAGAAGTTGAGAATTATAGGCTTGATATGTAAAGTTCAGTATGGTAATGAAAGGTTATTGTATTGCCATGCATTATAGTACATTCTATAGGAATCTGTGTTGCTTTGCACACCACGTATACACAGACACAAAAAAGATTTACCTAGTCCAACACTGCTGTTTTCCAGCAGGTAGCTGAGATGGTCAAATAGGGCTCCCTGATTGTGACGGCTGATGCGGCAAAAATAACACAGGAATCGACAGCAGCTGGCCACCATCTTGGGAAAGGTAATCTCCTAACAAAAGAAAATTAATGCATGGATGTAAAAAAGAAATGTGACGAGGTAGATGGTTCAAAATACTGGACTTTACTACAGGGAGTACAGCCCTACTCATCATACATGTCTGCTAGAACATATTATTTCACCTTTGGATTTTTTTAACCTTTACCCTTAGAGTATGGTCTGTGGAATATCAATAATGTTCAAATAACAAACTAATGAAAACATGTGCTTCATTGATTACCAACATTTTCTCCACATTATCACAATAATTTAAAATGAATCTCTCACCTTTGATTCTCCTTCTCCTAGAACATTTACCATCACCTCCATCACAGTTTCATGCATCCCCAATGCTCTCATTAAGTTGGGGTGTTGGTAGAAAACTTTATTATTCATGATGTCTCTGTACATAAAACATGGCATGACATAAAACTATAAGAATACTTTCTAAACCACAGAGGATAGTATGCTGCATATGTGTTAAAAATGAATCAATACAAGTAATTATACAAGATCACAACAATAAAGAGGTGTCAAAAGCCATGTCAAACCCATGTTGCATTGCAAATCTCACCCTACCCTAGTTTTCTGATCATCAGCCTCTCCTCTTCTTTCCCCATGCGAACACTGAGAAGGGAGCGGATTTGGCTCAGGGAGGACAGGAGAGCCATGGTGTCCTCTACTGAAGCCTGACTTATCGTATAGGCTCTGCTGAGGTATCCTGCCATCTGGCCACCAAGGCCCTGATACTGGCGGTGCAGCAATGAGAAGACGGCCCGAACCAGTTCGGGGTCTTCCATCTCAGTCTCTTGTGCCCAGTGCACCATTGTCTTGGAGATCAGCTTTTTGAGAGAATCTAAAGAAGAAACAGGTGAAAAGCAGGGATAAAAGTGACATTACATTTTAGGTAATTGTCCAACAAAGATTCTATTGGACAAGCTACAGTAGATATGTCACTTGCAAAATTCAACTTAAAATCTCTGATCCATTTTCATCAAATTCCTTTCTTAATACTAGCCAGCTGTGTTTCTATATAACATTGATCCTGAATGATAAAATGCTGCATGTACAGGTAAATTAATAGAGAATGTAAACATGATAAAATACAACTGTTGTTTTGAGAGCACAGCAACCTAAATGTATAAAGTGAGAAGGGGCTTTGACACCATTGATGCACTTACTGGCACTCTGCGGTCTACTCTCCTCCACTTCTATGGGTTTCCTCTTCAGTCCAGTGACTCTCGCCACTAGACTGAGAAGTCGATCTTTTACAGACATCTCAAAATCCTCTTCATCCTCTGTGTTATTGTCCAATTCAATGCCTGCACCACAACACCACATAAGATGAGATTTTCACAGAGGCAATCATGTTAAGTGCCTCCACAAAGCCTTTTCTCAATTTTCATTGAGCTTCTGGCTCAATGAAGATTAATAATGAATTCATTCAAAGACAAAACAGTCTTCCAACCACAGTGTATCTTGAGGAGCTGATGGAAGTCGTGCAGAAGCTGCTGGATTTTCACTGGACATGGACATTTGAGCTCATCCTCTTTAAAGTTCAGCAGCATGTTGATCTAAAGACACAAACAGTAGAGACATATTCCTAGAAATGCCACAGTTATATTGTCAACTATGATGACCCAGCATTTCTCTATGTTGTTTATATTTTAGAGTGCACAGCTCCTGGAATTTACACAGTTAGTTGATTAGGTTTTTAGAACAGTTGTTGTTCAACTGTGCATTTTTGGCTAAGCCTCTTATCCTGAAAACAAGAGTCCACTGCTCTGAAAATACAGGAGACTAGGAGATGAGATTAGGGACTATCAGCTTTAATATTTTCTAGACTAGATTCTAGAGATCATGTTTTTTTCTGACTTATATACATCCACCAACTCATTCTGCAAACATTCAGTATTAACTTTAACTCTATCTAAAGGTGAATAAAAGTTGTACAGACAAACAAAAACACGTGTTCAACAGTGGAATAAAAAATTCAAAGGAGAAGCATGTTTCCTTTATCTATGATGACATATCATGGTTGATTTCATGATTTAATACTGTAGAAATGTTACAAGTTTCTCCTCCAATCATCTTAGCTAGCATTAGCAACTGCTAATAGGATTATCACATATTATTTAATCTCAGCACATTCAACCTGCTCCTGTGGAGGTGAGCGGAATTCCTTGGTCTTGCGGGCGGTGAGGGCAGCAGACATGTTGAGTGCTTGCATGACTTGGTTGTAGCGAAAGCGTTGGTTCTCCTGCAGCTGACACACAAAGTTGTCAGAGAAGGCGACCACAGCTTCGATCCTGTGGCGCATCTGACAGTCACACAGGTAGGACAGCAGATGACAGAGCTGGAGAAAGACATGTGTTAAATCTTCCTTTACAATTCATTTTAAACTGCTTATAGAAATATAACAAGCATCAAAATAAAGCTGCTGGTTTGTTCACCTCGAGCTTGACAGCTTCTGGAAGCTTCATTTGAAGAAGTCCTTGTTTAGGGATGTCATCTTCTTTTACATTGCCCCCTTCACATTCGTTTTCATCATCACTAGTTTCTTCCTCTTCTTCCTCCTCAGGGATTTCACGATCTGCAGAGAAGACTCCTGGCTCTATTAGTCTCAGAACTTTCCCCAGATCTTCATCCCTAAATACCCCCATCACCAGCAGGGTGTAGAACAGTCTAATTAGGGGAACCAGCAAAAGCTCAATGCTGCCTCCCACAGGATCCCGCACACCCTGACCCACAGCCCAAACTCCAGCCGTCAGCATCTCGACAGTCAGGTTCTTCAGTGTGTCCAGAGGGATTTCTGGGCTGTCTGCACAGGCTATTTCAACTGCATCTTCTCTTTCTATGCCATCACTCCTGACAAAACAAGGAGGTGAGAAATGCATCTGTGGTTTAAGAGATGTGCTAAGACTAGTGTTCAGAATACCATTAACACCATCAGTAGCACTGGGAAAAAGGGTAATTTCTCTGGTCTGGTCAGTCATAGGCACAATGTATTCATGGTTCGTCAGGAGACATGCTGTGGTGTAGCTGCTGAGGTGAACCTAAAAAAACAAAAAATATACATTTATTTATTTGTCAAAGACCAAAGTTGCCCCATCCTGAGCTTGATGAAAGTTACATACAGAAAAACATAAATTTGGAGAAGCAATCACCTGAATAAGCAGCTGATAAAATGCTGAGCGGAGTGGACCAGGGAGGTAGTGATTCTGAATAGCAAAAAGAACCTGTGATTGGTCCACATGACTGCAGAGTGCATGGCAAACTCTGGTGTTTCCAAGGGTGCATAAAGAGCAGTAGAGCAGGAGAGTGTGGTGGTGAAAGGTCAAGAGGTCATCAAGTTCTGACAGCTCCAAAATGTCAACACACCTAGACACAGGTCATCAAAAAGTAAAGACAATTTCAGTGTTCTTGCTTGCTCAAGATCAAACTAAAGCTCTTATTGATAACTTGGCACAACGGCAGTACCTGGATAGACTGTTATAGAGCTGCAGAAGTCTGGGACAAACTGAGGGCTTTGATATAAAATGTAATATTTGTTATAAAATTGTTTTGGCTGCCTGTTGCATGGAAATCTGTCATCTAAACACATAGAACTGTTACAATTAGTCACTGGTATTGTATGTTTGAAAATATGGAAAAGAAGGTGTATGATGGTGACACAACAGTCTGTGACCATACTGTCAAACAAGTACTTGCTGACCTCCAGAGGAGGAAAAGGCTTGACAGCACCTCGGCATCTCCCCTGAAATATTTTAAATTTATAATGGAACAGCACTTTACAATTTCTTTATGTACATTCTTGTACTTTGCACTGGTATTATTTCACTTGCTTAAGAATTTGCAACCACAGTCTGTGACATGTTTGATTACGGTATACACTAAATAACATGTCTTGCCATGTGAGGGAAAAAAAGACCAGTGAAATGATAGTGACATTAATAATAACACATGCATTTTTCTGTGCACTTAAATCTGCAAGCCCAGCTCCAAAAACACACATTTATTTCTAATGTTTAACCTGTTTTCATCAGGGATCTGTAGGGTCATGACTTGCAGGGGCTCAGAGCACTGGACTCTCCATCCGTGGCACTCATCTGGTCGATCCACAATCACCTTTAATGCACTGTCTGGTACTCTGGTCCATGAAACCAGGCTGAGATGCTGGACCTGAAACCTTGGAGGACACTGAGCAGTGGTATTTCTTCTTTGACTGCGGAGCAAACCAGCTGACAGTGGCATCACATTCTAGATCGAGAGGAAAATAAATGCAGTGAATGGTGCAACAGACCAAACATTTATAAAGAGAGAAAAAAACAAACAAACTGAAAAGAGTACTTCATAGAGAAGGAACGTTCTAACACTGAACAGTTCACTAACTTTCAAAACTGCATCCTAATTAATTACTGATCCAAAATGTCAACAACAATTCGCCTAAATTTCATTAATTACGTTTTTTTTTATATGATGCTGAGAAGCAGACAAGGGCAAAAAAACACAACATTCTTCTAATGTCTTTGACGGGATTAGTAATTAAAAGCTCTACCTTTACACGTCCCACTTCAAACTGAAACATGTTGCTGGTGGTGGGCTTCACAAAAACAGCAGGAAACAGCTTTGTGCTGGCTTCCACCTGATTAATGATGAAATAGTGCTTCAGTTTAATAATGCAGTGCTCTCTGTTTAACAGTGCCTATAATTACTTTAATAGGTTATTCCCCCAAGCGTAACATACATAGCTCAATATGAGGCTTGACGTATACTGAATTTAGATTAATATAAATGCATTACATTTAACAAAAATACTGAATAGAGAAGAAAAAGACTGATTAGCATAAGCAAATTAAATTAATTCCTGTGTGACCTACTTGGTAGAAGGTGGCCATCTCCACTCCACTGGAGGTAAAGGTGAGCAGCCCAGTGGCTGTGTCAATTAAACAGCCAATTTCCAACCCTGAACTTCTCCGGCTCTGAGACAGGCCCGTTGCCTCTCCAGCACACACCATGTAACAGTTACATCGTTTCACACTTAGAAAAAGAACAGGGGTGTTTAATTGGCAGCTTGCTGATGATTTGTCATGAAAACCCAAAAGAAGAGCCAGCAAATTTAAGGGAAAATGAAGACAGAATAATTTTTCATAAAAGTTAAGATAGCACTGTAGTTCAGTAATATAGCAAACACAATTTCATAATACAGTCTGTAATTATGATTCAAGATGGATAATCAACATCATATTTGACTGCACAATCTGGATTTAAATTTTTAGTCACGCATATGAAAAATGTAACTGTCTTGGTGTATATTAACCTTTCCTGGACTTTGCCACTGTCATCTCCGAGGGTGACAGTCACAGTGTGGACAGTGTCGGCGTCAAAGGTCATGTCATGTTGATGAAAGTCAGAGGTCACCCAGCCTACCCACACATTGAATGGCTCCTGGCCTGGAAGAACCCTCACTGAGTAATAATACTGAAACAAAGAGGTCAGTTAGTGTTAATGTGCGGTACTTGTATTTTGTATGTATATGCATAAGCCCTGCAGTGGAATTTGTTTCATTTAAGTGCACTCAGAAGCAGCAGAGTGCCCAAAAACATTTAGTCTTTTCTGTTATTATTTCTGGGCGTTGCTTAAAAAAAAAAATACAGTACTGTAATATGTTTTTCTTATTTGTGTTGATTTTTTGGTATGTTCTGTGATAATGATTATGAGGAGAAAATGAAAGTCTCACTCTGGAGCTTTGGATAAGATGATCATGGTTATCTTTGTCAACTACAACATCTTCTAGAAGCCGTGCAGACGAGTTGCTGTTGACTAGTCCTGGTTTAGTCCTCTTCAGCATGAACCTTACAGAACAGAAATGCACATGAACTTATAAAAAGCACAATGAATGCAGATTAAGTATGACTGAGGTGAATCATTTTAATCACCTGGCAGACAAATATGGTTACATACTGTGTACAATACTTAACATTTCTAAATAAATGGTACATCATTATCCTAACTTAAGTAACGACCCAAATGTTGATGTTTTTGTGTTTACTCTTCCTTATTCTAAATTATGTGCATTTCATTGCATATAATCCCAATTTTAGTTTCTCTACAACCTACCTTTGTTTCAATCTTGACGCTTTGTCTTGACTGTGATCCTTATGGTTGAGCTCATCTCTTGAGCCAGCAAAGGCGTGGGCTGACTTCCTCAGCACTTCAAAGTCAGAGTCCACCTCCTCCTGCTCTTTCCTTGCTAAAAGGACAACGGGAATTAATTACATCAGGGCCCCAGGGAGCTTAAGCAGAACAATCCATCAAGGTCATAATGGTAGAATATCAGTAATCTGGATAGTGGATAATCTGGATAACTGCGAAGAACCGCTATCCAGATCTCACACACTAATTATTTCACAAAGTTTTCATTTTGTAATACGGTAGCTTTGTACTTTTTGCATGCTGCATCAGGGGTCCTGTCATTTTCCTTGCTGTGGTCCTTTGTGATGTCGTCTAGAGTTCTATATGGCTAATGTGAACACACTTCATGTGATATGATATAAATGATCTGAACCTGGAGAGAGAGAGTTGGAGGCCACTGGCAGTATGCCCACCACAGGGCTTTTGAGGATGGCAGCACATTCGACGGACATGCTGAGCCGGTAAAAGCCCATTTCACTCACTCCACCGTGGTGTGCAAACATCCTCTGAGAGACCCTCAGGCTGGATACGGAATCCGTTGAGCCACTGACTCGAGCGACCTTGCATAAGATTTGAACAAGAGTGTCAGGATCAGTGTTGTCAATTAACCAGCGCTCAAGCAACCCTGGTTCCCAAAGAGTAAAAGACAGCCAACAGACTGCTCAGCTAACCTGTAAGTTGTGATCATCAGGTTTTATGGAGGTAAACTGAGGCTGATTCCAGCTCATCCACAGGGATGGGTCTCTGGCCATGTTGACAGCAAATGGTTCATAGCCCTCCTGCTGACCACATACAGTGAAGTACCGCAGAGAGTCTACTTGACGGCCCAGGTTCAGCCTCCCCACCTGGTTCACCCCAACACAGACCACAGGCAGCAGGCCTGAGAAATATGAGAAAGACAAGACAAATTCAGTTTTAGTCTGACAAATATATTTAAGTCTTGGACATAGTTTGGGCTTCAATAAAGGGATAATACTGCCAAATTGAAAATCAATGTCTTTATTTACTATCTTTCAATTTAACAGAAAGTATCAAGTCTGTGAACTACACTGTATAAATTCAAAAACTCTTGCTGACCGTCTCTGATATCAAAGTCCTTGGCAGCCAGCTCTGATCCTCTGTCATTAAACAGCACCTCTCCATTGAGCGTGACCATCATGGTGCGTTCAGCTATGTCCACCAAGCAACCCACCACATCGCCTCTCTGCCATGGGCATCCCAGGGGCTCGACGCCCTGATGGTACCACTGAGCCTGAACGCAACAGGGAGACGGGTACAGGAAACAGAAATAAAAAGAGACAAGTGTAAAAGCCTCATATAAGAACAGAAAAGGAGGTAAAGGAACCAGATAACTACAGAGATTACAGTGGCTGTGCTCCACTTTGTTAATGTCTATGTCCCTCATGTTAATAGAGACCAGTATAACAATGCTTTTTTGGGTACAAATTTTAAATAATATGGAAATAGTCCAACAGAAACTGGCACTGGTTTGATCACACATTGTTTAATCAGAGTTACACATCTTGATAACAGCTTTGTTGTAATTGTGAACAGCTGTGTTGTTGGTCAAGCACCAAGTTTAATTCAGATGATACTGCCTGGAGAAGCAACTAGCGTGCTGACATTAAATTCTGTTGGACTTCTTAATGCTTAATTCCAATTATTAGTCATTAGTCATTTGACAGTTATTTTACTGACAAGCATAAGGCCACAGGGTCCACAGTTTATGGTGAGTAACATGTTTGAAATTTCTTTTAAATTACCCCAATATTTACCACAAATTTCATGGGAGTGAGTGGTAAATAGCTAGTGATGTATTTGAAGATACCCTCAACATTTACCCCAACATTGCTATTTAATGTAATTTAAACTGCAAGTGCTTACATGTGACTTCTGCATAACAGGCGAGTAAATGAACTGTCACTGCTGAACTTCCAAATAGTTTCTGCCTAACTTCTGTAGGCCAGTAACAACATTAAAAATTCTTACAACAGCAACAACAAGCCATTTGTGATAATAATAATAATAATGATTAATTAACAGGGACCATAGTAGTGGTTAACATTTAAAAAACACACACACACACACACACACACACACACACACACAATCATGCACACCCTGACAACAATGATATGATATAAATAAGGTCTCTGTGTTAAATGATATCACTCCTGATCAGATCAGAAAATATATTGAAATGTTAGGATAATTTGTACTTTCAGATTTATTACAAGCTAATTATGACCTATCTACCATGAAATTTGGGATCTGTAATATGACGTGTTACCTAGAGTTTTTTATTAGATCTAATCATAGTGTAATTCTGTATGCTGTAAGAGTAAATCAAGAAATATCTAAGATCTGCTGAAACATAAAGCCATTTTTAAACACACTTGAATTTTGTTATGACAAAAAAAAAAATCCACACAGAGGCTTAAATAGCATCACACTGTGATTTGGGCTTATTGCTGTTTTAACAACATTACATTAAAGCTGTATTAAGAACTGTCAAAGTCGACTATCTCACCTCAGATCCATTGAAGACATATGCTTGATCATCTGAGCCAAGTTCTTTATCGGGGGTACAGCTTGGATGGGCCCAGCCCACTTTCATACTCCCTGCTGTCACAACTTCAAATTCAAAATACCACTTCCCCTGGGTTACAGTGTATGACTTATCTGGTCTGAACACTCTGCGCTTCTCAGCAGAGAAGAGACAAGAATTTGATAATGTGGCTGTAAATCCAAGAACAGAAAAAAAAATTGTTATCTGCTAAAATAAGATTTGCATTCTAGTACCACTGAACAGAGTGTATCTTTGTAATACAATGTTGACACATTTTGCAGTATTGTAAATATTATGTAAAATAGTGCAATTAATACTCACATTAATTTAGCTGACAACAAAGACATATCTTAATTAAACTTAATCCAATATCTGTATAAAGGTTACAATAAATAGAAGTGAACCGCTAGAACTGATAAAATTATTGTTTGAAACATACTCCGTTCCTGGTTGAGGGGCTCCAGGCTGTAACCGTAGGCCAGCAGGGTACAGACAGCCTCTCTGACACTCTCCCTGCCCACTCTCCTACTCCTTTCATCAAGAAGGCTGTAGGGCATGAGGTATGGACTCCGCTTTGCTTTCACATCCTAAAAATACAGATGCAAGGAGAAAAAAAAATGTGCGACTGAATTTGTCAGAGAACAATGTCAATGTTTGTGCTGCCAGAGCATGATGTAACAATGTGCATTTCTATGTTATGTCTGAGAGACAATGTACAGGGAATACTTTTTCATATACTTCATTCTCAATACTATCTGAAAACAACTGAACAACAATTTCCCCTACTCCCGCTTCCCACTCTTTTCTAGAGATAATCTTCCAGGACTTTCCTAGGACTTTTTCAGTGATTATCTAGTATTTGGTATGACAGACAAGAATTGCACTATGGAAACCAGATTTAAAACACGTTCACTTTATGAAATCATCTTAGAAATGCTCAGAAAGTATGACAAATTGATCACAGAATAATGCAAACACACCTGTGGATGTACATTACTTCACTTAAGATGTTTCAATGTCATTATATTTACTACTAGGTCTTCTTATTGTTGTTCTTTTTTATTTAATGGTTTATTTTAATGCTCTGTTTTAATATTGTTAACTTTTTTATAGCGTTCCTTGATTGTTTTTACTTAAAGACCTTTGTGCTCCATACTTGGGAAGTGCTATTTAAATAAATCTTTTCAATATTATTAATTTTCAATCAGAATCCCTTTTTTCTTATGATTTAATGATATTAACCTGCTGCCTGAACATCAGTAACTGAAGCCCTGGGGAAACCTGATTTGAGCAAGGCTACATACAATATCATAACTGAAAAGTTATTAAAATGCAGTTCCTCCTCAGCAGTGCCTGACCAGTGCAGTAATACAACGCAGAACATAAACCTGTTGGGCTCCATAGGTCCATCCCTGCTTGATACGCTCTCTGGCCCAAACATTGTGATCATTCTCTGCCAGCAAGTTCACCACTTCCTCGTGGGCGGGGTTCAGAAAAACCTGCCTCAAGTCTAGTGGGGCAGGTCTGTAGCCACTGGGCTGCTCATATCTGGGAATGACAGTATTCATGAATAAGATGGTCAGCAGACAAAGAGCTTCCCTTGGCAATTTTTTCATAAAAAAAAGAAAGAAAGAAAGAAAATAACCCTAACACACATGTTGGGCTACAATAACAATCCAAACTGAACCCCCTCCCCCAAATTTTTCCTATGCGCAAGGGCTTCGAACAAATTGCAATTACACATGATATTAAACCTGTACATACTTGGTGGCTAGTCTCACGTGTTTCACTCTCTCTTCAGCATGGTCATCAGTCAAACCAATGTAGAAACCAAAGGCAAGAAGAGTCCTCCAGGGGAAAAATAAAAAGAAACATTCACTAAGTATGACAACATGATGACAGACTCATTACTAGTGTTTAAAGTGTAAAATTTCAATGGAAAAAACTCTGTTAACATACAACTGTGTCAGTTTTAATGAATGAATCGACATAATAAAGTCAAATAAAGGTTTGGTCTATTGTATGATGCAGATAGTGGCGCTCACCTGAGGGTGTCCTGAGCCACCTGAAGGTTCTGGTTCCTCTCCTGCTCTGGCAGCTTGGAGAACTCCACCAGACAGGGATCATGCCTCTTCACTTCATCTCTCACCTGTTTGACAAAAATAACTTTAAAGCTGCGAGTAAAGGTTAAGTGAGCTGAACCAGTCAAGTTTCAGATAACACTACTCTATTACATACTATTTGACATACAGTGTTTATTTGTTACTTAATTTATGCAATTATTGGTGTTGTTTTTCTTTTCTTACAGGTGCATGTGTCCATCCAAGATCAATCTTGTCCATTGCCCAAAGTTCATGGATATTCTCAGCCATTTTTTCTCGTATAGCTTCGAGTTGTGGTGGCAACACCACCTATGAGAGTAATATGGGTTAATAAATTTAACTACACTAATTGATATGGAATTTTTCAACCCAAAAGAAGAATTTTAAATTGGAGATAAATATATGTATTTCCAATTTAATATAATATTTCTAAATATAAAATCTACTTGTACAATGAGTTAATAATTAAAATGAAAAAAGGAAAGAAGAATAATAATTTTTACCTTGCTGATGTCGACTGGTGTGGGAATAAAGGTCACTGCAGAGGCAGGTACCAAAGGACCAATGAGCTCTTGTTTGCCCTCTCCATAATCCAAGATGTATTTGTGACATGGCTCTACCTTCAGCTTGACTCTCGGGAGCAAAGCATCACAGCATGGAGCAAAACCTGGGGGTGGCAAGAAGCGAAAATCTCCATGCCTTCCTCCGAATAGAAAACGAACCCTGATTTCCAGAAATGAGTCAAGGACGAAAGAATGGAGAGGTCAGTTACAGAGACAAAAGAATGAACTGAGACAAGAATGCATAAAGACAGATTTTTCAATTGACTTTTATTACACTCTTTACTATAGAAAGGGACAAAATACTGAAAAAACTAAAACGTATCTCCACAACTAACTTGACTCCAGCAGAGAAGCTGACCACAGGATAAAGGAGACCATCAGCACTGAAGTTCTCCAACATGCCCTGCACAGGTAGACCGTTGACTCGGAATGAGATGCATGGTGCGCTGAGGTCAAGACAGCAGCTGACCACATCGTCGTCTTTCAGTAGGTGAGGGAAGGGAGAGCTCACTCTGCGGCCTACACAGCCTGAGATTCAGGAGACACAGCCAAGTCATCCAAGTTTAGATTTCTTTTTTTTTTTTTCTTTGAAGTTGTTGGTTTCTCTTCAGCTCAAACTGAGGCAGCATTTAAGTGGAGGAACACATTACCGTGTCTGAAAGATTTGCCATACTTTATTAAATGGAAAACAAAAATAATGTAAAATAAAATACACATTTTTGTATTATTTTCATAAGATGCTCACATTTCATCACATTTAAAAAAACAGTGTAAAAATCGAGGCTGACATTATAACAACATACATTTTTGGAACATAACTCCAGGGCCACTGCAGAGCAACACAAGAGAACACCATTAATCACTATCAGAGCAATTCTTAAATTCAAATATGGAATTAAATTGTTGTTCAAGTACATCATGCTTAACAGGACTAAAATGCAATGAGATTGTTCATTTTGACAAGTTTTTCTCTTTTCTGAATTGATCTTAATATGGCATTAACAAATCTTTGTTAAAAATCTGTCTGCATCACTACTGCTGCTGCTTTAATATCATCTTTCCCCACCTCTCCCTATGCAGGCTTTAAGAAACAAGCAGTTACTAGCTCTCTCTGGATCGCTGAGTGTTGCTGAACTATAATTTTAATTGCTTTTACTTCAATCGCTGCTGAGATTTGAGTTTTTCTAAACGGGCAAATAAAATCTAGTTTATTGAGCTTCTTTGTTACTTCTTTTAATTAAGCATGATACATTAACCATATATGCCTTATATGGCACTTAATTAAATGCACAAAGGCACATCTCTAGATGCTAATGTGCAGTACCCTGGAATTTGTGAACCACTTTAGTTTGTGAAGAAGAATTTAAGATTATAAAATATAAGTCAAACCTGTATGCCTGTTTCTTCTTATGAAACTCTCCTGTCAATCTGATAACACACCGTGTTTCTATCCTAACATATATCTTTTGTATGTGTGTAAAAAGTGGTCTATGTTGGTCTGTATCTGTACTCTTTATAGATATTTTGCATACCTAGATTACAATTTAACTCTAAGGGTGGACATATACTTACCATTTACTGTAACAACACATTGGCGTTCACAAAAGCATAGTGTTTATTTCTAAGGAAATGAACAATCATTGCTCCAAATGGAGGCAGGATATGTGAGGCAGCCATGATGCATGTGGATGTGGATGTGAACATGTACTTAAAAGCAAATATGTCTCCGGGCTAAGGATCGGTATTAACTCCGGTGTACACTGAAGGAAACTGTATGTGATGTTGGTTGTCAATATTTATTTCTTTATTTCTATATCTATTCTTCTATCTTATTTCTTTATATAATCTTTCTTCTTCATTAATTTTAATTGTACACTGTATGATTTGTATCTGCAATAAAAATATTTTTTTGAAAACCTCTAAGGATCAGTAAAAACTCTCATAAATGTGCACTCTGACAAAACTAAACAAGAAACATGGTTGTGATGAGAGTGTATTTCAGTGAGTTCCCCAGTAGTACTTATGTATTACTCTATCTTTTATCTCTTGTTTGATCTCATCCTCACCTGACCAGAGGTGAAGTCCATCAAAGCCATAGGAGCAGAAGTCATCTCCCACCCCGTTGCAGCCCCAGCCCTCACCTCCTGAGGGCCTGGGCTGGTAGCCCTCAGTGCAAGCCCAGCCAACACGCAGGTGTGTGGGCTCAGATGTGAGGAAAGGCTCGACTTGATCCACAACCAGTTCATAGTACCACCTGCGATGCTGAGCTGAATCTTCCCCCATATCCAAAAAGATGTTTGGTCTCATGCTGTGGTGGAGCAACATGCAGGGAGTGTCGGAAACAAACAAAGGGCAGAAGAACAGTTAAGAAGAGCAGTAAATCCTAAGAAAGTGGACATTTAAATGCAGCGTATGAAATATATCACTACCTGTAAAAAAATAATTTAGAAAGGTAGGATGGAGGTTTTGACTGAGGTGAGCTGAACAACAGACTTGCTGTACCACAGAGGATCACTGAACTGAATATCTAATAAGCAGACAGTCTCTGGTATGCTTGTTTATTCTTTATCATACTTCTCCATGTAGGACCACACAATATATATTTCTGTTATGCGGGGCATTTAATAGTCTCTGCAGCCCACAGCATCACATCACTTCCTCACTGGCTCTATTTTAGCAAAGTTTCTAGCACTTGCTTCATTTCCAATGTGTTTTATCTGTTAAAACTCACTGCTGACATCCTTGACCTTTTTCATTCCCCTCATCAAAGCAGCCAATAGAGAGGACAAGAGACTAATTAACGGTGCTGAGAAGTGGCATCTTTTATACGATCCACAGCAATCATTTTATGGGAATAACCTCAGAAAGGACAAGGACTTGAAAGAAATCGGGGTGTTACAAGTAAGTAAACTCTCATCCAAGTATATAGAAATAAGACTGACTTAAGGAAATTATGTTATTTACAATTAAATCACTTCACTTCACTTACTCATCTGTACTCATCTGAGGGAGAACTCACAAGTGGTGCTGCTGCAACATTGATCTTATTATATCAGGACAATGTTTTGCCCTCCATCCGCTTGAGTTCACTCACTTGCTGTATTTTAGGAAGCGGTCTAACTCTCATGGGCACAGCTCATTGCATCGCAATAAATATATAAATGAGTGAGCAAATACAGGGCCAGGTTATTATTTTGACCTCCCGATATCAATGCTGAAACTAAATTACAAAAAATAATACAAGAAGCAGCGTATGAGAAACAGTAAGATGGAGAGGTATGTGGACAATAAAATGACAAACATGTTGTTGGAATTAAGTCCTGGCAACATGGTGTCTGGAGAGTAAATGACAGTTCATATCGTGACACTAATCTTGCCCTTGACAGAGCTCTAATGACAGTGGGGACATGAGGACAGAAGGAGGGAAATGGGGAAATGGTAAAAGGACACAGAGAAAACTACGATTTGGTTAAAATTATGTAGGAGATTGGATAAAAATAGAAAAGAAGAATTGATCAAGAAAAAAAAAAAACAACAGGACAAAGGGCATCTGGAAAAATTTACAAAATGTGATGGGAAAGGGGAGAAAGAAAGAGAAAAACAATTGATGAGATGAAGGAAATAAAAATGAAAGCAGATGCACTAATGAGGCATTTTGATGAACAAGAAGTAAAATTGATAGAATGAGAAGTCGCTTGAGGATGAAGAAAGAGCTGGGGAATGGACTGAGCAGGTGTGAAGAATATGAAACAAAATAAGCTATAAGGCCTGAGGAACAAAATGGGCTGCTGATGGAGAAAAGCATGATAAAAGAAGGCAGCTGCTGAGTAAAAAAAAAAGGGCAGGTGAAGTTAAAAAAAAAAACAAGCTCAAAGGAAAAAGGAAATGGAAACTGCCTACACGATCAGACTGGGACAAAATATTGAGAGAGAGACAGGAACATGAAATATGATGAAACTGTCAAAAATTAACTCTGTTGAGCCATACCATTTCAGGCAGTGGGCAACTTTTCCAAAGTCTCACTGGAAAAGACTGAGACATATACATCTCTGCTGCAACATTTTTGGTCTGATCTATCCAGACAAAAAGAAGTGGTGCAGCAAATGATGAGCTGACACTGAAGGAGACAAGTAATTCTTCAGTTAACTCGAGTCCAACAGAGAAAAGATGAGTGCTGTGCTGTGGAAAAACCTGAAGTGTCTCTTATATCAAGGACATGGACCTTCTTACAGAAGAAAAACTAATAAAAGCATACCTAGGGCACCACCAGTTGACAAACAGCACTTGGCTAAACAGAGGCATGAGCAAGTATTTGAAGAAGCCCTCATTCAATGGTGGCATCAACAGTAAATAAAAGCAAGGACGGAATATGTGTAGATGCACTCTGTGTAACACAGACACATTTTAATTGTGTTCTTTTGTCATAATAAATCATATTTTATCATTTTTTTATGTAACTTTTGTACATTTGATTTTCAGGTATAGTGAATGGCACACAAAATTAGAAAAACACTAAATTAAAAAGGATAGAATAGAACTGCAAAGAAAGGAATGACTTAGAGACAAAGCACAGTAGTCCTACTGAGTGAAAACACTCAGTATAATACATAAGTTGTACCTGGTGACGCGATTAGCCAGATGTGTTTGGAGCAGCAAGTCTCTGTCTGGCAGCAGGTTGTCACAAATGAGGTTTTGATTGGCCCGCACCGCTACACCATGGCACACACACAGAGAGCAAAGCACCTCCAGCACCTGGAACACAACCTGTCAGCACTTCACCCAGACATAGCTCCATAAACACATGGAAATTATCCCACATTAGAGAACAGATCAAAAATGGCTATTACAGCCACAGTACTTCCATGTTTTTGCATTTATGTGCAACACTGACACTGGCTCATTTCTAAACCATTTACAAGACAATAATGGATATTTTTCTCTAAAACTCTATACTTTCTACTGCATTCCAGCCTGTAAATACAGAAGTGACATGACAAAAAAGACAATAACTGGTTGTTGTGCATATTTTATTAATAAAGTATGCTCATTACTTCTTATTATTTTTCAGTGTTTTAAAAAAACACAAAAATCTTGCAAACATTACCTTGTGGTTGTGTCCATGCTTGTCTAGAAAAGAGATTATAGAATGAATGTGTCCTTCTTTGATGACATTGAGTGCTTCAGGACTTTCCTCTAGGACACACTGCAGAACCTCCAAGACTCCTGTACATAACAGTAACATGACAAGACATAACAATGTATACCCAGAATATTTCACCACATAATCACTGATGTAAAACAACTCAAACAGGAATACAAAGCTACTGTAAGATCAACATTTTTCATTTTTTTGAATGTTTTGCAAATTAAATCTAGGACCACTGATGAAATGACCAAAAATCCAACGAACCAGAAGAGGCCTCTAGGCGGTCTAGCCTGCCAATCAGCCAGTCTAGAGAACCTGCGAAGTGTGCACAGTTTACACGGTTTCCCTGGAGCAGAGCAGCTAAAGGGGAAAAAGAGGGAAACATTAAGGAAACAGAAACACTTTAAAGATAGGTATTTTAAACAAAATGTGTTTCAGTTGAGTATTAACAACTTAGTAGATATCAAAGAAGAAGAATTTGTATCCATTTGGCATCAGTATTGAAGATGAAAACGTGAAATTGAGCCATTTGTATTAAGAAGATACATGTTAATTCTCACCCAGTAGCTCATAGAAATGGTTGAGGATGGTCTCCCACTCTTCTCCTGTGTCACTCGGAGCAGCCTCAGCAAAATGAGAGGCACTACTATATTGGTGTAGATGGTCAATACAATCCAGGACCAGATCTATCACACCCTGAGAAGAAAACAAAGTGTACTTATGAAACAGTGACAAACACACCTCACCTAGGAAGAATTTATTTATTTACACACATATGTATTTACCTCTTCTTGAAACATGTTCTGACGATTCTTTAGCACTGTCATGTTGTTCTGCCTGGCCTCATGGTCCAGCCCCTCTGGTACAGGCTGGAAATAGTTTATCAGATCCTGCAGACTATGTGTCACTATCTCCATTGGCAGGCTGACAGATGTGTGGTTGCCTTGTTGACTAAAAGCATCCAGTTTCCTAAAGAAAAGGTGGGTTAAGTACAATGACTCAAACTACCACACTTCCAAATCTTTTGCTATCTGTAAAAGAAGCCCTGGTTTGAAAGTGACCAGTATGACTGGCCCTAGCAGTTTTCTATGATACATATGCAATGTTAGCCTTTTTATTCAAGGATCTAAGGATATTAGGTACTATTTGTATGTGACTGGCTGTGATCTTTTTCTTTTACTTAGACCACAGTACATATTGTGAAGACACAAAATTACTTTAAACCAAGTCTGGCATGTCTATACTACAACTGTTGTTACCTACTTGCCAATATATACACCAATACTAATAGATCAGCTGATTTATGGGTCTACCACTAACAAGGACGTGCAAAACTTGTACTATGAACTCATTTGCAGCAAGATATTTAGTATAATATTTAACCTCAATCTTTATTGAGGTAGAGAACATTCCAAGTGGAAACAACTTTCATGATGTCAGTCTAACCATGTCTCTATAGGTGAGGTATCCTCAAATTATGTTCTAGATATGCCATCCAATACCTGATAAAGTGAGTGAAAAGGAGAGTAGCACTCCGGATAAGTCTGGCTGTGTGAGATTCTTCACTCTGAGAGCGAGACAGTGTCAGCCCATCGTCCATATGACCCTCACTGTGCAGAATAGCCTGGAAACGCATTATTTGCAATAGCTTAAAATTTATTCTTGCACTTTGTGAAAGTGGTATTCAGCACATTTTCACATTTAACATTAATCAATAATGATTCTGTCATAATAATAACTTTGACTCTAAAGTTTACCTTTCGCTGAGCCACTCCCATACGTGTAGATTTGGCATTAGTAGCTTGGTACGTGAGCCAGAGCCCAGAGTCTACGTGCTGAACATAACAAATGGAGTCTCCATACTTGATCTCTGGGGTCCCCATGCCATCAGCATTAGTCTTTGAGCCAGAGTCTAGCTTCTCCTACAGACAAAAAAAAAATCCATTGTCACATGTATCCCAAACAGACTGTTTCACTGATAATAATTATGAATTGATCACAGCAACCTTAAAAAACGCTTCAGTGTATTTCTCATGTGACTCCTGACCTTCGACGATCGAAAGCAGAAAGAGGTTGCGTTGATGTCAGCCTTGTCCCGATCAACCAGCTGCAAGCCTTTGTCCTCTGTAAGACCCAGGTACCTCCCAGTGGTCATATGGCAGAGTCGGAAAGGCTGCCCCCAGCATGTATGCCTACCACTCCAACTGAGGAATATCAAGAGCATTGTGTTTTCATTTTCCTCTGAGGGAAACTGAACAGTCCAAAACATTTAGTTTTTCCTTTTTATTGTTGAAATTGCAGGGGAGCAAGCAGGGGACACACAACCCTAATTCCATTCTGGGCCAGCAATATTAAATATGGTTCCAGCAACTCTGTAAAGCCTTTGTGGGCAAAAACAGCAGAAACGGAAATTTTAGGTCCTGCTCTGGCAGTGACCAGAAACAATGTACGCAACATGATACAGACTCGCTCTATGGTCTCAACAACCATCGACTACTGTGTGTATGTCTGGATTATTTTCTCTTTTTGGCAAAAGGTCTTACAGATGAGACTATAAAAATGCGATGTGTTTTCCAATAATGAGTTTAAACCTATAGAGCTTAAAATGTCATCCTTTTATGAGGCTACAGTAAATATTCATTTAGACTGCAAGTGAGTGGATCATTATATCCAATGTATACTTACACAACACGCAGAATCTCCAGCCTCCAGAGAGAGCGGGCATGGCTGGAGACTGATCCAATCTCATAATGCAACGTCCTAGATTAAGAAAAAACACATGACCATTGAAGTAAAGGACGTTTTGTCTTGCTGGCATGAGCAGATACTCATGTTGAACTGACCTTTGAAGCTCTTCCCCCTGCTCTGTGGATGGAATAGTCAGACACGCGTCACTGTGGCTGTGAAGAAGCCGCAACGTGTCACCCCCCTTCAGGTATCCTAGAATTAGCACAACAAACACAGAGGTAATCTCCACTCAAAAGGGAAATCTTACTGCATCTTTGAAACAGGCCATTTCTTGTCTATTACTGGTATCTAAACAAGGGTGACTATTCCAAGCAAAAAAGCACAGGGTATGCTTCATAATAACTATAGGCACATCTCTTACACAAGTATTAATTGGCATCTGCATTTGTAATGTCTGTCAGTTTGCAAAAAACAAGGGACATCATTTATATATGAAACATCTCTTTGACCAATCACATTTTTTGGAACAGTCAGTTGTCAAACTTGCCTTGAGCAACTCCCCCTCCAGAGCAGATGGGAGCAACACTCCAGAGAGTCTGCTGGAAGGCTGCATTAACAATCAGGCTGTCACTCAAGCTTTTGTTGTCAAATACAGTGCCAAAGGACAGGTGCTGGGGAGAAAACAAAATGGTAATAGCAAAAATGGTCTCATCAACAATGAAAACAACTTCTGATTTTTCCACTGTAGTAGCTGTCATCATAAACAATTATGCTACACAACTCCTCAGAGGCAGAGAAAACAAAGTTTGCAAATGAATTCAAGGAAAATTAAATCAATAACATATAAATGGTAGTTTCTGGTTCTGCAAAGCTCAGAGGAAAGATAGAGAAGAAATGCAGGAGATGAAAACACACATTCCATTTACCAACTTCAAATGTTCAATTAGCAGTCTTGTGTTCTTTCTTCAAATGAATAACAGGGCTAGAGTGCATTTGATATAATCTCAAATATTTAAATCAGATTTTTTGTTGTCTAAGCATAAAAAAACTTCTTTACTGACTCACCAGATATCTCTCTGAGGACACATTGACCAGGATGAGGTCATCTCCAACACGCACTTTCTCTCCCTCTGACCTCTGTCTGGATGCTGGGTGGATGGTCCACCAACATGCTTCACCTAAACCACAAACAAAACACAAATTTAAGTAATTGCTGTTCCACATGTTTGCCAAAGGCTTACTCACAGTTCAGGGTTGAGTGTGTAAGATTTAGGGGGTCTATTGCCAGAATATACCAGGAATGGAATAATATTCATGTTACATTAGTGCATAATCACCTGTTAATAAGAACCGTTGTGTTTCATTAATCTTAGAATATGATATTAATATCTACAGAAGGCATGGTTCCTCTTCTTCTGATTTGTCTTTTTTTTCTCCATGCTACTATAAAAACATGGTGGGTGAGTCTTTCGTGTTTTTTGGAAGTTTGCAACCACCATAGTTCTCCTATGCGCTTAGAATGAGAGGGTGAAATGTGTGTGATTCAGGTGGTTGCAGTCTACAACTTCACTGCCAGATACCACTAAATCCTACACACAGGTCATTTAAAATTACGAATAAACCACATCATATTATAATTATAAGAAAAGAATAACAATGGTATGAATACATACATTTTTGTGGGTACATTTAAGAGAATTATAAAAACGAATGTACTGACATTTGAATTATTCACTGTTGAATAAAAAAAAAGTCTGATACCAAATACCTGCTTTATCTTCTTGCAGACCGACATCAAATGCCAATTTGTCAGTTGAAGACTGAGATGAAGACAAGCAGCTGAGATACTGGAAGTGTAATAAACAATGGATATATATTTAAGTAGACATATGAACACTTTTTTTTTAAGTTGATAAATCTTTTTACTATATCGAAGTGGAAAAAGTACAACTAAAACAATCTGAATTATTTCTGCATTATATCAAAATGACTCACCATGCCAGTGTATGAGTGTTGAAACAGCACTGCTTGGCCATAAAGGAGAGTGCGATGGTTTCCTCCAGCTCCCACCTGTAAATCACAATCACACAGCATTATAGAACTCTTAGAATGACAATAACACTAGTGTGAGAAGTGAATAAACTCAAATAGAAATCATCCTAATAAATAATATAAAAGAAGCAAACAATCATACAATGTGTGGTTAATGTAATTCACTTGTTAGTTCATGTTAACGTCAGCGGTTCCAGCTTTATGATGGTTCTGTCAGTGTTTTAAGATTGTGTTAACCTGGCATATATTTTGCTTTCATTTACAAGTAAGGCTGATATGAGGTCAGTTTAACCTGGCAATTTATGTATGTTAAGTATGGAGATACTTAAATATGAACGTCACAATGAAGATTCTCACCTCTGTAGCCAGGTGCTCGCTGTGGGTCAACATCTCCTGCAGGGCTCTAACAGAGAGACACTGGGCCAGGACAAAGCCACATACAGACAAGTCCGGTGGAACATTCTGTTAAAAATAAAGACACAATAAATCAAATAAATGTCATTGAGGTAACTTCATATCTGTCTACTCTTTCCACAGCCTAACAGTGCAATTAGATGTGACAAGGACTACAGCAAATTGGAATTGGGCAGTCCAAATTAGGGAAAAAAGAGATCTGGCCCAAAAAAATCTAACAAAAACATATATTATAAAAAGACACTGGAAAAATATTAAGGAACATAGTAAACATGGAAGAAATATGAATTATTAAATGTATTTAGTTATTAATTTAGATGTCATTTGGTAGTAGGAAATTAAGAAAACAAACATTTACAGTTTGAAGATTTGATTACTGTGTACCCTGATGTTCAACATACAGAGGCTACAGAATTTCTGTGAAGGCTAGCCATTCGGTCACTTTTCCGTGAATTATTTGCTCATTTTACACATTTCTCTTCATTACTTAAATTTTCATGAGTGATGAAACGTGATGATAATTGACAAATGGACTGCTCTGGCAATGAGGTGTAGCTTTTTACCTTGCAGTTAGAGGTGGGCTCAAGCCTGCAGAGTCTGCTACCAAATCCCTCAGCAGCAAGACAGAGCTTCACATGTTCCTCCTGGGAAGTGAAGATGCTCTGCAACACCACGTCATCTCCCTGAGAAATAACAAACACGGAAACAACAGTAAGCATAAACTCTCACCTGCATAAGAGTAAGATATCTATGTACATAAAAAAAAGCACATTTCTGGTGTGAGTGCAAATTAAGAGTTAACTGATTTGTTTGTTAAGACCAAAGCTGATACAGATCTGTTGAAGACCATCTTCCCAAAGAGAATTTAGTGCTCCCTCTTTATTTACTCAGCATTTATACCAAGCGATACGATAACGCTTCACTGAATCTCACTGATAATAGAATTCTTTTAGGAAAGTTTACAGCATTTTGGGGCATGGTGACCCAACATTTCCACACAGTGCTGGCACGAATTTAGCCTTTAGTAATCCAGTAAAACAACTCACAAATATCCATGAAGTAAATGACAGAAACCCTGAAAATTTTAATTGAATCAAACAATAATTAACTTTAATTTAAGCTTATCAGCTTAATACCTCTGAATCAGGGTCTACAATATTTGGAGAAAGTTACTTGTGAAAAATAAGGTGTAATGAAGTCAGTAGGCCACTGTTGTTTCATTGTGCTAGATACATATCCAACGATCACCCTAATCAATTATGAATTGATTATTACTCTGATCACCAACTATTTTGATAATTGATTAATTAGTTTGGTTTTTTTTAAGAAAACAAAGGGTCAAAGTTCTCTCATTCTAGCTTTTAAAATATTAATATTGTCTGGTTTCTTTACCCCTTTGTGCCAATAAACTGAATATCTTTGTGTTATCTTGTGGCCAAAACAATACATTTGAAGATGTCATCTTGGGCTTTCAGAAATAATAAACAGCTTAATCAACAATGAAAATAACCCTTAGTTACAGCACTGACTGCAATTCTTTATAAGAATAAGCAGCCTGTATGCTGGTTAAAACGGGATGCATAAAAAAAGTAATCTCTTGCTCCTGCACCTTGTGCAAACTGTATGTTTAACGTTAAAAAGCAATGCATCAATGTAATTTCTCAAAAATTCTCTTTCTCAACAAAAAAAACAAAAAAAAAACACGCCAACGTCATACCCCTTATTCGTAAGATTAGAAAAGACCTGCCTCACTGGACAGCATTGCCACTGTCTCTCCTACGGAAGAGTGAATCTTTTTAAGATAAATATATTTCCACAGTTGTTTTATCCCTTTCAAATGATCCCAGCTCTTTTAACAAGGAAATCACTTTCAGTTCTAAATAGTTTGCTATCATCCTTTCTTTGGAGGAACAAGAGGGCTTACAACACTGCAGCATCCTTTGAGGAAGGGGGGCTGGGACTGACAGATATTAAATGCTACCAAATTGCATGCCTCTGTACCTATCTATTGCACTGGTTTAGAGACGACCCCTATTCTACCTTGTCTTACCTTGGAGGCTGCCCCTGTGGCCCCTATTCCTCTCCATAACATTTTATATGCTTCCATGAAATGGGTTTGCAACAAAGTAAAGGCCAATTTTATCCTACAAAGTACTGTAAAAGTTTAAAAACTGACAAGAAAACTAGAAAACCAAACATCCTTTGATCAGCTTAGAGAGAAGTATAATCTTCCTTAGAATAACTTTTTCAAATATTTGCAGATATGTAGCTTTATCTCTTCTGCCACAAAGTTACACCCCAATGGGTTCTTCCTTTCAGCAGTAGAAAAGGTTATTCAAAATCTTGACACCAAGAAACCTATCACTCGGTTTTATGGGGCCCTGTCAATCCCAAATAATGAATATGTGGGTCAAATCAGATCTTCCTGGTAAGCTGATTTTGGGGAGGCTATCAAGAATGATAAGAGAGACAGTATCTGGTCATGCTCCTCAGATTGTTTACCTATCAGGTTATATATAGGCTCCAGATTACCCCGCTGAAACACAATACATTTAATCCTTTGCTTTCAAAATACTGCAGGAAGTGCACAATTTCTGAAGGTGCGTATTTCCATTGTGTCTTTGACTTCCCCCTTATTAATGACTTCTAGGTCAAAGTGTGTAAAGAAATTGATATTATTTTTAAGAAAAAACTGACGATTGAGCCTATATTTTGTATTCTTGGGATCCAGTCAGCAGCACTGAACCTTAGCCCCTCTTCACTGAAGCTGCTTAAGGTGCTTCATTTTAGTGCAAGGAGATGTGTTCTTCTTCAGTGGATTTCAGATACTGTTCCTACGGTTTCATATTGGATTCAGAGCACTATGGAACTTATCCCTTTAGAAGGTAAAAGCTTCTGGCTCAAGGACTATCCATTCAAGGTTTTTCACATTTGGGACCCCTTTCTGGACTATATTTGAAATGATGGGGCCCAGACCCTTAGGAGTGGACCGTACGGACTAGCATAGACTGAGATCTCATAATACATCTCCATGTAGATCTAAGTGCTCAATATGTTACTATGTTCAGTATACCTGATTACCCCTGAGAACTGTAATTCTGTGAACCTTTGCTTGTTTGTTTTGTTTTTTGCCTGTTTTGTTTTTTATTTGTCCATTTGTCTGTTGGTTAGTTGTTAACCACATAATAATTAACTAATATATTGTTTGATTATTTCATTTATATCTATTTTTGGTGTGGAGAATGTGTTCTGTGCTACAGAATAAGTTGGAAAAGAGGATATGTATATCTTCTAAGCCCTTCAATTTGTACTTTTATGATTCTCAACCCAATAAATATACTGTAAAAAAAAAAAAAAAAAAAAAAAAGACAGTGGCCATATATTCTTAACACACAAAAGTAAGCATAGACCCCTGCTACATGATCTAGTCCTACTATGAATGCATTTATAGTAGATCTCTGTCACTTAAACTATCTTATCTCAATGTAAATGTCAAATTGACCACGTCAAAGGAATTAGGCTTTTCACATCTATTTAAGGAACTGTAGACAGAGACAACAGACGATTGGGCTCCAACGTGCAGCCACGACTACCAACACCTCTCTGTAACCAGGCTGCATACCTCCATATTGGGAAGATACTGCACTGTCTGACCCCTGATTCACCCTTCTTTCCACTCCTCATATCAGCAGTACTCTGCAATCAGTCAAACACACTGCCCAACGCTGGGGCACTGTGTGGCATTCAGATGGCTAGATGACTCTGTTCTTCTTCAAGGTACATTTGGCAAGTGGACATTCACTAAGCTACAGTGCTTCATTCAAAGCCCTGACAATTAGAAATGCATGTTCACACGACTGTAACAGGCTTTTAAAAGTCTTAATTTGGATTTGAAACTGACGCTGGTCTATACATTTCAATCTGTACTTTTCAGGGTTTCCAGTGATGTCTTCAAACAGAGGTGGACCACCTTACCCCAAACAAAGACCACCACCATTAACATCATAAAAATGAATACACTTTTAAGACATGAAATATTGACCTCTAGGGACAAAAAAAGCAGAGGTGCACTTTTACAAAGGCCATCTATTTACAGTAACCAATGTGGCTAGAGAAGTAAAGGAATCGGTCAACTGATTAATTGTTGCAGTTCTAGATATGAGACTGTGTGGTATCTAAGTGTTATCTTTTCCTGGTTTTAAAGGCTGCATTAAATAATGCAATTTTCTGATCTTAGCAGACTGTTCTAGCTGCTGGAATTATTTGCCTTTACCCACTTAGTCATTATATCCACATTGTTGATGACTGTACATCAAAAATATCATTGTGTAACCTTTTTGTGAAAGTAACGGTCATCCCTACAATACTGTCGCAATATTGACATTAAGGTATTTGTTCAGAAATATTGATACTTGATTTTGTCCATATTGCCCAGCCATACTCTGGATACTAGCTTCAATAACCATCTGCATCACTGCCTGTGTGAGTATTTGTCTCATATCCACACCACACACTCTCTCTGTGACATGCCCTTATCAGAGGGGAGAGATAACAAGCTGTGAGACAGATTACAACTAGGGAACAAAGATAGCATCTTGCAATGAGGATGAAAAAACCCATTAGTTGTCTTCCTTTACTATCAATGACAAAATAAAACAATGTGATGAAGATAGCAAAAATGCTGCTGGGAGGCACTGTGCATTACAAGTAAATAAGGATTATAAATTAATTGCTATTCAGAATTACTTTATATGTGTTATGTTAGAATCATGTTTTAAGTAACCTAATTAAATTAATAACATGACATGAACAACTTCAAATTGGCAGCCTTGGGCCATACACCATAATGTCACACTTAATTTTGATAGACACATGCTTAATGATATTAAAATAATTCTCATAATCGAAAGTCATTATAAAGTACTCTAGGTCAGCAGTATTAAAACTTAGGTTAGACGATAATGAAATTAAAAATCTTTGAGCTACTCAGGTTGAAGTTACCATTAATAAAGTATTCAGATTTTGCATCCTGAGACACTAAACTCCAGAGGACTGCACAAATAAAGAGTTACATTTTAAATATGAATTAGCGGTTTTAAAACTAAAAAGAGTAAGGTGCGGATATTCATTCATAGAGCTAGCTAGCTAGGTAGCTAATTTCAGCTATGGTCAGCCAATGCATCCTTTGTGCCTTGACCAAATATTATAAATTTATCACTAGTTTGAAAAGTGTCTGACTCACCGTTCGTAGAAACTGGTATTCATCGTCGCCCTCTCCAGTGTCAACCATTATTTGAACCAAACGATCCACATTAGATAGTCTTGAGTAATACTGTTGACACCGAGGGAAACAGAAGAAGACTGACTGAAGAAGTTGCAGCAAGGTGTACAGCCGTTGACGTGTGGGCGGAGTTTATCGTTAGACTCCCGTGACGCCATCTTTTTTTTTTTTTTTTTTTTGGCGGGAGAGAGTACTTTATGTTTAGTGACGAAAAATAATAATGAAAGCGTCACAGCAGTTTATAGTGTACAGCAGCTCATAGTATATTCACCTGGAAGTATCACTGACCCTTATAAATAAGACACATCACTACGAGATGAACGACATAAACAGAGGAAGGAGACTAATGGTCGAGTCTTGAAGGGAACCCCAGACCTGTGATCGAGCTCGCGAGTCTATTAAAAAGTCTGTAACACTACATTAAAAACACACCACGAGCTCAGTAGTTTACGCAATGTATGGCGAAATGCCAACCGTCAGACTGGGCTACGGGGTTTTGTGAATCACAGTTTGTGAGCTAGTCTAAGCTAAATCCACTGCTAACATTAGCTTAGCCGTTTGTATACCAGGCAGACGGGACGCTGACATTCGCCTCTCTACGCCCAACCTCACGGTGACCCGTGGACAAACAAGAAGGCCCCATTCGCCTGACTGAACATCGGAGCTTCGGGGCAACTACAGCGGTCACGCAAAAACAACACGAAGAAGAATGTCTTCCACCACCGAGGTCACGTGATTTCCTGCCAATTCCGGAGGTCGAAGGTCTGCAGCCAGGTACTCTTTTAATGTTATTTATATATATTATATTATATTATATTATATTATATTATATTATTCATTCAGTCCAAGGAAAGGAAAGGAAAGTTTTATTATGAAAACTTCATGGGTCAAAAACTTGTAATAGCAAGAGTCATAACTGAACTTGTTTGCAGTTTGAGGTGTCTTGTAAACAATTTTACAGACATCTCTTTTATAATGGTGGCCTATGGGGGAAAGTGCTTTTTGGGACGTTCTTTCTCTTTTTAAGGGTTAAACATGACGATATGAGATTTATTTTCATGCTTTAAAAAGTACTGATTACCTATGTGTAATCTTTTTAGATCAATACTTTAATAGCCTGGTAATTGTGTATCATATGTGCACCTTTGTGCTCTGGATAATTACGTAAAAAATAAAATTATTAAATATTTTATAATAAATTAATTAATACTAGAACATCTTATTTTTATTTTGACCAGACAATGTTTTTTAATGCTTCATTTTCTGGATTTGTAACAGACCTTTTTTTCACAGCACTCATATTGATATGAAATAGCTCAGTTTCTAATTGTCCAATATTGAATTAATTGGAAGTGTGGAATTGTCCAACTGAAGTAATTGCAAGAGTCGGCATGTACCAACTAAACGCTGTCTCAGTTTTACCCACAATTTGTATCAGATTACACAATTTTTCCAAGGAAAGATCTTGGAAGATATTAGAAAAATATATTTGTAAAATGCATGTCAGAATTTGCTATGGATATTCAAGATATCCTGTGTTTATTTCCACTTGATTTGAATGACCCCCATCAACCCTTCCTCTAAAGACATTATCTGGTCAAACTTGACCAATGCTTTAGTCCATTTTACCTGGAAAAGTAACAGATGAATTGCTTTGGATACTTATGAAGCCCAGGGGACAAATATTTCTGGTGACCCTGTGACTTTTCTCAAGCTAGCACAGCACTGCAACCAAACCTAATGGGCAAAACACAATAAAATTCACTGAAGGCTTCATTATCCTAAGAGGATCCCTGTCCATTTTGATTACATGACCTGTAACACCCTTGCACCAAAACACCACTTCCACAGAAGAAATTGCATAATGTTGATTGCACCGACATTTGTTTTCCACATTCAGGGAGAAGCCTTTCAAATTTTTGCAGTCTGTAATGCCATAAAGGGCTCAAATTTCACATTTTTAGTCTTGAGAGGCAACGCTCTGCAAAAAGCTAAATCGTTAACACATTATTCTTTCCATCCAGTGAAGGAATAATTGGAAGATGACATTGCAGACATTACTTTTCTACAATCTGGATGACTTTACCAAGTAATACATTTCTCATTAAGCTTTGCTCTATGGCAAAGCATATTAATGTACATCTCAGATTGTAAAACATACTTAAAATGTAGCTCTCCAGCACTGCAAATACAACCCACACAACAAATCAAACCAGTATCTTCTCCCAGTCATAATTTGTACCTGTTCAAGCCCAAACCTGCAATTATTGACTACATGAATATTAATTTGAATCACATACAGATAGAATTTGGCATATAGAAATCTGATCATGAATAAAAATATAGGCTTTTTGTCTTGCTATTTTTACAACCGGTACTGATGGAGCTTCTGTTTACATGTGCATTATGGCTCTACATATTTTCCACAATAGTGACAAATTGGAAATGAAAGAAATAGTGCAAGCAACAATTTATCAGGTGAAATAAATGTTTGACAAACAGTTTATTTAATTAATCCATTACCCTCAAATACAAAGTTTAACTCACTGAATTTGTTGATAACAGAGCCAGCAAATGTCTTCAAGGTGTCAGTACTGCCTGAGTATCTTTATTTTCCTACCAAAATACAGCAAAGCAAAAAGCTTTCACCCAAAATTAGAACATCTCCTTCACCAAGAGAGATCTGTGGTGCCTGAGGCAACTTTTCTTTTAAAGGGGACTGCTTGCATCTAAATAGAGTATTAAATTAAAACTGTGCTCCAGTGTCTTGTGTTCAGTTTGTGGGAAGTGACACGGACATTATTTTGAGAACTTCTACAGAATTTTAGCACTCTTGTGTGATTCACATATTGCCCATGGCTGAGCATGTACATAACTGGCACATTACCACTATTGTATATTTAAATACTTCATTTGTGGAAATACTATTTCTTCCTATCTTAACCATATACAGTACCAAAAAAGGACAAATGGGAAACAACTTGACTACAAAAGTAAACACATAAACATTAGTGATTACACACATTATATCCATACAACACAAAGATGACTAAATATGGAGTTAATTTACACAAGTGATGCTTTTTAAGCCAAAATATCATTGAGCAGGAACAAGCAACATAGTGCCTTACTTGTCTCTGGAAATACTTTGGGAAAGACAAAAAAATGCCAGCACAATGACTTTGTAAGCCAAAAGACAAAATAGAAAAACATCTATAAAAAGATGCAAGACATTTATCAAAAATATGTAGTGACCCTTTGCATCTCTTGCAGCATACCTCACCAAACAAGAAAAGGGTAAAAAGAAAACCTCCAATGCAAATTCTTTTTCTTATTATTGTACTCGTACGTGGAGTTTATTGTAGTTATTTTTAGACACATGTAAGCATTACAGTGTTTGTTGCTGCCTGAGAAAAATCTCTAAAAACATTACTCATGAATACTGCACATTCAGTCTTCCGTGTTTCTGCCTTCAAGCTACTGAGCAATTGTAAACATTTACTTTTGCATTCATGTGGTTTCCCCACTTCTCCTTGGTTGGTACTGTATATTTTTGGTCTTTTGGGAACCCATTTCCTACACTGTTTATTGTTGAATGGCACTAGGTCTAAAATTGCTTTTGCAAACTGTAATTCACTCTCAAAATGCCTTATCAGAAGACTGTATTCCCAAAACAAAGGCACTGCGAGGAAATATGAAAACAATAGATGTCACTGTTTGACAAAACAGGACTTTCATGTCTAATTTCTTCAACTGATAAACTATGGAAACACCACGATCCTGTTGTTGTATTAAGTGATCTGTGCTTTTGATAGAGTCAGTTCTGCTCAAATACCATATCACATATCACACAAGACAAAATGTACAATGCATTATTTAAATTTGAACATGGCAATTTCTGTTTTGTTTAGGGGGGCATCTTTCATCCAAGAGGACACAAGAAGAGTACCAAGACACATGACAATGCTCAGCATGATTATAGACAGTCTAATGCTTCAGACAACTAATCAACAAAAACCTGGTATGGCAACAAACACATTTCATTCAACATTATTTGATCCAACTTTCTTATAGATTCCTTAAATTCATCAAGAGATGGAGGGCGGGGTTGGGAGGGGCAGATGGAGGGGAGGTTAGGTAAACGGTCAGTAGATGAAAGGTTTTCTAGACAGTTAAAGGTCACTCTCTCCATATAGGGCAGTGGAGAAGGCGGTGTAGTCCAGCGCCCCTGGTGGCGCTCCTGGGCCAGCGTAAGGAGGCATCCTCGTGATGCAATACTCTGCCTGTTCAGGGGGGAGTTCTCTCCTCAGCTCCTCCACCAGTATGTAGGGCTGTGGCAGTGGGGAAAAAACTCAGATTGGTTTCCCGAAAGGATTCATGCTAACACCCCCCCACTCTTTTCCATTTTAAGCTCATGAACAAAATTGTACATCATAAATCAACATGGCATGGCAAATCCTTGGAAATAATGACGGGAATAGAATAGATTAGTGTTGGCTAAGAATATCTGCCCATTTGCCAGTAAATGACACCAACAGAAACACGCACATACCTTATCAGCTGCCAGGATCCGGAAAGATGCCACAACTTGCTCGGCAGTGTCTGTGTCAGCAGTCTCCCTGGTCATAAAGTCAATGAAAGACTGGAAAGAGACAATTCCAGTAGCATTGGGGTCCACTAGCATCATTATACGGGCAAACTCCACCTCTCCCTGAGAAAGGCATGAATACAGAATGAGAAGAGTTTGTACAGTAAACAAAACCCTAAACATTGAGAACTGGTAACATGGCCCCCATCCACCCGCCCACATTTGAATTACCATACCAAGTCATAACCCATAGAGATGAGACAGGCTCTGAAGTCATCAGTGTCCATAGCGCCATTCTTCTTCTACAAGTTGAGGCCAAATTTCAGGTGCAACATACAGAAAATAAAAAGGAAAGTAGAGTCAGAACAGACAGAAGCACAGAAACAGATGCACAGGAGAGAGCAAGATTGTAGGACTAAATCCTAAAAGATATATGCTATCTGCAGTGTCTTCAAACTTTTCCCAGATCTGACAATTAGATGTTTTGCACTGTGATAAAATAAATAACTCTAAGGAGGAATACTTTCAACTTTAAGCACCTAATCTTTTGGCTTCTGTGATAAGACGTTAAAGATGCTGAAGATTTCGGGATAAAGAAAGTTTGAGAGCTTAGAGACTCAGGAAAGAAGCGTACAGCGCACACTGTATACAGACATGGAAGTTTTGTACACAGACACAAAACATTACTATCTGGGACATCAGTACACAGCAACAGTTTGCCACTTTGAAGCTGTCAGGTGTATTTTCCATGCTGTTACTCTGGCAGTCAGTCTGTGGGATTCCTGCAGATGTAGCTTGAATAAAATGAAACAGTATACTTGAATAAGTCATCCATTGTTGCACTTTCATCATATGAGCCATTAAAAAAAAATCGCTAAATCATTGCTTATCATTCCACAGTACAATAGCAGATATTGTTTATAATGCATTATTAGTGGTCATCTGTGATGGCCAAAGGAGACTTTTCATCCTCCCCCTCCATCAGGAATTCCTTCAGGTCAAATGTATAGGTCAGCTGCTCAGCACTGCTCCTGGGTCTGGTAAGAATTCAGCATCATATATATAAAAATGATACTAAAATGATTTTTGCTCCATTTTCCATCGTTGTTTTAAAAAAGATCTTTCAGATTTTATTCAAAGTAAAAAAAAACATTTATTTTGTACTTTCTTTGTAAATCAAGTTTTTTGTAAAATAAAAAAAATGTTGTCCCACATTTTTATGTCACTACTGAAACAGTGTAAGTTTGAGTCCATGGCCTGAGACTGATTTTAGCCACACCTTTACATTTTTGATCAGGAAATTGTCCCTCTCTCTAATGGCTGCATGGTAACATGGTAGGTTCCATCATTTTGAAGCAAATGTGTTCATAAGTCAGAAAATCAGGGTGTAACTTTAAGGTATGTCACTATCAAATACCTATTTTCTGCAATTAAGCAACATTTTTTGGGTGTTATCGCAGAAAACGTGGGAATTGGGTGATTTGTCAAAAATAACGTATATTCAGTTATAAATTAAGATGTCATGATAGTGTTTTGTTCAATTAATATTAAAACTAACAAATCCCTAACTTTGAAATCACAATGATCAACTTTATGCCCTTAACAAAGAAAAACTAGATAACTTTAACCAATGAAAACAATATGAGTACAATTAACTGTACAACTAGTGGAAATGTTAGATGCATACCAAACTTGGAGGAAAAGGGACTTTTATTTCAAAAGGTTTCCAACTCTGACTTTGAACCAATTCTGCAGAATGGCCCACTTACAGAACCATCTCTAAATAAAAGGTCACCATCACCTCCTGCTCTGCTTCGCTCGGATTTCTTTAGATCAGTCACTCAAATGGCCAAAAAAAATGTGGCGTGAAACCGGTAGAGAGCTGTACCCTGTCAAAGTGGTTGAAAGAGGATCTGAACTCATTCATCTGCTGCTGGCTGATTCCTTTGGCATCCCGGGTCAAGATCTGGGTCTCAATCTCGTTGATGGTGCGGGCGATGGTTGTGAGGAGCAGCTCCCAGCCGACACGGATGTGCTGTTGATGTGGTGACAGAGCAGACGTGTTAACACAGAGATGCTTGAACCCTGAGCACTTAAATAAATATTGAACGTTCAAAGGTGCAATATGTGATATTCAGCCTCAGTAGATGTCAGAAAACTATTTGCTGAAAATAAAGTGAACTAATGGCATCCTGAACAGAGAATAAAGTCACACAGCCTGGTGAATAAGCTTTATCATATTACAGCTAAATAATGCACTAAAATATGTTTCTGAAAACAGTTAAGGAGAACAATAGGTAATGTAGTAACAGAACTGTAATCCATATTTTATCAACACTGCCTAGTTTGAAATTTTGATCTGAGTTTTGGGAGTTTCCATTGGAATCCGGACCCAAAATCTTTCTTGTATTACAGCCAAACAGTGCATAAAACTGTGTTTCTGAAAACACTTTAGACTAGAAATAGGCAATAGGCAGTAAAACATGTTTGATCCATCTTGTGAGCTGGGTTTTGTTTCTTTTAGCTTTATTGAGTCAACGAGATGCACAAGTGTTTTCATTCTATGAAAACCAACCGTGCCCAACGCAAACACGAGTATTGTGTGTGTGTGTCAGCAAATAGTCTACATGCATCCATTGTTGTATAGTCCTGTAACACTTTACCTCCATGGTGTAGTTGGTGTGTTTATTATCGAACACCAGTGACTCTTGGATGAGCTGGTGGTCTCCTTCCAACTTGTCGATGTTGGGCTTGTAAGCAACAATGACATGCTCAAATTGCTTCAGCTGGGTCATCTGGTCCTCCAGGGTGCCTCCTATCTCCAGGGAGCAGCGCCCAATTTCCTGTTAGAATAACACACGTAACAAGGTCAACTTAATTTTTGGACCAATTTACATGATACGATGTTGGTCTCAGGATGAGATGGTTTGCTCACTGATACTGCTGGGAGTCATTTACCTGTGGCTAAGAGCAAATTCTGTCAGAAAGATTTTATGTGCATAATAATAATACTTGGCATTATCCAATTATTATAATTACCAGGAAAAGCCACCATTATTGTGTCTCCTTTATGTACAATGCATTTGTATATAATTATCTTCCATTTGAGGTCTTTATTTGATTAGAAGGAGATAACTGTCACATTGCTTATGAAGCCTGTATGTCTAACCTCCATCCTGGCCTGGATCCAGGGTCCAATGAGATTAGCCTGGGCAGCAAACTGTCGTCTCAGCCTTTCATGGGCATGCTGGCGTGCCATTTCCTCCTGGAGAGCACCGTCTCTCTGAGGAACCAGCAGCTTCACCTGAAAAATACACACACGTCGTGGACATATAAAAGGACTTATAACTATGAGAAGATGGCTCCTCCTGAAAAGGGCTCTTAACATTAAACAGAATAATGCTTGTAATAAAGGCTTTAGATATTTACTAGGTGCTTAACTCAGTGCTAAAACATCAGAGCTGGACTTTGCTATATATACTGCACTCCTTTGTTCTTTTCCATTATTAATGCTTTATATGGCCAGAATAATGACTTTATTCCTCAGTATAGATGTCTGTAAGTGAATTTTAAATCTGTAGTTACCTTTTCCCATTTGTTGAGAAGCTCCTCGATTGTGATGGTGCTGTAAGGATTGATAATGCTGGCCTTGATCCCGTAGCTCTGGGAAATTTTTTGCACCTCATTCTGGATTCCCAAGATGGCCTGTCTCTCTGCATCCGCCTCGGGCAGAGTCGCTTTGAACTGCTCATGAGCTGCGATTAGACTCTGGAGAGGGAAAAGGGAAGTCCTGAAATTTTATTACAATTTCAGTTTTGGCAAGAGTGACAGCATTTTTTGTTTTTTTCTTTTGGGTGTGACAGATCTGCCAACATTACTCCCTATATAACATGAAACATCCAAACATGAATCATGTTCATAGGAAAGTTGTGAGCAGGTTAAAGGGACAGTTTGGAATTTTTGAGGTGGGGTCATATGGGGTACTTATCTATTGTGTGTGTATTACAGTACAGTACATTATAGTAGATGGTGGTTGGCACACTGTCATTTTACAGAAGCAGCAGGAGTACCAGTGTAGGAAGCTAAGCAACAAACTGCTGTGGACAGAGTCAGCAGAAAAACATATTTTAGCCACCTATAAAAAAAAAAGGCTCACCAAAACTAATCATTCACATCAAGTGTATGATATATTTTGAACATTTTCACTGCTTTAACTGGAAACTGACAATTATATGAGCCAAATGTTGCACTCTCTCCGAAGCTGGAGAGACTTCAGTGTTTTAAAGGGTTAGTTCAAATTCACTAAAGTCACACAATAGCACAAACAAACTAACCGGTCAAGGCAGCAATAGACCAGCAACTCCAATGTTCTGCAATGTAAAACTTCTGTTTTTGCCAATGGAGTTTGGTCAATTTGCAGAGAGCGAGATAAGGCTTATATAAAGCCCCATTCCAAAAAAATTTAAACCATCCCTTTAATTTTAATTGCACTTTTTAACAGCAGCAATTCTGTGAAATGAAACTAGTATCTCACAAATAGCAGTAAGTGTGTAGTAAGTATGTCTACAGCGCAGTCTGTGAGCTTACCTGGACTTCTTCAGTAGTGTGGACTATGAACATGTCCTGCAGATCTTCCATGGCTCCTTCCATCCAGTTGTTGAAAGGAGCCGACCTCTTGGCAAACTCCAAGAACAACTGATCAATAGTGTCCAGCAGCTTCTCTGTACGCTGAGAAGATTACAAGATATCACATATCTGGTGTTTATTTTTAAATCCTGAAAAAAAAAACAATATCAAACCTACAGCTCATCATTACCCTAAACAAAGGAGTCATCATTTCCATCATCTTCATATATTGAATACAAATCCCAAAACAAACATCCTCTCACCTGTTTTGATGACTAATCCTGGGGTGCATAACATTGGTATGGCCTTGTTAAACCCCCCCCCCCATCTCTGGCTTGTTTGTTCCTGCCAGAGACCCTCCCCCCCAGGAGGGGATGGCTGGGAGTGGAAGATGGACAGAAAGCAGACCCCTGTCCCTGTCATTCAGACTTAATCCTTGGCCCTCTTCCCGGGCCCTCACACATTTGCAGGTCTGGAATGGCCAGCATGGATCAGAGGAAGTGGCTAGTGGGCTTTCAGCCAGTCACTTCACGGACAGGACTCCTACATCTATTTCTCCTTTATCCCCTCCACCCTTCCATTTTACCATCCTATCTGGGTCAGGGATTTCAGAGGGGATCCAATTATCTCTTCTCATCAATCAGTTTTGTCTTCACTGTTAAGATGTCATTGACAGGCAGCTAAATATGCTTACACTGACATTTTGATTAAGTTGGTCTTGGATGCAACTTTATTCTGCATCTATTGTGATCCACGTGGAACATTAGCACACTCTTGTGGGGGGAACTCACAATATTTATCCTTACTTATTCAGAGAAATGAGTCTAATGAGTTTTACGAACTCACTAACACAAAAAACCCTGACTCTAGAACAAAAGAACACTTAGAGCCTATTAGAAAAGCTGTTCAAATGCTTTCAGTCATGAACTCAAAGCCATTTTAATTGTATCCTTGTGATCAGCCTTTAATGTCGCCCTCACCTCCAGTGCCTCTCTCCTCTTCTGAGTCAGGGTTCCCAGCTTGTCCCACAAGTCACAGATGCTCTGGCAGCGTTGGTTCACAGCAGCCACGTCGTGGTAATCCAGCTCACTGGAAAAACAAAACGGTTTGTTTCAGTTGTGGAAAGAGCTTTACAGTGTTCCAACCTTTTAGGTGTATTTTCCAAAAAAAAAAAAAAAAAAAAGCCACTGGATAACTTAGAGCAGAGTTGGACCTCCCAACAGTTTCAAGGGTGACTCAGTGTATGGGAAAATATTACATTAGTTTTCAAAAACAAAACACCTACAATAGTCTTAATGTTAGTGATTGTTAAAGAGATACAGTATTGGTGAATTACTGTTTTTCCCACATCCCCAGATCCAGAAACCAATAAATGCTTTTCAAGAGACATCTATTTTGTATTTAGTGTAATGTGAAACAGCAATATTAAGCCATCTTTGCTCAATTGTTGAGCGTCTATAGGATCAAATAGTCATGATCATATAGATAACCAGGAATTGAGCAAAACTAAGCAAGCAAACTAAGGTGAGAGTACCTTCGCCAAGCTTTGTCCGACAGTAATAGACTTTGAAAACCCCCAGCTTAAAGCACAAAGGGCAGCAATGGAGCAAATTAGACACTGCCATAGTGGCAAATGTTTTAACAAATGCCCATCTAAAGGTCTCATCATAAAATTAGAAACCATTAAAATTGAGAGCATAAAATGAAATATGCCCTGCAATCCCAGACTTTGAAACTACCAATGCAATCAAACTTTTTTGGTGCTAGAAGAGGCAAATGAGCCACATGCAAATTTCAAGGGTCAGTTCACCTCAAAATCAAAAACACATTTTCCCCCTGGCCTGTAATGCTGTTTAACCATCTAGAATGTTTTTGTATGAGTTGCAAAGTTTGAGAAATCAGCTTCTGTGCAGAATACCAAAAAAACATTTGAAAAATTCAAAACCGTCTTACTGGACATAACCCACAGACCTTGTGAGTGGCGTCATGTAGGACTCAGACCATGCAACTTAAAAGATAAATAGCAATAAAGGCCAGGGGAAAATGCATTTTGAAACAGAGGTGATCTGTCCCTGCAAGTTCCAACAAGCCAGTTTTAGACTTGGTGGTCATTTAGCGGCACCTTAAAAGCTGTGTCCAAACTCAATTTTAAGCTCAGTATGAGTACAACACATTCAGTTTCCCCCCCCCCATTTACAGCAATTTCTAAGCTGCGTTTGATTTTGTGTCAACACTACTGAGGATCTGCCCCGGTGTTGACTGTAATTTAACATTTGTAAATGTACAACCTGACATTCTCTAGTTGAAGACTGTTTAGTAAAAAAACAGAAAAGAATATTGTGTTCATTTAGCATTTTATTTAAATTTTAGAGCTTCAGACATCACAGAACACTTTCAGTAAAGTGCAGAATAGCTAGCTGCCTTTACCAAAGTTGGTCTGAAGACTTACAGTCCTGCTTAAGATTTGGTATTGTACTGGGGCAGCTGTGGCTGGTACTGCTCCCAGAGTTCAGAGTCACTGGGAAGCTGCTGGGTCTGAGCGGCAGTGGTTTCAGCCATAGGATCGTAGTATCTCTCATAATGGTGTTCATCCCAGTAGTCCCCGCCAGTCTCATAGTCTGACTGGAAGTGCGAGTATGTGCCAGGAGGAAATTGACCGGTCAAGAAGAGGTAGTAGTCGTTTGGGTTCAGTTCTTGGGGCACTGGATGCATGTATCCTTCTGATGTGGACGCAGCCGACAACTCCTGGACGCTCTGTGGAGCAGAGGCATATGGAGGCAGGGGCGGGAAACCTTGTTCTTCCGTTTCCCTCTCTTCATTTCCAAACTCAGAAAGGGATGTATATGTGCTGAACTCGCCAGCATGGAAGACAGGTTCTGGATACGGAGCAGGAGGTAGTGGCGGCGGCAGCAAGCTCAGGTCTTCAGTTTCCATTTCCGAGTTACCAAACTCCGCATTTCCTTCATAGTGGGACAACTCACCCGCCTGGAAGATAGGGGGAGGGGGAGGGGGAGGGAGGCCAATGTCAGGTGTGGGCTCAGATGTTTTGGACACAGTGTAGGTCACCATAGACTCTTCAACAGGAGCCCACGCCACACTGGACACACCTGGAGTAGGGCTTGCTGGATGGCTTTTCACTCCTTCTGTTGGTGGATCATATAGGAATGAGACAGCAGGGTGATTCACAGTGGGAGGCAGGGCAGGAGCACTTTGGGATGAACTATGATAGAGGCCAGGAGATGATGCCATGTTCGTGAAACTGCCCTTATTAGGAGCACTCTGGCTCCAACCTAAGGAGAAAAATTGTGGTAAAAATTAAAGCAGGTGATGAAGGAAAGTTTTAACACATTCAGAGTACATTTATAGTCTGAGCGAAGTGACAGTCCTACCTTTTCTAGCAGGAAAGCAATGGACATTCCAGCTTAACAGTGCAAGGAGGAGCAACAGACTGTAAGAGAAGAGTATGGTGAAAAACTGGAATAAAATAAATAATCCAGTAGCATAAAATGAACAGGCAAATATAGTTATTTAGCCATGACGTACCTGGTTGAAAACCACATGGCCATTTTGCTTGTCAGCTGAAATGTTATCTTCCTCTCTCAGAGCACTGGTTAAATACGAAACAGGAAATGCTCTGTGGCCAATCACAGAGTGAGAAGCTAACGTTGGACAGGTGTTCATCATTGACCGCTGATTGAGAATGTGAGCATGTAGACTCTATACTCAAGTGAGAAACACTGAAGTGAGGAGCACCTTACTAAGAAGAAGAGGGTTTAAGTAATTTGCTCTTTCCAAAGTAGTTCAAAACCATCACTTTAGAGACAGTGTGTGCATATTGTTCCAAATGATTTTCTGCATCACTTTTCTCCCACTTTTATCTTCTTCAACTGTGTCAAATGTGAACAAAGAAAACAGATGTTTTGGGACTACTGAACTACGCCATATTCTATGTATGAAAGCTCTGTTTTGACCCATATAACATCAGTTTGTATAGAATGTACTGTATTTTCAAATGACAGATTACTTGTATTTTAATACATGTCCTTATACTAGTATTTTGTTTTTTTATTTTGATACATTTGATGATTTAATTTACATTTATATTTTTTTATATTTAATTTGTAATTTGTAACTAGATACTTTTTGATGGATTTGTGCCCATCTCTGAATACCAGTGACAGTTCACTGTTTCAGTGCCCTGATATCCTGGTGTCCATTATTTGGACTATAAACTTTAATATCCCCAATATAATAATATCAGAATTTCTTTTGCTCTGTAATATTAATATCAGCCCAAAAAATCCAGTATCGGTCAGGCTCCAGTTCTATATAAGTGCAGTCTTGTGTCATCCATAATCTATACAAGCAATCACTCCTGTACATAATACAGAGTCCAAAGCCAAAATCCTATTAGAATAATATTTTACGATAATTTACAAGAGAGAAACAGAAAATAAGATTGCATTAGTTAATTTTGCTATTAGTAACTCCCCTCATGATGTTGTGTTTGGCAGGAATGGCAACATACACCAAGGCCTCCTTGACACATGACTGCAAACGTCTGCTAAAGGGAGCGCGTACTTAAGTTCCTGTGCAATGGCAGCAATCTGCTCCACTCTGTCCTGGTGGGCTGCCAAGTCGCTCTCGAAGGCTTCGTGTTTTCGCAGCAATGCTCTGATTTCTGTCAGGGTGGCTGTTTCATAGTCCTTCTGGGAGAGGATCTGCTCTTTACCTGAGTATCATACATATGCAAACAGGGTGGGGGCAACAAAATGATTGTCAGGTTAGATAAACACACAACACTGGCCTTATTTGGTCATTGCTGATGAAGAAAATGAGCTGTTACAGTCGACTACAGGCTGATTGGACTGGACAGACTCTAAATCCCTTCAATCAAATCTCATTAGGAACAAACCCCGAGGTTAAAGGAAACACTTGAACGCTGAAAAGCAGGCAGAGAAGCAGAATACAGATGCTTGTAGATAAACGGGAAGCTAGCAAATCAAGATAAACAGATAAATGTGCAGGCCTATAAAAATACTGCAGCAGTGAGAGAGAGAGACAGAAAAACAAACATGCAGACAAACTACAACTGACCGCTAGCCCAGTTCTCGTGATTGGTGGCTTTTTGGCGAAACTTTTCAGCCAGGTGGTCCAGCCTCTCCAGCCTACGGATCTCTGTAAGCAGCCACTCCTCATAGCCTTTCTCTGCCTGCTCCAGGCCCTGCCATGCACTGGCTATGTCCTGAATGAAAAATCACATTTCAAACACTACAAATGCTTTGAATTGATTCTATTCTGGCAAATACTAAAATAAATATAATTTGACAGTGCATGTAAAACAAATCCTGCATTGGTAGACTGTCAGAACTGGTTAAAGGGATAGTTCAAATCATTTTAAGTTGGTCTGTATGAGGTATTTCTTGACAGCCAGTGTATTACCAACAGTAGATAGTGGTCAGCACAGCCCTAGTTTGGAGAAGCAGAGAGGAGTACCAGCATGGCAGCAACGTTTAAGTATTTTCACTGCTTTACTTTGCTGTCAGACAGAATTTCTGAATGGAAACCACTGTTATATAACCCAAACATTGTTTTCTCCATACCAACCAAACTCCATAGGCAAAATTCATAATTTTACCTTGCAGAACAGAGGAGTTGTTTGTCTAATGCTTGCTTTGGTCTGTTAGGTTTTTTGTGTTATTGTGTGACTTTGGACATTTTAGAAGATAGTTCAGATTCGCACAGTAACATAAACTAACAGGTCGAGGCAGGAGGTAGACTGAGGTAGTAGACCAGCAACTCCTGTGTTCTGCAAGGTAAAATTACTGATTTTGCCTGTGGAGTTTGGTTTGAAGACAGTGGTGGCTAAAATATCTTATGTTGCTGTCGACCCTGTCTACACCAGTACATTGCTTAGTTTCTGGGGGGCCTGTCGACCAACATCGACTGTAGCCAATACATTGACTATTGAGAATTATCTCATACATCCTCACTTCAAATTCCTTTTTTAGAAGATATGCCATCTCAAGCCATGAGACTTGACATAAACTGTGGTGCACACAATCATAATCACTTCTTCTACTGTTGAATTATATGCAGAGAAAGAATATGGAGCCATGACTTACAGATACCATCTTCCCCTCAGAGGGCATGAAGGCAGGCCGATTGCTGATGCGCAGCTTGGTCTGCAGGGTGTTGAAGTTAATTTCCAGCTGGCACTTCTCCTGCACCTTTGGGGGCTTGTGCTGGCGTCTGTAGTCCCTGAAGTCCTCCAGCTTCCGTTGCATCTCCGCCATGGTCTTCTCTGGGGTACGGTTCTCCAGCCAGGGAGTGGTACGGCGGATCCACTCCAACAGCTGGAAAACACAAGGACATGGGAATAAGTGGAGAGGCAAGAGAGCTCCTTGTTACAGTCAGATAGCAGCATGTCAGGAAGGCTGCGACGGGTCTAAGCTGCAGCAATGGGATGACATAAGTGGGGGAAAGATTGATGTTTTATAATCGTAAACTTTTACTACTTTGAACTACTTTCATGTAATAGGCTGGGAACAAAGTTTAGTGTTACAAGAACACATTATCCACAAAGGCTCTGAAGTTTCACAAAACTTCTCTGTGAAAAATCAAAGCTTTCATTACACAATGTGTCATCATCATACAGGAGGATATTTTTAATGAAATTGCAAATCATGCTTTACCTCACTGGCCAGTCTCTCATACTCCTCCATCATTTTCTCATTCTCCTGGTTCACACCGAGCACCTTACAGATCCTGTTGGCAGCCGTCTCTGCCTGAAAGCACAGAGCACAAGAATATTATAATTACATGAGCAAAGTAACACAGTGGGCCACGCTCCTATCGATCTGTCCAATATTTCCAATAACATTATCCTCATAATGAATTTGTTGCTCAGAGTGACACGTCAAATTCAGACTGACAATAGATTTTTCACCTAACTCTGTTCTCTACATACATATGGATACGAGGGCTAGCTAACTCAATTAAAAAACAGATATTGTTAAGGCAATAGGCTCAATCACCATACCTGTTCAGCTCCAGCAAAAGCGTGGTAAAAGCAGGACACATAGGTCATGATAGCTCTTTCATCGGGCTTGGGGGTATTGATGATATCTGTGACATTGAGAGGGAGGAAAAATCAAGGTGGCAGAGAGTAGAAAATAAAGTAGAAAATCAGTCAGGAGAATAAAAGGAGACGGAAGCAGCACAGTGAAGCTCAGACTGCAAACATGTATATGAGAAAGTGAAACATTTGAAAAAGTTAAAAATTTGATCTTTCTATTTCGTCAAACATTACCTTCTGCATCCAGCATTTTGGGAATGTCCAGGTGTTTCTCGGCTATGTCAAAAGCCAGGTTCAGGTTCCCCAGAGGATCATCCTAAATAAAGAAACACAATTCTACATCACTGAGCAGCAATGCTGGACTTAAAATGCCACCACGCTGACCTCCCCGCTATGGTGGACACATCATACTCCCTCTTCACCTCCTACTGTACATGCCCTCATTTTAAATTTGTATTTGAGAGATCTGCTGCACAAAAACTAGAACTGACTTTATACGTTTTCTAGTATTCACATGAGCTGGATGTTTATTAGCAACTTCATGAAACCAGTCTCTCCTTACAATTTTCTCAAATCTATTAACATTAACTACTTTTATTGAGCTTTTAACTACAGATTACATTAAATGATTACAATTATTGATTAGCTTTTTAATTAGTTTGTAATATGTCAACGTGATGTCTTTTAATTGGCTAGTAAATGAATTGACTGAGTTTATGTTGTTCACATAAAACTAAGTTTATGTTGATCTCTGGAGCAAAAGATACTGGTAGAAAACCACTTTTGTATTTTCGTATTTTGTAAGTTATACAAACTTACATTCAAATGTCGTATAGATAATCTTATCAATGAAAAACATAAAAAAAACTGGACTTTTTCATATATAGAAATATAACTAACTTTCCTATGTTTTTTGGGGGGAAGGATTATTGAAGCTGTTTTTCTCTGTTATGGATTATGGTGATGTGATTTATAGGTGTGTCTCTCTGCCTCCACTCTTAAGCTCTTGGATGCTGTTTAGCATTCTGTTCTTGGGTTTATTACTGGTGGTGTTTATAGCACTCATCATTGCATCTTGTTTAAAAAAGCTGGGTGGTCTTGCCTGTCTGAGATACATGATAAGCATATGTATTCAATTATTTACAAGGCTCTTGTTGGAAAGTTGCCAACTTAAATCTCCTCTGTGCTTCTTGTAGTTTGATCCTCTGGACTAGGATTGCAAATTTTGTGCATTTCCCTTAATTGATGGTTGAAAATGCTAAAAATTGATTTTTTTTCCAATTGTTTTCCCCCATTTTTGTCATTTTTTTCATTTAACATTCCTACTCTGTACTGTATCAAACAGGGTCTAATGACTGGCATTCTCTGTAAATACCTCGTTTGTACTGACATTGGTGGAGGTGCTTTTCATTTCTATGCTGTGACTACCTTGAAATCTTTACAACGCGCCCTAAAAATAAATTCACTGTGAAATAAGTAAAGAAGGCTCAAGGTAACTGGCTTCAAAAGAATTTCAACTTCAAGTCAAACTCAAACTTTTGCCAACCTATGATTTTTTTGTTCAGATAATTTACTTTTCTTCTTTAGAGGAACTTGAATCTTTGAGTTTCACAAAGATTATTCAAAAATTGTTCAGTGAGCAGTGGACCTGATTTATCATTATTTGGATGCTTGAAAATGAAGTGGTTGCAATTAAATATAGAAAATTATTAACCATTATTCACTTTCATTTTAAGGTTTTTAAGGAGAAAAGTAAATCATCTCAAAAAAATTATTAGTTGGGAAACTTCTGTTTGAACGTTTTTCACAATTTGTGTCTTTATGACTCATATACTTGTCTTAATTAATTTCTTTTATCTTTTATTGTTTCGTATCTTTTTAAATCATTTAAACTGCATCATTGTAAGTGAGAGCCAGCCCTCAAAAGCTTTTTTAGTTTTTAATACTCTGAAGCTAATAGATTACAAAAGAAAAACCCCAACAATATACCTCATAGACTATGTCTTGAAATTAGCTTTTCACAGACGCTTTTCTGTTATGAGAAACCAAGTGTTTCAACAGAGTGGGAGTGTTGTATTAGACCAACAGCTGCCAGTGAACCCTTCCCTGCTAATGGGGCAGTCAGTGAGGTGAGTGAGTACAGTGGGGTAAAGGGATCATGCTATCATGCTGATGCTATTGTCTCTATCTCTGGCCCACTGTTCCATAATGGTCGGGGGCCGGGGCGCTGGCACACTACGTGACAGGGCCAGCTGCTCACAGATCCGGTGCGGGACAGATAGATGGATGAATAGGGTGGCAAATTGATGACGGGATGGAGGGATGGACGGATGGATGGATAGAAGGATACCCCAACGCCTGTGACCAGAGCTGTCTCAGCCGGCTGTAAAACTGCAAGCTTAACAAACATGCTCACCTGGAGCCAGACTCAACAGCTGCCTGGCGTGCAATGCAACTGTCTCCTGGCAGCACGAGCAGAACTGAAAAGTTGAGATGTGACTGAATGTGTGAATATGTATGTCAGAGAGATTGAAAGAGCCCAAAAAAGCAGCAGAGAGGAATAGAGAGGGCAGATTTTGTGTTTGTGTACCTCATCCCTCATATTTACCTTGAATGCCCTTTCCTAATTATTAAAGTCAGTTGAAATCTCACTACTAAATATCACAGTAATCTTTTCATAGACATCTTCCTGACTTTCATGAGGAGCAGCAGCCTCTAACCGGGGAACACTATGTGGCAGCGTGTACAATAGCAGAGGTAAAGCTAAGCCTGAGCTCTGCGGGGACTAGGCTCATGTTTCTGAGACTATTCAGGGTCAACTCCAAGTCAGGCCAGGGAGCTGTGTGCTGAAAAGTGAGTGCTTCTGTTTCCAAAACAGATGAAAATGTCACTCTTAATAACCAGCCAAGGAGTTTCCCTACTATACATACTCAGTATAGGGTCAAATGTGGCCTAGGTAAAGTCAAATTTACTATTTGAGCTCAGAAATCCTCAGTTTCTCACGAGTAAATGGTTAGATTTTTTAGTCATTCATTGGATAAAATCGCTATAAAACAAAATAATTTTTTGCTTAAAAATAAAACTTGCAATCAATGTAGTCAATGTATACACAATGGAGATAATCACTTTTAAACTAAGAGCTCAAATGGCGATATATGATGAAAAATGGTCAAAATGGCTCACCCATATGTCAAATACAAGGCCTGATTTTGTATAACAACAATACACTCATATTAAGGGCGTATCTTTCTCTTTTTCTCCAAGGCAGAACCATTATAAGTTGATATGAATGTATGTATATGTGTAGTTTTTGTTGGCATTTAAGAGATGGATCTTCCCCTTGTTGTTTCTATGTATATTTTAGTATTTGTTTGTTGTTTTTACAATTATTTATTTATTTTATTCTCTATTTTATTCACTTTCTGACCAGTTGGCACGTATGTATCACTTCAGTTATCAGTGTTCATTAAATTAAAATCTAACAAAAAAACAAAACAAAACAAAAATCTTGCAGTTTTCTAACAAAACAGACTAGTCAGTGGAAGAGAAAAACCTCAGATGTTCCCACAGCAGACCTGACCATCATTCTGACTGCAGACAGCACTTTCTTCCAGGAGCGAAAATGTTGCCTTTCTTGTGCATTATTGTTTCTTGGCAGACACTGGGGAGCTGTCAGCTGTGCTCTCCAGCTCCACAAATACGCAGCGCAGCTCACTGAGGCCCTCACCTGTTTATAGACAAACACTGAGAATCCTGGCCATCCATTAAAGCCAGAACATTTAAATGAGCTGCGGATTTGTTTTCCCTGAAAAACTTCTGAGCTCAAGCAGCATGCACACATCCTGATATGCTGGATGAGGAAAGTCAAACTCTGCATTCATTTGTCATGATCTGAAGGTAGACATGCCTTCATGGTTCGCGTCATACAAGAGACACCGCATATCCAAACCATTAAATCCAATGTTGTAATGGGCACAGTGTGGCGCTCGAAAAACAGATTGAAGCAACAGTCTTTTTCATGCTAATTATGCTGAAATTTTGTGCCAAGTAAACTGCTTTAGTTAAGAATAATGAAGCATGATGTGAGACTAAACAATTACCCTTTAGATAAAAGCACTCTGCAGTGAAGAGGAAACATCCACAGATTAAAGAAGCTTTATATCCATTAGCCAAATCACCCACTGTTTATCTAAGTAGAATTCTGAGATTCACCTTAATTCACCTCAACACAACCTGCAGCTGGTCTATTCTAATTTCTAATAGAGTCCGACTGATACATCAGTCAACCAATATTATTGGCTTGATATTGGCCTATCACAGATATATAGGTATTTAGCATGATATGAAAACTTTTACAGAACATAATGCAGATTGTTTTTACTTTTTAGCTTTATAGGCATCATTTTATATATATTTGATCAATTTTTCTTGATTCAGGTTTAATATATATATTGTCCTATTTGTGTGCTTCTTTAATTTATTATTTATACTTATTTATTTAGCTCAATCTTTTTTTATTGTTGTAAACTATTTTTTACCATAATTAACTTGCTTTTATTTACTAGTATCATCCCAATTCCTTTTTTATGGTATTATTATTTATTATTATTTTTATTTTTTTTTGTTAGCTGAAGTCTATGTTATGAAGTGTTCTATATAAATAATATATTTTAATTATTATAAAATATCAGCAAAGATTTACTGTTTCACTGTCCTCATATTATTAAGTGTTTGATAACCACATTTGAGGGATTATTGGAAAAAAAAAACATGTTTATGTTGTATATATTCTATATACTGTGTAAAGAAATTGGCTGATATATTCATATTGGAATTTTTTAAATCCTTAACATCGACATTTGCTCCAAAATCAGTCAGGCTCTAATTTATAAGTGCATCCAAAAGTGCCAGCAGTCCCAATGAACACTCTCCCTGTACCCAGGTAACTCAATCAAAACAGGCAACCAGGTGAGCACTGCAAGTAGCTCTTTAGCAGGGTAAAAGGCAAATGGTACAAAAAAGATGGCGTACACCTCCAGTCCTAGACGTCTATTCTTTAGACAAGAACATAAGTCAACATAAACAATAAGCCAAAGTGCCATTATTCTGCATTCAGTGTGTGTTTTCATCGGTTCACTCTGTGACGGGAGTGTTAATTCGGTGGACACCAGTCTGTTAGTGTTTGGGGGCTGAAACACGGCATCCTGGTTACAAGTGAAACCACACGACACCTTGTTGAGCTTAGAGTAGTCAAGGAGGTCGGGTCTGTGTCTATGAATCAGGGCGCAGAAGGCCAGGCCATCCTTCCAGCTTCACCAGCCGACGAGCAGAAAGAACCAACATGTCAGTTCAAACATGGCAACGTGACTCAATGATGAAGTTGAGTCCAGTTCCAGAATTAACTATTAGAAGTGGACTAGTGCTTGTATACAAGTTCTCTATTATTTAATGGGACGGTTCACCCTAAAAACAATTAACAATATGTCCATCTTCTGGTCTGGTCTGTAATGCTATTTATCTGTTTTGACTGTTTTGGTGTGAGCAGTTTCATGTAGGAACTACTTTCTTTCAATTTTAAAGGAAAAATAGTTCCTTCATGAAACTGTTCACAACCAGATCTGAGGATTGTCTTGAGTAACAAGATTTCATGTCATGATTTCTGAAAAAGAGACATCGCTGCTGAGTTTTTCAGATGTGTTTTTTGGCACTTTTGAGTGCCATTTATCTAAATGCATTATATTTGAGAGCAGGCAGACATCTTGACAGTCGATATCTCCAAAACTCTGCAACTCACACTAAAACTATCTAGATGAATGAATAGCACAACAGACCAGAGGAAACATATGTATTTTTGATTTTGGCGGGAAGTGATCCTCTAACATCACTCCCAGGAAGCATTTAGGATTGACATAATGCTATCAGATGAACAAACTTCATTTTACTGTGATGTGTTAAAATTATTATAATATATCACATTTTAATAACTTGTGTGCAAATGTACAAATGAAAGGAAAACAATACTTTGTGTGTCTTGATGTTTATCATCCCTTCACTTCAACATAAATATAGAATTAAGTCACTATAATTAAACATATTTATAGACTAAATTAATTATAAATTAATTAAACTGACAAAATTAAGTTAAGTATCTGATGTGCTGAACATTTACCTGACATGGAAGTTTTGGACATTGACATTCCTGTAGGGGGCAGTCTTTCTCTGACACCACAGGAGGAGACCCTCCTTGGCAGATGTTTCTGAAGAGAAAGTGAGTTCACAGGAATCGGTTACATCACATATTGCAATGCCGCAGAGGTCACACACACACAGAACAAACTAGACTTTGGATTTTATGATCTCACCTTCCACAGAAATGTCCTGAATGGCGAAGCGGAGGATAATAGTCCAGATCATTCCAAGAGTCATCTTCACATTCCCGTCCACAATCTCTGAAAGGGGAACAGCCTGTTACAGTTACGCCTGTTACCATAACTAGTTTTGTTTGATGATATCCTGTCCCAGAAATAATTGAGCTAAACAATATTATTGTCATTTTAAGAGCATCTTATCTGGTATTATGATGATGTACTGTAATAGCATGATATTGCAAGTACTCCCTTTCAAGAGCAGCGAACTTGTTAATGTTTGTGAGATTATATGAGCGTCTGATGGGCTCTAGTATATTCATTTATACAGGAAGGCTCTGGGTACCTTCAGCTCCAATGGAGACCAGTTTCACTCCTTTGCTTGTAATGAAATCCAACGCTTTGTTCACGTTAGCAATCTTATGAAATCGCATCTTTCCTCTGTCTGGCTTGGGTAACCTCTCTCCTGCATGAAAAAAAAAGATGAAAATGCTGCGGTTAGTTAATAAAATGTGCATTTTTTCCTACTGGTGAGGAATCACAAAGAACACATTTTTGAAAGGAGCATATAAAAGAGATATCTTCCCTTAGGGGTCTAACCTGAGATAACTTCCAGAAGCAGCATGAGTTTCAGTCCATTCCTGAAGTCCTCCTCAATATTTTCAATTTGAGTACCAGCTTTCCTCAGGTGGGAGTTACACCAGGCTGTGAAGGTCTTAAGGAAAGGGAAACTCAGGTCAAATTAAATTAGGATTTGATTGAATGTCACTATACAAATGAATACTATGGTTTATTTCTACACTTTGTGTGAATCTGCTGATGCACCACAGATAATTGGAAGAAGACAATGCAGGAGAAATACCTCTAATTGGACTAAACTGTAAACATGATATTCCTCTCTGCCGTGGACCTGAACAAACTGAAACTGCTAACAGCTTAACAAGTCTTCACTATAGGACTATATACCAAATCAATGTTGACCTCTTCGACCAGTGCTATATTTAAGGATTAACCCTCAGTGACCCATTAGTGTCCAATTTCAGCTTTTTCCTCCTGTACTTCCACAGCTAAGAACCATCAGAGCAAACACACTCCATGTGGGGTCCTGATATACTGTAAATCAAGTTAAGACAGGATCATTGTCTTTCTCCTCCTATTTTTATAAAGTCTCTCAATAGCCAGCAGCAGAGTTCACGGGCGCTCAGCGGTGCCTGGATGAAAGCTGGGAGCCGACCGACCACAGAGCACATTCCGACCGATATAAGGCGTTAAATTTAGACCGCTCTGCTGTGGCTCACGATAAGAGAAAACGTCAAAACGTCTCGCCGTGTCAACATGAGCGAAAATGTCACGTGGACACAGAGCGAGTTTTCCCCTCACGTCACTTTCCGTCGCTATTTTGCCACTTAAAATGTGGTCGGTTACAGCTGCAAGGAGATAGTGTTATCACAGCAGATGTACGCCGCTCCTCCAGGTCGGACTCATTAGTATGCTGAGGTATGAACACAGACAGGCATAAGGATAAGGGACGGAAGCATAGTGAAAAAAATCTAATATTTTAAGGATATGCTAAAAGGATGAATAAATGGATCTGTTAAAATAAAAAATAAAAACTGTAACGGTAAAACTGTAAGGTACCATCATCAACTAGGAAAGACTTCATTCATGATTTATACCTTTTGGTGATTAAATCAATCAAATCAATTTTTTGTTTGATTTGATGTCACAAAAAACAAAAAGGTCCAAATGTCAGAGGTTGAAGCATGGTGTATATGGTACATTTTGTAAAATGTTTTCCGGTTATTAGCTGTTAACGGAACAGAAGCAAAAGCATTTTCATATTTGTCTTAACCTGATTCAACATTTATTGGTACTTTATTTGGCCATTGTTGACACTATAATCTGACGAGTTTGTGTTGTCATCTCTTTAGGATTAATATAGTAAGAAAAAAATCTAACTCTTGCCATTTAAACATTTAAATACGTTACAATCATCGACCTCAACTAAAAATGAAATGTGTATGTTTATAGGTGCTTAAATCAACGAGCTGATCAATAGATACTTTGCCCTCTGTCCATCATTCATCATAAGAAAAGCATTAAATATGTATGAAAGACAAATGCTTATTAAGCGAAGCTCTCAGCAGAAGCAAAGAGAGGATATTTTACTAAATTAAAGTTAGTTAATGATATCCACTTACTAATTAGGAGACAGAGTCTGGCATAGCCAGACATGTTATCTTTATAGCACTGTCTCAGTGCTGCAGAGACACATGTTCAAATGATTACATTTGGATTTTTGGCTGGTGAGTGAAGCAAATCCACTAGCCACTTGCATATTTTATCACCACTGTGCTTGTGGTATTAATAAACCATGTAAAAACTGAAGCTAAACAGAGTTACACAGAGTTGAACAGGTTGAGGCTGCCTAGCTGAATGAGTGGTAACAGTGTCCAGATCAGGGTGGGTGTCAAGAATGACAGACTCACTGTCAATGATGTCAGATTATTATTCCCTGTATATATGTCTTTTACAGCAACATCTTTTAACCATATTGGTGTTTTTTGTTTCTTTTTTTTGGAAGAAGGAAGAGTCATTTTTTTAAATAATTCAAACATTCACTGCCAAAGACAATTCATGCCATTTTTTTTCTATGTGCTTCTGTCATGGCTGGCTACTTTTATTTTATTAAAGAAGGAAAGCAGTAGCACTTTAAGTTACAATTAAAAATTAATGAAAAAAAAGCTGTATGCATGAGATTTATTATTTCATCTTTGTCTTTTAATATCGTGATAAATATCATATCATGGGCTTTTTATCATGGTATTATTGTACCTTTAGTTTTTGGTATTGTGGCATCCCTAGGAAAGAATGGAATTTTTAAATGTAGCTTCATGTCATTTCACATTTTTGGCACTTTATTGATAGGATGAAAAGATCAAATATAGCATGTTTTGTTTTTCTAAAACTTGGCTCGGTAATTTAAGCTACTTTTAACTTGTACAGTTACAATTCTTATACATCCTTGTACCCAGCAGGATCGTCTTCAGGTGGTGCAGAAACAGCATATTACAGGCTACAGGCTAAAAGGCATCGCATTCCACATTGAGTGAGTCCACAGGGTGTGTGTGACATTGAACTGCTGCCCTCCTTGTTAAAAAACATGGCCCGCTGCTTCTCCAAATTTGACCCAGCCGCAGTCGCAGAACCCTGCTGCCCACTTTCCAAGCCCCCCCACCTCCTCTCACCTCCCTCTCCAGCACTACTGACCAGTGACGATTAAAGCTAAAAATATTTATGAATCACATCCAGCGAGGACCAACCCTGTCACTGAACTGGCCGATGCCTTTGAGGCCTCACTAGGTCAGAGGCTGGCAGGCTGTGTCCAGGAGGATGGAAAATAAACCAGAACTTTAACATGTTAAAAAAAGATTACAAATGGATCAGAAAGTTTTCTTGTACTTCTGTCATTCTGACTTCTATTTAACTTACAGGGATAAATTCATTGCTTATCCATAACACTTCTGCGCTTTCACATAATGTAACACAGCACCCTGGCAGTGCAGACTTGGCTTAAGTCTGAGTATCAGTCTCTGTAACATAAATGGGCACTGAAGGCTTTATCAATCTCCTTGATAGCCTGTCTGAGAAGGTAATAGATTAAAAAAAGGTCCACATAGGCACCATCGCATTAATATCCACTGAAGGAAAGATACCACAGCTGCTAGTAGGATTTGAAATGGGCCCACTGCACCGTGGCTCGAGCTGGATAAAAGACTGGAGAAATTATTTAGAAAAAAATGACTAAGAGACGTCCCTAATGGAGCGAACAAAGCCCGGTGGCAACACAACTGCTCACTGTGAATGAAGAGCAGGGGTATAAGGTATAATAAGCTGGTCAGGCCCAGAGCAACTCATCACCTCCCTCAGTGCCAAACAGAAACACTATACCAGTGTTATTGTATGCAACCATCATTTAACAATTCAGATCATTTTGAACAGCTGCGAACCACTCTCCAATGAGAACCTGTCAACTCCAAATTACAATAAGTAAAAAGATAAACACTGGAAACATAGCTGTCTGTCTGTTGCTGACTTGTGTTACCAAAAATACACAGTTTTGTCATCCCTGTGTGGGCCACGGGAGGTTATAGCCTATGCATGGAGCTGATGGCCTCCAGTTGTGCAAAGAGCTGCAGTTTAAGGCTCAGGCCAACTTTTTAAAGCCCTAAAACCAACTGAGAGTGCGGGAGGCCGAGGCTATATTGAGTTGAGCTGGTGTGCCGGTACAATATTTCTGCATGGTTTCTATAAACAAAAGAATTCCGCACCAAGGACACTGGATTAACCCTACTATAATGCCTTTTGGTCCCGAGGTTAAAATTAGATGCAGCGTCCATTCTAATCCCAAGAGCGTCATCATGTGTTAGGAGCATCTGTTGACAGCTCGCATTCCGCGCGTATCAGTGGAGAGGCAGCAGTCTGCAGAGCCGCTGGAAGGCAGAGCTATTGTTAGCTGGTACCCACCGCATCCGTCCGTCAAGTCTCCCACCCCGGACCCCGGCCGCGTCAAGACAGCAGCACGCAGTGGGAACCACGTCGGAAGTGCAGCGATGCTGTCCTTCAAAATAAAACTACACGCGACGCATCTCGCTCTGGGCTGTCACGACACAAGATCGAATTCACGATAACGATAGTATGAAAAAATTGAAAATTCACCCTTAACTTTGTTTATTGTGTGTTTTGTTTCTTTTTTTTTTTTTTATAAAAGTACACTCAAAATAGGAATTTAGAGGATACAATTACACTTCAAAACCAATCACTATACCAGTTTATTGCAACACCTGCAAATGTTGCAAAAAAAAAAAAAAAAACGAAGAAAAAAATCATCCAGTCATTCGTTAAACTGCCCCTTCGCCCTTTCATTTTCTCTTTTTTTCATTAATCTGATTGAAATAGTTTATTCTACTTAGATTTCAGAGAACGAGGTCACCATACTGCTAAAGTGCACCTATTTGTGGTGCGCCTATCTGCTAATCTAACTTTGGCTAAACTTCTCAGTGCCAGAAAGACTGGCTAAAGTTGATGCTGTGACTTCATTGTTCATTTTCTACTTTTGAAGTTTATGGCCTCTCAAATATCACGATGAAAACTTCTAGCGGTTGCGGGTTATTAACAGTTAGCAACAGAGCTGGCGACGATGTGTCCTGTGCCTTTTCCCACAAACACTTAGCACAAACAAGAATTATAAACGACAAGTGTTTCATAAACTTGGCGTCTATGGTAAAAAAAACGTCCGTTTTATTTGCCACTAACAATGTTAGCGTCGTCATCAGATGTTTTATTTTGAAAGTCTTAACCGGATGTCCAGCTCTTTACTATGATCGGCTTGACGTTAGCCCTACCAGTTATTCTAAACTGTAGTCAGATACTGTATAAGAAAATGACTGTCAGAGTGATAACTATTATTTTTTACACGTATTCCCATTATTTGAACTGTTTATTAAATTCTGAATAACATAGTTAGATATTTTCTCCTTTGCATCCATCACACAGAGCGATGATTCAGTTTTATTAATTTGAAAGTTTTTTCTTTGACTTACTTTCCTCTGCTGTTGTTCCCAGGCAGGGTCCAGCAGCATGTCCCTGTCCCACTCATCCTCCTGCATCATGTACTCATCCTCGTAGCCGTTATCGTAGTGCACCGTGGTCTCCACCTGGGTCATGGTCATCATTGTGCCGTTTATTTCTGCTCCCCCGAAACGCAACTTCGCGTTGTCCTCAAAGACGGACAGATATATTGACTGTGAAGCCGAGGACGGGATAGTTTCCTGACTTTCTCTTCTCTCCGAGCAGCTGCTTTTTCTCTGTCTCACTCTTCTCTCACGCTTGCCCTTGTCCTGCCGACCTGACGGACGTCTGGCCCTGGTTGACTCAGATCAACAAGCGACGGTATCATTAGTACTGGAGAGTCACGTGACGCCCTCATACCTTCGCCCAAAATCCCCATCACACACACACACCCACACACCCATCCACCCCCACACACACAAACTACAGCAGGACAGTTTATAAAGTTGAGATCAATAAAATAGTCTTTATTGTAGAAAAAACACAAGTTCAGACTTTTATTTCAGACAAAAACAGCACAAACTGGCTGTTGGGACATATAAATAAGATGTTTCTTCCTCAGATAACCCATTTATTCTTGCACTGAAAGCCACTGGCAGGTACACACCAACTAGAACCACTCACTCTATAAAAAACTGGGTATTCAAACTTGTAATGGCAGAATGTAGTGTATCAGGTCCGCTATTCCATTTCCTAGTGTTCATGTTGTATTGTTCCTTTGCTCTGACAGCTGATAGCCAATTCGGTCTCTACACAACACTGAGACATGGGTTCTTAAAGTTTTGATGACTGAGTGCCAACTGAGGGACACATGAAAACCCATGACACTGAAATGATTTGATCCATTTTTCTCGAAACTCCCTTTTCTCTTCAACCATGCAGCATTCTTTCTGTGGTGGCTTTTCCATCTCATTTCCTTATTAAAACTGATGTCCACAGAAATATAGTACTAGCTAATGTAATTCACGAGACCCTCATGAGGAGCCACTTGTTGGCAATGTAACCAGTGGTTTTCTACAAATTGTCATTCTTAACCAGACAGACATTTGTTAGGAAGGCGCAGTTTGACACAGTGGCCGAGTAGTGTATTAAATGTAGGCTACTTAAAGTATTCAAATGGATCTTGGATGATTAAAAGGAAATGCATGTATTTCATGTCATGTTGGAGGGGACCACACAAAATGTTTCTAATGGCCGCTATCGGCCTGCAGGCTGCACTTTGAGAACCTCCATACTAAATTATATGCAGTATATGATGCATGTGATTGTGCCTGTGAATGTGTCTGGCCATCTTTTTGTCCAAACTGTGTGTTCAAGTACAAATATACAACAAATCTAATATAATGTGAACATAAATTAGTCTTTTAAGAAGGAACTTTGAGGCAAACAAAGTGTGTGATATGTGAAAATGTACTACGCCGATTTAGACTTAACCAGCTGCACAAACTACAGGGAATAAAGTGTGTTTTCACCCAAAACACTAGCCTAGACTGTGGTCCGATTTTCTTTTTTTTTCTTCAGTCTGACCATGTTTTTATGTGCTGTGTGAGTCCTTTCATTCCTTCCACAGAGCACTTCCTTGGCACTGAATTCTAAGTTATTGGGAAAAAAAAGCAACCACATGTAAATAAAGAAAAGAGAGAAATTCTCAGATAGATTCATACGGAAGCCGCTTTGAGAAAACAGTTTTTATCCCCAATGTTTAAAAAACTTTAAAAATATTTCCATTTTCTCAAAAACCACAGGTCAAAATGCTCTGTTAAAGAAAGGAAAGGATTAAAAAGAATCAGATATGCCTATTAAAAACCATGAACTGTGCCTTTAAGGTCCAAGCTAACGGGAGGAAGCCGGTCCCTACAGTCACTACTGAAGGATAACCTCACCACAGAGCTAGAGTTCATTCAGAGTGCAAAGAAGGACACACGGGAGTGTTTCTCAAAACCGTCCAACAACCTTAAGAACGTGTTAACTGTCACAGCGGTGCTAATACTGTCCAAGGGGCTCGACATTAACCCAAACATTCTCTGGGCTCTGAGCGTAACAGTCAGGAGAGGAAAAAGGGAGTAGTGTTTGTTAGTTTGTAGAGAGGGAATGAGCTATTTGGACTCCATGTTTCCGTATGTATCATCTGTGATGTGCAGCAGTGTTCTTTGGTCCTGGGTGGCTCACAAGGAGGGGGGGGGGCGGGGGGAGAGAAAGGCAGGGAGGATTTCTTTTCCCATCATTCATTTTCACTTTGGCCACAAGGTCGCCGCCACTCCTGGCCTCGTTCATGGATCCATTTGTTTGATACTAAAGACAGAAAGAAACAAAAGTTAATAATCATAGCCTTAATCTAGCTCTTTGATTACTTTAGACACACTACACTGTATGTAAGATATTTACTGATGTGTTCTTGAATGGTTTTATTGGGAAGCAGACACAGAGGAGCTTACCCCACTTATTGCCAACCAGCACTGGACAAGCTGCATGCCGGGTGCTGTAGTCTCCCTCCCCGCTGGCAAACAGATTGTACCAGAACACTGCGGTGCCCTGGAATACACACAAACAGCAGGCAGAAGTGGTTAGAGATGCTGCAAACCCTCCAGGAATAGTAAGGAATCACAGAAAGTCAGCCTTGCCGTTCTAAATTAATTCCCAAAGAAAGATTCTGAGGGAAAAAATGATCTTTTTATGACAGGAATGAACAAATAGGCAATTGCTTGTAGTGCATGATCCTATTTTGCATGGAAATGTTACCCTTGTAGAGGATTGTGCTGTGTGTGTACAGAATGTGCTGTTCCTCACACCATTTTGAACAATTTTATTTGGTTATTAAGTAATATTTTTAGTGTGCACTATACTTCAATGCCAACAATGACAGCATATATTTAGTTTTATTATATTTAGATATTTAGTTACAGCACTTCAGACACTGCTACTGGTTCAGGAATAATGTACTGTAATAAGTGGTGGAACATAAATGGGTACCTTTTGGGGCCAAACTGCTGCACCAACATCTGGGAATACTGTGGCTCCACCAGCGGCAACATCACTCATCTGCAACAGAGACAGAGAAGCAAAGAGAGTTCAGTCTTTATCTGTTGTATCATATAATTCTGCCATCCGACTAAGTACATTAGTTTGCTCAGGGGTAATGCTTTCTGCATGGTTATGATCCATTTAATAATTCGACTGGTTCTGTATTCTGTGGCGCTGTTTACAGAAAATATCACTGGTTTTATTTTTGTCCCGTATTTCCTTGTTCCAGTAAATGTAATATCCTCCTTATTGCATTAGCACAGTAAGTCTTGCTTTAACTCAGATGTTACCTTTCTGACAGCGAAGATTTTGCACACTGCCAAAGCCCATAATCAGAGATGACAGATAGTCCTGGATGTGTAATACCAGGGTGCAACGCCGAGCAAAACCGAAGGTGAAGATTTATGCTGACTGTACGCAGCTTTTCCAACCACAGGAAGTAAATTTTACTCCACATGATGTGAGGTGAGAAACAGTAACCCTGTTTGATGAAGGCCTCAATTTTATTGAACCTACACTCAACTTTTATGTTAAAATCTACTGAAATCCCTTCAGTTACTTCTAATAACTATCTGCAAGAGCCAACTGTTTTTTTTACTGCTAATTTCAGATTAATGATAGCTGCAGCTTGTCATGTACATGTCCTACCCTCTCAAAAATGTACACATGTAAATAATATTTGTGTGAGTGACTGTTAACTGTAAAAAATGATACAGTACTAGGACAGGCAATTTGGATTAAAAGTCAATAACTTCTTCAGTCAAAATAAGGGCAGACATGTTTTACAAAAAATATCCTGCATTTTTGACCCATGGATGCTAATCAGAATCTTCATGCATTCTGAAGATAGGCCCATCTGCTTTTCTGAGAATGATTAAGGATGGTTTGACTACAGGCAAGTTGAATTTAAAGTGAACAACTTTGGTCTTTTTAGGAAACATTTACTCACATAGAAAAGCCATGTTGCTATGCGGTTCCCAGTGCCCAGCTCTTTAAAGGCATCTGGCTCATCTTTCTGTGGAGAGAGTCAATATCAGCTTTAATGTCCAACACATTAACACTACTCTACATCTGTAGAAATGAACGTGTGCTTATCACAGCAGGTTCTTACCCTTCCAAAGTCAAAGTGAGGTTCATATTGACCTCCAACACCATAATTTGCAACCTACAGAAATCAATACAATAGGATGTAAGTGTCAAAACAGTACAAATCAGTTTTCCAACAGACACACACAAACACACATAAACAGAGGCTCCCCAATGGGCAGGGATTTTGTCATAATTTACATTTACATACGTGTATGTATATATATACATACATATATACATACATACATCCACAACCTACAACAAATGAACAAACTCTTTACCTGCAGCTCTTCTGCAGTGTCCATTTCCAGCCCTGTGAGATCTTCAATTCTCTGGTTGATCTTTTCAATCATTGGATCCTCATAGCCAGTGAGCCAAGCACTGGAACACAGGAGCACAACAATTGAGAAAAAAGAGGAACATGCTCCAGTGTGTCAGTCAGGCACATATTTGTCCACTAGATGGCAGCAAAGATCTCTTCTGAAAAAAAGGCAACTGTCATGCTGAATCTTGCCATAGGAAGCTCAAGGGGAAAGTGAAGTTGGGCATTACGAGATTTTAAAAAAGGGGGGGAAGTGGAGGTATGAAGAAGGTGAAAAACAGAAAACTGGCCCAAGATTCAGAATCTCCAATCAGCTCAGGGTACTGGGTTGTTCTGATTTCAAACTATGTGTGTACTTCATGAATTTAAACTTTCCTGATGCTACACACCTTTGATACGCACTTTCACACCACAGTCTACGCAGAGACCTCTGACAAAATAAGGTCTTGACAGAAAATGGAACTCTTTTACGTGAATTATCAAAACATGACTCAACTGTAGCTCTGTAGACAACATCATAAAACTAAAATTGGCATTTTGTCTGGCTTATGCATTAAAAAGCCACAGCTATCCAAATAAAAACTAAAAACACACATAATGAACGATAGAACTGAAGATACAATTTTTATGAAGTTCCTAACATGTGGGATGTGAGAGACAAAGTTGCTCTCAACAAAATAAAAGTTAGGGGATTTTTAAGACAAACACAGCCTATGAAAGAACACGCCCCCGCCCCCCACAGTCTCATGGAAGAGTTTCTGAGACTATGTGTGATGACTCATCTTTTTTTCTGTTAATAATATGTTACATTTTTTGAAGGGATTCTGGACCAAATGTAAGCCAACAAATTTTCTCCTGATGTGTCTTGCAGTCAGTTCACAGAGCGGTCAAACTCTACTGAGTGCACCCATCTGTCTGTCTGTCTGTCTGTCTGTTCGTTCTCTCTATCACTCGATGTTCACTGAATTTGCAAATACATGCTGGCTAACACGTACGCACACAAAAACATCAAAGGAAGACCACACCCTTGCACCCAAACATTAATTACCAAGAATGGTAAAACCAAAGAAAGTTGGGGTTTTGGTGGCCCGTTAAACCTGCTATTTTTAGGGTGGTATGTAACTTTAACTAACAATACTTGCAATGTAGCGGTCAAAGTGGAACAGCTGGTTTAACTACACAATAAGACTTTCTTAACATTAGGAACAATTGGAGAATTACAATCTTTCTTTTCAAACATTTGAATGTGCATCCAGACTCAGTTTCTTCATCTCTCTTTTTCTGCTGATATGGAAGCTGAAGAAGCAAAGTAAAACCACAGCAGCTGTAATGAGCGCATACGAGAATGTGAAACAGACAGACTCATTCTCTGGAAAATGCAATAGGGAGTAGAGATTCAGTGCTCTGGATCTCAAATATCCTGGGAAGGACAGCAGGGGGAAAGAAAACAGGCTGTTACTATAATTGTGCAAATTCATAGAAAATCCTTTATCACCAGACAAAGTGAAAAAAAAAACAAAGAATATTTCAAGCTACACCAAAAAACAACAACAAAGGAATGCTTAGCTTGGTTTAAACTATATTTTTAGAGCTAGAGCTGGGGTGATTTGCTCATGTTAACATAGTCTCCTCTGCAGGAGCACTGGTGGTGAAAAGCACAGGAGCACTTTTTTAAGACAGCAGCAGCAAAACAGCAGCGTCCTGTATGCTGTTTGTCCTCACCCAGGCATGATGTATCGGGATTGTCAACAGGCTGAATATGTTTCTGTTAGTAGTCTCTTGATTTTCTAAATGTTTCTTCCTCATCATTATGTTATGGGTGTTATCGAACGGTGTTATTCAGCTATTTTATACTTAATGTTTATTTTAAGTGCTTCTTTTATAGTGTGTTGTTGTAGTCTGTGAATTGTTTCAGTTATTTTCTATGCCCCACACTGATGCAAAAATTCACTGCCAATGATTACCTGCATATTATTCCAGTAATAAAATAAATCCATGTCATTACTATATACTATTTGAGTAAAAATACTGATTCTCCAGTTCAGGCATTGACACAATGATTAAATTGATATGCATCACAGCAATTTTAGTATTTTTCTGATCAGACATCTAACAAATGCAGTCTATTAAATAGCATGGAAATCAGACTAATTTCAAAATATGCCACTTATCATTATTCTAAAGCGCTTTATATATCAGGATTATGACTGAATAAAATATTACTCTTAACTTCAATAAGACAAGTTTTTGATATTTATTTATTTTATTTATATAAATCAATTGTTATATTAATCAAACAACAAAAAAATCGTTTGATTAATCATTAGACCAGCTGACTAAATTAAAAAACAATCATTAGAAGAATACTCTTAGCTAAATTCAGTTTTCTTTTACACCAAATTAAAACCCCCTCTAGTGTTAGTTTTCCAGGTGTAGCACAACATTTTCATTTTTCCATGATGTTTATTGGGTGCAGGGCTGAGTAAGTGCTTTTCAGCCAGAGCACAGAGATACAGATGCAGAGATGGATGGAGGAGGATGGGGAAGTAACCTGTGACCCCTTACCTCTTGGAGACTCTGTATTGGGCCGTGGTAAGTTTCCCAGTTTGAGGGTCATGCACCGTGGCTCGCCTTAACTACAGTAGTTTCCCCAGCAGAAGGACACGGAGGTCGAGGAACAGAGGATAAAAAAGGAAGAAGAAAAAAAAACGGACGATGGAATGTGATACACAGAAAGAGCAGTGGAAAGTAAGAGAAGGAAAGAGGGAGAGAAAAGAGGCAGAACCGGTCACTAGTTGTCAATGTTATTCTTAAGAAGGCCCAAGAAAAGTGTTTCCCGAGGCAATGCTAGGAACCAAATTTCTATTTTAAAATAAAAATATCTAATTATTTTTATCTGATACTAGAGAATTAACGAGTGCCTCTGGTACACCTCTTGGCTCATAAAAGCAACTATGTTAATATCAACTAGAAGAAAAGTAACACAATTTTCCCCTCCTCTGTCTTCTTGTGTTACCTTTCTGTAGCAGACTCCTGAGCAGAAACGTATCCATGTCAGAGCCTCAAAAAATATTTGATATATTTGTGCAAAAGTGTTTAATAAACCAGTAATAGTTTTAAAATGATTATTTATGCTGTGTAAGTCTATGATCACTCTCAGCAGGCTCGTGCGCTTCAGCTCAAGAGCCTTTAAGATTTGTAAAGGCGAAGAAATTGAGCTGTATGGAGAGACGGGGGTACAGAGGAGATATGGGATGAGTTATTAATGGAAAAGAGGAGGAGAAAGCCTCACTCTTCCCTCTCAGCTCTCTCCTATGTCCTCTGTTCTTAGGGGCTCTTGGCTAGGCCTTACCTTTTGCTGATCCGGTATGAAGCTGTCTCGAGCACTCCTGTGATGGGATTGGAGATGGTGGCCCTGCGTAGCTGTGAAGCCAGGGACATGATTTACCCATACACAGACCCACACACACACACATGCAAAGATGTGTGCGTGTGTGTGCTTGGCTAACCAAGGTACTACCGGGGTTCTCCACATTAAATTTAAGACTTTTAATGCAACTTACAGTGAAATTTAATGCTTAAAAGTATGAAAGATAAAATAGTTAATCAGTGTAGACTTTAAGCCCTAGAGAGCAACTGTTTACCAAGTACTTGAACTAAGTAAAACATTTTATTATAGTCTAACACTCGCATTTATATTGCCTGGAATAGGCTTAACACACTCGTCTTTTGGATTCTGCTGCCACTTAAAAACAACACTTATAGGTTCTTTCATTACTGAATAATTGTTATTTATAAATATAATATTTTAAGAAAGAAGACATTCAGAAAAGGATTAGAATTGAATATTTTAACTATAACCAACTGTTGTTTCTAAAGCAGCAACAGTAATCTATTATAAATTCACTATATATAACATCTTAATAAAAAAAATAGCTAGAAAGTCAATAAAATAAATCACGTTTTGACATCAAAATAATGAGTGACGTTCAGAAAGAATGAAGAACACAGACATCAGTCAGTATTTCTATCCTCCTCCCTCTGCTGCTGATGTGATTCACTGCCTGCAGGTACCACTGGTAAAGGAGGGGGGGCTGCTATGTCTCAGCCAACAGCTAGGTTTACAAGAATTTGCCAGATTTTAATATACATGGCAATAATATGCTTGTTGAACGTGCGTATTGATAAAGAATTGGCTTTAACTCAAGAGGTTTTACTGCATGTACTTACAGTAACTTAGTTGTCATCAACTCAAGTACCCTAACCTTCAACTTATTTTCACTTCACTGTCTCTCCACCAACTGCAGCGTGATAATAAATTACACCAAAACTTTACATACATCTGACAATTATTTATGATGCTTCTGAATTTATATAATCCCAACGAAAGGACAAGAAGATTGCAACTGAATTCAGTATTGTAACAGTATTGCAATAGTACAATAATTTGAGAATTTTAAATTCAATACTTCTAAGACCCCGCAGGTACCCTGCTAACTAGCATCACAACAAACCACCCTCATAGCTTTGTGCTCCTGCCCCTCAACACTCTAAACCACACAACAGAAACTAACAAATGTTCCTTCCAGATCACTGTTAAGTCACCAATATAGCTTTATGTATGCATCATATTGCATCATGGGAGAACTGAAACTACTGAGAATCACTTACTCGTGGCTTTGCCAGTTGCTTCACCCTTTCCATCTCTTTGTCGGAGATGATGTCAATGTAGCGGACAATGTAGGGGCGGTCCCACTCATCTTGCTGTTTGACGGGTGCCAGCACATACATGGGGTTGTGATTGTTGTCATAGTAACGACAGAACAGTCGGCTCTGTCTGCGGGGGGTCTAATTGAGGGAAAACAAAAGCAGGGAACAAAGGAGTTGAAACTGAGGCGTATTCTGAATTTTTGAAATTTAGTTTTTGTGTATCTCCTTGCTTTCCTCACCATTCTGATGCCCTCCCCACGACAAAGCATCTCATACTTCTTCCTCTCTGGAACCAGCTCATTGGAGGCCTTCTTTTTGGACTTTGTCTTCTTCTCATTTGTCTCTCTTTTCCCTCGCTCCTTCTGTTTTTGAGCATCATCCTCTGCAGCTTTTCTCTGTTTCTCCAGCTGGAACTCAAAGTACTTCAGGTTGCCCTTCGCACGCTGGTGCTCAGGGTCTGGGAAAACACAAGGCCAACAGATATAATAGTGGTGTTTACAAATAGCGATGACTGCAGCAATGTCACCTAAGAATATCCCACCCCCTGTAGTCAAAATAACTGAGCCTCCAACATGACATAATTATATGCTATTTATTCAGTCTGACCTTATCCAGTTCTCAGAAAAAAGACGTACAAAGAAGACAAATAAATTCAGGGGCTCGTTTTGAAAAAGCGGGATACCAAGGTCACCGGTTTCATCAGTACATTAATTCAAATTCATGTTTGCAGCATCCATTGTCACCAATATTAATCAAGAGCAAATGCTACTAATGGACTTTTTGGAAAATATATGGGGGTTAGAAAGTGACAAACACTAGACAAGCAAACAATAGCAATTCCAAAAGAGCAAAACTAAAATGCTTTGGGTCAAATACCTTCTATTAGAATCAAACCAATCTAATTTCAGAATCAACCTCACCTTCTATCCAAATCCCACAACTCTCAGGAAAAGATTATGCTGTGTAATTTCATCACCTAACTTAACCAGAATAGAGATGGTGATCCAATCTAATCAGATGCCGGTTAGAGAATTCCACAATTATTTAAGGTCAAGTGAAGAAAATGCATAAATCAAGTCCCTCTGATTACCTTTAAATCACTACTATTAATAAGTCTCTACAAACATCAATAATAGGTCCTGTCTGAGAAGAGGGTCTGTCTGCATTTCTGAATGGCCCTGCAGTTTAATGCCAGACCAATATCTGACTGTTGGGGGTAAAAACAGCACACTGTTTATGGACAAAACTTCGCATGGATGTTTTGGTGTAACGATTGTAATCTATACTAATAATGTCTGTGTGGCTTGGAAGTGTTCACCTCTGGTTCATCTGTTTACTATGTCATTTAGTTGTAACCAAAGTGAATGTCTCATTTGCTTCTTAATTTATCCAACTTACTTACTGACATTGCAAAACATACCTCACAGCATATTTTTTTGTACAAGTATTTATGGTGTTTAGCAACTCACCCAGTTCAAGCAGCCTCTTGGTGTACTCCAGGGCTCTCTCAATCTCCCCCTGCTGGTAGATAGCGTAGCTGAGGTAGTCGAGCACTGTAACCTTATCTAAAGTGGACTCCTCTCCCTGGTCAAGCTGTCTCAGGGCCTGGGCCATCCACAGCTCTGTGTGGTAGTAATCAACATCGGAGTAGGCGATTTTCCCCAACTCATAACAGTCCTCCACTGTCATTTGACTCTTGTGCTTCACTCCTAGCATGCAGAAGATAAAGGAGAAGAAAAGATGAAAACTGAATCATCTCTTTTATAATGCAAATAACATAGATACCAAGAAAAACCTACTATACCCACATGGCCTGCTATTCACTACTGTTTTTTTATTTTTTATTTCAATGATTCCTGAAAAAGGGGTCTTTGAAGATACAAACTTTGTGCTGGGCAGATTTGGAATGCACTGATTTAAGGCCTTTACCAGGTAGGTCTCCTACAGAGATGGTGTTAGCATCCAGTCTGTAAGTGTCTTGTAACCGAAGGAGAGCTTTAGCAGCCCCGGTCTGGTCCTCGTCTGTGGGGAAGTACTGTCTCTGGATGGTCAAGTTGGAAATAAATCCTGAAAGAGACAGACAGAAAAGGACAGAGAAAAATATAGTAGAATGAGTCTACAACCTCAAGTGGACAATAAATACTCTCTCCTAATGGTCAGTTAGATGGCTTAGAGTGATTCTGATCTTATGTGAGAGACCTCTAGTTATATTAAGTCAGATGTGGTGTAAAAAATAATGAGCAACACTCTCGTCCACCTCAGTAACTCATAAAAAGGTGACTGAGAGAGGTTAGTAAAATATGTCAAGTATGAATGAGCAGCACAGTATTGCTACAAACAAGCAAACATTCACAGCTTTCTATGGATGACGTGTCCTTTAAAAGCTTTGTTTATTTGTCAAACAAACAAAAAACATCCTTGCATTTGAGACTCTGCTGCACTAATTAGGCAGTTTCAAGATCAGTCAGTCCCAGGAGATTTAGAGAAAGCCCTCGACCAGATCAACATCAGACAGCATTGCAAAATCCTTAGTTTCCATACCATCCGTGGTGTCACTGAGTACAAGGCTCTCCAGGTTCCCCCACTCTGTGTTCAGCCTCTTCATCAGTTTGAAAGCATTGACAGGGTGCCCCAGGAAGCCCTCTGGGTCCTGTATGGCTGTGGCTGACAGTGAATCCAACTTATCAGCCCACCTGTCACACAGATGGCAAGAAAAGAGTTAGGTAAACTGCTTACACTTCATTCACAAGCAATGATAAATTATTCATCATAAATATTAAAAAAAAAAGTGTGTAGACAGGTACATGTGTAAGTGTCAGTTTTTTTGCTTGTGTGCATCAATCCATAACTGTAATTTGTGTAACTTTGTGTCCACAAACTCACTGTTTGACGCGCTCTAGCTTGTTCTCCTCTGCTCTGATGTAGTCCTTTAGAGAGGTGACAAGGTCTTTTTCTGTGTATAACAGATCTGTCATCTGGCCTGGAGGAATTCAAATGTGACATCAAGACTGCAAAGATTAATTACACATGACATCACTGGTCTTACCATTCATTAAAGGATCATTAAAGGATCCCACAATGTCACGACATTTTATGCATAGACATTAAAAAAACAATGAAATCAACAGAGTAATCAAATATTTAAAACATGAGTGCCTGATGGTTTTACCTATGGAGGTGAAGAATTCAGTGTGGGCTGAAAGCGACTGCATGCAGCTCAGCAAAAATAAACACCAACACGGTAGCTCCATCCTAAAGAAAGAGTGAGAGAATTACAGACATTGTTCAAAATATCAACTTTAAAACTGAATTATGCATATAATACCCTGATGAATATTAGATCGCCAGGAAACCACATCAAACTTACTACTACCAAATGTTACCTGCCCTTTAAAGGGTCTGTCCATCACTACTGACAAACCAGAGGGACTCCTGTCAAGGTTCTCTGTGATGCTAGACAACTGACTGTAATGTCAGACCCATATCTTACCTAGAACTTAATACTGCAGGCTGTCGCACTCTAACATCCCTGACATCACACAGATGTTAGAAGGTCTTTTTTCCAGTTTTAGCCTGAGTTTCTTGAGTTCCCTCCCAGTCAGCCACATCAAACATTCCAGACCTTGTAACTCATCCAGATTACTGCTTACCCCGCTGTCCTACACCTCCCTGATTTATCACATCATTTTCCTCCGTTACTCCCTGCAGTGCACCATTTAAGACCAGATAATCCACAGACCTACTGTCCACAATTTAACTTTATTTCTGGAGAGGAGTGTTGCTGTTGAGTGAGAAAAAGTCTCAGCAAGAGTTATGTCAAAACTATATGGTTTTAGGCTGTGCATGATGCAACAAAAGGTAAATCAAAAAGAGTACTCAAGAGTAAGCCTTGAACTGAAAGATTCAATCCTTTTAAAAGTGCAGCCTCACAACCACCACACAAAGCCAAATATAAATCTGTGGTTGCTGTCACTGTGTCCGGTTTGGCTTTGGAGTTGGCACAACCATAACCAGCCATTCTGGCCTGTGAGGAGTGGCACTGCGATACTTCTACCAAATACAGACAGAAATTAGAAGAGGGCACAGAGAGACTGGCAGGAAGAAACGGGTAGACATATAATAAGACGTGAATGCACTGGGCAGTAGCAGAGGACGTGCTTAGACAATGACATATTTGTTGTTGTGTTAAAAGAAAATGTGTGTTTAAAAAATCTGCATCTGGATTTGGATTTACATTAAAAACCATCCAACAGTAGACATCATGGGATATGTGTGTGAGAATTTTACTTTTAAAAATTCCTGATCCATACATGTGTATCCTGATCTGCACCAAAAACAAATTGCTTGCTCTCTGGCCAATGGGCTAACCTTCCACAAATCTTAATTTAAGTTTGTTGGCACATTTGAGATATCTTGTTAGCACATTAACAAGCAAACGGGACTGAAAATACAGCCAAAGTTGAACCTTGCTGAACTTCTGTGCAGCATATTGTGATAAAAAATGCTTTCAAACCAACTGGCAAAAGCAGCAGACTTGGAGGAAAGTGGTGGAAAGACATGATTCCAACACAAATCTGAAGCTGTGTATACAGACCAGAGGGATGTTAGTCGTATGTGAATACCTTGTTTGTTACCTATACAGCAGAGATTAGCAAAATATGATCTTGAGGGGTCTAAATGGATTATGTAGTTAATGTACAGCACAAATAAGACAAACAAACTGAGCAAGGCTCCTCTCTTGGTACTTGGAAAAAGCAGTACATGGCAGTACTGTGTTTGTTGTTTGTGAACTGAGCCAAGACTGTTCTTGGGTCAGACATAACAAAATGCACTTGTGATAATGTCATTAACAGACAAATTCTCATGCCACTCTGATGCCTTTGATTTGACCTAATCTGAAGTCAAAGCAAGGGTACCAAGGATAATACATATAGATTTGTGGGTTTGTAACTGTAAGTACTGCAATGCTGTGGAGTGTAAATTGTCAAACAAACATTCAGAGAAGCCATAACAGCAGCCTCTGTTTTAGCACCAAGGACTTCTGTTTTTCCATGAAATCACACCTTGGTGTAGAGCTGCAATGATTAGCCAGTTGCTTAAAAAATATATCTGCAACTATTTTGATTATTTAGTCAATGTCATTCAAGTGATTTTTCCAAGTAAAACTGCCAAACATTTGATGGTTCCAAGTTCTCAAATGAGGAAATTTTCTATTATTTGTAGTCTTACCTTATAGTAAAGTCAGAAATAAATGCATTTTTTACAGTTTTCTAACGTTTTATAGACCAAACTATAATCAACTCAAATCAGACCACACAATCCAGAAAATATTTGGATGATTAATTAATAAAAAATATTGTTAGTTGCAGCCCAATCTTGATTATGCTGTTTCTAGATGCTCATGTTCAAAAATACTTAGGCCTGAACAACCTCTGACTTGGGTAGAGAGAGAAAGAATCACTGCATGGCATGAGCAGATGGTGATTTACAAAAAAAATGGAGAAATAGCAGTGTCAGGTTCACTAACTAGTGGTAGTATCACCTTAATAACCATTACATGCCACTGGCACACACACAAACCCATGCAAACACTCACATACAACTTCAGACTTGCTACAATGCAGACACATACACACACATACACCGAGTGGAAAAGTAAAGGTCATGCATGAAAGCTGCATCTATCCAGATTTGTATTGCTTTTCACTGGAGGTAGACAACAGGCCCAGGCAGGTTCTCACTTTGCCACATGGACAATCCTTCAGTGCAAATAAAAGAATTACTTCACATGACATTTCAATTTAGGTCAGCAGCAGCAGGCAGCAGAGAAAGGAAGGGAAATGAAGCAAAATTAAGTTACATTAAATTCAAATCTAAGTATATTTGAGTAGAAACTGCAAGGTAAAATGCAAACTACCATTTCCCTAACTATTACTATTGCATTTCCAAGAGTCAGAGGTGCCACTCAGCCCAAAATACCTTAAATATGCCACTTAGATTTCCAGGATAAAAACTGAGCGGAATATAATTATTGTAATAACAGGGTAACAGCTACTGTGCCTCTGCTGTTATAATGTTGTAAAAGTGCAATGTCAAGATTAAAGCTGCAAGAATAACAGTTATAATTTAGATCTCTGTGTCATACCACACATGAAAGTGAGTGGTAGCGAGAGTGCTTCTGTGCACACATACGTGTACGTGACATGTGAAGACTCCAAAACATTCCTGACAGCCCATTTAACCTGACAGTCACTTGTGAGGCAGTTTGTTACAAAGCTATTTTGCATAAAATACTCCTGAAAGCTTTTTTTTTTACATACCACTCAAACTATTTGTAAATTGGCCAGCATCCTGTTCAAACACGTTTATTAGGCGAGTCCTTTTTACTTCACAGCCAAAGTTAATTGTAGGAAAAGAGGATACAGTACATCACTGTGCTAACATTAGCAAGAAAGGGTCTACTCTTAAAAAGTCCTTTATTAATAGACAGTGAGTTTTGATATTGACGTCATTCCTGGACTTATTATTCGTTTTAATGATTTACTGTTTCCAGTCATCTCTGCTATTTCCTATTTTTCCTAGAATGACTTTCAACAAACGCCTGAGGCCGAGACTGAAACAGGAATTTTAATATAGAAGAAGAAACAAAAGCACTAGAAATACTGACAAGGAGAGAAGTATTTTCTGTTGGTAGAAAAAACCTTACTTGCACTTTAAAAATATGCTATTTTCTAATGATGACTGATGAAATTTAGCACTTTTATTTTCAAGACATGACACAGGAACCAAAGAAGCTATGAAACATAACCCAAGTGTTGTCATGTCATAAACATTTATCCACAGTATCTGCAGGGAAAATTTAGCCACCAGTGGGTGAAGATCAGAAGGCAAAGAACATAAAATATAATCTATATTATTTTCAGCATTATTATACAGCTTATAGGGTTGCACAATATGGATTCTTTTTCAGCTGATGCCAACAACCAATACTTACCTGTTTCTTATGGCTGATACAGGCAAAAGATAATTTCACATTTAAAAGATGTATTTAAAAAGACGGTTGCATAACGTGTACTTTATGCACATGGGAGGGCAAGAAAGGCTCATATGTAGTGAACAAAGATGAATAATTTAATATTCCACAGCTATGACCAAAACAGATTTAACTGACATAATAAAAAAAAAAAGTACAATTCTGACTTTTCATGTTTTTTCCCCCCATTTTTTTAAATAAGGTACATCAAAAGCGCAACAAATATATTTGGCTTTTAAAGAGCATTTGCCTAGGAATTCAAATTAGATGCTTTGAAATAATCTGTGACCTCAGATATAATCACATCCAATATTTATATTATAATATTTATATATTGGCTATAATTCCCTTATCCGAGTAAGAAATAACAATATAAATGCCACGTTATCACCAGATAATTTATCAGAATCAGTGTTTTATGATGCATCCAAAAACAATAGAGATACTGACAAGGAGTGGAGTCTTTTCTCTGGGAGAAAAAGCTTAACTGCGTTACAATATTTCAAAGTGATGAATGCCTAAAGAAGCGAGGAAGAAGAATCTTTTATTAAGAGATTACACAAGCTATGAAAAATAAACCAGATGTTATCATTACACAAACATTTATCCATAGTACCCACAGGGAAAGTTTAGCCTTCAGTGGGTAAGATCAGAAAGCAAAGGACATATAAAATAATCAATATTATTCCTTAAGATTGTTACTGAATGGTTCATCATGACTACTATATACTATTTTCTATAGAAACTACACAAATATAACATCAGAAAATCCCTACATGGGTAAATTCCATTCAAACCTTTAAGGCATGAGTACTGCCATTAATATTCATTATTCTATACATTTTGTCAGCCACACTCCTATCACTGCAGTTTTGAACAAATGTCTGCATCATATTCTAGTAGCTTCTTCTAGAAATTGGCTTCATCACAAGCATCTCCTCCAAGTTTTACTGCTGGGAGTGAAGCTGTGGAGTCAGATAACACAGGATGTGGATGGAAGAAGAGGACTGCCACGTCTTCGCCCCTCCCCACCGGGGAAACTCATGTGAGGACTCAACACTGCCCAATGGAGTCTTTCTACCTGCAATAACCCGTCAATAACCCCTGCAAAACTGACTGGCAGCAGCAGCAGCGGGGTATTTTAATTTGTAGAAAGCAGCTGCTGCTGTTTGTTTACTCCCAAACCAGTTTAGATAAATAGCTAACAAAAGTGGCTATAACGTGAAAACAAAGTTTCCCATGAATATTAGCCTTTACCACCTAATAGCCATTAACGCGTGCTAACTGCAGTGTATACTATAACTATCACTTTTAGACTGTTAATGTACAAAAGGTCCTAACAGATAAAATCTGTGTGAATTATGCTGTTATTGAGTGTATGCAGAGTGGAGGCAGCAGCATCCCACGCTGCACTGCACTGGAATGCAGTTAAGTTAACAGTGGTGCTAGTTTCACAGGAAAAACAGGAAAAACCCAGGCTTGGTTCTCTTTTTTTTTGCTATTTTCTACTTTCTTTAACTGAATTTTGCAAATTTCACTTCCTATTAATCTTTTCAATCTTGTGATATTCTTGTCTGCTACCGAGAACCATCACATAACTATATCAACGTTTCATCCAGTTAGCTAGTTTCACTAGCATAGCTAGCTAACATTAAACTAACTGTAACAAAACGATACTGGCACTGTTTGACGGTCACAACTGTACACAAGAATAACTGCAAAAAAATACCACACAACTGCAGTTTGACGTGAGAGAAACGTGAAAAAAACACAAACAAGTTTTAGTTAGACTCACTTTTACCATCTTCCAGGATTCAGGGGTTAATATTTACCTTAACGAGAGCATCCTGTAGCAGAAATGTGTCCCCGGCGGTTGTGTCCTCTTGTCTCAACTCCAGCAGACTTCGTGCAGTTAACGGTATGAAGATGAACACTGAGTGTGCCCGGTGCTTCGTCCTATCTGGGATGTTTCAGTGTACTCTTGGCCATCTAGTAGTTAGGGCTGGATTTCTTAGAGTCTGAATGCTACGTGCAGATTCTCACATGCATACAGCCTCCTGCTACTAGAGACTTTAGGGGTTGTCGTTTGTAAATTGCTAGGGGAGGCGTCTCTAGCTGTCTTGACCCGTGAAGAGACACACATGCATGAATATTTTGGGTTTTTGCCAAGTTTTGAATTGTTCTAAAAACTATTATTCTTCACTAAAGCTGGAATGTCCAGGGAATTAAAAATCAGTTTTTTAACTAGGTTATATATTTTCATTGATAGAAAGTTTTGACGTGGCATGTGTATCCTTCAGCTCAATATCTCCAATGGCTTCTGTGTAGTTTTTATTTATTTAACTTGGCCAAAGAAATTGTTTTTCACCATTTTAACCTGCAGTGTCGTCTTCCTATTTCTCCCACATTCCAGAAAATTCCTCCCTCCCAACTAAAGACTATGAGACTGTGACTGGAGGGAGGGAATTCCTGCTGCATGCTAGAGTTCAACAGGGTGGAGCCATGTGTGTGTGTGACAGAGAGAGAGACAGACACACACACACACACACACAGAGAGCGAGAGAGAGAGAGGGAGAGAGAGAGAGAGAGAGAGAGAGAGAGAGAGAGAGGCAAACTGTTAACTTAAATGCAACATTTCTAGGATGCCAGATGCAGCAAATCTCAGCTAGCTATGTCCTATGTAAACACTACAGTGTGTGTTCAAGCTCAAGCCACCACTCAGTTTATAATAGGGGTGTCAATTCTCCAAATCCACGATTCAGTTTTCAGCTTTAAGCTCATAAATCACTTCAAACATATTTTTGTTTCCAGCACTAACAGATATGCAATGGAGTCTTGATTTGTAAAGATCACATTTACATTTTCAAATTCCCGGTACAAGCATGGTGCAGCAGTCACAGAAAAGTGATTCAGGCGCAATAAGGGGTACTTAAATTATTATAGTCAGCTGCAACAGGGCTAGATAAGCATATAATAATAGTTACTGAAAGGCAGTGTATTGTGTTCACTAACACAGAAGAAAAATAAAAAGTCAATTTGTGTAATGCTGCTGTGTATCCTCCTGCATTCTCCACACTGTCACACTTAGTGCTACTAAAATTATCAACAGAAACTGAACTAGCTGATACATAATTGAAGTAGAGCTGCAACAATTAATCAGTTATAATCAATTATTAAATAAATCACCAACTATTTTGATTATTTAATTAATTAATGACTAATTTTTTAAGAAAAAAAGTAAAAATTCTTTAAATTGCAGGTTCTCAGATGTGAATATTCTCAGATTTTTTTTACTCATTTATGACAGTAAATTGTATGTCTTTGGCTTGTGGACAAAACAAGACTTTTGATGACATCACCTTGGGCTTTGGGGAACACCGATCACCATCTTTCTCTTCTGACAGTTTATAGACCAAACAACTAAACTGTTAATCAAGAAAATAATCAACAGATTAATCTGTGATGAAAATCGTCATTAGTTGCAACCTTAAACTTTTCAATAGAGGGTCAATCAAGAGAAGGCAGGAATGGAGGGAAAAAATATACTGTGAGAATCACAGATCTTGCTTTTGATTTAGATTATTGAAATTGAAAGCTCTTTTGAACAATTTTTGATTTAATAATGACATTGTTACATGAATACAGCATCATTTCATGGAATAAACACGAAGAGAAGACATTTTAAATATACCCTTTATTAATGTATATTCTCTCAACTATCACCAAGCAAATGTTAGAACAGTAATTATATTATACTGAGTAACACCGAGGTCACAACATTAAACATCTGTATGATTATTGTTGTTTTTAAGGCATAGCACAAGAAACACGGCGTGGAGGCTGGAAATTAATGTCAAAATTGTGGAGAATATAATCCTATCCAGTCTTTCAGAGTCTTTCTTTGATTACAAAATCCACTTTTGGACACTTTTCTCAATGTGAACTGTAGAAAAAAATATTATACACTTTCTCTTAAAGTCAGCTGTAGAAAAAAAAACATCCAGTGTATCCTTTCCATCATCATTCTTCTTCCAGTCATCGGCGGATGTCATCCAGGGAGGTGAGTCTGCTCCCAAACAGCTGCTCCTCATAGGTCAGCAGCTGACGCAGGAAGTTCACGTTGGGTGCCGTGCATGCCCTCCTCTCCTTCAGCCAGCGCACCGCATGAAGCAGTGACCAGTGTCGATGCTCCATGAGGAAGGCCAACGTTAGTGCCGAGCTGCGACTCCTGCCCATGCTACAGTGGACCAGAACGCGGCCGGCAGGCTCGGCCCTCAGCGCTGTGTTGATGAACCTGGATGCCAGCGGCAGCGCCTCCACCAGGTCCTGCTGGGCGTCATCACTGAGACGCAGCCTCAGGTAGCACAGCGTGTTGGGGAAAGCGTCAGGGCAGTTCGCAGTGGCATTGACCACATGTGTGATGTGCAGATTCTTGATTATGCGGTAGTCAGAGGCCTGGGAGACGGAGCCCTGGTAAAGAGCTCCCTCCAGGATCTCTGAGGGGTAGATGGTGAGGGTGTGTCGCTCAGGTTCCAGCAGGACCATACGTGGTGTGCAGAGGAAAGGGTAGAGGGCATTGAAGGCTGAGAACCCCCCCAGCAGGATGACAGGGTCCATTCCCAAAGCACTGAGCTGGAAGAAACAGCGCTGGAGGTCTGGGGAGTCTGCCCTGGCCCTCACACTGCCCACTGAAATAAGCACAGAGACACATATGGACAATCACAGTCAAAACACAGACAGTGAGAACACGTCATTACAATCAGGCAGCCATGCTCCACTTCCGAGCATTGCATGGCTGACCAACAACAGGCTGCACCCTCCTACAACTACGCAAATACTTCTGGCTAAATTTGATTAGATGAATGCTCACTGGTGGGCTGTCTGCTCCTGGATTTCAAACCAGACCGACATGGCAGCTCATTTGAAAAGTCTCTAATATTACAACAAAAGTTCACTGACATGTAACAAGTAACTATGCAGCTGAATCTGAATCTGTTCTCATTTAATTTCGACTGACAATAGTCAGTTTAAAAGTTTTTCAGTGGGTTTCCCAGAGGTGGTGAGTCGTGCTGGACACCCATGATTTGCATGAAGTAGCCAAGACCACAATTTTGCAAATGAGGTGCAGCCAACATGACACCACATAACTCAAAACACGCTATGGTGTTACCAGAATGCACTGCACGGCTGCTTACACTGACAATGAATGGGAGGGCAGGAATGACAGATCCTGTGGATAGTGTCCCCAACTATGTAATCTACCCAGTAGTTGTCAGGACAATTAAATTAAAGCCTAAAAAGGTAAACTGCTTGTGGCACATGAGTAAAAGTCAGGGGATCATCAGAGTCAGTAGGATTCATCCTCTGGGGACCATGAATGTTTGTGTGGAAAATTTTCTCGCAATCCATCTAATAGTCGTTGAGACATTTCAGTCTACACCAAAGTGGTGGACTGACTGACCAAACAGATGAATGTCTAGAAATGAACACTTAATTTGCAAGACTCTCACAAGTTTTATATGTATTATTTCTTCATTGTGTACCTTATACAAGCTAATTAACCTAAATCTGGGTAAGTTTAGACACAGAAAACACTCATGGTGTGAGTTAAAATGATCACTCTTGCAAGATCTTTCACTTGGTTCCCTTCTGGACACAGCCTTGAGATTGCCATCCATACAGCTGTGCCGTGAGCACAGCTAAAATATGGTTATGCTGGATTAGTAATAAATTGTGAAGTTAAACATGTTCTTTGTTTATTTGTAAGAGTGCATAAGTGTATGTGTGTGTATCCACAGAGTTGAAAGTGTGTCGCTTACCAGGGCTGCTTCCCTCCTCTGCATACAGCAGGATTATTGAATACTTCTGCAGCTCTATAGAGCCGATTAGACAGCCCAGCTCAGGGTGGATCACTGTCACAGCTGCCCGCGCTGTCACCACGTGGCTCTCCTTGTACCTAACATACACATTCATAACATGCACGCACATAGATAATGTATATCATAACCGCAATAGGTACAGTAACTGCCAGCTCATACATCCAGTATTGAATATACAGCTGTACATGACAGGGCATCTGCATATAAAGAGCACTGATGTATTTTTGCTGCACCCACCTCTCTGCGCTGCGGCAGTCCAGGATGAGAATATAGTATGGATCATACAAGGCGGGCTGGCCTTCCTCTGCATTCAGCAGGTTGTACACCTGCTGTGGGGTGATGTAGCCTCGTTCGACACAAGCTGTTTCTGGAAGAGCAGGAACCAGCACCTCCTCTGGCTCACACACTGCTTGCAGGCAGAAGAAATACAAAGAGTACATTGTGTTTACATCTGTGTCAATGTGTGTGAGAGAGAGATAGTGGTAAAAATACTTCCTTTACCTTTGTTCCCAGTAGGTATGATGGAGGAATGGTCGCCTTCTGTACTATTGACCTCTCTGTCACAGATGCTGTTCACTGTTTGGGATGTGTTGACAGGCTCTCTGGAGGCCACTCTACAACTGTTATTCACTCTGACATGCATACACAAAGACAAGTGCAATCTAAAAACAGTAATGCAGCAACATTAAAGGAGTGAAGAAAAAAAAACAGCAGAGCTCTTTACCTGGACAGTACTGCGCCCATCTCGTTTAAGTCATTTGACAGATGCATCAGCTGTTCCCACCAGCCCTTCATTAGAGGAACATGCTACACTAAGAAACAAAGAGATAATGTCAAAAAATATTCTCACAGAAAGCCCAAGAGGAAGTAACAAGGTAAAAAGATTTGCACAATTATTTGTAGCTGTGATTCCAACTCAGCCCCACTTCATCTTCACCCTCAGTTTAGCCGGTGGTCTTGGAAACACAGTAACAGTTAAGTGCTCTAGAGGGCCACATGGTAGCTGGCTGTGACAGGTGATGGAGGAGAGACCCGGATAGTCCTACTTCACCCAAATCAACTCCCGATAGTTGCAGCATATGTGGTAATTTGGTCAGGTTTCTTTTAAAACCATACGAAGATTAGGGCCACATTCAGAAAAGAAAGAGGGAAGGAATTAGAGGGGTAAGAAAATACACAGGGTACAACACAAAACTGTTCAGTGATTATATTGTTAAACCTTGGAGCAAAACTAATTTTTGGGTTGCCACATGAAAATATTGAACTGACAGATAATAGCTTACTTTTAGGATCAGGACAGAAGTGGTAAAACACCTAAAGATCACAAATCAAACTTGTATTAGACAAGAATATACACCAAATGAAGGGATCTTACAGTGAAATGTGGGTCTGCAAATTTGCAGAAGACACGTTCATCCATGGTTAAAACATACTACTGCCTAAGACAAAATAATCTATTAAGAAATTACCAACAATTTAAAAATCCTATACAGGCATGCCCAATATCCACTATCACATGTATCCTCCACACCAGTGCAAGTGATTTTAACCTCATCCCAGCACCTCATTGGAATATTTATGTTTTGAGTCTTACTGTTTAGCAGTGTCCCTCAGTTGTCACTCTCAGCCATGTCACCGCCTCTCCTCCATCTCCATGTCACCTGTTCTTCACTTTTCTTTGGTCACAGACTCTCCACCACTTACAATGTTCCCTCCTCCCAAACCACTGCCACCTCCCTTGTTACCCTCATCTTCTCCAAAACATCCTTCTTAGTGCTTATGATGATGTCCTCTCATCATCTGCTGTCAGGATTTACCTCTTTTGGAATGTAGGTTTTTTATACCAGCATGTGAGCCAATAGGCTTTCATATGTAAGGTCATATATCAACTTAACTATCTTAATAACAATCACAACAACATATCACAATGAAGACAATGCATAAACCTAGTTTACTACTACAAAAATAAAAATATAAAATGTGTATGGTAGAGGATATATGTATGTATATACATATATATGTATATCAAACCACATTTTGGTCGCTGTAATTGTTCCTCGGCATTCCAAAATTCAAAGATATAATATTGAGGTTTCAGCAGACTGAGCAGTGGCAGACTCTGGCTGTCTGAGGGACAGGGGTGAAAAAGATAAAAAGGGTACCAACGAAATTGCATTTTCTCTATTACAAAGGCATCCTTAGTGCTCCGTATCACATTTTCCCCAAGGGAATGGCACCCATGGCGTGTCAAAAAGACAATAATATATGCAAATATCCACCAGATCTGACTGACTCGACTGTAAAAAAGCCTGCCAGTTCTGCTTCCAAATTTGGTGACGTCACACATCTGGACTGTCTCTCTCTCCTCTCATCTTTCTGACACGCAGCCCTGCCCGATTCTGCTGCGGTGGACGAGTCTTCTTCTGCTGGAATGATGGTGAAAACCTGTCAAGAGACCATAATATGGACTGTCTGTACCCTGTGATGTGTGCATGAAGATCATACATGTAAGCTATGATACTGAAGTTGTGAATAATTATTCCTGAATATAGTTTCTTGTGAGTATAATTGGTAACACCTGTGTTTACCTTATTATTTCATATCAATATGGCTATAAGAAAAAGGTCTATTACTTTTTAGACAGAGCTACCTTATTATTGGGACTGCTCCTGCTAATGTAGGTTATTTAGGTTTTATATTACTGTTCTCCAGTTTATTAATTTATATTTGAAAGGTTTGTTATGTTTCCTATCATAAAATCTGTTAATATTTAATCTGTAATCATGCGTGCTAAAAAAGAGAAGTACCCATCTCGATGCGCAGTGTACCTAACAGAAATAACTGTCACATTTGCTTTATTTCCTACAACAAAAGATTCTCTGACCAGAATCATTCCCATGATGTACCAACCCATACCAGTTTACTGAAGTCACACTTCCCCATACGACTGCTGCCGCCTCATATTCACTCCGCTTCAGCTCAACTCTAGAGTACATTTTTAAATGAGAAGAGGACTGTGAATTCACAGACATTATTCACACTGGATTTGCATTAGGAGGGAACCTCTTGATTGTCAGTATGGACAGGAGGAGCAGTTACACCAGCCAAAAACTCTCTCTATGAACATCTGGGCATGTGAGTATTTTACTAAGATACAGCTGAAAAAAGGGGAATGCATGGGTAATATATGGATATTATATCAGTATTGTGATACGACATTAGACGGCGTCTTAGATTTTGGATATTGTTATATTGTGATGTGGCATGAGTGCTGTCTTTTCCTGATTTTAAAGGCTGCAAGTAATTTTTTGAATTTACCTGACTGATATGAAGTTACTTGGTCAAAAATATCATGGTATTTGTTTTTGTCCATATTGCAAGCACTACAATGGAGTAGAAGTATTTTGTTGCAAAAAGTGAGTGAATATTGTACTTAAATACCATACTTGATACCGTTCAACATTGTTTTTTTTTCATCACTTCTCCAGGTGGGCAAGTGGGTCAGAAATTTGCTTGTGAACTTATCAGTATTAACTTTTGCTTGACCCTGTATATATTGTTGCATTTATTAACAATAAAAGACCTAGATTAAATGTCATGTTTAATATAGGGCTGCAACATCTGTAAAATGTCAGATAATCGTGAAAATCTCACTTTTTCAAAGTTCAAAGCCCAAGGTGAGGTCTCTATTTGTCCTTCTTTGTCTAAAATCCAAAGATATTCAGTTTAATATGATAATAAACAAAGAAAAGCAGGAAACCTCCATACTTAAGATGCCCAAAATAGCATTTTTCTGTAGTTTTTGCATACAAAAATGCTTCAACAATTAATCAGTAACCAAACAAGTTTATATTTTAATTGTTTTTCACCACTTGCTCGGTTGAGCAAGCAAGTTGCCAGATTTATTCGCCCGATATGGCATATTATTTGCCCCAGGCAAGGCAATCCTTATTGTTGAGTCCTGCTTGAGTAAATGTAAAGCTCTCTGTGACTGTTATAACAAAAGATTGAAGGAAGTTTATCAAAACGGCAAATTTTTGGATAATTATGTTCTTCAAAAATAACGGTTGTGTTATATTCTTTGATGCTTACTAACCGTACAAATGGGCAAAGATTTGAGGGAGAAGGTTGTGAATTCACAAACATCAAAAACAGGGTATGACTGCCCCCTGAAGGTACACAGATCACTCATATCGGTGTACACACAAATATGTGCACATAGTGTATTTTCACATTTATACCAGTGCACACAGATCATATCAGTATGCTTGCATGTAGTATGGACATACATATGATCAGGCACCACCGTCCATCTTACTGGTTTTTATTATGTTTCACTGAAGTCTGGGTCATGACAGAAAACCCTCTGCATCCCACAGACCTGTTGCTATTCTGGATCAGTCAGAGGCCCTCATGCATGCTGCTGCTGTGTTTGTCTGAGCTGCAGAGCGCACAGACCCCCATCCTCTCTCAGTCTGTTGTGTCTGTTTACTTTAGCACACTCTCACTCCTGCAGCCATGTGGTTCATCATGGACTCCATTATGGCCTCAGCTCGGTGCGAGGCGGGGTAGTAAACGTAAAGCTGGGGGGGGGCGAGGGGGTGTCAGGAATGTCACGAACAGGTGTCAACATCCTGGACAGAGACAGAGCGCGCAGAGGCTTTTACTGTCACACCAGCTTATCAATAAAGTTAGGAATGCAAAATCAATTTTACATAGATAACATGGCAGGTCAGATTCCTCTCGGGAGGATCTCATTATGCCGCATCATGTCACGCGTAATGAAATGTTAATGGATTCCACAGATGGTGCGTGTTCCGTTTATCTTCAGAGAGACGGACTTTTAATAACTGTCCAGGCAGACTGCTTCTTTAATTATGGGCAGTCAAACAGCGCAGGACAAAGTCCACCTGGACACAGTGAGGAAACACGGGTGAATGTCCACAGAGAGCAGGAGAACAGAGCGGCTCATGCTGCAGGATGGGAGCACTTTTATTAAGACAAATATTATAAATAATATCAGCAGCGGTGGTAAGAGTGAACGACAATGGCAGCCACGTAGAGGCAATGATTCATCTGAAGATTAAATATGACTTTATGAGGAATTTCAGATGGTGAGTAAAGTTTTTCTCGCACCTCTTTCACAGCTTCTTCTTTAATATGTGTTGTTTTTCTAGTTAAATAGCAGCAGCTTCACCAGCTGCTGAGCGAGTCTACTTGTTAAAGCCTTGACTTTTCCATCCTTATTTTTAAGATAATTATTATAAGCACGACATGCATACAGTCCGTTTGCTTGTGATTTTTGTTCCACTTGTAAGAAAGGTTTTCAACAAATTCTTTAAAAAATCGTGATTATTTTCGCAATATAACCAGGGGTGTAAATAAAGACGTTTGCCTTCGTTTATTGATCTGAAAATAGATGAGTGAACTGCCGGCCACATTTCATTATCATAGCCCTAAACATCTTTAATTCGTGTAATAATAATAATAATAATAACAATGATAATAATAATAATAATATATTTCCAATATTCTATTGATTTTAACATTTTTAGTGCTTTACATTGATAAATTTAAAAATATTTACATTTTAAAATGTCATCCTTAAGTTTCCTGACTCATAATGAACTAATCAGAGTACATCAGAGTAAAAAAGAAATGTGATGCTTTATATTACAGCCCTCAACGTACAGTTAGATGAAAATGAACCAGTATGACTGAATCTGGCACATGAGGGACTTGTGCTCATGTTAATTAATGCGCATTGTCCCTTAAATAGAATAAACAAACTTTACTTTGGAGCCAATAGAGGTTCTGGTCAAGCATTATATTGTTAGAAACATGCTGTAGGTATATAGCCTGCATGTTACTGTGTATGTTGTAGAGTAAGTTTTCTTACAGTGTGGCGTACAACACTGTACTTTAAGGGGATTTCAGCAGGCTGGTCATTCAGGTTTATGTGGCTGGACACATTGCTGCTCTTTGTTGTTATATATTGTGTATCAGAGGCAGCATTTTTATAATGAGGAAGTTGAAGAAGATAGCCCATTTATATTCAGTTGCAGAGTAACTGTCTTGAACAGGTGAGGACACAAACACTACAGTCATCGACAGTTTAAAATATGACATGGTGAGCTGTGGATCATTTCAAACTCAGCCCGTGTCCTCTAAAAGTAAACTAACTGTAGCAGGTATAGCAGACCAAATGGCAAAACCACATGATATATCTATGCAAAACAACTCACTTTACCATCAAACACTGATGGTGGACATTCGTTTGCTTTGGTCAGGAACTTCATGCTCATATTATAACAAATACCTAGTAGTTAAAAATATCTCTAGTATAAGTTCTCTTTAGTTTTATCCCAAATAACAGGTTGTTGCTCAGTGGGTCATGGTGTACCATATAGTAACAGATTAGGTGCCCAATAATTAAAAATACCTACAGTATAAATTCTTATTCATTTACAATTCTCACATTATTACCCTTTATTAACTTCACATATTGTTTTCCTGTATGCACCAGTAGGTACAGTACAGCTACACCATTAGCACAAATAACTACACTGTAGCTAAGGATTAATTACTCTGTACATTGTTAGTTCTAATCTAAAGTATTACCAAAAACAATTAAAACATGTTCAACAAAATAAGTGCAAGAACACAGTAAGACAGGGGCTGGTTTGCTTGTAATAATGGTGTCAATTTAGTCTTGAACATAACTGAATATATTATTTGCATATTCATGAATCCTTGAATGCTAAAAAAACAAACAAAAAACATGTCAGACAGAATTGAATTTTTAGAGCATTTTATATTGTGATGCTAAAACATTACTGGAGGTGTACTTAAAAAGATAAGGTAACATATGACAGAACTTTATTCATCCCAAAGGAAATTCTTGTGGCAGAGTTGGCTACATAATTACAGTAACATAAGACTGAAAATAATACAACATAAATATGAACTGAAACACAAAATATAAAGTATATAGAAGTAAATGCAATGCAACAGTGCATAAGAGAATAACAATAGAAGCAGGATAATTTTTAAAAAGTAAAAATCAATATTGGCAGTGATGCTGAAAATAATATTGGCAGTGATATTGAGAAGTAATAAAAAGTTATATTGCACCAGGTAATGAATGTAAAATTGTTAGCCTAAAGCATATCAGTAAGAGGTGAGGATGTTATGCCAGTTAATGTTTAAATTTCATATTCTGTCCTGTTGTTCTTTGATATTACATATTGATTCTTCACTTTTTTTCAGATCCATGTCACCTTCTCCTCCCCACTCTGACTCCAGTCAACAGATCCCTGTACTCTGCACAGAATGACAGCATGTCTCTTAGGTAAAAGGTAATCCTTCTGGCTTTATCTTATTTCTGTTATTCTGGGAACCAGGAATTAAAATTAGAGAGCCAACTGTGTACATAACTGCATTTGCATTTAACTGCAAACCCGCCGTACTAAGTGCTTTTTCTCAAGAGGTTATCTGTCAGCCAAGCAAAGTAACTTTCTGGTGAGCATTATCAAACAAAATGGTTTATTCAAAGTAAGTTTTTGTTTTAATTTGTTTTCCATGCCTAGTAAAAATGGTTTTAGTTGTTCAAACATATTAATGTCATTGTTAATGCATGATTCATGTCTGTGTCCGTGTACAGTTCAGGGAAGAAGAGGAGGGGATGGTGTGTCTCAGTGACAAAGAGGCTTTCATCTAATCATGTCCTGAAGCCGCTGGTCCCCACCCTCTGCCTGGTGGTCGTTTTCATGTATGGCCTGGGTGACAGACTTCGAAACTTTGTCGCCGGCATCTTCATCCCTCAGTACCACTACCCGTACGCGGTGGCTCTCTGCTTCGCCCAGGTTGGTATCTGCCTGCTGCCTGGCTTGTTTCCAATGGGTGACAATTTATTCTGATTATTCAGAATGAATCAATCAAAAATGGAGGTGTTGTTTGCTTACTGGCAGCACCTGTGCATTTTATTAATGGTGGAAAAGAGTGGCAGCACTACACACTGTGTGCAGCTGCTGTCAACACTGTGTGTCCTGACAGCAGGGCAACTGCTTATGATGCATTTACTTTATAGTATCTCTGCTCACGTTCATACAACAATTAGTATCAAAAACTCACACATACTTTTGTGTAAAAAGATGCTGAATTTATACTAATTAATACTAATAACAATAACATGTCACTATCAAAAAAGACAGTTCATTCACTATTAAAAGAAAGGAAAAAGAACTGTCTTCATTAGATTTTTTCAAACTTAAACAAAGTTTTGCTGAGCTTAAATGTTCTGCTTTTTTGAGTTTCGGGGGGGAAAAAAAGAATGCAAAATTGTTCACAGTGAGCGATGAATCTGATTTGTCATTTGAATGCTTGAAAACTGAAAAGTGCAATTGAAAATATTAAATTATTAGCCATTATTCACCTTCACCTCAATGGGCTTACATTTTCTGGTGGTGTCTCAGACTCAAAGATTCAGTTTAATCAGATTCTAAACAAAACTAAACTTTTTAATTTTTATAGTGTTTAAGACAGTGTTTTAAAATTGTGCGTGTGTGTGTTAGTTTGAAGGACAGAGCATGTGGTGTAGGTGGGCACTGGAGAGTGACAGAAGGTAAACACTTGTGCATGACAGATGTTTAACCAAATAGTTGACTTAAGGACTGACAGGTAAATGAGATGCTGTCCAAAGGCTGAAACTACCTCATGCCTGAGCTTTGTGAATGTCATGTAAGTGTACAGTTTGACCCTGAGTGTTAACATGCATTTGTTGTGCGCGTGACATAAATGCAATGAAAATGTGTGATGATTTCTGACATAACAGTTTTTACACTGCGCATCATGTTGACATTGTAAAGAAGTTATCAGTAGATTTTAATCAACAAAGCAACACACCCATGATTTACAAGTTGTGATGCAGAGAGGGGAGGGAGCAGGAGGGAGGGGCGATAAAGACTGAATGACATTAGTCTGTAGGTGAACACTGCTTTTAGACCAGAGCTTAAAGTTTAATTCATCCACTTGGCATGCGGCTCGCACTAATGTCATTGGATCATAGAAGCTGGATGGGATATCCGCAAATCCTTGACCTCTGTCCTCCATTTCTGGGTTTATTTTTGGTCATGAAGGATTGTTTCAAAACAGCGCATCGTTCTTCCATTCGTTCTAATTTTCTTTTGCAAATTTGCCCACAGCTTCACAAGGTGGTTACAGCAAGTCTCAATAAAACCTGATAAAATGATGAGCGTACAAAAAATAAAGGACCATAATATAGATTAGGGCTGCAGCCAACAGTATTTTTCTCTCAATCAGATTATTAATTGATGATTAAGTAATTAATTACTTAGTCTATAAAATGTTTGGCAATGTTAGGTCTGTCTTTTCAAACCTAAAGTTTAAGCTTTAAGTAAGCTTCAGATCAGTCCAATACTTCTGATGTCTGAGTCTTTAGTGCATTGTGGTAGTTTTTATATTGTAACTCCATATACTGATTGTCTTTTCCAGGTTCTGGTCTCTCTCTTGTTCTTAAATCTCCTCCATGTGCTGGATCTGGTGCCTCTGAAGCATTACTCCAGGTCGCTGGGCGAGAGGCTGCTGGTTCCTGCTATCTGCAGCAGCATCCATGCTGTACTGGCCATGTGGGCCAAGACCAGCAACCCGTACGCTGGCCTCTACCCCCTGACTCTGCCTCTGCTGCCCATAGTCACTGTGGGCTTCAGTTTGTGCCTGAGGCTGGCAGCCCCACCATCGATCCACATCTCTGTGCTGATCTCCATCCTGAGTGGCACATCTTTTGTCATCACAGGTAAACGATTAAATGTTATTTAGAGGTGGTGATGGCTCTTCACCTCAGAACAAATTTATCTCTGATCAGCGTCTCTCTCTGCAGTCTCTCAGGGTCTGGCGGGTGTCGAGCCTCTGGAGTACCTGTATGCACCTCTGGCTTTACTCCTGCACAGTCTCTCTCTGACTTGGCTGGCTAAAGTGGCTGAAGCTGAGCATCGCCACCCGCCTGACGCCCAAGCCTCCGTTTTTGACATCTACTACACCCAGCTGGTGAACCAGAGCTGCGTGCTGGGTCTCTTGTGGCTGCTGCACCCAGACAGTCCCTGGCACGTGTTGAGCCACAGCAGCTGGCGCAGCCTCCTCTTCCACGGATACCTGCTCGCTATTCTCCTGCTGGGGATGGTAATGAACTTCCTGGTCGGTATATCAGCTCTGTGTGTCTCGCCGCTCTCCGCTTCAGTGTTGTACTCAACAAGGCAGGTGGTGCAGCCATTCTTCCACCTTCTGTAGTTTCACTCGAAAGGACTCAGAAGAATGAGTGACTGTTTTGTACCAGCGCAACATTGAAATTTAATCCACACCACTGACCACAAACAAATAAAGTGAATGTCAAGGGTCTTAAGCAATTTTAGATCCAGAAACAGGCGCTTTATCAGCTGACATGAAATACAGAATGTCAGATGTAGATTGCTCACATTGCTGTCGCTTTACATATTTATTAGAAATACGAATTCATACTCCATATGCCCTTAATACATGTCTCTTTCTGCAATTTTATCACGTGTGTGTAACTAGAACACCTGAGGACCAATCTACCTAAGCAATGATCACCCTGTTCTAGCTGAGTTAAGAACTTTAGGCACTTTTTAACAACAATGAAACACTTACAAAAGCATGGGTTAAATAATACCAGTTTACTTTTAGGGCTGAGGGGGATACACTAATATCAAGCATTTTTTCTATATATGTCCATGAAAAATTGAAAATGTACCTTTTATGGGAATTGTGACAACTTTTAAGAATTACTGTCAGATAAAAAATAACGGTCTCAATAGTGGATCCAGATGTTTGGACCCTACAGTGTTTATGACATAATTTACTTAACAGTATTTAAGAGGTTTAAACAGAGAGAATTTTCAACTTAAGCTTTTCAGATGAGAATAGGAGTCGCTCATGCCAGACACAGAGAGTTAAACCCACCTCATTAAGATTAAGTGTCAGAGTTAAAACATTTGAACACAAGTCCTTGAGTGAATAAATGTTTAACCAGAGGTTTGTAGAAATTGCCCTTGAATGATTCTGACTGCTGAGGTTTGTTAGATGAGAAGGGATCTTGTTGAGAAGAGTTAATGGTGCTGACTTCAACTTCTTTGTTTCTACCTTAAGTTATTATCAGAACCTAAATTATGTCTTAATTTAACAATATGCTTTCATTGTAATTTAATTAGCTTTCTCAAAGTTTGTATGTGTATTGCATTTTCACGTTTAAACATACTGTGATAAGGATGTTGATCTACCTGATGATGGTGCTCTAAAAGAACATTTGTATACATTTAATAAACTGAAATGACAAAGAAATAAGGCTTTATTTACAAAAATATCTATTCTCTTTCTAACACATGTAAGTGCTGTCAAAAATCAGCAACAGTAAACACATTCCTGCAGCTTGTCCCTGTAAAAAAAATCCCCTGTAAAACTCTCCAAAATGGTAAATCATAACTTGCTGGTGAATATTGCACTGTGATTTCTAACAAATATGTTGAATTCAATGAGTGAGACCACTTTTTATCGTGTATCATGTTAGTTTTATGGCAGCACAGACATAAAAAAAAAAATATCTGTGTTTACACTGTAACCAAAACTGAATATAAATGTCTTTTTACACTGCCATAAACATGCCCCCATCATACATCGCAGATTGGGACATCATATAAAAAATAAAATGTTGTATATCAACCACAATATGCACAAAATATGGACCAAACATGAAACTATCCACTGGGGATAAATCTTGTAAAATCATGTAAATAATTCTAACACAGTATTTCATTGTGTTATGTGTGGTTTTTAATTACCATTATCTTAAGTTTATCTTGGGCAGATGGATGAGTTTTCTTTCCTGTATATTTAACATGACACTCCAAAAGAATTTTGGACTCATTCCAAAACAAAAAACAAAAGTATTTTGTAGGAACGTGTTTTTCATTGCTAAAGAATGTAGTTTTACAGTGCACAGAGAAACATTACATGTAAACAAAACCATGTTTGTTTAAAATACGAGGGCTTTGGCAGCAGGAGTACTGACAGTATAATGAAGACATTCTTTAAGAGAAGCCTCGTCGACTGTAGACACTCATCCTTGCTGTGTATTAGAGTCCAAATTTCGCCTTATTGATTATCTGAGTCAACTTCATGTCCTTTACGAGGGATCGGAGTTGGGTGGCAGGTGTATACCTAAACTCTGCAGCAGGTTAGAAGCCGGTCCAGCCAGTCCGGCCTGGCAGCTGAGGGACTCCAGCAGGTTTGTGACCAGATTAAGGTCGACGTCAAGAGGCTGGATTTCCTCCTCTGTCTCTTCCAGGCCTTCATGTGTTGGGAGACTGTCTCCGGCAGAGGGGTGAGGGGAGCCATTGTCCAAGCCTTCCTTGTTGTAATTCTGCAGAAAGAACAAATACAGTAAAACAAATTGTTGACTAGATTCAGAATGAGACGTGCATTATTTCAAAAAGCAGGTGGAACAGAAATCATAATTTACTGTCTGATTGAAGCTTTGTCCGATATTAGTGCTCATCAGCTCCTGATCCATCTGGTCCATGTATCTTTTGAGACCGTCCAAAGTTTCTGTGCCATTCATCTCTGCATGACCAGACGACCCTTCATTTCCCTCATCATCATCATCATCTTCATCATCATCATCATCGTCGTCATCTAGATCATCTGAATCTAGCTCTTCTCCTTTGCTTCCTGTAAAAATGAAAGAACAGATTCAATAAAGAGAGGAAGACGTGGCAAGTTTATGCTAATTATTTTTACTTAACTTCTACATACCCAGTAATCTGTCCAGTGCGTTGGTCATGGAGTCAGGATCAAAACTGAAAGGCTGATTTGAACTGCTCCTGGAAAACAAAGAAAAACTGCGTGAAACATGAACTGAAAGACTGTTGGTGGGACAATGCACGAATAAATACATTAACAGACAGGCCAGATGCATGGACGCACTAAGAGAGCTTCATTCATTGAATATGCTCATGTTTCTGGTGAACAGTGAAATGAACAAAAATCAGTTTGCAACTAATGAACGTGAGTGTTGTTCACTCCTGAGAGAGAGAGAGAAAAAGATTCATGTGTTACATCCAGCCCTTTGATTCCATCTACTCCACTGAGTTGACTGATTCTCTAAATACGCCGATTTTTTATTCAGTGATCCAAATGTGGATTTGATGATCTTGGCTAAATACTGTCAAAATCAATCAAACCAGCAGATAATCATCAGTCAGTCTCACCAAGGCAGTTCAGCCCCCTCATGTGACGACATGGCACTGAGGAAGTTCTTCATCCCCTGACTGACTGCCACCAGGCTGTAACCTCCCTCCTCTTCCCCCTTGTCACCCTCGCTCTTGTTTGTCCTCTCCTCTGCACCCCCAGTGTGCTGTGTCTGTTTGATGGAGCTGGAGTTTTGGCTGCCGACATCAGCTCTCCCCCCACTCCTCTCCTGCAACATACGCTCCAAATCCTGAGCTGTGATATCCAGCCAGCTGTCACCTGGAGATAGACACAGAGAAAAACTAATTATGGGAAGTGATTGAAAGAGAGAAAGGGTAGAAAATGGAGGAGGCATACCAAAAGGACAGAAACAGAAAGGAACTGGCAGGAAGCAGAAAATCCCAGGTGGCACACAGACAGACAACGGCAATGTCAACTTTCTATCAAGGTCATATAAGCCGTACTTTAATGTAAGTATGGGAAATATTAAAAAATAGGCTTTAACAACCATTACGGTATATGTAAAGGAACTGAGTAAATTACACTTTCTAATCTGAACCACTTGTTTGTGCAAGAAATACTTACAATGCATGCAAACGTTTCTCATAAATTATACAGCAAGAATGACTTCTAAGTTTCTATGTTCACATATTTTGAGATTTTATTCATACTTGCCAACCCTCGCAATTTCCCTGTTTTTCATTGTCCCCTCCTGGTTTCCTCCCAGGGTCAAAATTCTCCCAAATATCTGACAAATTTTCACGCCTTTTTTACTTATGGAAAATTTTAAAGGAAAGGGACGCATTTTTTTTCTAAGAGACGCCTAAAATTAACAGAAGAACTTGTGTAAAATAATTTTACTGTAATAAAATTTGAAATTGGACTACTAGGTAAGGCAAAATGTAGTGATCTTTTTGGGTTTTCCAGTAAATCATTATCATTTATCTATGTTTATCTGTTTACAAAAAATGTGTATGTTATTAATTATTATGTAATTTTCACTTTTTATATGTCAGCATGCAGGAAACAAAGTATATGAAACTCAAATTTTAATTCCACCCTGCTTTAGTCTAGAAATGCTCCCTATTCTTGAGGTCTCAAGTTTGACAAGCACAACTGATTTTATTCTTGCTGTCAAGATTCATCACCAATCAATCCAAAGATATTCCAAGATTTTCACTCACTGTCCTCTTGGGGGAGCTGTGACTCTTGTTTCTTCAGCTCTTCCAAGTTGAATGGACTGCAGCTGTGCAGCAACTGGAGCACCTCCTCACCCGGGGACGAAGCACTGAGACAATGGACACAACATGTACATTCAGACAGATGCACTTGGATGTTGCAGGCAGGCATATTAAGTATAGTAATTATACACATGTCACACAGGTGCAAGGTTATCACAATCAGCGTCAAAGAAAAAAGCTAATGCCTGCACACTTACTCTATGCTACAAAAGCCAAATAATGACAATGTTTTGATCCCACTTGATCAGTCTGACCTGACAAAGATCCTAATGGGATCAAAACGTTATCATAATTCAACTTTTGTAGCATGGAATAAGTTTGCAGGTGTTACCCTTTTTCTTTCAGGCAGGCGGGCATATTAACCAAGAGCGCAGTGGGCACATACGCATGCAAAGCCACAGTCCTCACCTCGATTTCGAGGCAACTGACTGTTTGAAGAAGTTTTCTGCGGATTTTGTCAGTTCTCTGTACCGGGCCGATCCTTCAAGTTCTCCCTGCATTTGACAACAATAAAATCAAAAACTTGGACTTTGTGTAGTTGAGAAATGGAGACTATATAGCATCTTTAATAATGTGAGCTAAAAAAAAAGTAGTAGACTAACCCTGAAGTAGCCGTTCCTTTGCAGACTGTCCATGAAGCCTTTCCACTGAGGGTTACAACTGACGGGAGCATCAGGCTCTGACGATGGCAGCCTGCACTTGGAGCACAGTATCTCAAAACCATGTGCCTGGGAGTGGGACACACACACACAGACAGAAATTTAATCAAATGCTGTACTAAAAAACCCTCAATACAGGCCATCCTAACAAATGCATTAGAAAAAGACAGGTCAGACTGAAGAGGAAACACAGGTGATGCCTCACCAATTTCATGCCGAGCTCGTGGGCTTTGTACTGGGGATGAGAGCGAGGAGGCAGGGTGAATCCGCTCCTCCGGTCTGGGGTGAACTGTTGCTGCTGCAGCTGGGCGTACAGGCAACGTGTGAACGTCACCTAGAAATATATATGCATAGAAGTACAATGGTTTCATTATGGTTTGGATAGAAGACATTTCACAAAAGCTGAGACATGAAATATAAAACAAACATAAAACAAACTTAAATATAACACAACACAGAAGCAATATAGTGAAATATTTCTTTTAAAACAGGTCAACCTCTTCTTTTTGCCCAGACTGCTGCAATCACAAATCTTTAACTGTATTTACCGAGGTGAGGACTCGTGTATCAGGAGGAAAGGTCTTGAAGCTTCGACACGCCTGCAGATCTACCGGATCCCGCAGGTAGAATGCTGACACTGCAGGGGCGACCAGGTCTGGTCGTTGTGCCAACACTGTGGCAATACCTGCAGGTATGAAGCAGTGGGCACGGTGGAGGCCAGTTTTAACCTTCTCTGGGTACCTATGTAAAGTAGAGATTGATATGCTTTTTCATGTTTGATACCAGTCAGATCCTCTTTTTTTACCTACTTACATGCCATTTTTATGAGGCTGTTAATGAGTCATTCTCAGGCATTTATTGGGTTTTTAGTGTATGGCGTTGAATTTACATCAGATATGTGTATTTTTGTGAAGATGTCTTCTCACCCCTCCAGTCTCTTCCCCAGGGCTGAACAAATCTTGGGGCTTGCCTGACAGGCCTCTGGCTGGCTGGAGAGCAGTGCGAGGGCTTGTCCAACACTTGGAACCACATCTTTTGAGATCCCCACTGGACTGGATTTGGAAGGACAGGGCAGAATATGCAACTGCCCCCTGTAAAAGAAGACCTGCAAAAAAGAATAAGCAGAGCAATGAAAGCTTACAGTAAATACAGACAATGACAAAAGGAAAATTTTTAAAAAGGGCCATACCAGTGGTTTTCAGTGTTTTGTTCCATAAACCACAGATGTGTGCTACATCAAAGATAAACATTCATTTCTAAATTCTACCAAAATAAACTAGTTGATTGTTTCTTGCATTAAAAGTGGTGGTTTTTGAAAGTTTTGAAAGTTGAGTTGTTCTTCAACATACCTACAACAAGAGTTTTGAAAACAGTCCCAGATCATAACTGAAATTAAGTGACGCATTACCAATGTGAAACACGTTTTAGGTCAAACATTTTCTATTTTTATACTTTACATTCATTACAACTGATGGCTGCTTGGAAGGTGGTATTATCAACTGACAAATTCAAAGTATAATTTGGGACATGATTGGACATCAACGAAAACTGTGATAAAGGCAATCACAGACCATGAACTATTTAAAAACAAAAAACATAATCATATCTGCCATCTCATCTGGTTGACTCACCCTGTTGTCACTGGTGTCTGGATTCAACCACTTGGGAAGATAATCAGCGGTTTCAATCAGAAGAAACTCCCCATCATTGTCCTCAACTCTTCATACACAAAGCAGAGAAGTAAAACATAAAACACAAACTTGGTCCACGTTTAAACACTGTAATATGAAAACCAAATCATTCTTTTTTGATTTTTAAAAATATAAACTCAAAGCACATTTTGTCATACCTGGCTGCAAGCTCTGGGAAGGCCTGTGTGATTTGTTGCAGGAGGTAAACAATAAACCACTCGTCCTCCACATTGTCCCCGAACTGAGTGCTGCCTCCGATGTGAGCAGGGACATCTCCTGTCAACAAAAAGAACACACATCAGTCTTAAGTGTGGGTTACATACATGTATACATACACACAAGAAAGCCACACTGAATCAGTATTTAAATCATTTCATCACTGATGTGTTGTCAAGACGACACCTTTCTCAGGATGATACTTGAGGTTGAACGACTGATGTTGCCAGATGTATTGTATCAGCAATGGGGTGACCTTTGCCAAAATCTCCTCTACCAGATGTGTGAGATGTGCCTCAGTCTGCAGTGAGTTTGAACCGTCTGGCTGGACCAAGAAGAGCTTGTACTGAACCACGTCCTCCAGAGTCACTCTCCTCTGCAGGGCGTCCATTGTCGTTATTCTTTTTAAAGACCTGTTAAAAAAAAGGAGACCAAAGTAATATAGACATATACGTAGGATGGGAATTACACCATTATATTGTCTCTACATTCAAGTAGAAAATAAGAGTGAAGTATTAGCATTAGTTAAATGCTCAGTCGACTAGGTTACAACCGCAAACGAGTTATTACTGTTTACGTGTCAGTCAAACGTACCTTGTTTTTTAATGTGAGACGTTGTGCAAAAGTAGTCAAGCGAGATTTTAATGCGAAAATGTTAAACTTTTCTCATCTCAAACTACGTTCGTATCACGCCATCTGTCACTGTTTAGGTCCTACTGTGAATTATTCTCGACTACTCCAGCCCTGTAACAAATAATAGTTCCTACGTTTTATATCAACCGATTTTCGCTTTTCTACTTGCAAAAATAATCTACATTACGTAAAATTTAAATCTATATTAAAACTTATTCTACGAAATATAATGAAAGTCAAATAATTAATTAGACAATGTGCATTTTGAGTTTAGTCCACTAGATAATCCACCAACGACAAGCGGATACATTTCAGAAACGCAATCACGCTGTTGCAATACATGCTGGGAGTTGTAGTGCAATAGCCAATAATGTAACGGCTATTTTGTGGTAGTCCGAAATCGATTTCCCGTGAGACCACGGGGATACGAAGCTGCGTATCCATGACACCCGTGGAATTGTTGTCGGTGGTGCTAACATTAGCAAAGAAAATCCTCTGAGGTAACGAAAGCTAGCTAACGTTAGCGCTACTAACGTTAACGTTGTAACGTTACACTTGTGTATTTTAAGATGTAAACCCAATGCATAGGCAACTTCCAGACCACACAAGATAAGAATTTAATGTAGCAACGTCAGTCTAACAGGAAATGTCTTTTGATGAATTTCACAATGCTGTTCGTGCCTTGTTGATGTTTTACCCGTGCGTCCATGTAACGTTAGCCAGCTTATTTTTAGACGTAGCCTTCTCCTAACGTTAGCTGCAACCATCACAAACCGTTAGCATCTGTAGCATCTGTTCCTTTGCACTAAAGGGTGTTTCTCTATGGACCGGAGGAAATGTCAGACCTCCCTCCAAACTGTTCCCAGCGAGCCCAGGATGTGGAGGCAAGAGTGAGAGACGGGGGCTTGAGCCTGTAAACCGGAGACGAAGGAGAATGATTTCACGGTACAACAGAAGACCTGTATCGCACAAGCTTGAGATGTGAGTATCGAGCATCAGCTGAATTTGCAGCTGTAGCAGCTGAGCTCTGTAAACAAGGTATAACCAGCGGCTTACTGCTGTTATTCTACACTGAGGGAAAGTGAGATGAGTGATTGACTTCTTCACCACTATCGAATGACAGTGTAAAATAATATTTTTTATTGATCCAGACAGTCTATTTGTCACACCAAGATCTCTTGCCTGGTTTAGACAGATATAGTATATAACCTAGTAAATGATGGTGCTCTGCAATTCAATTGGACAACACATTTTTAGACTACCAAGGCACCCTGCTATTTGAAGGAACAGCATGTCCTGTTTTTCATGATGTAATGCTTTGGAAATGGTCGACAATAAAATGAAGTATATTTGTATTTAAAGGGGGCTGTAAAACAATCAGTATGGCCCTTTAAACATTAGTAACATAGTTATTATGCTACAGATGTAGAAAGAACACAGGTATGTTGAAAATCATCATATCTTTTTTATCATCTGGACAATTCACAGTGTTTTCACTGATTCAACCAATGGGAAGATAATCGGTTACTGAAGGTAATCTATAGACCTTGTAGTGAGCAGGGAGGAGCAAGAAGAGTGACAAGAATTGGTCACAACAAGCTCTGTGGATTACCATGAGGGACCGGGTCATGATTTCTGGGGACAGATATTGTTGTCCAGTTTTTCAGATGTATTTTTTGGTGCTTTGAGTACAACAAGCCGAGTCCCATCTAGTTCCATTACATTTGAGAGACCAAAATAATGTAGGTGGATAATAGCGCTACAGGCCAGAGGAAAATATGTATTTTTGATGTGGGGTGAACTGTCCCTTGTTCTCACTCTGTCTTTTTTGCAGTCGTGGATTGTCCCGAAGCAGCCTCGACCACCACCCTCTCCCAGAAGAAGCAGATGACAACCAAACCCCTCAGCACTACCTCCATGACCTCCAGGAAGGTGTCTCCACTCACAACAGGTAACCCCGTCCTGGTTTGCCTTCACACAGGCAGCCCTGACTTGTACTGCAAGGAGGAAAAAAAAACCTTTGGCGATGCCAGAATGAAGCAAAGATCAAACTACTTCCAGCTAGTACACACAGATACTCTTGCTCTCTTGTGTGTTTTGTAATGTTACACCATCTTGAGTGGACAGCTGATTCTTAGGGCTCTCGCTATGTGAAACAGGACACCCAGAAGCAGTGGATTAATTGCTATCAAATTGCCTTCTTCAGATGTGCAAGTTAAAAGAATAAATAATGAGGCAAGCTGTTTGAATATTTAATTACTTTGACATTTGCCCTGTATTTTCCACTTTGGGCCTGGTTTTTATTGTGACACAGAGAGTCAAGGTGCTTGTTAAATTCCCTAGGTACATGTGAAACAAGAGAAGATTTGCTGTGGGAAGAAGAAGAAGTGTTACATATCCTCTACAGGAATAAGAAACATGATGAAACTATTTCTCAAACTATACATAAACCTCTCAACTCCCTTATTTTTCTATGTAGCTCAGAGACATCTGCTGCCTCAGGCCACTCTGACTGTCCCACGGTCATCTCAATAGACTCCAGCCAGTCGTGGTCTGGCATCCACAGCTCCACTGGCACCGGCATCTCCACAGAGAGGAGCTCTGTTTTCTCCTGGGGCTACGATGTAAGTCTTCTCCTGCAAAAACAATCTTGAAGTAGAAATAAGCAGGTTTTTTTTTTGCTTTACTTTAATTATGAAGTAAATGTTCTGTCCACATTTAGAATGGTTCTCTAAGCCTGGTTTTTACAATGCAAACTGGTCTGCCACTGGGCATGATACTTCGTGGGAAATTGAATTATAGACATGACTGAAAAAACTCACACTTTTTCTCCTATTTTTTCGTAACGTTACTCCACCTCCACCCCAACAGCATCCCCTGTTGTGGTTACTTGTCAAACTAAATTATTACTATGCACATCATTACAATAGCTTATGCTTTTTCCTAAATTTAATGTAAAATTGTTACAAAAGAGGGAAGAGGGATTGGGGGAGTCTAATCCATGGCCACTGCAGAGGACTCACAGCCTTGGTGCATTTTGATAATAAGGATTTGTTGCTTTTGTTCATCAGTTATGGGAGTAAATGAAGAGTCTTGGGATTTTAGATTGTTGGTTGGACAAAAGAAGCCATTTGAAAACATCACTTTGGGCTCTGGAAACATTTTTCACAAATTTTTGACATTTAATCATGAAAATAATCGGCAGATTAATCGATAAATGATTGTTTGTTGCAGCACTACTTCTTTCTTATTTCCAGTGTAGTGTTGATTATTTCTTCATGGAGCTCGGCTCTGACACTGAGGAGACCCTGAGGAGTATGTTCCCCTGTCAGATAGTGTTTCCTGTAGCAGTGCCCTGCATGACTGGGAGTTGGTTTATGGTTAGGCATACCAGGGGAAGGTAATTGGGAACACATATTGGCGGGGTAACAGATTTTGATACAACACCTATTGTCTTTGTCACAAAGGATCAATATTAATACCACTTGGAGACACTAGGGGATTGAAAAGTTGTCTGTTTACGCTTCAGTTTGAAGTGATAATTCCAGCCTTGCTCTGTCTGTTACCCTGAAACACACTGGAGCATGCACACACATACACATACACACATTGTTTTTCTTGAACCATTTTTTTTTATCCTCCTTTTGTTCTGTTGCAAAGATGAAACAACTTCACAGACATACTTTCATTCACTTGTTAATGTCAGCTTTTGATTTGCTTGCTAACATTCACCTCCAGTCCCCTTTTGGAAAACTTTTAGAAAACTATAGAACAACCAGTCACACTGTATCTGATGGTAGATGCCTTGTTTGTCTGCTTCCTCTTTGTAAATGCACGGCCTGATTCCACTGGGTATTGGTTTGTTATTATGCTGTGCTTTCTACCCTCAGCTGGTCCTACAAAACTTTTTCCAGGACTGAATGATTTATTTAGTTTGTTATCCTCAAGCCGCTTCTCAGATGAAAAAAAAATCTCAGTTACGCAAACTAACTTGCCTCTTTCTCCCTGCCTCTCTTGTTTTTTCATTATAGCACATGAACAATCCAGCTTGACCATAAACACATACACACATCCCAAAAGGCCACAGAGAATAATTATCATGCACGTTAAAGCTTGTTGTGAGATCTAAAAAAGAATGTGGCGATGTGTTGCCAACAACCGATGAACAGACTGAAAAGCAGCAGCTTTCAATCATAGAGGCGGTGTATGAGAAAAGAAGAATAACTAGCTCTCCTTCCTCTGTTTCTGTCTCTTTCTGTTTTTTTGTGTCCCACAGGAGTTTGACAAGGCAGCGTCCCGGCAGGTGCAGCAAATGTTTGAGGAGATCGACAAAGAGCTGTACGAGGGGAGAGGCAGCGGAGGAGGGATACTCCAGGGGCTGCAGGATGAATGTCAGCAGTGGGCCACACGTTTCCCACATCTCCGGTATGTTATCCTACAAACATCCTGACCTTTTACTTCTGAGTGGGATCAAAGATTAATTCTGATTGTAGAGACTGACCTGAAAAAAACACTCTTAATATTCTTAACTGAAAAAACTTTTTTTTTAAACTTATTTTTTCATTGTGCATGTGTGTCACTCAGGATCCTGGGGACTCAGTTGGTGTCTCCCAGTGATGAGGGCTTCCAGTGGTATGCTATCTCAGGGAAAGGCAGTTCTGCCAGCAGCCCATCAGCAGGAAAAGAGAGCAGCGTCAAGTCCCAAGAGAAAGATAAGAGTGGCACAGAGTAAGTCTGAACTGCACTGATTCACTGATTTTCTGTCTGATAGGACACATAAAGTCAAAGTTCACCTGTTAGATACATTTCCCTGATGGAAGGTACATTTTACTGTGCGTCCCTCAGATTCCCAGTGAAATGGGCAAACAGGCTTTCATGTTCTCTGCCTCTGTAGCCGGGAACTAGTTGCAGACAAGCAGATGGAAATCCTGATAGATAGGCTGAGCCCAATTAGGGCATGTAAAAATGTACTGAAGGGTTTGGAAGTTAATTCAATCGGAATATGCAATTGCTTCCTCAGCTAGAGCTGCTTCCTCCTGTCTTTCTTTTAGGCATAAGATTCTATGAGTTGATTCTGTGAGTGGATCTGGCTGTTCAGTACAAAGATGCAATGATTTGTTCCTTTTTATCAGTTCAGTCCCACACTAAACTCCTATATCAGCCTGCACGAGTATGTCTTACCAGTAAGACTTTTGTTTTGATGCCTTTCATCGTCATCTGTGATGTGATCATGTCAGATTTCCACACAATCAGAGAAAGTAAAAGTGCCTGTTCTCTTGCTCACAATTCAGGTATAAAATGCCAGCACAGCATGGAGCGTTTCTCCTGCCAGCTGCTGACAGTGCTGTCAGCTGCTGTCCACTGTCACCTGCCCTGCTAGCTCTGTGGTACACTGGGGTGGCTGCAGCATTTAACAGCACATCACCTGCGCTTCGTTTCTTCACTTTTCCATCAGTTAGTTTTGTCATTTGTGGTGATTTCGAGACAGGGTTTGTAAAATTTACATACTGCCATACAGTTGGTTTGCTCTGTCTACAATGATGCAGCTAAAAAAATCGAAAGCTTAAACATTTTTCGAAGCTTATGTCTGTTTTATCCTGTTATCATAATGCACACTGACTGACAAAAACCAAGTTGAAAAAACCTTGACTGTGCAACTTGAATCTCAGTTGACTGGTCATGGACTGATGATTGGAATCTTCAACCTTCAGGGGGCAGCCTTAGTTAATATTCTGTGTTTTAATTTTATGTTTTTTTAATGTTGCATGAATGTTGATCTCGGTCAGGACTTTCTCGAAAAAAGGAGATTGAGATTTTGAAATCTCAATGGGACTTACCTGGTTAAATATAGGTTAAATATTTTTTCCTTTACTGTAAAACATATAGCACTGAGTAACACCAAATTATAAATTGAATGTGATGTGAAACCTCAGTTTGAAGAGATGCCAAGGTAAATTGAATTTACATATATACATTAGTCATAGAATTCCATTGCTCGGAAACAGCTTGGCACAAGTTTATTCAGCTGTTGATATTGGCAAACTCTGCCAAAACCAAATAAAAAATTTGACCATTTTACAGTTTTTATGTATTTTATGTGAAACTATGAAGCTGGTCTATAAGAACTATTGTTGAACTGCTGCTCTTGGCTGGCTGTCCAGATGACTGGTGTTAGTGCATTAATTATTGAAGAGTCTTGGCTGACTCTGTGGTTTCTTGACCTAGATGCTCTGTCTTGTCAGTCAAGTTTTTGGGTCAAAGTCATGTTTGTTACTGTGATTAATAGTTGCTAAGTCCGCCACTTTTAATGTTAGACCAGTTGTAACAAGGTAGTGCCAATAACTGACTTTAAAGTATTATGGATGTATATGTATGCGCTTGTGCATGCATGTGTATACTGTGAAAGTTCATATCAGGATTTCCTTCTGCTTGTCTAGCTTTATGATTTACAGAAATCATAAAGCATGAGTTGGATTGTGTCTGTGAGTGTACCATTTGATGTCTACACATTAAAGTGCTTAACTGTGTGTGCCCTTGTCATGGGGGAAAGGTTGAATGTGCAGGGTAGAAGAGCGGCGCTGATAAAGTCGTCCTCAGCAGAGTTGGATGGGCCTCCTGGCACCTTTGTTGGCTCCAACAGTCATGACAATCCGAGAGTGATTGAAGAGGAGGGTCTTATGGAGGAATACCTGGCTTTTGATAGCAGGGATTTGTGAGTTACTCACTTTTTTCATGCTACGCAGCATTGTTCTTATCCCAGAAAATGAATCTGAACCTCAGCCAATGTCTTGTTCAGTTTTGTTAAAATGATTCACTACAACAGGGAGGATGAGTGGGAGCAGGAGTCGGGTCGAAGGCATCACTGTCTGCCCCCTGTCTCGCCATACCGGTGTCGCCGCCAAGCTGTTCTCGACCTGCTGTTTGATGACGTGTGGCGGGAGCTGGTTGGCTGGATGAAAGAGCTGGTCCAACGCCAGTGGGAATGCTGCACCTCAAGTAGGGCTGAATTGAACTATTGTGCATTTATTGGACCTAACTTATATTAATCTAAGTTGGTTCTTATGCTCGGATTGTATGTGTGATTAGCAGATGATGAAAAGATTTCTGGGAACCTGAGCCCTGTGCAGCAAGATTCCCAGAATCCCTTCATGCTGCTCTCCATGCTGCCCACGATGCTGCCCAAACTTGGCCAGAGCAGGGTGCCCCCACTCACAGCTGGCCTGCAGTTCCAGGTCAGTGGTTTGGGGGATTTTGGGATGGGTCTAGATCCCGGGAAGGATCTTTTAAAAAAAACATGAAATAATTCACACATATATACTTTTTGAAGGATTTGGTTTTGCCCAAGTCCCATAAAAACAAGCGCATTTGTGCAGGGTCAGTGAGAGTGTCTGTGGAAAACACTTAATCACAGGTCAATTAATAATGTTTATTATGTGAAATGACGTGTGCTGGTTGTGCCTGTAGATCAAAGTGAATCTGAAAAGAATCTTAGTGACAGTCTAACTGAAGTTTTACAGTGAAAAAATATAGTCCTACCATTAAGCACATGCCTTTAGAATAAAGTTTCTGGAAGCAAAGGGTATTTTAAAGGTAATAATTAACATAAATTGAGCTGACCTACCTTTTAATAATGAACCATGTAAAATGCATAAATTAATGTAGAAAGTGAAGCTCCAAATGGCCTGTTCTCTACTTCACTTGGCTTGTCGTAAAAGGCGTGATAAGCACAAACTGCAGTCAAAATAAAGACAGCGGTTCTGCTTTGCTCTGGTCCACGACATGAATTTCACCAGTGTTCCCCCAAATTATAATGAGATCTATGCCTGTGGATGTGACGAACATATTCAATAATGATAATAAACTAATGAAAATGATCATGTAGAGCATTAATAAATACAGTTACAGTGTGACTCAATACAAAAGCAGCTTCAGATTGAATCCATCCTGATTTTAAATCAGATTGTAGAAGAAAACATGTCTTACTTAAAGCCAAATCATTTCAGCCTTGATTGAAGTAGTTAACATTTGCTCTGCACCCCTAACTGTGAGCTCTTTGCTGGCTTTAGAGTCACAAATCTCTAATGGATAGTCACTTTTTTTACTCCTGCCTGTTGCTCTTTCAGTCTTTTAGTGCTTCCAGTTCATTAACTTGTATCACTGTTTTCTTTCCTTCCCTCTTAACTTCTGCCCTTCACCTTGCTTCTTTTGTCCACTTTTATTTTTTCCCTTCACTCTTTTTTCTTTCTCCATGTTTTTATTTCTGTCTTTATTGACCTCTATGTTCTTAACCTTTCTTTCTTTCCTTTTTTTTCTATATCTACCATCTTCCTGTGTTCATGCCCTTTTTCCCCTTAAAGAACACAAAGTCAAGGGGCTCAAAGCACAAGTCCAGACGGAAATCCAAAAAGCAGAAAAGGCCTTCCAGTGTATGTAACTCCCTCACTTAGAGCCAAAGTGGTGGCGTGTTGCCCACACGACGTCCATGGCGGCTCAGTATCTTTATCTCTAGAATAAATGTGCTTGTGCCTGTTGATTAACATGAAAGCATCATCACTGTTTATCTTTTTTATTAACTGCAACTTATTTTCAGCATCAACTTTTTTTGATTTTCTTTAGACCTTTCTTTTCTTTCACAATGAGAATGTTGGAATGCTTTGTTTTGCTAGTTATTTCTTTTGTTGCATTTCAAGTTTTGTGAATGTTATTTTTGTTGGTATAGCTGATATGGGGATCCTCTTGACATCACTGCATGATAAATAACGTTTCTTTGACGATATGCTGTATTATATATGAGGAATTAAGTAACCATGTGGCAAATGGCATTCATAAAATACATTACTTATATTTCTAACCTGCCTTTGTGCCTATATTATGTCCCCTCTTACTCTCTGTCCCTGCCCACTTAATCATTCCTCCCCATCATCCCTCTGTCTCATTACTTTCTCCCCTTCATCTCACACCATTCCCCAGGCTGGGAGGGTCCCTGTAGGAGCACCGGCAACCCAGCATAACCTGAATGACCTCATCGTGATCCACAGCATCCCCCTGCAGCAGAGGAACCTGGGTGTGCTGGATAGAAACCAGTATGGACACACACTCATACTCTTCTGACCAATGAGCACTGGTGACAAAATGGAAAAATAAAAGATTAAATACACACTATTACAACGAATATGACAATATTCTGAATTTGGTACAGGTCATGTAAACACCATATTCTGTTTGGATATTCTAAATTAGGCCTTATTCTGAATATAGCATTTTCTGGTTAAGACACGTAGGATACGCCGGTATTATTAAAGGTTTAGAAGCGTTCTTTCAACATGCATACATACAGTACATTTTTAAGTTCCACTGCTTTTTGCTATGTCTTATAACAAGTGAGCAAACCACAACCACAGTACTTTTTGCATGTGAACATAGTCACTGACTCATCCACCACACATTTGTATATTCTTAACATGTAATTTTAATCTTTGAATGAGAATGAATAGCAGTCTTGTAGTTCTTGTTTTCCATTTATAGGTAAACACATTTAGCAAAACAAGAGAGACATTGCCTCACTCATGCCATGTTTTTGTCCCTGGTCTTAACACCTTGTTTGGCAGAGAGCTCAGCCAGTTGGCAGCGGGTGAAAATGCACCATTCATCGATTGTGCTCCGCTCTCTCCTTCCCATACAGGGAGCCAGAAGAGCGGCCCTGTCACAGACCAGGCTCCAGCGTGGTCCCTTCCAGCAAACCTCGGCCTCGCAGAACCCTGGAGCAGAGCTCTTCCTCGCTGTCCCGCCCGCCACAGTCTGCCCGACGCAGAAACCCTCCTCCCCGCACCCTCCTGCCACTGGTTCCCAGCCTGAGTCAGTCCAGCGCAGTGGGATCCATGGATGAGGTCATCCGCGGGACACGTCTGTGAGTTTTGGCATCATGGGAAACCCGCCAGCCCCACCCAAACTCCTATCTAGCTTTTTACTCTCTAGTTCTTGCCTACGGTCTCTGAGGTTGTGCAGAAGCAGAGTGAGATTACTTTGAAAACAGACTCCCTTTCAACTTGTGCCTTATGGCTCTTTGCAGCAGAATAATGGGGGTGGAGGTTGATAGAAGCCTCATTGTGAAACAAACTTCACAGATGAACTTGTTATGAACCATGGGTGAAAGTATACCACTTAGTTTTCATGTCATGTGGATTGGCAGTTCTTCTGCAAAATTCTGCAACTACAGTATGTAAATATCTAATGGTAAACTTACTGGACACGTTAATGTTTTTTTTTTTGTTGAATATTTTAAGTATTATATATATATTTGCTTTCTTGCTGTGAGTTTGATGACAAAATTGAAGACCAAGGTATAGAAACATTTGTGGATTTTACTTTTTACCTGTAGACTTACTGTTCTAGCATTTGGCCTTTGTGCCCTCAAAGAATTAATAACAAATCTATGAGATTCCAGGCTTGGTTGTCACTGGACCTGGCTAAGAAAATGTCCGGCACATAACTGCCTAACTGCCTAACAAAACTACAACTTGTTATTTTCCTTCTTCGGTTTTAGTCTCCAGGTTTCAGGCCCCAGCTTCATATTTAACAGACAGATATGAGAGTGGCATCAATCTTCTCATCTAATCATCTTTCAGCAAGAAAGTGAATTAGCACATTTCCCAAAATATCAAACTATTCCTGGTGATCAGATTCTATGTGGAGAGAGACAACTTTTGACATTTCACAGGACTGGTGAAACTCAAATTCATTACAGCGCTTAAGATGAAACATTATTTACAAGTTACATCTGTTGTTTATGTAAAAGAGTATTTACGCTATCACAAGAAGTAAAATTCTAACTTTGACTCTCATTCTTACACTGTAGCTGTGAATTTTCACAACTCCCACAGTCTTCTCAGAGAGAAGTATATGTTATAGATGCAGCATAGAACAACCTATCAACTGTATATGTATGTATTGTATTTACTGAAGTGGTTCTTCTTCCACAGACCCACAGCCAGCGACCGCCTGACATCTCCGCTGTTGCCTCTGAGCAGGAACACACTCCTTCCCCCTATCAGCACTGGAGACCCAGAGTCATCTCACTCAGGGCAGCAGTCCAAACCTGCACAGGTACAGTTTAACACCACTGAAACACAGTAACTTCACAGAGAAGAAAACCTTATTACAGCGGCTGATCAGAAACACTGATAGTGTAGCAGTATTTAAATGCATTGGTCAGTTTTTCAAATGCAGTAAACTATCTGTGTGACTGACTGTGTTTGAATATTTATTCCACCTGATCAGCGTCAGAAAGGCCCGTCCAGCCGTGCCCACAGTGCTATAAATGACGAAGCTACCAGTTTGATACCAAGGGATCGTCACCACCTGCTGGACGTCTTCTCTCGCCCCAACACCACTCACACATACAGGGTAAGATGCTCTTTATCATCACAGAATCCTGCATATACATACAGCACGCTATGATAATAGTAGGTCGATGATTTTGTGCCTTTCTGTGGAGTTTTTATTTTTTATTTTAACCCATCAATTTTAGATCTTAAGCAGAATAGATTTTATAATGAGTTGGCATAGTTTATATTCTTATCTATATTTTGTGAAGACAGGATGTTTGACCTCTGGTTTTGTTTCCAGTCGGACACACCGTACCGTCGTTCCTTCACAATATTGGACAACAGCGGGCAGGGCCGGCCAGGCAGAGCCTCTGTCGGCACAGGTAAGAAATTCAACTGCTATACTGCAGTGGTTCAGTGGTTTGTTTTTTTTAAAGAGATGTCAGATTAACACAAGTACAGCCTCATCATCACCACCCCTCATGTTCAAAATAACAGTACTGTTATAATATTTTTACAATTGAAATGTCAGTGTTAAGGTTGGTTTAGTTAACATCAGTGAATTTGCATTAATACGACTTGAAGTGGCAGAAGATATACATTTTAACTATTTATCCATTGCTTTTTGATAACTATTTTAACAGTTTTAACATTACTATTAGCTATTTCAACCATCTATTTTAACCATTAATCCATTATACATAAATATACAATGACTGCAGCGATCCCTCGAATGTGGCTAACAAACACTTAGGACATAAGTTAACGATAAACTTTAATGCCCAAAATGACATTAGGTCACTGAAACCTTGAACTTTAACTGGTATTTTCTATAAATAAAATATAGTAAAACATTAATAGAGGAAAATATACAGTTTATAAATTAAACTTGAATTAAGAAAAAGGATCACATATACATAAAATGATATCTATAAAGCCAAAAAACAAAACAAACAAAAAAAAAAACGGTTAATTATGTTGTTTAAAAAAGTTTTCAGTTTGGCACATGTGGAACATGACAGTCGATCAGTTGGCCAATATATCTCTGTATACTCCTGACTGAGAATCACTGATACTCTACACCAAATCCTCTACTTTTAATCATTTTTTATTGTACATACCCAGTGCCCACGTATGATAGATTTTGTAGTACATCAAGTTAATCACTTATGCATCAATTTATTCGTTCATTCCCCCAGATGCTCTTGGAATCGGTGTGACTGGCATTAGTCTTGGCATCAGCAGCTCATCTTTCTTGGACTCGTTTTCCCACCACCCCTTGGGGCACTCACCCATCAAAGACGAAGAGGAGCCAGACCCACAAGCCCCTGTCCCAGGTCAGTAGATTAAAGCGGCTGATGAAACACTTCCAGACTCGGCTCTCAGATAAAGTATGACTGAAAGAGGCTGCAGCGGCTGGCTTCAACTAAGATTTACCTACTGGTCGGATGATTTAAGTGCGCAGTTCAGTGTGTTCATTAACTGGAGTGTTTTTTTTTTCATCCTTGCTCTTTCCCATAGCTCCATTGGTGCCTGTGTCACTCCCACCTCGATCTTACACCCGGGGAAGCATCTCGTCCAGAGCCAGCAGACCTGGCTTGTAGTTTGATCTCCAGACCTTCCAGCCATTCACCTTTATACAGCACAACAAAGTGCAACACCCTGCAGCATCTGTGCCCACTAAACTTCTTTTTTAACAGAAGTAGCAGAATTTTTTCACATTATGCTGCTTTGGTGAAGTTTTTGTTAGAAACCTATTTTTATATTTCAGAAATCAGCTTATGTGGCTGCCAAACACAAGGAACTGTCAACAGTAACTCCATCTTTATGTATAAACCAGAATTCCAGAAAAATCGGGACGCTGTGTAAAATGTAAATAACAAAATGCAATGATTTCCAAATACAGTTCAAAGACATTAGCAACATGTTTCAAAAAGATTGGGACAGTGTAATTTTTACCACTGTTACATTATCTTGTCTTTTAACAACACTCAGTAAGCATTTGAAGTTTTAAAAGCGAGTCTTTCCTGTTGTTGCTTGATGCCTGACATCAGTTGCTTAACAGTCTGGGATCTCTGATGTTTTTTATGCTTCACAATGCGTGACACACATTTTAGTTGTAGTAGTAACTCTTTTATTATAAAGCCACACTGTTGTAAACCATGCAGAATCTAGCTTGGCGTTGTCTTGTTAAAATGAGAGGCATCCCTGACAAAGACGTTGTCTGGATGGCGGCATAGTTGCTCCAAAACCCGTATATACCTTTCAGCATTAATGGGGCCTTGACAGTTGGCCATGACAGCATGGGCACTAACACACCCCCATACCATCACAGATGCTGACTTTTAAACTTTGTGCTGGTAACAATCTCGATGGTCCTTGTCCTTTAGACAAAAGGACAGGACATCCGTGATTTCCAAAAAAAATCTGAAATGTGGTGATTTGCAAATCAATGCATTCTGTTTTTAATTTATGTTTTACACAAGTGTCTCAACTTTTTCAGAACTGGGGTTTGTACAGTGTGAGCTGTATGTGTGGACATTTCTACTATGTATGTATGATCTGAATGTGTATATATTTATTTATATGTGAATGTACTGTATATTATCCTCTGCAGTGTGTTGTTGTACTGGTAGATGACTATGCAGGGAATAACACATCCACCCAGACAGGGATAGAGAGGATAAAAAGCACTTTTTCCCCTCTCTGATGCTACATCAGAGAGTTTGGTACTGTATCTTTTATATGGACAATTTTCAACCACCCTGTGTAAAAAAAAAAAAAAAAAAATTGACCCAGAGCCTCTTGATGCATATCATTGCACACTGGAACAAGAAGAGATGCCACCTTACAAGGGTTTTTTTTTTTCTCTCCGCTAAAGCTCAGTTATCATATAAATAATAAGAGGGAGTGTGGTGGCTGTATAAGCACTGACAGAACATCTCTAATGTAGGAATACAAGAGGCAATTATATGAAACTGTAAATAAGTGACTCATCGTGTCTGTACAAAATGCTGTATTTGTGGTAATTCATTTTTCCTTATTATCTAAGTAAAGCCATGTGGGGAGGTAACATCAGGGTTACTGTACAAAGGGTAGATTTTCTTTTGATTCATTATTAAAATAATATATCAGACAGCCATGTTACAAAGGTGACAAAGCTTGAAATCAAAGCTTTTCTTCAATGCATTTTCTTTGATTGTATTTTATACTAAAGAATAAAAAGCAGTGTACAAACAATGTATATAAATAAGAATTTATTCATGTTCAGACAAGAAACAAAAGATGCATTTACATTTATATGAGCATCACATGAACTACAGAGGTCAGATGAAGGACAGTTTTCTACGGCAGCTCACAGAACGGATCAACAGGCAGCTGCTCATATATTTACTTGAATGCTATTAATCATCAAAAAGTGTTTTTTTGAACAAATAACAGAACAAATCTGCAGTTTATGTACATTTTATCTGCTTTAACCAGAGCTTATGTGTGTTTTCACTTCTTTCCTCTTTTGGCTTTCCCACCTTTTTTTGAGTATTTTGCTTCCAGGTCAGAGAGGAAACTGTTAAAATTATTCTCTCTGGACTTCTGTCGTTGCTGTAAATAGGAAAGAAAAAGGGATGGTTATTGATAGAAAAAGCAAGCCAACCACTTGCTGATTTCATTCATGTGTATATACATTTGTTACCTGAAGCATCATCATAAGACTTTGATCCTCATCACCGAGTCCCATCTCTTTCTTCATTTCTTCTGCTTCTTGTCGCTCTCTATCAGCCTGGAAGCATTGCAATCACATCACTGAGACTGGACCAAGTTGTGAAATACTAGAGACTAGTCCTGTGTGTGCAAATATATGAAATTAATATGAGCTGTGAGGGATTAACACAAACACATTTCTCACCCTCTTCCTACGAGCCTTCTTCTTTTTTTCACTCTCGCGAGTAAACGCTGGGAATGCTTTGACATCTCCGCCATCGATGGCGGCCTGGATGATGCTGCAGATCCTGGGCTCATCTTCCTGGGAGCAGCACAGTGCTGAGGCTGTGATGGCGTCCATGTCTCCCTTGTGCTGCACATAAAGCTGGATCACATCCTCACGCTCCTCATCAGAGCCCTTGTATTTCTTCTCAAATTCAAGGATGTCCTGCACTGTAATCTGGGAAATGGAGAAGGTTGTCAAGACAAAAAAAAATGTTAGACATGTTACAAAAGGATGTTAATGTGCAATTTTCTATGATGATGCAACAAATAAAACAGTAAAAAAAATGTTTGTATTAATCCATCCAACCACCATTATCCCTGGAATATTTTGCTTTTATTATTTGACAATAAACTTGATCCCCATCTACTGCACATCATCTAAATTCAAATTCCTTGAGTAAAGTGACTCAGTCAACACATCAGATCATCACGTGTAACAAAGCAACATTCGTGACTCACTGAGTCAGAAAACACCCGCTGTGCTCCAATACCTTAGGGAAGAGCAGTCTCCAGTAGTCTTCCCAGCAGCGATCTTGACTCAGGACGTCTGACTCTTCATCCACCACTCCCTGCTCATCATACACAGCTCTCTGTTCCTTATCGCTCAGCACTGCATACAACTTTCCCAGCACCTGGTGAGGGAAAGAAATTCACATGGAACTCAACTTTACTCAATTTGTTGTATTATTATATATACTTTAAGGATGTGAAGATGCATTGAACTACTGATACACTGTCAACATTTGTTATTACCACCTTTAAAAGGCCACATCTATATATTAAGTTTAGGTGACATGATAATGGATGTTAGAAAATTTGTCAATGGCAAGAATTTACCCCACTTTTTATACTATGACAGCTGCTCTTTTGATATCTCTGACTGTATTAACACATTTGTTCAGCCGATAGAGATAACTACCTGCTTCTCATGGCTGATACTGATAAGATAACCAATAATATCACATTTTTGTATTTTAAAAGAAGTTCATATAACCTGTAGTTTATGCACCCCACAAAGAGGCATGATTTAATCTGTCATAACTGAATCTGACACCAAATGATCGAACCAAATACCAAAGTGTATATGGGTTTTTGCCAATGTATCAGTAAGAACGTAATGTTAAAGACGTCTCGGATTCTGCTGCAAATACCACAAATGTACAAGCAGTCCCTATGATGATATTACCCTAATTTAGGTAGTGACTGCACAGCAGGGGGGAACTATGAGATAACTTAGCTAACTCACTGCTACTGCAGTTAGCTAGCTGCGTTAGCTAGGCTAGCTAGTAAACATACCGTTAGCTTGTGTTCACTGTGTGTGTGTCGTCTGACAGCTATGTTAACAACGATAAGAGCAAACCTGAAACTTCTCTGTGGCCTGCGGGTCTTCGGGAGCTCTGTCTGGGTGGACTTTGAGCGACACTTTGTAGTAGCTCCTCCGGATCTCCGCCTCGGCTGCCTCTTTGTTGATGCCCAGCACCTCGTACAGGTTTGAGGTCTTGAAGAGCTCCTGGCAACGCTCAAGCAAACCCATCCTGACCAAGATCTCAGTTCGACTTTTGACCGGTAAAGTGTTCACCCTCAACCGTCTAAACAGCTCTTACAGTCAAGTTTTGTGTTCACGTAAGCACAAGTCCTATTTTCTGCTCTCCTTTTGTCGGCGATAACAATTTGGCGCGCTGGCCTGTCAGATACATCCGTACGTAGACCGACGTGCTTACGTAAGAAACACAAACGCCCTCTTATTGGTTCCCATCATCGTTTTCGTCAGACTATGTAATATGGACATTTCATGGCAGTTTTTACCCCTAAAATCCTTAAAAACACTTGTAAATCACATATACGTTTTTAATTTTCTTGAATTTCAAATATTATTTATTTGCATATAAATAATATGTCACAACTAAATAAATCACAATTCTTCTGTTTATGTACATTTTTCATTTGTTTTTTATTTTTTGCCTACTTTGGCAATGTAAACATGTTTTCCTTGCTAAAGCCCCTTTAAATTTGAAATGAATCTGAATGTAATGCAAATAACTCATGGATTATTAAGTCACACTAAATTTGATTAGTCAGCTGATACTCACCTATCAGTTGTCAAAAGGTTCAACAAAGCCTGGCATAAATGTAAGCAAGCTTCTGGACTCTGCTAATCCCAAGTCTGATCCTATGGTGGCTGTAGAACCTGTGCAAAATGCAAAAGTCCATATCTAAAGCCACTGTTTGGTTTGAACTTACTGGGCAGCTGAAGAAACGTAGCGGTGCAGCGTGGTGGTCTCCATGAAAAAGGTCCTGCACCCTCTGTAGACACAAAAAGTTCATTCTAAGTTAACAAAAAACCTATCAATTCTTATTTTCATCTGGTTACACACTAATGAAGACATACTAACGGATATTATATTAATCTATTTCATATTATGGCATTTAATCCCCCTAAATCTTACCTTTAACTGAATAGATTTTAACAGCACATTTTCAGAATTATATAAGCAAAATAGTAAAATAATGTCTTAGCTTTAAATAAAAATAAGTAAAATTACTTGACAGATTTGTCTTTGTGAAAGATAATGACCTGACAAAGGAGAGCTATTTCAAGACACAGTCGTTCAGAAACTATATTTAAATTTTCCTGTAATACTTCAACTGAGTGCAGCCCCAACAAGATACCAAAATAAACACATTTATTCACCCTACACTTAAATGTCACAAATCAGTATGGCATTGAGCTGCACAGTGCCTCGTCTATTATACTAAAAGTGAAAGCTATCTGAAAACAACTTGGTAGCAATGACATCTAATTTGACAGTCCAGTTTACACATGCATCACTCAGTCAAGAATGTACAGATACCCCAGTATTTATTGGTGCGTTTGAAGCAGCACAAGAATACATCAAAGACAATGAGGCAAGTCACTAAGTATTTTTCACTGCTCCATGCGAAAGCAGTACACAAAGATACACACTGACTTTGAACTAAGCATCTGTAGATTGCACCCATCTGTGTTTATAAGCCTGTACAATATGCAGCACTGGAGATACACACTGCAAACCCCCCTGTCTCAGATGTTATCCAATTATTGCCCCATCTGTTTCTGTTGCATATTTGGCACAGTCTCTGTTGTTGTTTTTGTACTGACTCTGTCATCTCAAACCTCATCTGTCCTTTGTACTCGCACACAAAATAAGCACTTGGACAACTGGCACGTCATTATCATGATCAACAATGAAAAACAAAATGACAAAAGCACGAGAGTTGTATTGTAAATGTTATGAACTTTTGCTGGTGTGCAGATCCTTCTCATATGCTTTCCATCCACTTGCATGGATAGTGCAAGTGGAGTTTGAATATTTCATCACTCCTCCAGAGGGAAGATTTCCTTGTTATGGTAACAGTCTCTCCACAACAGTCAAATGGCTTCGTTCTCATGGTCAGTCTTTACAGCATGTCCATGGCCGATGCTTTTTCCCCTCAACTGGGACAGTCTAAAAGCCTCCTGTAGGGGGCAGCAGCTCAGCACTCCTTTCTGGTCTTCACCATCTTGCTGGCGTACTTGATAGGGATCCCCCAGCGTCTCATTAGATAGACATCAAACACATAGGCCATCCCTGGCTCCAGGCCCCCGATCACAGCTGTAGTAACGGCCCGCCGAGGATTCAGCTCCTGGAAATACTTGCAGAGAACTCTCTCGGTGTCAGAGCGTGACTCTGGCCCCAGACAGGGCGCAGTTAGAGCTGACGCCTCTGCTTCACGGTTTCCCAGCTTCCTGCGGTACACGCAGTACAGGCTTCTCTCCTCTGTGCCCATCCAGGCCAGCGTGACACTGTTGCAGCCACGCAACCGGTTGAAGGATTTTATCTGCAAGGTGGAGGGCAGAGATGGGACTCCTCTGCGGTGGTAGGCTGAGGAGGTCTGCATTTTGACTGAAGCCGTCAAACCTCCTGGTAGAGCTGCGTCTGAGATGTGGTCTGTGGTAGTTCCGTCTCTCTCCAGGTGGATCAGGTAGGATGGACTTCCCTGCAGCCAAATGTGCGCTAAATCACCCCCCACAGCCTGTGAGGTCAACACCTGACCTTTACTGGACACGGTGACCTTGACCTTTTCACCTGTGCCACAGCTCTGCAAGGTGAGGAGACCACTCTGTTGCAAACCCCGAGGACGGAAACTGAAGAACTGCTCAGAGTTGGAGCCTCTGTCGCGGAAGGTCACCCATCTCAGCTCCCCTTCTCTCAGCGTGGTGATCGCCGGACGAGCCTCCTCGTGCGTTCGAGCCAACGTCCCCTTGTACGCAGCGCTGGTCCCATTCAGCCTGTCGATCACGAAGACATCAAAGTAATACTGGGTGTCAGGCAGGAGCTCAGAGACAGTGCAAACGCTCTCTGTCCCCTGACACACACACTGGAGGTCAGCGTACTCATCAGAGAGGGAGGAAGGTGGAGTCTGGGGTTCAGGATAAGCATCCCACTGCTGCCACCACCACTCCTTCAAAATCGGCCAAACGGTCACCCTCCTCCTCCTCTCCTTCTTCTCCTGTCTGTGGTCCTTCTCCTTCCTCATGCTCTCTTGTGCTGCACAGAGGCTGTGGTAGTTTTTCTGGGAGTTGACGAGGACACAGTAATTATAACTTTTCTCTGTGTGTGGGAGGCTGGTAACGGAGGCACTGGGCGCCCAGCTGAGGGTGACACTGGTCATGCCGACACCTAATGTGTGAACTCGCGGGTCAGCTGGGAGCAGAGGGAAGGTGCCCGAGGGCCCCAGGCCTTCATGGAGGTACACTGTAGCTCTGGTGTTCTGCTGTTTGGAGCGCAGCCTCAGGATGTAGATGGAAGCGTGGGGGTGGGAAGGACCTGTGTAGGTGTCCACTGCATTGCCTGTGAAACTGTGCATTTTCTCCTCAGTACCAGGACCTCGCCACCATACCTCAGGCATACTCTTTTTAGTGCTCCCTGTGAATTAAAAAACAAACAAAAAACACAATTACAAATATATAACTGATCAAAATCTCAGCAGCTCAAAAATAGGGATGTAGTAATATATCACAAATCACATTAAAAAAAAGTATTGATACTGTGCTGGACTGTAATAGTATCTACCATGATATTACCTGGTTCATTATTTTATTATTTTTTATATATTTTTTAAATAAAAGAACCACTACTGATGACTGCATTGTTTTTGTTTTGTATTTGTACAATCAAGTATTCATGCCAAGACAATTTTTGCACATAAAGAAGGAAAGCAAAAGCACTTAAACAAACATAAAATACTGTACATGCAAGATTCATTATTTAATGAAGGATGTCATTTGTTGTTGTTTTTCATTTTTGTGACAAAATATCAAACCATCAATGCTTTAGTGTGGTATTATTTGGTATTTTGTTTTTTGGTATCTTGCCACCCCGACTCAAAGATGTGCTTTTATTATTACGTCACTTGGATGTTTGACTTTCACTGTGAAGAATGATGTACAGACTTTGACACTAGAAGGCTATTTTCACATTCATCTAAAGAAAGGGTAAAGTTTCTCTGTTCAGTTAGCATGTCAATGTTGAAGGAACTTAGAAAATCAACAGTGGTGATTTTAGCAGATTCTGTAGTAATGGGGCCTCCACGTTTCTTGTTTGCCCCCTTTTTCAATCTTTGAATAAAAAAATAGGTAATTAAAAAACCCTTTTATTTATGGTTAAGTGCAGAGGATGAAATGAGAAGTCTCACAGCCTCCAGAAAGAAGCTGTTCTGCAGTTTGGTGGTACCGCAGTGGTTACCTCTGTATCTCTTGCCAGACGGCAGCGGGGTGAACTGCCTATGGCTGGCTTGGGTGCTGTCTTTTCGTATCCTCCTGCCTCCTCCTTTTTTAAGCACAGCTGGGGTAGCTTAGCTTCATTTTTCAAGTCTGTACACCATGCTGATGGTTTGCTTGGCAACTCTCTTTCTGAATCATTTCATTATTGAATAGTTGAAGTCAGTGGAGAGGCCCTGAGACACTCATGAATTAACTTATTCGGATGCCATTTTAGGCTATGGTGTTTTGGAAAGACATAATTAATTAGTGAAAACTTTCTTAACCCTAAGTTTATGAGGCATTTTAATAGGGCCCTTGGTAGTTTGGTAATAGTAAGTCACCCCCTGAGAATCAACTAGTAAAATCTTTTATTTGGGAAAAAATATTAAACTGTTTTCTGGTATGTGAAGAAGTACCACTGACTAGATGTTTATATGTCAGTGACAATTACACATTGTATTCTACTTTTAAAAGAGTTTTGGTGGTTGCAGGACACAAACTGCAAATTGCCTAAAACGATACACAGCACTGAATCTGATGTAGAGAGAATCCCAAGCACCTGATAAATGAACAAATAAATAAATAAAATGTCAATTACTACTTAAAAAGTAGTTACCAGTATTTCCATTCATATCTAAAGTATTGTCATTTTGAAGTACGCACTCTTCACTGGAATGACGCAACTGGCAGTTAAACACGAATAAACCCGCCAACGCTCATCTTCACTGTTCAGCTCTCCTCGAGACGAGAAATCGCTCCTCAAATGAGACCAAATGTTTCAGAATCAAAGTGAATAATTCAGGCTGGCGATGGGGACCCATGAGCTCAGGGTCTGAATGATTCATGTGTCATTTTATAACTTCATAATGTTATTTTATCATGTAGAGAAGCTTGTTTAGTTAACCTGGAGAAGTACCCATGGAACACTCTAAGGCATATTTTATTTTCCATAAATCTGTACCCTTTTTGGTTGGAAATTTGATTACTTTGGTGACATAGCGTACTTATTACACTGACTTCAGTTTTAAGCCACTTTGTAATTTTGCTGCTCTATAGTTTTTTTTTTATTCTTCTGAGTTGATTTGATTTCTTTGGTTTGCGAAGCACAAAATATTGCAGACCAAGAGCACGGTTTTATTTTATTGTTTATTCAATGTTTGAATCAAGAGTTGGCAGCCCTGTCCGGCTGATGTGTGTGCATTTTATGAGCTTTTAAAATCCAAATCCAAAGCCTCATATAAAATTTATGACAATGTGACAACCAGATATGATCACACTCACTGTCTCTGTCCTTGTCTGAGATAGTGGGTGGCATATAGAAAAACATATTTCATTTTTCTCTGCTTTGAACATAAACAAATGGGTAAGCAGATGTAGGGTGAAAATATTTGTCTTATATACCTTATAAAGAAAGACATTTGAAAATACTTGCTTGTGAAAACATAGGCCAGTTTATCAGACTATAAATGTGATCTAACAGCAGTGGTAAAATAAAGCTATGACCCCCAGGGTGCAAACATTAAAAGACTATGAGTGGGTGGCACCAACAAAGATTAATTTAATCTAAGATTAGTTCTAATGGGAGCAAAACTTGGTTTAAAATGAGTTAATCCAGACTTAAAATAAAGCAGCACTCCGTTACACAAGTAAAAATGGATCTCCATTCAGTAAATTCAAGTTTATTGATTTAAACTGGAATTAAATAATTTAATCAGTGTGGCTATGATTGCTTGCCCAAATAAAAGTAGGCCTAAATAAACATATAATAAAACTGAGTGCTGTCAGCATCTAGTGAGTATGAAAGAATGGGAGGTGCACTGTTAACTTTTGGCAGCTCTGTTTTCACTTTATTCACCTACGTCATCAACGAGTCACCAATACAAGACTGTGGAGGACTTCAACAACAACAACAGTTAAATCTTATCAAAGTCAAACCCCCCACCGCAACTGCGGACTGTCGTCTCTAACTAAATCTCAGCATAGTTTAGATCAACAGTTGTCTATTGACAGGTTTTATTTACAGACGACATTAAGCCTACCGATACCTGGTAGTTCAGCATTAGAAGTATCTGTCCACTGTGAGCCATTGATCTACTGGGAAGAGGGAAGACTGAAGCAGCCTGATGGCTGACTGATTAACCTGAATTTATTAAGACGTCACAAACACTCTTCAGACAAGGTTCAGGCAAGGCCACAGAATGATTATTAGACATGTCTATGAAACAAAGGTTTGTTTAACTTGTCATGAATGTATACAAACTTGTCAAAATTGTTATTAAAAAACATGTAAAGTTGCATTATTGTGTATGAGCTTTCCAGTTTTCTATCCCCCAAAAGATAGCACAGCCTGATGTTTTGGCAAAGTACTTGTATATGCCAGTCTGATGTATTTCTTATCAAAACGTTAGATTATCTGCTAACTAAAAAGTTATCAAAATGTTTGATTGTTTGCTAGCTAGCTAAAAATTTGACAAAACATGACACTGTTTGCTAGTTAGCACAAAGTTAATTTGCCTGATGGCTCAGCAAAGAAGCTATTATGCAAATAGCAAAAATTAAAAATCTAGCAAAGACAGTCCATAGCATTTTGCTTACCATTAAAATGTTAGCAAACCTTTATTTTGAAAGGGGTCAGTACTATATTCCTTGGTGAATGTTATTTATCTCATCCTTCTTGTACTTTTGCTGCTACTATCGTGGCAACCTATATGTGGCATGCATGGTAGACTGTAAAACATCAAGTTTTGGACATTATTAACAAAATATTAGCCCACAGTTCATCATATTGCAATTCAGAAAAGGTGACCAACAGTAGAAACGCCCTAACACTTCTAACCATTCAATTATTAGACATTTGGCCATTGTTAGGACCTTAGGTTCACGGCAGCCTGATCAATTTCTCATGTGACCCCCATTGGTGGAGCCAATGAATTATTCCATATGTTACACCTCATCCTTAATGTCTGTACTACAAAGTCTGATCATACAGCTCTATAAAGTTAAGTAAGATTAGATTCCTTGCCCTCTACTTAATCCCTATCTGTGAGTGATGATAATATCTAATTGATCGTCTCGGCTCAGCCAGATGTAGTGATGATCTTCAGGGTGAAGTGGGTATCTGTCGGTGCGGGCTGTGGTCTTACTGTTCACTCACACTGCAGGCTCTTGAGGGGTTTGTCCTTCAGGGTGCGGGCAGCCAGGCTCCATTCGATGGGGAGGTCACAAGGGCTGACCGTCACCGACATCGCCGGAGCCTTCTTCTTCAGCGTGAAGTATAGCCTGCGGAGGAAACACCAAAGATAACCACAAGAAGTTGTTTGATTCATCACGGGGAATGTCAAAAAGATAACATCCTGTTTCAATTCAGCTGCAAGGTGATGGATGAGACGACAAGATATCTCCCAGTGCATACTGTGCAACATTCTTTCATTTTGTTGGATGATTTGATGATACGGTGGGCTGCTTACAACTTTCTCTCCTGAAGCTTGAAAATTTCAACGTTGCAACTGTTTCAAACATCTGCCAATCTGCTGTCTCTCCATTTGCCTACATGCTGATCAGTCATTTGATAGCAGATCAGGAGAGGTGACCTGGGAATCACATGATAAGGCTGCATTGACAGTTTTAGATGGATATCTGCCTGTTTGCTGGAACTATCTGGGATCGTGCTTAGCATAGAAACTATTACGTCCCTTATTGTGATCTGATGTTTTACGGATTTGCATATGAGATGGCTGTTCAGTGGCAGTTAAAGGACATTTCATGTTCACACTGTGGTGGTCTGGTCATATTTTAATTCAGATAATGTCTTCTGTGAACTCATGAGTCAATGTTAAACTGTTCACCTCCACAAAGACACTTGAATGGAAGAGGTCTGTCTCCGTTACGTGCCATGTCTTCACAGCTAGTTACCCTTCGTGAAAATTAAGCAACAGCGTGGTTATCTGTTAATAAATATTTGCTCTCCTTCCTTACAAACATCATTATTCATGATTCTGTGCAGATGGCGGTTGTTTCCAAACAGATGTGCGACACTGTCATTCTCAAGGGCGCTTTGCAGCTTATTTAATAGAGTGATTAATTTCTGAATCAGTGTTTTCTCTTCATTATTTGCCGTGCAGTTCTGCATGACCGCACCGGTGGACAGACTGCAGCACACAGGGAGACGCAATTCGCAATTTTCAGCTCCCAGTTTCAGAATGCGAGCACTGGCACTGGCGTGTAAGGTTCAAGCCAAATGGGCTGCACTTCCTCTCGCTCACTCTACAGTGGTGCTGGAAGCAGCCACTGTCTAGAAAGGTGGTCGGGAGATGGCTGGTGACTTGTTATTGAAGTGGAAACAAGGGCAAATCTGATGAGCAGGCCTCAAGATTTATTCTTGGGTTCACTTAAGAATCCAACTAGCGAGACTTCCAGTTATGGAGGCATAGAAACAGATGTGTAGTACCAACCTCTGCTCAAAAGCTTACCACCGTTACTTTCATGAGAGGGAATACTGAAAGTGAGGCTATGCCGCTGAAACAGAATGAAGCTACAATAACATAGGACGAGAAAAGTATGCAAGCACCCCCAGCTAATGCTAGCTACAATGGCAGTGGACCACCTGACAGACCTTCACAATGGTTTGTATCTGAGATGGAAGAGGAGTACAGAGGATTGTTATCCTGGATGCTTTGACAATATTGTTTATATGACAATAAAGCCTGTTGAATTGAATTGAAATTAGATCATGACTGCAGAATGTTTATCTAAAAATTCTGAAATGATGGAGAAACTTGTCAGTGTAAGTTTACTTAGCTGCACGCTGCAAGAATTCAGGTAACTTCAAAAGCAAAACAAATCTCTGCTGACATGATCAACTTTGTTTCTTGTATACGAGACGTATGAAATGATCTTCTTGTTGACACTGATGTTTTAACTTAATTTCAAGTCTGTTTACCAGACAAAATTAGACGCACATTTATGTTCAAAGATGAAGTTTTATTTGGAAATTGTTGATCAAATTTAAATCCAGTTTCAGTGAAGACATTTATCAAACAAAGATGTCAAACATTTGCTTCTCTGATGTGAGCATTTGCTGATTTTCTGTTTATTTTTTTTTAATATAATTGTGGATTAAATATCTTTTGTATTTGAGGCTGTTGATCGAACAAGACAAACAATTTGAAGACCGAGGGCTCAGGTACATTGTTGTTGGCATTATTCATTATTTTCTGACTTTATATACTGTTCACTGGAGTGGTTCCCAACCTATTTTGTTGCATTGTTGTACTCCCACGGGCCCCTCAGAAGAGCTCAAGTACTCCTTCATCGACGCCTCATGTTCCCAGTTTATATTGTTACAATACTGTTTTCATACATGCAGTCAAATTGCCCGTGTTTTGATTTGGCCTCTTTCTTTTCTTGTGTTTTGTATGTTTAGTTAAATATTCACATTATCACCATTTTAAAAACTTTATCCAGTACTTCTTACTGATGAGTCCACCTGCAGTGGAAAGAAACTAAATAGATTTACTCGAGCGCTGTACTCAAATACTATTTTGAGGTACTTTACCTGACTATATTCATTTTCTGCTACCTTATACTTCTACTCATCTACATTTCAGAGGGACTTATTGTACTTTTTACTCCACTATATTTGTTTGATAACTTTAGTTGCTTTTCAGATATGCATATTGATAACAGAAAATAGAACTAACGAGTAAGTTATGTATTATTGTAGGTTAAAAGCTATCCAAACCACCCAGCAGTATATAAAGTAATTCAAGTTAGACCCACTTCTACCAGCTGCTACATTAAAACATAATCAGTGCTTTCACTTACTTTACTTTTAGTGCTTTAAGTATGTTTTGATGCAAATATATTTGTACTTTCACTTGGCAGTAAAAGTAAAAATTTGAATGAGTGACTTTTTCTTGCTGACTCAGGTTAGAGGCAGGTGTGTTCTTTAGTCAGCCTATCATAGAAGGTAGTTTATTGGATATTGTAATAATAAAGATATTAGAAGTATGCACTTCAGAAGCTCAGTTGTATTGATAAATGCCAAGTCAGGAATCACTGGAGTAGACAATTTATTGATTACTTTAAAAATGATCCACAGATTGATCACCACTGGAACTGATCATTGGTTCTAGCTCCAATGGCTACCAACAAAATGGACCTTTTCTCTTGTTAACTGTGTTATAGACTGATGGAGGCCTGACTGACAACCAGGGAATACAGTACCAAGGTGATTTAACATTAAAACAGCACCGACCAGGACTGTGACTCCGGGGACGATGAAGACTTAGCAAGTTAATTTGTAAGTATACGTCATCCATTGTGTTGATCAGTCTGAAACTTGTTTTTGTGAAGGTGGATATTATTTAGCCCTCACAGCTCATTTTGTTCCCCAAAAATATACATTTAAATAATTAAATGAATATCATGAATGTGCAATGATTAGTCAGCTGACTAGTACTTCACCCTCATATTGCAGTAGCCCACTGGTAGTTCAACCACATCCATATTTACTCAGTGAAATATTGTATAATATTCAATAGTAATGCACAAGAAGTGAAGTTACTTTTTGAGATTTTTTTGTGTAGATAACTACTAAAACTACAAACAATTTGGGGCCATAAAAGGAAAGAAATTATTATTTTTTATTTCTATTTTACTATTGCTTTTCTACTGACTCAAGGACATTATACGCAAAACCAAAGCTGACATTTCTTGTACTTTCCCAAGAACATTAGGGTATTTTATTTTTCTGGTTTATGTATGACCTGTGGACAAGTTGGAACTTTTTGCATTTTTTGCTTTAAGTTACTATTTAAGTTTCTTCTTCATGTCCCTCTTGTCTAAAAGCTAATTAGTTCCTACCTGTCATTATTTAGGGGGGACAGGTATGAGTGTGGTGCCATGTGTGCAACAGTTTTGTTCACCCTGCTGTGAACCCCAAAGAGTGAAGTTGCGTGTTCTGTGTTGTCAGGCCGTGTTGTAGCAGCTTATTATGAAGAAAAGAGGGTTACAGACAGGTGGTGGCGGTGTTTTTTCTTTGTCTTCGGATTAATTTGCCGAGGCATTCAACTAGTTTACACCCGCCAGGACTTATTGGACAGCGGCTGGTTGTGGTCTACAGGTGCATTTATTCCAGTTTTATATGGACTTAAACAGAATTTTACGAACAGTTTCCACAGTTTCTGCGATCATTGATGGACGATGTTGAGGACAGCGAGTCCCTCGCTGATGATGAAGGTGCATCCAAAAAACAGAGAGTAAGCATCAGCAAAGACCTTGAACTCTGCATCGTGTCGGTTCTTTAGATGTTTACTTGTATCGAGCGGCTACTCATAGTTTTATGAATACGAGTACAAGTACGTGAGGACAGTATTGGACTGATATCCGATGCTGGTATTGGTATTTGTGCATCCCTTGTTATAATAGAACTTTTCATATGAATAGTTGGGTAAACAAAGGTGTTTACCAACGTAAACAATGTAAATGTAATGTAAATCATTCTATTTAATGCAATAGTGTAGCACAGTCTTTCCAGTGATAGAAGCACCCTGACCTGGACAGAGGAATATTAATTAGTGTCACTGGTATCACCGGTGTTTATTTCATGTCAAAATGGCTGCTGTGAAAAAGGTCTATTTTGTATGTTCACAAAGTAGTTTGAGCTACTTTTTCTAAGTAGTTTTAGTTAACCAAGCTAGATTTCTCCCCGGGGTACCTTTGCTGTGGTTCAACTTCTTCCAGTGTGAAGTAATTGGTAGCTTCAAAGCAGCTTCCCCAACACTGTCACATGAATGCTTCATACTTTTCCCCCATCCCATCTGTTACCCTACCTGCGAGTTCGTCCTTTGGGGAGCGTTATGGAGGTGATCTTCCCTTCTGGTAACCATGTAGTCGGGCGAAGTGGCACCTCATTCTCAGGTGCCAGGGCCGAGCGTGCCTGAGGCCACGGAGAGCCGCAGAGCAGCGCCAAAGCTGCACCGAGACACCAGGACAGGGACATGGGTGCCATCGCTGATTCTTGCTCTCTGTCTCTTTCACTCCTTTACTTCCTCAATCACCACGTCTTGGAAATCTCCCAGGCTCTAGTGGAAAGGTCAAGACCATCAATCAGAGCCCATCAGCAACACACACACCCACAGTAAAGCACTCAAACGCACTTAGTTAAATTTCTACTGTACCATTCACACAGACACTAAAGAGCTGTAGCGGCTGATGATTCATTGATATGAAGAAACATCCTATCCTATTCAGACAGAATTATTCATGCAGGGGGAAAGAAATTGCCATGCTATATTACTCTGGGATATGTGTGTGTGTGTGTGTGTGTGTGTGTGTGTGTGTGTGTGTGTGTGTGTGTGTGTGTGTGTGTGTGTGTGTATAGCACAGCTTGACACTCACTGTAAAAAATCACCCATCGCACTACTTTTCAAAGTGTGAAGTGGGTTGCTAATATCACTCTGAAGTCGATGCCTTTACATCTACATTTCTATTTTTAGTCGGGGAGTTCAAATGGGTCTGTTCTCCTAAATATCTTTCATCATGGGTATTAGCGGCCATTTTATCAGGAGAATGTGACGCCATGCTGATGTGGAGAGAGGTGCACAAACAACACCTGGAGGTGCTCTGATGCAGTCAAATCCAATCAGCATACATAAATGCAACGCCTTGTATCAGATCTTTCTGTATCTCTCCGTCTTCCTGTCTTTTATTGCATTTCTTTCACGCTCTATTAGTGTTTCCTTCCTCCTTTCTCCTTTTTTGTGTGTATATTTATATATGGGTGTGTGATTGTGTGGGATTTAGTGACAGTGGATAGGATGATTACAGGTCTCAGTGTTCTTCCTTCTCCCCGGAGAAAACACATTTGTTCAAAGTCACACAGTCTTCACAAACACACTCCCCGCCTTCCTCTAACAAGGTGTATTATGTCAGTGCTGTGCCCTATAGATCAGATGACAATCACAGTGGAACCATGAAGGCGGCTACAGAAGGCACATCTGAGTCTTTTGGGCCCTGGGACGCTCCGAGATCCAAACTCACAAACCGTCGCACAGCTACAAAGTCGCACAGAGGCGGCTGCTCATTATCCTTGCAAAGAAAGAGGGGAGTGAACGACCCATAAAGCTTTAACTGAGAAACATGCAGTGGGGAGAGATTGAAATGGGAGGGAGAGGGGAGGTTGAGGAAGGAAGGGAGGGCTGTGGAAATGGAGAGCAAGAAGAGGAGGATGTTGGATCCTAGAGTAATTAGAGGCAAAGAGATGGAGAGAGGGAAAAGAGGAGAAAGTGCAACTGGAAAGAAAAAAGAGAGGGCTGGAATCAGAGGAAAAATACAAGGTTGCAATGAATTTGTTTCGGTGTTTTAGCCAGACACATGGACCTGATTGGTGTTTACTTTAGCCCCCATGTCGAATGGGTTCTAATGTGTCACATATTAGCAGACGGCTGCACAACCTCGCAGCCCTTCTCACACTCCCCTCATTCAATCTTGATAAAGACGAAGACACAAAAAAGCTTGGCGGGCTTGCTTCTTCAAAACGCGCCCGCTAATAAAATATGCATACGGCTCCTCAGCAAATTATGGCCAATTGAATTTTCATAAGGCAAAAAGGCTGGGTCTTAGAGAGGCAGAGGGAGCCCAGTGAACTTAACTGCCGCCCTCTATAAATAAATACACACTCCCCTTTAAACACAGGAGCTCAGGACTTTGATGGTCGCGCTCGCTCTCTGCTCAGTTTCCTCTTTCCATTATGTTTATCCCAGACGGTTTATTCTGGATACTGTTTGGGTTTTAATTAAAGATACTCTGCTCTGTTTGTCTTTTTCTCTCTCTGTCCTTCTCTTTCTGTCTGCTTTCCACTTCATCTGGCCCTCTTATTAAGAAGTTGATGCAGGCTCAGTTTCAGAGGGACAGGTTGAGTGCTGTGCGCTATCTGTCCACACATTGTATTAGCTATCTTCTATCTCCCTGCGCTCTGGCAGGGACCATCTGCCTTCTGTTATCTGTGGGCAGGGACAGATTAAATGGCATGGGGTGGTCCCTGCAGGATCTGTTGTCCCCCTCAAACTACTGTGGGCAAAGAGCTGGCCTGTGGTTTGTGGGTGGTGGTGGTGGGGGTTGATGAGATGATGGCGGGGCAACACGCAACGACCATGGAACTTGATAGGATTTTACGGTTGATTTTCTACCTCGCTGCATGTACATTTGAATATATTAACCCTTCTCCTGTCTTCCTTACTTTCATTGTCCCTCTGTGCCTGCATTTCACTCTCCTTGTCTTGTTTATTTCTGTCTCACACACTTTCGTACAGCGTCTTTACTTTATGTCTGCTCTTTTTCCAGTCATACTTTTCTTTTCAAATGACAAGAAGATCATTGGTGGTCAGAGACACAGAGAGTGATAAAACACACAGATAACAGAGGAACACAGCCTTCAAACATGCAAAAATGTGATGCAAATGACCCCAGCAACAAATGAAAAGTGCCCTGCATGTGTCTCAGCTTTTTAAAAAACCCTCCAGAGACACCACACACACACACACACACACTCACTAAAAGAACTGATCCAAAGAAACAAGTTGCTGACTTACACATCCAGTTGAAATATGAGACGCTGACACACACACACACACACACACACACACACACACACACACACACACACACACACACACACGCACACACACTCTGCAAGGACAATAACATGCATGTATGCATTCCCCTTACCTTCTCTCTCAGTGCACACTCTCCCTCTCCTGCGCAGGGAAGTGAGGGATGGGATCAAATGAGAGAGGGAGCGAGGATGGAGGAGGAGGAGGAGGAGGAGGTGGAGGGGATGAGAGCCGGTGGCGAGGAGAGGAGGAGCGACAGCAGGTTGTTGTCGGGTGTTCCTCCGACTCTGTCTCCCATGGGGTGCTGCCGCTCACTCCCTGTACTTCAGGAGGTGTCTCTTCAGGGGCTCAGGTGTCCCTTCAGGGCTGTCCCACCTCCTGTGTGCGCCCCAGTGTGGCACTCTCCTCACTCTTTCTCTCCGTCTCTCTCTGTCCCTCACACGTGGGGGCTCGTCCGGGTGAACACTGTGTGAATGTCATCCGGTCACTGGATTCTCTGTGCCCTCTTCTCCTCTTGTTTTCTGTCTTTTTTTTTCTTCTCCCCTTGTTCTTCTTCTCAGTTGTTCCCTCTGTGTTTACCTCCTCTGGTAGTGAACAGAGCTCACTTGCAATTCAAATGGGCTCATGTGTGATTGTGTGTGTGTTTGTGTATCTGTATGTGCAATCTGAGAGTGAGGGAGCGAGTGGGTGAGTGTGAGGGGGCTGGCAGTGAGGTCGCTGAATGGGGGTGGTGATGAGAAGAGAGAGAGAGAGGGAGTGTGTGTGTGTGTGTGTTGTCAGGAGCAGCGTTAGGGAAAGGGGAGGTGATGTAAAAGTTAAATACATTAACCATTCTCTAGCTGCTGTGATAACATCTGTATTGGGGGAGAGCTACAGACTGTGTGTTAGAGGTTACACTGTCTTTGTGCCCTTATCGCTCGTCCAATCAGGTGCTTAGATGGCCTCTAAATGAACATGTTTAAATGAAAGAGTGGCCTATCAGACACTTAATGGATTTATGCAAATATTTGTGTGCTTGCTGCCTTTAAAACAAATTAAAAGCTGTGCCATGTGAAATAAAAAGAGTAAAACTAGACTTTTGACCCTTTTCTTACTGCTGCTAAACATCTGAACATTGCAGACATTGCGTGTCCAAGATAATGTCTTCTCAGGAAATGAAAATAACCCCTGCTTATTTTTTAAATGAGTGAAATCTGCGTTGCCAAAGTTGGTTGCTTCATTTAATACTTTTCATTTGTTTAATAGTCGTAAAAACCCACAGATAGGCATTAATAGTGACCAATAGCATTGATTTATGAAAATTTACAAAATATGGAGATACAAGGTTGTGTTTTTTTTCTGAAAGTACAATTTGTATACTAAAAAGAGGATGCATTATGATTTTTAAATAGTAACATTTCAGAGCTCATGTATAGGCTTAGTTTATTTTAAAAATGTAGTATGTCTGCTACTTCTGCTATCAAATATGGATACACATCTCTTTGGGATTTCAGTGTTTTTTAGACCATTGACTGGATTCAAATTCAGAAAATATTAATGCAGTTTTCAGTTTACTTGTGGATGGTTTTGGGCTGCAGGTCTTCAAGTTTATAGAAAAATAGAAAGTATGTAATTCGTAGTAAATAAATAATTGCACATATTTTACTAGTATTTAACTTTCCAGTTACTGGAAGGTCAGACTGCAGTGAAATGCCTCATATTGTTGCCATTTGTTGTTATATACTAACATATAAAAGTAAGTAAACCACAATACTTACCCTCTTGTATACAAGGTTAGTTAGGGAAAGGAATTGTTAAATTAAGATGAACTGTTGTGCAAAATTCTACAGCAGTCTTAATATTCAACTCATTGTGTTCATGTTTTTTTTAAGGAATAGTTTGGATTTCGGAAAATATGCTTTTCATTTCCTTGGCAACATTTAGACACTGTTTTGTCATTTCTGCCACTAGGCATCTCTCTCACACCAAAACAATAACAAAAGACGTCTGTTGATGACATAGTGAAGTACTGTGAGATCATGACAGTTAATTTTTAAACAACCACCTCTGCAGAGGAAAATCGATCAAGTGACTCATCACGCTTATGGATAAGATAATGTATTAAAGTTTTATTTGCTTTAAATTTAGACGTGTTCCACAACTTCCTTCCTCGCTCTGACATATCCCAAGTTATTGCATCAGTCAACCATCTGAAATGCACTGCTACCTTGACCAGTGGATTTCAAACATGGTTGGAAACATTTGATATAATGTAAATACACAACTCAACAAAGTATTGAACAAAAGTAGTCATTTTTACATGTGTTAATGCAGAAATCTTACATGTGAAGCTGGAGCCAAGAGACGATTAGCAGCTTAACACAAAGACTGTCAATGGGAACCAGCTAGCCGGGTCAAAAAAACAAAATCAGCCTACCAGCACCTCTATGGCTCACTAATTACCATGTTATCTCTAGTTTGCTTCTGTACAAAAAACAATGTGTAGATATATAAATTTGTGGTCTTATGGAGGGTTATGTGTGGGACAGTTTCTTGGCAGGAACCGACAAATTCTTTGTGCTAAGCTAAGCTAAGCTAACCAGCTGTGGCTTCATATTTACTGTTCCTCTTGATTTCTCTTTTTCTCTGTGTTCATCTTTTTCTCATATTAAGCCTCTCTGTTCCTGATTTAAGTTTTGCTGAAGTTTAGTCTGTTTAGCTCAGTGGCTTGTATTTGCTGCCCGGGGCTCAGTTTCAGAGTGAATCTCTGTCTGTGTGGAGTCGAAATTAAAAACCTGCATGTTATAGTGAGGGCATAATGTAATGAAGTGGAAACCTACTGGACAGAGACTATATCTGTAAGTCTGTATACAGGACGGCCATATTGAAGGCTTTATGTTCTGCACCTATAGGTCAAGTGTAGATCTCAGAGGATTGGAGGACGGGGGCATTCATATCAGTGGCTCTCCAACCCCACCCAGCCCTCTCATCTCCACACAATGGTGGGCCTCATGTACCATGCTCTCTCTCCTGAGCTCTTTAATCAATATCATCAGGAAAATAGAAAGAGGCCCGCCACATTGTGCGTTAACTCCCCCCTCTGTCCGTTCTGTGATGGGGCCTTTTCTCACTCATTCACCAGGTACTTCAGTGTAGGGCTATTGAGGTCGCTCTGAATGGGACCCACTCCACCCAGAGGGAATATTGTCTGACCACAGGCTAAAACCTGAGAGACCCCCCCCCCCATGCTTTCCTCTGTGTCTCTGTCTGCCTCCAAAATCACTTCAAAGAAGAATAAAAAATGTGGCACATGAGCACTATTAATAAATGTATCACTTCTGTGCCCACAACTGGTCTTTTTTTCTGAGTGAGGACCCTTTACTGCGGCTGGACTCTCTTTCAAAGCCACCAGTCTTCCTCTCTGTATCCCTCTCCATTTGCTGGCCCACTTTACAGTCCCTAAGAAGTTCTGAAAGTCGGCAATCTGGCAGAGCACGATACGCCGGCTGCTTTTGAAGATTGGATGGTGATTAACCTTGGAGAGATTACTGCACACATACAACTTTGAGTATATGAGCTGCGTTCTTACAACTTTTATGCTGTGTTTTTTGGGAGAATATGACTTGAGAATCACGTTGTGGTCTTGTTTTCCTAAGACTCTGGACATCTGTCGGACATCTGTCAGACCTGGAGTTGATGCACACAGGCTTTAGGGTGACACACGCTCACCAGCTCTCACACATATCCTCTCTCCATTTCACCGCCATCGTGACTGGCCTGAATATTTCTTTTGATCCCACAGCTCCTCTCCTCTTGTGTTGCTGTTTAATAATTTATCGTCATACAGTCACCGGACAAACTCCATCCGCACAGAAAGCGACAGAAAGTGAGAGTAAAAATTTCATTTGGCGTAATTGCATGAAAAGAAACTGCAAAACTGGCCTTTTCATCTATTATTGATGTCTGCTTACAAGCCATGCATAATGCAGGGGGCCGTCTTTATGACAACCATGTATTAAATATCATGTTCTGGGGGTCGGGGGGTCTCGTGCTGCATGCTTTCACTGCCACAGTCAGTTGGCTTTGGTACTGAGTAATAGCCTGTGTGGACGGTGTTGTAAAAGCAAAGAAAGAAAGAGGGATTGACAGCCAGAGAAAGCGGTAGAGAGGGACTGATGAAATGGGGGGACATGAGGGTGGGAGGGAGGGCGTGCTAGCTGACAACGGGTTAACAGGAATCTTTATTTTTAACAACATGTCATCACCAGCCGCCCATCTGCTCCTGTGCTGTCAGAGTCCCTTGGGAGTGTGTGTGAATGTGTGAGAGATGGAGAAAGAGAGAGATGCGAACAAGCCATCACAGATCAGATCACTGATCAGCACCCAAAGAAGGAGGAGGAGAGGGGAGAACGAGGTTAGAGAGGTGGGTGGTGCACAGATATCTCTTCCTCTAATATCCAAATGGGGTGTGACAGACAGGGGAGGACGGTATGACTGGAGGAGTGTGTGTGCGTGTGTGTGGTTGTGTGTGACAGGAAGGTAAAGTAGGATTAGGTGGATCAATCTACAACTGGCCTCTGTGTGCTTGGATGGGGGGATGGAAGGAGGTAGAGATGGTGGTCCAGGAGGTAATGAGAGGGAATCTATTAGCACCGAGGACGAGGACGGGGGGTGATGAAGACACACAAAGAAACAGCAGTGAGGAGGAGGAGGAGGAGGTGTGTAGGCTATGCTGGACCTCCAGGGGTGGCCCCAACAGCTCATTTTATTTATTTTTTTGGATAAAGGGACTGGTCCCCAGGGAAGAAGGGAGCGACTGAGGAGAGATGTTTGTTGGTGGAGGAAGTGGGGGCATGGACTTTGCTTTCAGAGCGCTTTTGTTTCACAGTGGAAAGACAGGACCAACAGCTAGCCGTTCCACAGGTCACTCATGATTAGCAAATACAGTTAACTACAGTTAATCTGGTCACACTTTATTTTACAGTACACTAATAATATGTGACAAACCGTACTTTGTATCAAATTGGACAAAAACTAGAAATAATATGTTCTTTTAAAAACAATATTAGACCATTTATTTGACCCAAATGAACCTTTCTAAAAGGGTAATTAGGGAAACGTGTATTTGAGTGACACATTACAAAAGAACTGCACTGTAAACCAAGGTGAAATCACACATCTGCTACTTCCCTATTTAAAAACAAACTTACACTCTAAGAAAGTGTATATTTCCCACTGTTGGACCCATATTAGACTTTAAGGATAATTTGGGACACATTGCAACATAACTGAATTGTAAACTAACATGAAGTCACATATCTGCTACTTCCCCATCTAAAAACAATATGTGAACCAGATCTACCAAGTAAAGGCAAAGATTATACAGTTAGAGGAATATTTTATCAATGGGTAACAATGGGTAGTGGGAAATAATACAGTTTAATTTATGGTACAGTTCCGTTGTAATGAGTCCCCAGGTACCCTCTAATAAAGAGTCCAATTAATGTCAAATAAAGAACATATTACTTCTTGATTTTGTCCAGTTTGTTACAAAGTATGACTTGTTATGTCTCATTAGTGCACTGTTAAATAAAGCGTGACTATTAATCTCTCCGTTTTTATTCTTTCTTCATGCCTGTTTTCCTTTTTTCTCTCCCAGTTCAGACTTGTTTTTCACTCCACACGCCAAGATAAACTGCAGCCCTCCAGTGGTCCACTCCACTTTATCAAAAGTTTTCAGTTAAAAATCTGATGGAACGAAAACATCTTGTTTTCATATTTATGATGATGCACTTTCTTTTTGCACGACATGTGAAGCGAGCAGTGCTCGGTCCTCGTTTGCCTCGCGTCTGCACTGAATCTGCATCTCATATTGAGTACTGAAATCCCCCCCCCCCCCCCCTTTCTTCATCTTCTTTCCGATGTCTTTCTTTCTCCCCCCACTCATCCTTCAGGCATGGTAAATTTGAAGGCTAATTAGTCCAGAGAAACCAGTCATACCAGAGAACCTACCCCGGGCCACACATCCTCCTATTGATCTTGTAGTGCCAACACAAGCACCCAAAATCACGCACAAAACAGAAGGCAAACAAACAAGATGCAACAAGAGTTTTTAGAGCAGCATGTATTATAGATGGCGCATACATACAAAAAAGTCAGCAAGCTTGCATTATGCAAGTTTTTTGACCTTGACAGAGGTCAAGTGTTTCAGATATTCTGCATCATCCTCACAGATGCTATTTACAGAAGAGTTAGGCTGTAAAGGATGTTTTGCAGCATCAAAACCTTTTTTCTTGCGTTTCCTCTTCTCCTCAGTTCCTCCCGCTTTCTCAGCCATCCCTTCCCCCCCTCACTCCCCGTTCTCAGTCCTTTCCCTCATTTCTGATCCATTTTTTATGCATTACTCCATTACTCTCAACTCCCATTTACAGTGCATTACCTCCTCCCATCTTTCACAAACACACTTTGTACTTCTCTCTCCTTCCTTCAGTCACTTTGCCTCCTCCTTTCTTCCCCTCCCTCGCTCTCCGCCGGTGCATTATGACACTTTCCTCTACTTCTCCCCCCTTCACCCCCTTTATTATCTCTTTGTCTCTTCTCCGGTCACGTCATCTCATGCTAAGCATTTCTTTTCCCCCGTTATTCTTACTTCCAGTCTAGTTTGTCATTCTGTATACGTCGCGCTGTCTGTCTGCACCGCCGTCATCCTCCCTTTTAATTGGTTATTCAAAGCATTCCATGTAATTGGGTACTTAATGTTGCCCCTGCTCTTTTACAACACAAATGAACAAATGTCACCTAATGTAATTAACAATACAGGCGGTCAGTCTGTCCAGACGTCTGCTTGTCCCTTTAGAGCACACATGGATGCACAGACAGCCAGCAGACTCTCACATTTGAAGACATTATAAATCACTAAATTACAAGCTGCAACACAGAGTCACAGTGAGCAATGTGTACAGATGTCATCCTGTAGTCTTTAAATCAGATAACTGTGGTGATGTGGCTGTCTTCTTCGCAGTAGAAAAGACATGCAGGAGTTCACAGCTCTTTTTTTATGTCAGAGGTAGTTCTCTTTGATTGTAGGACACAGCTTGCGGGATCCCATTCTCATGGCTGTGGACAAAACCAGAAACAAATCATTTTAGTTTGAAAAGGTCTTTGATATAAACAAAGTAAAAGAATAAGCATTTGGCCTGCCTTGGAAGAAAACATGTTTTAATAAAACAAACCATACTAAATAACATAAAAAAAACTTTCTAAGGTCTGTAAAAATAACCATAATAATGCAAAAGTAAACGTCAGGATATCCTCCTCCTCTGCATCTTTTGACCATTTAAAAAAATCTGCTTTGGTATGGATGAGCAGCACTAAATAAACTGCCAGTTTAATTAATGAGTGTAATCATCATCCAGGAAATTATTTTCCTAAGAAGAAGGGTCACATTTTAGACCTGATTTTGGAGTAATGCTCAAAACAAAATGTATGGAATGACTCATGTATCATAAAGAATCCTGTTAAGCTGGTTGAGAAAATGTGTTCTTCCTCAGTTGCATACAGAAGACTACTTTCAATCTGGGTTTTCGATTACAGTAAACGTGTCTTTAAGCAATCTATAACCTTCATCAGCTTCTATTACTGGGCAAAAGTTGTGACTAACACATGAACCGGTAGAACCAGGCCTCGGAGTGATCCACCAGACAGGTTGTCCACTCTCGCAGAGTCACCTTCCTGTTCCTGTTAAGGTCACATGACCTGCAAACACAGCACAGTTGTATACCATATGGTGACCACGTGGCACCAGCAGACAGCAGAGCAATTGCAGAAACATGTGCATTCACTCATCTCTAATGAGCCTATGCACTTGTTACATGCACACACATTAACACATTATGACCGACTTGTATACATACACACAGAGATGGTATAAAGACATGTCCATAAGTATGGAAACAACTGCATTAGGGCCCTTCAACAGCCATTGTCTTTGAGTTCACCCTGCAGCGTTATCTCTGAAGGGTACTCCTTCAATTTGTGTTAATCCATGGGCAGCGGGAGGCACAGCGGGTAATAAACATTATCATTGCTGGGAATGGCTTGACATTGACACAGCCAGCCCTACTCCCACAAAACCTGTCACTGCAGACTGGCAGAGAACAGGGGGGGGGGGGGGGGTGAATGGTGGAGTAGGGGGGAAGAGATGGAAGGATGAGGGGTTGACGGAGAGGAAGGATGAGTCTATTTGTAGGGAAGATGAAAGGAAAGTAGGAAGCAGAGCAGGGGGAAAGAAGTACTTCAACATGGAGGAGGAGTAAGATGATGGAGAGATGGTGTGGTCATTGGAGGGGAGGAGGACACAGGAAGAGGGTATTGGCATGGAGGATGAATGGATAGATGGCGTGCAGAGAGAACAGCATGGTGGGAGGTGCAACTTGGTCACAGAGCGGAGGCGAAATGCATCGCGGTGTGACATTTTTAACCCTTGGTGTTTCAGTAATTAGCTAAAAAATAACATATTGCAAGAGACAGAAGGTTCACATTATGAAGCTTTGTGTGACAGAAGGTAGTGCTGATATGAACATAGGGAGCAACACTGCCCTCACCTTATTGACCACTAAGTCACCTTATGGTAAGTAAAATTCTATCTGCTCATCAAATAGGCCATGTAATCATAGCTTTTTTCCTCCCATGCAACACTAAAAATGAATCAGAGGCGATTAGTTAACGATGTGCTATGATGGTATGTGCTTCTGACTTCTCAGAAAAAAAAAACGTGTCAGTACTGACGTCATTCAAATGTGAGTCAACCAAGTTAGTCATCACATAACTTGGTTCTGTTATCCAGTAGCTAAAGTGTTTAAAGCAGGCCTGTAGCATTAGCTGCTGGAGGTGGGACTGACTGAAAGAATGGTGTAGCACAGTGTTCCAGTGGCATCCTCTTGTAACGCAGCTTCTTCAGGTCTCTGCGGCTCAACTTGCCATCTTTGTTCTTGTCCAGTATGTTAAATCTTGACTAAAGAGAGAGAAGAGAGATGCAAGTAATGATGGGGAAGAAGCAGACTGTTGAGCTCATTATTATTTGCACAGTCTCTTTAACCTATATTTCATTAAATGAAATACACATGCATTATCAGCAATGCTTGCAGTATTGTCATGACATTTGGTACAGAAGGTCTACAGAAGATGAAGCCTGATGAATTTGATGGTTCTCTGACCTTTCATCTAGCAACACCATCAGATCAAAATTTTAAGGTGAGCACAATTAGCACCCAGGTGTTAGTAGCTAATGATGCTATTTGCACCCGAACTGTGACTCTTTACAATTAGCTGTATATAGCCTAGCATGACAGAGAAAAGCAGCCAGGTGTCCATGGTCAACAATGTTGTTGCACTATTTGTAATGCGGGTATCACAGTAATGCAGTTATAAATAGCCACATTATACCTGCTAAACATCAGCATGTTGTGCCTAAGTACAGCCTCACAGAGCTTCTAGGATGGCTGTAGACTGAACAAAAAGTTTGATTTTTAGCAAGGCTTGAGTTAATATTGATAAAAAACCAGTGTGTGGGGTTTAGTGCCATCTAGCACTCAACACTACATTGCAAACACTATACCTCACCCTCCCCTTCCAAGCACATAGGAGAATCTACAGTACCAATGAAACTTTCGAAAAAATGTGAAAGGCTGATCTAGAGCTAGTGTTTTGTTCTGTTCTGTGCCTCTGTAGAGACATGGCAGTGCAACACTGCAGAGTCCATGGAAGAGGACACGTGCCCTCTGTAGATATAAAAGGCTCATTGTAAAGTAACAAAAACACAATGATTCTTATGTGTAGGTGTCTACATAATAATGAAAACATACTTATGAATATTATATTTCTGACACATTCTGCCAATGAATCCCTATAAATCGTACACACCAAATCTTTAATCTGTGAAGAATGCATACAGTGTACCACAAATACTTTTTTTTATTTCAAAACACTGTATATCATTTTTCATATCATCAAAATAATGCATGAACCTTCTTTTAATTAATTTAAGGCCATGAGATCAAGGTGGCTGGCGGGAGGATATTAAGTTATTCCCCCATTCGCCATCTTATTGAATAATTTAGTGATTATTGACCAAATCCTATTTATACTCAGTGTTCTTGAGAGGCCCTGTCTCATTCTGTGGACGACCACACCGCAAGCAACACAACCTACTTTCCACTTAAAGTAGGTTGTTAACATTGATTTCTCACAAGATGGTCCATGAGAATGATGAAGGTGTCTTGTATCAAAAACAACTTTAGTTTGAGTGTTAGGTTACAGTGGGAGTGAAAGTGATCCCTTGGTATATTATTCCTCTGGCTATAGTTTTTTTTAGCATGTTGTGGATATTGATTTAATTTGCATCATCATTAGATGAGGTCATCATAGATCATAAATCATGTTTACATTTTTTCCCCTTGGATGCAGGCTATCAGTGTCTGTCTGCTGCTAAGACTCACTTCAAGCATGAATTTTCAGCTACCTGAGCTAGTTGTGTCCTCTGGGCGTGGCTGAGGCAGCTCTGGGGCGGGGCAGCAGGTGCGTAGGACTCCCCCATACGACTCAGGAGCAGAAACCAGTCCAGGAGGCGATATGGAAACTGGCTTAACTCCTCCTCAGTGCATTTAGCCTTGGGGACTGATCAAGAGGGATAACAGAGCTAAATTGGCAGGCTGCAGTGCACAGTGGAAATTGTGTGTAATACCTAATGCTTTGTGTGTTTACCCAGACAGGGTCCTGTGTGAGCCAGTCCAGTGCGGCGTCTCTTTCTGCAGGCTTCTTTATGCAGCAAACACTCATTCCCATAGGTCCTCCCCAGAACACTGCACACTGGTGCCCTCTGCCTGATTGGATGAGCCAGTGCCAATATGCAAAACTACATTTGAGGATGGGCCATACATTGTGCACAGCTGGATTAAATAAACTGCCACTTAATGATTTCTTTTTTGTTTGTTTTATATGGGGATTATCAGCAAATCCAAAGACAATGAATAACCAACTTTTAAAGAATACATTTGAGTACATTTGCTGTTCAAAATCAAATGATCAAAATCCCAAATTGACTGTTACTTGGTTTGACTGGTATGAGGCGATTACCATGGACACGACTGAGGACAAACACACTTGGGGACGAGGACTCCATTTTCCTGAACGACCTGGCACCAAGATCCCACAGGACTGTGGCATTTCAGCAGCTCGCACAGCTTTTCTGAAACACGAGAAAACAAACTTGTTACTGCTGCTGTGATTTTTCTGTTCTGTTGTTTGAAATATGTGTTTTCTTTGCCTGATTACAGGCCTGTTAGACGGCCATTTATTCAGCTTTTGGTCCTGATTAAAGGTGTTTCAGATGAGAGCACTACATAAAATGTCTCATAAGGGTCTATTTAAGATAATGAAATGTCAAACAACGGTGGATGAAACAAAAAGGAAGTTAGAAAAGGAAGCTAGCAGTATTCAGCAACATGATATGTACGTTCTGTGATAAAACATTCCTGTATCCTGGTTTTATAGTCTTCTGTGCTTATAAAATAATCTTGTTACAGGTGACTTTGTAGCTCACACCAAGATGAGGGTTGCATAACATAAAAAGCACTTTCACCAAGGTCACTGCAGGTGTGAGTAGTGATATAAATAATTTTATCCATGTGACTGAAGGTTACAATTATTTATGGTTTATGAGCCAGCAGAGACCATAAATAAGGAGGCACTTCATGTAATTTGGCCTTATGAAGAAAAATGTACCGATGCTCCATTCTACAGTTGTACAAGGAAGAGGCGACAACTGTCTCATACAAACGGCAATGATCGGTGTGGAAACCCAAATAAGGAACAATTTTTGACATTTTCAAAGAAGATGATTTTGCATTCATATATAAAAGACCACCATAATGAATTGCTGATTAAAAAAATAGTTAACATTTTTTTTCTTGTTCCAGCAGAAAGACAAGATTTATTTCTATGAACTTATGTTTAAAAGACAGATCATCTTTTAGAAAAAAAACAAGGTATTTATAAACTGAGGCTTATTCAGTCACCTCATCATTTAGGATAACACTTAGATACACACCATGAGGTCTTCTTTGACCTCGAGAAGCAAATCATTTTGATTTGTCAGCATTTAGTAAAGGTCTCACTTCATAAAGATTCCTCTGCACAAAACTAAAATCAGATTTTAGTTTATTAATCACAACTGCTAAAAATGAGCCAGAATTATCCAAAATGATGCCGTCCATGTAAGAATGACATTTTGTATTGCTATCATTATATATTATATGTAACATAAATAAATAATTTGTAAATAAAATAAGCCCCAGAACAGACCCTTGTGGAACCATTTATATATTTAAAGAGTTAGAAAATAAAACATCAACTTGGACAAAGTGCGTTCTACCACTCAAATAATTTGCAAACCATTTAATATTTTTTAAGTCAAATGTAAACCAACCTCTGTTATAAAACAGAATGGTCAAAAGGATCAGAAATCCTTAGAAAGGTCTGGGAAAAGTGCAGCAAAGTATTCTTTTCAGTCAGTTGCATTTATGATGTAATTTAAGATAATTCAAGATGCATCATTTTTCTGCAGCTTATCATGGCCCAGTAAAAAGAAAGCTTAAAAAAGAAAGAAACTGGCATACCTCCAGTGTACTGTAGGTTAAAGTCTTACCTGGCTTTACTCTGCCAATATACGGTCTCAGGCTGTCCTCAGCTTGTCTCTGTTTGCGTTGGCCTCTAGCTCCCTGACTCTTACACACAAACACACATCCACAATCACATGGACACACAAATACAATTTTCTGAAAGTACGCTGTAGGCAGAGCTGAAAAGATTATTTGCTTTTTCATGTCATTCCAGAGGCATGCACTAAACTCAGGTATAAACTTGTCTGTAATTGTAAACCTACAGTGATAAGCTTTGGATCATAATGTGGCCCCACATCATAATAATTACACTTTTAATCAGTGTGAGGCATCACAGGTGAAGAAACGTATTATGGACCTCTAATCTATATAATCAAATTAGTCAATTTATTAAAGTCAGTGTACTGTAAATCATAAGAATGAATCACACGAAACCGAAAATGTCATGCATTCTTATATCACATCCATCTCCCTTCATACGCTCCAATTCCAGACGTATACTTCAAGAAACTTTGTAGTCGGCGCCAGGTCCACATCTGCCCCCAAATCCTCCCAGATCAGATGAGAAACAGGTGCAGTGCTGACCCAAAAATACTGCAGCCACATTTCCATACCTCAGGAAGTGGTGCTTTAACACTTATCACAAAACAACCCTGATGACTGGACAGGTGAAGGAAGACTGTGTGCAATAATACTCAAAACACTTAGCCAATCATGTGCCTGAAAATGATCAGAGCTAAAAATTTTGAGTCTGTGTTACATGTAACCAAGTCAAATTAAAGTTATATATTGAGCCAACTAAGCCAGCTTTTTTGGTAAATGCAACTCAGAATATTTACCCCACTCATTGCAATAAGTTAACAGAACAGAATAATTTGAATTATGAAAATCCATTACTTCTTGTTCAGTAAAATAAATATTTATTTATTAGTTTCTTATTTAAATCTCTTGATTTTATCCTACTCAAATTAACACTCACATTGACTTAATAAAACTCAAAATCATTTACCTCAAAATGTTTAATCTTTATAGTAATCTCTAGTAACTGCAACATGTCATCAGTCAGGATAAACACATTTTTGCTCATGCTAAATGAGCATAAATAATATTTGGCAGACAAAAAAAAAAAATCAAACAAACAATTGCAAATGCACACTGGACCACCATGCAAACCTTTAGGGCAGCAACTTAAAGCTTCACACACACAACCGTCCACATTCATAAACATTCATAACTGCATTACTGTTCCAAATATGCGAAGTTACACTCACCATGGCTGTACAAGTGTGCAGACTCAGCAGCAGAAACAAGGCAAAGGTCAAGCTCAGGGTCATATTTGAAACATCCAGTGGCCTACAAGAGGAAATTGACAAACGATTGGACTAATTCACTGAGCTCTTGCACACATGGCTGTGGTTGCTACTTCTGCACATTTACAAGACCGAAAAAGAAAAATAATACATATTTGTATTAGTTTCGAGCAAAAGCATAATTCTATATTTACACTTCTTGATATGAATTACACTTTAGTTAAAATGTAGAAAACAAATATCGCTGAAGGACTCTCAGTTTACCCCACATTACACTTTGTTAATAGATGTATTTTTTCTTCTTCCTTCTGTGGCTTCATTTACCGGCTATTATTCTATTTCCAGTCATTCCGGTAATGTAGTGGGAAACAATGCAGCTCATTGAGTCTCAAGAAAACAATCATTTTCCATCACAGAGGAAACTGAGGGTTGAATTACACTGAGAGGACATTCAGCTTTCAGCTGAGGAAGTTATTACAGTAGAACGAGTCATTTTTTATCCCCCTGGCTGCTTGAAAAAAAAAAAAAAAAAACTTCTTACCTCTGTCACTGCTTTCTCCTGTTGTTATTCCCTGGTTAGTGCTCTCCTTCTTTTCCTTGTTGCCAGTTACCTTTTTCTCTCCGTCTCACTGGCTCCTCTGAGGGGGTGTATTCTTTTTTTTTACAGCCCTCTTCAGCAGCCTTTACTTTTTCTTTTCATTTGATCTATCTTTTTTTTTTTTACATTCTTGCCTTATCTAACCCCTCCTCTCTGCTCTTCTGTGTCTGACTGACTTTCTTCCCTTCACATTAGCTCCTTGTTGATAGCTGAGTGCACAGGTATCTGAACTCACTCAGTGTTACTTAAAGATAACGTGCAGATGAACGCTGCTGAGATTAAACATGGTACAGGAGAGCTGCTTTTACTGCGAGAGTGAGAATAAAAGAGTGAGAGGATGAATTTTTATTAACAATTCCAAAGTGAAGGGATTTTCACTGAACTTGGCACTGGTCCACAGAAAGATTTACAAGCCAGAGAGAACATATGGTCACACTTCTTCTTGGTCTGACACTCACTATCTCTTTGTCTTTCTTTCTCACATTCAAACTCCCTATGTATTTCAGACACACACAAACACACAAAGGTGAGAATGAATGTGTGTAGAAGGACACCTGAAAATATAAACTGTCAAAGGCAATAACAGGGAAAAGGCTGCTCTCTAGTGGTTATACAGATCAATAACAGTTTCATTGTAAAATGGCAAATATGTATTTTAAATCAAACAAGTTATCATTCAGTCCATTGCAGTTTTTTCATCCTCAAGGAGGGCCATGATTTTGTGAGCACATTTTGCTTTGTGTTTGCTTTTTGACACAGTATCCTCTTAAAATATTTAATGAAACATTTTCCCTAAGCAAGTTTCTCACATTGTTCAAAAGAAGAAGCACTGAATATTAAATTGAAGAAAGAAACACAATAAAAAAAACATGAACTATAAAATAAATATATCTTGAAAAAAAAAGTGTCTAGTCTGTTGGTAAGTATAAGTAGAATGTTAATGTTCTGTTTGTTGTGATTTAAGGCTGGACTGATGATTGCACAATGCAAACAACTGCCCCAGGGCCCTAGTCCCTCAAGGGGCCCTGAAGGCTAACAATAGCCTAATAAATACTTAAGGTACTTAAGAACTAAAGGTGTGACCCCAAGTTTTTTTTTCAATTGTCACTGTCAATAAGCAGCCATAATTAACTGACTGTAAACAAGCATCTTATTTATTGTCACAACACAACATTAGGAACCACTATCTATTAAGGTACCCTTTAAAATGTTTTAGAGTTGCAAAGTAGCTTTGACAGTGGTTAATAAAACATAAATCATTTTCTTATAAAGTCTTACTGGTGAAGTAGAAACAATAAAGAAAATCTTTTGGTTGCCACACAGGTTGTGAAAACCAATCATGTTGACAGTTTGACTTGGCAAGGGGATTTTCTCTCAACCTGGCAACCCAAATGTTTTTCTTCTTTATAGTTCATAACCGACAGTGGTGGAATATAACTTGGTGCATTTACTCAAATACTGAGTATTTTACTTTACAAATTTGAGGTACTTGTACTTTCCTTGAGCATTTTTTTCCATTGTATTTATTACACTAAATCTCAAAGGGAAATATAGTGTTTTAAGTAATTTTTCACACAAGAACATTTCATGATTATTTTTCACAAATTTGTGGTTTAGACTATTGGTTGGACAAAAAAAAAAGAAAAAACTATTGTGAAACTATTTTATGATTTTTTACAAACCAATCATTCCATTAAAGGAGGAAAATAATCAGCACATTAATCCATCATGAAAATTATCATTACTTGCAGTCTTTTGCAAAATAGTTCAAACTGAGCTCAACTTCGACAAACTACAACAGTAAAATACATGGATGCATGAGTAATAATGATGTATCATGATATCATATAGGCCTATAACAAGGGAGATCGGAGCATCTTGTCACACATTTTGTTTTCACTTCAACGTCTTGGTTTCAGTACATCACAGTCGCTCATTTTCCATATTAAATTAAGTGATAAAATCTTGTGCATTATTGTATAATTTCAAAAGTTTTACTTTTCCCCATCATCTGGTAAGATGTCACACGGTGAACAAATACAAACATGTATAAAGATTTTCCAACACTTTTTTTCTGCAGTTAAAACTGTGATTTTTGACAGGTATTTCATAATTTATTAATATTTTCCAGCTTTACCTACCTCACTGCCCTAAGCATTATGTCAGGTGGTGTGCTGCCATTGTTAATGCTTCTTTTTTTCATTTCATTTTCGTGTGTGTGAGATGAACACGACTGTGACTCTTTCATGAGATTGCGCCTGCTTATTCCTCTGCCTGTGTGATTGCCTGCGCCTCACTACCTGCCCACTCGCCTCTCATTGAAGATGAATTATGAGGCACGTCAATCGCATCCTGCTTGAAAAGTCCATAAAGTATCAACACATGCAATGTTGTTTACACGCTACATAACAACCACCAACTTTATAAGCTAGCAATTATTATTGAATTATTCTCACCTCAGATTACAGTGACACACTGCATATCAAGAGCAAAATTATTTCAGAGCCGTGAGTTGTTCATGACAGTTATATTTTTTTTAGATAGCTCCCTCTGGTGTTGGAGTTTTATAACCAGTGTAACAACTTACTTCTGTGACAAGATGCCGTGCTCTCCCCTAGAATAGTTGTCACGGAACATTTTACTGCACTGAGTACTTTCACTTTTAAAAACTTATGTTAATTTTCCTTTTGACACACTAAATACTTTTAAGTAGCCTCTTCAGTGCTATACTGACAATTCGACCTATACAGCATTAATGAATAGCGTCATAATATGAATTATAAACCATTTACACTACTACAACTAATAACAAATTTCTACGGTACGGTAATAACAATAATTTCGCTGTTAGTACTTTGTGATGAGTACTTTCACGTGCAGAGCACCACACCACTAATCATTACAGTCTGACGTCACATAACGTCCAGCGGGAGGGTTGTACAGAAGTGGTTTGCTTTCAGTGAATGGAGCTATGATTTGAAACAAAAAAATGTCGCCAATACGCGGAGAAAAATTAATTGAGTTAATACTTAAAGTTCAGACAGCACATAAAAATAGCATACAGATGCAGGCGAACAAGCGCTTTGAGCGTTATAGCGTGCAGTGTCACCCTCTGAGACCCAGGTGACATGTCCACGCTCCGCCCAGATGGAAGCGAGAGGACGATGTCGGAATGATAAACTGCTGTGGGAAGTCAGTCGGTACGGTGCGGCTGTCTGCCGTGTTTATTTTATTTACATGACCGTGGACTGTACTGTACGAGGATTTTACGTTGTTTACACGGTTGTAAATTAGTTTACGTTCGCTCGCCGCTTTACGGACTGTGTTTGTCGGTCGGTAATGCTCGGTATCATCAGTTGGTCGGTGCTGACACCGAGACACTTTAACTAACGGCTTAGTGATACAGTAACGTTACTGTAGCTTCGGGCTGTTTTGAACGGTAAAGTTGAAGTACATAGTGGAAATGTGAGGGATTCCCAACATTTTGCTTGTTCCTTTTCCAGCCAGCTCGTCTAAAAAGCAACACAGTTGATTTGTTTGTTACAGAACAGACTTAATAGTATGTCAAACGCAGCTTTTCATTTAAACTAGTGTAACAAGAGGACTATTGGCGATGGGCTAGCTAACGATGCGTGAATGACTCTCAACCTACAAAGACTGTTTTAAACGGAAAGTGAAAGACTAGCTCGAAGATACTTGGCAGGTCACTTCACAACATGCTACAAGACAACGAAAAAGTGGACTGTTGACCGACCCATCGTTAAGGCTGTAAATATGCTTTTAACGGCATAATTCAGGTAAGTGCAACCATATACTGTACGTCTATCGGGTTACATAAGTCCCATTACGAGTGTGAAATGATTGGAAAACAGTGAAAGTTAATGTGTTAGCAATATGGCTACCTTTTTATAGTAATAAACCTCTTTATTTCTCTGTTTGGTATGTGTGAGTACAGAGGGTGGTAACTAAATATATAAATGTTATTAAAGACTGAAAGATTATAGGAAGAGTTTGGGATGAGGTTGCCAGTAGTAGTCCAGTGAAGCAGATGAGGCCATGTTTTCTAACGTCACAACATCACCCCCCACGGTCATAACGTGCCCTGGAAAGAGTCATTGTACCATGAATCATGATGCCCAGGCTTTTATGTAATAAGAATATAAAAAATAACTTATTATATAACGAATCATAATAAGAAATTCTGCACAATGATTTCATAATGTAGCCTAGATAAATTAGAAAAATCTGGGAATTCTGCTGCTTGACCATTGTCTCACCATGTCACACAGTATCACTATGGCTCAGTAGTTCATATGCCTATTTTAATAGGAAACCAGTTTTGTTTGAGAAAAAGGAAAATAAAATTATAGTGTCCTTGCTTTGAGACACTCCGCTCAGCTGTATGTTCCTCATGCACATGTCAGGATTAAAGGGTAACTAAAGATGACTCACGTGCCTTCATGCTTCCCTCAGACAGGAGTTCAAATTTAACCAGGGTTTTTATACCATGCGGCGCAGCCTCACATATTCATATTTTTATACCTCAACTGAAGTTGCTGTCAGTCAAGTCTCATAACTCTGTGTGTGTGTGTGTGTGTGTGTGTGTGAGTGAGAGCCATTTTGGGCTGTGATCTATTACAAACCAGACAGTGCAAAGCGCCATGGCATCAACATGCCAGTACACATTAGGATAAGGCATGACTGATTGCCCTTAGTGTAAGTGAGATGGACACTCCTCGGGTGTTCCAGTGTTTGGGTGGGGTTGCATTTACACACCCACATGCAAATCCATGTGTGTGTTCCTTAGGCACCTGTTGGCATAGGTCCTGGAGCGCCACCTTGGCTGAGGGTGTGTTTACAATCTGATTCCCACCAACAACAGCTGAATGTCTCTGCCTCCTTGCCTGCTGAAGGACCCCCCAAATTGCAGTTCAATAAGCGAGGGCTTTTCCAGACTGTGTTTTTGTTGTCTGCCTGTCTCCATATGTGCCCTAACCATCAGTGTTAGTGTTGTTGGTAATGTAGCTATGTGTGAAGGTACACATTATACACATTACCCGCTGCATAGTAGTCATTCCAAGACGATGTAATGTCCCTTACGGGCGACCTTGAGGCCAGCAGATAAGATGTTAAAGTCTGTTTGCAAGACGATAAAACAACAAAGAAAAGTTTTGATTCATTTGAATGACAATACCAGAAATCACAGACTGAGGGACTGTGTGTAGAGCAAAGTAAGTAAACATCTCTTCAGACTGTCAGACACAAGCTGTTTTCAGTCATCCTTTCCATTGTAGGAGTTGTGTTTATTGTATATTGTATTTTTTTCCTGATCTAATTCATTGGAACAAAATGATATGGCCTTTCTCTCTCTCATTCTCTTTGCTCTTTTTTCGCTGATTGTTTCCACACGCGCCACTCTACCGACAATAGTTCAAAATCAATGAGGGATCTAACAGCCGAGTATGTAAAATGCCCAGGGATGAGGTCATTCAGGATAATTCATTGTGCATGTTTTCGTGTGTGTTGTGATGTGGTGTTCAGAGCCTAGAGATTTGATTTGACTTTGACTTTTCTCTGATCCTCCTCGCCCTCTTCGCTCCCTGTATGTGGCCTATCATTAGAGCTATACTTAGCCACGCTTATCAGTTCTGTCATTCCCTCAGTAAGACCACAGATGTTTAAGGGCTTGGAATAGCTCAGTGTATAGCAGATGCATACACAGGGTCAGAAATTGACAGGCACTTGGGGAAATGATGCCCTTTAACATTCAGGAAATACCCTTGGAATAAAAAAATGGTGAGCAAGAATGCTCTAATATATAGGAGTAGCTCATTCACATTTACTTTATGATTTATGTTCATGTGTCTATCGGATGATGTGGATGATCTAAAACCAACCAAAATGTAACCTAAAGTACTAGAAATTTAAAAGGCAAAAAAACAAAAAATGTTGACTTATACTAGAGCATCAGTGGAACATAAACATCTAATATAATAATGAAATGCAAAAAATGAAAGTTAGAGAAAGATAGCATGCATATTATAACTTGCTTTGAAATATGTGGCACAATTTTTTACCTGCTGTATTATATCAGTATTATGTGGAACAGGTGTGAGTGCTGTGAAGTGTTTTTTTTAGTGACTCCCTCTGTTCTTTTGCTGCAAATAGTGTGTTTGCACAGGTGTCATTATGAGCACAATGCAGGGCGGCATAGGCAGATGTATGCTGTTTTTGGCTTGATGATGACATTTGTTGTCAAGATACAGTGAGCAGTTGCTGAAATACCAGAAATCTTTTCCTCAACATGGGGTAGACTATAGCTGTAATGATTAGTTGATTAATCAATTAATGGATTAGTTGTCAGTTATTCAATTTATCCACCAACTTTTGATTTCTTTTGATAATCGATTAAGTGGTGTGAGTCATTCTTTAAGAGCAACTAAATAGAATTTAGCCAACATTCATTTTGTTCTACTGTGCTACTATCAGTGCTGTTTGCCTTCTACAATAAATTTGATGGTTTTAAACAGCTTTGATTGTAAGTATGTGGTATAACGAACTGAATGTAAACTGATATATGACAGTCATCACCTTTGTTGAAAAATAATAATGGGCAGAATCTAAAGCTTATACATACCCGTTGTACACCCACATTGTTGTTTTCACTTTGCCTGATTAGACCTCTTGTCTGGACTGCATGGGTGTGTACATGCTCCAATATCCAGCTCCGCCCGATACCTACCTGAGCGAGGCCTGATTAGCTGTAAGTGTGCACTTGTGTGAGTGCTTTTAAATAGAAATGAATAAGAAAAAAGGATAATTATATACTGTTCATTATGCAGATAAAAACCAGCACATACGTCACAAATTCATTGCTATCATTACAACTGTATGCAGTTTGAAGTGAATGCTTTTTCTATATTGAGAGCGGAGGAGTGGTATATTCAGTGCATGGCTCACCAGGTGTCTGCTCTTGCCAGCATGTCAGCTGTCATTGTGGTTCATATTAGTTAACGTGACAGATACATGTATATAGTATGTGGCCCTGCTTCATCCTGTGCCTCATTAGCACCAGTGAATGTAACTGCATGCACTCCACCGGTTAGCAGGATCACTTTCCTTTAAGTCTCATTCAATAATCCTTCAAGGATTTGAGTCATGTGATATTATAGAGTCTCTATGTGCTTGGGATCTGTCACAGGACAATGCTTGTGCTGGAGACTGTGAACTGTGTTTTGGGGGCGAAAGTTTGCTTTCAACAGCTCTGAACAAACACAGCAGAGTCATTCTCTAAAACCATATGTGACCTGCTGAAATCCGCATACATCTGTTCAAAATAGCTGTTTTTCTCAGACATGCTGGCTCATTTTCAGAGCACTGCCCACTTAATAAACCTTGTCTTGAGTGTCTGTGTTCTCATGTACCAGTTTCATTTGGCACATTGCCTGTTTTTGGTCACTCATTACTGCTGTATCATTGTCAGTACTGGACTGCCATTTCACCCAGGATAACAGAGGGTACTTTTTATGACACAATTGTAAGGTTTAAGCTCTGGATCTGCTTGCTGAGGTGTTTTGACACTGTAGTGACATTAGACTCATTTTTCATGTTCTGTTGAAATGCAAAAACAAATGCAATCCCAAATGTCAGTCAGTGTGGTCACCTGCACAGGCATGAAGTTCATATTCAAATACTGTGTTTGCATGCAAGGCTCAACTACAGTATCTGAAATCACCATTTACTGCCATTTCGAGATTAACAAAGCAGACCAAACCATACCGGGAGAAAACCTGTGAGCTCTGTAGGAATGGTACAGGAAACATGCATAGTCAGTTTAAAAGTTTTTAATTGGTTACACTCTTAACAGCACATGATCGATCAATGATTAATCATTAACATCCCTAATTCAAACGAGTTTTAACAGCCAGGATATATCCAGCCGCAACCACCATTAATAAGTATTCAGTCAGTTTATCCCTGAAGGCTCATAAGGTCAATAGAAAGGTTACTCTATTGTATCCAACACTCTTTTGGATGGGTTCCCGCTTAGTTGCATCAGTTGACCCAATAACTCTACACCCTGTGAAAAATTGGACACAATGGCATGGCATTTGATGGATGTTAACCACCAACTGGGGCCTTATTTGATGTAAGGAGGCCTTATTCTCCCTGGCCTCATATGAGACTGTTTGTCAGTTACTGTAAAAAATATGCTGCCTTAGGAAACAGTAGAGTTTGGGGGAATTGTTTGTTAAGAGAGACAGCTTGATCAAGTGAATTGAAAGGAATGAGGCGCAGGAAAAGATGGAAGCTGTGGAGAGAGGAAGCTGACCTAATAGCAGTGTATTGTCCATTCATAGAGAATAAATCCAGTAGGAACATGATCTATTAAAAGCTTTAGACTATGTTTCATATTTAGGGCCTTAACCCAGACTCTGTGTCATGGAATGATTTAGGTTCATTGTCTCAAAGCCACATCTCTCAGGACAAGTCTGTGTTTTGCCTTGTAACATGTGGTGATAAGGAATGAGATAACAGGTTACATCAAAACAAACTGCACAGTGGGTAGATAATCTGGAGATGTATCAAATAAAGTCACATGTCAGTGTAAATGAAAAATGTTGACACAGCAGAGAAAGTGAAGAAAAAAATTGTGTGAAGGCATACAGTTGGCCATGAACTCACTCTGCATATGACTCTGAGGTCTGTGTTAATGTTGTGGGGTTGTGTTCATTAGTCATGTGGGAAATGTGCTCATAAAGGATTTATTTTTCATTTAAGGGGCTGTAATAGCAGTGCATAAATCTATACATGTGCCTGTACCTTTTCTGTTTAAAAACGTGACACTTGAGTTTAATGTGATGTTATACTTCATCAAAATGTCATGTTGTCAGGGTTCATTTAGTGTTCATGTTCTCATCAAGCAATAATTTTCACTAAAGCTTTGATGCAGACTATTTTCATATCATATCTGACACACAGAGAAATTAACTTTGCAATCAGATCATGAAACATGCTTTCAGCACAACTTCCTGTGTACTGCTGATATTTCAGTACATAAAACCAACAGACCTACTTTTTAACCTTTTGCTGTACTGGTTTAACAAGTGAAGCCAGAATAAGTAATGTTTTTAAAAAAATAATTTTTATATTATAATATATTATATAATATTTTTTATATCATAATAACTATCCAGAACCTGACCTAATTAATGTGCATTTGACAATGATATCCATCGTGATGTTTAGTTGTGGGCATCATCATATGCTAATCTATTAGACGTTGCCCAACCCTAGTAGTGGCTGGTGGTAGAATGAGAACACTTTTACCCCCAACCCCCCTTAAGAACTCATAAGCGCAGCTCATGAACTCACACAACCCATTCTGTACTATCTTGTCCAGCATGAAATACCTTAAAATTGAAGGATTGATTAGCAAAGAAAGTCAAACATGTAGGAGGTCAAAGAGATGGGTGTAGTTGTTTCAGGAGTTGGCAGATGATACTCGAGCTAAAATCACAGTGAATATGGGACATTTGACAGGAAAAAAACATGATATCCTCTTTCTGGTGGATGTTTAAAACTGTTTCTTAACATGTTTCCTATAAGCTCAAGGCCTGTTTGGTTTGTCTTTCTGTCCCCTACTTACAAAAATCTCACAAAAACTGAGCAGTGATCAAAACTTTTCTGTTCCCCTGATTTAGATCCAAAACGAACCATTGATAGCCGCTGCTATACAAATTGATTAAAACGCACATAACGTAGGCCCTTTTTGTTTCAAAATGGCCTGCCCTTTATTTTGGAAAATGTTAGTTATATCAGTATTTGCTTGAGCTAGTTAGCCACCAGATCTATATTCACATTGCATTTCTTTTAAAAATCTGTTGTAAATATGACGTTGTATCCATGAGCCACAATTCTGCTCAAACTCTGGTTTTATCCTCAGAATAAATGAGTACATTGTTTGGCAGCAGTACTGTGATGTCCCACCAACTCTGTGATCAATAATCAATGTTATGTTCTGTGATTTACAGTGATGTTTGATAAGACTTCAAAAAGAGCAGTAAGCTTCAGGCTGCTGTCCGCCCTGCCGTCTGCTGCCATCTACATAAGCCAATCTAATGACCTCGCAAACAGTGATTGACACCTGCGCAGTTGCCTGGTGACAGTTCATCAGCCTTTCTTAGCCCTTGTGGCCAATCAGAAGGTGAGAATTAAATTGGGCTGTCAAATTCACTGCAGTCTTTTTACATTGTGGTTCAAGTGAAGGTCATACATGGAAGGGGGAGCAGATACTCACGTCTGTTTATACATGCCCACATACTAAGAACCATAACTGATAAAGCAGAGAGAGGAGTGGTGTTAGGAGAAATGCGATTAGGTTGATGGTTGTGTGAACATATTGGCTGCTATGACAGTGAAGATAATTAGATTTATGTAAGTCCTACCAAGACTTCTCCTGCTCAGCATCACATCTCAGAAAGACCACAGCAGAATTATTCTTATAGATGAGTCAGGATGGATTTTAAAGACTTATTCTGGGTGTTTCTATGTCGTGACTAGTCAGAAGTATGACTCATTTTGGTTCAGACTTCTTTGTAGCTGTCTTGGACCCAAGTTTATATCCTAAATTAATGTAGCACAGGTCATATGGTATAACATTAGAGAATGACCATTTTGAGAGCTAATTCAGACCAGGGTCCCGGGACCAACAGGTGTACTTGAGTGGGTTGCAGGGGGTCCATGGCAGAAGGATCCTGTGTAAGCTGGAAAACACAGGAACAAATAGACCCTTTTCTGTTGGTAAACATTTTGACCTTTTTTTGTGGGCAGAGCTTAGGTGGAGGCAAAACTATTCCCTAACCATGTTAGCTAATGCTAGCTAGCAAGTTTTGTTAGTTTGTTTCTTAACAGTGACTGAAGAAAGTATTAGCTCTTCTAAGTCATATCTTTTGAATATGTGCTGCCACTCACTCTCTGAGATTTACTTGAAAAAGGCTTACCACTCTGAGATGATTTGTATCTGCCTCCAGTTTTTCCTTTTTGTTTTGCCTCCAGCTAACACCATGATGTAATCATGACATGGCAATAAAAGGATCTATAGGGTTGGCCATTTGGTTTGATTAGAATTTGTAGTGATTCTACTTTGATCTTTGAGTGACTTCAAATTTAGATAATAAAAAAATAAAATGCCCAGAGGGCATCCTCAAAACAAAACCCTCTCACGTTGGGGGATCTGTGGTGTAACATGCATTTATTGTGGGGGTCCTTTCATGAAAAAAATCTGGGTACCCCTGGTCTATCTGAAAGAACACCAGTATAATGACTTAGATGTAGTAAATCTGATTGAGGTTTGTTAATAGAAGCATATCATGAAAAAATATACAATATAAAAACTAAAAGATGAGACACCCTGTGGTTAAGCATTTAGTTTTTGTGTGGCTAGTGTGGGATGGATTGGACACCCTGCTGTGATTTATCAAGGCGTGTGACACTTAGAAACAGGCAATATTGAGGAACTGGCAATGCTTGTATGGTTTTACTGCTGGCACTTAACAGAATATGGTTGACTGAGTGGAACCAGTGTGCTGTCAACCATGAAATGAGTTGGGGGAAATTGAATTCACACTGAATCTTTAAGAGAACCACTACAAATTCCTCTTTGCTGGAGTCACCTTTCATGTGCAGCTGAGTGCTAGTCAGGATCTGCTTTCCCTTATTATCCCCTCTGGTGATCTCATGGCATTATATGGCAGCAGTGAGCACACTGTAAATTGCGACTGTAGCTTGTATATACATTTTCTTGTGTCGAAAAGATTATATGGCTTTAGTCTTTAGACTTTGTACCATATTGTGATACTGCTAGAATCTATTTTGAACTGGAAACAAGTCTTTGTAATGTTTTTCCTTTCCTCTCTTGGTGTACTTTCCCAAAAGCGTAGCCTAATTTCTCCTCTCCTCTCCTGCCCTCTCTTCTCCTCTTGCTGCACACTGAGTGATGTTCCTAAAAGAAGCCCCATCAAATATTAAACACACCCATGAAGGCTCTGTTGTCTCCACCCACACACCCATCGCCACACACCACACATGTCACGTTACTCACACTCTCTCTCTCTAACACACACACACACACACACACACACACACATACACAGACTCAGACTCAGGCACACATGCAAGGAGAGAGCCAGGCAGCAGACAGATCAACCTCTGAAGAGTGTCTTCCTGTTTCTGTGCTCTGCTCTCTTTAGGGCACTGCCGCTTTACTTTCAGTTAGGTGAAGGAGGAAACAAAGTGCAGAGTCACTTGGCTAGGTGTAGCCCTTATCTTAATGGGATGAAAAAGATTGGACTAGTCAACATAAGTTCACAGAGTTAAGGTAATATTTTCCAGTCTACTTTTTTTTCCTGGTACATTATGAGCAAACCTTGATATATTTGTAAAGATAGATTTATGTAATGTGATATTGTGTGTTCCTGCACTTGTGGTGATCCAGTGTTTTATAATATGCACTGTGTAAATATAGTAGCTTTTAATGTAGCAGGTTACCACACCTTAACTTTCTCCACTTCTCTCTACCTACTGTTTCCTCTGCTGGTCTCTGTCATTTGATCCACCAGAGATAGTACACAGCATTACCAAACTCGCTATGCTGTCTCATTGGATTAGCATCTCTAAGCATCAGTGCAGCTCTGCCCAGTATTGCTTTCACTCAATACACATTAGCCTAGCGCCAGTGTTGCTTTCATCCCTGTCTCATTCTATTAGCCTGCTCTAATGGCACTCTGTTAATCTCTTCAGGGAGAGAGCAGTGGTCCACTACTGCCCCTGTCCAGATGACTGGCCTACTTATTACCCCGCTGAGACACTGGCCTCTGCCAATATATGTAAATGAGGTTGCACTTTGGTTCAGATGCGGGAAGAGAGGAGGTTAACACGGTTACTTGTGTTTGTTTAGAGTCTTCACTGACTGAGACAGGAGGGAAACTGCTCTGTAAATGTAGTAATGTGTTTGTCTGGCCTGGTCCATTACCTTGAAAACAAGTACTTTGTCTTAGAGAAGTTGCATGATGTACTAGGCTCGTCAGACAGGTGTTATATAACTATTGATCCATTTAATTGATTGGCTCAGCACTATGAAAGACAGATTTACCAAGATGGAACGACACTGAGAGGTACAAATGAGTTTCAAGTTGCAGCTGCCTTCCCCATCATGACATGAATGAGCCAGTACTAGAAGAGAGGTTTCATCTCTTCTAGCTCACTGCATCCATCCTTCCTGTCCCTCCCTTCCTCCATGTTTTCTCCACTGTTAGCTTCCTTTCTTCAATTCTCTCCATTATGTAGGTGAAGCACAGTCCACGTGGACTGCTCAGATATCTTTTTGATTCAAAAGAGAAAGTGCTTTGCTTGGTAAGTCTTGCTGAAACTACTTTTTGTTTGCATTTTTAGCCTCTACAGTTACAAACACTGCTGTTGTGTTTGGGATGTGATTCTGAAAATGTGAAAATGTGACTATAAGCTACCATTTACTCTACACAGGAAACAGTTAACTTTAAAGAAAGCTACTTCAGAAGTACCTTACAGTACTGACATTATCTCAAAAAATAAAGCATTTAAAAACACACAAAGTGGCCTAAAATGTGTCTTAAACAAAATGAGCCATTGTAGACAAACAAACGGACTGTAAAACTTTGCACGCCAGTGATTGTATTTTGCAAATAACTGTAAATGTATTTTTGCTTTTAGAGATTCCCTGGTAAACTGTTTGTAGATGATGGTCTAACAATAGGCATACTATTGTCATTGCTATGTGTGGTATTTTCTGATGTTTAATCAATAGTCATGGAAGTAACTGCACCTCATTTGATATTGTTTTGTCTAGTGGAGCTATTTGCTGAATAAGGAAACTTAAACTTTGACTTAAAATGAAAATAAACAAACAAACAAAAATTAAAATAAATAAAATTAGGCAAATAAAATGTGTTATGTATCTTATAAATTATTAATGATTAATTAGTTGTTAGCATTTTCAACAACTAGTTCAGGAAAATGCACAGAATTTACAGCCCTAATTTGGAGAAGTGACTGTGACATCAACGGTTAAAAGTAACTGATACTCTTAGTAGTTTTTGAGAAAACTACTTTGTACTTTTACTGAAGTTTATTTCTAACACCAGTACTTTTACTTGTAATTTGGTAATATTTTAGCAATGTAACTGTACTTGTACTTGAGTACAGATTTTAAGTACTCTTTGCACCACTGCTGCTTATCAGGTTTTCTTGTATACTCACTTGCAACATAGCCTACAATTCAGTAGGTGTGATCATTGTACAGTCTATAGACATCAAACTTGATTTCATAACCAAGTTTTTAGATCCATGTTGCATAGTGCAGCTTGCAATAAACTTAGAAGACTGCTGAAATTTCACAGCCTGTAGGTGCCATAAGGCATCCTTTACTGTGTAGTTTTCTTTGGGGTTTCCACAGCCAGAATAAAGACAAATAAAATTCTCTCCTTATAAATCTTTCAAAATTGAATGAAAGAAAGCTAACAGAGGAAAGATGGATGTGACCTGATATGCTGCTATGTTAAGAGATGGTGCAGAGACTTTATAATAATGGGGAACTTTCAGAGTTGGGAGATGGGGACAGACTGGCCGTGGGGATAAACAGCAGGATAGGGGATTTACTGTGTGTAGTAGAGCACCTCCATTCATGCGTAGCCCCAGTGACCCAGTAGATCATAGCCCTCAGGCTGTCGCATCCTATCTACATCCATCCTGTTACTCCTGAAGAATGCCTCTCTGTAGCGTGTGTTCATGTGCAGCTCAAAAGTGAAAGCTTTGCCAGAAGAGCAATGAGCGACTTGACTCTCACAGATCAGATTTTTCAGCCTCCCTGTACCTCTGCCAGGTGCTTTCTGTCTGGCTGTCCTCTGAGTCGGAAATAAAGTACGGCCAAACAGCCTCACTGGCATAGAGACAGAAAGCTTCCATTCCCTTTACGACAGAGAGTAAGGAAAGATGTCATCTCACTTTCCTGCTCATTTCACACACAGGGATCACTGCTGAGATGCTAAAGTGTAGGTCTTGCAGAGGATCTGTCTATGGCAAGAGTCTGCCTGAGGTCTCTCTCAGCATAACTCTATTTAACAGTATCTCTCTCTTTATCTATTCATCTTCTCTTTGTAATAATTTTCACACTCTCTCCCACTTGCTGTCTTCTCTTTCATTGTGTTTTTGTCTCTCAGTGAGGAGTGAACCTGTGGAGAAACCATATATTATGTTGGATGTGATCTTGGCTGTCAATTTTTTTTCCATAACAGACAAATTCTTTGAGATTTTGGGACATTAAGCTAAAGCTATTTTTTGCTGTTCTCAGTGTGTTGAAGAATTCACACCAGAAGACACAGATACACTTAATTATTTAACCCATCTCCTCAGTGTTGAAGGTTAAAATTAGATCAACAGCACTTTCTCCTGTCTGTTCAGTGTATATAATATGCTGTCCCTGTAACATTATGTTTTCATCGTGAAGTATGATTATAACCCTGACCTAAGTTGGATTCAGTCTTCCTGGATTGTTTGCTTTACTTTATTCATCTCTTCACACTACCAAGGTTTCACTCATTGATTCCTATGCAGCGCAGAGCCACAGAAGGCACATTGTTGACCTTGTTTAACATGGGGTTTACTGGAGGCCTTGTACTTGATGTTAGTGAAATGCTGGGATATTTATTTACAGTATTATACCTTGGGGGGAGGGGCACACTTTCAGATATCAGCGTTTGACAGATGGCCTGCATGGTTTACTGCCCTACCTCTGAATGTGTGTCAGTCAGTTAGGATCTTGTTGTTTATTTGTGGTCCTCTTTTGCTGACCTGTGTCTTTGTGCTGGGATTGTTATCAACCATATTGTTTCCACTGCACTGAGTAACAGAACCAGGCATTTATTTAAATTTGGCACTCTTATTTTCTGATTCTTTGACAAGATATTTTCTGATTAAAATAATGTGTGTTTTTGTAGCCAAAGTGCTTTTAAGGTTGTTTAAATGTTCACAACAAGTATACATTGATGCATTTGGCAAGTTTGGAAAAAATATTTAGTTTTATTTTATTTTTTACATGTTAGTTTAAACAGCATGTAAAGCAATTTAATAAGGCATGTTTTGTTTTGTCCGTAGATCCTTCTGAGGTATATGTTTACAATTTGCTTAAATGTAGAGAAAGTAATTGTAGTATACTATCCTGTAAATGTTGAGTTTTTTGAGATCTAATGATATCTCTTGTCCACCAAACGGTCATTAAGATTTTTAACTTCCTTTTAATCATACTAGCTATATTATTTTAGACCCTTGGCCCTCATATATTTCCCTTATGCTGTTGCAGTAAATACAAAGTTAAACCTTATCATTACACTGTTATTTTCCACTGACTGCACCTTTCCATGTAAGCAGCAGTCCAAATAATTACAAACAACAAAACTATAATTATGAATACAATAGAAGCTGTGAGGTGAAAAAACAGTTTAAAAAAAGCAAAAACATCAGCAGAGCAGACAGATATCTTCCAGTGGCTGAGTGATGAGTGAATTGACCCAGATGAATGAACACTTGCCTCAGCAGTGAGTGGATGTGACTGCTATGTAACAGTGATCTGCGACGCTGGATATGAATGAAACCTGAGAGGTTGTGGGGCCATTGACAATAGCAAAAACCCCTAATCTAATTGCTACCCATTGAGACACACATAGACACACAGTCACCGCCCCCTCCCCAGGGCAGAAAGGCTTTGGTTGCCCTGCCTGCACATACTGACCTGATTTTGTGCGTGTAAATGTGTGTTTTTGTGTTTGTCGCCATGTGTGTTTATGAAGCAGATTAAGATGATGGCACAGCTAGACACTTCTGCATGCAGGGGTGAGTGTGTGTGTCTTTGATTGTAGACACGTGTGTCTGTGCATGGGAATGTGGGGCAGTATGGTAGGAGACCCACATTGTAACTCAACACCCCTCCCCCAGCCCCTCAAAAGTTGAGTGGATTATTGCTCCAGTATCTGCCTTTGTGTCTTTGTGCCAGTTTGGCAAAGGACCCACTCACATGGGAGAAACTGCTTGATCTACTGTGGAGCAACTACACATTTCTCATAAATGAATTAGTATTTGTGAATAGTAATATTCAGTGATGCAACAATCAGTTGTTTTCCATTGGGATCAAGTCAGCAGACAGTTTTTAGTAACCGCTTTACTTCCTCGTGCAGATGGGTCACTTTCTGCTAACTGCACCCACCATCTGGATCCCAGTTACTTTCTATTCATAATCTTCCAGCACTAGCCAGATGGATGTAACATGCAGGTGCACCACCAACACATGTACACTTGTCACATGGCTGATTGGAATTGAATTAATCTAACAATGAATGAAAGGAAACGGCCCTGTGTTCTCCCTCCATTGGTTTTACATGCTGTACATCCTCCATTCACTATTCACAGTATACTGGCCACCGTCCCAGCATTGGTTTCCCCTTTTCCCCCAGGCGTTGTCTACCCGTTTGCCCATTCTTTTGTTGGCCAAGCCTTTTGGCGCCATATCCTCCAAAACCAGTGCCAGCAACAGGTCATGTCATGTGTGAAATGTTAAAGCTTTTATTCTATTAACTTATAATTAACAATGTCCTGTTTGTGCTGTCTATATACTTTTTAATTTTGGGGGATATTATTGCTTTTATGAAGATTTTATTTACCAATTACCTGGTTTTAAACAGATCTAGGGCTGTAAACTAATGATTATTTTCATTGTTGATTAATCTGTTGATTATTATCATTACATCAATTATTTGTTTGGTCCATAAAATGAAAAATGTCGATTGGTGTTTCCTCAAACCAAGGTTGATGTTCTCAAAGTCTTGTTTTGTAACCAGCATGAAGACATTTAGTATACTGTCACAGTGGAGTAAATGAACCAGAAAATATTCACATTTAAGAGGCTGGAATCCGAAAATGTTGACTTTTTTCTTAAAAAGATGATTCAAATGAATGAATCAGTTATCAGAGTTAATTTAATAGTTGACAACTATTCCATTAATTGATTAGGCCTAATCATTGCAGCTCTAAACAGTTTGTAACAAGCACACAATTCTGTTTGCTGCCCTTGATTTAGTTTTGTATTGTTTTTGCTGTCTGCTTTGTACAGTCACAAGTACTTACAGTTAGGTTTAAGGAAGAGACATCAGATTTACCATGTATGATGGAAATTTGCAGCTTTTCAAGCTGTGTACCACTTGCATAAAGACAGAGATTCATTTAGTCTTTATTTCTCTCACATGACCACGTGAAAGAATCAAGGCAGCCCTGCTGTAACAAAGTCTCAAGTCAGCCTGAAAGCTTGACATTTTAATCCCTAATGCTCCTCACAGTCAGCGGTGTTTGAAAAGGAGACAGACATTCAACCACTCCAGCAGGTGGACAGGACTATTAGCAGTTATCATTAAGATAATTAAAATACCATTACACATAAGGGCATATTATGTTCACAAGTATGTGTGACTGCATTTGACATCACACTTGACTTTTCTTTTTAATCAATTCGGAATGGAACTTTTCAGACTAAAGGAATTAGTATTAGTAGAATATAAGAAATAATTAGACGATGTACAGTACAGTAGAAGCTTGAGCTTGAATAGTGTATAGAATTATTCACAAATGTTGCTGTATTACTTTGTATTTAAACATAAATTAAAGGCTGGATCAGTGTTCTAGGCAGATTATGACAATGGGAAGGCAGAGTATTGGTTTGACTTGTTTTATTTGATAACTCCAGCTTTAGGTAGTATTAGAAAAGCTACACAATGTGGCAGCTGTTGGCAATAAAGAAGAGTTTCAAGGACTGAACTGACCTATAAAGCTGCTTTTCAGTGTCCTAAGTCAAGTCATGTACACTTAAAACTAATCCTCTCTTTCTGTCTATTCTTTCCCCAGTTGTGTCTGATTCTATGTTCCTCCATGCCTTTGGTGGCATCTAATGGAAGAAAAAGCACCCATCAGGTCTGCCATGGTATCAAGACTGCCTAAGTTCGGTGGACGCTCCTCGACTGGTGGTGCTAGCCCCTTGTCCAATGGTTCCATGCAGCCAGCCACCCCTACCCAAGATGGTAAGACTACTCCCCCAGGAACACGCCCAAATGGCGTGATCCGTGCCACTCCTTTTTCCCTGAAATGGAAGAGGGATGAGGGGACAACCCCCTCCAACCCCACCACCCCCACCAGCCCTGGGGACGGAGGTGAAGACAAGGCTCAGCTACAACCTCCCTCATTGGCAAAGGAGGTAAAGAATGGTGCTCCAGCAACGCCTAAGATGCGCAGGCTTGGTTCTTTGGTGGCGGCTGTCTCAAGTCCCAAGGCCATCCCCAAGCAGTCCTTGAAGATGAGTCCCAAAGCTGGGACAAAGCTAGGCCAAAGCCCACTTAATGGAGGTCCAAAAATAGGCCAGAATGGCTCCAGCATTTCTGCTCGAACAGGGTCAGAGTCTCGACTTGTGAGGCCAAGGTTAGGCTCCAGTTCTCCCAGAAGCAGCTCTCAGGACAGCCTGTCCCAGTCCAGTGACAGCCTGAAGACCTTAGCATTGGACAACATGGTGCGTTCAAACAGCTTCACTCACTTCAAGCAGATACCCTCACCCACCAGCCAACCTATGACACGGTCCTTTTCCTTTAACCGGGCTGTGGAGCTAGCCAAGCCTCTGGCAAACACTCAGCTCCGGCCTCCCCGGAGCGCTTTCCTCAAACCACCTCAGTTGAGCAATGGAAGAGTGGGTTTAGGACCCGGAGGCCTGAATGGCAGTCTTGGAGGTTCAGGATGTTTAGGCGGAGGACTTGGAGGGCATCAATACAATAGAACTCCTCCAGCTGCCTCCTCTCTGCCCACCCTTTCGATCCCCCCAACTCCTACTACTCCCAGTGCTCTTAGGAAGCCTCTGCTCCCCAATTGTGTGCTAACCAAGTCATTGGGGAGCAGTGGAGGGTCTTTGGGCTACAGGCTGGTTAGATCTGGGCAGGCCAAGCAACAGAAGCCTCTTTTTCCAGGTAGGGTCAGGGGGGATATCAGACCCTCACCTGCTCCTGAATGTGGAGGGTTACAAGGGATAGCAATAGACATTGAGCCGGCTGCTGAAGCTGACAAAGCAGACAGTGACAGTGATGGAAGCTCTGGAGATGGAGGAAGAAAAAAAGAAGAAGGCAGTGTTCTTGAGCAGAGGTCTGGCCAGGCAGTGTGTGAGACTCTAGAGGACATGTCCTTATCTTCTGCCTCATCTCTAGACAGAGGCGACACCAGTGAAGAGTTTCTAGATGACTTTTATAGTGTGGGAGATGTGCTCAGTGATGGGGACCTGCCTGACAACAGGAAAACTAGCAGCACTACTCAAACCCATCTGCACGGCTTTCTCAATGAGACCCTTCACTGGGACAATATGGATCTGGAAGGTATAAAAAACTGAATTAAAAGAAAATTCAATTACATTTTACTATCACATTTGTGTCAGTTGTTAATATATTTTCTGCAGGACACAAAGAAGAAAGCCCTATGCAGGACTCCCAGGGACCACTGGTGTCTTCTGAGCAGAGTGATATCCTTCAGGCTTCGTCTGTGGAGCTCTCACCCTCCAACAGCTCTGGTGGAACCTACATGTGGGATGAGGATGGCCTAGAGCCCCTAGGAGGGCCTGGGACACATCCATGTGACAGCTATGATGATTCAGAGCTCAACAGCATGGTGAGTCCTGGTTTCCAGCATTGATGAATTATGACTGAAATGCATACAATACAAAAAAGCATTACCTGTATTAATTTGTCAGTCCTGAAATCTGGTCTTTCTTAAAATCGTATCTGATTCATTCATTTAATATAATTTCTGATTCCGCTTCTGTTCTTTCGCTGCTGTTTTGGTTTCAGGAAAAATATCTGAAAAGGAATGGGTACCCATTTAAAATTTACTTGCATCAAAAAAATGACAGAATTCAAGAAAACTTGCCAGATTAATATTATTTAACTAAACAATGATAATGATGATGATGATGATTCTGTTGATTGACTATTCATAGTAAATCAGTTAATAGTTTCAGCTCTTATATGTTTTGAAGTATAATTTCTCACTTGTTTGTATTAAACTTATAAGGAAGTAACTGGTCTTGTCTGCCAGCAAACACTCATGCTCCCCACTCCTTCTCGCTTCATGCCAACTGGCAGATTGCTCTGTAGCATATTTGAGAAAGGGAAAGGGGTGGATGGCAGCCAAAACCCTTTAGCGATGATACGGTTACTAAGGCTAAAAACTTTAGAGAACACTTAAAGCTGTTGCAGCTTTAACTGATTGATAGTTGGCAAAGAATAGGCTTGTGTGACTGAGAAGTGGGTTCATTTCCAAGTACAGTTGATTTTTAAGAGGGAGAAGGTTGAAAGAAATATTAAGGTTATGACATTTTGTGAGTGGTCTGATACACATTAGACAAATGGACTTATAACATTTCCATGGACACTTGAGAATAGTAGTCAAATGACCAGCTCAAAAGACTTCCGAATTTCTTTATCACAAAATATAGATTTACAGAATATATTATTAAAAACATTGTGTACTTTTTCAAGAGCCAGACCTAGGTTGCCCTAAGCACACTTCATACCACCTGATTGTATTTACTCAAACTAAAAATCCCTATAACATATACAGTATGTCTCCTGTATGAAGTGATTCCATGGGTGTGAGAAACCTCACATTTGCATGCCCTGTGGTATGTCATCCTGTTAAATATGAAGTTATGGTATTTTTATCTGTAAAACATATCCAGTATAAAAGCTACATTTTGACAGAGTTGGTCTTTCAAAGTGAATGACATACCATGTACAGTAGTGCACCATAGTACATTTTGACATGAAAATATAAAGGACTTAATGAGTACCTATTAAAGGAGAAATATATAATTATACTGTACTAAATCATAAAATGATCATAACTTGTCATCAGAGATTAAGTTGAAAAAACAGCTTCTCTGGTGCTACAAGCAGTGCGTTTCCGTTCTGGGGTGGAACAACTGTTTTTGTTTGTCCGTTTCATGTTTATTAGATTTAAAATTAATGCTGAGCGTTTGGCGAATGAGTTGGTGTCTGTTTATGAGTCATAAGAAATATAACGAGCTTAGCTTTACATTGACAGACAACTGATAGTTATAAACAGCAGATCAACTTTGTTGTCAATTGTCATTATCTCAATGTCATGTCGTGCTTGTCTTGTGCTTCTGTTTGGTGTCCCTGTCTGCAATCTGCAGCCAAACTGCCTGAGCTTCGAGTCTGGGGAGTAGAGGGCAGCGTTAAACAACCCGCTTAAACTGTAGATCGTATATCAGTTTTTTAGAATAGCACACTGTACGTGCCTTAGTCTATTACAGTAATCAGTTTCAAATAATACCTAATTCTTATTATTATTGGGGATTAAATGAGCAGAACAAAGGCTGAAAAGGAAAGTAAGACCATCTAGAGTTTTCTGCCAGATCTCACTGCCAGTTTCATGCTAAGGCCTCTCTCCCCCTGAGAAGAATGCTGATCTGGCCACCAACTGTGTGTTAATTGCAACGTTGGCCTTGCTGTGGTTCTCTGTACTCCTGTACCAAGGCACCTGATCTCAGGAATGTGTAAAGAGCTTAAAATGAGCTGGATTAGAAATTATATAATAAGGCATGCATGTTTATACTTTTTTTTTTTACCATGTGATGTTGACACAAGTATCGAGTCCCTGAAAATAATGTGTATTTTACAATAATGGATCTGTAGCAGCTACCAAAGCAATAAAATCTGAAGAGAGTTGTGTGTGTGTGTGTGTGTGTGTTTGCATGCTCTATCTGTGCTGTATGGATTCATTGCTCCTGTCAGTTCAAGCACACGTGCTTTAGCCATGTGCGTCTGATTAAGAGTCATTCAGCATGTCTTAAGGAGTGTGTGTGTGCGCATGTGTGTACCCATGTTTTTGTACTATGTTACTTGAACTGTTGTCATGTGGAAGACCTGTTTGATGCTTAGCATTGCAGAATAGCTTAATGGACACAATGCTTCAGACTAAGGCTGGATGACTAATCAAAATAATATTGAAACTGCAGTATGGCCAAGTACAATATCCAAATCACAAAAACTGCAATTTTTTGATAATGGAAAAATATGTGACAAAGCAGCATTCTGATTAAGTATTTTAGTGTTGCAGAAATGCCCAGGATTACAAATCTCCAGATGTAAGAAAACATGTTTGTTTGGTATAGACCCCAAAGAATTTTACATCATCATGATTTTTATATTTTTTTCAGTGGAAATGAAAATTGTGATGCAAAAATATAATTCCGATATAATTGCGAATCATATCACAGATGGAATATCTGTCAAAATAATAGCAATATGATTTTTTTTTACCATATCGTGCAGCCCAAGTTCAGACCATATAAATCTTTACTGTATATGTATACAATATTCTAGATAACAATGCTTCAATCTTTATGTCATTGCTAAAGAATTAACTATGTATGAGTGAATTTTAAACAGTTCTAGAAGAAGCATAGTCTACTGATTATGCCATACAGGATCACAAAGAGTTCAGAAGAACACAATGCTTTCCATGTCGTTAGGCTATTGTTAATGTAGACGATAACATTATGTAATTTTGAAATAATAGTGCAAAAAGGGAGATTTAAAACCAAAATCTAATGCTATTCTATTCTAATAAGAATGAAACAGCCATAGGGCTGCTAGTTTGTGTTTAACGAGAGGATGTATGTCCCCTGTGAGTGCAACTGGAGGCTGTTGTTGCATCAGTGGCAGGCAGCCATCATTCCCGCCCTCAGCTAATGCATTGAACCCAACACCACTAGAAATCTGTGGAAAAATGAATGAATGCACGTTTGCGGCCTGTCTGTAACATTCTTAGGAAACACGTGCAAAGAAAAGATGAGTTAGATGACTGCCATGATGACTATCAGTTATAGCTTTACCCTTTTTATGCAATTTGGGAAATAACATTCTCTTAGTGAGGTTCAAATCTCTGGTCAGAGAAGAAGGGAATAGTGGTAGTTGTTGCTGTAAGAGAGGGAAAGGTCTGATAATGGCTGCTGAGTGAATGGGAGCTATAGAGGGAAAAAAAGGAGTAAAAGGGTAGAACCAGAATGTGAGAGTGAGAGACTGATTGCTCATGTGTGAAGATCAGCTCTATGGGGAATCTGCCTTTGAGATATTTAACTGAGCTATTTGATTAGAGGAAATGAGCCCACTTACTGTAATTGGATGCACTGAGCTCTCTCTCTATCCCATCCCTTTTCCTGCTATTTCCTCTCCATCTGTTTGCATCTCTCTCTTACTCATTCTCCCCTTGTTCACTGAGTAAATCGTTCCTCATAACGAGCAGAAGAAAGCCACAAATATAATCCAGTCACAAAGCAGTGCCTCTGTCAAAAATGATTAGTAATTCTTCTTCAGATTTATCCTTGCATAAATGTGGCCTGTAATGACAAAGTTGAGGCATCAAACAATGAGTATCACAGTCAGTCAGAGCTTCTTTCTTGGTCTTGTCTCAGAATGTAAAGCATGTAGAAATCCCCCTGCTCTGAATTAGTTGCTGGACAGAAAAGAACTGCAGGGTAATTAGGCCTAATCTTGGTGATATATAGAAAGGCAAGGCATACAATCATGGCTCTAAGCAAAAACAAAGAATGCAACTGATGTTTATAGCATTTACATAACCAAAACTCTCTCCCTTTTTTTGTTTCTCGTTGGTATGAGAGAATGGATGAGATAATCAGCTCCTAGCAGGTTTTGTTTTGCCTTACTGCAGTGATATGCTCAGTCCACTTGGAGGCACTGTGCATCCTTAGGACAACACAATGAGTGTGTGTCTGCTAGTGTACTGGTTTGTGTGTCCCTGTATTTTTCTGGCTATATATGGCTCTATCTGCATTCTTATGCCTCTGTGCAAAATCAAGGAGTGGGCTACCTGAGCTGATAATAACATTCCCATGATGCACCATGCAGCCTGGTACAGTACCAGCTTTACAAAATTGGCATTGTGAAATGGAGGGCCACTTCTCACAGTGACTGTTAATGTTTTCCTGGCTTCAGTGCAATTTATCATGCAATGCAACAGGGCATAATTTATATTTAAACGGTTTAAGTGTTTTGGAGTAGTTGAGATTACTTATTTTGTTTCATTATGCAACTCCCAAGCAATCAAGCAAGAATAAAGGAAAGAGCTAAGCCGAAACGGTAGGAATTCACTCATTGGTAGATGCTGTCTGCTATTTACATGGGGGTGGACACAATAATAGCAACACCTGTGCAGTGTGTTACAATCCATCACAGCCCTGTGAGACATAAACCCCTGTGAAGCTTATGATGTTTTATTGTTGTTGAAACCAAGGCAGAAGAATAGAATTTGCAGTTTGGCTCTTGTTATTTCTAGTTTTTGTTGTGCAGTTAGATTTTATACTGTTAAGTAATACTCCCTCTGTAGTTACCAAATATCAGGTCCAACTGACATATAATAAAATTAAATACAACTAACTTCAAAATGATGGATTGTGAAGGAAGGAACACCAGTCCCTCCAGTCAAACTCAGTATATGAGCAGTTTGTTCTAAAGCAAGCACAGAGGATACTGTTTGACCATCACTTATTCTCCACCCTGAGTATGAGCTCTTACCCTCTGGCAGATGATATAGAGTACCTCAATGTAAGCTTATCTGTTTTATCTGTTATTTGTGCCTACCTCAATTATGATTTTAAATTGTGTTGCTGGAAGCTGCATGTGGTTGTGCAATAGCTTTATAGTGTTCTTATGACTGGTCATGTAATATGTGCAATATATGTAATGTTCACTATTATCATTTGTTCCATCTATGAGAGAGCAAACTTGTGCACACATTTAAATGGATGAGTAACTTTAACAGTTAGCTTAGTCAAAATTCAAAGTCAAATTTAACATTTCGTTTTAGGATGGGCCAGTTTCCTTAAGAACTGTTATGTTGATTTCATGAACCATGTGTCTGAGTTTCTCTAATTAGAAGAAATTGCAGCCCAGTGTCCCTCCTCACAGCTTGAAACCTTGCATGGAAAACGCCTGAATGTTTACCTTTTGCCTCCTATAATAATGTCAGTTCTTATCCCTTCTTGGAAAGCTGGCTGTTCTCGCCATTTTCTTTAACAGTGTTTTGTTCCGCTTTCCATTTGCCTTCTTTCCACCCGCCCCTCTTTTCTCTTTCTGTTTTCTAGCCAAACTCCTGGTGGTTCTGTAATCCTTTGGTTTCTCCCTTTGCTGCAGAGTTACCACTGCCTCTTATCCCTGATTTATTTATTTTGCCTCTAATTTTAGGCTTTTGTGGAGCCAGGTTGAGACAGGTCAATTCATTAGTGTTTAAATGAGTGAGGTGCTTAAGCCTTTTGTCTGCAGAGTGCTGAGCCATTTATGGAACATGCTGCCAGTGAACCGACTATGCTGTTGCATTAATGAGGCTTATAGCTCACCTGCTTTTGTTTGTCCCGATTTTGAATTGACAGCAGCAGCCCTTTAAGGTAAACAATGTTTTGTGTGTACCCCTTTTGGTGCATCCAGTGCTTTCAATTAAGACCATTACTCTCTCACACACACTGAAGATACAAGTTTTTACTTGTGAAAACTGGGGTCTGAGTCATTCCCAAAATTACAGCCTTTACTTCCATCATCATTGATCGTGACTCCCTGAAGTTTCCAACCACAGTCGTGTCCTGTTATTTTACTATGGTTCATTACTGTGCTGCCTTTTTTAACCACTTTATCTCTCACCAGGCTCTCACATACTGTAAATTTTGACTCTGCTGTGAACGATGAAGACAATAGCATAGTAGGTGATTGGCAGGATAAAGCAAAACCACTTTTAGTGGCAAGATTGGATTGATTAAGTATAATCAGGTTAGAGCAAATGTTACCATCAATTGTTACATACAATAAATCAACTATTGTTGCTCAAATTTGTCAGAGGAAAACAAATATATATAGAATATTATAACTTGATTTATGAGTGTCATATCAAACTGACTGTATTTACAAAAATAATGTGCCATTGTCCAAATACATATGGACTGCACAGTAAATTACAATTCTAAGCAAACATTAGTATTTCAATATATAATATTTCATTCACAGCCTATTAATGTTATAGAAACAGGATTTGATGTAATGTTCACGGCACCCAGTACTGACATTTGAAGCACTTTTAGATTTCATTTGTTTAATCTTCCTGCCCTTCATGTCCAATTCAACTTGCAGTATTCTCATTTGCATTTCATGGTCCTTATGATATTTTAAATTGTGCTGATGTAATTCAGTATTTCATCTTTCGTGTGTAGTCTGTCTTTTTCTTTTGATGATCTGCAGTGGTACCAGCTCTGTCCATTTTGTGAAGGCTTGTGTGAAAGGAAAGCCAGCTCGCCTCTCTAGAGAGACTGTTTACTTCAGTAACCAAGCAAATGTATACAGATGAAATGAAAAACAAAGTTTGGCAGGAGAGAGGAAGATCTATTTATTGTGTTTTAGAATTTTTATCAGAATTGATCAAAATGTTGTGTTGATACTTGCACAAAAATGCATTAAAGGACCAGTGTATAGGATTTACTGGCATCTACTGGTGACGTTGTTGATCGCACATCGTTTTGCATCTCTGTTCAGAAGCGTTCAGAATGCAAGAGTTTGTGTTAAGAGCCAGTGTTTGGTTGTCTGTTCCGGGCTACTGTAGAAACATGGCAATGCAACATAGCGGTGTCCACAGTTCCCTCTAAAGAAATATATGATTTATTCTAGGGCAACAAAAACACACCGATTCATATTTTTCGGTGATTATACACTAATATAAACATAGTCTGTATTATATTCCATTTTTGCCAATATATCCCTGTTACTGTTGCATACTGGTGCTTCAAATCTATAGAGCTTTGAGTTTTTAGTGCAACTGTAGGATTTATATCATTATCATATATAGTTGCTCTCTGTACAGTTTGTTATTTATTTTCTGTAGTGTTTTTGTATATTACATATGAGAAAAACCACAAGAAAAAATCAAACAAGATAAATAAAATGTATAAAGCATAAAGATATCTACCTCACTCCCTCAAAAGACAAGTCATGATATTAAAATTCTGCAGAGTGCTTAATTTATGCTATATATTTTTTACAAAGCAATTCAAACAACAAAATCTACTTACATTGTTACTAACAGTAACAACACATCATTTTCAAACTGTGGTCATCTTATAAAACCTTGTACTTTTGTGCTTGTTTGGCATTGTGTGTCTGCTTTTATCTCTTAAGGTTTTTTTTTTATGAGTAAAGTGTTCTTTATGTCAGCACACGTGGCTGTAGAACAGGTGGTGTATATGGCACAGACGGCATATTGTTTGTTTTTTTTGGTCAACAATATGTCTTGAGCACCAAACGAAATGGGAAAAAGATGAAGCTGGGAAAAACACACCACTGATTTGAGGGTTCTCTAACTCTATTTTGTTCTGTTCTGCAGCTGCCATCACTCATTAAACAATTTAACTCAGAATGCCTCCTTCACACTGCTTATGTTTCCTTTCTCCGAATGTTTGCCTGTGCATAGCACAGCAGAAATAAACTGTTAATAGAAAGGATATTGCCATTTGTGGCAATAAAATGTGGAGGAGGAAGTAATCAAAATTTAAATATTACAATAATAAAATCTAAAATATTAGTACCAGCAGCAGTTAGTATCATGGGGTCACTCTGTGAACTGGAGTGTGAACGAATGCAGAAGTAGTGAAATTATAACCCGTTATTACTACTATAAATTTTACGAATGGGACTTTCCTCAAGAGAAGAGTTATTATTATTTGGAACCAGTTATAATTAGAGACTAGCTCTTATTTCTAATTTCCTCTGCTTTGTAAGTATACTTCATTATATTTTTGTAACTCAACTTAACTAAACACAACACTTTTCCCTTTGAGTTTCACAGTAAAAGCTGCCTGGCAGTCCAGGGGTCATACATTAATACCATCTTATTCCTGTAATTATTTTACTGTGAAACATCTGCAAGTGCTGAGCTCCGTGATCTGTAACTTACTGTGACATTGAGACAGAAAAAATTAGAATAAATCGCAATTTTCCTGTTATTAAGAGGCACTTAAAGCAACGGAGTGGCAAATATAGAACGATAGTTTGTTGAACCAAATTAATTCTGTTGTACACAATATAATGTGTGAGCAATTATACAGGAGTAAGCTAAAAGTGATGTGTTTCTTTCCTCCATATTTTCCTCTAGTCTTTATTTGAAACTGGTCTGTATTTGTTTCAATATTTGAGATCAGTTTTTGCTGACCGTTTACTGTATACTCTTTTCCTTCCTATCTGTACTGTAGCGTACTTTCCCTTTAAGCCCTCCCACTCTATAATCACAGAATGCCTACTTGAGCTGAAGTTGAAAGGAAAGAGAACAAAAAAAAGCAATATAAAAAGATAATTCTTTTCTTATATAATTATGATTTTCTGGTATTTTTCTTTATGCGCCCATAATTTGGTGTCATTCTTTGGATGTTTGGACTCCCACAACTCATGCATTTCTCAAACAGTCAGAGCTCACAGTGGATGCCTAATTATCCCTGTAAAAGCCAATAAGACCAATAAGGCTTTTGCAGTGGGTGTACTAGATTATGATTATCCTACATTTCACACATCTTACAATGGTTACATCCAGTGAGACAGAGAATGAAAATGGACTTTTTGTTGAAAAATGTTCCTAGTTCAAAAGTTCCAAATGAGTTGGGTAAATGGATGACAATGACATCCGTAAATGATTAGTTAGAGGACATATCCTCCATCAAACCACCGGCGAGTCCCAAGATATAGTGTATAAAGGATTATACTGTTAAGTTGGGGTGCTAATGTCACACAAGAGATACATAGTCCATACACTCAAACACACACAGCAACAGTAGCAAAACACTTCATACCCAAACCCTGACCATTTCTTTATAAGGTCACTACATTAATTTTCGCATAATAGTTCAGTGTGTCTTAGGACATTATTTTGGAAAGGATTTGACCTTCAAAAAAACGAATGATCCCGGAAAAAGATATGTTTTATGTTGTTATCTAGCCTTCCTCGCTGATCGAGTAGCTCAACAGAGATTTCATTTGAAAATAATAGAAAGGTACTGGGCTGAAAATAGTGGCTTACTTCATGTGAGACAAAAGAGAAGATAAAGACAGAGATGAATGAGAAGAACAACTACAGTCACTCTAAAAACTTCTCCCTGGCACTTATTGATTTTACAGTCTTACCTAACTCTAAAGTTTGAGTGAGTTTTTTTTTTTAGGTGAGGTGATTGAACCGAAAATGAGCTGTCTACTTTGCCTTTTCAGCTGATTGTGTGCCACGAATTTACATTCAAGCCATGAAAACCCAATTTCTACCGGAGATTTTGAAAAGATTCCGTCGAAGAAAGCAATGAGTAGAATTAAGATTTCTGTAATGAGCTTTTATGTTGCTTTGCAAGTCTGTTGTACAGATCCTCTGGTCATTTGAGGATAAGCTGTTGGAGTAAGAAAAGATAAGTTTTTAAACCTTCCCAGTGATTATGAAGGTTTTAATCGTTGTTTGATCCAGTGATGTTTGTTGTAAGATTCAGCTGATGTTACTGTTGGAGCAGAGAGTATGAACAATGATTCTGAATGCAGGTCGTGACTCAGGGCTTGGATTGATGTAGCACCTCTGGGTATTTAAGATAGATCGAAAATGTGCATATTATGTGTCAAATTCATGTACTGAAAAAAGTCAAATCATTATTCCTTTAGTGAGAACAAGTATAACGGCTACAATTTAATTGGCTCAAAGCTGCTATTCAGATGCATTTTAATAATAGTTCATAACAGCTATTGACTTCACAGGTGGATCTGAGGGTCCAGAGCTCATGAAATCCTTGGGAATCATTATTAAACAAAATAGTTTTGACACTCTTCATGATAGAATGAATTTTCAAAAACTCTCATACTCAACTCAGTGTTGATATAATACAGTAGGTCTGTAGTTGAATGGTTTTGGTACAGGGTCATTCACAACACATTAGCCGAGCAAAGTATCACCGAATGTTGTCCAGCTGAACATTTGCTGTTAGGTAATATTAGTAATTATCCTGCTGCCATTGTTGTGTCCAGGTCATTTGTAGAGTATGGTGTACTTTCATAAATGACCATTTTGGACTTGCAGACCATAGTGGACCTGCCCTTTATCCAGTCCACTACTAACCTACACACACACACACACACACACACACACACACACACACACACACACACACACACACACACACACACAAACAAACAAACTCACTCAGTCACTCTTCTACTGAGAGATTATCCTGACTTTTCAGTGCTCTAAGCGGTTGTGTGCTGCCAGTGTGAAATGTAATTTCCTCTGGAGCTACATACTGTAACAGAGACAGTCAATGAAAGATGGGGACAGAGACAGTGTAAGTTGTGAGTGCTGCTGGAATGAAGAAAAGACCAAAAAATTATGTATCATTAATTGATTTGTTGCTAATTTTGTTGATTGAGATGCCATGGGGTGCAGTACAGTAATGTATGGATACAAGGTAGCTGTAGTTCAGGTGGTGCAGCAGGTAGGTCATTAATTGTGGTTGGTGGTTTAATCCTTGGCTCCTCCTGTCCACATGTTGAGCATCTTTGAGCAAGACACTGAACCACAATTTACTCCTGATGTGTATAAAGTATGTCGGGAAAAATATAAATTGCTTTGGACATGAACAGGAAGAATGTCACATAACAGCTGTCGGTATGCTGCAAAATATGGGTAAATAAACAGATAAATATGTCTTTCCTCTTACATCGCCATTGAATACCCAAGTGTTTCTGGTAAGGCCTTCTTCCATTGGTGGTTCCATGGTGTTGTTCAACCTGAGAAGCAGTGGATTTTTTTCTGCTTTGACTTCATGGTTGCACTTGATTAAAAATATGGTCACCCTAATGATTTCCTTAGGATGATTTAAGGGAAAACCATGTAGTCTGACCATTTTCCTCCAAAAATTCTAAGAAACCAATAACAGCCCCTTAAAACAGAAATAATCTGTCAGACAATGGCTGAATTTAGGGTGATTGAAGAGAAGGAGAAGACAAGACCATTCAGTACAGAGTAAACACAGTGGACACTGTGAGTGATGTGAAACTTGTTAGAGACATTATCACTAGCAACTTTGTCTTATATTAACATTAGTTGTATTGAAACTCACCACTTTTTGTTTTGTGCGCTTGTGTGTATTTGCCATTACTGGATTGAATTTAGTTTGGATTTTTGTGCTTTCTGTATTCAAGAGATCAACCATCTCATCTTTTTTTTCTTTTCTTTTCTCTTTGCAGTCCATTTTGGAGAAGCTAGCTAACACAGGCTAATTTTGTATGTTAGCTAAACTAGGTAATAACTGGCAATAATCATGTCTAGTAACACTGAAGAATGACGCGAGTGAAGTGTGACGTTGGTAACTGTAATGTCCATGTGCTGGTGTGTAATGCCTTGTGCAGCACTCCTAAGTGAACCCCTTAGCTAGTTGTTTTAGAGTTTTTTTTAACCTACACACCAAAGTGTGTGATTCTGTACTGAACTGTGAGTTTTGTCAAACACCTCATAGTGCACATCAGTTCTCTGAATGAATACAGTGTAGACACTAATGGAGGACTCACAGCTGCTGCTTTGGTTGTACACTATATAGAGGGTGCGAGTCTTTCTAACACATACACAGGTAAACTGTCAGACAGCTGAAAAGTTCCAGACTGTCTGGAGCCAAGCAAGAATGTACTTCCACCTCAAAAATATATCACAGTATTGCAGTTTTAATGCCATTATATTGTTAACATTTCACCAGAACTGTGTGAGTGTAGAGCATGCTGTTCCTGAAAACCAGAGCATTTCTCCCAGTCAGACTACTCTGGTTAAATAAATGTTCTAAAAGATATAGTGTGATGTATTGCTTATCAAATATTTGTCTGACCTCTTATATTAAAATCAGAAGGTGGAGGGGTATAATGTTAGAGAGAAGAGAGCAACCGGGTGGAAGAGAAAAGAGAGATAGAAATCTGAGGCAGGGGGAGTGAGGGATAATGATAAAACAGATGAGACAGGTTGATGTGTACAAGGACTCTTCAAACAACAAAGATTCCACCCACGTCTTGGTTGACAGCTTTTAGAGGACTGCAGAAGTCAGTTTTGTTTATTCTATTTCCTTCATTATTCCCTCTTCATTAAGCCTGAAACACTGAGTACCAGTCAGTTATCGTGCAACACATGAGATTTTCTATAATGAGTAATTTTATGCTTGTGTCTTGTAGTCAAAGCCCTGTCAATTTAGTTTCGTGAAGCACAAAATTGCCTTGAAAAATAAAGCTTTGAACTATTGATTCATTCCTTTGCTTTTGGGTATGCTTTGAATTATTCGGTAGACAGCAGTGCAGCAGTCAGACTAACTGCATATTCGGAGGTTGTTATGAGAAGTGTTTTTGTTGGGTTTTCAAACTCCTCTGTATTATTATTCATAATTGAGTGATATTTTTTCCAGAAGCCTGTTCTGTTATCTCTGTCTTGATGTAAGGAATAATGTATGAATAATGTAGCTGTGGGGGTGAGAGAATTATGTGAGAAAGCATGATAGAAGCATGATCGAAAAAAACATTGATAAATTGTTGTTGTTAATGACAAAATTACTTAATTACGTGCAGTGAAAATAAATATTAATGAATGCACAACAGAAAATTAATATCACATGTCCTAATGTAATTAAGATCACACTCCATGATAATACTGTCAGGGTCTTTAGGACAAGATAGCAGGTCATGTACATAGAAGTGGACTTATGGAACGCCAAAGAAAAATTCATGCTGTGAATTGCTATCAGAAACTTTTGACATTTTGGACATTTTGTTTTAAAATTTTATGTTTGGGTTTGATAATAATTGAGTCTTCTTGGTCAATCAACGATCAAACTAGGATCACTATAAATTAGAATCAATCAAAACGGTCAACGTATTTCTTCCTTTGTTGTGCCAGCTTCCAAAGAAGTTCAAGTATTCTGTTCCTCCTTTTGCTTGGAACCCCCTACAACCCACTAAAGGACCCCTGTTGGTCCTGAGACCCCAGTTTGAAAACCAGTGCTATATATCACTGCTGTATATCATAGAATGAAGTAAATCTTGTGTGATAAATTTTAAGGTTTATATATCTCCATAATATGTACTGCTTCATGGCAACAAAAGCTGCTTTGGTGCATTGTTGATGCCAGACCAAGGACAGAAGGATTTATGTCAAAACAAGGTGTAACAGGGCTATGTGAACATCCCTTTTTGCCTAATTGGAGGAGGTGTAATCAGGTTTCTGAACATATGCATAATTTCAAAATTATGTTCCACATAAATAGGCTTTAGGCAAAGATTGCATTGGTGTAATTGTGTTTTTGTGCATTATGTGTTTTTGTTTTGTTTCTGAATCTATGAGGAGTTGCATGCATGTGGCTCCTGATGTCTAGATATTTCTCACACAGTAGTTGGTCTTACAAAAACACTTTTGCCCAGAGGCAAAATGACATAATGACTCTAATGCCCCCATAATGTGCCTATAATGTTATCTAATGCTTTGCGATGAAGTGAGAGTTACCTGTGATTTTCCTGCTTCTCAGGATATCCTGAACAACCTGGAGCCTCCGGGAACTGGAGAGCTGGACGATGATGACCTCATGCTGGATGTGGACCTCCCAGAGGACGGCTTGCACGGTCAGCACACACACACACACATAACACTGTAATGTAATTGCAGTTACCCTGCACAGGATTTTTGTGAGGTTATTCTATGGCCATGACAAATGCTTCAGTTTCATTGGCTGGAGGTTGCCCATTATTTTCGTATAAGCGGACACCTCCAGCAAAGCTGTTCTGATCATAATTGTAAATTAATGCATTACCAAGGTCTAAGCATTCTATTTCCAGCAATATCCTTTTATGGCATATAATGGCTGGAATAAATTGAATCCTGCCTTGCCTTGGGTGAATATTTGCCTCTGCAACATCCATTAAAATCTTTTAATGGACACCTTGTTGTCTATTATGTGCTGTTACTCTTTTAATATTTGGTTGTTGAAGAGTTATTACATTACAACTCCACCACAACTACACAACTGGCCTTGAATGACAGCAAGACAGCCGGCTTGGAGAAGTATTCAGCCAGCCGTCTTGCTCTGTTTATATGAACAGATGCACAAACACACACACATATGGTGCGAACACAGGCACAATGCATGCATATACAGACTTAGTAAGAGTAGAGTTGACATTTGATTGCCATGACAACAACAGTATGATGAGGTTGCATGATTAGTTTAATGGCTAACTATTCCACATTACATCACCAGCTCTTATCTTGAGATCATATCTATTGAAGTTTTAGGAGTTTTCTTTGTAACCCATTTTCACTTTGCAAATCTAATCAGTCACCAATCAGTAAAATGATTTCTTTGTAGTGTTAAAGGTAATCAGGTCACATTATTACCACATAATAACATTCTTGACAATGTTATTATGAATGCATCAGATAGTGCGTGTCACATATATGAGAGGAGGAGGGGGGAAGGAAAGACAGGTTGAGGAATATTGACCTCAGCTGTCATGAAATATAATGAATTCTAGGAAGTGAATTTTCCCTTGTCAGTCATGGAACCCACCCTGTCAAAGTACCTTTCATGGCTAATGTGTTTGATGCACTAGTTTACTGTGGAAGGGCTTTGACACTGACAGGCCTGGTATGTGCAAACAAGCACCACAAAATGCAATAAACAGAACACATATACACATAGGTGCCAGTGGTATGAGGTATACCTTGTTAAGCAGGCTAATGCAACAACCCTACAGTAAATCATACATTGTAAAAAAAAATATTAATCACAAGAATAATCAGTTCAAGGCAACTGGCTTCACTTAATTTTTAAATCAAACTCAATCTCTTACGATTTGAAATAAGCTAAAACAAATTTTGCTGATCTATAACAACCTCTATTCCAAAAAGCTGGGACGCTGTGTAAAATGCAAACAAGAACATTATGCAATGACTTGACAACAGTACAAAGACAAGATATTTAATGTTGTGCTGATTAATTTTCTTTTTTTATATAAATATACACTCATTCTAATGCCTGCAACATGTTCAACAAAGGTTGGTATGGGGATATGTTTACTACAGTTAAATTGTTGAAGTTTTGAAAGTGAAACTCTTTAGTTGCTCAACAGTCCAGTGTCAAGGTTGTATTTTGCGCTTCATAATTTCTCACAAATTTTCAATGGTAGTCTGGACTGCAGGAATGCCAGTCTAGTATCCACCCTCTTTTACTGTAAAGCCATGCTGTTGCAACACACACATCTTGCTGAAATAAGCAGGGGCATCCCTGAAAATGGCATTGTCTCAATGGAAGTACATGTTGCTTCAAAACCTGCATGTCAACAGGGCATCTATAGGGCCTTCACAGATGTGACAACCATGCCATGGACACTAACACACCACCATAGATGCGTTACAAGGTTGCAATTTAAAATATTAAATTATTTACCATTATTTATTTTCGCTTTAATGAATTTACAATTTTTGACACATTTTTTTCTTCTAAAACTCAATGATTTAAGAGTTTTATTTTGATTCAAAACTCAAAAATTTAGTGAAGACAGTTGCCTTGAAGGTTTTCAACTTTTTTTTTTAGAGTGTACCCTCACAAGCACCTCTTTAAAACAACTTCAACAAAAACTGAATATTTCAATCTTCATAAATGTAAAATTAATTGCAGGACTGTTGTATTATACTGCATCAGTTTTAGCTAGGTGTGCCTAAAAAACTTTCAGTTACTGAGGCACTACTGAGGCAGCTTTACACCCGTGATCTCATTCTTTAATATGTAAATAGTGATCCTCTTGTTTTTGAGAGACAGGAGACAGAGAGACAGGGAGAGGAATGTTCACTCCGGAGGAATGTGAATTGGAGTGGTGTCCCTTCCTACTCCTTTTCAGGAAGCGGCCATATTTATAGCGCTCTATGTCATAGTGAGAGCTAGTGTCACGAGAGGCAGGGTGAAAGCAAGACAGGCTTGAGTGTCCAGTTAAACCCAGCCCACAGGGCAGGCTTTGAGACGTGGGATAGGGAAGGGTGTTTCCTTCCCTCCCAAAGACACCCTGACTGCCACAGAACAGGAAGAGAGGAAGGGGAGAAGAAGAGAAAAAAAGAGAAAGGGAAGGGGAGAAGGGGCCTCGTGTAACATCAGGTCCCGTGACAGGGTTTCAGAGGCTCTTGCTTTTCTGCCTCAGCTGGTAACTTCCTAGCTTGGACACAAACCAGTCCCCACAGCTGCTCTCCCACCACCACCACCACAGTCATCTCTTCCCAGCTCCAGTTCCTAGGGAGTTCCCAGAAAAACAAGACTGTCAACAAAGACAGAAGCAGGCAGGGTGGGAGCTCGGGGTGACTTTCTCTCTCTGGCCCTTTAACTGCTCACCAGCTGACTGGACAAGGAGTCATTTCGCTCCACTCTCCATCTGAGTTCCTCTGTCTTTATGGATTATTTTTCCAAGTTGGAATATATTCTTGTTGTATTACTTTTTAGAGGACTTCTTCTAAGCTGAAAGGGGAAAGTTGACAACTTTTGAGTGCTAAAGCTCAAAATGAAACAGGCTGTCTGCTACTGTGCTATGTGGTGACACACAGGGTAAAGTATTTAATCGCCACTGCTGCATTCCTTGGCTTGGCTCTTTCAATCTCCCAATATTTTGTTATCTCTCTTTTCCTTTCTCTCTTTCACCCCTTTCTCTCAGAGCAAAGACTATCTGGCATATAAAAAGTCAAGGGTCCTTTTGATTTCCTGGGGGTCGCGCTCTGTTAGTTGTCAATTTTGTTGTGGTCATGGTTCATTTCACAGCTATATGCTATTGAGTGTTGCCAAATACTGTGTCCTTTTACCTCGTTGAAAATGAAATGGCCTGTCGCTGTGTGTGTGTGTGAGGGTGTGTTTGCATTTGACGGGGGAGGCAGTTGAGAGAAATAGAGAATGAGATGGATCAGATCATGATTTATATGCAGATATTCTAGAATAAAGTATTTGAAATATACACAGGAGTATTCATTACTACAAGATATGAAAAACTGACTCATAGTCTTGCATTTTCTGTGTGTGTGTACCTTAGAGTGGTAGAAGATACAAACAGACAGAGAAGAATAGAGAAAAACAAATTCTAACCTTTGCAAAATACAGCTCATCTTCAGTCCTATACTAGTTTCACTTCAACAAATAAGAGAAGAAATAGAAGTACTTTTTTGAACTTTTATTCTTTGGATCCATATTGCAACTACAGTATATCACAAGCACAGATTAAAATTTCAGGTCAGATAGCACCATGTATATGCTCTTTTATCTTTCAGTTGCATCCTCTCTGTGTCAGACATGCACTTTCTCTGGCTCACTGTGCTCTAAATTCTGTTTGTATAGACGCTGACAGGATGTCCCACATTGAGCGCTCGGAGAGGGCTGGCCGGCAGGGGCAGCGCCGTAAACACCACCGCTGGAGCGGACCAGATCACTTCCATAATGATAGCAGGTGGTTTAGACTTGAAAGTTAAAAAACACTTTGCAGAAAAGAAGTCAAAAGTAGAATTGTAAAAAGTAAAAACACAATGTCATCATTCTATTTTTCTGACTGTTTCTCTCTCTGGTTAATTTGTCTTTGTCTCAGGCCCCATGTCTTCCAGCACTATGATGGTCTCAAGGCTTCAAGGATCACTTCACGGCCTGTTCCCTCTGAAGGCAGACAGCGTGGCTACATGGCGATGCTTGATGAACTCACCCTCGAACACATGAGTCAGGACTGCAGCTCGCTCAAGAATCAGCTGCTCAGGCTCAAAACACTACTTCAGGTTTGATCCATGTTTGCAGAAAGATGTGAATGAACACATGCGCTTGCATGAATCTTCCATATTAATATGTTAATCACTTGGTCTATGATATTATGGAAAATGGTCATCATAATTTCCCAGAGCCCAAAGTGGCATCTTCAGATTACTGCTTTTGTCCAACCAACATTCCAAAATCTCTTTTCTCTTCTCTCTTCATTTACTGTCATAAATGACAAAGAAAGTAGAACATCTTTACATTTAGGAATCTTTAACCAGCAAATGTTTGACAGTTTTGTTTGAACAAATAACAAACTATTAATTAATTGTGAAAATAGTTCCCAACCAATTTTCTTTTTATCGACTAATCGATTAACTGTCTAATTGTTGCATCTCTACGTACATGTTACGTAGATACATAACATAACACATACATATATTCAGAATGCATTGTCTGGTGACAGAAAACTCTGTGACCGTTATATGTTGTTATATGTCATTGTTGTAAAGCTGCTGCATCACCCTTTGAACACATCAGAAACAAATAATATGCAGATCGTGTCACTAGTCCCAGGCTTTTATTTAGGTCTCATAATGAGGCCACATACTGTGAGCTGTCAGGATTCTGGGTTTGATTTCAGCTGCTGTTTTGTCTATTAAATACAGCTTTATATTAGTTTGCCAGAGGGTTAGTTTGATTAATCTTTATAAGCTTGCCAGGAGTACACTGCATCACTGTCCTCAGGTGCTCAGCATGAGCAACATGAAAAGTATTTTCTGACAAACCTGAACAAAGTTCATTTAAATTGTTAATGTGGTTTCACTTTAAGTATTAAAAAGTTTTTTAAATGTTTAATTACATGGGTTTAATGAATCCTGTCATTTCACAGATCAGCTGCACTGTATGTAGATCCTGCCTATAAACACAGGAAGATGTTAAGACAGATTTTTATAGGGAGAGGAATAGTGAATTTAATGTACCATACCCGTCTCACAGCATTTTTTTAAGTTATTAGATAGTCTGGCCCGCCTTCTCTTTAAATGCACAGTATGAGATTTGTGTTGTGCATTTGCACTTGCATGTACTGCATATCTGTGCTTTTGTGAAACTGATCCCTTAATAGATCTTTCTCTGTCATTTTCTCAGTTTGAGAAATCCATTTAATGCAAAGAAGAGAGGATGACGGGAGAAGAAGAGAGAAATAAAAGATGTCAGCTATAGAAATGTGCGCTTACATATGAGATGAACACACAAAACCCACACTCCTACAAAAACACACAATCCCATCTAGGAAATTGCCGAAATGCACAGAGGCACAAACACTTCACACCGCACGCTCTGTAAGATGAAATTACCCTGGAATGCCTTGACTCAATTAACCTTACAGAATAAAAAAGGGATATTTGAGTTTGCATTTAAATCAAATGCCTCCTTCAGATTTGTTCATTGTGCTCACTGCAATTAGTCAAACGCTTTGGCTATATAGCCTCAAGAGAGAAAATATTTCTGTTGGCCCATTAGTAACTGAGTTCTTAATTGTTGTTTTTTTTCATATGACGTTGAGCTCAAGGCAGCAACAATAAAATGAGCCTCCAGCCTTGCTGAATCCTAATTGATCTTTGTTTCATTGTGCTAACAGTCAGACATCCAGTGCAGCTCTGTTTACACATGCCGCTTCTAACTGAATTAATCTACCTGATCTGAATGAGGAGCAGGTGAAATGTAGTATTGAAGTGGATTTCAAGTAGTTTATTGAATATTTATCAATAACAAGTTGATTTATTGCTGATTGTCATCAGCGTGACAAAGCACGAATTTCATAATTAGTAAGAGATCCAATCTTTAGCTTGTTACAGCTTATAAATGCAGTCTTTCCCCTACCACTGTCTTGGACCTCTCACCTCCCCAGAAAGACACAAAATAATTTATTTGTTTCATTTCAGCTCAGTTAGAGGCCCTTTTCTACCTTTTGCTGTCAGTTGGTTGCATTTCTCTCCCCCCTTTCTCTCCTCTGCTCCATGTACGTCCTCCACATGAACACACATGGAGCAGAGCAGAAGAGAGACAGGTTATAATACTTGTGTTGATGTTACATTGCTTTAAGTGCAATGAGAGCTGCCCAACAAGAGCAATTTTACTAATATAGTCACTCTGAAACTAAAACCAAAGATAGATATGTCGACCCCACAGTGAAACTAGAGTGAGACTCATCTCATGTCTATGCAGGAGAGCAGACAGAGGTAGTCATTTCTAAAAGTCTCTGTGCATTCATCTCTCAGTTCTTTTGCAGCTCTGAATTGAATCTCTGTGGTTTGAAGTTTCTCTCCTAAGTCCCTGCTTGTACCGTACTTTAAAGTATCTGCTCTGTTTTGCTGTTTCACGCTTGCTTTAAGATGTATATGCAAATAACAAAACAATGAGGGTGATGATGGTGAAGAAATTATAGGGAATGGAGCATCCACTGTCACTGTTCTATGGCCACAGGGCTCAAGACAAGCATTTCATGTATGCGTCAGTGTATGACATATCGAGGGGGAACAATGAAATCTAAGGATTAAATCTCTTTTTTCCATTTCAGATAATTGAAAATTCAGTACCTTTTTGTGACATAATTTCAACACACGCTTACAGTAATCAAACAGTAATTGGGGAAAAAATGTTATTGGAGTGTTGCACTGAATATTCTGTATACACATGATAAAATCTGGACCTGCTTTTGGAAGAAACACACCAGTACTGCACTTATTTAAGCAGTCTGTAAAGTGAGGGATTTTTTATACCCTAAGAAATGAATGTATTGAATGTTCAAAAAAACATACTCAGCAACTCTGCCTGAGGTATCTAACATCGCGGGCTGACAGTTCAGGGTCGGCGGAGTATATATGTGCTAAAGAGTAAACTTATTCCACCGTAGTGAAATTTTGCTCTTGAGGCATGCCTAAGGCAATTCTCATTGATCCAGCTCACTGTGTACTCTGTATATGTGTGTGCATGTGTATGTGTTTGTGTGTGCGTGTGTGTGTGCCTGTGCTCATTCATGTGATTGTGTGTCTGTGTGTGCTTGTTTGTTTCCAGCTTGAGGATACAGACTCGCCAACAGATGTTCCTGAGGAGATTGAAGACAGCACCACTGCATCACAGGTAAGAAACTTTACCTTAGGTCTACAACTGTGATTGATTGGATATACTGTATATATATAGTAGATATTTTTTATTTTTCTCCATTTTCCAACTGAGGCAGTCGGCTACAAACTACAGGCTACTGTGTGTGTTTGTGTGTGTTATCAGTTGGAGGAGCTGATTAAAGAAGTGCAGGTCCTCAGAGAGGAGCTGAGGAGTCGAGACAAGACCATTGCTCATCTCACATTGCAGTGTCAACAGTTACAGCAACAGCAGCGGGAACAAATGGTGAGTTGGTCTGAATAGGACAGATACAAGTGAAAAGTCTGAAAAAAGGTCTGTATATTAAATGTTTGAAAATATAGTTACGGTGTAACCATTCAATTTAAGGAATACATCATCCCCCTGCCTTTTATTTTAGTCTGTTTGAGAGTCATTAAACAAGAGTGCAGGACATGCACATCCAAACAACCTCCACAAAAACAAATCACACAAAAAGATCTGCAGACTGTAGTGATAGCTCCCAGCAAATTTGACGATTGTCAGGTAGGTCTGACAGCGCCTGGTGAAGATTGCGGTTAGATCGAAACCGTGTTCAATTAAATTTGCTGGGAGCTATCAATACCGGTTGCAGGTCTTTTGTCTGACTTTGACGCCGACAGAAATTACACTCGACTGTTGATCTTTTCTTATTGAGGTACACCATGTGAGTTATTTCTGCTGCTGATGTCTGTTGTTTGATGCTTTAAATGTATAAGTAGGATAGTATTGTAATGATGAATCATTAGTCAAATTAGGCACAGACAAGATCATTGCTGAGAGGACTGGCAGCTCGCACAAATCATAAATTTATCTCCAAGAACAAAAATGACGCTCTATCCTTAGATGCTTGACTTGGATGAGGAAAAGAAAAAAGCAGGGGAAAAAAGGAGAAATCTCAGGAAGACTGAAAGAGGAGGGATCCCTCATTCAGTATGGAGAGATGTGCTATTACTGTTGTAGAGATTAGACAGAATTTATGATGAAATTATAATATGCAGAAACAGAATGATAACACTTCATACATTTAAGGATCAATTTCTAAGATTTTAGTGGCATCTAGTGGTGAGCAGATTTTTGCAGGTTAAAAACACCTCATCTCTCCCTGCCCCTTCCAAGGGTGAAGGAAAACCTACAGTGGCTGTGAAACTTGCACAAAACGCAAAAGGCCATAACAGGAGCCAGTGTTTGGTTAATGTAGAAACATGGAGATGTAACACTGCAGACTCCATGATAGTGGACCTGCTTTCTCTGTAGACATAGATTTCTCATTTTAAGGTAATGAAAACACAATGATTCTTATTTTTCAGGTGATAATACACTACCGAAAACATACTTAAGACTTTGATATTCCATTTCTGTCATATTCTGCCAATAAATGCCCATAAATCTTACACACTGGAACTGTAAATGCAAACATATGTTACGAATGTGGATAAGACAGGAAGATGTGTATTTGTGATTCTGAAGGGCTGTTATCATTGAGCTCTAGTGTTGGGAAAAATAGCATCACCTTCTCTATGATAAGCTGCAAAGGTTACAAATACATTATTCATTTTGAGATAACAACTATAACAACAGCTAATATACATTCTATATTAGCCTCAAAATTGGCATAGCTGTGGTGGAGCTTGCCACTGACAAATGATCAAGGTTCATAATGAATGTAACCTGTTGAATATCAATACAGGCTCATCTTGACCTAAGTATTGCAGGATCTAAGCATGTGTTCCTTGAATGCTTGCAAACAGGGCTATAATGACCTCAGTTCTCATGTTTGCTTATTGCTTTTATGTAGCTTTTATGTGCTGCAAGCATGTAGCTTCTCTTTTGGTAGTTCACCTCTTCACATATCTGAGATAGTTAATCATGTTTCTGCACCAACACTACCTTCCATTATCTTTTGTTTACACCAATTCCATATTTATCAGATCTTACAAAGAGAAAGCATGACAGAAATAAAGTGAACAAAGAGAAGAAAATATTTTCTATAAAAGTAATCACACTGTGCTTTGTAGCATAATGAAAATACAAGGATTCATAAAAACAAGTGATAAATGAAGGCAAGTGAAACCTGTGGTCAGTGAAGACATACTGTTGTGCCCTTCATCATAGGTGGGAGTTAATTTTCTGTTCAGTATGTTGCTGGACTCCTACATGCACTCTCGTGTGTGTACTCACACTACAACTGCCTACCAATAACCTCCATTCTGTTTGCTTTTAGCTGGCTCCATCCACACTCTAACATTCATTAGTGTCTTGACCAGGCTCCCTTGTTAGCCAAACAACCGTATGCTTGGCTGACATTATTCAAATCCCTGCCCTATCGAGAAATACCAAAATGTCAAAGGGAGGCTTGTCCACCAGTCTCCCTCACGCATGCAGTCTCTCCAATTAGAATTAGCACCCACCCACAGCAGGTTCTTCAGCCCAGCACAATATTGTTGCATTCTCAGCCTCAACAAGCACAGAGAGTAAAAAAGCTTGAGCGTATTTTCAGATCTGACCTTGACATTAATGAGAGTAGAGACCAAAAGAGTGAAGATGTTGGGGCAAGTAGAGAGGATAAGAGGGAAACAGAGATGTTTACACTGCTGACTCTCTGTTGAAGCACTAGGGGGGCAGCCAAAGTTAGGTTAGAGAAATGCTGCAGAGGGTTTGCATTCTCATAGCCTCTGGTGTCACTGCAGTACAGGACTAAACAATGATGGACCAACCCCCCAAAACAAACAAACAAACAAACAAACAAACAAACAGACAGACAGGCAAAACCCCACATGGTTCAGATGAGTTCAATGTGCTGACCAGGTCTGGAATTTTATTTTATCATTTCATCATTTTGGTGGTGAGGCTGTTTGGCTTTTGGTGTTGTCAATTTGTTGAGGGCACAAAGGCCAAATGCCAGGGCAGCAAGGCCATTAAATAAAACAATGATTTTCAGTTCATGGAAACGATGTAATGAGTTTAATTTAGGGATTAAGGATAATTTTATTTTTATTCAACTCTGTCCTGATTTGTTAATGTTAATAAGTGTAGGGACACAAGGATGGAATTTATGAGCTAGTATCTCAAACTAAGGACTTAGTATCTTAAAATAATGAATACTTTGAATACTAATGACAGTAAAAATGTTTGTTTTTTAGTTTTCCATTATTTTGAGACACTGACTCATTGTTTTGAGAAAGTTTCTCATTCTAATCACTTAGAGGGTGTTTTTTTTTTTTTTATCACATTGGTGGTAATAGGCTTTCATAGAAAACAACAGCACATCCAGCAGTGCAGTGAAGAAGAGACAGACGCAGCTCTTGCTGTTTTTTTTGTCTTTTTTTGACACTTCTGTCCCTTTCTTGCACTTGTCCAGAGTGCATCCTTTCACTTGATGTTGCCCAGTCAGAGTTTCAAGAAAAGACAATGTCATGCTGACAGGAAAGAGGCAAATTGTGGAATCAGTTAGGGCAGTGCAGATGGGGCATCAAGGCCACTGTGGCTGGAGGTTTTGAGGGTTTTTTCAGGGGCATAAAACCATACTGAGGGGGCGAACCCTCAATGTTTGGTTGAGGAGATCACAGTTAGAACAACTCTGGTTCAGAGTCTATGAAGATTTCCAGTCCTCTGGTTTATATGATTTCCAGATTTTAGGAAGTCAAAGGCAACTGGACCTGCTGTTTGCCCTTGAAATTGGTAAAGAGATGATATCGCAGTTGGTAGAGAGCCAGGTAAACAGAGGGAGGTGAAGTGTTACAGAGAAACTGCTGAGAGACAGAAGGGGGGGACACTTGACTGAATTGAACATAATGGAGTAATGAGAAAACAATGGAGGAGCTGTGTGGGGCAGGGAGAAACTCTACTGCAGTATAGAGTGTGAGTGTGTTTGTGTGTGTGTGTGTGTGTGTGTGTGTGTGTGTGTGTGTGTGTGTGCGTGTGTGTATGGAGGGCTGAAAGGAGGGAATGGGAGAGAAAATGAAATAATGGGAGAGAGAAAAGTGGAGCTATCAAAGAAAGAAAACTGATTTTTCAGTCTTACTTGACAGAATGCATTTCTGGATGCTGCTTCCACCGCTGCTGAGACAGTCTGCTCATGATTATGCACTTCTCTTGTTTGAGCTGCATTGAAGTTTTTCACCAAGACTGGCAAGAATGAGCAATTTCTATCGAATTCTGCCATAGTGTTTGCAGCCAAGTACAAGTTGCTCTGCTATTTATTCAAGTATAAGAGATTCAGCTAAATTCTTTCAAAAGTGCACACCATAAGTTATTCTGACCTTCTATTCCAATTATTCGATTCAGTTAATAGTTATAGTAAAAATGTATAATAAATCACGTCATTACTCATGACATCAGCTTGTCAGTCAAAGTGGTTTGTCAGTAAAGGTTGAATAGATGAAAGAGGAGGTGATAATGGATGAACATTTGCTGAAAGTAAATGTCAGTGAGTCTAATTTACTGCTGAATCTTTAAATTATCATGTGGGTAATTCTAGCTATTTACAACCTGGGCTTGATTTTCCCTGATTTGGCCATCATGCCTGTCAGTGCTAATCAAAACTGCGTGATAGTCTGCTGACTCCCAGTCTTATTACATATTCAGTCTGAAGAAGTACAGGATGATGATTCATTGCTTCTGCCTAGAAAAATTCGTCGAGTTTTGAATTGCATTCAGTTTTATTTATGAATTTAAAACCAGACACATCTAGAGGATATTGCATTTTGTTGTCAAAAGAATTTTTGTTTGTTCATTCATATTGATATGATATTTTAAATGTGTATTTTGTGTGACAACCCTGTGGATGGTTTTCCTGCTATGTTTACTGGTTAGATTGTCACTTACGCAACTGATGATGCCAAATGCAAGATAGTGAACCCCAAAAAATATTTTCACACATCCCACTTGGTAGTAGTTTTTGAATTTTTGGCCATTTATAATTTAACAGTCTAGTGTATTAGATGATTAGATTACAGAGATTTATTGGCAGAAAATGGCAATAATGGAATATAATATTCATAACTATGTTTTCATTAGTGTTCTCATTCAGCCTCTACCTTACACAAATTACCTTAAACTCAAATTCTTTGGTGCTCTGAGGGTGTTGATGTGTTTTTGATTTGATTTGACTGCTCCACAGAGCGACAACATTGAGTTGTTGTTGAGTATTATAAGCTTTCTTTCATTGATTCATGTATCGTTGCCTCCTCAGCCCGCTCAAGGCCGGCAGTTCAGGTGTCAGTGCCACCACCAGAGGGCTCCATCTTCATTACGACAGGGCGACCGACAGATGGACAGACGGTTGCAGCATCACTATGACAAGGCCACCCAGACATACTGGAGACCACCGAGCCATGCTGTGAGTCCAAACATTCAAAGCACCCTTAACAGCACTCCTGAGGAGGGCTGTCTTTCAACCTTTGTGTTGCAAAACAGGGTTTCCGTAATCTGAAACTGAAACATAAAATGTTTGTTTCAGCTTATTTCAAGAATTATCAAGATATTATTACATCTATATCTTTCTTGGTGCAACAGAGCACATCTCAGGTTATTATTCAGAGTTGAATACACACATCACGTGCAGTATGTTCCTGAGTCATTCCACTTTATTCAGCGAGCCACTTTCCAGTTTACCTGAAGAGAAACACTCTCTGGCCAACCTTGTCTGAATTGTTAGATGACTATACCACATCCTCTCTATGGAATTCAGTTTATTAGGTTGTCAGTGGGCTTGTCACTCTGTCTCACACTCTTAATACCTACATCTCACACTGAACAGGGGCTGGTGTTAATGTTTGAGTGACAGAGAAGACGTACCCTAGGAGGGTGGGAGGAAGGAAGTAGACAGAGAGAGACACAGAGGGAGAAAGGTGGAAGATGGATAGATTCGTGTTCAGTGTATTCAGTATCATGCCATAATAGCATGCTGTGTGGCAGCCAAGTATTGATTCAGTAGCAGGAGTGCCACAGGCAGGGTGCCTGGTAAACACTCCCCTAATTGACCCCCTCTCAGCTAAAAGGTGACACTCATGCACACACAAGGAAGTAGACACGAGCATAGTGAAAGGAATAAATGGTCAAAAGTATATTTTAATGTAGTACAAATGTGCCATAGAGGAAAAAATAATGGACAACACAAACATGCTCCTGAACAGTAGGCACAGTAGGTCCCTTCTTACCACAAGAGCATATGGTTTAACAGTTGCTATGGCAACAAACAAAGCAGGACTAACTGTGTTGTGCTCGATGGGAATCATCTCCATGGTGGGAACATCTACCTGTGACCTGTGACCAGTACCTGGTGTATAATAACGCATTCATGCACAAAAGACAGTGAAATTGATTTGCACTTTTCTCTCTTTTGTATTTGCTCCTGTTTTTTGATACTTCTTTGTCTGCCTCCCTTTTCTCTTCCTTTAATCTACATTACTGTGTCATCACCGGAGTGGAGACTATTTCCTGCCCTGTGTTTTGCACGGTTGTGGGCACAAACACATTATGTTAGTGACATTTTTTTTACTTCTCAGAGCTTGCATTTGCTCTAAAAGGTAAGCTGTGATTTTATTGTTGCAGGTTTTTGACAATGTAACAATAAAAGAGAGCACAGAGTAAACAAATAACAGAGAGAAAGGGATGTTTCTTTCTCTGTTTTTCTCACTTTTAGATGGTATCAAAGCTCTTGATGTTGCACTGACAGGTTTAGCACCTTCAGCGAGCTCGGGTTCACAGTCTTCCTCATACAATGCTTCACTTCTACCTTTTGTGTTTTTTCACATTATCATTTGATTTTTTTTTTTTTGAGTCTGTCTCTCAAGTTTGACATTTTTTACACAAATATTGTTTTTTTTTGCTACCCGCACATTCAGCGAATCTGACTCTTTGTTTTCACTTTCAGTACTTCTCCAATACACACATATATACTAGCACACAAATTCATAATCTGGTGTCAACTTTTTTTCTGTTTTTCCCCTCTTGCTCTCTGAAATGCCCTTTTCTGTTGATTTCCGTCTCCTCTGACATTTTAAGTGCTGCTGCATCAGAGCTCTGGAGTAGCTGTTGCCCTCTGATAGTATTTTTTAGTGCTAAGCTGAAAGGATCAGCCAAGAATAATTTTAATGTCAAAGGCCAGCAGCTGTAATCTTTTTATAGCGCTAATGCTGATATCTAGTTGCCTTATCAGTAGCCCAAAGTGTAAAATTTACACCCTGATACTGGGAGGTCCAGAGTTGAATCCCTGGCTGAGTCCTGCCAACAACTTGAACACGGACTTCAGGGAAATCTTACAGTGCTTTAAAGTCAGATTAAGAGTATAACAGAAGAGTAAGCTTGTGACCTATTACCCTTGGACATGGCTATTTAAGGACTTTTCAGGGCACAGTTTAGTATTTATGCAGCATCTTCAAGCAGTTGATATATTCTCCTCAAGCGAGCTGTATCATTTTTTGTCAAGAACAGAAACATTTCGGGCTATTGCTCTGTAGGCTGCTTTAATCAATTCCTCTGTTTGTGGAGACTAGGGATGAGGGATGTACTCATCTCCTAACTTCACAGTCTGTAGGAAGGTTTTGGCAATGTGTCCTAACCAACTGCTTTGGGCACCAGCTCCTGCAGCTTCCCATTTTAATCTGCTTGCAATCCAATTTTGAGTCCAAAAGCATGCTCAGGGAGAAGAAAGTCTCACAATTTGGCATGAGTATATGTCCGTCAATGTACAAGATGCAGATGAATATTAGACTCACTTGTTGCGGAAAGATGCACATGTAGTGTGACATTAGAAACTACTTAAATGTCACTTGTAGAAAAATAATCGCCTTGAATAGTTCCCCAGAGCAATCATGGCAGCAGATATGTTTTCTGTGCCTCCTCTGCCTTTCGCAGCAAATAAAATATGAGCAGTATGATTTGAGTAATTTCAGATGCTGCACAATGAAGAAATTCGCAGCCTTGTGTTTTTGTGTGTCTGTTTATGTTTTTGTTGTGTTTGTGTGTGTGTGTGTCTGTGTTTGAGAGAGACACCCTGATTGTCTGCATATGTTTGTGTGTGTGTGGTAGGGGGTGTGTGCCACATGTATCTCTTGTACTCAAGTGCAGGGCACACTCAGTGTGACTGAACAATGAGTTCAGCAGACTGAGGACTGGGGAGCCGACCTTGTTAATAACCCAGATAAACAAACACGCAGATGAGCAGCAGCAGTGAAACAATGGCAACACAATAGGCAGTGTTTCATCAGTGGCAGACAGAGAAGATAATTACAGCCACCCTCCTACTCCCTTTCTGCCTTTTAAACCTCCTCTTCATCTCTTCTTCTCCTCTCCTCACACCTCCCTCATGTCTTTTTATCGCTCCTGTCCTCTCTGTTATTTTCTGCGTTTCTTTTTGATTCAGTGATTTCGTTCTTTCCTTGTATTTTTGTCTGTCAGTCTCTCTGTGACATTACCTCTACTTTTTTACCTCGTCACCGAGTGAGAAAGAGAGGACAGGGAAGTGAGAGACAGGGGGATTGGACAAGGCTAGTGATCAGTGTTAAGCTGGAGGGTGAAAGAACAAGTTTGCCCCTCTCAGATCCTGACATTATCTCTCCACCCACATCCCCTGTGTCTGCCTCCTTACATCACAGACATTGTAAATGCACACACACACTTACTCACCCATGCACACTCATTAATGCACAATGCATAGCAGAGTCATCTTGGACAGGTGAGGATTTAATTACCAAAGTCAGCGAAATAAGACATTGTGGCTCGACCTGAGGTATTAGCCGTAGCCAACACCACGAGAAGCTCTGTGTAGTGGATTAGGGGATTCAAGCAGAGATAGGCCGCTTTAGGGGCACAGCATCATGGTTTCTTCTAAATACTGTTGTTATTAGATCAAAAAGTTGTAGGAATCACGAAGAACAACTTTTACTTGACTCTCTTGTCCTACTTCACCAAGTTTCACCATCTGCTTTTGGGACTCTGCTCAGTTGAAGTAGCTTAACAAATCCGGAGAGTCCCTTTCACGATGAAAGAGGCCTCTGGTGAACTACTACCATTACTGATGTGAAAGTTATTTCTGTTGAGGACAATGATATTTCAAACACAGCTGCTCTATTTTATGTATTATTTATTAATGTTATATCTGTTGATTTCTCTTTATATTCTCAGATAAAGGTCATTTTTTGAAGCAAGATGTTATAAACCTTTAACAAGCACCTGCTTTTTTCATGCACAACCTGAAAATGACATACCCAAAGAAAAATGTTTCTTCTTGCACTGCAGTTTCTGTTTCTGCTAACTAAGTCCACAGTTGTCCCCAAGAGTGCTGCAGACAATTTCCTCCACGATCTTGGATATTTTTTTATTCTCCACTTTGTTTATTAGTTATAATTGAAAAAGAAACAGGAGAAAAGTTGTTTTTTTTCATTCAGACAGACAGATAAACTAAACTAATGAAATAAGGTACCACCATATAGAAACAAAAACAAAAAAAAAGAAAACAAAAGCACAAAAATAATGTGTGAGTGTGTGGTTTAGAGTTAACAAAAATCTATAACAAATATTGAAAATAAGCAGCACTACAACCTCACAGGTGCTGAGGTGGATATGTAATGAAAGATTGGATTACACAGCTAAAATTATCCTTGTAGAACAGAACAGTGTCAAAAATATCATATAATCTTGGCCACAAAATCATTTATTTTACTTAATTTTTTTCTAGTTGTTTCTTTCCATTTTAAACTATCCTTCAGTTGCATGCAATTTAAATAAAAACTGAATTTTATTAAAGCTGTATGTGTGTATTTTTAAATGGTTGCCTGCTGCGATTTGTTGACATTCTATGTACAGGAAACAATACAATTAGTTGTTCGACGATATTTCTCTACCAGCAATCACAGTGGCAGAATGGATTAGCAAGTCATCAAATGACATTTATGATCAGTCACACAACAAAGCTAGAGTTTTCACTGTATACTCTGTGGCGTTTGATGCAAGCACAGGGCTGTGCTGAGTTTGTTACCCATGCGTGGCTAACTGATGGATATAAACATGTATAGAAACTCCTGTTGCATTTCTTTTTGTAAATGTGACGAAACTTTGTTAGTAATGGAAATGAGACAGTACATTTACAGAAATATTGGGCTTGCTTGCAATATTTAAATGTTTAAGTGGCCTCCCATGAGATGACAAAATAGTTTGAGTTCTCTCTGTCAGAGAGCAAATCTCATCTTTTCTAGGTTCAACAATTGTAATGTATCTCAGATCCAGTGTTGAAAGGAGGGAGGGGTAGTCTGCTTCCATTTAACTCAAATGAGTCTTCTGGGTAAAAGAGTGGCATAAGCAGTGCAGTTTGACTTTGCCCTAGGTAGATGACTGTCCTCATATTGGATACCAAAAGTGGCTTTTGAAGGATTTGGATCTATAGTTCTTTTGGGCAAAACTGGAATGTTCACGCTAGTGTTGCAGGTCAGTTTCCACTACCTTGTGAGCTTTATCAGGAGACTATGGAGGTAATGTGTGGGTGGTTTAGGCTATCTCATCAGTGCCAGGTACATAGTTTACTCCCACTGTGCAGGCACAACTAACCAGAAGGAGTTGGGAGTCCAGCAAAAAGAAAGACAACCGTCACCGTTCCTTGGAAAGAACGGCGCTGCAATACTACTACCAGGCTTCGAGCCCAGGGTCTCTGTGTTGGTGGGTGCGAAATGAAAGAAGTTTTGATGAAATTGATGGAATATGAAAAACTTTTATATTTTCCCAATTTCTGTCTCCCTGCTTTTGCAAAGCTCCGTCAGCCCTTCATTGGAAAGCCTTTACAAGCGATGGAAAACTGTAAAAAATTGACAGGCTAAGCTGCTGTAGAGGTCTAATAAAGCTGCCAGACACTGTCAGAATCATTCGCGAGCCCTCCAACATACCCGCTTGTTCTCATTGCCTAAGGTTTTACTCTGCAAATGAAGCCTCGACGGGAGTCTTCTGCCGAGACCTCCCACTGAAACAGTTGTTGGTGTTCAAGGAAGGACATGGATGAGAGCAGATCAGGGAAACTCATTCCTCGCCCCTCCAGAAGTCACACTAGGAGGGCACTGAAATAGCCTGGGCTGGACCTGCTGAGAAGTTTCCCTCCCCTTTTCGTCTTCTGTCTCTCTCTGTTTCTTCTTCCCTCTGACAGATGTGGTACTTCTCCCTTCTATATTAAAGTCCTATTTCAGCAGTGGCCCTCTCCACAGCTGAGGAAAGGAGTAGCATTTGATAAGGTTTTGGTTCTGTGTGCTTAACGTGATGGCCCTGCTGCCTCCTCACTTTGCTTCTCCGATGGGGGTCAGGGATCTTTGAATTGCTTAACCTGAAGGTTGGTTTGGTATCAAGATAGGGCTTGTATTCTTTCAGTTGTATGTTTGTGCGCAGACAGATTCTGGTCAAACGACATGTTCAGATGACAGAATGCATAGTGTGATAAAGTGATAAAATAAAGCATATAGGCAGCACATGTAACAAGAAAGTGGGCAGAAATATCATTAATGTAGAACTGCCACAGTGAGCCACACTAACAATGCTTAAGTTAGATGCCGTGTTTAAACAACTATGGATTTGACAATTTCTGTAACTAATTATACTAGTGTATAATGTCATATTATTATCCTGGCAAGTTGTCTTAGTTTGTAGTCCAAGACGTATGTATAGAGAAAAATAACTTCAGCATATTCAGTGAATAAAAATTCAGAGCTAATGATGGCATCACAGCTTTATGAAAAATCCTCCCACTTCTCCTCTCAGCTTATAAAACTGTCAACTTTCAAAGTGACGAGTGGAAAAGTTGTATGGTTCGGTTGGATCACCTGTCAAAACTGCCTATGATAGAGTGCCCTTGTTCAGTTGTATTGTAGGTTAGGAACTAGAAATGGTTTATAATGTATTTGACTCTACATTTATATAAAAAGTATAACAATTAAAAAGTAGGAGGAAAACAGGTTTGTGGCTGAGGAGAAACAACAGTGAAAGTCTCCAGGTTGTGCATTTTTATAGGATAATGAGTATTATACTGTGTCAAACAATGTTAGGAAACAATCTCCTGGGTTTAAGATGCTCTAAATTAGCAAATATACACATTACAGTGGCAAAAGGAAACCAATGTTTTGCCTCATGTTTGTGTTTGGATACTTAATTCCCTATTAATAATAACTTACTATTGTGATGTGGTGAAGAACACACTCTTCTGTGTGTGTGCATGTTTATATGTTGAACACTGTGTCATACTATTTTGACCTCTTAAATCCCACCGATGCATTAAGAATACTATAAAGAAATAGCCAGTCTTCTCACTGAAGGTCTCAGTTGCTGTAGGTCATACAGAGACATCAGTATTAAACTGAGACTGTTTCATAACTAGTTAAAAACTCATTGTTGTAGCTTTAGGGAATTGTGCTGCCCTAAAAAACATGGATCCTGGGTATTTCACTCAGTGTAAACATCATATACAGTGTATATACACTGTAGTCTCAATTAATATTTGGAACAAGCCAATAGAGAGCATATATGACAACAAAAGAGAGGTGGGATAAGAGTACAAAGTATTTTTCCAACCAAAAAGCCGCTTAAGGGTAAACTCCATGTAAAGGGCTTCATTTTTAATTGTCTCATTAACAAGGACTAATATGGATGGATGGTGTATCAATCTCTGTGTCACTATACATGTGCATGTCTCCATGTGTGTGTGTTTTTGTGTGCTGCCTTAATTGGGCAATACATACTCATTAACTAATTAATGTGTTTGTACTTGTGAGTGTTGTTTTTTTTTTTTATGTCAGCATGCTTTTGTGTGTGTATGTGTGTGGTCTGGTACGTCATGCCTTTTGTCCTTTGTGTTTTTCTCTGCATAGGGTGTGCTGCCCACCCCTCTGCTGTCCCCGTGGCAGGCACAGCACCAGGGCTTGACCCGTACCAGCATGCCCCAGCGCAGACAGAGTGAGTCACTAACATCCTTTGCAACCTCTTCTCCGTCGTTTCATAACACGACATATTCAGGGGTCTGTAACAAGCCTGCAAAAGTTAAACTATCTGTGATTAAAACCCTCTAAACGACTGAAACGCCCTCCTTCCACTGTGCAATTACTCTATTTGTGCTGCATGTCTGCTTAAAGATTAATTTGTAACAAGATTAGTAACATGCGAAACAGTTTTTCTTGTTTGTTTTACTAAACACAGTCTGACTTCTTGTCCCTTAACAATTAATTATCTGGTGTCTTATTCCTATACTGCACATTCAGTGTTCAGTCAGAACCTGGCTCATTTGTTCTGCAGATACCTGCATTTCTATTCCTGACTTTACTTTCCTCCACTGTTTGTAGATATTCATTCAAAAATAATATAGCTACTACTATTTATAGTAGGAATAGTGTTAATGATATACAATAAGAGAGGGTGTATTTTCTGTTCTTGAACAAATAGTGCACATGACCATAGCCTGATCTTGGCTTTGGATATAAAAGTGAAATTTACAGCATTTTCTGTAGACTTAAACAGTTTGACTTCATTGAGAAAGACAGGGCTGCAGAGACAATGACAGCGCAGTCACAACAACCTCGCCTATCTCAGTGAATCCCACAACAAAGCTTTAGTATTATGCTGTGCTGATGTGGTAGCGAATAAGGGAGGCAGGTAAAGAGAATGACAATGGGTAAATAGACTCCAGAAAATGCGCATATGTGAGAGAGCGAAGAGCAAAAAAAATAGAGAAGGAAACAAAGAAAATAACCCACGCTTTGTTCCTTTGATCTATCCCAGTGGGGCTGAGCGTTGTACTGAGAGGGAAGGTGAAAAAAATGTGACACAGGTGTATTTTTTTAGTGTATCTCAGGTTATTTCAATATCAAGTACACTCTGTTTACAGACGTATTTTGACAAATATGTGAGTACAGCCCTGCATTCAGTCAAAGTGCGTTTTCTACCAGTAGATTGTGTGGCCTAATTAAACAAAACAGAGTATCAAAAGAACGTCTGTACAGTGGGAGAAAAACAGTAGGAGGAGAGAGGTAATAACACTGAAACATACAAAGATATATCTGGTATGCAGTCATATTTAGATATAAGATGAGAAACAACGGATAAGGCAACGGATAATGATCTAACCCCCCGTTGGGAGCTCTGGCTGTAAACTAACCAGCAAAGAGTTCTTGTAAGAAAGGTCTTTAGAATATAAAATAGAAATCTTCACATAGGTTTGGCTTGGTTTGGAGGCTGCAGTAATTATATTTAGCTGTAAATTGGTTTGTTTGTTGTTGCTAATGTGTGACCTTTTCTCGCAAGCGTGGGTTGGGTGCTAATTCTGCATTTAAAATTTCTTAACCATAACAAATGTCTGTCTTACATGTCTGTACTCCCTACTGCTTTTCTCTTTCTCGTTCTCTTTCTCTGGGATCTCAATCCAACCACTCTCCTTGTTTTTTTAACCCTTTTTTTCCCCTCATTTCTGCACAGAAAGCTAAAATTGAATCTCTTATACCTTTGCCTCCCAACATATAATGCATATGACAAGGAGTGGAGCACCTAGTGCAGTACTTCTATGACACAGCGTGGTACAGTAACACTTTCTTTAACATGCAGTCATGTTGCCTCTATGACCCCACCTCCTGCACGTTGGGTTGAGGTTTGGCGTCATGTGGGCTGACAGAAGCATGCTCCTCTGCATCTGCATTGGCATGTTTTGCATTGGATTTTCAGTTGTTTTGGAATTTTGATCTTGTGTATCTTCATTTTAAAATTTGGTCTGCACTTCTCAACTGAGGTCACAGTGATGCTGTGTTGGTTTTCACCTTTCCTCTCTTTCATTTACCTGTTCTTCATTGCATTTTTGAAAATAGTTTTGCCTTGTTGTTGTGCTTTAATTTTGAATCTCAGTTTTACATCAGTGTCTTTTTAATTTGTCCCATCCTATCAAATTGAAGGGACAGTTCACCCCAAAATCAAAAGTACATATTTTTCCTCTTCCCTGTTGTACAATTTATCCATCTAAATTGAAGTGTTAAAGAAAGTTGAAGAGTTTTGGAGAGAAATTCAACCAATGTCTGTCTCTTCCCAGAAATAATTGTTACTCAAGATAATACACAGACCATGTTGTGAGCAGTTTGATATATGGTCTGCTTTCCTTCTAGTAGAAAGAAAGTAGTTCTAGTAGATTCTCCTGTAGAAAGAAAATAGTTTCCTTTTCTGGAAAAAGGCACTGGAGTTTTTCTTTTCTCTCTTTTTTTTTGGTGTTTTGAGAACCTAGTCATATTTGGGAGAAGACAGACATCTATACGGCTGATATCTCAAACACTTTTTAACTCACACCACGAGAATCTAGATAGATAAATAGCACTGCAGATAAAAGGGAAAATTAGTATTTTTGATTTTGTGGTGAACTGTCCCTTTAAGAACTGTTATGCATGCCTTGGTAAATATCTCTGTGTGGAATACTTTTCCTGTATTTTATTCATCGAACAGGCACTTCATCATTCAAGGTGTTCACCTTGAAGGTTTCGAATGAAGTGTTTCAGAAGGAACAACATTTAAGAATAGCCCCATTTTATTTGATATTACAGCTGTCCTGAGCAATCGTTTTCGTTCTAACTCCCCAATCAAAAGCAGTTAAACGCAGCAAGCAAAAGACAAATCGACATAATCACATATCCTCTGCTCTCACGCTATTTCTACAGCTTAAATTCGAATACAATCCAACTCACCATTTTTACAGTCATCTATATTAAATGATGCGATGAAATCTAATCCAGCTTTGAAATGGAGTGCCACCATATTGCCAGTCTCATCAGCTTATGCGCTCCAATCACATTGTCTTGCCACAGACATAACGGAGATTATTTACATCCTTATTCAAATTCTTGCATGTTGCTTTTCTAATCACAGTCATTTTTCATGGTGAGGGAGGCTGCAGATGAGATTGGTTTTGGTGGCCTCTCACATCTTCCAGGTGATAGAAATAGGCGCATTTCTTAGTTAGACCGGTGATTTTCTGTTGAATTGATAGCCATCATTATTGAGCTGAGATATTTCTTGGCAGTGCAGTGAAGAACTCAAAATGATTGCTGCTAATTATTAGTACTGTAGCAGAGAGCTGTAGATGCAAATAATTTATGACTGTGACTTTATACTACATGCTGCTAACACTGACAGAGGCTCCCTCCAGCTGGGTCAGCTATAAATATACAGTATGCACTCATTGCAAACCTTGCAATTAAAGGTATCATATATTACTGGTATTCTAGACATAGACATTTCAGTTGGTATTTTACCATGGACTATATCATCCAAAAAGGAAGCTAAAAAATAGCACATGGCCTATATATGTTGTTTCCCTTAACCAACTTAAAAGGCCCATCTTAAAAAGTTTAATTGTACACTATATTTACAACATATTCACCACTTCATCTTGCCATGAGACAGCCTTGTCCAGAGGGAAACTGCTGTCATATAAGCCAGATATCGCTCTCTCCAAACAAACCAGACTACATAGGCAAATAAGTACTTTTATCTCACAGAGCACAGGAGTTCATGGCCATGGTCACTAACAATCGAGGCAGTAGTAGACTGTGAAAACATTCTAAATATAATGTATGTTATACAGTGACTATGGATAAATATCTCATACAACCCCACTTCAAATAATCTGAACAACCCTTTAGTGTCTAAACTAGTTAATTTGCTTTGGTGATGTCTGTAATTGTGGATTGGAACAAATCCTTTATTTAGTTTTGAACTATGGGAGCCAGTAGGGAGTGCTCAGACAGTATGTCAAAGCTAAAAAAAACATTTAATAACATGTTCATAATTTGATTTAGTGGAATAATCATGGCTATTGTAAGAGGCAAAGAAAACCTGTTTTTATTTGGGAGTTTTAAATTACATATTTTGCAATCTAAAAGTAGTGTCTCGTTTCTTGACATGAACAAAACATCAAACTGAGAGGTGGACGAGGGTCTGGTAACAGGCTAGTGGACGCACTGTGGCAGGAGACCAGGAGATGGAGCTGTGGCCCTGGACATTTACTCCCACTCACAACACAAACGACTGATGGTAGAAAAAAGCAGAGCAGCTTGACCTGCACAGCTTTGTATTCATATCCTCTGAGATCATTTCACTCCCAACTCACACTGGGTATGTTTCTGATAAGACTTCATGCCTTTTTTGTGGCTTTGAATGGTTCCAGGTGGATTTAGATTCTTTAGGTTCTGCTCAAAGGACATTCATGGAAAAAGGCCAGTCCTCTGATTTCTGATGGTAAAGACTGAAAACAACACCGTCAGTATGCTTTATAGACTCAGACTAAGCAGAGTAACAACAAGAAATACTATTAAGAATTTCTATAGATGTTGAGGTCATAAGTTATTCAGAAAATGTACTTATATAGTGTATAATATATTTATATATAGCTCAATATGGATTTTTTTTTTCCAGTTTGAGCAACTCTGCTCTGCTGCTGGTTGTGTGAACTAATAAGCACTGTTGGCCTTCTTTTCTGCTGCTCATCTGTAAATGTGATCCAGGATAGTACATGTAATTGTTTTTTTTGTGAAGTTATGTAGAGCTGCAACTAATGGTCAATTAATTGATTCCTCAATCAACAGAAAACTAGTTGCCAGATATTTTGATTTCATAATTTTTCAAGCAGAAATGTCAGACATTTGCTGGTACCATCTTCTTAAATGAGAGGATTTGCTGCTTTTCTTTGTTGTTTATAATAGTAAATGAAGCGTCTGTTGGTTTTAGACTGTTGGTTGGACGAAAGAAACAAGTTAAAGACGTCACTTTGGGCTCTGGAAAATTGAGATTAATATTTTTCACTTTTTTTTTTTACATTTTACTGAGTAAATATGATTAATTGTAAAATAATCAAGAGAATAATGGACAATGAATCAGTTTTATTATAATAAGCATTATTTTAAAATATTTGTTAGTTGCACGCCTAAAATTATGCATCATCTGGTTATATGTTACCTCTTATAAAAGCAAAGTTATACACATTTTTTTACAGGCGAGCTGTGATGCCACACATATCTTGAATCTGTAAATGCTTCATTTGAAAACAGGCTTGTCCAACTCATTTTAGTTCAGCCAAATTTGATCTCAAGTGGACCAGACCAGTAAAACAACTGGATAAGCTTTAACCTATAAAACCTGTAAATAACAATACCTCTCAATTTTATTCTTTTTTTAGTGTAAATAAGTGAAACAATATGAAAACATTCACATTGTTATAGTTTACAAAACAGATTATGAATAGCCTGAGATGTCACTTTGCAAAGTCATTTTAGCTCGCAGGCCGTGTTTGACACCCCTGGTCTAAAACACACAAGGCTCGTGCAGGAAATGAACAGAAGTACTGGAACAAATGCTAACTCTGTTAAGTCATAATGAGGCTTGTTTTTTTGAGTTTGTGCCAGAGAGGTGTTCATTCAACTCTTTTGAAGTCGTACTTTGTTTTTTTTTTGTCGCACTGGATAATTAGCAGCTCTCTAACTCAACAAATATAAAATGTAACAAGCATCAGTAAAATGGTAAATTTTGCGGGGCTGTTGGAGGGCTGCGTTAGATAACAGTACAGGTGGTCAAGATTTTGTGTTCCCACCCTATATGTCCCCTGGTGGAGGACACCACCATGGTTGGTCTAAATTCCATGTTGTTAGCAGCTCAGCACGCTCTTACACTGGCAGCAGGCATCGTAGCTCGCAGTTTGAATGTTTTGAAGCCCCTCTGCAGCAGCAATCATAAAATGACTCAAAAGACTTCAATAGATTCCAGGCGCTCACATAGCAAGGTTATTCTCCTCTGCTTGTTTTTAAATGCTGAATCAGGGCTTCCTCTGTGACTTTGCCTCTCCCATTCTAGGAATAGTTCAGCGACTGGCGGTGGAAACAGGCTGCGATATTAAAGAATAAATAAACAAGTCATAGCGAGGCAGAATGTTCAGTTGGCTTTTTGATTCAGGATTCCTTTGCAGCGACGAAATATTCAAATAGCCTGGATTCCAAAGGGATCAAAGATACCAAAAAGGAGGAAATTTTTAAAACCAGCCATTTCTGGAACATAAAAACAAGTCCTACCTCATTATATTGTACACTCACTGTTCCATGACTATTTCATACCCATTTTTCAAATCGTATTGACACATCTTTCTTCTCCTCCGCAGCCTCAAATACTACAGCCTTTCAACCCCTGCCTCAGAGAGCACCCCCACCAGGGAAAACTAGTAAAAACTCCCCCCATCGAGGGCCGCAGTGACCTCACAAGGAGCAGACCAGAGGAAGGAACCCATATAGATGCTGACTGTCCTCATGAAGACCTTACGGCAGATGTGTCCGGGCCAGCAGACCCTGACAAGCTGAGTCATCTCCTCAGCACCCACCTGCACCGCCCAGGCTCTGGGGCTCCACGGGAGGTAAATACCAGAGACAGTCCAGCATCAGCAGCTCAGTTTGCAGCACAGCGTGAGCAGAGGGCCCCCGTTGTGGTATTGCAGAACTCTGTCACTCCTACATCTGCTGGTTTGTCTTGCCCTCGCATGCTGCAGCCTCCTCGCCTTCACAAACGTGTGTCTCTCCCCACACTGAAGTCAGGGGGCACTGGTGGCGGATTTGCCTCTCTGAAGCCGGGGTGTTCCTCAGGACCTCTGGCTAACCGGATCAAGCAGCTGCCCCCTCCGTCTAGAGGCCTTCCTTGCTTTAACGCTGGACCCCAGGTGCAGCCACGAAGTTTGTGTCGCACGTCGCTGCTTCAGCCTCGCAGAGCATCAGAGCCTTGCAGAGATCTCCGGTGCACCGGCTCCAGCCTGGAGGAGCCCGACCAGGGGACACTCAAAGACCCCGGGTCAGCCAAGATCCTGATCCCTTTGAGTCGCTCATGCCTCCCCAAGCCAAAGATTCCCTGAGGAGCTTAAACCCACACATCAAAACTTAAAACTGAGATCACTCTGACATTGACATTCATCCCTTCCTCTCCCCCAGCCATAATAACAGCGTGATCGTATGAGTGTCAAAGGAACATACACTAAGCTCATTAACCCACATGGACCATTCAGGGAGTGCCTGTGTTGCTGACATTGATATTGTGACTGCTGTATTGTTTCTAAATTAGCTTCTGACTGATTGATCAACTGAGCATCTCATCTTCACAACAATCCATAGCGGTATATGACAGTTTTCAGATTGAGGGGAATTCCTGGAAGAATAAATATATAAATGTCCAGTTTACTACCCTCGCACATGCACATAGATTCTGGTTATGCAAGAAAAAAAAGAGTGTTACTGTTGAGAGAAATCAGCTTTTTGTGTTTTTTCGTAACACCCACTGGCTATTATCACATTTTAAAGTCAAAGTTTGCTTGTCCTCACACAGCTGTGCCCTCTGACACACAGGTGCATTTGGTTTTGAACGTGGAGGTGACATGAATGCGACCTTTGCAGTGTAATAGAAAGCCCAGGGGAAGATGGAGGCAAAAACAAGAAGTGGGAAAGAAAGTAAAAAAAAAACAGCACAAGTGAAATGGTAGCCAGAGAATGGAGAGCAGATTCGTCAAATATTTGGGAGCTGTCACCTCCAGAATGAAAATATGTGTTTGTGTAAGTGTGTGTGTATGAATGTGAGAGATGAGAGAGATAGAGGTGAGGGACGCTCAGGAAAGCAGCTCCACACTGTAGGTGCATACATGCATACAAGTTCACTTTGCTCTTTTGAACCCTGCACATACAGTATTAGCAAAAAGGGTCACAGACCTTCTGTGTAAACGCAGCTGAGATGGAAATACAGGCTTTTAAAAAATAATACTTTGCTTCTGGTGGAGATATAATTAGGAGAAACAGTACAAAAGTGAGTAATTAGCTTTCATAATGTAGTGGAAAATGTAAGCACTTAAGTGTGCTCAGGTACAATGTAGACTCATTCATCCGTGTGCAAACACACACAAAGTACACTGGTTACTTTGTGCATATTTAGATAGAAAACAGTGTAGCATAACAGGAATTATGATGAGGGAGAGGAGACAGCATGTAACCAATCTAATTTAATATTTTACAGTTGTATAATCCTCATTAATAGACAATCACAAAACAAATACAATCTGCCAGTAATTCTAGGAAATTTCACTTTCTTCCAGTGCAAATAAATTTGTTGAAAGTGAGAAAAACTTGAGCATGAGCATCTGCCTAATTTAATGGCATCAAAATGTGATGTAATAATCAGTCCCTCCAGGATTTCACAGACTTTTTTGGGGGATTGTAGGGGTCAAAATGTCTGATTTCACAGCAACCTTGTAAAAAATGTTGTTTTAGGTGGTTTTTGCAATGACATTGCAGGAGCATGTGAAAAAATAGCTTTTTTTGCATAATTCATTAAAAATCAAAGGCAGCTTGTTCCTGGGAAAATAAAATCACACGCTTTTCAGAGCGTTCCAAGTATTCTTACCAATAAGGCTCATGATTACAAAAAGTGCTCCTGTGGGGGGTATTCTCCATAGAAGCAAAATCTTTTCAGAGCTCAAACTCAGTCAAAAGAGCAAGCACAAAATAAAAATGCACAGAGCATTGATAAACGTCAACAATGACAAACACTGTTTTCTTTTCAGTATCCATGATAAAATAAGAAACAAACACAAAAAAATAAGAAATTTGGACATACAGGTATGATGTTTATGCAGGGGACTGCTACAATTGGTGGAACACGTGGGAAAGCTATGATAACTGGTCAAATTTGTATAGAAACTGCAGCGATTCGACAGAATTTCAAGGTTGCACAGAATTAACAGGGATTGGTTAAATTTGCGTTAATTGTTGCAACATTGCAACTTCTTGGAAGCCCTGAATAATATTTGACAAATCAAATTCAAGTTGAGAAAAAACAATCTGGGAGTCAATTGAATAACTTTTTTTTTTTTCAGTGCACTCAATGACCTGCTCACAGAAACATCAGGTAACAGGGATTCATTAGATGTGTGAAGCTGCTGCCTGGTGTGTGTACACGTGTGTGCTTGAGTGTGTGAACCGTTGTCGTTCTCCCCCCCTCCCCGTCTCTCTCCTCCTCTCGCTCTCTTGCACATCTCTTTGGGAACATCAAAGGTATTAGCGCGGTATTTTCAGGTAGGGAGCCTTCGGGGCTTTAGTGGTGTTTCTGTGGGAGTTTTGGAGAATTGTGTTTATCTCTCCTTTGCGGAGCCCTTTTTGCAGTCAAACGCTCCCGAAATGTCCCCAAACGGAGAGCAGCAGTGTGTTAAAAAGGCCTTCTGACAGCAACTCTGCTCTCTTCTCTGTCACGCCGCGTGACCGCTTGGTGTACGCCTCTGGCACTGTCCGGTCTACTGCGTCCAATAATGCACCCTACATAGACAGAATGAGACAGAGAGAGAGGGACACAGACACACACATACATCACACACGCATACACATCCGGACACACAAGCTACATGGACGCACATGCACGGCAACTTTGACAAAACTCAAAGAGACACGAAACTCAGAGGGAACACATACATCACTTCTCACTTCCCAGTAGCCACACAAGTGCACCTACACACACATATACTTTGAATTCTATAACAAAGTGCATATAAAAGTGTGTTTTGGTAGCCCACACAAAATGAGCTCTCCGAGTCCACATTGATCCATCTGTTTGCTATAGCCAACAGAAGATGGCCGTCTCTAGATTACTCTGGAAATGGGAAGAGGCTCGTGTGTTTGTGAGAGTGGATCACTGTGGCTGATAAAACGTGTTTACCTGTTGGATGGGTCGACATTGTGCCAAGCCAGCCAAGCAGTCAACGCTGCCTGTGTGGAGCCAAGAAAAAAACCATTTCTTTTAATGAAAACGGAAGCAGAGACAGAAAGATACATACAGGGGATGAGAGCAACGCACACAGAGAGACAATGAAACGGAGCGTGAGGAGAGAAGGAAGAATACGAGATGTTGAGATGAAATAGTGAAAGCGCTTTGATCAGGATAAGATGTTTCTGGCAGAGTTTTTTTTGCTTGTGAAGGTTTGTCTATAAAATGTTGTGAAGGTGTTTATAAGAGAGGAGAAGGAGACAGAAAACATAGCATGTTTGTTTGTTTGCACTGTGGTCCAGAGAATAGCCCGATCCCCTCAGCTGTGTCACTCACTGCTTAGTAATGCCAAACAGGAAATCAATGTTGCCCGCTGTGTGTGTTTATGTGTGTGCCTGTGTGTGTGTATGAGCGTCTCTAGACACCTCTGGCTGCCAGTGCTTCTCTCTTGGAGGAGTGTGTGTGTGTGAGAGAGAGAAAGAGATGTGTCTGCCCACAGGCCAGAGGCCCATGCCAAGGAAAGCAGGGCAGTGCCATCCTTCTCTCCCTGTGCTGTATTCCCTATCTCCAAATCAATGTCCCTGCTCAGTTTAGCAGTCAAGCCGATCAGTCTTGCTAGCTATGCTATAACAAAACCACAACTAGGCTGAAAACTCTCTGCAGCAACTTGGATCAATTCTAATGCAGGATGTTGATTCGCTTTATTTTGTGAGAACACAAATTATTAAGCTGCATTGCACAACAGGAAGAAAGTTACCAAAGGGGCTGGGTTGTTCGATGTTATTACACTGCATGGCACAGGACTGCATTTCTGCACCAAGTACATGTGATCTGTCTATGAAGATGTTTTCTTGCAATATAATGAGGATGCACATCAACTGAGACACTTGACTTGTAACCAGGTGATCCACTGATATTTGCAGCGTATAGAAGAGATGCTGCAAAAATGATATATTTGCAGTTTCAAGCTTTCAGTTTGACTTAAAAGGACCAGTGTGCAGGATTTTGTGGCATCTAGTGATGAGCTTTCAGATTGCAAATTCCTTGTTTCACTCTCTACTTCCAAGCGTGTAGGAGAACGTACAGCATCTACAAAACTTGTGCTAAATGCAAAATGGCCGTATCTAGAGCCAGTGTTTGGTTTATCTGTTCTGGGCTACTGAAGAAACAGGGCAGTGCAACATGGTGGCCTTCATGGCTGAGGACCCACACCCTCTGTACATATAAACAGTTGATTCTAAGGTAAGGAAAACACAAGGATTCATATTTTGTGGTGATTACACACTAATGAAAACATATTAATGAATAATGTATTATATTTCTGTTCAATAAACCTCCATAAATCTTACACACTGGACCTTTAAACCTGCTTTAATTTACAAATTTATACTAATAATGGATCAGGTGACCATGCATATGTAAAGGGAGTCATTTGCAGTGATAAACCCACAGATGCTGATTACTTAACTTCTTAGTTCTCCTCAGCTCTACATAGCATTTTGGCACCTTTTAGTTCATTGTTTTGGTTCTGGAGCCAGAAATTTACCTCAGGGGTTGCTGAAGACCAAAAACAGAGCTGAAGAGCTAGGAAAAGATATACTGGGCTTAGATTTGTCATCTGAACAAAACAGAATAACTCCAAATGAACAGGAATGCTGCAACAAATCTGCCAAAAAAAAAAAAATAACTGAAAGGTGCACTAACTTGTTCTGAAGATAACTGGTTGTTGAGTCTCATTCTCAGATCATCAGATTACAGACACTTTGTATTGGTGGCCCGAAGACGGTTAATTGTTGAATCTCTGACATTTAAGCAATGAGAATCAACAATCGACTATCTTACCAGCCTGTGATCGCCCAAAGTCTCCCGACACAGGCTAGATTTTTTTAAAGCCTGAAAACAGAGCCAAGAGGAGGAGCAGAAGTCTAGTTTTCTCACAGACCACATGCATTATGCATAGAAGTTATTATGGAACTTTTGCCCAGTGAGGCCAAAAATAAGCTGCCTACCCCAGCTTTAATGCAGGTTTAAAACCATCATCAGGGTGAGCTGGTTCTTAACCACCTCTGCTTGCATTTATGGATGGATGGATTTAAAGTACAATGCAAAGCCTGAAGCTGCAAATATGTCTATTTTAAACTCTGCTCTTATACTTGACTCATTTTTTTAGCGTATTTGTTGTCAAAGCAGCAACAGACACGGTACAGTCGATTGATGTATGTTTTCATCTTTTCAGATCCACCACTCAAGCGTTACAGTTGTCATTTCCATTGTAGCTGAATTTCCACCTAGACGTTTAAAGTGTTAGCAGATAAAGCACTGTTTTGTGGCTGTTAATAGTTGTCTTCCATAATATGCAAGGTCATGTATTTATCCCCACATAATCTCCAATAACAGCTGCTCTTCATTGTTCAGCATCGTCTCCAGTATACTGTGCAATATACGTAGTTTGAAGAAAAAAGATTAGGGAACGTCACACTATAGTTTTAGCAACCTATTATGCAAATAAAAGCAAATAAAGCTTTTTTTTAAAAAAAAGAAATTCTAATCTGAAGCACTTTAAATATTAGCTGTTGATGCTGAATGATCATTAAACTGGATTTAGAAACTATATAGAATCTATTTGGTTTTACAGTATCAGTTTTGATTTCTTGTTTTCTTTCTCCTTTCCCAGTGTGTCTCTGTTTGCAAATTCCTGTTTTTCTAGGACGCCATGTGAGAAAGCAATAAATGTTGAACCAAAAATCTGAGAAGGGTGTTATGGCTGATTTCCTGTTGGAGCTTTGTTTATTTAATATGCGTTTTCCACACAAATTGCTTGCATGTTAGACCAGTAACCTGCAGTACTTCACTGTAGGTCAAAGGCAAAATGTTAAACATCAGAGCAGAAGATGGTGCTGTGCCATCAGTGAGAGGCCACAGGTGAAAACGCTGGTCCTGCTTCACAGTCAGTGATATTGATTGGTCTGGATTGTAGTCCCTCACTAATGCTCTCACACACCAAAATATAAGGCTGCTGATCTTCGCTGACGATGAAAGAGAAACCTCAATCTCTGTTTTGCTTGTTTTCACTGGTTGTATTTCTGTGGAAATAAAGTTTGGTTGTTAAACAAATGCAATTTTGTCCAATTTTTCTTTTTAATTTTAAGTACAATTGTCACCCTTTTTCATATAGAACACAAGTGTTTCTATTAATTCTTCTTAATTTCAACAAACTTCAAATGCCTATACAAAATCCAGCATATATGTCTGAAGGGCACTCTCACTCCATGGTGCCTTTTCCTTCCCCAGGACAGAAAATGCATAAATATGCATAATAATACATTATATTACCGAGCAAAAGGTCCTGCACTTTGTTCTAATTGTGATTTAAAGATACATCATACAAACCCTTAACAACTAGAACACTGAAAATCTAGGATTTTAGCCCATCCCCAGTGTTTAACACCACACTTCACCATATGTTTGTTAAAATACACATTTTAGGTCCCCATGTTTCCACTCAGTCCTGTTACCCTGACACATCCTGGGACATTGTACAAGTCACATGATCAACAAGGCGTAGCATCATTTTACTCTCTCATTCAATTTTTTGTTGTTGTTGTATTTTTGATCATTTTGTGAGCATGACTGAGAACGATCTCAATGATTATTCATTTATTTATTTATTTTAGATGTTATTATGTTTTTGTTTTTTTTAGTTTCGGTAAACCACTTGACAGTGCTAAGGGTTCTCATGCTATTAGTACTGATGCCACGTGACTACATTTCATGTATTTGCTTATGTAAAGCCACAAACTCAATCCTGTTAAAAAAAAACCTGCACAATACTCCATTTAGAAACCGTGTAAAGAACAAATAAAGAGAGAGACTGTCCATTACACATGTTGAATACTTACTACAGTACAGAAATAAAGCATGAAGTTTAATTTGGAAAGTTACAACATGTGTATGACAAGATTCAGTGAAATGGCTCTTATAGTGTTCAGACTTCAAGCAGCCCAGGTGTACTGCGATGAAGGTTATAGGTGTCCACAATTAATAAGAGATAAGAGGTAGACTTGGATGTAACTCTATTGTGAGATCTTTGACAGGAAGTGTCTTTAAGCCGAGGCATTTCCCTTCCTGTTGAATAAATTAAACTAAGTAGCATTACTCATCTCTATTCATTACAAACCCTGCAGCCTTTGTACACCTTGCATATAGTCCACTTACTAATGAGGTTATGTGCTTCAGAGACGATGGGTGGATAACAGCCTGCCAAGCGCAGAGAGCAGCGTGACACTGTCATTAACTTGGAAACGTGGGAGATGGAGTGCAAAAGGTTTTCTCTTGAAAGCAAACTGGGCTCTTTTATCTTAAACTGTCAAAGATTTAACTGTTTTAACGCAACAGTGCAGCAGGTTGCTACTCAGAGAACATGTATAGAGTAATTTTATAAATAATATAGAGGAAACTGTGTTCTAGTGTGACATAAAATGGTACAATTGATGGTCTTAAATTATGCAAAGCTTTACTTTGAACCCTAACATTAGGGCAGTAAAACCCTTAGCATTCAGTTTTCCATTTATTTCCCCTTATGTGGCTTTCAGGTTGAAACAAAAAAATCAAAATGACATTTCTATTTGATATTTGCTTGTTCCTGCTCTTCACTGATGCTTGGTTTGCACTGGCAAATATTTGAACCTCAGACTGTTTGACTTTTTAATACCTGCACCATTCAATTAAACAGAGAAATTGTAGATTTTGGTGTTGATTATTTTACACACACTTCCTCCAAATCCAGCCTGACATATTTGGTAGCATTATAAATGTTAAGCCTACACTAGAACTTCAAAAGGTTTGATTCCAGCAAGGGTCCTTTGTAACTGTCTTTCCCCAGTTATCTCTCTCTCCCCTCATTCCCTGTGTGAGCTCTAATAAAGGATTAAAAAGCCCAAAAATGCTTATTAAAGCTAAAAGTTTGGCGTAAAAATAACCTAAGTTGAAACTGGGTTTAAAACAGTGGCTTTAAACCACTTAAGCATTGCAAGTCTATTATAGTGTGAGACTCATGACATCAGACACTTTTTCATTCTTCTTCCTTGTCAAAACCTGCTTTCTTTCTGATTGGTGTATTGTGGGTTATTCATGTGACGTTGGCAGAATGGGATGACCAGGAAAAACACCCCTTATTCCCCTCATTATACACAGTCCAAGGTGGTCATAAATAGTCCAGATAAATCAGGAACTTTTGTTGTGTTACATATTTGTACCAGCTTGCTACCAAGTGAAACCAGGTTCCAGCAAAAGTACTTAAAAAAATTGCTGGATCAATTGTGTTAATATTGAATTGTATTTTTATAAAACTATCTGCACTGGTGCATTGGCAGCCATTCTACTAACAGTTACAGTCACATGTCTGTAGTTTTTTTTCCCATCAAGTGGGAGATATCGCCTGTCAGAAATTCACAATTTCAAATCTGAGGTTGACATGCTTTTTTTTTCCCCCACTCAGTTTAACATTATTGTGCTTTAAATGGTATCATATTAACATAACAGCTGATGTACCTCCTGCAGAGTTGAGGTGGTCTGGTACCACACCATTTTCAAATTTGGAGTTTGTAGTTCAGCCCCAACTCATCAAGTGACATCACAATAACAACAGCAATAATAATAACAATAACAATAATAATGATAATGATGAAGATGATAATAATAACAAAAGTGAAACCAATAAACTAAACTACATTAAAAACCAAAATTTAAAATGAAATAAACATAAAAATAAAAAATATTAAACTATAAGAGCTCTGCTTTACGCACACTTTAAACAACTTCTTCTTTTTTTTTTTACATATATATGCATTAACCTTAACAGCTGCAAACAGGCTTTGATGTGTAAATCCGTCAAGTTCCCCTTGAGCCTATTATTTTTCCTTAACCAGGAAATAGATATTTTTGAGATGATTAGTTGAACACGGACTGTGTCATTACACAGACGTACAACAACATGATGGACGCAGCAACCAATCAGGTGGGAGGACTGGTGACGTCTTTTCACATGACCTACTCCACTGGCTGACGCCTTGAAAAAAAAAATGGCGGTGGATTTAATTAACCGGACATGCATTTCTTTGTGCTGCTAATTTGCCAACTCTGCCGTCAACACTGCTTCACACCTGCCTCCCTGCTGCAGTTCATAAAGGCCTACAGGACGTGGATATGAACGAGCTCGCCTGGTTTCAGGAGACTGTGCAGAAATGATTAATTATTTCTCCTCTGGCCTCGAACTGAACTTCAAGCTGGACGCAGAGTTCCTGGTGGATGTTGCAGCTTTGGACCAGGCTGCTTCACTCCTTCATGTAAGTTTGTGCTGTTTGAGCTCACCTGCATGTTGTCTTCTTGGCTGTTGTGTTGCTCTCTTGCTGCTAATTTTTGCTGCTGGATCCATGTGCAGTGTTTGTGTTAAATTCCAGCGCTGGCTGGATTTTTCCTCAGGGTTGTTTTGGCATGTGCATTTTTATGCTTTTCCTGTTATCAAGTTGCTTGGATGAGCATGTAGTATAAGTGTTATGAGCTGAAGTAGCTTTGAGGCATATTTGCTCCTTGATTGGATTGTTGTTGTTTGGGGGGATTTTGCATTGGCTCACTGCAGGCTTGGGAGAAGATAAATATGTAAACTGGCTTTAGAATGTAAACATTTATTGTTTTCTTGCATCCAGCTCAATGACATGCTTATTTCCCTGTAACACTGGCCTCATGGCATACCCAACATGGCTTTCGTCATGCATAAGATAGGTGGTCACATGCACACTTTATCATGACTCTTCATATTCAGCTAAGCTTTAGAAAAAGTATTTAAATCAAAGGGTGTAATGTCACAGCTCGCTTTGCTGTTCTTCTTATCATAATAACATTTCTTCTGCTGAGCTCCAGCTTACTGTTTACTGCTGCTGCAACCACAAGTCTTAAAATGTTATGGCATTGTCTGCTCAAATCCTCGATTATTTATTTGTGAGATTTAATGCGCTTCAGTTAATAATTATCTGCTGTATGACATCCAGTACATGTCATAGATGGTATATTCGCATTTCCTTGTAGTTTGAGGTGCGTATCTCACACAGTGGTGATGGGCTCTGTTGTACTGAATTTGATGTATATTTGCAAGTGTTCACTGCTCATTATATTAAATCCTCTCAGTGTGAGCTATCTGACTGAACTGTATGTCACCTGGTAACCCTTCTAGGGTTACTGCAGATACTAGGTTTTAATAACCAGTTTCTAAAGTACAAAAAAATAGTCTGTCTCATTCAATTGCTTCATAAATTCTTCAGGGTTTGCTTTTTTTTTTTTTAGAAGAAAAGGTCTCCTTTGTAGAATAATATAAAGCTGAATATGAGACCTGTTCACTGACAACAAGGCAAACCCCAAAAGCAAGGTTATTTTTTTTTGCAAGATCAGGAGTGAGTCACAAAAAGGATTCTTTTTTCTCATCATGTCTTGTTTCTTTTCACTATCGGCTTGCATTTTATGGCAAAATTTTCCCATAAATAACCTTTATACTTACTTTACAGTTCTGTAAAGTGAAACGCTAAGCTTACTTTAATTAAAAAAAATATTCCTACTTAAACCCGAGTTTTGTGAGTTTCAGAGATATGTTTTAAATTTTAGCAGTGGATGCAAGTTTCTCTCAGTGGAGATTTATTTTAGGGGGAAATAATCCCATATCTCAGTCTGACAGGTATAGACCTGCCCTGCAGGTAATCTCTTCAACCTCCCATGGTACAGTGTTATATGTCACTATGTGCTCAAACCAGACAGAAATCTTTTCCAAATGTTGCAATTTTTAATACATTTAACTGGAAAAGTGTGTACTGGTAAATGATGTACTCAACATCAATTTGTAAGTTAGCGAGAGTTGCAACTGAACTTGAACAATACTGTAAAAACACCAATGTTCTATGTTATTATAGCTGCAAGTAAAGGTAATTTTCATTATCAATTAAACTGTCGATCATTTTCTTGAGTTACTGACAAATTTCTTGGTCCATAAAATATGAGAAATTGTTGACAATGTTTCCCAAAGCCTGAGGTGACATCCTGAAATGTTGTTTTGTCTATAACTCAAAGATACCTAGTTTACTGTAATAGAGGACTAAAGAAATCAGAAAACATTTCAGATGCCGAAACCAATGAATTTCAATATTTTTGATTCAAATTGATTATCAAAGTAGGTTATCTACTGACTAATCGTTGCAGCTCTGTCTTTGATATTCAAATGGAGGGGTCATGTTCTTGACTTGGATCTAGCCCAAGGAAATGGCTAAGAACCTATATGCACTTCATCTCACGATCAATTTAGTCAGATGAAGGCCTAAACAAAAACCACACTCATTAAGCATATGGCATTGGCAGTGTGAAATAGCCCCTCTGGTCTTTCTCTCTCTAAAGGTCACTGTTTCATTTCATTTTTATGATAGTGGTCTTTGCTTCAGAAGCGGTGGCTCACCTCTGCTATAATAATATAAAACTCATTAAAACCTGATCGTGACAAACATGGATCTTTGCTGCATTATATTTCTAGGTGGGTGCTTTAAAAAGTTTGAGCCTTGAATTCGAGTTTGTTGCTGTGACTGTACACAGTGTGCCTACAGGCGAGTGGTGCATATAAGGTAAACAGGACAGTGGTAATGGTAATTGTACAGTGTATGATTTGAATCCCTGATGTGTTGTAGCAGGGTTAATGTAGGGACTAGGCTTGGCTAAATGAGTGGTTTCATCGCGGTCTTGATTATGTTGCAGAATGTCTTTGCTCAGGCCGAAGCTGACACCTGGTATTTTGCATCTCAGTCATTTTTAATGGAGTCAATAATACAGCACATTGTCTGTATATGTCACAGGTTCAAGTGTTCCTCATTAACTGTCCTAGTTTGTTGCAGGCTCCTCTTTCTGTGATCTGTGGTGTGTGGGAGGCAGTTTTATTGTGCAAGTAAACTTCACGGTATTTTCAAGTGTGGTTATTTAAGATGTGGTTTAGTATATTGAAGGTAATTTAAAGGGATAGTACGATAAAAGGATTATTTAGGAAATTATTCATAGTCAAAGTGTTAACTACAGTTGATGCCAGTCAGCAAGCTCCCAGTTTGAGGAAGCGGAGAGGAAACCACTTAAAAAAAGGTCCACCTAAAGGTAAAATCTAGACTTGCAGCGGTTAATCGGCAATGCTCGGAATCAGGCTGGTTTTCACGGGACCGGCTCTGACCAATGACCAGCCGGTCAGCGTCACATATCCGATTCTGTGCCTGTCATTGTCACACACGTGTTCTGCACGATGGTCACGTCATGCGTGCAGCACACAAACTGACCATGATATCAGCACAACGCTGATTACAGCTACACACATTCAGACACGTTTGCTTGAAGATGGTGTCAGCGACAGATTCCAAGAACAGGATAAAGAGAAGACAGACCGTCTACAACGAGACAGAGCAGCTGACAATGTCTGTTTTTTTTCACTGCAAAGTTTTACTGTAGCAAACTGTTGCACTTTGTCTCGCGAGATCACGTTCACCCGATTCATAATCTTAATATAAAACTATAATAAGGCCTGGCTGTAATCTGGAGGACTTTGGAGAAAATTTAAAGTGTATTTAATGAATATTTAATAGTCAGTGTCTTATTATGAGCTTTCAATTTAATTTTTACAAGAAAAGTTGCTGCTGCCTTGTTCTGTTGTTTCTGTCATTATGCAACTTTGCTGTTTCAAATAGTTCAGATTCACCAAGGTAACACGAGAACACAAACTAACTAACCGATTTAGGCAGCAGCTGACCAGCAACTCTGTTCAACAGTTGTGGTTTCATGAGGTAAAATGACTGATTTTGCCAGTCGAGTCTGGTTGATTTGGAGAGAGTGATATTTTGGCTAATGTAACAGCGATTTCCTGTTGGAAAAAAAGCTCTCTGACAGCAAAGTTAAGTTGTGAAAATATTTTGAGTAGCCTATTGCTTACACCTCTTCCTTTTTTATGTTGATCTTTTTTTTAAATAGCTAAAATATGTTTTGCTGCTGGCCCTGTCCACAGCAGTACATTGCAAAGCTTTCATGCCGGTACTCCTGTTTGGGGGAAAATCCAAATCTGATCCAAACTTTTACATTAAATCTCTTTTGTTTATTTCTTTTCTGAACACTTGGTGGAACTCACGTTGAAAAAAGGTTATATTAGAGTCTTACATCTACTCCACTGAGTTGTCACTGTTGATTCATGTGCTCTGTTCCAGAGAGAATACCAGATGTTTGTGCCAGCTGATCTTTTAATTAAGGCTTTGTTTGTATTTTGAGTTCATTCTCCTCATCCACCTTTCTGTCACTGCTACTTAAAATCTTGAACCTGCTGTGACATAGACAGCGTGCAGGAGAGTTTCTTGAACAGTGAAGCGGTGACAAAGGCACAGAGGGCCTTTGTGTATTTGACTTATGTTGTGTTTTCGGGCAGAGACTTTCCGCCACCAGGGTACCCGGCCACATCTCTTGAAGGAGAAATGCCGGCCTCGTTCTCTTCCTCCGGCAATACTTTCAAAAATTCACAAACGCTGCAGGCAAGATGGCTTAACTTGAGTGTAGACGGGAGGTTTGGGGGGAATACACAACATTGAACAGTGCACTGTGGGATGGCAGAGGAGTATGACCATAATTGGATCCCCTGACAGCTGTTTGACTTCTACCTCCTCTAGGACAGGACCCTCTCACTCTGATGCTTTAATTCACACACAGACGCTCATTGCTATGCATAACTGTCCTGATCAGTTTGAACTACACAGCGGTGATCACCTTTAATGACCTACAAATCAGATCGCCTGTCTACCATTTCAGAGTGCCTGCTGTCAAGGGTATTTATTGGCTTTGCAAGATGGCAAATTTTTAAAAAACGTCCAAAAAAAAAAAAGATGTGTGCAGGGTGGTGGTACAATATTTAGGTCTGAATGAGAAGGCCAGGTCCTGTACCTGACAAACATATTAATATCTTATTTTTTTTTTACCTGTCTATATATATAAATCTGTTGAGAGAGAAAAGTTTTAACATGTATAGAGACTGTAAAATGTTGTCCTTTTTTTTTATTTTTGTATTTTCAACATGGGGCTGTTTTACATTTGTTAGAAGAAGACAGAAGATTTGTGACAAGAAATAATGAGAGAAAGAAATTGGGGGATGATATGCAAATACAATATGCAATAGGCAAACAATATACATTCAACAAAAATACAACAAGTATACAACTAAGGTCCAAAAGATCTTTCTGTGCACGCAAAAGGCTTATTTCTCAAATTATGAACTGTTAAATCGCATGTTAGATTATTTTTTTACATCAAAATACATACACATATATTTAGGTTTTTTTAAATGTGGCTAAACCCACTAAAAATAGGCAACTGACCCTTTTTCCCATTACCCAATAGAAGAGTTTGCCCTTCTGTTATTTTTTTCTGATGCTTGTGAACCAAGACTAAACTTGTGTGTTTTTTTTTTTACTGTCACTGTTTGTACTTTCCTGCTAACCTAGGGAGACATAAGCCTAGCCACTGGCAAAATTTAATTGAAGAAATATTAAAACATTTTGTTTTCACATTACAACCTGAGAATGTAAGAATCACTTTAGACCTATGATATTGGTGTGAAAATTGAAATAAGAACCATTATTTCCTTCTTTTGTTTTTGTTAAAGCCACAGGGAGCCACTGGAGAGGGGCAGAAAAAAGCCACATCAGGCTCCAGAGCCACAGGTTGCAGACCCCTGATCTAGTGTAGAGGGGGCTGTGGTGAGCACTTCTCTTACAAAGATAATCTATCTGAACAGTTGTGGCATATAGAGATGCTGATTAAACAGCATGAATACTGCACAAGTGTGTCTTGGACTTGTCACGATAGAGGCCCACTCTAAAATGTGCCCTTTTATCTTGAAAAACGCCATTTATAGGCACAACGGCTATTTGACATAGTGAAAACAAAAGTGTCACCTTTTTCATTTAAATGCATGAACACTACTACAACATCTATCGCTGGGAGATCCTAAACAACATCATTTTATGAAAAAGGACAAACTTTGAAGTAACTGCAAAGGTCAGTCACATTAATTGACATTTTAGTGAGCTAATTTTGAACAGTGATCTTCATATCCTCATTAATATGACTTGTGTTTGATTTAGTAATTTTGGTGCAGGCTGTTTGTGTTTGGCTTGTTGTCATTATTTTTTTAATATGTTTTGGACAGATGCACCTGCAATTGGGCACAGATCATTTGGCTTCTTTTGAGTTCTCTTAATTGTCTCCTTTTTTAAAACTTGCATATCAAAGAGCTGAGCGCCAGACCTCGTTTGCACAGGTCTGGCACTCTCCGTTGACAAAGGCAACTAATTGGCATTCAAACTAACAAAAGCCAACATTTGTAGCACTGCTTAAGTATCTGTGATTAGGTTACTTGAATCTACAATAACTGACTTTTTGGTCACTTGGCAGCGGAAGAAAAGTTATGTGGATGTTGTCACCTCATTTACATACCCAGCAGACACAGAGCAGCATTAGCATTTAGTCGGGGTCATGTTTCCAGCAACCTGGTAAATGTAGTATTCACCCTCCTTTTAGCCATTTTGGCCTCCAGCAATTCCTGAGAGGAATGTCTGGCTCTTTAGCTGCTCAACGCTCCTCTACATTCACCAGTTGGGCCTTAACCTTGTCTGCCGCTTGGTTTTGGGTTTTCAGATCTTTTGCTGGCAAAGACAGTGTCGATGAAAGTGTCTAAAATGTGTTTGCATGATTTTGTCCACCAGCTGCATTTACTTTTTTCCCCTGCTTCAATAATTGACACTCCACAAAACTGCAGTCAGCAGCTGGAAAGAAAATATGTCATGTCCAGCAGCAGAGGTTTTCTTCTTTACATATAACATACAAGAGGACATGTATGAAATCTCTGAGCACCGTTTCTTTGAATTTGAGGTTTCAAGCTCAAAGCCTTCATCCTCACAAAGAGAGTTACAGACATCCATTGAGAGAGTGCAGATTGGCACTCTGGAGTGCCAGTCTGCCCTTTTGTTGGAAGCATGAAGACGTATTTTTTAGCAAGGCTTTTTCATTTTTATGTCAGATGGTGTGCATTGATAAATTATGATTATGTCTGTCTAAAACATTTGCCTGGATGAAGACGGCGCTGGTAGTTGATGTTCTGACAATGCACACATAAAAATAAGCTTGCTTTGTACCCTATTCTATTAGTGTATTAGACTTCAACGCAGAAATGATGTGGATGAGAGACAAACAGATGGCTGGATGACTGTCTGCACAAAATGTAGTCAGACACAGCAGCCGGAGACCCGTCTGCAACACCTCTCTTTTGGAAACAAAGTTTTAAAGGGCACAGAGCTGCTTCTGTTCTGTTCTACAAGATGCAAGGCAAATATTTGTTAGAATTTTGTTTACATCATAGAGGAGCTCAGGGTGGATAAAACTATTTTAATTAACTTTGTTAAACAAGTCATCAAGTTTAGATAACATGCTCAAAGCAGTTGTTTTTATTGCTTTAAATCTAAGTTTAAATTTGACTATCAATGTGATGATTTCTTACCGAGTAATGAGCTGTCTTTTCTAGTCAACAGTCAATTAAAGACAAAATTCCAGCTTTTTATACCAAATAAAATAGGCAAATACAAGGAAAAACAAGAGAAAAAGAGAGCAAGCAAACAAGAAAGACAGCCTTGCTGAATCTTAACACAGATGCTGCTCTGTTGGCCTTCAGTCGCAAAGAACATGTCAGGGAGGTTGGAAGATTAAACAAACCCATTGTGGGTTTGAGTGCATCTGAGATGAGTGTTGACATCTGAGGTTAAATCAACACCTGCCAAAGAGGCCAACGGAGGCCATATTCTCTGCACATTTCCAAGGCTCAATTCCATTCACAATGAAAGTCTTCTCGCCTGCAGGTTGTGATGGTTTGAAAGGTCAGCCTGATTGTCTCAGTGGACATATTAATGCTTATTTATCAGTACTGACCCTGATAGATATCAATCACTTCCTCAGCACTAGCTGGATTTCACAGCCCAGATGTGTTCAACACACTTTACAGTTACTAGGGATGTCCCAATACAACTTTTTCACTTCCGATACAATACCGATATTGCAGCCTTGAATATTGGCCGATACCGATATCGATCCGATACGATATCAGCACGAATCATACATACTTTTATTGCATATTTTGTAGTGTGGGATGTTAGAAAAGGCTTGATCAAGTGATGTTACTCAAACAGAGAACAATAGTCAGCAACCAGAGTCACCTATGGATAGAAGTGCTGGAGTGGAAAATGGACTGCTTATTGGAGCACTTATATCGGAGATTTTAGATGCAGTCTGATAAAATCCGATACTCGTGTTTTGGCTGATATCGGACCGATATCCGATATCAATATCGGATCAGGACACCCCTAACAGTTACTGTGATGAACACAGTAAATTAAAGCTGGATGAGGGCAGCATTTCAAAAAGTTATTTCAGGTTTATTATGTATTTGAAAGTTTGAAAATAATTTGATCCATATTTTAACTGACAGTTAATATTGTCCTAAAAAAGATGCTAGACCTAAACACTTAGTCAATAATGTTAGAGCACACATACAACAATTTCTGAAAAGGGTGATTGATCAGTGATTTTTGGAACTGCAAATGCTCCTCCTACAGAGAGGAGTATACTTGCCTTAAGCTTTAAGCTGCAGTTTATTCTTCACAGTTGCTGTATTCTGAGGACATTCAAACAAGCCCACAGAAATTCAATTTATGATGATAAGTGGCGCATCCTCACAATTGACAAACTGGAATCGGAGATTGTTCAAAAAATAAAACACAAAATTAATTGATTGTCAAAATAGTTGTTGAATAATTCCTTGGTGAGGAACTAATCGATTAATTAGTTGTTTGGGCTCGGCTTAAAATTGCTTGCTTTGTCTGACCAACAAACCACAATCCCAAAAGATAATCCATGTTACTGCATAACACAAGAAAAGCAGGAAATCTCAAATTTAAGAATTGGCAACCTGGGAGAAATGACTGAATGACTGAAGCAAGTGATTGATTATCATGATAGTTGCTGCGTAATTTTTTATTGCTTGTTGTTGGCACACCTAAAACTACACTCGCAGCTGCCAGTTGTCCCTGCAAGGACGCTGGTTGGCTCACACCACCTCTGGTGTGGACACAAACAGATAGCTTGGCGCCTGGCGGATGGATTCTTGTGTGATCTTGCAAATCCAGCTGCTTTGCAAGGTAGAAGAGGTATAATGAGTTTGAGAAACACTGGGTTAGACATTAAGATTTGGTAGAAGAAGACCACAGATGATGCTGGATGTATTTTAATGATGAAAAGCAGGCTCATAGTGTCTTAACTGTCTTGTGTCACCTTAGGGTCAAGTGACTTTGGAGCATAAACTGGAAAATCCAGAAAATGGGTTTGTCTGCTATCATCTGCAGTTATCCACTATTTAAAAGTTTTGCATGTCAAGCCCATTTAAATTTCAGTATTGTAACTGTATTGTTTAATTTGAAAAAGGATGGATAGATGGAATTATAGTAACATGTTACTCCCAATACTTTCAAGCACTGACATTAATTTTTTCAGCTCTAAATTTATCCTCTTCATTAGTAGACTGTGGTGGCGAGTGATCAACAATCTTTACCTTTCATGTCTCACTATTCTATATCATACCTACCAAGTCTCCCATTCTGTGTCTGAAAACTGCAAACTGTATGAAAAAGGATCACAGGTGAGGCCAGTAATCATATCACACAGAGCTGTAAATGGTTGGCCTGTAGTGCCTTGCATGTCTCATTCTCAAGCTTGAAACCTGCATTTATGAACCTAAACACGTCTACTCTATTTTGAGGATAATATCACTAAACTCACCCACACAGCCACCCACAGACGGCGAAGCACTCGCTGGCTGAGATTACAGACAGGTAGACACTGACAACATGAAGAGAAAAATACAAAAGGACATACAGTAAAAGGACATCTAAAAAGCACAAGTCTCATAATCATGCCAAAGAACAGGCTGATATGAATATACCATTTTAACATATGCAGTGGAAAAAAAAAAGTAATTAAATGAGTCATCAGTCCATTGCATACTTTAATACAGCATAACATTGTTTGGCCGAGTGACATGAATTCATTTCGGGGAGATTCAAAATCCTCTTCATATCCTAGATTCTCAGTTCATTTTGAATGCAGAGCACAGCCGGCCGGCTTTCTAATGTTAAGTGCCTGAAGCCTTGAATAATTAGTTTAAGAAGAGATGAGTGCCTTTGCTCTTTTAAGGATGGCTTCACAGTTTTTCTTTGTAGGCTGTTTTTTGGGGGTGGTCTTTCTTAATGTTCTGTCAGAGATTTTGACATTTGGTGACATGGAAATGAGTTTTATCTCGCTGCTGTCTGTCTGTGTGGGTCAGCCCGAGACTCTATGGAGCACGAGTCCTCCAGGACTACTTCATGGCTAGTTGAATTCATTATTTTTTTTAAGATGAGGAAATATGACAGAACAAAATGAAGTCAGGATGTTTCATTTTAGTTATTCGATAAGATAGGTGGTGAAAGGAAATCTGTCTGGTCTGTGGGACGACTGGGCAGCACTAGTTTTCTATGTGCCGTGGAGGAAATGTCTTTGTTATTATCACATCAGCGATTGCATTGATTCATAGAAATCTCCTAATTTTCCCTTTAAAGCCATTATGATGTTGACATTTGTGATTTTGAGTAAAATATCTTGACAACTATTGGCTGGATTGCTAAATAATGTGGTACAAATACAAATGCATTGTAGTAACTTTGGCAATCAACTGACTTTTCATGAAGCGCCATCTTCAGGTCAGAATCTCAAAGAGGAACTAGACAGCATGTTTTTTGAGCTGCTAACTAAATTATATTAATGTACTGTGATGTGTATATATATATATATATATGTATATATATGTATATATATATATATATATATATATATATATATATATATATATATATATATATATATATATATTTTAATTTTCCCCTGCTCCCCTTATCATTTAGTTCTAAACTTAACAAAACATCTTGTACCAGACAGTGGTGTCAAAATGAAAAAAAAAAAAACATCTGGGAAAAACAACTTAAATAATTAAATAAAAATAAATGATACATTGCAATTTAAAATAACTGTAATATCATTACCATTACAATCAGAAAGGCCCCCCAGCTCTGCCCTACAGGGTGCAGAGGTCTATTGTGTGAGACGAAAAATGAGTAGAGCCATTAAATAATAATAAAAAAAATAATAATATCAGGAAAAAAAAAATCTGCCTCTTAGGGTAAGGTACCTTAGTTATGCCCTTTGGACAATTGTTCCCTTAACACCAATTAATCTGAGGTTGGCTGACGACCAGCTGCAGCGTCATATGATTGGCCCATGTATTCAGGGATCCATTTGAGTGAGGAAATGTCCACATCCTGTGTGTGACTACATGACACCTGTAAATAAGATGATTTTTCTTTTTCCATCACATTTCACCAGGTGTTTATTTTAAATGCTTGTTCATATTTCAGTGACAATGAAAACAAGATTTATCCTTCAGAATTATTGTTTAGCCAATAAAATGTCAGGAAGTTGTGATAAAAATCATCCTTTCAGGTTTCCAGCACCAATTTTTCAAATTGCACTCCCAAAGGCCAAAGGTATTAAATTCTCTGTGTTAGAACAGACAAAAGCAGCAAGTTGTCACATTTGAGCAGCTAGAACACATGAATGTTCCCGCTTTTTCCTGATAAGTGACTTCAAGAACATCTGTTGTGACTGTCTACTGACTCATCGATTAAAGCACTAATTGTTCAAGAACAAATCTTAGAAGAATAAATTGTGAAGTGCTTTTCTAGGCCTAATGGGAGTGTTATTAATAAAAACGAAGGATTTTAATCTTTTGCCAGCACTTTCAATCATTAAAATTGGCCTTGAGCATATTTTCACTGGCCAGCAGGCATAACATGAAAAGAACAGTATGGAGCAATTTTGAACTATTGAAATCTGTGACATCAATTTATTTCTGTAAAAGACAGTAAAAACTTTTGTATTACAGTGAACATTTCCAGCAATAATGTCAGAGAAAAATGGTTGGTATGTTTCCATTCATTGATTTTTCTCAATATACCATATATCAGCCCTGACAGGGGGTGTCAGCAGCCTACTTGACTGTCTGCATCACTGACACAGATTAGGTGTTGCTGTCAAAGGTATAGAGTGTATGTTTGTTGAATCTGTTGGCACCTTAAAAAAATACATCATATTGATCCTCCTCACTGAGGAGATGCTTTAAAACTGCACAGACTGTAGATCAATCAGGTTTATCACAAAGAAACATTCCCTTTTCATAAAAGGCTTTTTGCTTTTGCTTCTAATTTGAAGTAGATCTCTCCAGTCTGATTAGTCACCGGAGGCGTACTCAGTCAATTTCAGATCAGATGGTAAAATACTGGCTGATCACAGGCTGAAGGACAAAACTGCAAAGTTTGCTTCTGGGTTAGTGTCCCAGCTCACCCCCCCGGCTATAACTAAACCCTGACCTTGTGTTTTCTCTGTTGGTAAACCTCCCACACTGCTGATACACACTGGTTGACCCCTTTGAACTGAGATAGAAGTACAAGTGAGGATGCATTATGTATGTGTGCAGGGTCAGAGACAAAGTCCCCAGATGTGGAGATATCATGAGTCACGATTCATGCAGTAAGGTGGAAACAGATCAAGCTCGGTCCCTCAGTGTTTAACCCATCAAACAAGACAAATATCTCTACTAATCTCTTGGCACCTCCAGATTCGATTCCCTTTCTGACAGCTAAGATGCAATTATAAAATATCCTCACTGAAACTCAAGAAGTAGTCTAGTTAAGAATGTAAACACAACACCCATGTTTAGTCTGTTAAAGAAGGACTTTCTTTCATTGCTGAGGCAAGTTTGGATTGAAGCTGAACAATATATTAGCTGTTAACAGTTTAAATTATACTTTAAATAAATATAGGTAGCTGTCATCAGACATGTTGCATCTAGTGTTTTATATCTATTCTCCTCATTGCCAGGGCCAGGGCCACATTCCTTTGTGCTACCAGATGATTCCTCTTCCTAAACATTGGTTAGATGTCCTGTCCATTGTTGAAATCCTTTTGAGTGAAATTCAGCATCACTTAAGACTATTTAGCTACTAGCTAATGGAAATCTATTGCAGCTAGAGTCATGTAGAGAGCTGCTGTAATGTTAATGTGCAGTTTGGTGATGCATATGTAACATCGGCATCAGAGGGCGCCTATTTCAAATGACAGTTTAAGTGTTTGGGCACCATAATCTCTGCTAAGGTCTGGTCTGGTCAGGTCAGTACAATCAGTCTTGTTATGTTTCACCAACCAATTCATTCAGCTGTAAAGAATGTACAGCCCGGTCTTACAGAATTGTTACAGATCATCATAATGTCAAGAACTGGGTTTTAAATTTCCCATTATTGACTTTTCAGCATCAATTCATAATCTAAGAGAATCTTGATGCATGTGTTTTTTTTCCTCTATCCCCAGTGTTTCACATATTATGTCCTGTCATGTTATGACATTTTTCTCACTTAATGTTGCATATGGTTTATTGGTGTTTAGACAGAATAAAGTTAGCCTTTGATTTCACAGCAGAAATATTTAACCTCCACTCATGTGGATGCAACATGATGATGATCAACAGGAAATGAAAAGGCAGCAATGTTTCCAATCCACTTGAGAGCCAAGCGGATGAAAACAAAAACATCTAACTCAAATGCAACAATATAAACAAAAACAGAATATGAAATTAAATTGCTGCTGCATTTCAAATGTCCTTGGATGCACCTTGTGTTTCAAAATGAGAAAGAAGCAGTGGCAAACCACACGGAGCCACATACTTTGTTATATCTCTGAGGAAATTGGATCATGGTGCCTCATTCATGTCGAGTTTCATGAGTTTTGTCCATGTTACTCCCTTTATAATGTCTCTCTTAAAGGAGAAAAGCTGTTTATGAGAGATTAACCGGCCCTCGATTCTTTTACATCCGCATTACTCCGAGGAGATAAATCCGACCTTGAAACTTTGGATAAAGCAAGACACGTCTTCAAACACTTTACTTTTTCTGCATGTAATGTCCTTTTAGGACGTTCCCTCTCTGTCTTTCTCACTTCACCTGCCCTAGCTCAGTTGGAGGGATCGGGAGGAGATTCATGTCCCAGGGAGAGTATTTGTCAGTAACGGATCAGCCGGTGCTGCTGCGGTGGCAGGTATCTCCATCACCTCCGTGGTGCCTTTCCTCCCCTGCATGGATCAACTCCCTGTGTCTGGCTAAGTGGGGTCCGGAAACACATCTGTTGTCTGAGAGACCCTCTAACAACTGGGGACCTGGTGGAGATTCATACTTAAAGCTCTGTGGAGGCTTTGGCCTGTAGCTCAGATTGAGTGTGGGTGCTTTGTCTCCAGCTTCGAGGCTCACGGAGGAGCATCTGCCCAGACAGGGGGGGGTATTAAAAAAAAAAAAAAGCTCAGACATCGGAGACCTTTGTGTGTTACGCACAGAAATTGTGTGATACACGCCCTCCCTCCCTGTCTGCTGAGCGCTAGATGTCATTGCACAGTCCTCTTCTGTCTCAGATCACATAATAGACTTGTCCAATATTCAGAGACAAAGTCGTGTCAGCCCCAGCACACACTAACACACTCCGACACTGACTCTAGCTCTCCTATATTCTCCTGAGTGAGACCAGGAAACAAGGTGTTGCGTGATGGACAGACACAATCACAGAGTGTTTTCTTGCCAGTACACATCTGTCAGGAGCCTTTCCATTTTTTAGATGCATCAGTATACTGTTTGACAGGGAATGTGATACAGATTCTCAGGGTACCGAGTGAAGAATAGCTTTGCTGGGAAAGTATATTATCTTTTTGTTTTATTGGCAAAGTGCTGATGCCTTGCATGCCTGTCAGCTGAAGGTATTTGATTAACAAAACATCTCACAGAACCTTATTATTTTTATGTCATGTATATTAAGTGTGGGGTGAAAAAAATCAATACAGCATAATATAGTGACATTTTGTGTGGCAATATTGTATCGATACATGGACGCCAAGTATTGATTATTTAGTATGTTAGTGAACTGAGCATTAATAACTGCACTGCTGAGAACAGTCGACTCTGATGTCATTTTCTAACCTTTCAATTAATTAAAGTATCATGACCACGCGTGATATAAGGGTTTGTAAGCAGTCAATGTATCAACACCATGTTGACTTCCAATGACAAGCAAAACACAGCTGCAGTGAAGAAATGTACAAGCCATCTCACTTACCATTGCCGCTGGGCACAAACTTTGAATCTCCATATGTTAACATGTTTAATTTTTTTTCTTAAATCAATGCTCATGGTCACCTTTTTCTGTCTGTGGGATTTACAATATTTAACCAACGAAAAGAATTAAAAAAGAGCTTCTAATTCTGACTAGGCAGCATTCAGTTTTTTTTTATTTCCTGAAAATTAACAGTTTTGGACAAAGCCTGATAAAGATGTTATGTTAACAACACAAAAATGACACAGTTACCAACATCCCACCATGTTCTGAACAAACACTAACAAAAGTATCATTTATATTCTGGAACATAAAATATCAAACTTTTGGTTACTTTTTGTTAGTGTAATGTTTCCACTGTGTGTAATGCATCATGGTGGGCTTGTGTGGTGTAAAGGTACAACAACAGTTCCAAAGAAGTTATGATGTTGTCTAAAACGTAAATAAAAAGATAATGCAGTGGTTTACAAATCCTTGTATTTAATTCGATACAGTACAAAGACAAAAATATATGTGTAAATATACACTGAATTTGATGTCTGGAACACAATCCAAAAAGGTTGGGACAGGGGTAACGAAAGACTGGGAAAGTTATGAAATGCACAAAGCATACCTGTAAGTAACAAGTAAACAGGTTGATTGGGAACAAGTGATCCTGATTGGATATAAAAGGGTCATCATCTAAGGCTCAACCATTCGCAAGCAAGCATGGGGCGAGGTTCACCACTTTGTGAAAAACTGCGTGGGCAAATAGTCCAGCAGTTTCAGAACACACAATTGTAAAGAATTTAGGCATTTCACCACCTACAATCCATAATATCATTAAAAGATGGAGAAATCTCTCCAAGTACGGGGCAAGGCCGAAACCCATCACTGAATGCCTGTGATTTTCAATCCCTCAGGCAGCACTGCATTAAAAACCATGATTCTATAAAAGATATTACTACATGGGCTCAGTTTGAAAAACCCTTGTCAGTAAACACACTTTCTTGCTGCATCTACAAATGCAAGTTAAGACTCTACCAAAGTGAAGGCCATATATCCACAACATGCAGAAACTGATTTCTCTGGGCCCGAGCTCATCTGAGATGGACTGATAAAAAATGTGAAAAGTGTGCCGTGGTCTGACAAGTCCACGTTTCAGATTGTTTTTTGGAAATCATGGATGTTGTGTCCTCTGAGCCGAAGTGGGAAAGGACCATCTATTGATTGTTACCAGCAGAAAGTACAAAAGCCAACATCTGCATGTATAATTATGTGTTAGTGCCCATGGCATGTATAACTTGCATATTTGTGAGGGCCTTATTAATTCTGAATGGTACATACACGTTTTAGAGCAACATATGCTGGCATCCAAACAATTGTCTTGTTGTAAGAGACGTCCCTGATTATTTCAGCGAGACAATGCCAAGACACCTTTTGCACGTTACATCAGTGTGGCTTCGTAGTAAAAGAATTTGGTGCTAGATTGGCCTGTGTGCAGTCCAGACCCGTCTCCAACTGAAAATGTGTGGACCGCCGGACTGTTGAGCACCTGAAATTGTATGTTAAGCAAGACTGAGACAGAATTTCGCTTTCAAAAGTTCATTAGTTTCCTCATTCCTCAAACATTTACTGAGTGTTGTCAAAAGATAAGGTGACATATCAGTGGTAAACATGCCCCTGTTACAACTTTTTGGAACATGTTGCAGGCATCAAATTGAGTATGAGTGTATATTTAAAAAAAATAAATAAAAGTTTGTCAGGTAGAATTAAATAAATTAAATATGTTTGCCTTTGTTTGTTCACCAAATGGCAGACTAATTATTTTCTATGGTCTCGGAGAGCAAGTGAGAGTAATAAGTCGTAAAAGTAAACTATTTGTGGTGGAGTGTGGAGGATGAATTGACCGTAGATGACTGCTTTTACTTCTCTGGGTTGCAGTATCTGTGTCACATTTGACATTTGCTAATACATCAACACCTGTATTAAAAACTTCATGAGTTGCAGACATGGAAGAGTAGATAATGAAAAGGGAGATACAAAAACAGATTGGTGAAAATCAAACGGTTCTGAAGATCAAACGATTTTCACACAGAGGGAGAAGTCCTGAAAAGGAACAGGGTTAATCTTCATCAAAGCTATGCTCATTACCTGGCAGGTGCAAACATTTAGCACCTAACTGCAACCCTGTAATGTGCAGGATTGGTCAGTAATCTACCAGGGCCAAACAGATCAATGTGAGCCATTCCAAACATGCTAAACTGGGCTTTGGCTGTAATGAAACTCTGCCTCCCTGGAGGCCAACACATAACGCAGTGAGATGGAGAGGGAGCAAATGACTCCCTGCATGAGCCAGCAAAGAAAATAACTCTCACTTCAATAGCCTGAATAAGTGGAACACAGAGATTCTAAGAGTTCATACATCCTTGAACAAAGACTTTATGAATATATTTCTTCAGGCATGGAAAAAGTGAAACTGTCTTTTAAAAGGAGATAGACCTTGTCTGGCCCTCATCCATTGATCTCTAAGAGTCTGCTACTGCTCGTGGTTGTCTATATTCTGAGAAATTTGCTAAAATTGTGGCAGTGAACCTAGCGTGAGTGCTATTAATGCTTTAACAATGATTAGAAAATTATGACATATGATGCAATATATTGACAAAGTTAAATCTCTCATGTTAAAATCAATGAATTTAGTTGTTTTTCAAGATTGATTTGTGTGTTTTGAAGCTGCTCAGGCCAGACAGACAGTGACATTCGTATGAGAGGTTTTCTGAGGCCAGGTTTCAGTTGAAGGCAGCACCAACAACAAAAAGAAAAATCTTTTTTTTTACTGAGAATACGAATGATAAAAAAGACCCAGGCCACCTCTGTGGTCCAAGGCAAGACACAGTGGTTTATTTCTCCTGTTTTGTGCTCAAGTGAAAGAATTATTATTTCTCATGGATAAGTTATAGAAAAGTCGTACATCACATTCAGATATCAGTTATTCTGAACTCGGAGAACCTCACGGCTTGAAGGCCTAGCTTTAGAGGACAGCTGGACGTCCGCTGCAGTGTCAGTCAGACATCACAAACACCACAGTAGATGTAGTCACTTGTCAGATGAATGCAAATGGTCTGTAACAGTTTGTGAACTTCAGAGTATCGGCGTATTCCTGGCTTTTCAATGAATGCCAAATTTAGAATTCAACTCAGGGTACAAAAAGCTGCAATTGGTTCTAGGGGAAATAGCTGTAATTTCTAATATTCCGTTGCTCTCCCTAGATTTTTCACCCCAGACAGCCTATTTAGGGTTTGTGTCAGACTTTCTCAGTTGTCACATTGGCCTTGGCCTACCACATTTTTGTCAATTACCCAGCAATGTTCTAGGACACATTGGAAAGGTTGAGGTGGGGCCTTTTTGGCAAAAGCGGCATCCACTGATGTAGACTGACGCGTGGCGTAAAGTGCCCTCACAGAAATGGCACAGAGGTAGAAAAGTGTCAACTCCATCAGGCAGTGGAGGAAATCCCTATCAAGTCTGTTTAAGACATCTCAACATCTTGCTCGTCTGCATGTCAAGTGACAGCGAAGTCACTCAGCCATAGTGACTCGTTGATACGACCTCCACCGCATGGGTCAAAATGACTCAGCACCTGTGTCTCTCCATTTCACTCTCCTTCTTTATTTTCTGTCTTTCTTTCTGTCTGTCATTCCCTCTTTTTCACACTGTGAAGTGATGTTAACTGCAAGCCTAGCAATGCAGCAGATGATATTGTCACATTTTAGCTGTGGAAGAGCTTGAGATCAACTAAATGTCACTTGTGGTCACATGCAGAGGTGAAGCGATTAGTCGACAAGTCAGTTGGGCCAGTTCCTCAACAGACTGATCTGCTACCATGTTGATTATCGATTAATGGTTTAAGTTATTTTTCAAGCAAAAATGTCGAACATTCTCTGGCTCCAGATTCTTTTAATGTGAAGATTTCCTAGTTTTTTTGGCAGGCCCCATATTTAATTAAATCTTCAGATTCGTCAGATTATTCGTCAGTGAAAATAATTAATTACTTGTTAGTTGCAGCCCTAAGAATATGCGGTGTGTGTTCATTAGAGATTTCATTGCAGAGTTTTAGCCATGCTTGCAGCGTGGCTCTACAGATGGCAATGTTGGTCATTGCACCGCTTTGGTTCAGACTAAAATATCCCAAAAATATTGAATAAATTGCCATGAAATTTGGCACACTAATTGTCTCTGCAGGACGAATTCTTCTGTCTTTGGTGATCCCCTGACTTTTCCTCGAGCGCATTCCCTTGGATGGATTGCCATGAATTTTGGTGCAGATATTCATGTCCTCCTTAGGACTGTTTGTAAGCATGTTTGTGATCTCTCAAAGTTTAATCCACTGCCAGAATTTTAATTAGTCAAGTACTTTTGTACTTTTCTGACTGAATACCTGCACCTTGAATGTGCTGAATGTTAAAAATTGTGGAAAAAAGTGAAAAGTGTTATTTTGTGCAGCTTTTTCTCATATTGCTCCTTTTTAAGTGTCATTTTCAGAGCACATTTTCAACTACTGCCGACAACACTGACTTTGTTTTAAGTCAACAGGTCCCTGAAGCACCTCGTGTATATACTGTATATGTTCATTTATGTGTGATCATGCTTATGTATAGACTAGTGGTCTGGACTTGTTTCTAGTTTCTGTAGACTGTATAACTCAGTGTATAATTTTCTAATTAATTTTGATAACATAACAGAAAAATTAAACCCTTGCAGTGCAAATTATTATTTGTGTTGCTCTTACATGCATCACTGGATATGATTTAGGAGCAGTATGAGTTCAAGTGACTTATGGCACAATGCATAGAGCCTCAACCAAAATGGAAACAGAACTCACATTGTTTGTGCAGTATGTAAACAGAAATACAGACAAGCCCAGATGTTTTACAGTCCCACAGCACCTGTGCAATGTCTTATATTTCTATATTCGGAGATACTGATAATAACCCAGCATTACTGTCAAAGATAGTTATGTAAGTGATTTCTTAATGGAGGAGGAATCTGTCAGTTTCCTAATGCCACCTACACACTGTATGACTTTCAGAGTTGTTGCTGTACTGATTGGGGGTGTAAATCATCACTTTCATACAACATTATATCGATTCTTTGGACAGCAGTACCATATTTGCCAGTATCACAAAGTCTGCAATGACGTCTGCAGTCGATATCAGATGCTATCATGTGTCCATTTAAAACATTCAGTTACATTTATGCCAACTCTCAAAAAACAACCAAATTATGATTTGACAATTTTACAACTGAACTCTTTGAGACATTTATGACAAACATGCCATGTGATTTTCAAAATAAAGGTGTATCTTAAAGACAGCGATAGAAATGATAGATTGCACCGAAAATGGTGTGTCTCACTCCTGTTGTGGATTGCACATAACATAAATGAGTTTAAATGATCAGCAGTAGGAGGTCAAACATTACAAGACATTAATCCTGACAAGGTACCCGCCCCTGGTAGGGATGGGTACTGAAACCCAGTATTAACCGGGCCTTGGGGCTAGACTGGAGTATTGATAAACTCCAACATCATCTGCCCTTTTATCTGTACTTAAGGTTTTAATGATATGATGATTGTTGTAAACCAGCCGAGACAAAGCAGCCCCTCATCCTCCTCTGAGTATACAGAGGAACCATCTTGTTTTCTTAATATGATTTAAGTTAATAACAATTTAGAATTATTACCGGAGAAATATTATTAAGTTGATATAGTGACATTACTGTTGCTGCTCTACAACATTTATTTAAAATAGTCAATTCTAATTCTGCTCTGAATTAATTTTGTAGAAAATGAGACTTTTAAAGAAGCAATTATTTAGTAATGAAAAAAAAAACTGTTAAGATAACCGTTAGAGCAGCAGATCGATGACCAACAAGAGTAGTGGTATCAATAAAATCCTAGTGATACCCGTCCCTACTGTCTGGTCTCCAACACAGAAGAGACACCATGTGCATGTTTGCTGATGTTCTGTTGCAGGTGTCATGACTCCTCCCCCGGATATTTCCCTCACCCTGTATCTTGTGCTTTTATTGGCTTTAGGTTGTTGCTCCTGTCATTGCCCAGATATTTAGAATTACCTGCTAGATATGTCTTGGGCATCTGCAACACTTCAGCACATTTTTCAGATTGCCTCTTTGAAAATACATTCAATACAGTATATGACTTTTCCCTTGTCACTTCAAACCATGCCCCACTGATTTGCATTTCCATTACCAGTGAACACACGTTGAGCTGTGCTGAGTTGGGCCTCAGATGGACCATCTCCAGAGTGGGTCAAAGCGTGCCCAGTCCACCTCCAAGTAGGTTGCGGTGATGTCTCATCCATGGCAGCCAACCCGTGACGACCCTCAGTTATCCCCCTCAAACAAGACTGAAATAATGTCTGTGCTGCAGGAAAGCAGAGAGAAAGAGGTTTTTAAAAGTCTGTGTTCATCTTGCAGTACTTTTGTAGCTTCTAACTGAATCTCTGTGGTTCAAAGTTTAGTTTCTCCTCTGCTTTGTTTTTTGTTGTTCATCAAGCAAGCATGCCAAACATTTGCTGCAACTTATAAAATATCTGTTTTGATTGTATTTCATTATCCTTGCAGCATTTTTTAAAAATTATTTTCTGCTAATTTGTGCATTGTAGTTCACATTTATATGATGTTTACACTGAAAAGTTGTCAGCAGTACTACTATAATATGGTGATTGATTTTAAGAGTGTCAAAGTCTTCCTCCTCTTCAATTACTTACTCTTATGTTGTCTCTTAATAACACATTGGATGAACTCATTGGTTATCTACTTTCTCCTCACCTCGCCTGACTTGTTCCCTCCAGCTCTGGCTGTAACTCTGTCTTGGGAGCGGCCGTGTGAAGTCTCTGCAGCCGCTGTAACAGCAGTGGGCAGCAGAAAAAGGTTACCTGTCGACTGCAGCTCTTTAATACAGCTTGTCCTCAAGAGTGTGTTTGCCTGTTTGTGTCTGTACTGTAAGTGCAAGTGTGTGAGAGGAACAGGGCCACTGTGAACTGATGCAGAGAGACGAGGCAAAGTTTTCTCTCTGAAATATTTATTAGCACAGGCCCGGGAACGACATCTCCCTAACTTTCACACTCATCCTCTCCCACAAAGGGCAAAGGGGCAATGTAGTGGCTGCATGTGCATTAAATGATGTCCTCTGATCCAGCAACTCTTTGCACGGTCGTCTTGAAGTTTTTTTTTTGTTTTCTTTCTTAATGATTTGTCTTGACAGAGAAAGTGCAAATAAAAGATGCTCAAATGTACAGTGAAAAGAGTTTATCAGCTCCACTAAAGTTCTCTAGTTTTAACAGCTCTACGGTAATGCAAGCAATGTGCTTCATCTGAAGTAAAAGGTTCTGATTGGTCTGGCTTTGCATGAACATTTTTCTCACCTCTACAGAGTGCCTCCAAAAACTTGAGACAAGGAGTTCCCCTGACGAGACAATTCAGCACTTATTTTCCTTATAACAGCATTTAACATAGCAAACTACACTGTATACACTGCATATATACAGTATACCTTTATACCAAGTATCTGGTTTATGCCTCAATGCAGTAACCTGCGCCCAAATAAACACATGAATACAGATATATTGATTCAAGTTTTAGATTAAAGGTTGTAACTAACAATTATTTTAATTATTGATTAATCTGTTAGTTAATTTCTCAATTGGTCTAACAGTAAAGCAGTAAAAAAAAGTTCACTATTATTTCATCATACGTCCTCTTAAACACAAAAGATTTTTAATTTAACCACAATGTAAGATGAGGAAGAGCAGAAAACTCTCACATTTGAAGAGCTGGCACCAGAGAATTTTTTTTAGCATTTTGCTTGAAGAAATTGTTAAAATGATAAATTGATCATCAAATTAGTTGTGGATTAATTTCCTGTTAATCAACTAGGGCTACAACTAACTTCTTTTCATTCTCCATTAGTCTGCTGATTATTTGTGGGTAAAGGCAAATAATAGTCTGTTACGTTACTCTCACTTTACACTAATTCAGCCTTGAAATCCTTTAAATTGAATGCGTTTAAAAACGGAAAACACTTGTACCAGATCACAGTATGAGATATAAAATCTGAGACGATATCTAGTCTCGTGTCACATTATTGATATAATATCGATTTACTGCCTAGCCTTACAAGAAACCCTAAAGATATTCAGTTCTGCTAAGGCAATGAAAAGCTGCAACTCCTCACATTTGAGAAGCTAGAATCAGGAAATATCTGGTATTCTTGCTTGAAAAGTGACTCAAATAATAAATAATTTATCAAAATATTTACATATTCATTTGTTTTTTACAATTCATGCTGCAGTCTAACACCAACAATGTGAGAAAACCCAAAGGGTGCCGCTCCACTTAAACATGCATGGAGTGATTCATTAAATTGCCATTTAAAATTGTGCAATTAATAAAAGGGTATAAAATGCTAATTAGATTGTTCAATAATTCATTAATTAATTGTCCTCGCCTTAATAAAGAGAGAAATAAAAAACAACAGCCAATCAATGAGGCAATTTGAGAAACTTTGTCAAACATAAATCTTAAAACTATTTCTGTAATAATCCACAACCTTTAATAAAAGATTAAATGTATATATATTAATGAAATGCACACAGACCATAATTGCACTCATCTACCTAGCTGATATTTTGCTGTTGACATGATGTTGGCTACATATTAAAGCAATTACCTGCATGCAGAATAGTAAGAAAATATGACAATAATGAGCTGCCAAAGAGATGCAGTACATAAATGCAATATATACTACAGTTGTAACTCATGTTAACAAATGTGAATGAAATGATGCAGTTGTGTCATAATAAGATAATAAGTGTGACTCGAGCAGAGAGTGGCGGTTGTAAAGCAGCAGACAAAGTTATGTGAAATGGCAAACGAACTGGTTCGAATGAGATGTGTAGGAAGTTATCTATTAATTAATCAGCAGCATGGAATCACTAGCTACAATAATTGGAGTAGCTCGCTACAACCTGCACACACACACGCGCTCTCAGATGTGGACGTCTCTGGCATGTATGAGCAGAAGGTCCAGCCCGACTACCCTCTCGTTGCCTCCTCGGCCTCTGCGTCCGTGCCGCTGCTGTTTAATGAAATAGTAAACTTTAAATGACAGCCTCCTGCTTTAATTACCACTAGGTGAAAGTCAGCTAATTCTAATTTTTTATGGCTCCTGTCGATAATTTAATGCTCTGACAGTCAACACTGCTTTCCTTGTGTTTTTCCTTTTGTTGTAATGAGCGAAGTATGGGTGGGAGGGAAGGCGGCGGTTGGGGCTAGTGCGCCACTCTGGCCCAGCTCAGCCCCATCCAGAGGAGCGTAACCACGGCTGTTGTTGGCCACCCGAACTTAAGCAGAGGGACAGATGTGGAGCAGAGCACTAGTGAGCAATAATTCTAACATAATGATCTGTGAAGAGGGGGACGAGAAACAGAGAGACAATAAGAGATCGAGACAGAGAGGGGTATTGTCTGGGGACGCAGAAAGCAACAGCTTCACACTTCAAAGGGATAATTTGGGAGTCACTGTAACACAGAACACAGCTCCCTGACAAATTATTGATACCCAGAACAGACAATTTTGCTGCAGACCTTGGAAATGATGTGCTGTTGTTGCAACATTGCTCAACCAGGGGAGTTTAACTTGGGGCTAAGCATCTAACACTGGCTCAGATAATGTGCCTTGCAACAGCACTGGGTAATTATACCCAAACTATTGCTTTTAAATTACCAGTGAGGTAATGAGATGGTTGTAGGGAACAGCGCTTCGGCTGTCAGAGTGATTCTCAGAATGCCAAGTGAAGTGCGTGGGACATGCACATTTCTAGCTTCATCAGCAGAGAGCTTCACACATTGCGATCTTGAAATGGTTGTAAGAGATAACCTAACAAGAGTTAGCTTTTGTGGATTTTAAATCCCAGAACTCATTTATTCTGAAGTCTGCGAAGAGGAGCAAAAGATCTTTTTCTTTTTGGCAGATTGTTTTCTCCCTGTCGTGTGGAAGATTGTGTTGTATTTTCAGTTATAAATTCCATCTCCTCCTGTGTGCAGAGAAGATTTGTTTGTTACCCAATGCCAATTTTGGCAAATACAGTTAATACACAGTTTATTTTTTAATTAACTGTTAGCTAAACCCCTCCCGCTACTCGTGTTTTTCCAATAATAGTTTAGCGACTATCACTATTGGCATAGCAGACCTGTCAAGCTTTGGATTTGTCCATGTTAAAGCGGTGAGCATAGGAAAGTGGTAAGAACGATTCTCATTTTGTACTAATAGTAATAGCAGTTTTACACATTTAACAATTTTAACAAAAAGAAAATGATATTATACATCACTCTCTTTAAAGGAGGAAGTTGTTCAAAGACGTGCAGCAGCTTGGAGAAACTGTTTTTATTCTGTGCACTTAACTCAACATAGATTACTGGACTGGCATGGGTCTGACAACTACCCACTGGTGTCAGCTTGTGTATTTCTCTCCTTTCACCTGTCAGTCTGTCAGCAACACCACGCTTGCCCGCAGAAACGCACTCAGCCTCGGCTCCAGGTTATATATTCCCACGGTGGCGGTGCAAGGATGTGCCGGGGCTTCCATCCGAGTGGACGGTGGGGTGAACGGATTCGCTGTCAAGCTAACAGGTTAGCTGCACTGGCTGGCTAAAACGTGGCAGAAAGTTCACGCAGTTGTTTGTGCGGATAACCAAAAATGATCCTTGTCTCTTGGCATAACAGAGTTTTTCCTGCATGCCTCTATAGCATGTAATGTTGGACACGAAATCAGCAGTGTTAGTAGAGGCTGGTACAAGCGATGGCTCACTGACACTAATATGATTAACTCCTTTACGCATTGCCATTTGAGAATAACCAGGCATTTTTCAATACTTGATGGGACTGAAGCAATTTAGTGGCCATATCATGTAAGTATTGAAGTTCGGTACCCAGCTGTGCTCCTGACAGTTAAACGCAAGCCACTGGACTGCAATATACCATATTTCAGCTTTAATAAACTCACTTGCAGACAAGTACAGGTGGTCATGAATAACTACTAGCCATAGCATGGTAATTTATGTCACTGTTATTGACATTTAAATGACAGCTACTGTATGCATCTGACTAGTCTTGTTCAGCTGTTGAGGTATTTAGGATGAGGTACTCTTAAGAATTATGCAGTGGTTCCTTGAACTGAGTGTTTTCAGTGCCACCGCAGGATCAAAGAAACATGCTGCTGGTGCAAATGGGCAGAAACTGGCAGAGTCTCTGACACAGAGCCCTTTTCATGTCCAATAATGCAGCCAAGTCTTTGTTACTTGTGTTCCTACAGAAATCTGACAGGTGGCCGGTGAGGTGAAACAAAGCAGGACCTGAGGTAGACACGGACATACTGTGTCTCTGTTGCATTTTGTATATTCTGTGAAAGGCTTTGAGAGCTTCTACTTTCATGCCAATCGGTGGCAAGAAGACAGCGTCAGTCCTCTTGGTTAGCCAACTCACAGAGTGTTTCTTTGACCTGATGGAAGCGGGTATCCATGTTGACAGTGTTAGACCATCTGGTTGGGCAGTCGCTGAGGAAAAACCACATACTTCCTGCAGCTTCTCTGTAAATTTGGAGGAGTTTCCAAACATCCTTACAATAGCTCTTGCTTTGTCCAGCAGTCTTTTTATATTGGCCTCCTTCTAAGCGAGGCTTGCAGCAGACTTTGGCTCAAGTTCACCTTATAGCGTATTTGTTTCTTTAATGTTTGTGAAATTAAAATCAAATGTGAGACGGCTTTCAGCCATGGAGCCTGGCGTTGTTTCACTACAACACGGAGGATTCATTATATGCACTGACTGAGTTGCTGGTGCCACTGAATTTCACATGATGATACAGTTAATCCATCATAATGTGCAAATATCTGTCAATCACTGGGTGAGGAAAATTTGGCCAATGAAATTTGGCAAATTCAGTTACTGGAACTGCTAGTGCGTAAATGTGATTGGATTGTGGTAATATTTGGAAAACATAATTTAGTCACTGTGACATTTTGTCACATTGTCATCAGAAATTACTGAGAAGGAATTTAGTTTCAGTTATTGTGAAATCCATTTTCATTGTTGTTTGCTTGAAAATGGGGGTTTTATGAGTGTTTTTTCCATTTCTACTAGTGAAGTGAATTTTATTAATGTATCACAACCAACAAAATGCCTTAAAATCTGTACAACATATGAGATGCGGTGACTCTCAATTCTGAAGAGTGTAAAAAATAATTCTTGTTATTACAGACTTTGGTCTAGTCCATTTGCACATCCTGTGTTTTGTTTGCTGTGGTATGTTGTATTGGTGGTAGTGTTTGCAGTAGTGGAAAGGTTTATGGTATGATGTGTCATACTGTTGTAGAGAGGCATTTCTGTTATTTGAAAGATGCAATGAAGTATAAATGAAGTGCATTCTTGTACAGTATGTTTGTTGTGGTGAGGCTTGACTTAGCACTATCACCATGTGCAGAGGTAAATCGGTTTGTTGTGGTAGTGGATCTGTGGTTGCAGGGAGCAAAAGGGCAAACGGGCTTAGCCAAGCCCAGTGGCCTATGACAGGATTAAATCACCCCTGCTGCCAGCACTGTTAGGACCTGGACCACAAATCCATAAATGTAGCACACAGACCTAGAAAGAGCACAGACCGCACATGCACACCGGAGGCAAAAATCAAAGATACAGTTCTCACAGAGGGAGAAAGAGACAAGAGATGCTAAGAGAGGATGACTATTGCAAGTCGCCATGAGGTGAGAACAGGGGTGACTATTGGCCAATTCTCCAAGAGGAAGACGAGTAAATGAATACTGTTGTGTGCACAGGCCAGAGCAAAGTATTGGTGAGGTTTCAACAAAAGGTTAGGTCAGTTAAACTGGAAAGAATCAGTCAGAGGAAAACAGGAAAACTGACCACTGACCTCAAGTGAACCAACTTGAGTTTTTTGCATTGGATGATGCTTGAAGGACATTTTTGAAAACACCTTGACTTATGATGAGAAAATTGGAAGCTTGAAAGCAATTTCAAGTTCAAAGATCTCAGTTGCCATTGTGCCAAAAGCAGCAAATTCATCTGCCCAGACATCAACCTCCTCTTAACAACAGCTGCTCATTCAGTGTTTAAGGAATCACACTAATAGACAGAAGCTTGTGTGGTTTTCGGGTCACCAGAGTGTTCAGGCTGTTGAAACATATTATTCTAGCCTTCATTTCCACTGTGCTTTATCTTCGACAGAGGTACACTTTTTACACTTTTTTTCCCCGTAAAACAGAAATTGTGAATTTTTTTTAATTCCAGATTAGATTATACCGACATCTTAACCATCAGAAGTGGGATCACAGGGCAGTTACAGAAATAGTTTGATTTTGGGAAATATTTGCATTCTTGAGTCTGGAAAGATTGATACGACTTGCACGTCTGAATGCCAAGTATGTAACTGGAGCCAACAGCCAGCTAGTTTAGGGTAGCATGAAGGATGAAGGATGAAGGATGGCATTTTAAAATGTTAGTTGGGATTCACCAAAATCACACAGTAACACAGGCAGACTACCAGCAATTCCCATGTTCTGCAAAGTAAAATCAGACTTTTTGCAAAAGGAGAGTGATATTTGGCTTATATAACTGTTTCCTGTTGGAAGAGGTTATTCTTTTGTAAGTGGCTAAAATACCTTTTGTTGCTAATCCTGTCCAGAGCAGTTCAAGAATTTGTTCTCCTCTCTGCTTCTCCAAAATAAGGGCATCTCGACCAGCATCTAGGTAATGCAGCACAATGACTATTTACTCATACAACTTCACTTCAAATAATATTAACTATATCTTTAACATGTTTCTCTCATCCAAAATGAGAGCAAATCTGTATAGAATAATGCAGTTGAATGACATCTCTTCTGACATACTAAACCCTGCTCTCCCTTAAATACCAGTCAGGTTCTGAATAAAACTTTGATCTGAACAACACGTTACTGGCAAAGATAACCATGTATGTAAGATTGATGGAATAATGCAATTATACACAACTTGTCTTTGAATTGATATTGGTGTTATTTACCAGCGATTGGTCACCCTGCTCTCCAGATATTGGCAACGGCAGTTGGAAAAGCCCATATTGGCCTTGTTTGTTTTGACAAGCAGTTACCTACCTGAGTGTTTCTTGTAACCATTTCTTTAATCGATTTAGGCATCACAATTTTGTTATGAGAGGAGCTCAATAAAGATACAAAAGAGTGGTTTGTATGTAGAAAAAAAAGTACTTGAAGGACATCTGCAGTGACCTCTACTGTATCTACTTTATTCTGCCCATGTTTACAGTTATTCTGTATTTGTCTTGAAGAGTGACAGGGTATTTTGTTGTCGCCGTGTCCCATGGGCCGCTTGTTTCATATTCAAAAGTGCATGAAGGGAAAGAAGAGTTATATTAATGGTGATGGATGGTTTTTCCCCTGTGGCTGAGACAAAGTGCTTTAGATGTATGTTTGTCTATTTTGTATTTTCATCGGACTATTCTCACTGAACTGCAGAAAAATAAACTGTCCAGTCCAAGTCATACATTGACTGTAAACAACAACTATTCTTTCATTGAAATACATCTAGTTGGTGGCCTAAAATGATATTATGTGGTAGAAAATATATTGTAAGAATATATAATCCTTGTAGTAAGCTATAAATACATCACAAGCCTTAAGTGGTAGTCATTGTGCCATTTAAATTGTAATATTGTGGCCTCTTTAGTTAAGGCTTAATTTGAAGCAAAAAAAACAAAACATTTTTTGAAGTTTTGACATGCAGATTAAGAGACTTTCTTGAATTTCTGTAGGGTTTTTTTTTTCATTTTTAATTAACTAATGCAGACTGCTCTCACAACACCATACCATTAGTAAATAATACACTACATTGCAGAGGTAAAAGCATTGCAAATGAGAAATGTGAATTAGAAACTCAAAACTTGATATTAGTGTTGTGACTGCTTCCTTTTTACACCTTGTCACTTCTTTTCTGTCATTTCTCCAAAGAGCCCTTTAAAGAATTTTGTTTGGGGTTTATTCTGTAGCTAATGAAACACTTTTCAAGATATGAATAGAGGCAGATGTTCACAGACAAGGTCATGTTCCATCCCTGGACATTTTTTTCTTTGCAAGTAAATTCACATATTTGCCAAAACATCAGCACAGATGACAGGTTTTCATTTTTATGCAGTTATGCAGGCCCTGAAAATGTATTTTCTAAGTTTACTTCTTACTATACTTTTTGTCAAAGTTAGAGATGTTTTGGATAAAATTTTGGGTTTGAAGAGGGCAACATTTGGTTGGAAGACATTGGTATCACATATTTCTGTGTATAAATCAGGACTGGAATCAGAGTCTCAAATTAACTAAAGTCTGTAAATATTAGATTTTAAATAAATAATACCTAAACATGTACTTTAACTTGTAATTTATTCATTACTATTCTATGTTATAGAGAAATGTCTATTCATTGGGCCAAGTTTTCAGGGGTAATAATAGAGTTTTTATTATGTTTGGGACCTCTGGTTGGCTCCACAATAATTGAAAGCACTCAAGAAATGTACATTTCACAAATGTAGAAGTCAGTAAAGTTTGCTCTTTGTGGGCTGAACAAAAATTATGTGCAGCAGGAGTGAACACCATCAGAATTTAAATTGATAGTCAATTAACTCGGGCACTTTGACGAGACAATGAGATCCTGTATTCTTTCCACAGAAATAAATACCCCTATAGCATCAGTTACGGCGTCAGTTTGAATCTGCCTGAACGCTGTGGGGAGAAAGACTCGTCTTCCATGTTTCCACAGACACCCAATTTCACTTGAACAATGACGGCACAAAGTTTGACACTAAGCTTTGTCCATCGTCACTGTAACTAACTGGGAGCAGTAACACTACATAAGCTTGAATAACCAGGCTATTGGGCAAAACTGACTAGCATGCTACAGCTGATGCACAACAAGGGGTGCACTGCCAAAATGTTCCAGGTAAAACTTGTGCTTAAGAATTTTTGTTCCTTCTGTGCAAGTAGTAAATAGAAGCAGAATATTTTGACAATTTGGAAGTTTGGATCACAGAGCGCGAACTGAGAAAGTCATGTGCTGATCGAAACATCCTGTGTTGAATGGTATGAGATGAGTACATGTACTGTTCCAACCCTAGTTACCTCATCCATGAACATGATTTTTGCCGGACATGCTTTAGATAGATTTTCATAGGCAATGTCAATCGGTGTTAGAAAACACCAATTCACATTTCCCCCCATTTTCTGACATTTTAAAGCAAACAATTATTACTTGATTAATCAAGAAAATAAATGACTATGAAAATAATCATTAGTTGCCGCCCTAATATCTATACTGGTATGATACCACAGCAAAAACCTCAAACACCAGGAAAATTATGGAATAATATATAAGGTGACAGTGTTGAGATTACAGAAAAAATGGCTTTAAAATTGGACAACAGATGATAATAAGTGTGAGCTGTTTTATTGTCAGTTTATCATTAATATTATTATTATTGTAGGAATTCACTTGAACAGGAATCTGGGATTTAGCCATCAGTTTTGTCTTGCCTTGAATACGAACCTTAATATTTCAGTTTGATGGCCTATAAAAGCAACAAACATAAATGACAGTAACTAAGTCTGGCACCTCATGATGATAAAAGCTCAAACCCAGGATTATTAGTCCGCACACCACAGCAGTGCACTAAAGTAGACTGAACACAAATCACAAAATATACCTCCTTATTAATGGAGGTCTCTGTATGTACAAAAATATGTGCTACATTCCACGATTACCATTGTCACTACTTATCACTACTGATTTTGTATAAACTGATCATTTATTGGTGTTGATCTGCATAGTCGTCTGACTTTAGCAGCTTGCAAAGTTAACATTACTAATGTGAATGTTGCGTTAACCTTAGGCGCATATGCCACATGGCTAAACTAGTTAAAAAGCTAAAGCCAAACCCTGTGGCAATGTATTGTTTTTAACAGCTGGGCGCTGCAATACCTTTCTCTTATCAGTACACCATGCAACACTACTTCAGGCTTCATGGCCAACATTGGTTCTCCTGCACACTTGGAAGGGGAGAATGAAATGAAGTATTTGCAATACGCATTCTACACACAATCTGAGAGAGACCCCTAGCAAACAGGTTAATCCAGCGGCTCAGGCACACAAGAGTTTATGTAATCAATAAGTCATCAGATGACCTTTAATGATTTCTGGCTCCGTCGATATGCAGATATTTATCTCACACAAAATCTGCACACAGTTTCCAGCATTTCTGCAAAGCATTAACGGACAGTAACAAATTTCAGTGATCTGACTGACGTTATCTTCACAGAATGTAGTTTCTTACGCGTTCCTGCTCTGGGGATAGCTTTTGCTTTGTGTGTGCGCCAACATTTCTGCTGTTTTTTTGTCAGCTGACCTCTAAATTGTACAACAAGGCATCAGTCCAGCACCTGATTAAAGTAACATTAATCAGTTTCACACTTGGTTATTCACATGCCAACTCTTTGGATAAAACATACTGAGAGAGGGAATGCAAATACTGTGTGAAATGATCATGACCTTTATTTGAATACTTTCTAACTCTTTAGCTGAAATCATTTCCACTCACAGTTTAGTGGTTGATTGATTTAGCTGTCACCATTGATGATAAAGCAAATCTTAAAGCATTCTGACAAAATGTTTTGTGGTACATGATTCTGAATCTCATTTCAAAATGTCAGACAAGGTGACCTTTTTCTCTAAATGTTATCAAACCTTTAAATAATACTTTCAGCTAACATATGCTGTTCCACTTAGTTTAATCAAGACACATAAATCAGTTAATATTTTTCTTTAAATCCTTGTCGTGTAGTTGAAAATGAAGTACTATAAATAAGTAAATCTAGCCACTAGGGCTCTGACGATATGGATCTTTTCTGACTGTGATGAAAAGCAACATATTCCCACAGGATGGCAGTTTACTGCAACTGCCCAAATGATTACACTTTATTGGACTTTATTGAAGGACTGTCAGAAGTGTAGCATAGCTCCTTTAAAAAAAAAAAGGCAGTGTGTAATGTGTGCAGCAGGCAAGTGACTGTGTTGCTAGCAGAGCAGACACTTAACCTTAGCAGAAAGCTAAATGTACAGTTACAGTGTGTCAGTTAAAATACACTACAGGTTGTCAAGACCAAGAAAAGTCTCCTCTGATGTTTCACAACTGTCCCAGGTTGCCATGAGTTGAGTGTTGACCAATCAGAGGCTTTTCTTTTGATTTTGAGGCTTTCTTTTGATATCATCAAAGACCCAATATCTCCTGTCACACCCATGTAACTGGCAAACTTATTTGTACCAGAGGTTTGATAGATGGTCATCTTTAAAGATCGTAATTTACTTCCTTTTCTCTCCCACCACTTAACACCACTATTCCCACTGTACATCAGACAGTTTTCACTCAGTTTACTCTATAAGCACCAGCGAGCAGAGAGCAAGGTTCATTTTGGGTTTTGCAGCAGGAGTCTCTTTCCATTTCCCATTGGACGAACTCTGATGATCAGAAATCCTAAATGTGTACAAAAATCAATGCTTTATCCTGTTGACAGTGCTCTGTGCAGTCTACCTCGTCAGTATAAAGAGAATACAGTATGTGCTCATCTAATTGAATCTGCTGCAAATGGAAGGTATCCCCTCTGGGCACTAGCTGCCTGACACTTCTCTCAGTGTGAGTTGTTGCACGGCTGCACAGGTATTGCATATAAAACATTGGTTTTACACCACAGGTGCTGCGCATATTCTTGGGTGATTGGGCATTTGGAGGCACATCTGAGGTAGACAGTGTAAGCTGTCAGCCTTGTCAGACAGACCTCATTCTTTAGTAATCTTCTGCCATTTTGGTGGCCAGTGCAGCTGAGTTAAACAGCAGGCAGAGAAAGCTGTGCGTGTTTGCCAAGAGAAATTATTGTGTACCTGTGGACGGTGGCACTGGCATCTACCCTACCACATCTTTCATCAGCCATCAGAATGCCATTAAAGCTTTTAGATGGGCAATTTTCAAAAGCACTTTTCGATTGGCGTCTAATGAGAGCCCAAAGCATGCCAGTCATCAGGTGTTACAGAAACATTACAACCGCAATTATTCTTTTTCTACTCTTTTTCTTTTTTTTCTGTTGAAGTATATTGCATCTTATTTTAGTCAGAAACCTGTTACCATTTTTTGATTTGCTGTTGTTGCAAACTCAAAATGCCTCGATAAATTAGTAGGGTATGATGAACATTTACTCAGTATAACAACTAGAGCTACACTGATTGGGTGATTTGTGGATTGATAGAGGATTAATCTGCATCTATTTTAATATTATTGATAAATAAATGGTTTAAGGTCCACAAACGGGGAGCTAGGGAAGGACTTGTCGTAGTAGACAATAGTGCTGAGTAAGTGTATGATCCAGTGCTTTTGTACAGTAATGTTAATCAGTGAGGCCCATCTCCCAGCCAATCGAATGCTCCATGAAGCTAACGTTAGTTGCTGAGGCTGTCCACTGTAAAATGCCTTGAGCATAATCTGCTATCACACATATCGTTTTCCCCAAAGTTAATAAATTCTAGCAAGTGTCCCTGTAACAACTGTACTTTGGAGTAACAGAACAAGCTTTGAGGTGGCAAACATCTTACAGACAAGCTGAAATAACATATTGTTTCTTATTTGCTAATAAATGAATTAGCTCTGCACCGCCAAAAGTTGAAGATTAATGGCAGATGGATGTCATGATATTATTACCTGTGTTCTGATATGAAGGGTTAAAAATACATTCTTCATTTGATCTTGATTGTAAGTCTGTCTTTAACCAAAACCAAACATTCACAACAGTATCTTCTATTAATTAAGGGCATTTTGTTGGGTTATAGGTTATATTATAAAGAAATCCCTGTTCACAGTGTCACATCTACAATGTAGTATTTGCTCCCTGTGTGGAGCTGGTCCTGGATGCTCTGTGGTTCTGTCTCACTCTTTATTGAATTTGTAAAAGTATACACTTCAGCAAGCCCTGCCAAACTCTTTATCTGAGATAGCGACACATTCTGCAAGCACATAGGTCCTCATCCGAAAAGCCTTTTCTCTGGTAACCTTAAAATGAAACATACAGGTTGAAAATATGAACAATATATCATAAATCTAACCTGTGGCTTGCTTGTCCAAGTATGTAAGCTAAGCATCAAAAGAGGATTACGGTAGAATGAAACAGGAGTCTGATCTTTTTCATACCTCACTATCTCTACACTGCAATATAATAACAATGTGGTTTCTTTATTTCCATTGCCTCTACATGGATCATCGGCTGTAGAGGAAACTGACTTTTTGTCTGGGAGATGCAGCTTTAGCCTCAGTGTTTCAGCACTGTATCATGTATGTAGCCATCAAGTGCATATTTGGTCTTTGGAGTCTTTTGCAGGGTTCTCATTATAAAAGAAACATTAAAAACATCAGCTGAAGACTGAATTTTTAACAAGCAACAACCTCTTCGGGGAAAAAAAGAAGCCAAGTGCAGTTCCTCTAATGGCTACTTGAGGCTGGCCTCAGAAGCGAATCAGTCCCCATCACTATATTAAAATGCTCAACTCCATGTTTTGGTCTCTAGAGCTAATTTCCCCAGTTATGACAAATGCACTAAGGTGATTTTTTTTTATATAACTCACCTGATATTGAATTATTATTAACGCTTAAAGTTATGCATAATTAAGGGAATGGCTGCTTTGAGTGACAGGTGGGTGCTGTCACAGATGGCTAGCTACTAGTTAGCTGCTTCATCTGGCCGCCTTAGTGCCACCCACGCTCCACCTCTTTGCCCATTTTTGAATTGGCGAGGATTTAGCCCGGTCAGACACTGCTAAGATGATACCCTAAGCTTCACAGTGGGTCTCACGAACGCAAGTGTCTCCAACAAAACAACACAGGGTCATGTGGAAAGAAAATATTAATCAGGCTAATTCTTTTTTTTATCTGCCACGTACCATAACATTATTCGACAAGACGCTGTGAACCTCACAACTGTTTACCTCGCAATTACTCCCAAAACAACATATATTACCGATGGAGAGTACTTACCGTGACAGGCTTACCGTAACTTAATTAATTTTCGTAAGTTGCATAACACGCATGGTTTATGTTGTAAAATGGTGGCAGTTCTGTCAGGTTTAGGCACAAAAAAATAAGTGGTTAGGTCACTGCTAACTTTAGCTTAAGTAGTCAGCTATCTACAGCTGATCGAATGTGCTCGCAACAGCTGTCATTTTTTTTTGTTGCAGGCTAGAAGAGGGAAACCTGCTTTTGTCTTCCTCTGTCAGAATTAAAGCATTACTAAGCATTTCAAATGTCAAATCTTATACATTTATAACTGGAAACCTCATATGAGCAGGGTGAGAACAAAAGTTTTACAGACATAGCAACAGTAACTAGGGGGCAGGGTTTAGTGAACAGTCCATGATTAGCCATCGCTTGAGCTGGCCACCTCTTTCAGGCTTTTATGTGACAATTGTGTACAACTCCTGTTGATGAGAACATATTGCAGCACTTATGCAGACCCCTGAGATGTTGGGGAATAAAGAGGGACGAGTGCTTCAGCAAAATGGCCTGTAAAAACACAAGCCAGTTGAAAAATTTTCCATACCTTTGATGCTGTAACAAATGCAGTTCAGGATCTTTGGTTTCGTGTTAAGGACTTCTGTGCACTGCTAATCAATAGAATGCATGTGTTCGTTCAGCAGTATTGCTACTGGTTCATTATACAGACAAATGAAGCTCAATTCCTGAGTAAATGCTACCTATTAAGTGATAATGAGAAACTAGGGGCATGCATTATGCCAGGATATCCCCAGCCATTGCTGAGTATTTTTCTCTCTTGCTCACTCAGATTTCTTCGTTTCTGCCTCAGAAGACTGTTTTGTCTCATTTGTTTTAGATCTGACATCCTGCACTCATCAGTTCACCATATTAAAATAGAAATGTTACCAACACCAACCTTTTTAATGATCAAAACCTGTAAGAAATCTCGTACTACTTAGGGGACTCTTGGGGGAATGATTATACTGCCTAAAAAGCTGCATATTTTGTTATCTATTCCCTCTCTTCTGTTTTAATTGTATTTTATCTTTTATCTTTCACTGAGAAGACACCCTTAAAAAGCAGATACATTTATTTATAAGCATTACTATTGATCCCTTTATATGCCCACATCTCCTAAAGGTATTTTGCAGCATCAATTTCAGTTATATAAATAAGGATCTGAAGAGCACTGCTGTACCATACACTACATTGCACGGATACATTGTCAGATTTTCTTTGTGTTTTCTCTTTTTGTCATCTTAAAAGTTTAACTAGGTGTGTTGTATTGACCATACTGTATTCAGCACTGCTAACAGCTGGTACAGATACCGTGGGTGCATTTTGAAGGAACAAAAACAGACGAAAACAAATCAAAGCACTGAGTAACAAATAAATTGGATGAAAAGGGGCCTTATTTGAAGTTGCAATTAAAATGGTCTGCATTGAAAAAAGACAATAATTACAAAACCATGTTAATGACAGTATTCAGTAAAAAGATTTGTAGCAACGCAGATAAAGAAGAGAGAAAACGGAAAGAAGAGTGTTGCCATGGTGATGCTTGGCAGTCAATAGAGAGCTTGTGTGCGCTTTTTTTTTTCTCCCCCTCCTTTTGAAAGCTGATTGAGTTGACCGGTGGGTAGCAGAGCAGAGTGCTACGGACAGCCTATCCATTCCTCTGATTAGTCCTCCCCTCTGTTCCATTTTTCATTCATTTTAATCATTAATGCTGCGGTCCTCATGGTGACGTGTGTCACAGAGTGCTGTCAAAGGAGGGACAATTCTTTAAAGGTCTTTCAGCATGTAGAAAACATCAAAATAAAATGGAATATTTCTATACGGGCCCAAATCAGTTCTGGCATTGTGCTTTATTGCAGTGGTGACGGTGACAGTTATGAGTGATGTTGTGAAAAAATCTTCAGCTAGTCTAGAATAAGTAATCTTGGCAACTGAGAAATTATTCTGGGCTTTTTTTTTTTCCACTTTTTCTTTCAATAGAAAATAAACTGGTAACAATAAATCAGTCAAGTAATTTATCAAGCAAAACTGCCGAAAGACATTTTTCAGTAGTCTCTGATGTATCATAAACTTGTATTTTATTTCTGTACAGCACTTTGGTCCACTGTGGTTGTTTTAAAGTGCTTTACGAATAAAGTTGGATTGGATAGGATAAACTAATCTGGGAATTAGTTAAATTATCTCTGGACAGTCACTGGTGAACACCACGCACACAAGCGGCAATAGTTCAGCTTCACCTCTCTCCCTCTGCTCTGCCCACGATGAAACACAGAGTAAAGGAGAGAAACTTGCCCCCCCCCCCCTAAAGGTAACTGTAGGGGAAGTACTCATATTTTGCATTATTTTTGGCATAACAAAGGGACTCTTTTGTCCTGGTGGGGTGCCTGTTGGCCAGGCCTCTTCAATAGGGGAAAGATTGATGATAATAATAAGAATATTCCTTGTTTCAGCACTAACTACAGTATAAAAGAGCTGCCCGTGGCGTTGTGGAATTATTTGTTTGAGAGGATCACACAGTTTCTGCACAAATTTCCTCACAGCCCAGTGTATCTTCATAACAATGAGCTTAAATAAATTGTCAGGAAGAAGCAGAACCTGTTCGATGTGATGTATGCACCACATGCATTACCCAATTAACATCTGACATGGTTCAGGGCAGAAGCTAATCCAAAGTTAAGGTAGTACATTAAGTCATCGTAGCCTATGTAAATGAAAACCTAATGATATGCCATGATACATTTAGTGGAATTTGAAATGGTAAATGTAATCACAGTTAATACAGTAGCTGTGAGCTGTATTTATGCTGTCCCTTCACGATCATTTAATATCTACACACAGAAAATGCTTATTGGAAACTGGAAGACTGAGATTTAACAAAAGCTGTACTCACCGGGCTACGTCCAATATGAAAGACACACGCACCAAGAGTTGTATCTTACGATGCCATATGACTTCAAACAACTAGTCACCCTGTGTTCAAACAGACAGAAGAAGGCTGATATAAATTTAGATTGGTGCTGTACTATGTAAATGTCAGTGGTCTACTACAATAATGTTCAGGTGAGACTGGAAGTAAATATGAACGTGCTTCACTCTTTTGTTCTCTGGAAATTCATCCATAGTTTATTTCCAGTTGCAGCACCCTAGCATACAAAGAACTAACCCACAAAGAGTTAAAGCTGAGAAGTGCTAGAACAGGATATGGGAAATACTGTGCAGCCAATACATAACATCAGAACACTTGAAAGCCGACCACCGCTACACTCTTCAGAGGACGATTGCATAATGGAAAACCGGCAGGATAATAGTAGCAGATATTCAGCAACAGATCACAAACATGAAGAAATGGAAAGTGTAAGGGCCTGAAAAACTTCATACATTATTGTGGAAAATTACAATTGGATGATGTAAGATATATAGACCGTGAGATAACCACTGCGTGTTCTGAGGGGTGTCTCCCTTTTAATGGTTGGAGTGGTTGTAAACATCTTCAGTATAAACTCAGTTCAATTCATGGTATTAGACAGTTGTTGGTCGTGTAGTAAGCAGCATGGCTCTAGTGTGGACAAGGTCGGTCTGACAAGGTCAGTCTGTGACAAGGTCTCTGGTGTGTTCACTGGTCTGTCAGTTCACTACTTTTCTTCAGACTGAAATACAAGATTGCTATGAAATTTTGTATAGATATTCACGGTCCAGAGAGGATAAAATCTATTGATCTGTTGATTTTGGTGACACTCTGATCTTTGTCCGCTATTTGCTACTGGCACTCATACCCCTCTGGATCAATTGTACCAACTTTCCATATTGTGCTGCGTTCAGGTCAAGTTTGAAATTTGTCCAATACTTTGGTTTATGGCCAAACACCTGCAAAACAACAGCAACAGCATCCTCCTCTGTACACTGTGGTTAGTGCTACTGTTTAATCAATACTAGAAATGCAAGGGTAGTAAGTAACTCACTATCTTTATACTAATTCACATTTTAAGATGCTGCAAATTATATCCAGCTACGAAAAAGCCTGAACAGCCAGTAGTTAGAACACAAGTACCAAGACTCATTGCTATGGAGATGATACCCTGTCTCTTCTAGTTGCTTTGGTGTAAACTAGCAGGTTTTCAGTACACTGCAGACTGGTGCATTGCAAGTAATTACAGGTTTCAACTGTTCCGTCCCTGATTCTTTGGTCTGAACAGGGCCTTAAACTGGATGAATGCTCTGGAACACAGATTAACACTGTGCCAACATCAGCCTCCCATCCTGACTGGTAAGAAGAGGCTTGTTAAAAGACTACATTGACTAGTAGCACCCACCTTCCTCTCCACAATATGTGAACTGCTATCAAGTATCACTGAACAGACGTGTCAGTATAGAAATAAATCTCAGAGGGAAATTGGAAACAACATCAGAGGATCAAAATACACCTGGGGACAGCCAGGACTGACAACAGGAAATCTCACGCCTCTATACTGCACTGCTTGATCCTTATTTGATGTGCTATACAAGGTCACCAAGAACTGTAACCTTAAAGCTGCCACGTGTATCACTGCCAGTTGTTTACTACTGTTTTTGTGGTGGTAGTAGATGTAATTTTGGGCGCCTATGGATCCTGTTTCTTGACATTTAATACAGTATGCGGTTTTGATAGACCACCTATCTAAACGAGCATTCCCTTGCGTAGGAGGATAAACACGCCTCCACCCATGTATTCTATGGGCTAAATGTTTCATTCAAGATGGTGGCCCTGACCCAGGTTGATGCACAGCCTTTATTGTGAGGACAGTGTACAGAAACATGCTGAGAGTTGAATTGAGTTGAAATGAGTTGAATTCCTCCAGGTCCAGATGGGAAATGCAGCAATCAGTAGATCACAATGATGAGATAAGATCCTGTGAGACTTTGAGCCACAGCTTGAGTACAAAATGAGATTATTATACACTATATGGCTCAAAGTATGTGGACACCTGAACATTACACCCATATATGGTTGGTGGAACATCTCATTCCATCTCCACTGGCATTAATATGCTGCTGTAACAGCCTTCACTCCCTGGGAAGAGTTTCCAGTGCAAGGACGTGCTCCCATTCAGCCACAATAGCATTAGTGAGGTCAGACAGTGATGCTGGGTAATAAGATCGGTGTATCCCCTAGCTTTTTTGCTTTGGGAGCGGGGGTGCCTGGGCTGGAATGAGCGTGGTCCGTTGTTGGGGTCCTTGCAGGATCCTCTTGTCAACGGACCCCATTACCATGATTACAGAGCATTTGGACTTGAATAAACAGTTAACACTGATTTGTGTTCACATTTTTTTTTTATTTCAGCAATGGAACGCTGTTTTTATTCATGTATTCATTCATTTATTTATTTATGCATCTATCCATCCATCCATCAGGCACAGTGTTATGGGTGGGCCTAACAGGCCTGGGCCCACCCACTTATACAACTGGCCCACCTTAAATGACTGGGAGAACATATATTTTCTTAACTTTTATTTTTAATTACGAGAATCAGCATTTGACAAAAAGACAACATTTATTCAGCTATTATCATGTGTGAGGTCTGGATCAATCACAATGGGCCATAATTTGTCACACCAGATATGTTACGCTTACGCACGCATGTCACACACATGTTGTTGTGATGACCGGTGTACTGAGGAAAGCTTATCATTGTCTTATTTTATACCTGCAAATGCATTTTTCATCAAAACTAGAACATCTATTGGTGTTAGATGGAGTTGAAGTAAGGGCTCTGTCCAGGCCTGTTGAGTTCTTCCCCACAGCACTCAGAAATGCATTTCTATATTGACCTGGCTTTAAAGACAGTGGCATTGCTGTAAAGGTGTCGTGTTGCCACAAGCCTTTTTCTTTCTAAAACTACGGAGTCAAGCCCAAAGTTTGAAAAGGAACCTTTTTGAAGTGATGAGATGAGGGAGTTTGTATCATATGAAACAGTAAAAAATAGTAACATTGATGCATAAGATCTATAATGCAGATGAGGCACATTACAGCCAACTGAAATAACCAAACAAAAGTAACAAAGAAAAGTAGCATTTGAAAAACACTGTGCTAGTACTAGGAGAATGCACACTTGTGAATGTATAATGTGTGCTGATGTGACCATGTGTCAGTATGCCTTCCTGGTGTTGATGCTTTGTGATCAGAGATTGCTTCTCCATTGCATTACCTTCCTGTTCCAAGGTGATGGTGTATGGTAAAACCGTCAGCTGTGACACATGCCGTCCACGCTTTGTGGCATACAGAGATCCTACATAGCTGCTACTCAGGATACAAATGCTGAAAAAAAAAGTAATTCTGGAGTCTTGATCTTTCATTGTCTGGATCTGAAACAGGGCTTAATTGGCTGTGTATACTGTCAAGATGATACCACAAACATGCATGTCCAAGCAACAGACTTCCTGGACTCAGCAGTTGAATATCTTGTTTGTAGTGAAGATGTACAAATGGCTGTGCCTGATCTCCTTGACTCAGCGCTTCACTGATGCCAGTCCTCGAGACATCAATCTGAACAAGAAACAGTTAAAATCTGGACTCTGAAATACAGAAGATGAACACATGGCCCTTGAGAGCTACAAATACTCCTGCAAACATCAAATATCAGCTGAACTCATGTGGTGGGCACCTCAGGCCTCAGGCACTCAGGATTATTGGGCTGATTAACACAATATATGAAAACTCTGACAAGGGGAATCCCTGAGTTCAGGGACTTGCAGGTTTGTTTGGATTGATGATGTACACGGCTTATCTGTAAGTGTGAGAGTTTTACATATTCAGTAATACCCACATCAGTCAATAGCATCACTAAGCCAGCCTAAATCTTGGCAGCTCAGTTTTTCATGACAAGATATTAGTCTGGGAAATGTTCACTGACATTCCACTGAACCAAACAGCTGGAGGCTAGAACGATTTAGGAGTTCTGAGGATGACAACAACGACCTGATCTGTATTTTGAAGTTGAACTGATTGCTGACTTGAATCCTTCTTAACTCCTGGCTCTTGTAAACAACCACTTACACTATGCAATGAATAGCTAATACCATGATTCAGCGACAACATGGCTGGTTTCAAGTATTTAATGTATTCAGAAACCAGTTTTACACGTTTGTAAAGTGACAGTGTTCGGCAACTGCCAGACAAAATCAAGTCAAATTAAATCAAATTAAATTAAACAGCAAAATATGTTGTTTATTCATGCCCACTTTGCTTGTCTGCAAGATGACATTTTTTATTTGTGTGTTTCAAATCAGTTACAAAAACACTTGGTTGAGGTTCTGGGAGAATTGTGGTCATGATTGGTATGAATAGCGACCTCTTGTGTTACAGTTTGATGTTTTGAGGACCCATTCATCCACCCTGACCAGCTTGTGGACTGTTGGTCCATAGCAACGTCACCTGATGTTGTCTGTTGTTCCAGTCATAATTCTAGAGGGCTTTTGTCATTTCAGGGTGATATAACTTCCAAAAAACAAGTCATCAAAGACTATCAGTCATCCACAAGCTTAAAGGACTCAATGATACCCCCCACCTCCTTGTACTGTTGCACCATAGCATTATTCAACTCATCCTACTGTACTGTTCTACCTGCTTCTTTAACATGTTATCTGTTCCTAACTGGGCCAAAGTCACACACATAGCCAATACCCCTGCCAGGATAATTGGTCTCCCCACACCCAACCTGGCAGAACTAATGTATAAGGCCATCATGAGCATTGCAACCACAATAGCATGGAGCATCACACACCCACTCAATCACCGTCTGACCCCCACTGCCCTCTGGGTGCAGGCACAGAGCTCTGAGGTGCAGAAAGGCTTGCTTTGGGAAAGGCCTAATCCCTGAAGCCCTAGCTGCCTGAAATAATGGGCCTCGTTGAACTAGCCTGAATGTATACTGTTGTTACTGTGTGTTGTTCTTTTGTTGACCGATGAGTGCAGTGCTGTGGAAATGAATTTCTCTTCGGGGCCAAAAAGTCTAAGTCTAAAGTCTAAAAGTCTGAAACGACTGATTCGGTTGTTCTTCTTGAAAGGACAGTCTTGAGAAAAGTAATAGCAAAACTGAATAACACCTCAGCCAATGGTTTTTCATCCACTCAGCTGCATGCATGGTTCAGGGTACTTGTCTGCCTGCTGGTTAAAAGCTGATCTAATCAGCTAAGAAGTATACTGGACATCCCAGATTATTCTAAATATGGTGGTAAGTAGGTCTATGCTAAGATGAATGCACTCTTCCCTTATATAACTCTGCTTTTGAGCAGTGGACAGCTGAGAGGGGACAGGAAACTCAGGAAAAAAGGTGGAATGACCTTCAACAAAGGTTCCTGGCTATAATTCCCAAACTTGAGAATGCCACAGCCCAATCTGAAATCTGAAAATCTTCTGAGGCACATGCAAACTCTGATCAACACACGAGACTAATCGTACCAATGACTTAAAAAACTAGGTCAGATAAGTGAAGAATAACACATCATTTAAATGTCATGGCTTTGTTTTATTAGCTCTGCTTACTTTTTAAAAATAAATCATAAATATTTTATGGTGATTTCAAACATAAAACAGAAACTTAAAAACAATTTATTTATTTATTTATTTTTCATGACCTCTCAAGGCCTACCTGCAGGGTGTTCATGGCCTTCACTTCCTTGAGCTATAACTATGATATGGAGTGCTAACCTGTGACACAATATTGGGCACAACGTGATATTTAAAGTTCCTGGCATCATTGACATTTCAGTGTCAGTGCGGCAATGTTGGTTATATTGATAAGCACATAATGACTTGTCCTATCATGGCTGCACCTTATCAGCTAATTTTATTAATTCCATTTGGAACATTGTGTTCTGCATTTAAACTCGCTCAAACTTTTTTTTTTCAAAGCACCGAGCAGACAGCAACAAATGAGTATAAAATCAGATGGGTCTTAATATCAATGAATGTGCAAAGAAGAATTCACAAATGTATTTCATGATTAACATATAAATGACTCTCTCTCAAAAATGTTTTTCAACACAGTGATTAAATACGGTTGACTTATGAATGGTTGCTAAGTCAGTGATAACCTTCAGTGATCCTTTAATGTCCATCAACATCATATTGCTAATTTGCCACATCACTAACGTAGCAAGCATATATTTAATCATCTACAACAAGAGAGTTATCACTTACCTGTGGAGAGCAACAACCAGACACCATGTTGAGGTTACCCTCCAGGCAGCTGTTTGATGTCCATCCTCATGTTCATAATTTGAGACTGTGCAGTTGTAATGATAGTTCATCACATGAAATCATTTACTTGAATCGTGTGCGTGTGATCAGCTGAAATAGAAGGAGCATCTGAAAGGTTACAGATAATTCCCTTTTGATAAAAATGCAGTGAGTTTTTTTTTAATTAAAACAAGCAATAATTGATAAATATTTTGTGGAGAGAGTCATTTATTTACGGACTAGGTCATGGAATACATTTGTGAATCCATCTGTGTGCAATCATTAATGTTGCACGATAAATATCACAGACGATAAATTATCAGACAATATTGACTATCACAACTATATTGGTCTATATACAATATCTGCGTATATTAGGTGATAATTATTGGCTACACTAATATCTGATTTGACAGATTGTGTCACGCGTTTCATTTGAATTCTTTGGCAAAATGCTCTCTAAAAGCCAAAGTGTTTATGAAGTTTTTGTATGAACTTTACTTTAAAAATTAACTGAACATTTGAAGTTTCAGAATATTGATGTCAGATTTGGTTCGGTGAGAGTTAAGGAATATTAAATCATCCACCTTTGCTCATTATATTGTAGCCTTTGTTAGCCTCAGGTGTGCATAAACTACAGGTTATATGAACCTCATGTTAAAAAAAGTGAAATTACTGATTAACTTATCACTATTAGTTACGAGAAGCAGGTGATTATCAGTTATCAGTATTGGCCGAAAAAAATCCATATTGTGCATCCATATTGGTTATTTAGACCATTTTAGTGACACAGACCTTATTTTAATGCCGATACAACACCAGGGTTTTGGTACCAATACCAAAACAATTGTTTTCTTGAGATGTTACTTTCTAATTTACAAATATTTTAGGCAAAACATTTTTTAGTGTTTTTCAATTTCAGCAAATGAAAAAATCATGGTTGGAATACTTCAGTGTATTTTAATTCTTAGATTTAATTTATCAGAGTGCTTTGCAGCTGAAAAGGTTATGTCATGGTGCGTCATTGCAGAATTTCTGTTCAGGTATACTGAAAAAAACAAAACAAACAAACGAAAAAGCAAAATATGTTTATCGGTGTGCTTTGAAGAACACTATCCTCTCCTGGCCTGAATGAGATCACCCAGACTTTTTAATCACTCAGAGACTTAATCCGTCAATTGTTTTGTTCATACAGTCTATCTTTTTTTGGACACACTACCCTTAATTAAATAAATGAAACCTCAAGTTCAAAATGTTGGCCTGTGTGCAAATGTGCACTCACTTTGTTTCTGAAATTGCCAGAAACCATTTCCTTCGACGTTTGTAACACCCACCACTATTCAGAGGAATCACTGACTGACTCGACATGCTGAGAGACAGATGAATCTAACAGCAGCAATCTTATAAACCTGTTTATAAGGCCAAAAATACAAATATTCTGCCATATTTTTCTCCACAGTATCATCCAAATGTCATTCTGGGGATCCCGTCTACCTTAAAGTCTGTCAGAATACATGTCCAAAGCGCTTTAACACATCCCACACATCTTGTGTTTGAGGTCAAAGGTGCACACAAAGAAGACAGTTACTTACTGCATCACAGCATGAGATCATGCTGAGACATCTTCTCTGGTTTCAGTCAAATCCAACAAGAGATTTCTGGAGCCAGCATGACTGTGTGTGTTTGTTTCTTATCAAGTGATGAACCACAGAAAGAAAAATAAGCTGATATTATAATGCCACCAACATGTCAGCACATACAGCGCCGCACAGGGGACCAAATCATTTACAAAAGCTGCAATACAAAGGCATAGCAAGAATATAATTACACCACAAATACTTACAAAGACACTACGTGACATAGAGGAGTAACAAGTTTCAGGGGGTGCTGAGCATTCATATCATGTTTGAACCAAAGAAACAGCTTACTTTACTTTGACAAGCACAATTTTATTTTTCTAACTTACATAAACGTTGTTGTAACAAGCAAGGAGGTGAAAGTCAGTTTTGACAATCAGCAGATTTAGTCAGCTGTAGCTAATTCATGTGTATTTTGTGAGAAAGCTTTGCTGTTGTCTGTACTCTTTAGTCTCGGCTAAGGAGTGCCATGTCATTTTTCCAATGACCCATTATTCTGAAATCCCAATAGTCTGAAAAATGTCCCATTGGACCGAAAGCCCATTTTTCCAATACACCAATTACTCCGAACTTGGGTATGTAACTTAACTGACATAACTAACATACTTATTTTAATCCCAGCCGTGCTCTTTTCCAAACCCTGCAGTCTTTCCCCCCCTAAATATTTATTACCTAAGCAAACTGCAGTTGTTTCACAATGTCAATCACTTATTTATTATTGTTACGATGACATCACCTGACATTTGCATGTCAAAATACACAAATACAAATAAGATATTAAGGGCAAAATGTGTATTTTTGGAGCAATGGGCCTTTGAAGTAGTGGGTTTTGTCTTTGGAATGACATGCTGTCAGACAAATGGGCTTTTTGGATTATTGGGTTTTCATAATAATGGAACAATGGGGCTGCCCCTGGCTGCCAATGATGGTTTCAATGAAAATGATACAACAAAAACAATTTGGGGGTTCTTTCTCTGAATAAATGATCCAGGTGATTGTCTCATGCCAACTTCAGCAGTGCGTAAGCTAGCAGGCAGCTCAGTAGTTGGCGGGTGTAATGCTGCTTTCACGCAAAAACAGATATCAAGTAGCTGGCAGTGTCTGGACCCTCATGAAGCTGTAGCTCTGTGTGTTACATTCAGCAGGCAGCATAATAGCTTTGTTTTCTTTTTTTATTACTTTGAGATACGCCTTGTTGAAACTGTTTTAGTACTTAAATGATGCACCACTCAGCACTGATATATTGTTAAGTGTTGTGACATTACCTTCACCACGCCACTATGTTTGCCGTGCTTTCGCCAGTATAACACAGCACTGAGCACTGAAATGTCTCTGTATCGACTCTGACTTGTCTTCTTCTCTTCTGTCTTGTTACATTTGTGTAAGTTTGTTTGAATTTGTTTTCACAAAATTGCAAATATCTGTTTTTCAGAGGAGAGATGATTTTCCTACTGCTGTTAGATTCCTGCTGCACTCAAATTAGCCACTCATGTACAATCTACAATCATCATCTATTAACTTCATAGAAGAATTTTGAAACAAGTACAGATGTTACATTGTCCTATGGTACATTCATAGCAGTGACCTAATGTAGACCTCATTAATAAGTGATTTAGCTGGACGTGATCTCAGGACTTCATATTTTATCAGCTACCTTAATCTGTTCAGTGGAGAATACAGTAAAGTTTGACTGCTTGGCATTGCAATGTATGCAGTGTCATTGACTGAAGTACAGTGCATGATTTGAAGGGTTGAGAATGACATTGTTGCACAGAGAATTTCACAGTCAAGTTAATAAATAAATATAATCTCTCTGAATAAGTTTTTTTTTTTTTTTTTTTAACCAGATGGTTCACATCATGTCACATACATTCTTCAATTTCACTTGTGGCTTCTTTGTTTGAGTTTGATCATAAGTAATAAAATATGACTGTCATAAATCATGTTATGAGACCTATCATGAACATTAAGGAGTCTTTATGAAAGTTTATGACTGTTGTCGCTAAGTGTTATTTGGGCAATTATGTCATACCACCCCACCTCCTGACTACTTTAGTTCAAGTCCAGGAAATTATTCAAGACACTGTTACAAAAGCATTTGACTTTGGAATAAAACTTGATAACGTCTTCATGACATGTCCAAGTCAAGGAAAATATTCATGACACACTATATTGCTGTTATAATGGCCAGTGTCAAAACCAACCGTATGACAGTTTAATGTAATGTTAAAACAATTTCTTTAAGCTTGATAATATCAAGTTCTCATAACAAAGACATTATTGATTTAATTACTGTCATGTTGTCATAACGTCATCATCATCAACATCTCAACACTGTCAACTTTGCATTAAAAATTACAAAACTGACTGGCTGACACTTAGTGATAATGTCATAAACATTGTTATGACAATGTAATGACAGTCTTATGCACACCCCTTTAAATCAAGTGTTACTGCAGAAAGAATATAAAGTACAGTACTAGTATAGAATATAAAGTAAGAAAGGCCTCATATAAACTGTGCCCCTTTGGCATAAGAAGCCTGTTGGGACCGTAGGTGGATCACTGAACAGGCACACTGGGCTCAGGCCCAGGGGCTCAAGGGCTCAAGGGCCCATAACCTCTGTGTGAAATCTGTTATTAACTTTGCATTGTTTTCGTCTCATAGTCAAAGTGCTTAGTCACAATAACGGAGCCCTAAAAGTCCTTCAGAAAAACTGAAGGAATAACCAAAACATTATCTTTAATGTCGCAAAAAAAGAAACCATCATGGTACATTTATGTGAGTGTTTATCTTCTCAGTTTATCTTCAGAGTGACTGTGTACTCCACTAGTGTGGGCCCTTCAAATCTGTGGGAAGAAATCCAACATGCTGGGGGGCTTTTACAAGTCTATGGCCTGGGGCCCATTGTTTCGTAATCCACCTGTGTTGGAACACAAATTACAATATGTTGAATTCCAACACTGCCATGTTACAAACCTCCCTTGAAATAACAGCTAGCTTTTATGAATCGTGTGTGGGGCTCTGCACACTTGTGCATACAATAATTAACCAAATGCTGCTTATTCAAAAAGAAACCACAAACCAAAGCCCGTACAGAGCTGGATGCTCACAGACGTGCTCTTTCTAAGCACCTGTTAATGAATTATTGACAGTGTTTCCCACCTTGTGCACCTAAAAGCACAGCAACATTGCCCACGTTAGGGGTTACATTTTACATATACAGCATTTATAGAGGAAATACTAATTTGCAAGGTCTAACCTTTACTAAACCATAATTATGAGCTTTTCAATGTGTTAAAAAACACAAGGCTGTGCGTTGCTGGGAGCCTGTTGCTACAGGTACCGCAAACCAGGAAGCTTGAATAATACATACATGAATTTGAAGTCTTATCAGACACCAAAACACTGCACAGAGGTCTACGATACTGTGAAATTAAATTTAAAAGATTTTACAAGACTGAAAAGTTACTAGAGTGATGATCATTTTATACTTTCTCTAGACCGTTGCCGATGAATTGCAAGATTTATGCTACAGAGAACATGAAATGCGTGATTTATCCTTTATCATTATCACAGCCTGTGTCTGACACTGTACACGATGTAAAGCCCACTCTAAAAGTCTGCCATTTCCACTGGTAATGGCCACGGCTTTCAATGGACAGACATATTCTTACATGCAACTGTGTCATTTTGGTATCCAAAACATTTTCTGCCCATTATTTTCAGCATATTGCTTTAAAACAAAGCACAATGACCAATAATGTTGTACTATTTGTGGCCAACAATATAAACAGACAATGACCCTGTCTGACAGCAGGAGGGACACATGTTTTGGCTTGCACAAATATTTCCTTGATAGAATATTGTCTTTCTTCTGAGTAATTATAAATGCATATTTCTCCTTTCACCAGGTGCTTGGAGATCAGTTGTGTAGAAATTCACTGACCTTTTCACTACTTAGAATATCCTTCGAGCAGGCTGCTCAGCATTGTTACCCATGACTGAGATTTATTTCTCAGAATCCACTGAAAACAAAAAAGTACAGTCCAGCTCTTATTCACATTAAAACTGTGGTGAACATAAATAAGGATACATGTACATAGATTTTAAAAATGTCTTGTTTGTCTTTGTTTTTTTTTTACTGTTGATTGTGTCCTTTCAGTGCTCATGTAATGCATGGCCATTTAAAGGCTTGCGGTTAGACCAATTATTTCCTATTAAATGCAAACTAAACAGCACCTAATCTACACAGTTGATTCAATTGCTTTCAGCTAATTAAAGAAATTAGTCAAAACTGATGTATACTTTGAACTAACAATTTTTTTAAAATAGGAGCAAATGCAGTCTCTATGAAAACATTGAATCCTGAAGTAATTATATTCTAATTATATTTTGTGTAATGAGAAACTAGTTGCTTCTATGTGGCTGACAATTTTAATCAGATTTTTTTTTATTCTACAGCGTGCCTTAGAGCAACACCAAAGACTCGTTAGACTAAACTCTATTTCAGTGACAGAAGAGCTTGGATATTGTAAAATGACAGCGAGAAAGCAGGATGGAGGATAAATGCAGGGCAATTCCAGCCATTTTGGAGTCCTAGGCACCCCTGAGGGGATTCACTGGCAAATAGTTTGACATTTTACTTGAATTCAGTTTATTACAGCCTCTGATTTTGTCATGTCAACAATACAAAGTCTGATTGTTAATACTATGCATGTACACCGGTGTTACTGTTATGACTTGTCTTGATTTCCCCCCTGGTTTTTTATGTCCAAACTGTTGCAGTTTAGTTCAAAATTAGGCCCCAGTACAGCGGCAGAAGGCTGATAAAGTCTTAGGTTTTTAGATTTAATTATTACTTGTGTAGGAGATGGGTAGAGGAGGTGAGATGACTGTTATGTCAGAGGGAAGAGGTGGGATTGAGAACAGGAGGGCAACGTTTAACACTAATGCTAGAACACGGGAAAACTACAAACTTCAAGTCTCAAAAAGTTTGGACGCTGTGTAAAACCTAAATAAAAAACAGAATGCAATGATATGCAAAAAAAAAAAAAAGTGACTACAAGATTGAGCACAGCTACCACAGGTGCAGAAACAATAATAAAGTTTCTCCTCGCTGCAGTTGCCTCAGTGCTTGCTCTTGATGGGAACAAATAAGTGGAAGAAGAGCTGGGTTTGATAGAGACTGAGAGGCAGATGAGCTGATGGGAGGCAGGTATGTAGGATAACCAGGATCCAGGAGAGTAAGGAAGGTAGAACATGGCAACACAAACAAACACAGACAGAACAAGACAGACAGGGGAGCACAGGGAGCACACAAGATGAAAAATACAATCTGCTGGGGTACAGCCACAGTCATAACAAGAACATTATTCAGTTTTTATTGAGGTTTTTATATTATCATATCAGACTGTAACTTATGGCTGTCCTGACCACATTTAATGGTCCAACACTTTTTACACAACTTTCATTTCTTTGCTAATACAAGCATTGCACATTATGAAGCAATTTAACAATTTAGATTTTAGATTTATAGTTAAATGTTTCTGCATTAAAACAAAAGCTTGCCTCACAGCTATTGCACTTGATGGTCCTCTGTAATACTTTGTAGTGTGTTATAATGTTTTTGTAATACCTGGATGTTGGTGTGAATCTGTTGTAGCAGGAAGGTCTGGATGGGATTTAGTTTTTTCAGTGTCAGCAACAAAATGCTTAAAGGGGAATTCCACCACTTTTACACAACAAAGTCTCTTTACAGCTTTTTTTGGGAACATGACTGCATATGTGAAAAAGGTTGTTTTAAAGCCTTTTGTGGCTCCAGAGGGAGCTGTGCAAAATCAGCCCCAACCACCATCACTTTTTGCAATGTCTGTTGGGTCTGATGACTACAAGTTTGAAAATTAGCAGTCTGGAGTTTGAGTGATTAACCTTTAACAGACCTCTGTACCCTGCTCTTCTACTTGAGGTTTGTGGTTTGAGGCTACATTAGCGAATATTAGCATAACACACCCAAATCTGCAACCAAACTGTCTGCAGTCGAGTTGCCTTGTGGGTCATGTAGGCAAAAGGAATAAGACGATATCTCTGATTCTGTTCCATCAGTGTTGATCCTTTTTTTAAAACGTCCATCATTAATCTGACAATGTTGCAGGTATTCAATGTTAAATTGGAGGAGTACAGTTTCACCCATTGGCAGCCTATGATAGGTGACTGACTGACACTTTTGGCGTGAGATAGTTTTGGAGATATCAGCAATAGAGATGTCTGCTGTCTCTCCATTATAATGGGACTAAATGGCACTTGGCTTGTTGTGCTCAATAAATAGATTTGGAAAAACTCGATATCAGTGTGTCTTTCCATCCATAAAGATGGATGCCATGGTTACACTTCATCCTACTGTCCAAAACTGAAGCGAAAATATCCTGGATATCTGTGCTGCCATCTTGCGTGGTGACATCATCACAACCAGAATCATTTAGAACCAGAATCTGCGCTGCAGTGATCAGAGTTGGAGTCGTGCTTTTGAGTTCCCGCCCGTACAGCTGTGCAACTCAATCACAAGCCAAGCTCAACTGTCAGTCATGACGTGAAAGCCCCATTTATAGCATCAAATGATTAATTAAACCAAACTGATCAGAAAAATGAACATCTGAACTTGCATGGGTGGAATAAGAATTACCTAAAATGCGTGAAACACCTTTGGGGTGCTCTCATGTTGTCCATTTCTATATATGTGTGAATGGCAGCTACTGAAAGCCCTATCTTTCTGCATTGAATTTGCAGAATAATTTTTAAGAGAAGAAAAGAGTTGAAAACACATGGTAATTAGTGAATTCTCCCTTGTTCAAAGAGAAAAGAGGAGTGGGGGAGGAATGAGGGAGAGAGGGCGTGAGAAAGAAATAAGAGAGAAAGAAAAAGAGAATGCACTTTTTTTCATGTCTATATTATATATATTATATATATATTCTGCAGATATAAACAATGAAACTAGTGAAAGTTCTTGTCGATAGATCATTTTCAGTGTATTTTGCCACGAACCCTATGTGCCACATGGTAAAAACAGGTGAGACTGTGAATCTCTATATGAAGTGTGTCATACGTAAGTGAGCATCTCTGCTTAAGCGGGCTGCATGGCTGCTCTAACCTCTTAATATAGGTGCCGAAATAAAAACCAACAGGTAACGCCACGCACACACATGCTGCTAAAGCTTGTAGTGTGAACTGGCTGTTTGCTACAACTGCTGCTAACTTAGCACAAACAAGAGAAAATCCCCCAAATTTTAGTTCAATATTTGTAGTAGCACTGCTCCATCTCAGCTGAAGGGGCCCATGTCCTGAAAAAACATTGAAGATCCCTGATTTAGATGGATAAATAGCAGTACAGTCCAGAGGGAAAAGTATATATTTTTGGTTTTGGGGTGAACTGTCCCTCTAAGGGTCTAAAGGTTATTTGGTGTCTGAATTTCCCCTTTTAGATGCCCCTTCCGCCTGGCTCACTTATGCCCAAAGGCAGCCCTGGATAAATGTACACAAGAACATAAAAATGTCCTTTAGAGAAGAGCCCCTTTTAGAAACCTTTTTGGGCCGTATCACAGAATGATAAAGAGAAAAGCTGCCACAGATCCACATCTCAGTCACAGATGAGGAGCGTTTCTTTTGGAGACATTCTTTGACAGGATGAGACAAGTTAGGTTTTCCTGGCAGATTGGTTAAAGGAAAGGACGGTAGGAGCTGCCACAGCTTCATTGATGGGGAGAAGGAATCAATGTTGAGCTTTGATTGGACACTGAAGATAAACATCTCACATGGATCAGAGTCACTTAGGAAACTACAGGGAGCGAATGCAGGTTTTCTTTGCACACAAAGCCTCAAACAAGCATTGGAAAAAGGAACTGGAGTGTATCTGTGCTGCACAAGTATTGTAAAATGCTCATGTTGCATTTTCAAAGCAGTGGTAATATCCAAAAAAACAAAGTGACATCCAAGCCATTCAGAGGTCTGACACAATAAAAAGATTTTACTCAATTATGAGTGACCTGTATATGTCTCAGACTGTCGCAGACTTACACCCTGAAGTAACTCTCACTTCACACCTTCCTTTTCATTTGGTTGGTGAGTTGTTGGTGAGTGTGTGACACTGAAAAATGACGTTGAGAGCAGTTTCTATGGGAACAACTTGCACGGCTCTGGGGTGCCTCTCCAGCTGTCAGTTCATGAGTACAAAGATAATCCGTGGAAACGGAAACAAAATGGAAATCTGACAAAAAAGTTAATCAAATTTAAATCATATTTTGTGTACTGGAACCCTGTCTCGTGAGCATGTTCAGTAGCTGACCTGATAAATTGTGGACCAACAGGTTTTAATTTGCATCCTTGATGAATAGTTTGTATGCCGTTATGAGATCCAGTAAATCACAGATTGAGAAGTTCACGGTGTGCAGATTTAAATGGCTGATGACATGTATATAGAGCTATTAATTACTTCGTAAATTGGCTTACCGTTTACACGTAAATATGCAGATGTATTCGTATCAGAGCGCATGCAAGCTCATGCACAAAGCTTCATGTTGAGGCCACTGTTACTGTCATAGACGTTTTCTTAGAAGTGCTGCAGAAAACGGAGAATTTTCACTTAATGTGTCGACTTGAGTGTTCTGTTTACTGTTGACTCTCTACAGCCCGAATATGAGCACAAACACCATTACAAGGCCACTTTATATTTGGCATTTTTAAGCTTGTTTTCGTGTTTTTTGACAGTGAGTTTATTTGTGTCAAGCTTAAGGGCTTTATTTATTTAATTTTGTGATTTGTATTTATTTTTCCGCTCATTATTTCAGATTGGGAAACAGCATTGAGATAATGGGGCAAAAAAGACCTCTTGAAAGCAATTTCAAATGAAATGTCAGAAATGCAGCACTCTGTATTCTTAATCCTTTCTTGACAAAATAACGAATTTGGTCTACTATAAATAATTCCATGTTTAGACAGAGAAAACAGCTCATTGAGTGTATGCATTGTTTTTATTTTGTGTTTTCATTTTATTTAGTTTTCACTCAAACCCTAATGAAAGGTTTGAGTGAAAGTAGTGCATGTTATACAGTACGGGAGACTGGGGATGGTTGCAACACTTTTTTTTTCAACACTTAGTCTCAGAGACTCAGAGACTACTTGGACTAGACCAATCAAATCTTTATGTTTATATTAAATGTACACCTGTCTGCTAATTAACATTTTAAGATGATTCCACGTGACCTATCATTTACAATATTTATTTAAAGGAAGAAGTCAGATGTTGCAACTGACCCCAACTGTAGGGAAAGCTGTAACATATACAGGGGATGGTTGCAACATATTAAAAATACTTCTGCTTTTGTCTTATTAAGCATAGTATTCTGAAAATATGCGTTGTTTTCTAATAATATCACCACTCTAAAAGCCATGACAAAACATCATGTGCTAGCTAGACACACAGACCTTTACCTATGCTAAACATCTTACTTAGAAGTCAATAAAACAATGAATCAAGCTAACTTTTTTTTTTAAATAAATGCAACATCAGATATTGAATGTGTCTTCTGTTTTCTTGGTCTGGAGAGAGACTAATAGTATGAATATCATATCTCTAGCAGGTTTCTGATTTGAGGAATAAGACTTGTTGAGCTTTCCCTAGTCTGCCCTATACAAGCCTCAGTTTATAACATAACATGTTTATCGGCGTGTTGTGTGGCTGCTGAGTAATACTCAAGCATAGGTGTATATGCTACAGGTTGCTGCATTTAACACACGATCAAGAATAAATAGGCAGGACATAAGACGTCTGCTTTGTTTGGCATTTGTGTGGTGTGAAGCGAAGCGCTGTGTGGAGTCAGTTTTACAGAAATGCAAAGAGAAAAGAGCAACGTGAATGCAGGCAAAAATAAAGACACCTGTCATAATAAGAGAGGAACGTCTCAGTATGTGAGCAGAAAGGTCCTGTCACTTGGTTTCAGTTTTATGGTCTCAGCAGTTTTTTAATTTTTTTTTTTTTTAAGAAGCATTAGGACAAAGGTTCCTGAATGAGGATGAAAGCTGTTGATGGAGAGTGGGAGGAAGAGCCTGAGGCTGCTCCGTGGTGTGGATGCTGATGAACTGATGTAGTAATTTGCTAATGAGATCTAAGCTGTCTCCTCTCCCTGGCTTTGTCCATATGAAGGGACATCTGCCCTGCCGTGGGCACTGTGACAGCAGTCTCGCAGTGACCAAACTGGTCAGTAGGTGTGTGTTAGTGTGTCTGTACATGTGTGTGTGTGTGTGTGCATGTGAGAAGGAATATAAGGAGGATGACACAGACCTACGCTGTTCTCACCTGCCATCTTGTGCTTCTCTGCTTGAGCTGGAGGAAACAGAACTTGAGAAGGAGGTCCAAAGATGCTGAGGCGTTCGAAATGTTTCAGCACATTTATAAATAGCACAGGGGGGCCGAAGCACAGACGTTTGGCAGGTCACCTCTTCAGTGTGCTGTGACAGAACCCTCTGCAGGCTTTTTATGAACTGTGTGCAATTACTTAGTGAATTCATTGAGTAGAACACAACGCCGTGCCAAATCACATTTTTTGGGCCAAGCAGGTGATCAATTAAAAACATCAGGCTGTCAGGAGTCAACAAATGGATCAATGAGAATTTAAACTGTGAAAAGTTTTACTTTTAGTATAGTAGTTATAATAATTGTGGATAGTCAAAGAATATAATGAATATATCAAATATTCAGCATCATCATGTTCACACAGCGTGTGACATAGTTCAGACAACATCTGGTCTAACATCTGATCAACAGTAGGGCTGCGACAAGTGATTATTTTTATTATTGAGTTATCTGATCATGTCAAGGCAACCGTCTTCACTAGAGTTTTGTTTTTTGAAACTCAAACTCTTAAGTTTTGAAAAAAACAGAACTAAGATAATTTACTTTTTTTATTAGAAAAAGCTAAATTGGAGTTGAACCTTGGAGTTTTAGAAAAAAAAAAGTATTTCAATAGTTTTTGAGAAAACTCATTAAAGTGAATGACAGTTAACAATTCTCAATCACTCAAATAGTTCATAGCTCAAAGTGAACAGTTACAATCTTAAAATTAAATATAAAAATATAAAAAAATAAATTACAAAAATTCTTTGTTCTTAAAACTTAAAGTTGAAAATTTGCAAGGAGAAAAGTAAATTATCTCAACAAAAGGTTATAGGTCCACAAAACTTTCTGAGTTTATTTAAATTTGAGTTTTGCTTAGAAGTAAAATATTTATTGAAGACAGTTGCGGAGAAAAATATGAGTTTTCTCAACTTTATTATTTTTTAAATAGTGTGAAAGTAAAAAAAATGAAAAAAATGTGACACATGTTGTCTGATGACCCTGGCTTTCACTCCAACTATAGGCAGCCTAGAGCATAACATTACATAAGTGAAAAGGCACATACACACACCAAAACAGAGGGATGGATGTCTAGCATTGTAATTATTTTATTTGATCCTAAAGACACTCAACAGTTCAGCCAGGATAGTCTAATATTTGTATGTATTTGTTTGACGTAACTTCAGGCTACACTAAATAGATAAAAAAGTCTGGGAAAGTCAACAATAAAATGATACTGTATCTCTGAACTATGTCTTTAACCAAGTCACATACATTTAGGCTATTCAATATGATCTCATTGATAACTAACAGAAAAACTAATGCGTAGTTTTTCGTCCCCATTCACTGACCATCCCCTGAAACTGTTTGGAGCCCCCTGTGGATGCCCACCTCTCACTTTGACAGCCTCTGCTCTAGACAGTGCCTCAGCCAAAAATTTCAGACCCCTCAAGGTGACAGATATCCACAATGGAAAGCATAGCACAGTATAGACACACAGATGAATCACAGCACTTGGTGAAGTTAATGGGAGCCATATTCTTAGGTACTTAACTAACTCCTGCCTGTACATTAACTCCTGATTCATGAATATTTTAATAAAGATTCCCTGTGGAGTTTCTGACCACCGTTGGTGCTACAGAGCATTTCTTTAATGCTGTGCTCTACTTGCAGGTGCATATGTACGCGAGTGGTACTAGGGCTCCAAGTAAGGATCATAATCAAATAATCTTCCAGTTTTTTGCCTGATTATTCAAGTAATTGTTATTCACGCCTCGATTTCCCAACTTAAAATTGTTTTCCTCAAATGGAAATCAAAAACTCAGTGAAATTTAATTCCTCGTTTATTAGAGCTGGGCAATATGAACAAAATCAAATATCACAATATTTTTGACCAAATACCTTGATATTGATATTGCAGCAATATTGTAGAGATGACAGTTGGTGCTTTCAGAAAATATTAACACAATTAGATTTTTGATAAATAAAGCAAAAACAAACAAACAAACAAAAATATAGAACTAGAACAGTCTGGTAAGTTTAGAAAATTACTTTCACTTTTTCACTTTGCTGTACTGCAGCCTTTAAAACCAGGAAAAGACAACACTTACACATCATGATAAAATGATATCCAAAACCTAAGATGATAGTTTCATACCATGATATTGATCTGTTATCGACACTATTGCCCAGCCCTATTATCTCTTTAGTTAGCCTAATAAAATCATAAAAAATTCAGATTCTTAGTTTTTTATCTTGAAAAAATACTTAAACAACTAACAAGTTATAACTCTTGTTGAAAATTTCATGATTTAGTTCAATGTGATTGAATTAGTGTGACCAGATTCAGGACAGGGGAGCTGGAGGTGAGCATGTCCTGTCAGGAGGATTAAAATGTATAGAAGAAACAAGAGTAACATCAGACTGTATCTCTGATAATTTGTTAATAATATTATGAAGATCAGTCCTGAGGATGATATGCAGCAGCCTGTTGCATGCATCTCTGGTATGTTATTAATTATTTATGCAATATTGGTAGCTCTCCAAAAAAGACAGTAGTGTAGCTTTTTCAACATTACTGTGTCACAAAGTCCAGTGGAGTCACACAGCATACAAACAGCTCTTCCTTTAACTTGTTCAGTTTATCTATTACTATAGCAGTTAATGTTTTTGGACAGACTGGACAGGATTCAGGATTTGGGACAGCTGCTCGTAATTTGGACCCGTCCGTAGACACAATACGCATTTGTGCTAATGATTGACATGTTGTGGCAGTAACGTGTCAGAAAAAGTAGCAATGCACCAGCAGGATTTCCTGCTTGTTTCCGATATTTTACTTCTGTTTTATGCATAATAAAATGCTATTCAGCAAGTCCAATTCACATTCACAATGCAATTTGCTGAGAATCACAGAATCATAGCCACAGGGTAGAGCTTCAGAATCAAATCATTTTACGAAAATATGTTTTTCAGACAAGGACACCTGAAACACTTTTTATATATCAAATACAAATGTGTTCTTGGCTTTGGAGGTTTTTCTTCCAAAGGCTTTTTCTTTATGAGGAATATCTTTGATCTCCTTTTGCATTTTCTTCTTGTGCTTCATGGAAATATGAGAGGATTTTGGAAAATAAAATTCTCAGTCCTTAGATATTAAAATGTATCAATAAACCATAAAATATGCACAGTTTTTTTTTCAGTGGCAGAATGTAATTAACTTTTATTTTGATGTTTTAGTGCATTTTCCTTAGTAGTTTAGTAGAAACAAAAACAAAACCCCTCTTGCCTCCAGTGTCCCGTGTCTGACTTGTGAACACAAAGCCTTTAAAGCATACCTGAGTTTTAATTATTGAACGGGTATTTAAATAAGCAAACCGACTTTGTGATGATAATCCCAGTTTGACACTCATAATTCACCTTAAATCCACTTTGAATCCAACTGGCAGAGTAGCTGCTGAAGCTTGCAGCAGTTTAGTTCTGCCTTGCTGACACAACTTGCGTGCCGCTATGGAACTGAAGGCACTTGAAAATTGAGGCACGACACCCTCCTTCCCCCCAACCCCTCCTTCACCAGCTACGACACACACACACACACACACACACACACACACACACACACACACGCTCAACTTTTGTCTGCTATGTAGAGGGCAGGCTGACTCACCCAAACTGTCGGCATGAACTTCAATACGTAAAACTTGATCTTGGGACAGTAATGATGAAGGACTTCATGTGAAAGTTATGGCGTGTGTTTAATGTGTTTGTGTGTGTGTGTGTGTGATGACATGTCTTTGCCTGTTTTTGCAGGGGGCGGGTTTGTCCTTATCGCTGTGTTTTGTCATATTACTCACTCTAGAAATAAATTTCTGTTGCGTCCTTCGAACAGAGTGGACACATCTGCCACACTTTTGAGATTAATATTCATGCTTCGCGGCCGTCTGCCTAACACCATTATTCTTCTAGCGTTTGCAGACTGCGGTTTTTGCCACGAGACCTAACAGCACTACCCAATTACTTCTATAACTTCCATCTCCGAAACACAATTCACCAGATGGGGTGATGCAGACTCTAACAGACAAATATTGCTTCTGACTTCTTGTAATAAATATTTTGTATTGTCCCTGGCCCTTTCAAGCCCCACTTGGCCCTACACTGTGGGAAACGAGCGTATCATGTTTTTTTTAAAAGAGGACTCTTGAAGAAAACATGAGCCCCAAATGGGAGACGTGCTTGTTTGATACTGATTCTCAAATCATCTGAAGATGAAGTTGAGAGTTGAGTAGATAATCATAAAGACTGACACTCAGAAACAGTGAGAGCAGCTGTTTTTGTAGTGATACTGTTTCCTTCATGGGCAAATACTTAACTGTTTACAAGCACACTAGAAACCAGGTTAGTGGAGGGAAAACTGCATCTGTTTTTTCAGTTTTGTGGATTATTTGGACTGAAGCTGCACTGCAGTGAGAAAGCACATGCAGTTGTCACTATATTAGGCACATCTGCTACAAAGCTTCTATCTTTAGTTTGTGTTGACACTGCAGAGAGGCACTGATCCTAGAATATAGTGAAATCAACTAATCTTTTCTCAGTTACTTTATCTAAATATAATATAATAATGGGTTGGGAGAATGTACTGTGCAGAGTTCAGTCAACTTATTAAATTAAATTTCTAAAAAAAACATGATCTGCATGTTAGTGGACAGCATGTTAGTGGACAGCATGTTAGTGGACAGCATGTTAGTGGACAGCAGTTACTATGAGGGCTATGAAAGTCATCATGGAGCCAATTAGTGGTTAAGGAACATCTCAACATGGAACGGTTCGCGCAGTGACGATGTTTGCTGGATGACGTGTCGTTGCATTGCAGCAAGAGTTGAGCCAGGTTAAATTTTTTTGCCTGATGCCACACCCTCTCTCTCTGTCTTGTGCCATCGGAGTGGCCTCATTGAAATGAATGAGGGGGCTGCGTTTCCTCACACAGGGCTGTTGTCTGTCTGAACTCAGCCTGAACTTTGGATTTAATTATTTTGGATACAAGGATATTTCTTTCATCTTATTGCACTGCTGCCACGGCTGTCCTGTCCCAGTGTCTGTCGTGCACATGCAGTTTACTGTAGCACTGACGACCTGTTTACTGACATGTTATTCATGTTAACTGTGATGAACATTCGTAACAAGTACACAATCATTACTGTTGTGTAAACAAAGGGCAAATGCACCGGATTCATACATTGTGAATATCAGATATCTTTAGCAGAAACATTAGTTAATATTAGATGACTCATCGTTTGACAAATGTCTGCTCAAACATTCAATTTAACTTCTGAACAGATGGGGACATCATCAATCACCTGACTCTTTGTGTGAATTACTCAGCAAGGAAAATCATTTTTAGACTGGACATTTGGTCTAATGTTGAGTCCGACAGTCTGATTATCTTAAAACTCAGCCAGAGGGGAACATCTAATACAAATTTTATGGAGATGTTTGAGAACTCAGGGTCATTATTTTGATACGACTGCAGTAATTTGTATTTATTTGTCACCCAACAGTCAGAAAATATTATGTTTTACCATTACAGAAATGTGTAGAGGGAAAACAGGCAGATTGGAAATGACTTTGACAAGTGCAATGTGCTCACTGGTGCTCTGAAGTCTAGTTTGTGGTTGCATCTTTTTCTTCTTTGAGCCGTGGATGTCTGCAGCTGTTTACTCTGTGCCCAGTGTGTTAGCTGCCTCTCAGTGAACAGCATCTGGTGGATAAACCGTCATGCGGCTGTGGGATTGCTGTCCAGGCTCAGAGGTTCTGTCAGAGATGGTGAGCTGATGCAAAGCTGAAATAAACATGTAGAATATTTTGACAGCCAAGTGTGATCAGGTTCACATATCCTAAAAAAAAGGTGCAGTTGTTAAGTTTAATCCTACATTTCTATTCCCAGGGATGTGTAAAATTGTAATCTTATGTAAAATATCCTTGACAGTTCTCCAAGATAGATGTAACCTTTACCATGCAGTTGTGTGTAACACAGAAAATGCCAGTCTGTATTTTTGCTGTTTTTCTGAGAGGAATGAAACAAGTTTGATAACTAGCAACCTCAGTTTCACTTTGTTTCAACAGGTTTATAAGTGGAAACGCCAACTCTGTTCTGCAGAAAAATAATTGCTCTTCAGAAAGTCACCAGAAGTTTCCAGATGCTATCTCAGTAATTTGCATAGGAATGTATTTTCTGTATTAGATCAACAGTCTAAACTTGGAGCAGATCTTTTTTGGTTTAAACAAGCAAATGGAACAAATTAGCATCAGCAGAACCAGCTGCTTCCCAAACACTTTGGTCAGAAAAAGCCACTACGCTTCAATCTAGTAAATAAAGTCATGACAAGTCATACTCTTTGCATAAATAATTATTTAAATGACAAAGTTCTGTAAACTATGCCTGTAAATTTGATTGTAGAGCAACAGAATGTTTGCAGATTAGTCAGTGCAGCAAATAGTAGACCATTTGACGTAATACTGAAATTAGAAATCATTGAGAGTAAGTAATGCTAAGCCAATCCCATTAGGATTTTAGGGACATAGATTTGAACATTTCTGACTCTTGACTCTCCATGCCTGGTGGAGAATGTCTGTGCTGAAAGCAACATAGTTATTATACCAATTTTCACCGTGGTGGTCTCATTTTTCAACAAACAAAAACTTCATCAGAATCCATCAGAATAATGTGAGAGATGCTATTACCTCCCTAAAAATCCTCACGTATTACCTTAAATTTCCATTCACTTACAATGGAAATGATAATCGTCAAGGTAATGGGGGTGATGGGTAATTTGGTAAATGTTTCAGTCAAATTAGCTGGCTAAATATTTCTACATGTAATTAACACTTGAAATTCAGTTCCTGAAAGAGCTCATTGTTAAGCCTGTCTTATAGATGTTTACAGATAATAAGGTCATAGATTCATTTTTAATGAATCTTTAATCTTTAAAGCCGTTTGGTGTGAGTTGTGTTTCTGTTCTATTCGAGCATCTAATATCTGCTGAAGTTTAGAATGACACAAGGACGCCCAGTTTTTAATTATTTTATCAAACTGAGTAAAGCAGCAGCTATAATAAAAAGGCGAAATTGTGCACTTGTGAATTCTGCAGGGAATTAGTTTTGCAAGTGTTAAATTGCAGCATCTACTGCTTCTTTTGCCCAGAGCGATCGTTTTTGCATTTGTCAGTCCAAACTAAGTGAGTGACTAGCTGGTTTAATAAGGTACTCTGTATCTAAATTAGACTACAGGATTGTTCAGACTGCATGAAAATCAGATTTGTTTCTCAAATCAGATCTTTCAGACAGACTGCAATATTATGTGCAAGGGATCAGCTTGAATTATTGTGTCCAGACATCACCAGTCACTGTGATAATGATGTAAGCATCAGTAACTACACATGTTGATGATGCAGCTCTCCAACATGGGAGCATGAGAGCTGGAGATCCGTCATCTCGCCCTTCAAACTATCACACTGCAAAGTCACAGTGCAAGAAATCCTCCTTCACGCCAGATAAGCCCAGCGACAGAGGAGGCTGGTCCATTCTGATGCTCAGCTGCTCTGATGCGCTGGATTTAACATTGTTGTTGTGTGTCACGTTGCAAATGATGCAAAAGACACATTAAAAACTTTATAGGTCCTTCGACTGTACAAAACTGGCGTCCGGCATGAGACCACCTTTTTATAGTATCAAATAACAAATTAAAAGCAAAGTGATCAGGAAAATTAACACATGAACAAACATTAGCGTGATAAGAACTATCCAAAATGACAGAAACCATCTTTGGGAAAAAATTTTTCAGTCTATTGACACCAGGGAGGCAGGACTAATGACTTGTACTGTAGCAAGGATGTAAGAGAATACACTAGGGCTGAATGATTTTGAAAAGATACGTAATTTCAATTGTCTGATATCTAATATTGCAATTGTAATATGATTTACAGTATAAGAGGGAATAATAACTTAGATCATTCTTATTTTCATTGAAAAACATTTTGCGTGTGGTGTGATATTTGTGGGGATCTGAACCAAACAAAGATGTTTTTGAAATCTGTGTTATGATATGGAGGCCAGGATTTTGCATGATATTTAATTTAAAATACCATTTTGAGAAAAATTTTAATATTTAATTTTAAATGGCATTTTGAGATAAATTTCGCCTTTAATAAATATCACGCCTCCTGCGATTTGAAAATTGCAGTGGGCCGTATCACAATTTCAATCAAATTTCAATTAATTGTTCAGCCCTGCTATACAGTTGACTATTGCAATGTTATTTTTTGTGGTACTGTACCAATTCTCAAAAATATTGTATCATGATATTGTAATTCGTGCAAAGAATTGTGGCAGTGGTTCATTTCATTTTGTGTTTGAACCATGGCAGTGTTTTTTTATCTTCACAGTTCTGATGCATAAAAAAGTATTTTTTTTAACTCAGATTTTATGCATATGGCAGTATATTCTTTATACTATGGCTGTTTTCTTAAAATTAGTTGTAGTATGTCACTTTGCTTACAGTATTGCAGTATATTGAATCACCACTGTATCATGATAAGTATCATATTGCCACATTCTTGGCAAAACACAGTCTTACATCAGGGGGTGATCGAGATGCTTTGGCTTCACTTTTGGAGAGCTGTTATGTTGTCCATCTCAGTATATGTCAATAGTTTATGATATTAGCATGCTAAAATGGGGAATTAACACTAAATGTAACAGCTGAGGCTGATACAGATGTTATTAGTTTTGTAGGTTTGGTCAAAAGTATTGGACAAATTTAAATTTGTCATACTTTAGACATGAATGCCTGCACCAAATTTTGTAGCAATTCATCCAGTAGTTCTCTCAAGAACTCAAAGGTTAATCTTTGTGGCAGTCCATCTTGTAGGTGTTGAAATATTTCACTGAAGAAGTGAAAACCACCACCTGTCAGAGCTAGATGAAAAGTCAGTGGATCACCAAAGTCATTAGGGCATTAAGTCACCATGAATGTCTGCACAATTCATTCAATAGTTGTTGGAATATTTCAGTCTGGATCAAAGAGGTGGACTGATGGACAAACAGAGTCAGGCATTGCCATTCATAGAGTCACGCCGCTGGTGTGGCTAAAAAAGTAAACTGGTAAGAACCAGCACTTCCTGCTGTCTAGAGCAAGGGTTTCATCCATCTTGTTCTCTGACTCATCCAGTCTGCGGATTACATTTCATGTCCTCTTCGAGCTGCTGGCAACTATCCACAGTAAATTTCCACTCATCTCACAACAGAATACAAACCTTTGAACTGGTGTTTTAACAGTCAGTCCAGCCAAATCAAACACAAAGACATTTTCTCCCCTCCCCTCTGATTCATCTTGATCTATCATGGACATGCCAATACATTCAAACCATAGATTCAAGCTCCTATTCTAGCTGCAGGCATTATTACTGTTGTATGTTCTGATCCAAGGTGGTAGAGGCATTAAAAACTGCAAATCCAAAATGTTTGGTTCACATTTAAACTTTTTGTTTGCATATGTTTATGACTGGATGCTTCCATGAAATGTGATATTTAATATCCTGATAATGTGCGGCCAGATTATTAACAAAAATGATTGTAAAAACAAACCCAATAGCTATCTGCATTTTAATTGGAAAATTGCCTTGTTTTCCTTTGTAACTGCCACATTCTCTGTTGAAATAAATTCATCATTAAATTCAGATGCATTAATTCAATTTATGAATTCGGTAAAGATAGTCATTACAGAAAGAATGGGGCCACAGGGAGATAATGGAGTGTAGAGACACAGTGAGACAATCAGAGAAAGGAAGAGAGGGCAATGAGAGTCAAAACTGATTCTTTCGTCTCCCACAATCCCATTCTGTCAGGCAGAGCTGTATAAAAATAGACCTGAAGAGTAAATACGGGAAGTTTTTGCAATTTTCTCGCCACCAGCATGGTTTTGCCATAATAAAAGCTTTTTTATTACATTTTTCTAAAAGATTATATTCTCACCAAAGAGTTAAACCTGTTCATTTATATACCCAAAAAGAAAGACTTACAAAAGCATGTAGAAAAAAATGTGATCCAATGAGTCTAAATACAATAAGTATTTGGGATAAATAGGATGGGATGATGTTAGCACCATGTACCATATCACAATTTTTATTTGAAGGGGTGTGCATAAGACTGCTGTTACACTGTCATAATCATGTCATGACACCTGTTATGTCACACTGATGTTCATATATGGCCATGGTTTAATAACTGAGACCAAAACTGGATAAAACACTGACAACTGCAGTAGAGTAAGATTTATTGATTGTTACAGTATAGTAAGTTTATGGACGAATATGTATGCTCAGTAATATTAAGACAGCGTAGTAATGGATCTCTGAGGTCTGTTTCTTTTCGTTTAACCAGATGGTCACACAAGCTGCCACTCTAAGAAAATATCCCCAAATAAGCAACAGTCTGTATCACACTCTTATTAAATATCCTCCAAAACTGTGTTTTTTTCTGTTTGGACAGTTAACTGCTTCCTCTGCACTTGAGACACATGCTTTAGAAATAGCGTCTTCATTAACTGGCCGGCATCAGGGGAAGAGGTATATCGAGGCTTATACAGTGTGGGTGCACACCAACCTGTTGGCGAGCAGAGAACATTTCCCGAGCAAGCTTGTGAGAAAAAAATATCTCTGAATACAAACATTCACACAAAACTAGCCAGAGAGAAAGAGGCATTTTAGGCATATTTGAAGAGACAGAAATAGTGAGGGAGAAAATAGATGGAAAGAAATAGAGAAATATTGGGATTCTGCCGGCTCCCCGAGTTATGTCTGGTATTCGGCGAGAGAAAGAGCCTCTGCGGCACAGGGCATAAAACTTTCATGGCTCTGTCGGGATGCTGTGTTTCTCTTGGATTATTTATCAAATAGTGAGAAGTTGTTTATCACACAGCTAATACTGCTCTGCTCAGGTAGCAGCTCGGCAACTTCACATATATTGGGCCTCATAATAAATATTAATCTGTTTTCCAGCAACATGAAGGAAGAAAAATGGATATGCCACATTCATTTGACCTAAGTATGGAATAAGGTGGATAGGATGCAGCTCAAGTAGAAAATGCTCCGTCTGATGTATTCTGGAAAAACATATGTGCATAAATGATTTAATAGGATATTATCAGGGATGGATATACTCTGTGTTGTGATTCATCTGAGCTGAGAGACAACAGACTTGGTACAAAAAGGCCTAAAAAAACAGGCAAAACAGTACACAGCGCCAAAAACAACAGACAGTCCCATAGAAACAAGGGACCTCCTGTTATCAAAAGCAGTATCTGTTGGGGTAATTATAGGTCACTGCTAATTGACCCTATTGAGCTCTGAGGACATTGTTTTGGCTTCACAATAAAGTCATTATCTCATCCTAATTAATCCTATTATAAGCCATGCACAGGTCACTGATGGCTGCATGATGTAGAGAGGGTTGAGGTATCAGAGGCCCTGAAGTACTGACCTGCCAGGGCGGCTTTGTTGTTTGGCCTGCCATACGCCACAAGGATAATAATGAGGTCACCAGTAATATTGTTGCTACAGTTAACTAATAATACAAAAAAATAAAATAAAATAAAAAATAAATAATGTAGTGCAATATAATATATGAATGTGGTGGCTATAGTAACTTATATTTAGGTCCTGCAGTTCAGTCTTTTACAGTCAGCATATAAACAAGCAGAATACATGTTAATCTTGGTCCTGCCAGCATGTAAATACATTAATACTGACTGCTGATGTAGCTGGTTTCACTGAAAGCTTCCCTGTGGAGTTTTCTTCTCCAAGGTTTCTGTTTACATTCAGTTCGGGTCTAAAAAAATGTTGTGAATGCATCTTCTTCCTCCATAAGACATTTGTAAAACCTTTTGGTTTGGGGTGGGGGGTGTCTGATACCTGCCCTGTTTACACCTATGTTTGCAGTCTTCTTCTTCCCTGCCTTTGTCGGTGCGTGGCTGTGTTTATTGGGACTTGTAAATAGGTGGAATCGGTAGGTGATTTGTTAAAGGAGGGCTTGATCTGGTTTATGTCGCTCACCTGTGACTTGCAAATTGACAAAACGAAGAGGGAACCTGACAGAAAGGCAAGGCGCATATAAAAAGTCGCAATTACAAATGTGTTACTTCAGCACCACGGACAGTGCCGTGGATTTATCAGTATACAGTACAGTAAAACTCCTTTCTCATACACATGTGCTGGCTTCGTTTGACGTGGTTTGACTCAGCACATCAGCCCACCATGGCAGGATAGAGCTGCAACAATTAATCAATTATAAACAACTATAATATAAATCGCTAACTATTTTGATAATCAATTAACTAATTTGAATAATTTTTTAAGAAAAAAGTCCATTTTTTTTTTATTTCATCTTCTTAAATGTGATTTTCTCTTGGTTTCTTTCCTCCTCTGTGACAGTAAATTGGGAAACAGTTTGTTTTAAAATGTCAGGAAGTGAGAAACGTCGAACAACTATCAATCGAGTAATTGATTTGGAAGTCAACCATTTTAATCAACTATGAAAACAATTGATAGTTGTAGCCCCATTACAACAGGGGCTACAGGGGCAAACTTCCACCTGAAGGTGTCTGTTTTAATGATGACGAGCTTGGCAGCTGTAAACCGGTGAATAAACACCTCAGTTCCTATAAATTCTTCAAAATGAAAATCCCCCATTATTCTCTTATTTAAAAGCTAAGCTGCTATCCAGATGAAAGTGAATATGAAACAGTAAGATAAAGCATTCGAAAGTACAAACAGTGCAGCAGAGGAGAAATTAAAACCACAGAGATTCATTTAGAAGCCACAAAAGTATCAAGATCTAAGCACATAGAGACTTTCATAGTGTCTTTCTCTCTGATCTCTGAGTCTCACAACACACACTTGAGGGGGAGAAAGGGCATGTACAAACAGAACACGGACCCACTCATTAAAGTGCTGCTCCATGGTGGTCAAAACCTGACAGGGAACCTTAAGGTCCAAGAAAATTTCCATTATGCCAAACACATACTGTGTTAAAAAAAAAAAAAAAAATCAATAAATAAAGAAAGCCTGCCTGGCTGGAAATAATACCAAACCTGAGTTTTTAATTTTCTGGTTATCATTGTTGTTGTTCAACTGGGAGACCCCTGAGTTCACGAGGCTTTGCAGCGATCATGTTGTGAATAACATTCATATTTTTAAAAGTTAACTGTGGACACTGTTTGACAAAGTTACTCTTGGAACTGAAGTTAACATGTGAAGTGAATAAAACCAGTTAATGTTTATCTCACACAGTAATATGTATACAAGTGTGATGGTAATATACTGAGAGTTGATCACTGAAGCCATGTAATGTAATAGTGAAGCCTGCAGCAGGTGGTGGTGATATAATGTCAATAGCATAGCAACTGGCTAATTAAGAAACAAACAAGGCTTGTTTCATGAGATGAACCTGAACTCATTATGGAGGAGAGGTGGACATTTGTTATATTTATGAACTTGTTTGTGGACACATGCTGCTGTTTTTAGGCATGTGAACATGTGAGCATTGACAGCTTAGGCATCACACACTGTATGTTTCCCTTGCTTTTACCACTGTCTCTCTCTACGAAGAGCCAAAGTGAGACAGATGGCCAGAGTGGAAAGCAGACCCCATAGAAACTGACTGAACGCGTCTCACAGCCAGCCGAAACACAAACACACACAGACCTGAGCACGAGACACAGAAAATATATGATATACATACATACATGTATAAAACATATGCTGAAACACGCCACTTAAACTACAATGTACATTAAAGTGACAGCAGCATAAAACATGACCTGCATCCAGCTGCCTCTATTCATCTGATCGTCACCTGATCTCCTCGAGCACCTCCTTTTACATAACAAAGCAGTTTATTTAAGGGCTACAAGTGATGTTATTCTTTTTTATTTTTTATTACTATTACCAGCGAATCAAATTAAAATACCAAAACCAACACATTATTAATCATATTAACACGTTTTTTCCAATCTGGCAAGCACAGAGACGGGACAGTGACTTTAAATTTGGCATCAAAAATAAAAATTTGGCATTCAAAATTAAACCTGAACATTAAAAGGAAACATTGGCATTGAAGCACTTTTATTGAAGAAAGTTTTATTGGCACTAAAAAGTTTCACTAAAACATAAACCACAGGCATTAATTAAAAAACAAACACTTTTTATAAGCATGAAACTAAGCCCTTGAGGATTCTCAGTGACCTGTGGCTGACATGAAGCATTTCTTCAGAGGCTGACCATGTAGTCACACAGTTGTTTTAGAATAGGGCTAAAAGCAAAGATTATTCTTATCACCGATTCATTTACTAGTTATTTTTCCTTAAATTATTTAATAGTTTGGTCTTGCATCAACAAACACCTGGCATTCCTTCCCAGCAGTCCAAAAGAAAGACATTTGGTCCAGTTTTAGCCATGAATTGGTCCCTGGCTAATTTTAGAATCTTGTGCAGTTTCTGCCCGATCAGCTTGTGTTTGCTGTTCAGTTTGATTAATTGCCTGAGTGATTAATGATCTGGCTTGAGAGCAGTCAGTTTGATTTCTAAGATAGCAGAGCAGTTCCATGGTCCGTCTTTCCTCATGGCTGCTGTCAAGAACTGTTATGAAATGTAGTGAGCTTGTATTAATATTGTTTAAGTAGTATTTCACATGTTGTGGCTAAAACTGAAAACAGAACAGACAACATATTGTTCTCATCTTCAAGTCATCCCCTGCTCCATATTATATATATGTATATGTATATATATGTATACATATATATATATATGTATGTATATATATATGTGTATATACATATATACATATACATATATATATATATATATATATATATATATATATATATATATATATATATATATATATATATACACACACACACACACACACACACACACACACACACACACACACACACACACACACACACAGTTACTTTCCTTTTACAGTAGTAGTACAGTTTTCTTTTACACAAAATAACCCTGCCTTTCTCTCCTTTTGCCAACGTTGAGGATGCAGCCAGGTCATTTGAATAAAATATATTGAGACAATCAATTGACAAAACCAGGTGTTCTGTGTTTATGGTCATTGTAAGCAGCCATGTCCTGGCAAACTGGAAAATCAATTGATCTGTACATTTTGATCATAAAATTTGCAGGTTGTGGCTGTGAAGAAAGGCAGATTACAATGTTCAGTGTGAGTTAACAACGTACAAGATCAATAAAAAGGCACGGTGTCTGCCAAGCTTTTGGGCTGCACTTTTGTCCTTACTTTTCTCACTGGTTTGAGGAGGCTCAGTTGGGAAAAGTTTTTATCACGTATTTCAATGTCCCGATCAGGCTCATTTGAATTTGAATTTGAATGAAATTGTGATGACAGTTAGTGGATTCTTTGTTTATGCTGCCATTACTGTCAATCCAATCGGATCAAACTACACCCACACAGTCTTGATAAACTTTAACTTTGATTTTTGCATATTAAGTCCTGAATATTTAGTTTAGTAGAGAAAGACTTTGGATTTGAAACTGAGTTTTCAGGGGCTTTAATTGTTTTTGGGCAACAGTGGAGGTATGAGAATAAGAGATATCAGGCGTTGGCTGCACAGATAGTACTTGTTAGCACAATAAATTCCTTGTTCTTTTTGGTCTCTTCATCCAATTTCTTAATAATAATAATAATAATAATAATAATAATAATATAATAATAATAATAATAATAATAATGATAATGATAATGATAATGATAATAATAATAATAATAATAAAGCTAAAGCTCTACATACATACACTACTGCTGCTGTTTAATGCCACTTGCTGGCCAGTAGCTGCAGCCTACAACAGTATGCTATTTAATTTAAGTTGATTCATGGACATATTGTCATTCATTACACAGAGGGAATTTCAAACTACTGCTTCTAATATGTTGTCATGCAGACAGAAAACCACAGCTCCGTTCACTCTGCTCCCACATGGGGAATGTTTTTCTCACTTCAGTGTAAGATGACTTTCTGAGGGAGCCTGGAGGCTGTTTTTAAATGCAGACATTATGCTTAAGTCAAATGTGTTTGCCTCAGTAGAAAAGGGCAATCTCCTGCATTTAGGTACCGCGTTTGAGAAAACACTTTTGTCACATTCTCTCCGCAACACCAATGCGAAGATATTGTTTTTAAAGTTTGTATATTTTTATGCTAGTAGTCAGATTTAAGAAACATCTACTGCAGGTGGACCACAAAATAGTCTAATAAGGAGCGGAGAATACATAATTTAACAGTAAAGCACTTCTGCAGCTTTACCAATATGAAATAACATCGTGTAACACCTGTACTCTCTCAGCAGAGGCCCTTTTGCTTCATGAAAAATTCAACATTTTTTAAGCCACAGTGTTTCTTATTATAATGCCAGGAATGAAGTGCAGTTTTCCTTTGGCCATTGTTTAAGGCAGTAGGTTTGGGCTTCTTTCAGTCCCAGAGGTATACAGCATAAAGGTTCCTTTCATCCCACCTTGGTGTAAACCTAAGTTGTATCAAGTCTATTCTAACACACCGAGGTTTGTTTTTGTCTTACTCCGGAAAAAACTGACTAATTTATTCTTCTCATGAGGGCAGCTGAGTATGGTGTTGGTGCACTTCTACAGTGTCCCAAAAACTGTTGGATGGGTAAATTTTGTAGTTCCCAAAGGATGAACTCTAGTGACTTTGGTGATCCTCTGTCTTTCCCCGTACGGAAACCATGACATGCACATGTTGTGGTTTTCAGTGATATGCCTCAAAAACAATTGGATAGATTGCTATGAAATTTGAAATTTGAATTTGTCCAATACTTTTTTTTTTAAAAACCAAATACCTGCAAACTATTAACATTCACAGTGGCATCAGTTGTGTTTAGTGGTAATTAGCAGATGGTGAGCATGGTAAACATATTTGTAGGGATTTTTCAACTGATAACAAAAATCTCTAAATGCCTGCTTCTCATGGCCGATACTGATAGATAACTGATCATTTCACATTTTTGTATTTTAAAAATAAGCTCATATAACTGGATGCAGACGTGAGGGTTAAAAAAAAGGCTGAGATGGACTTTTATTGAGCATTTGCCTAAGAATTGAAATAAAATACTTTGACATAATCTGCCAAACCAGATATTATTATAGCTGCTATTTATCAGGCCTGATATTTATCTTGTGTCCTTACATATTTGCTAATCATCAGCTTGTCAGCATTGCCATTGTGAGCATGTTTGCTAGCTAATATTATAACTGAACTCAAATCACACTGAAGGTCTTGGTGTGTCCTTATTTAAACTTGAGCTGTTTTGTGTTTGTCTGGTCGCCTTTTAATAAGTTTTGTTAAAGTGGAGCATAAACAGAAATTACCAATATTGTAACAAGGCGGCATAAACACAGTTTTTATGGAAATGGCTCAGGCAGAGTGCACCAGAGACTCATGGCCTGTGTAAATATAACCACTCGCCATGTATTTTCCAAGTTTGTTTACCCTCTCAACCTTTCACTGGAACAATAGCGTGTTTATTAAAAGTAATGCATGTTAAATCACTGTGGTCTGAACAGCCTGAAGTCTGAATCCTGGATGTTTTTTTTTTTTTTTTTTGGCTATTTGTTTGTTGTTAAACTCAGTACATGTTGTTCATCTGCTGTTATTGACTGTTATCTAAAATTGTATTAAATTAGCTATCTAAAGGGCAAACTATCTCCCACCCTGCCCAGCACTGCTTGTTTTGTCTGCCAACACATTAACATGCTAATCATACAGTAAATTTCACTAACTTAGAAATGCTAGAAGTAGTTTAAGAATGCAAGAGCAGCCTACAAAATTATCTTTATTGTTGTTTGTTGAAAACAAAAGTTCACAATTTTGCAGATTTTGGGAGTAAACTTTTCCTCCTCAAGTAGGACAAAAATTAGACACAATCTTTTTAGTTTCAATCACATTCTGATAAATGGCTTTTCTGTTAGCGTAGCATTTTTAAATCTTGCATCCTCCTCTTTTATCCCACTCCTCCTTGTATATCTTTACAGTATGTTTGCTGTTTGCTTTTGCAAATTCAATGACTGATGGAAAACATATGTATGAAATTGCTTCTTGGCCTTTTAATCTGCTTAGGAATTTAGTCGCTAAATTCATAAATACGATGTACAATCCTTTAACTATTTATACTGACAAGTATGTAAATACTGGAATTAGTAATTAAACAATAATATACAGTAATCCACTTATTAAGAAACATTGTTCTGATTATAGTATGCTACAAATAAAAATGTTTTTTTCTTTTATAAAGGTTAACTCTAATACATTAATAATAATGCTTTACTAGATGGATGGATGGATGGATGGATGGATAGATAGATAGATATAATTATGCAGTTGTGTCACATGTGTAGACTAACATGTCTACTTGAGGGTTAGAGCTGTTATAGTTTTCTTCCAAATGTGGCTAATATGTGAATTATATGTATTATATGTGGGGGATGGAGGTCAGCAAATTGTTGTTTTCACACTTAGGTTTTTGTATTAATTTATTAAACTGGGTATGATGTGTTAATTAGTGAGGTTAAGAGGTTCTGGTGGACGGTTAACAGTCTAACAGTTTCTCTTTTTTTTAGACCTTATGCTAAGCTACGTTAGCTTGCTGCACCACACAGATGTGAGGTACTGTTATTAATCCTCTTGCAGCTAAGAAAGCAATTGAGCTTATTTCCCAAAATGTCAGACTGTTTTAAGACATGTAGCCGAGTGAATTTATGTTTCCTAATTAAAGCTCCCCATCTGCTATTAATGAACTTTAAGGAGTGAATTATTAGGTTGTCTATAGATGCCTCTGTAGGTAACAGATGGACCTTAAAAAAATCTAATTACCAAAAAAGATGATGTGCCTTGAAGGATGGGTGAGACGTGACATTTAAAAATAGTCCAATAGCATAAAATCATGACTTTTGTATGTTACAGCTTATCTTGTATGTTATGCATTCCAAGATCTAGTAAAGCCAATATGCTATTCTTATGCAGAGCGGTGAATATGGATACAATTCAAGTAAATGTCATCAAAATTGAAAGTTTGGGGGGTAAAAAAGGCAAAGAGCTTCCCTCAGGACAAGAAAGCGAAAACCCTGCATGCAGTTTAAGGTATGATGGCCCAGTGAATGGATAATAAGGCTGCAGAGGCAGTCTGGACAGACGGTCAGCGATCACCCCGCAGGGAGAATAGAAGTTATTTTACAGCAGATTGCCTCACACTGCCCACACGAGCTAATTATACAGACTATTCATGCGAGTCTTGTATGGCAGAATTGTATAATTACAAAGAGCCTGTTCCTGTGATAATGTGCTATGTGAAAAACTGATGGAGATTTTGGTTTTACAAGTAATATGAGTCCATTAGGTGATTGTCTTGCATGTACAGTAGATTATCTAAATTTCTACATATGCATACAGTCATTTTCATCTGCGTTATGCAATGTTTAAAAATGTACATGTCTTTTAAGATGACCTCTTTAATAATTTCCCCCGATGAGAGTAATCTCAGTAGGTCCTCTGGGGAACTGGGTTTTATTTTTCAAGCGTGCAAAGTGAGGCAGAGCTTCTGCATGTGCTGTATCCGATGTGGAGGTGAAAAAGGCCATGTCATAAGATGAGTCTTGACATAAAGCGGTGGCAGTCGACTGTTTGTGTTAGGCAAAAAAAACAGGAAGTGCGTCCGTGACAGGACTCAGCTTAGCTCTCAGAACAGGGTCAGTGGTTCCTCTGAGCACAGCCATGGAGACTTTACAGCATCGCTCAGCACCATGTCTAAAGACTGGCAGGCAGGACCGGCGGACAAGCGAGGTGACGGGGGCAAATCAACAATCTCAACACACACATGAGCACGGACAGATCTCCTAACTCGAGAACGCTGAAGTGCATGCACGCACTCGAAACTTGAGAGAAGCAATTTTAAAAGTCCTTACTTCCTTTTTGAAGTTTTCAACTTCAGGGGCACAGTGCAGTCAAGTGGAGCCACCTTAGTTATTATTTTTGGACAAACACTTTTCCCGCCATCGCATGAAGCGGGCCAGGTGCCATTCCACTCAACACGAGTTGGCAGCGTTGGCAGTGAGGAATCACGTCCTTGTTGCTGCAGCAGTGACTCCTCCAGGAATTTTCATTGTTTTCTCCCGGTGAAACTCTTTGCCTTCAGGTGAAAACAAGCAGATGGTGACTCCATGTGTGTTGGAGGAGGCAGATGTTTGTCTGCGCCCCAGCCAGGGCAGCAGCGTGGGTCAGTAGCTGCAACGACTGTGGTACACGGGGGGAATTGCTATTTCCTATTTTTTTTTCTAAGAAATGGAAATGTTGGTGGAGAACTATGTCCTCAGCCGGCATTTTAGCCACTTATAAACGTCTACCTAAAAAAAAACAAAATAACAAAAAACATATTTTCATCACTTGATTGTGCCATCAGACAGCCTTTTCTGATGGGAAACAGAAGCAGTTATATAAGCCAAATATCGCTCCCTCCAAACCAACCAAACTGCATAATCAGTAATATTACCTCCCAGAACACAAGAGTGGGTGGTCTGCCGCCGCCTCGATCTGTTAGTTCGTGTTATTGGTGTTTTTAAGTGGAAATTTGGATTCTCCTAGTCAAACAAAAACTCATACAAACAGATTGAGACAGCAGAAGACCAGCAACTCCCGTGCTCTGTTAGGTAAAATGACTGATTTCACCAGTGGTGTCAGTCATAATTTGCTTATATAACAGCAGTTTCCTGTCAGAAAAGATGCTCTAAATTTAAAACATTCTAAATTTAACACTCATGTCATTAATTGGTGAAAATATGTTTTGTGGCTGACAATCTCCACAACACTACGTTGCTTAGCTTCCATGCTGGTGCCCCTCTCTTGTAGCTAACAAACTGACTATCGATGGGTACCTAATACAACCACACTTAAAATAATCTGAACTATCTCTCTAATGGCTTACATACAGCTCTTTCCCTGAGACCTTACTGTATTTCCTCTAATGAGCTCTACTAAAATATTCCCTGATGGGTCTTTGCATTCTTACTGTATTTGCAGTATTATCACATGGGAAGTCAAGCCAAGTGTATCTAAAGCACACATCGAAGACAAATGTGTAGACAAATAGGATTATGTGAAAGAGAATCATCAGACACATTTTGGTCATGGACATTTGACATTTGGTCATCTTTAGTAAACTCAATGCTGACAGTGAAAAGAAATCCAACATGCATAAACCAGAATGATGGCCCAAAGTGCATTTTTCACCTCTTCACTTATTTTTATTTTTTTTACTTTTTTCCCAATAAGTCTTTAAAAAATCCTGGTTTGTTTGGTTGGGTGGAAGTTTGAGGTTGAAGTAACAGAGCACTTGCCAGAAGTTTGCTTGATCAGTTGTTATCTCCAGCGGCAGTCTGCAAGATTTGAACAAAGATCCTGCAGTTTCTAAACAGACACGAGCAGAAAGCTGGATGTGCACAGGAGGCAGCAGGTCGGGGAAATCAGCAGGAGAGTGGAACAATGTTTTGTTTATCAAGAACATCGCTCCACATTTGTTATCATCTCACTGGCTGGAGGGAATGCAGCACGATACAATCTCAAATTTATCTTGAACGATAAATGTTACTATTAATTCTATCCACGAGTACATGACATTTTCTCATGCAGTTTTATTTTGTTTGTCTGCATTAATTACAGTTTAAGATTCTGGACATGTGGGCCGTTATAAAATTCTGTCTTTTATTAACAGTTGTGAAATATTTTGGTGTGAGATAAACCTTAAAATTCCTGGATTTTACTCAAACTGGACTTTACACAAGCCCACCAACGCAGCCCCCTGTGTTGTTTTAACTTTGAGCTGTTTTCAGTCTGAATCCCCACTAATATTGGCCTAGAAAGCCTAGCTTGCGCTTCCACTCCCACACAAATGCCATTAAACTGACCGGCCGCACAACCCCAACCCAGCTGAGTCTGCCTGGCTAATGTTTGCTTTCCCAACTGGCACGTCCATGTGGGCTCCTCATGCCGGGGTGGCACTGGTGTCCACTTTGTTAATGTAGGCCCCATGTGGGTCTGTCTGGACTTATTAGTTGGGCCCAAAGTGAGCAATTGTCCTCCAATCCCCACATGGAAGCTTTTTGTTCACTGTATGTGTGCTGATAGTGGTGCCAGGGAGGACCACAGGTGAGGCGTTTAGGGGCAAACCTGGGCATGAAGTGAGATGATCACTTCTTATTAATTAGATCACCCATGGGTAAAATTGACACTGTTTTTGGTTTTTTGGGTATTATTTAGGGCTGAGTATTGCTAAAAAAAATCCTTGATTATCAGTACAGATACATTGACTTTGATACTGGTTCCTGAAAGATACTTTTTTCGATACCAAATTCAGTTTGACAAAAAGGAAAAGACACTACACATTACAATACAGTTACATTAAAGGAAGAAGCCGATGAAAAACCTGGAGGTAAAGAATCAGAACAATGATTTCTGTCTCTGGGTGTTATACTGAGTTTTTCCTGAACGCTTCTACAATGTGTACCTTTTCGACAGTCAATTACCAGCATTGTTAGGTCTTGGTACAAACATGCTGCATGCTTTTTTAAAACGTTTGTCTTTTGAAGAAGAGCATGCTGCATGATTAATGGCATTCTAACATTGATGAGATTTACTCCTTAGGTATTGAAATTTGGTATCAAATGACAAGACAAGTTTCAATACTCAGTATATCAGTATTAGTATTCAAGCAATTCAGTCTATGTCATGAAAGTATGGAAGAACAGTACTGTTATGCATTTCCAATCCCAGTTGCTGCCTGGAACTGGTAAGCATTTATGGCTGGTTAAATAAATGGACCAACAAATGAAAGATGTAATGAATCCTTTCTGGGCAAAAATATGTTTGTTTCTTGCTGCTTCCACACTGTAATTTACTGAAAACCATGTCATCTTGTAATAAGCGCGGATCAGAAAATATTTCAGCATTAAGGATTGAAGAGGAAAATGGAGAGAAAACGCAATGAGCTGCTGATAATACGTCCAAGTCAGTAAGCTTAAAAGAAAATACAATTATTGTTCAGAGTGCTTGTGTTGCAGTAGTATTTCAGTTTTGTGACAGGGTTTGTTGACAGAATGTGGTAGAAATGGAATATAATATTCATAAGTATATTTTCAAAACATGAAATCCATTTTTATCCATTTGGATAATCAGATGAAAATAAGAAACATGTTTTCCTTACCTTCGTCCTCTTCCACAACAGCCGCCATGTTGAACAATGTTGAGCCGGCACGTTTCTACAGTAGCCAAGAATGGACAAACTAAGCACTGGCTCCAGAGAGGGCCTTTTGCAAGCTTCACCGCCACCATAGGTTCTCTTGTCACCCTCTCTGTCCAAGAGTATAGGAGATGTTTTTTTCAAAATGTTCATTACAATTTTTTCTATCCCGTTATGGATTCTGATCCTCGAACTTTTGATAATGGTTGATCTGATATCTGTGCATTGCATATGGAAGTAATTACTAGCCTGGCTTTAACGTATAAAGGTTAAATCTTTGTAAAACAGGAATAAATACAGAGACTGAAGGTCATAGAACATGACTTTGCTATTTGGTGTTAAAAAAAAGGTGTACAGGAAGCAGCAGGATCCAGTTTCTGGGTTAATAAATTACATATTGGATTGATGCATAAACTTGTGTGTTTGCCGAGTAAGGGATAATGTAAAGTGAGCAGGTCATTATTGTGAAATAATTCCTCATAGGATGATGCAGGACTCCAACATGAGGCAGAATCATTAGTGGTACATTATCCCACTTATTACACGGTCACTAAAAAATCAGTATGTTGACACAAAATATTTATTTAAAAATGATTTCATTGCTTTAAGAGTGATTTTATTGGTCCTCCAGAGCCTATTATCAGTCCATAGCAACAGATTATTCTTCATAGCAACTGGCTGCTTCACAGAAAAAAACAGACCTTAAAATGCTGAAATTAACAAAGCCGTGTAATAATGTGCATCTTAGGGGCATTTTCAATTATTAGCATCGGTTTTGGACCAACCCTACTGCTTCTCACACCGGTCCTTCAAAATATCAACTGATCAATTCAGACTTTTTGTTTTTACAAAGCATGAGGAAAGAGTCCAAATTTATTGCTCTAATTGTACTGCTGGAAATACGTGATAAAACATTTCAGGCTTTCATTTCCCTCCTATTGTGCTCTAAAACACCAATTTATCAGTGATCCCAGAGTCGCAGATACACGCTGACAGCACAGCGCTGATATGCTAAATATGTTTCCAAGCACACGTCTCAGTGTTTTGTATTACACTTTTTATTTTTTTTCATATGAAACAAATCAATTCTTCCAATGTCTTTGAAGTGTGAAATGTCTTTTTTATCATGAATTCTCACAGTACATTCAGTTAATGTTGATCTGAAAGAAAACATCTTTGAACTTGGCACTTAGAAAACAACCACAAAGAATTGTCACCTTTATTCATTTAGAACAAAATTTACAAAGCCATTCAAACAGTCATTTTTTTTAATACTTTTATGTTTTTTAAACTCAACTGTTGAGAATATTCAAAATACACTTTTTAATGTTGCTTCTCTGTCTCTCTTTGTAATTACAAATATGTACATTAAAGTTTGAGTGTCTTGTCATGTGTTGTTCCACTGACTCTTCATCACTGGTAATAAAAATCCTTTTTTAGTGTTTTATTTATATCTCTTCAAACTGTTAGCACTCTGTTTAGCTCTCCACTATTCTGTTTGAGCTCGAGTGTCTATGAATGTTCGCCGTGCTCAGATGGATGTCCCGTGGCTGGGCTCACTGGCTTCTGGGATGGGTCCTCCTGGCACTGGTTGGTAGGACATTGGCATGGGTGTCTTGACTGGGCTCTGCCGGAAGAGCCCGCCATTGGGCGCCCTGTGTTTGCAGCGAATAGACGGCATGGTGGCACTGCTGAGGGGCAGGGGCAAGGTCCTGCCAGTGGCCGCGCCCAGTGTCCTTCCTGCCGCATGACCCTCCTGGAGGAAGGTGGTCACAGAGAGCCGTGGCGGCCCCCGGTGGGCTGGGTAGTCCCGAGCGGACAAGGCCTCCAGGGACTGGCTGGGCTGCATGCTGCCAATGTCCAGGGCAGAGATCTCGATAGACTGGCCTGGCAGCTGCTTGTGGGCCAAGTCCTCGTCCAGGAGGCTGTTCAAACGCTGGTGGACCTGTTCCAGGTTCACCTCTTTGTCCTACAGATAGATGGAAAGAAGCCATAGCAGAGTGTGTGGAATAAAAGAAGCCAGGAGAAAGGAACGTGAATAGAGGTTTTAATGGAAGGGAGAGTGTGAATGTAATTAAGGAGGTGTGTGATAAAGAATAAAAGTAAAAATGAATGTGCAGTGAAAGAGGTTCAGAGGTTAAAAGAAAGAATGGGGTGGAGATAGAGAGTGAACGAAGACAGAGAAAGACAGGTTACATTGCTTGTTTCATCATCTCCATCATGAGCAGTTTACATGCAGTGCAGTCTACTCTATTATTATTTCGTCAAAGCAACATCTATTCATGTTCACTGGAGTTTAAAGGATACTGAAATAACACACTGCCTTATTTCAGCTTTATACAGGACACCCAAATATATAAATTACTAATATGCTGGAGTTTTTCGTCTTTCAAGCAGCCAACATCAAGAGAGACATTACCTTAAAGCACTAAATCTTAAATATGGGGTCGTAAAAGGTAATGTCTCTACTCCTGAAATGAACTTAAATGAAGATGTCTCTTCATGCAGAAGTGTTTAAATTTTCTCCACAATTAGGTGACCACACATCTACGGTGGTTGACTCTTGCATGAAGAGCATCAGCTGTTAACAAGACAGGGTCCAATGGAGGCACAAATCTGATGAATCAGACTTTGCAAGGCAATATAATTTGAATGAAGACAAAGTAGTTAATGTAGCTTAATTAAAGATTTTTTTTTATATTCTCTTTTTTTCAGGATCACACATCAATGAGGCAACAGAAATATGGGAGAGGAGAGGGAGAAGCCAAATTTAAGAGCGCATGATTGTTTCCGGGATACATTTTGGCTGCACCCTGCCCTCAACACAACATTTTACTCTATCGTCATGCACCCATATGTCGAGCCACACTGAAGACAGACGAGACAAAAATAAAAGCCCAACAACAGGAGAGACCATGGGGTGAGATGACAAATGAAGCAACTAAAATCTACCCCTGCCCGGCCCCATGCCCCGCCCTTTCGCCCTGACACAGCCAATGACCATCCAGTACAGTATGTGAGGCCTCTCCTGACCTGTGTCAAGAGCCTCGGCCTCCTCCCAGTCTCTCTGTCTGTCTGTCCATATGTCCCGCCTCCCTTCTGGTGAAGCGCTTGTTATGTCATTATATGTCAATGGACCAGAAACCCTTTCCAGACCGTAATCCTTAGTCACCTGCTGGAGATCACAGACAACCATACATAACTAAGACGGTCCCCTTTGTATCCGGACATTGACATATAATTGCAATTAATCACTGATCTGGTAATAAAAGGAATAGTTCAACATTTTGGAAAATACTCTTATTCACTTTCTTTCTGAGAAGTGAATGAGCAGATGTGCACCTCTCATTCCTGTGTGTTAAGTACAGAGCGGTGAAGTTGAAGAAGCTATTTCAGGCACCCTATCATTTTCTTCAGAGACAACTGTCAGCTGCAGTTCTTCTTCTGTTTGAATGGGCATATAACCCTTTGGGTTTAATCTTCAGTACAAAAGGTGTTAAAAAATTTCTAGTTCTTTTTTAAAAAGGCACAAGCCTATATATATGAAAACATAAGATGATATTGCACATTTTTATGCACTATGCCTCCAAAGGTGCATTTAATTTTATTAACAGTCGGTCACAGAGCCTTGAATTCTGTAACATTTCAGTGCTAATGTTGGGCAGAAGATTAACACGCTTAACACATTTAATCTCATTTTTTAAAATCCATAATCAAACCTTAATGTGTGATTCTACAGGGAGCAACTTGTAACTATTTCTTGGTGAACAAAAGTTTGGCACAGTTCTTATAGTCCATTCGCCACTTAGAAGGTGGCAGTGGGAATGAGACGATTACCAGTTTCATAATAAACTACAGGTGTTACAATACTCAGAATCCACAATTTGATACAACTTTCCTTGTCATTGGTTTTATGTCCTGACAACTGTCATTTAGATTTTCTATATGATAGTCTTTATGGTATCAAGCGTGATATAACAGCTGGTAAGCAACATTGTGCCGTCTTTGAAGGGTTTTTTTTTCATGTGCCAGTTGCTGCTAGTAGTTGGGAATTGAGATTTTGAATTGTAAGCTCACTTCAATCAATTTGTGATTTAATATTGAAATCATGAAACCCCCTACTATAAACTGTGATGAAAATTCCCAACAGTTAGCATTATGAAAAATTGTAATTATCATTAAAACTGTGATTACTGGACTTTGGTTGATGCTGGCCACAGTTTACTGTGCGTTTTTCAAAGTTTGCAACTGTCTCCTAGATGCAGGTGCAGCAATGTGAGTTTGTTTGTACTTCTTGAATATTTTCTTCTCCCGTTGCTGGGCAACCAGCAGAGATAAAAAAAAAAAATCAATAAATTGTTAAACAGTATAACTCCCACAAACAAAATTTGGTCAGAGGCAAGCTAGTTTTCCCATTGCTTCCAGTCATTATGCTAAACCAAGCTAAGTATCTCTGAGCTGTAGCTTCTGTTTTAAAACACAGATATGAGGGCGGTGTCAATCTTCTCATCTAACTCCTGTCAAGAAAGCGAGCGATTTCACAAAAAGTCACACTATTCCTTTAAATAGCTGATGTGTTAAAGTTTGAAGTAGGTTTTGTTTGAAATGGCTGTCATAATGTCCACATACTTTGTTTGTGCTGTCATGGTACAAGTGATGCTCGGAGGAGTTGATAGTGGTACTCCACCCAAATCTTTGAATATTAAACACTCTCTCCCTGCAGGCTTGAAAGGCTGCTGTAGGAAGATTAAAACACGCTATGGTCAGCCTTAAGTCATGACAAATAAGCAACTGGCAAAAATTTAAAGGTATTCAAAACAATGATCTAAAACTGAGAAAAGTGGCTAATCATTGCAATTCATAAGCATTATTTAAAGAAGTCATGGATGCTTAATACATGACTTAAATTTAAGTTTGCAGCTAGTATAGCATCTTTATAATTGATTCAAAAAGATGAAAAAAGCCTACTATATATTCAGATGTCTTGTTTTGTGCAACCAACAGTCCAAAACTCAAAGATATTAATTTTTTAATATCATAAAACAGAGAAAAGAGGCAAATCTTCACTTTTGAGAGGCTGCCATTTTTGCTTGATTGAACAGCTCAAATGCTTGATTTACCATCACAATAGTTGCCAAATAATATTCTGTCAAATGACAAATTGCTTTCGGCACTGATCTATTTTAAAAGTTCTTATTAATTGTTTTCTTTTCATCAGCTAATAATCGTCTGATCGTTTTGGCGTTACTGGGAACAGAGATGGACAACAGCAACCAAGAAACAACTAACATTTAGTTTTGTAGTTCAAGCCCACTGAGGGCGAGTGTTTGATGCTCAAAAGATTTTGGGGTGGAAAATCTCTTTGAGAAAAGTCTACAAACACAATAATAATGGAGCACACAACCATGATAATACTCAAACACATCTAACACATCTTATTTTCTATAAATAATGAGAGCGATTTCTGTTGTGAATCTCACATGACAGCAGTATGTGGTTATTATGAGAGCAGCTGCACACAAAGACTGAAATAGAAAACAACAGCAGTAACTCAAACTCATATGCACCAAAACCCAGCAAGGCTGGAGTTTGAATTACTGTGTGTCTTTTCAGGACAGAACTGGGTCTAAAATGGGTGTCCTCAACCAGTGGTTCTTATTTGATTGTTGGACTGTCATGTCAGACAGGCAGGTCAAGGCTCAGATACTTTGCTATCTGCTTTTGCTCACACTTTAGTTTAGGGATCCATGTCAAGCCTTAGTTGTCTGGACGCCTCATGCAGAGGGGCTGCCCAGTCGACAGCAGCGAGATGGAGTCAGAGCTCTAAAGCATTAAGACTTGAATGGATTAGCTAAAGAGAGCTATTGTACAACTGAAGCACTTATCGACTCAGAAGTACAATTTTCAGTGTGTGGTTTTGAATTTGTAATTAAACGTTAAATCTACTTTTGTCCTTCCAGCTGCGGTTCTCTCACATGAGCATCACTGAAATGTTGCATGAGAGAGAAGCATCAGAAGTCCCTGACAAAGCACCCCAGCCTCTCTCCCAACATGAGAAGGAATGAGTAGATTGATCACATGATGTCTGGACTCTCATCAGGGGCACACCTATTATAACTGGGTGTACTGCAGCTCTACTAAATCGGGGCTGGCGTCAGCGCCTGCTGGATCCATAAAGTAGAGTGTGGCAGTGGCATCTCTGGGCAGGACCGGGGGGCCCGGGGGTCTGGGTCTCGACCGGGGCCTTGGTGGGGCAGGGGGACCCGTGGTGGCCACCATGGCCCGGTTCTGGGTAAGCAGGCTTGGGCCTGGGCCCTGGCCCGACGAGTTGTCGGTGGTCACCTCTTTGGGCTGCTCTCTCCGGCAGTGGTTGCTGTTCCACCAGGTCTCCAGTGCAGCCACCAGCAGGGCCAGCAGCAGCCCGGCAGCCAGGATGCAGAAGACACCAGCAAAGCTGTGGAGACGCAGCGCCCGTCCCTCCGGCTGGGCGTCTGCGTGGCTCTGCAGGTCACAGCGGCCTTTCTTCGGCCACCATTTCTGCTTCAGGATGTCCAGGTCACCTTTCTCCTGAAGCTCCAATATCCTGTGGAGAGGAGAGAGTAAATAGTTCTTTCACTTACAGAAGGTCCAATATTTCATGGAATAACACTCCAGGACTCTGGACAAATCCTTCAATAGCACCGATTCAGACTATGTTAAACGCTGGCTAATCAAATTACAAAGACAATCGAGCAGAGAATGGAAGATTAAATAATTTTTAATGAAGGAAAATTAGAAAATCAATATAAGAGGGTTCTGAATGACTGTAATGACATTATAATACTTTGTAGCTCATAAAGTAAAACTAATAAAAAAGAAAAAAAACACATGGTTAATGCACTACATTAGCATTGATTGTTAACTCATTAAAGGCCCGTAGTGAGGGAAATACTATTAAATGCTGCAGTTTGCACAGTAGCAGAGTGTAAGATGTGATACTGATGCATTGTCGAAGCAATTTCTTCATGCTAACAAGAGCTAAAAGAACATTTCTTTGTAAACAAGGCAAAGAAAAACAATTGCAGCCTCAAAATTAATTGGCTTCATATCAAACTGTATAAGTGTGGAAACAAAGACGATCAAATGCTACAGTCAGCCCATTAGTTAGCATACAGCGAGGAATAGATGGCTGTCATGGAGGAGAGTGATGACGGCTGAAAATAAACAGAGGCGAGACTGTGAATCTGTCCCGTCGGAGAGGTTAGCTTTCTGCAGTCATTATTCAGCGTCTTCACTCACACCATGTACACACAGCTGCCAAAGCTTTTGACATTTATACTCATGAAACATCACAACCTCAGACGCCCAGATATTCACTATTTCTCCTCCCGCAAGTCATGTATTTAAGAGCTTTCATCGAGGTACTGTTTGTTGTGTACCGGGTGATCAATCCTCCCATTTCAGACGGTGTTTGTCCTGAATTTTTATTTTACATGGAGGTAGAAGTTTGCTGCCCTGATTTGAAATGCACTCCTATCAATCTTGTAAAACTGCACTGAAAATGTTTGGAGCAGCATATTTCTGGTGTCTGGGGAAAAAACACATTAACCAAAAGCAATGGCCAAGGAATATGGACTGAAAATATGAAATATGTACTTCTCAGTCTGCCTCTTTAAGACAAACTGTGAGAAATGTTTAGGTTGCAAATATTGAAATTCTAACTACGCTTTTGCTATCAATCAACAAACTACAGTTACTGCTTGGGTTCTGTTTTCATCTTTTAATATTCAATTCTCTGGCCATTTTTTCTGTCAGTTATGACAGTGTTGGACTGACCACCATAATCGCTGACATCTGGTAACGCAGCCCAGCCTCTAAAAACCGATCCAGTGAGGCATTCAAATGATCACACATTTTGTAAATAAATCTGCAAATTTGTCAAACTTATTCGGAAAAAGAAACAAAGACAATCGGTAATCGTATGACCAAAACATCAGTCACATTAATTTCACCTTTAATGTGAAATGATTGATTATTAGTGCCACTATGGTGGTGCTCTCTTTTGGCCATTCTTCCAAATAGAGAGGTTTGATAATCTGGCTAAACTGTCAGCTCATTTACAAAACTGTCTCATTGCCTGAGCTGACAGCTTGTATTTCATGCCCAGTTGGACCTACTTTCAATTATCTCTCTGTGTTTACAAATCCTAGTGTTTAAAAGAGCATAGTTATCATAACTGTTACAGCCAATTACCTGAGCTATGAAAATAAAAGCCAAGCTGTAATACACCTTACTTTTGTTTTAATGATTTATATATCCATCGCTGTTAAACTAAAATTAGCGCTTCACATTTATATAAATCAATAAAATATCACCCATTGCACATACTTCTGAGAGAAAAGGTCTCTGTAAGGACTGCCGTGCTGCAGGGCCATGCCGTAGCCTCTGGTGCTCAAACTGTTTCCTGCTACAGTCAATGTGCAGTCGTCGTCTGTTAGAGCAGCGTACTCCACCACCGCCATGTCCCACAGAAAGGCGTACGACTCTCGCTTTGCCTGGACAGATCAACAAAAGTTCCCACGACACACACATGAAAGACACGCAAAGGATAAAAACATGAATGACGTCTTAAAAGCGGAGTGACCCTAGCTGAGCTGAGAAGCCCTTGTTATATATATATATATATATATACATAAATATACATTTTCCCTTAGTAGAGACAAAGCTGTACTGTATAGATGAGCAAAAACTCTTCATATTAGATACAGAATACAAACACAAACAGAGCTGTAACACAGAAATACACTGTAAAGTGTCATGGAACTTTGTCTTTCACTGGTGCAGTGTTTACTGATTATAAAAAACCCATTTATTCTTGCTTTAATTTTCATGATTAAATCTTCCAATTTATGAACTTTCCCAGCATCCAGTTTTGAACATCTGTAATATTTAATTACAGATGGTAGACATTATCAGCAGGCCATCTCCCTGTGTTTTTTATTCGTCAAGTTTGAAAAGAATTATAACGGTCTAGCAGAAAGATTTTTTTGCCTTTAATTTTTACTCCTTTAATATTTGTGCCTGTGTTGACGGGAGGGCGGTGAGCAGGAAGACTGCAGTGGGAAAAAAACAATAAGGAGAACAAACAGTAGAGCTAAATATTTGCACAGAAATTAGCATAAACATTTTTCTGACTCATTGGAGTGTACATTGAATAGCATCCACAACATTATAGTTTTTTACAAAGATGATGAAAATAGTTTCATCCCTACTTTTTTTTGCTTTGCATTCCTCTGCGTCTACCATATTTTCAGAGACATGATCATGTGCTGCAGCCTCAAGTGCAAACTGGAGAATATGTAGAACAACCGCAGATGAAAATATGTCTGAAATCCTTCTGGAGTTTTTTTTTTTTTTTCTTGCACGCACTCTGGATTTCTTCCCTGTGGTGTCCCCACATCCTACGTCATCCAGATTAACACTGTGCTCTCAGCAAATACAGCTGAACAGCCTTTTCGCCTCACATCTTATTAGTCTGTTCAGGGCTTTCAAGTTCACCAACCTGTAATAAATAAACCCATACTGGAAAAATCCAGCCTTTCTTTACCATTAAAGACTAAAAGTGAAGTTGAGAATGAGACACGTGTAGTAGTTTGAGAAGTAACTGAGAATTAAATGTTTTCTTCACATCAAACAAGTTGGTTTGGAGTTGGATTTAAACTGAGAAAACTTGTTTTTCATTGATGTATGTATTTGTGCGATGCCAACTGGCCTAATAGACTAGACGCAATTAGCTGCAAAAATAATAAAGCAGTTTAATGACGACCGCATTTGTTAAACTCAGCTGCAATTTGTTAAATGATGGATTATTCTCCCATGTGTTTGTGTGTATTTATGTGTTAAAGGAAGATACAGAGAGGAGGAAATGCATAAAATATTAATTTAGCACACAGAGTTGGAGAGAATAATTAAAAACCTTTACAATTCAATAGATTAAAATTATCACTTTACTCACATGCCTGTGTGAATCAGGGACTGTAATTATTTAACTAACTTACACTTTGTTCCTCCTACCTTACTGTGTGACTCTTAGAAGCTCCAGTTAATTATTATCAAGGCTAAACTTCTGTTTCTCAGAATTCCCTTTAAGCTGAAGATATACAGCAACGGTAATATACTCAACAAAAATATGAACACTTTTGTTTTGACTTCATCGAGACACACAAAAGGCTTACTTCTCTCAAACTTTGTTGCCCTCCTGAGGGGTAAAAAAAACGGTATTTGTAGCCCTGTGTGAAAAAGTAATAAATGTCTTTTTTTTTAAGGTCAGACTGCACATTTTAGTGTGACCTTTTATTGTGACCAGGTCAAGGCACATCTGTGCAATAATCATGCTGTGCAATCGACATCTCTATGTGCCACACCGGTCAGATGGAGGGATTATCTTGGCCAAGGAGAAGTTTTCACTAACACTTTGGAAACCACTGATTCGATTAAATGTAACTTTTCATATTGCATAATTTGCTAAATGTCACTGTTGAATGTAAAGTGTTGTTTGCTGATTCTCCACAAGCAGGCGACATGAGTTAAAAGTGTTAGAACAACGTTTTATTTCTGAATACCAATATAAATTCTCACCTTCTTGATTCCCTCCGATGGGCTGGAGACAGAGTTCTCAAAGCCGTTGTTCTTGTTGATGGTCTTCCAGAGCTCGGCGAACGTGTTGTCCTGCTCCAGGGGGTTCGTGCCTTTGGCCTGGAAATACTCGTACACGGCAGACTCCCTCACAGTCCCGTAAGCCAGGTCTGCCTGCCTGGACAGGTCCTGGAATGACCTATGATCAGGGTCACATTAAGTAGAACACTGTGACTGGAAACGCAGTAAATGATATAAAGTTCAAACAGAAAGTGACTTTCTTTGAAGTACATGTCGGTTATCAAAAACACTTTATCTGCAGTGGTCATAAAAGGCTAGCTAACCATTTTGCATTTTTCTCCAGAGACTGTGCCTTTGATTTAACAATATTAGAATATTTTAAAGTGATAAATAGCGTGGTACTGTCTTATGCTGTTATTTTTTCCATATGCACAGACTTTTTTGCTGCCAAGAAAGCTGTTAGAGCTTACAATATGTCAGCTTATAAAATTATTTTACCACACATGATGCAAGAAATCACGGACTAAGGAAACACTTCTTTATGTACAAACACTTGACAATGAAACTATTAAATTACCAACTTCTGCTGCAATGAATGACACTTCTGTGTGTTTTACAACAAATATAAGCTTCATTCTTTTCATACTTTATTTCCAACAGTGGACAACATGTCTGTATGCATAACTTTATAGTGTGCAAGCAGTGTGTTGTAATCCCCAAGCAATCATCAATCTGAAAATTCAGTAGAGTTCATCTGTAAAACATCCAGATGAGAATGTCTGTCTGTCTCTAAACTAGTGAATTCTTGACACTACTGCACACTACATGTGGGATTTGAACATTTCTGACTTTGGTGCCACCCCCCACAGTCAGTTTCAAAAACAGCACTCCCCTCCTCTTTCATTTTTTCACTCCACCTACGCCTCCTGTCTTATATCTTTTCACATACAGAATTTTCTCTCTATTTAAAATTCAAGTTTTAACTCCCTCTTCCATCAGCCTCTAACTACCGCCTCTCTCTCTCTCGTACGCACATTGGAGCAAATCGCTAATCAGCCTGTTCTTTATCAACCAAATGAGCTGCACCTGTAGCGTGCGGCCTGCTGCGTCTGATGTCGATGCGCACGCTTCTCCCAGCATCATGACTCTAAACAGCTCCAGATTAATGATGACCAAGTTGGGAGGTTAAGTTGATGACCGATTATGGGGGTTCAACCCCATGACTGGGCATTAGCACCTAATAGAGTCTGCAGCCAACTCTAATCTATTTTTTATGAACAATACTTTATATCTGAGAACTCTCTCCTGATTGAAATGCTTATTATGCAGATGCTATGTGGCTAAAAAGAAATGAGGCTCCTTGCAGCAGCTGTATTTTATATGTGCAGATTATTGCCAATTTTGTACAGCATCATATTTTCTGAATGCCGGTGTCCTCATAATTAGAGTTTGCTTCCAAAGTAATTTGAATGGCAATCTACGCAGAAGATTACCTACTTCCTTGACTGGTATTGGGTTGAAATGTTCGACATGCCGCTCTGTGTATTCGCTGCCTTTCTTTAGAAAATCAACATATTAGAGTAGCAACAGAATGTTTGTATAACTAAGATTGGTCTTCTCCAAAAAGTGAGAGAATTGCTTATCTTGAGATGATGATGTTGGACTAATTCAAGCATTTAATTAGAAGCGTATATTGTGTAGCAGTGGTTGTGGAGGGGGGAAAAGCAGATGCAGGATGGTTTCCTGCTTATTCTGTCAGATTAAACCTCAAGCTTTACTGCAACAAGTAAAACATTCTGCTTTAACTTTATCCAACAGCTTATGTATATGTAACTACATGAGCACCTACACATGTGGAACTATAGTTTTGAGAGAAATCAACACCACAAATATTTAAATCCACCATCTGGAGTAAATGGAATTAATAATCCTGTATTGTATCACATAATACTAAAAACAATAGACAGATGGCAGCACATTAAAAAAACAAAACAACAACAACAACAACAAAAAATGAAGATCCAGTGAAATTAAACCATTAGCGAGAGATAATATCAAGCAATGACTGAAGTAGATCTACTGAGGACATCTGTCACACATTTTGAAGCACTTTTCCTTTTTTGCCTTTTCTTTCTTGAAGCAATGCAAAATACAGTCTTCGATTCACAATCAATACACAGAGGTCCAACCCAGCCCTCTGTTCATCAGCAATAATGGATAAACCAAGACAACACACACACACACACACACACACACACACACACACACACACACACACACACACACACACACACACACACACACACACACACACACACACACTCATGTTATTGACAAAATGTGTTCCCTAGCCCTTTACCTCGATCCTACCATAGAAAAATATGATTCCCCTCATTTATAATTCCTCATTAAATTGTTCTCCCTGTTATCTTGTTTTTGTCATGCACCCTGTCTGACAAAGAAAAAAAAAAAAACAAGTACTCGCCTGGAAGAATCTCAGTCAACTGACTGGTCTCAGACTGATGATTTGAATCTTCAACTGCAGCCCTACTAATTTCCTGTAAGGTGTTCTTGTTTGAATCGAAGGTGCTAAATGGCTAGCTGCACAGTTGGCCATGGTAATATTTAACTTCATAAATGTAAAATTGACCATAGCAGCAACAACTAAAACATTAGAAACAAAAACAAAAGAGTTCAAAGGGTTTAACTAATTAGTTTTAATCTTTGTTATATCCTGGAGGACACAAAAAAATTTATGAAACTAATCTGACTTTCTGTCTCTTTTGCTTCCTCTCACATTCCCCTAAGAGAGGAACATAAAAATAGTTTTACATCTCAGTGTGGTGGGAGAAAAAGAACTCTGTTTCACCTCTGTGTCCCCAAGGCGTGGGAGTTTTTGTAAAGTCTTGTTTACAGAGAGGACAAACAAAAAAGGGAAAAAGCCACAGTTTTTAAAGAAATGTTCTCATATGCAAATGTTACTATTTACGCCAAATTAATGTATCATGCGCACACACACAATTAGAAACATGTAAGGGCACACAAAGCACACACTCAGTGGGAGGCAGGCTTTAACTTGCCTGTCTGCTTAGACTGCAATGACTCCAAAGCAGCATTGACTTTTGGGGAGAAAGGTTTACTTTTCTTTCTGTTGGGTTTTCCTTTTCCAAGCCTACCTACAGTCTGTTCGTTTAGGTGCAATTAAGTAACTGCCTTATAGTTGTTTTTTTCTTACTAACTTAATTTCTTAAACGTCCTGTAAACAAGAAACCTGATTTTTTTGATTCGGGTTAGGTTTTTAGGGAAAATGTAGATATCTTCGCCATATATTCAAGAAACCAGTTTTCTAATCTGCATTATACAACTAGGAATGTGCATGACTAAAGACTGCAGACAAGGAAAGCCGAGCGGCTGATAAAGAGAGAGATAATTACAGAGCAATGAGTCCTCGTATTTAAAATGATTCCACCCAAAGACAGACTTGCATCAGTGCTACAGTTAAATTAGTGACTGTTCCCCAGGTCAGTGAAAAAGGCAGCAATGGCCCCTCACCAAAGACCATAATTCCTGTGTAAATGTCTATCTATCTGTCCTCCAGTGGTTCTAATATGACACATGGAGGTGAATTCCTGCTCTGATAGAAAAAAAAAAGCTAAATTTAACTTTACATGGCCTTTAGGTGTGTCTGTAAAAATAATGCAAAACCTCACATAAAGCATGCACACCAAGCACAAATATCTTTAATCTTTATGTGGTAATTTACACCTGTGTTTTCAGTTTGTTTTTGATAAATGTTGATTAGATATTAAAACATTGTTGTGCCAGACAGATTCCCACTTTGATTATTGGTCATTTTTGGACCCATCATCTCTTTAAGGATCTTGTTATAACATCAAATAGGCAGATAGAGAACCCCAGGCACATTTTTAAAGAGTGGCCAGTGGTAGTCATGCAGTCAGATCACTCCCATCGTTTATGGTTTTATCTGAGGTGTTATTTCTTCTTTGTCTGTAGTAAAAAGAAGCAATCGCTTCCCCACAGCTTTATGGTCAGACCTCTGGACCAAAGATTTAGTTTTGGTCAAATCATATTAAAAATATTAAACAACCTGTCCTCAATATGTCCATGCCACTTTTTATTGGTTTCTGTCTTAATTTAGATGTGATGGTACAGATTTAACTACTCGCAAGTCATAGTAAAAGACTGCTTAATGTAAATCGTGCTGTGAACATAGTTTTGCACAGAGTATTTATTCACACAAATTATGCGGTTGGTAAGTGTAGCAGCAGAGTAAATTTGAATGCACTGCTGCTAAGTAAGACCTGATGCTGGGTAATTTAAAAAGGAAAAAAAGGAGTAAAAAGGAAAGTTCATTTCTGCCGTAGCTTGAGTTACTTGTTGAAGAAACCAATAAACATATTTTGGGATTTCAATGGTTTGCTCTTCTCTCAAGAAAGAAAGCTGTACATGGGCTTTTAAATTAAATTAATTTTGCATCATAGGGTGCTGTAGTCCTGCACAGTTCTCACATTCTCCTCTAACAAAGTAGTAAATGTGAATGCTTTTATTTTTGGTATGCACTGTTCATGTTTTTATGAAGTAGTTACATCACATAAGGACATGAACAGCACGTGATGGTTCCAGTTTAAAATTTTGGTCAACCATCTAACTCAACACTGCAGTCATTTACTATTCCCAAACAGTATCAAATGCAACATAAGAAAGATTAATGTCACTGTAATTGCCCCCCCCACACACACACCTATGAGAGCCTCTTCACAGGTGTGTGTGTGCTGCTTAGCATTCACTCCCTCTCCTCACATGTCCACATGTGGCTATTTGTTGAACAGAAGACGGACCCAATGCAATCAAATACCTCTCTGCCCATTCTTTGGGGAGAGACAGCAAACCAAATTGGATTCACTGACAAATAGCATTTGGACTGAGGACAGGCTAGTTGTTAGTCAGCAGGTCAAAAATTACAGACAAGCTGACAGACCAAACACTCTGTACCAATTGCAACTGATGAGAAATGCTCACAGATGTGGCTGAAATATTGTAAAATATACTGTATGCTGCCTCACATAAATATCACACACTGTTTACAGCATAAAAACATTTGTTTACACCAAACCAACCCCTTGCTATAGTAGATATACCTCAAGAGATATGCACACATTCATTCAAGACCGATGCACAAAATGATATGAAAGTATGCAGAGGCTTTAAGGGGGAACTCCACTGATATTACACATCAGAGTCTGTTTACAGGTCTTGAGGAGTGCTACTGCATATGTGAAAAAAGTCTTTTGTGGCTCAGAGGGAGCTATGAGAAATCTGATGAATTGGCTCAAGTGTTATCACTTGAGTCGGCGTCAGTCGGGGCTGAAGACTACAAGCCCACTCCTAATCTCTGCTTGAGCCCAGCAGCTGGAGGCTACATTAGCTGCTACTAGCACAACACACCCCGGTCTCAAACTGAAGTGTCGGCCAGGGATGAGCGAGTGCACCACTATCTGTTTCTGTTCGGTCAACTAAATTATCTGTATATGCATCTGTATGTGGAATGGGCGTGGCTTGGACAGGGTTTGGGTGGGTAAATTGAAAGTGGCCAACCAGAATGTGTCAATTTAAAACACATGGGTTCATCAGACTTATATTTATTAGAAAACTATTTACAGAACAGCTGTAGAATTGATCCTTAGAGCAGTTTTTGATCACAAGAACGAAACCTTGAACCTGAATCAATGAACACAACACATGCAGTAATAAAACACACAATATCTCTGGTATCAGTTAAAAGAAAGCCAGATCAAAATTAAACCCTTGCTTTACTGAGCTCTACTGTATGTCGTCCACCTCAGACTATTAATGCTGCAGCACTTCTCTCAGTAACAACAGCTGGGCTCTGCACCGTGAGCATTTCACTGCATATGACAGTGAAAATTAAAGTGTGTTAATGTGAGAAATGATTTGGTTGAAGTATTGACTCTGTTCTGTCACCCTGGTGTGACAGTTACATTTTTTTTTATTTCTCCTCTCTCTTTCTCAAAGCTAACAGTACAAAACATTAATTTAAATTCCGCAGTTCCAACTAGGACTGAAATAATGCAAAAAAAAATCATATTGCATCAGATATTGTGGTATGTGAGTTATGATTTTAGTTGAATGGTAATTTTTACATTTCATTTTCACTAAAAAGATATTAAAATGATGATGCCATTTTTGCTGGGGTCAGTACCAAACAATCATGTTCCCTTATGTGTGGAGAATATGATCTGTAGGCTTTGGATCTCTGTAGCACCACAGTTGTATGTTCTGACACATTTTACCTTCATCGATAATTATGGATCCTGCGATTTGGATATTCCATTTGGTCATATTGCAGTTGTTTTAATATTTTAATTAATTGTTCATCCCTAGTTACAACAATCCCAACAAAGTAACATGTTTTCTGTAGCGATCACTTCATCTCAGTTTTAGGATTCTTCTTTTGTGTCCTTCCTGTAAAACTTTTCTTCACAGCACATCGAATGTTGAGCTTATTAACTTAACAGTTTTGAACAAGGACGTCAGTATTCACAAGCTTGTGAAAAAGAAGGTGTGTCACATTTAGGAGGCTACATTTCAATGTGTCGGATATATATTTAGTCAAGATTTAGGTAAATATAATCATCAGGTAAGACTTGGGATTGAATAATGCCTAATTTCAAGGGTGCCAAAAAACCTTCATCTGGACTTCCTTAATATTCAACAGTGTATTCTGTTTACAGGATGTACTATTAGCACAGCAAGAATCATAACATAAAGAAAGAAATTACACACTGCAAGTGCAATTTCTGCGCTTTTGACATTTAAAGTAAAATACCACAAAATAACAGCACCTCAATTATGACTGTAGGTGTGTACAGTAAATCCCCTGTTGTGTTGAGGCTGCAGGAGAGGAGACTCAAGTGCATCTGACCGAGTTAAAATGTAGTAGAAAATGTGAAATGAACATATTGTGTCTTACCGGACAGCATTGTCCATGCGTGATACCGTTAAGTAGGCAGCCAGGTTTGCTGTGTAGGACGAACACACAATGAGAGTGAAGAGCCACCAACTTCCCATGACGATACGCAGAGCCACTGACCCCAGGATGGAGTCACTGCCTGTGGAGGTGCAAGTACAAACAAATGAATACTGCACACAGAGACACACATCATCATTGTACAGTACAGCGTCCCATTAATTATTACTACACAATATGTAATGCAGCTACTGTATCTTTTATCCTTAAACTAGTGTACGCTGCACTGCAATCCCATTTAAGTAACACATTTCTTGTATAACATTCATCTGATGTATAAGTGAGTAAGATGTAATGTCGCCAACATGTGTAGGCGCGCTTTATTATCATCAGGGTCTTGTGACTGATGATAATGATGTGATGTTTCAATTAGTTTTCATAAGAGAGCCAAGAAAATAAAGCCTTTTTATCTTAATACCTTATGTTTGGAGTGACTTTAATTATTTCCTGAATTTCAAACAAGCTTTTAAGAGATTAGTCAACTCAATGAGAAAACAGACGCCAACATCTTTTGTCTGTGTCTGGTAAGTAAATTGATCTGTTCTGGTACAATATAGTCATAATTCACCATCACAAAGGGTTGCCAGTTTCTTTATGCACATTTATAACAATATGATTCATCCCATTAACTGACAACATGTTTCCATCATCCATTTTCTTTTCTCTAGGTTTGTAAATACAATCAAGGAAATTGAAATTGATATTCTTGAAATGTTTATTTTACACTAATAAGACATACCAAGCTGTACTTAATCGTATTATTATATTAGACAAAAACTATAAACAATATGGTCTTTTTATTATATTTAGACCCTTATTAGAGAGGGTCATTAGGGACACATTACAACAGAACTGCACAGTAAACTAAAGTGTATTTTTTTCCCCACTGTTAGATCCAGTCCATCTGGTTGACATACTGTTTTTAAATGGGCAGAAGTAGCAGATATGTGACTTCACTTTAATTTATATCAGTTCTGTAGAAATATGTCCCTAACTGCCTTTAAATAAAGTCAAATACGACAAGTGTCTAACAGTGGGAAATAATGCACTTTAGTTTACAGCACAGTTTTGTTGTAATGTGTTTTAATTACCCTGTAATAAAGTCTAACAAGGATCTTTTAAAGGGTCTCATACTGTCTAATAAAGACCACGTTTACAGTGATTATAAGTGATTATTGGGCAATCTTCTTCTACTGAAACTCGTAACACATTCTGTGTTAAAGCTGCTGTAAGTGGTAATATTTCTCAGTCTTGAGATAATACTGATATTTGCCTGTGACACTGGAGCAGTCGACTATATGCATATGATGATTTTGTATAATTACTTCTAAGTTCTCATCTCTTCTTTTCCCAAGAGTAGCTTATTCAAAACCATCTACCCAGAAATGTTACTTGCAGCTTTTATATTCTATTACACATCCCAATCCAATGTTTTTTTTTTCCAGAGTACTCATTAATATTCATTCTTTATCCAGTCTTTCCTTCATGTCTTTAATCTTTTGCCCTTTCTTGTTTTCTTTGAGGGCAAAAGACTAGTTCATCACATTAGCTTTTCTATCTTCGCTTTTCCTGTCATACCGACTCCTTCTCCCCAAATATCCAACAGCTTACGAGGTGCATGAGAAAAATGTCAGCATGCATTCTAATTTTGAGGAGTAAAGCCATAGAAATGTCATCTGAAAGATTCAGGAGTGTGAAATGTAATGAAAACATATTTGTCTGAAAGTGTCACAATCAACACAGCTGCACCCTTAGGACAGCTTGGGAAAAAAAACTGGGGGCCTTGTCAGATGCATAGCACTCCAGCATCAGTCATTTTTATTACATATGGCTTTGACTGATTTGTTAAGGTCATTGAATGTGAAATGTGCATCTTGAAACTTTACTGGATCTTAGCCTCTGCTGTGGTGCAGTCTCTTTCACATTTGAAACAAATTGATTAAACTCTCTCATCGTAAGCAAAAGGTGTTATTTTCATCAGTTCTCCTCGACAGTACCAAATTATTTCCTACCTGTCCCTGACCTCATTATGGAACAAAAGAAGGGCAGTTCCTGTTTGAAAAAGGCTGTAAGAAGACAGCTTTTCTGTGGGTGGATAGTTTAATCTGCACTGAACATGCAACAAAACTCAGCCAAGTGTTGGTATATCATTATGAAATCATTGGAGGGATACGGTTGCCAAGTTTATGCTCCCTGACAATGGCACACTATGCATCATCAGTCAGATCCATATCAAAGTGACCTACGTCATCCCGAGAAAAAATGCAATCCACTTGACTGAAACAAAAAATGGCAACGTTGGAAGGCGAGCCAGCGAGGGGGAGAAAAAAAAAAAAGAGAGGCAGAGAAAAGACATGGAATTCAGCTTCTCTTGAAAAATAGTGGGTGTTGGGTTAAAAAAGGCTCAAAGGCAGCGTGCCAGACTTTGATAGATGCAGTTCAGACTTAAACATCGGTTGCTGAAGTAGCCATTTATCCAAACCGGACATACCTGGATCTCAACCAGGCCTAAAGATGGGATGTTCTCAATGACAAGGGCACCTTTAGAAAATGCTAGGGTGGGTGTTCTGCATCAAACTGACTCACTACTGAATCAGCATTTGCTTGTATACTGACATCCACATGTGCATTTTCATTGATTGGACTTTTTATTTTAAGCTTCTGTTCTTTATCCCTTGAAGCAGTTTTCAGTCTTTTTTTTCCTTCTTTCTTACTGCAGTTTTGCATTTAAGAACTGTGTGGTGTCCAGTGATCAACTAATGAAGACCACTTCATTCGACACTGACTTTATCAGTGACCATACACTCAAACAGAGAAATGTGGTTTAGTAGGAGGTCAGTGGATGATGTGGTGGAATGGAAAACTGCCTGGCTTTGGCCCTCAAATATATGACAAACACATGATTTGTAACTGCTGTCCTTGTATGTTGACAAGGCCAGACTGAGACCACATCACCCACCTTGTTGCACAAAAGCTCCATAGACAATCCAGATGGCGCTCTGAAGCGAAGTGGAGACAGAAGGTGGCGGATGGCCTCCTGCACTGTTCTGGCAGCGCACTGCCTGGATGCGCCTGAGCAGGAAGATCATGATGCCCACCACAGGGATGGCTGCGGCAATGCATGCCCACACTGCCAGGTCGAATGGTGCCAGCAAAGAGAAAATGTTGATCTTTTCCTCTGACTTGCGCATCAGGATTCCCACTGAATAGTCCAGGTAGCGCTTGCTGAAATCCACCACGCTCTCGCGCTCCGGGGTGATGGTGATGGCTGATATGGCCAAATCAGCTCGCTGTCAATATAGAGTCACATGTTCCCATTTTAGTAACTCTATAACATTTTAAAATGACTTTTTAAGACTCTTGTATGTTATTACATGTTAAAAGTGAATCCAGCATCTTTGACCTCGATAAAGTGGTTGATGTTTTCTAAGCATTTAGGAGGTGGGGTTGATTGGTTTGCTTCCAACAAATTATGAAAAATTGTGTCCGACTTCAAAAACTCGCCAGAGACAGAAACTTCATTTTGGTAATCCAGCGACTTTTGTTCTCGTAGCCCCATTATGTCAACTTTTCATTTCTCAATTAAGCTTCCCTCACACTTCATTCACACGTCTAAAAGGAACTTTCTAATGTTGTGTATTATGTCTTTTTTCTCATGAAACCCCACAGTCTTCTGTTTCTCTGAAAAATCTGCAAATGAAATAATAAGAAAATTAAGAAATCTATTGCTTTTGGTAATACTAATACTTTTCCTCAGGAACCACCATCAGTCAACATTTTCAATTTTAGAATTCACAAATTTCTTGACTCCCTACTTAGATAATTTCTCTGTGCACCTTCTTGCTCTCAGGAGGAGGAAATCCTTTTCATTTTCTGACACAATGATCTATCATCATTATTAGACCAAACTTTGCCTCACCTTATATAACTCTTCTGTCATCTACCCAGGACATTGTTGACTTTGATGATGATAATCAGGGATTAGGCCTTCGTTGAGGTTTGAACTTCGCTTATTTTGGAGTCATGTCTTTCCATTCTGCATCATCTTGCTATTTTATGTGGAAAAATGTTGCGATCAATTATCAAGAAATGAAATATGGTTTGTCTGTGGAAGCATAACTCGTGTTTGATCGAGCGTAAAGTCTATTTCTTTCTAACAGAAAACATCAGATGCTTTCAGTGAACACATGCTGGAACTAGAGGCAGTAATCACATTGGGATTCTTGTGTTTAACACAACACTGTTCACTCTGTCATTGTTCCACAGCACAGCTCCCTCTGATAAACAACAGTATAGAGATTGCAGGGTGCGAGTGCCTGTGCCTTACAGTAATAAAACGTCAACAGAAACATGGGCCATCATCATGGCATTTGTGAAGTTCGCAAACTTTATCAGCTTCCCTTCAAAAAGTCAAAATCAGACCCAGTTCAATCAATCTGTGATATCATCCACTGGAGAAAACTGGTTTGCAGATAGAGGCTGTTGGCCCATACAATGTTTTTCTAATCTTTTCCACTTTGCTGAGCCTTATAATTGGGCTCCCATTTCAAAACAAGACAATGTGGCCTGGCTCCCAGAAAAAAATGATTTGGAGTGAAATCTGGACATTGATTGACTGAGATAAAAAAGAAAAAAAAAAACACAGACCTTGCCAATGAGTTCTCCAATCATGCCATTCCAGGATCCATTAGGGAGCGCTGAACCGTACTTCCCATCTCCAACTTGGTATATGTCATATTTGAAGCCCAGGATCTTGGCCAGGGCGTCCAGGACATCAATCGAGAAACCTTTGTATCTCTTGGGTTGGCCCAGAATATTCTCTGCCACCATCACAAAAGGCTCTTCCTGTTTGAGAGAATATGGTACAACTGAGTTTTTGGAAGAGGAAGTCGCTACTGACAGTGATAATGCTGAGAAATGTGAAAGTGTGTGGATTTTGTCTCCGAGCCCACGATTTATCCTCGAACTCTCCTCAAACTGGGGAAAAAGTCGAGTATGTGTACTTAATCACAGGCATGTCATCTATCAAGATGCACCATAATCTCCTCGGGGCCAGATTGGCGCCCGAAGCGAGGACACATTCAGTCATCTTAAGAACTTTGGGGTGACACCTTTATGAAGAGCTTCTAAGGTGATCCAAGTTAAACTTCATCTTAATAAAATAGTTTCCTCAGCAACTGTTGACCTGTAACACATGGTGCCATGGCAACTGCTATGGTTCATCAATGTAGAAATTGCCATTTTAAATCACTGCGCTCCACCATGGTTCTTCTTTATGAGTTGAAAGTGTCAGGGCAGATTTAAATGGGTGAAGGAGGAGTGAAGAGAGGGGGACAGAGAAGAGAAGGGGGGATGTTAAAGTGGGCAGAGGCAAATGACTTGATTAAGTGACACTGCCAGGGGAGAGCTGAGCAGAACTTATGTGAATAAATATGGTGCAGGTAAATCATGTGTGAAAAAGAGGGGAAAAAAAAACGGAGAGGGGGAGGAGAAGTGACTGAGGGGGAGGAGGAGGAGGAGTCTTTAGCTGCTAGAGTCGGTGAAGTTCGTTGAAGATCAGCTGCTGCAGTGTAAGGTTGATTTTTTACCAGCCTTCTGTTCGTCTTTATCAGTCGTTTTCTTACCAAGGCACACCAAAGGGCAAACCAAAATCTCAAGGCACACCTGTACTCATCTGTGACACATAGCCTCTCATAACCAGCCAAGGCGGTGAGTACTAGTCAACCCAAAGCAGAGTGTGGGTGGAAGAAATAAAGCATCAATCAATCAGGGTCTTTGATGTGTCACCCTCCATCTGGCAACTGCACAAGACAGTGAAAACGGGTTCATTTTGATGGAGGTTTTTTTTAAAGAAATGCTTTTTGGGGTGCAGAATTTGCCTTAGTGTTTGGCAATAGACCTCATTGTATTGTGTTATTGCAATAATAATGTATGGTTGCCAAAAAATCCCACAGCACACCTGGACATGCCTCAGTGCACAACATTTGGGAGGAGGCAGCATATGATTGAGGGACAATCATAGGGACAAAGTCAGAGTTGATACATTTCTCCTGAAAACCTCTTTTTCTCCTCACCCGCACAGCATTTTTCCATGGTGGCTTTTCCATCTCACTTCCGCGTTAAACTGACAAATTGTCCACCTAAATACAATACTAGCATTGATGACAGAATGTAATCCCTGTGGCACTGGTGAGGGGCCATTAGTTGTCATCCAACCACTAGCCCTCTACAAGTTGTCTGTCTTCCTTTTTACTGTGCCACCAACACCCCTATTAGAAGAGCTCTAGTATTGATCTTGTGTCGCCTCTATTAGGGCTGCACAATTAATTGAAATTTTATTGAAATTGCAATATGGGTTTTTGCAATTGTCAAACTGCATGAAGTGCCATATTATTTCAAGGCAAAGTGTGTTTCAGATCATTTAAATTAATGAATGTCATGAGACAGAGATGTCCTGTCCTACAAATCAGATTGTACAGACATAAAAAAAAAACATTATTTGGTACAGATTCCTGAAAAAAACACACCAACATGTTGTTCAATGAAAATAAGAATAATAATGAAAAATTATAATTACCTCCAATATCACCTATTAATTAAAAATTTTCGGTGGGCTAATATGTGTGTGTGTGATTGGAGAGAGGCATTACCCAGAGTCCAGTCTAGGGCTCTGCATATGGTTATAAAAGTGGGGTTACAAAAATTGTGATGTTCGTTTTGTAAGAAGCCTTTCCATTGTCGGCTGTTTGCTTCCTGCTGTATGCATTTACATTCAAACACATTGGTTCACTGGAAAACATCCGCAGGAAACGTTGAATGCCATTAAAGCAAGGCAAAATAACACTAATCACAATTAATTCGTTTTTGTTTTTCTTTAAAATGAGAATTGACACTTCTGTGTTTGTTTGAGTGTTGCTTAATCTCTGGGTGTAAAGAACAACCTAATTAATGTGTTGATGTGTTTGCCTCTATACTGTGGTGTTTATTTTTTTACTCTGATATTTGCCTACTCAGGCCAAGTGTTAATACATTCAGTGTACTCCCACAACTTACCAGTAATGTTACAATCTTGAGCGTCACCCCCTGCATACCGCTCTCTATCCGGTTTTCCTTCAGGCTACCATTCAAACCACGAGTGGAGTCCCAAGACGCCAGCTAATGGGGGAGAAAAAAAATCAGATATATAAGGAAAAGAGATAAAAATGGAAAAAATGGCAGGTCTCTGACAGAGGTGCCAAAAATCTCATCAATAAATTCATTACCAATGTAACTAAAGTATAAATACTGTGTAGCAAATAACAAATTGAGTGAGCTTCAAGTAAAGACACCATCCTGTCTGCCATTCTGTGACTTAGTTTGTAGTGACATTCAACACTAAACGGCTAATGTCTGTTTGAGCTGGTTACCAAGACAACAAGTGTCTCCTATTAACATGCTATTAGGACTAATCAAGCAATCCATTGTCCCACTTTGTAAGCAATCCACTGTACACTTTACCAGTAATCATAGTGATGGAGGTGATGATGATGACTTTAAGTGGACTTCACGCTCATCATGTAAAAATTGCAGAATAATAACCAAACCCACAGATAAAAATTCAAACACACATCAGTTGGACTTTGCTCTCTCATCTTTAAAACTCTCATTCCACACTGTCAACGTTTTGAGCTATGTCTCGAGTTGTGAAGGCAATGTTTGTTCAATTCTTAATCAGTGCTGCTAGCTGGACAAGGATTCTCGAGGATCCGACACATCATTTGGAGTAGTCTATGAGATTTGAGCTGACAGGACAAGAATGGTGGCCCAAGGCCAAACAACGTGCCTCTCTGTCCCCAGCACATCTCAGCGTGCAGCACACATGCCCCATTGGCAGAAGCTTCATCCAGATAGCTTTCCCACAGAAACACATTGTACGCCACAACAATGACATTAGCAGTAAGCTTCTAAAAGGTACGCACATTTCATTTGTTTAATTTAAAAAATTATTATAAGTCCCCGTTCACTCATATATATATTTTTCTTCTTCTTCCTACAGTTTGACACCAGAAGGCTGTTTTCACATTCATCTGCTGAAAGTGGAAAATTTCTCCATGCTCTTTGAAAATTAGATTTAAAGGGGAGGGCCTATGAGCATGATTTGTGACCTCACAACTTGTTTGGAAGCCAGTTTTACTCCAATATGCAACTTCTACAAGCATGATGTTGGAACTTGAAGCTGCCAGTGCACATGCAATAAGAGAGGGCTTTAGAGTACAATGAAAGACCTCTTGTGCCCAACAGGAAAGCTGGTCTCAAACTTTGAGTTTGAGACCAGCTTTAAAGTTTGCATAGTCATAGATTATGGAAGTAGATGGAGTATATGTCTTTTTAATTATATTTATATGGAAATTATGCTTTGCTATGCTTATTTTGTTAGCATTTATATTACAGGGACATGTAAACCCAAATCAAAAGTACCTGTTTTTCCTCAAACCTGTTGTACTTTTTATCCATCTAGATTGTTTTGAAAAAAATACATTTGGAAAAGTCAAAAGCAAGATAATCCTCAGACCTTGTTGTGATCAGTTTCATGTAGGAAGTATTTTCTTTTTATCATTGCCCCCAGCATCTCACACCATAACAATGTAGATGGATAAATAAATAAAAAAATAAATATGTATTTTTGATTTTGCAGTGAACAACGGTGTCCCTTTAAATTCAGTTCACTAAATGAAAGTGCATATACAACCATTTATTACATGATTTTGTTAAATCTTTGTTAAACTATTTCTATACGTTACCTCTGTGAAGCACTGAGCTTGAGTTCAAACTAGGTCATTTCTGACTAGGAGAAACTGCACACATCTCATTCTGGCACAATTACTATATGGCTCGCTTTCATCAGTGAGGGAAGGTTCATACAAAATGCTGAAAGACTGTTGGCCCTTGAGAAGATGGCTCTGGACATTTCATTCAATATTAAGTCCAAAAAAAGGTTGCAGAGATCAAAACAGTGAACAGGAGTGGAGATATTTTAAGCTTCAAGATTTCATCACAAGTCCTGCACTTAACTTTGAACTCTAGCTTCATGAAATATTGAGACTCCTTTGCTCTTTTTCTTGATTGGAGATGGGCAGTAGGGCTTGAGTCTGGAAATACCAGAGCCAAAACAACTGAGAATATTGTCCTTAGTTTTTTTTTAAAAAACCACAATTTTGTATTCTTGTGATGTTCCATTTGGCTACCAGTCCAGATTGATGAGGAAAAACAAAATGAACAAACATAAATCTCTGTCACTGACACCATTTGCAAAGGCAAATGATTATACAATCAGAAGAAAACAACAATTACTACAGATACACAAGGCAACAACAAAGCCTTTCAACCTTGAATGAAACAGAATCATGTGAGGCAGTGAAATAAAAACTCCAGAAGGACATTTCATTAGTAGTTAAATCTTTTGTTCTTCCACAAACCATCTGCAGAGACGTGACCCTCCAAATACTCTTTCAGTCTTAAAAATTTCACTGAAATTCTATGTATAGCTTCAGTGAAAAGCGATAGTGAATCATGTTTAGAAAGTGCCAGCTTGTGTGGGTGTATATAAACTGTTTTTCCTCATGCAGGATGTCACTCATGAAATATGCCTTCTTTATCTATGCACTGCATGCATGTCAACGATATGGAGATCAGTTATTCAAGGAACTGTTTGTTGTAAATATAAGGGTATGCAGTATGTATTTACATTCTTTTGCAGCACCACACTTTGCTGTGAAAAAATGTGAAATAAGATTGCTTGTCAATAAGACAGAACATTTGTGCCATATGTGAGTAATGAGTACAATTCTATAGGCAACTACTTCACAAACTAATTACAGTAGCAGCTAGTGTACTTGCTCATCCGTGTATCTGTGCAACTGTGTCCAGCCTGTGTGTGTGTGTGTGTGTGTGTGTGTAGGGGCAAAATGTCAGTCTGTGTCGCCTGCTTCACAGGGGACTATTTTCTCCATGAGCAGCTTCGTCCTCAGTGAAAAACACTGAGCAATCTCTGCTCTGTAAACTGAAGAACACTAAAGAGGAACACTTCTACTTCACAGAGCTTTGCACACCAACACGCCACTGGGAAGGTCACACACAATACATACAGAAAAGCCCCAGCACCTGCATATGAAGGAGCCACACTTCACTGCAGACGCTGTGGTATTTGATTACCAGCTCTGGAAATGTCATTGGTTGATGAATAATTGCTTTACTGTCAAATGTTAACACACTTTACAGGTATCTTCTTCCTCTGACAAACCGCACCAAACAAACACACCAAAACATGCGATTTGAGGTCTTCAAGGACATGACACGGACACGGGATGCATACTTCCACTAAGGAGGGATGTATTATAGAAAAGTATGCTAAACAATACATGAGACTAAAACTGATTTCTGTTTCTTGATGTCAAATATCTTCAAAAAAAGGCTTTCTTAGCTTCCCTCCTGATTCTTTCTTTGAAGTGTCAGCTCATTGAGGATTTAAGTTTTAGATAGTCTTCCTATAAATACGCATAGTAATCAGTCACCAAGAGTGTATCTACTGTTGGTGAGATCAAAACACTCAGTTGTTTCCTTCTACAACTTTGGGTGATGATACTCAGCTTTGTTTGTCTGTGGCCACTTTTGCAAAGTAACAGGATAAAATAAATAAACATTAGTAAGAATGCTGTCTATCAGATAAAATGCTAAATAAAATTTTCTTGCAGTGCTACGAGGCAGATATGTTGCACCAAAGCTAGCATGTTTTGACTTGTGATGCAGCCTGATATTAGCAAACTTGCGTACAGCAATTGTCTCTCAGCAGAATAAACTAAGTGGTTTAGGAATGGTGCGATGTGTCAAAATAAAGGCAAATTAATCTGTTAATTTTTTGATTGTTGACCTTTCCATGTTTGCTGTTCACTCATCATAAATAAGCGTCAAACCTGACCCCAGCAGCCTTGTGCAGGTCAGCTGGGTGCAGAAATCAAGCGTCATCAGAAGTGGAATTTATCAGGGACAGACTCCTTCCTGAGAAACAAGGTGTGAATCAATTTATTTTCATTGTGAATTAGAAAATGGTTGGAGGGCCACCAGGCACCCTCTTGGGGCCCAGATTTGTCCCATGGGCAAGTTGAATATCCCTGACTTAGGGTGTATGCTTTCTTTGTATCCTACAGGGACAATGGAGAATATTGAGATAATGAGATTTTGGAATATCCTGTTTAAAAAGTCACGCCAGTAACAGGACTGCTATTTAGTTAATACTCATGATGTTCAATACCGTAAAATAATCATCTGTAATGGGGCTGAGTAAATGCCAATGACCACTTGAAAACGACAAAGGGATAGAAGTCAAATAGCCCTGAATTCATAGTGCCATAACTGTCTCAATTACAGTAGCTCCTAAAAATCTTATAGAGAACACTCAGTTCTCTTTCATGGAGCCATTTAAACTGCATCATTCTGGATCTGGAACCATAGTTTGAGCTCCTTTCAGCTGTTCTGCTTTTTTTTTTTCCCCCTTCTGTCCGAGAGGTGCTCACATATCGACAGGCCAATCATCCTACCGAGCTTTTTATTGACCCACACTTCTTTGTGTGACTCACCGCCCCTGTGTGTTGAATATGTCACCATCTATCTGCCTCTATAGTAAATGTACTGTAAATACATCATAAATATGCCTGAATATGTGTGCATTTGAGCATCCATGTGATCGTTGTGTGTCTGTATAACTAAATACAGTCCATGTCTATTGTACGTGTTTAGTTTTTATGTTTCCCTTTGTGTCCTCCATCCTAGAGGAGAGCGCTGGAACAGTGCCGGTTGTGTTATCTCTGATCACCAGGAACACAGTGAAAAATAAGCCAGCCATTTAAATTAGTCAAGAGACATCTTATCTGTCCTGATCTACTAGAGATGAGCTGGGTCGACACGGCGCCAGTCTATCACTCTAACCTCTAATGAGCAACATGAGGCAGCATTCATTTTATAAAAAAAAAGAGTTTAAAGCAATGAAATCTGAAATTCACAGGCAATGAGAAGGAAGGGAAACAGACAAAGAGGAAACAAGAAGAACTGAGATGAAGAGTGTTCATTCCTCTATCAAAATGAAATCACTCTGAGAAAATGCAATATGAAAACTGTACCATGGAAATGAAATTGCTCGATGATCATATTTTATCCTGTTTTTCTTCATTCCTGCATTTCATTACTAGACACGTTTCCTATACAGAGCTTTTAAATACAACGTGTTATCTTGGAGAACAGACTCAGATAAGTGCAGTTTACTGCACAGCAGGCAGAGTCAGTCTCTGTCCCCTCAGTTTCACTGTATAGTGCTGTGTTGTTTAAAGGAGCAATATGCAACAGTGGAACAGCGTATGCAGAAATGAGTGCAGCAGTCCAAATATCAAGTTCGAGCCACAGATGATATATTAAATAGGTTGAATTCCTATTCAATATACAACGGTTGAAGCAGCTGTTTCCACCTGCTCCCTCCTCCCCAGATTCGAGGAAGCTCCGGCCGCCTACAGGAACATGCAGACGTGCATAACAAGCACGACACTATAACTGTCAACAAAAGTCCACTGCTCTGAAACATTCGGTATCAAATTTAACTCTTGGATGACAGATCTCGGTCATTTTATGATTTATTTTTGTATTACAGTTTCTAAAAAAGAATGCATGCAAGAGATATATAAACACAAACAAATCTGTAGGGTCACTGCAGGCAGTGTCGGCTTGAAAAAAAGTCTCAAGTAGTATAAAATACATATGACAGTGAGAAGGACGCAAACTCACCAGTTATCATAAAAAAGTGAATTACTGATGCTGCTTTCAACTCATCATATCCACTTATGAACTGAAAATGATTTTTTACCTCACCTCGTGAAGTGAGAGCAACAAAGAGCAGGTCCTGCAGCTGATGTGCATTTCAATGAGCTGGGTGGCTATAAGGTTGGTAACATTTGTTCCATATTGTTTTTATGATGGATTGGAGCACATGAGACTGAATAAATTGGGATGTGGAGAAATATTATCTACTTTTCATCCAATTATTTGAGACTCTCAAGTGGATTCGCTTTCACCAGTGTGGCAGCAGGAACTATAAGTGGGTTCTGCCAGTTTAAAGCTTTACTGTTAATGCAAACTCTTGTGAGAAAAAGGCATTTTCCACATAATTACAGAACATCATACAGTATAACAGTACAACCATTTTGCAGAATTATAACGTGCTGTAAATTACTTATCAAAGGCGAAAACCTGACCAGTCTAATGTGGTTTCTCACACTGCTAAATTGGATATGGTTACTGGAGCTCTGAGTCATTAATCCATTTTATTGATGCTGACTGTTGACTGATGAATTTGAGCATTAACAGGTGTCTGGCACTGCTTACAGTGGTTTGTGGAATAAAATATAAAAACCTAATTATCACTTTACAGATGGCTAATTATCTAATGAAAGCACAGATCCAGCAAATTCTAGCTAACTATTGGAACTGAATCATACAGTAATGATCATATTCAGGGTGCAAAATGAACTATTTTAGCTATTTCATTCCCTGGTCAAATAGATGGTGAATGTTTAAATTTTACCAGCCACTGAATAGATTTTATCAGCATTTGACTGGCAGCTGTTGGTAATTTTGTGCCCTGATAATACTGCTTTCTTGTTGGCTGTTTTGGCTTGTGAAGTACAAACAGTATAACTATTGGTGGCTGTTACTGATAATACTGTTCTTTATCTTCCTGTAGGTGGAAATCCAAGCAGGCAGGGGAGTTTTCAAACCCTATAGGAGCCAAAACATTTCTAAAAAGCTAGAAATCTCAGTGCTTGGCAAATTAATCACTGGATCAACAGCCCTATCAACCCCCTGCAGATCTATTGTTGGCGAGAGAGAAGCACCCTTTAGAGACTATTTAATGTCATTTCTGCTTCATGAGCCAGTGAGGAATAGGGTTGGGTGTTAGGATGAATACATCAGCTGTGAACGACTGCAGTTTGGTTGGTGCAACACTCAGTGGGGCCTCCACTACAATACATCGACTATTACTGACTGAAGGTGATCATGACCAATAATAAAAAAATCTGTCATACAACATCACTGGCTGATTTCAACCAGGTGTCAGCACACCTGGCTTGGTTCAGGGACCACAGGACCAAATGTGAATCAACTGCTAGATTTGGCTAAGCTCTGATTTCAAGTTTCACTACCATTTTACAATCAAACTACCCGTATTAATGATTTATACATGCTTTATAATTAGGTTATTGTTAGGTTGTAAACACTTTAAAAGTCATTAATAATCTGATACAACACATTAGATTAAAATGGCAACAGTGATCTGTTGCTTGCCAAATAGTGAGCCTACATTTATCTGTAGTGTTAAGCCTCAGATCTCCTTGTTTACTGAGCTTACTTTGTCTTTTCTATCAGCAGCATTTATACTTTTCATCTGCATCATATATTTGTTAATAAGTAACTAGAATTTAACAACCATTAGCATGTCTTTATACTCAGAAAGCTTAATTTGGCATCAAATCAACAGATCATCAATGAACTGACCATATCAGTTACTAGATTCATACAATAAGGCTAATAATAACTTTATTTGTATCACCCTTCAAAACCACAATTCCGAAACAAGGACAAATAAAATCAAATCAAATCAAGCCAGAGTATTATCAAAGACAACACTGCCTTCACAAAGAACAAGAAAACCAGCTAAAAATATAAAGTAATGAAAAAAATACACATAAAAGAACAGATAGAATCATTAAAGAAAAGCCAGACAGTAAAAATGATTCTTGAGAAAGAACCGAAAAGAGGGCAGTAAATTTTCTAGATCAAGTTCTGGAGGAAAGCTATTCTAACGGGTCAGAGCCGTCACCACACAAAACCCTGTCACCCTTGGTCTTCAGCCTTGACTATGGAATTATTATTATTATTGTAAAGCGGTAGCAAAGTCTAAACCTGAGGCTGTTTTTTCACTTCCTCTATTTCTTCACTTCCTCTGTTTCCGAGGCTGATGACACATCTCAGGCAGCCATGTCATTATTATTTCCAGCATATGTTAGGATATTTTAAAGTGAGTGAGTGGTACTATATATTATATAACATCATTTCATGAAAAATGTATTTTGATCAATTTTTCAACCAGAAAATTAAATGTGGAGTATTTGGAGGTATCCCTTTTCAAGGCTAGGCACAACATCACGCATACATACAGTATTAGGTAGAAGTGGGTATCACCAGAGGACCCAAGATATAATATTATCATCATACCTAACTCACACTGTGATTTTAAACATTTTGCAATATAATTAGTATTGTAATAACAGCTTGTTATTTATTACCTTTTCAAATGAAAATAATGTTTCCAAAGGAAAACTTTGTCAACATCTGTTTTATCAAATAAAGTCAAGCACACAGAACTGTAATAAAAACCTACCAATCACGCCAACTGTGATCTCTGCTGATTTTAACAGAGAAAAAACTCAGCAGCATTTATTGGTTTGAAAATAATAGATTTCCCTATTCTCCTACCAAAAAGGTTAACCTGTATTTGCAATATTGATAATTTATTAAATAAAAGATACTTGGCATTAGTGCATATCAATACAATATTGCCATACAAGATATTGCAATAGTAAAATATTGTGATACTATGCTGTATCAACTTTTCCCGGCCCCCTATGATTAGGGTAAAAAAAAAAATTCAATAAAATAGTACAGATGTTACCAAAAATGTGATTTTGAGTAATATGATAATGCCAGCACTGTTACTGTGGATAATGACTGCATGATGCATGCAAGATGCTCGGCTGGAGGGAACAATTACATTCAAATGAACTGACTTTTGTCTATGAAGAGCTTGGTGTAAGCTGGAAGTCATTAGCAATATCTTAGAGACAAGCTGACACATCAATAAGAGCAAACTAGGAAGGCAAAACAACAACAACAACAGCATCGATCACTCTGCAGCAGCACTGGATGGTGGAGAAAACTCACAGTAGCCATCCAGGAAATAGTATTTCAGTCTTCATTACAGGTTCTAACCAGAAAGACGCCTCATCTAAGAGCCATCAGGCTGGGGAGAAAATGGACTGAATGCAGATAAACGATGATGGAGAGGGAGGAAACCATGGCTGAGAAATGGGAAGAAAGGGTTAGAGGAAGAGGAAAGTGGAGGGGAGAGGATGGGAGAGGGAAAGATAAAAGAGAGAGGAGAAGAGGACAAAATGAGGACGGCTGTGAGGGGTGGATGTGGGTCATGGGTGGAGCACACGCAATCACTGTTACACTCCAGTCAGAAAAACACACAGCAACATGACAGCAGAAAGCATATAATGGCGCAGCTTTTCCTGATGGCAGACACCAAGAACATGCTGAATGTATATGAACATCCTATTATAGAGAGACAGAGGGGAGAGGTGCATGCGTCTGTGCCTGTTTTCTCGCAGTAAATGGTTCTGCCAAGTAGTGGGCAGACACAAAGATGGACATGCCAGGTAATGAACAAGAGCACTGAATGCATTTGCCATCCTATTATCTGGCCTTGCGGTCCCCTTTTGCCTCTAATGATTTTGAGATACAAGCGCCCACATGTTAGCATATTCCCTGGCCTCCGCTCTGCGTTTGCCTGATTGCATGCTCTTAGTGTCAGAGATCCAGAACAGTGTGTGCAATACATGTTGTGCGTGAATATACTTTGGGGCTCTGCTGTTTCTGTGCATCACGCTGTGTCAAAATGTGTGACTGGCTGGCGGACGTGAAGTGCCTGTTCCTGTGTGTGTGCGTGTGTGTGTGTGTAAACACATGGCGCTGTGTGTAGTGTGTCTCTTTCTAGCTAATGCTAATGGCCACATTATGATGAATTGGCTTCATGATTTCAGTTAGGCTGAGTGGTGATTAAATCTTCATTACCGCTTCTGGTCAGTCCTGCTCTACATAGATTGCCAAGAAACTCAATTCCTCTTCATTCTGCGAGAAGTCCCTGACTGAATCAGGGCATCCACAGCGACAAACAAATTACAGCTAAGAGAAGAGTGCACAAATAACGCTCTCAATCTCTCACTTCAGCCCTGCAACAATCAAAGATCAGACAAGTTTACTAGTTAAGGTTTCATGGTCAGGTTATATCACTCTATGGTACGCATTATGATGCCAGTTAGTATTTTTTTGTTTGGTACCTCACCATTTTAAAATGTATGCCATTTTAAATTAGATTATAAGATTACGGATGTACTCTTTTCTTAAGTTTGTTTGTCTGATTGTTACCCTCAGGCAACAATGTATCACTGTGGAGCAGCCTGTAGGCATGAATGCATTAAGGAGTATGAACATATTTCACATGATATCGAGTCACATTTCAGTGTTTGATCATTTGTGTTGCACTTAAGTGCCTGTTTTCTGTTGCCTGGTCTTTCCTGACTGACACAAAATAGTTATTAATGCATATTCATAATGACACAGTGTTACTTCAAGGCTACATTTGTGTTCAAATTTTGTATCAGTTACTTATCAAATAAAGTACATTAAAGGATTAAAAAATAAACTTTACTCATCTATTAATGTGAATCAATTTTTTTTCCCAATTGGACCATTTTTGTGGAGAGAGATGATGGAGCTGAACCCAAGAGGGGGGATTCAACATGACCTCCACAGAGCCATGTGACTAATTAAAACACCGCTATCATCTTCTATGGGGTCCTGCCTCTTGTTTAAAGTACTGCACCATAATTGAGGCTGTATTGTGCAGTGCGAGTGTAAAGGCCCAAAAATAGTTATGTTACCTAGAGGCAACACCGTACCACAGAGAGATACAGCCTGCTCATTGTAAAATGTCTAACCGCAACACTTGGCCACAGATCAAACATGCTATGACTAAGAGTCAAAGACAAAGTGGAAGTGAAGTGTTTTGTTTGTGAGAACAGATAATAGCACACATTTAATTTATTTTAACTATCAGGTCATGACAACAATCAACCCAGGATAGTTGATGTGGTGAAAATGAAAGATTACAGCAGATTGATGTGGTTAATGCAGGAGCTCCAGTAGGGGGCATCCTCATACCTGACACCTCACTGTCAAATGTTATGCCCTGTGACCGTGGTTCTCGGGGATCACAGTATCAGCTGATTTTCAGTCCTACCAGCAAGTTAATTGTATTCACCTGTCATCCCAGAAAAAGGGAGAAAAAAACAGCAGGGCTTTGGATCCAGAGGATTAACACTGAGAACCAGTGGTCTATGAAAAATAAAGCACATGCAAAAACAATAGACAGTTTGAAGCCTTCCTATGCTGTATTTGTTCCTATTAGGCACTCCAATGGACCCCCAGGATTTTTAGCAGAAAAGGTAATCAATCCTGAACCCTGATCCTGCAGGTCTTTCTACCTTCTTGGTGGTAAATCAGCCACACTTGTACAGTATGCACTGGATAATTAACTATTAGGGAGGAACTAAAACCTGCAGGACACCAGTTCTCAAGGACAGAAATTGAGTGCCTATAGTTAAGATGGTGCAGGGGGGGCTTGAGAAAATGAGAAATAGTTTAATTTCACTCTTATTTCTCACCTCACACAGTAAGTGGTTACACTGAGACAACGTCTAAGACAAGCTATTTTCATCAGTGGCTTCACAGCACCTGCTGTTTCCTCAACACCTACAGGATGGACAGTTATGTAAGTCCGTGCAAAATCACATCTAGTAGCAAAAAAGCTTTTAAAATGAAGTTCTATACAGAAGTGCTAATCGATTGGTCTGTGGTCTATGCGTACAATACATAAGAGGGACCTGGCACAGTTGTGAAATGAGAAAGATGAAGCACTCCGATGCGGCATACATTACACTAACAAATGGCATAGCTACACGGTAATTTCTGACATACTGAAAGGAGAAAAATAGACCCTTAGTACTGAATCTTCAGGCTACTGTAGACTAAGGACATGTGCTGGAATATAATTTATGATTTTGATGTCAACCTACTTGGCACACCATAACATTTTACTTAGAACATCAAGATATGGACACTTAGTAAGTGTCTGATTAGGTGTCAGATATGCAGATCATATACTTATCTATCTATCTATCTATCTATCTATCTATCTATCTATCTATCTATCTATCTATCTATCTATCTATCTATCTATCTGTATATATTTATAAAATATTCTCAACTAACCCGTTTGACATCTTTCCCAAATGTCTCACTGTAGCTGGTTCCAAGAATCTCAAACTGCACGTGGGAATTAGAGCCTTCAGCACGGAAGTCCATCAGTCCAGTCAGGCCACTGATCCGTCCCTATAGCAACAACAAGCAGAAAATAGTTTGTAAGTGAGATGCCACAACACAAGAGAAGTAGTACTAATTGCTCGTGTTTCCTAAGGAAAATGAAAGAACGAAGGGTTGTTACATCACCGTAGCACATTCTATGCTTTGTGCCAGACGTTGGTGAACTTTTTTGTCCAGCTCCACCTTAAAGGTCCAACTACAGACCTTTAAGTGGAATTGGACAAGCAATTTGGCTTTGCAGTAAACACTGCTTGTTGAAGTTCTGTAGGCAAAGTCTGCGAGACAGAGAAACAGAAGAAAAGAAGCAGGAAGGTTTCTGCTACAATATGTTGTGGCTCAAATATTCCAGAAGGAGACGGAGTTTAGGGCTCAGGCAGAATATGACAAACATGAGGCCACTGAAGTTGGGCAAACTCTGCCAAAAAAGCTGAGAAAGTGTGCTCCAGGTCCCATAAAGATAAAGAAAGACCTGCCAACAGTGCACTGGTCTCCTCTGGGTGGCACAGCAGCTCGGTGATTAACACTGTCACCTCACAACATGGAGGTCTTGCGTTTGAATAGCAGCATTTGATTAGTAAATTAGATTTACCTTTAGTCTTTTTTACACTTTTCATAAAAAATATGCAGTAATACCCTGGCTGTATAGTGTGATTTCTGTAGGAAAGTACAATGTACAGGAAATGGCACCACAGTGAACACTCAAGAAAACAGTGAGAGCTGTTTGAGACACAATACAACAGCTGCGTTTGAGCCACAGTTAATTTTATAGGTTTTAAAAATTCTTCTTGTATTTTTGGCGAATTATCATTTTGGTCGTACACTCAAACTGTGTAGGTACCAGACTGTGGTTATCAAACAGAATTTAAATCATTTCAGACAGAAAGCAATTAGCTAAGGTAAAATCAACTTTGATGAAAAATTCTGGTGCATTTTCAAAATAAGTACAAACTATAATAGGAATCAAATCAATTTAAGTTAGTTTACAGTTTTGATGCAACTTGCAGCTCTCTTTATGTTCTCCCTACAGTATTGATAGTTTCTTTATATCGGTTAGTTGGTCAAGTTTGGGATGTTTGTTTTTAAATTTGGTGAAATATTTAATTTGGATTGCCTGATGTTTTTCTGTCTCTACTTTTTCTTCTTTGCACAGCTGGCAGAAGCGCTCCTCTTTGGGGAGCCATGATTTTTTGTATCGGCCCGTCTCGATGGCCAGGCTGTGCTCACTGAGTCTGTGATTTATCAGCGTAGTTCTTTGTTTACAGTCAGTCACTGTGGTCAGATCATCTGCCACACTGTACTGTCTTTTTAGGGTCTCATAGTACTGCATCTTGCTCTGTGCTTTTGTCTCTTTGTTTAAATTGGTGATGTAGTTCTGTTGTGTAATAATTTGGCTGACTCTGAATGATTTGTTCTCAGACTGGTCCTGAGGTAGAACAGGGTTAGAACGTGAACTAAGCATCAGGACCAGCTGGGTGATGGGACTCTTTTCTTCGCACAGCTCTAGGCGTCGCAAGGCTTTGTAGTGATAAGAATGGGGGTCACTGTTTTTGAGATGAAGCCAATATTTGATTGTTCTTTTTGAAGGGTACTGGTCTAATTCAGCTCTGCAGGCGTTTGTTCTTTTCCTGTGAACCTGCAAGGTGCCTTTGCAGAACTCTAAATACATAATTTCTATTGTGTGTTTGTCCAATTGGGCTGAATTCTGGTAAGAAAGACAACCCCACACTTCGCTACCATACAGGAGGACTGGTTCGATGAAATATTCAAATAATTTCAGACAGATTCGAATTGGAATAAATTTGACTTTTTATGCCCAGTGTGCTTTCTCTCTCAGCTCATTTATGCTGGGTTAAAACTTCCATTGGAACTTATTTTTAATCCTAAATATATGTTATCTGTACAGTTATCTAATTTGTGTTTTCACAATGTGAAGCTATGCGTTTCCCTGAGATCTGGATCTTTAAAAGAAAACAAAACATTATTTTAGTCTTTTTCAGGTTTACTGCCAGGACCCAGGTCTGGCAGAGCAGAAATTTGATCTCTGAGTCATGTAGAGTGAGACCAGGTGCTGTTGACTTTTCTAGGATGGTGGCCAATTCATTAATATAGATGTTGAAAAGGGTGGGACTCACTCCATGCTTCTGAGAGAAAAAAATGTCCTTTTGTTGCCAATTTTTTATACTGCACTTATTGTTTGTGTACATGGATTTAAATTTGTCATATTTTATCCCCTACACCAGATTCAATAACTTTGTAAAACAGACCATTGTGCCTTTTTGAAATCTATGACACATGCAAAGATTTTGCTCTTCTTTTGTTTGACATGTTTGTTGATTAAGGTGTGTAGGGTGTAAATATGATAAGTGTGTGGTGTTTTGTACATTTGAATGACACCAACACAACAATATGATGAGAACACATCTTTGTTGCTCTTCATGCCCTACTTGGTCATCTAATGTCACACTTGAGATTAAACCAGTGTGACTCTGCAACAGTGGAAAATTCCATTATCAAATGGATAAAATCAAGCCACTTTCTAGGATATGCGGCCTTATTTCAATAAGAAAACTGAGAGAGTTACACAAGCATAAAGAGATCAAAGCCCAGAAACCACCACAAATCCATCCTGAAGTCAAAGCCTGATATTACATTTAATAAGCAGCTTCCTTGAGAGTATTTCAAAAAGAACTGAAACAGAACCTGCGGGGAGTTTTCAGCTGGCATCATGGTAGGTAAACTGACTTTCATAAGGAATGTTTTGACATTGTCTTTCTTACAAAATTGATATACCTTTTGGATGGTGTCCAGCATAGACCATCCTCCATTCCATGGCTTGGTCGACTTCCTCATGCAGTTAAGGCTGGCCATGCTATGCCACTTCCTGTCCTCCAGTTTCCTATAGAAGGCGTTAGCCAGCATCAAAACACTGTCATACAGGTAGAGGTTGGACACCTGTTGGGCGGAAAAACAAACAATTTTAATAAAAGCATTCCAGGATTTAGGTTTTTTCTTTGTTTATGCTGTGTAGCACATAGCGGAGAACACTGTAAACTCTGGATACAGGAAATAAAATATTATTTTTCAGGGCTCCATGAAATATCACACAGTGCCATTGTAAACCCTTGTGAATGAAGCGGTGACACAAAAAGCACTTGTCTTTCAGTCTGGTGAAACAACATTCTCAGTGGGGAATAAAAGCTTGTCTCCTTGCTTGGAGAGAGAATGGAAAACACGGGGACACTGGCGAGCAGTTCTTTCTTTTGTCTGACAATGTCAATGTGCTGCCATTTGGCGTGGAGACGAAGACCCAGCAGCAACCTTGTTCCGACTCTGACACATGTTTACACTTGAAAGAAACTTTCTGGTGAAGCACTGAGGTTGATTTGCTTAACAATTATGGGACTGCACCACTTGCAATAGGTGAAGTCAAATACAACACTGGCACAAGGTAAAACTGATGACAGAGTACAGTGGAGTGATCTGAACTCAGAGGAGAGAGTGGCAAAACAAAATTAACAATTACTGTCAACACTTCATTTGAAGGGTGTGCATAAGACTTTCATTGCACTGTGATAACCATGTCATGACACCTGGCCTGAACTTGAACGTGTTTATGACTGTTTCTGATGTCTTTGCCATGACAACCTGACATTAACCAAGACACCATAACCTGTCAGTGTCTTTGTCATGACAAGTTGACATTAACAAACTTAAAGACACTGTTTTGCTTTATGTTGTAACACTACATTATAATGCCATATGTGATTGTTTTTGACAATGGCTGTCATAAATATTTTCCTTGACCTCAAGTATAGTGGTACATTTTGGATTTGTTATGAAGATGACACCACATTTCATTAGGCCTACACTGACTAATTCTTTTGTAATGGTGTCATTAATAATTTCCTTGACCTCAACTAAAGTGGGACCATTTGGACTGACATAAAGATGTCATTAAATGTTATAAGGCCAGTTTGATGACAGAGTACAGTACCAAAGTAATTTTACTTACAGAGCTGCCTGATGGACAGATAAACAGTTAGCTAGTTTACTTGTTGATAAGGAGGCCCAACAGTTGTTTGCTGTTATCTCTACCTGAAATTAGCTAGTTAGCATGGTTAGCTGTGGAGCTAGCTGGCTAACTAGCTGACTCAGCCCCAGGGTGCCAGGAGCCAAAGTCAGCAAGAAAACCACCCTAGTTCTGTACTCCCTGTCATCAAACTGGCTACCGTTGTCTTGACAAAGGCATTATTCACTTAATGAATGTAAAATTAACTTACAAAGACAAATAATGACAACTTTAGATTGAAAAATGACATGATTGACTCAGCTACAGTTAATGAAAACAGTTATAAACATTTGTTAAGACTTCTTCACATTCATGACATGGTTATGACAGTGTAACGAAAGACTTAAGAACACCCCTTCAAATAAAGTGTTACCTCATTATTTTTGGTTCAATCGTTTTATTTCTGAGGTGCTGTCAGTCCAGCTGTCTCCCTCCTTCTGCAGTGCACTCCGTCAGGAATCATGTGCACTGCCTCTTGTCTTAGTATGACAGCGGATTTGATTTGGTCCTCTGGGTCAAGTCGAGTCAAGTCAAGTCAAGTTAAATCCTCCCACAGCAGAAGATCCATGGGAGCAATACTGGCTGCTGCCACTCGAGGCATTCAACTCACGACACCTTTAGACTTCACTCCAAGCCTCTCTGCGGTAAGACATCATATAAGTGAAGTTCACTCGCCTCAAGGTCGCTCGGTCAGAATCCGGGCAGCTCCGGTTATCTGAGGTTACACCGCAGCTGACGGGTCATGAAAGGGAAAGCACTGCTGATCTCCCTCAGTGTTGAACTATTCTGATGAATGCTTAAACTGCCATTACCCGATATTTAACCCTCTTTCATGTGAATTATTGAGAACTGTGGGTGCACACACCACATGGTTTTGCCATCTGTCCGGAGTATGGATGAAAAGGAAAATGAACATTTCAATAGAGCCACAGGGAACACAGCCATTGCACTCCAGATGGATTAAGCAAAAGAAAAGTCTAAGAGGTGTAGGAGGCCTCTTAACACACTATAGAAATGGCCTGGACATTTTATGACAGGAACCCCCATAAACTGCAACAGAAACTCTTTCAACTGTTCTCATACAAATATGTCATAATATATTAAAAGTCTGTAGGAATCCCAGCGGGAGAAAGCATTAAAAAAATATGGAAATAGGAAATGACACAATTTTCCATTGCTGCCCATGTTAAAAAATAACTTGTACATGTCTGCTTGCCTGATGTCCACACAGAGGGTTTAGTTCTGTCCATAACCAACTACAAACTGTTTCATGTGACACATGGCGTTGGATGCAGTACAGTGAATTGCGCAAAAAGGAAATTCTTAGCTCTCAGATACATAAGTGGGTCAAAGTTGCCTAGCTGGTTTGGTTCCTTGCAAAATGTTTGTAATGAAAAATGTTTAAGTTGATTATTATTTTATGTTGAATGAGTGTCAATTTGGCAGTCACACATGTTTTGAAAGAAATATACAATTACTATTTTAAATAATATTTAAATAATTTTGTCAGTGCCAACATTTATATGGTGTATTGCCAATTTATTTATTTCATAGCAATGTTAATTTAAACTGTTATTCTAAGAAGCAAAAAAGTGGTACCAACAGACATTTGTCAGATTTTCTGTTTTTTGTATAATATGTGCAAGGTTCACTCCTTTTTACTGAACTGGTTAGGTTTTGGTATTAAAATATCAAGACCAGTGTAACATATTTTTGTCCATAACTCAAGAATTAATCGACTAATTTTGACAATATTTCACACAACTATGTCTAAAAAGGTATAGCGATAATGTGATGTCATTTTATATCCAAAAGCTCAACTTCACTGTGACATCACTGTCCTCTGTACTCTGTAAAAAGTAGTCTCTAATCTAGTCTCTAAAAAATACATTTAATAGCTTCTATTATATTCCTTCAAAGTCATCACTATGTAAATGATTTTGAACAAACGTGGAGGCGTACGACCATGAGGCAGAAATTCTATTTTTTCTGGCATACAGAACACATTGAGGACACAAAAGCCATTGACTTTGTTTATGTTACAATTTGTGTGAGGTTTACCCACACTTCTGATTGAACTCCTGGACTAAAAGTATGACATAGTAGGATGAGCAAGGTTACCACGGAAACCCAGAAAAGAACATGTCATTGTGTTACGAAGATAATAAGGCTGCGGAGATGCTGAAGGACATATCCTCCTTTATTGACTCTCATTATCATACTGAATTTACCTATGGTTGGGTTCCTGGTTGACAAATCCTTAATACAAATCATTGATAACATAATCTGGTCTGGAGTATAATATGTTTTCTCCGATGGAGGCCTTTGTTATGCTTGTGATATAGTTTATAAACAAATAATATGCAGTTTTAAGCTCACTACAGGTTGAATGTATTCACAGTTTTATCTAATTTTGCACATTAATGAAAAACATATATTCTGGTCTGTTCTGCCAGTTATTCCCAAGTCACATTTAGCTCAATTCATTTATATTCATAGGCATTCATGTCCCTCATAATTACCTTATCTAGGGAGTTTAATCTATATTCAGTTGCATACATAATCAGTTAATATTTGTCTTCATGTGGCACTTGGCAGATGCTTATCTATACTGTCCTCCACCATGGCTGCGCTCATATGCTCAACAGTCACTACTTAAACTGAAAAATATGTGATCAAGCAAGAATCATGCTCATAACCCCTAACAGCACATGTGCTGCTCTCAGAATGCAAAGAGATCACACCACACTTGTTGTATATTTCTGTTACTCTGACTGATAACAAGTGACCCTCCTGTTGGCTGCTGGAGAATTTGGATGAAACATGCTGATCTTTTCCTAAAGCACAAAGTTGCTTTCCTGTAAATACTTGAGGCAAAACAGAGAGCGAAAGAAAGAAAAAAAAAAAAAAAAAACACAACCTTGCCACTAGTCAAATACTCAGTATTTTCTTATCCATCATACTGTTTCCATGTTGTGCGTTCACCATCCTCAAAGCTCAGATTCTCCGCTGAAAGCAGCGTGCGTTGGTGAAGATGTGACCGTTTGGAACATTCTGAACATCTGCATGGTCAGGAGAGGATTTAGACTGATTTGAGAATTGTCTTTGTATGTTTTGATACCTTTTTTCAGATTCTGAAAATGTTACTATTGAAATCCATTGTGACCAACTGAATTCAAACAGCCAGTTTTTTTTCCCCTTTGAATGAGGAAGTTGAATGAGACTTTTTACAGCCACCTTTCAGGTTTACAGAGAGTCAGCATTTGTAGCTCAAAAGCTGAAATTTTAAGTCAAATCCATCATAGGTGAAAATTATGCAAATGTTTTTTCTTGTGTCCGTATTCAGAGCATGTTGGATTATGTCAAAATAAAAAAATATTTAAGCCTGACTAATACATCTTTTATGTTGTATTGCCTAGTACATGATTTAAGAGCTACATTGTTTAGTAAAACTGTTCTTTATTTGGACTGAGTGTAAAAAAAAAAGTTGTGTTTTGTGAAGGGAGCCTTTTTTAGGGCAGATTTTATTTGTAAAGCCTGGGATGAAAGACAAAATTCTTTGTTTGAAATGTGATGTGAAATATGAAAGAATTTATGTTCCTATCTGAGAAATAATTCACCACTTTGAATTTGTTTTTGGTGTCAAACCAGATGATTTTGAGGATTGTGAGAAACATTTCAGCGGTTTGTTTTTTCTTCATAAATTATTGCAGTTACTCGGATGAAAAATATCTGGCTGTATGTATTCACTGATTGCCTATCACCATAAATATTTCGATCTAAAAACAATTCTTCAAAATTAATAGGATTGTGCAGCCCTGGCGGGCCCATCTAAGACCAATATTTCGGGAGCTTCAACAGGAAATCTTTAATCGGTTCTTTTACCTCCAGGGACTGTAGATAGCCTTCCTGCGGGTCACAGAGCAGGGAGGAGATGCGATGATTGTTTCTCATACAGCGAACGTTGGTGTCTCTCCACAAGGGGAAGATCTGACGAATGATGGTCATTCGGCCGAGAGAGCTGTGAACCAGTTCCATGATGTCTGCATCACTCACCTCCTGAAGATGAACACAACAGGAGAAGTTTAGTTTATCAAGTCTTTCTTTTTATTCTAATTGTAAAGTATACTGTAGTAAAACGTTCCCTTTTTTTTCACTTACTGGGATTTTTGCACCATGAATTTGCCGGTTTCTGAGTGGAAATTTGGATAAGAAGCAAAACCTCAGAGGGGGTTGCATTGGCTGTGCCCACTTCTTAAGCAATTAAAATATCAGATGACACATTGGGAGGGTACAGAGCAATTAGATATGAAGCAAAGTGAAGTGAGGAGAGTTCCAACAAGTAAAACAGGGACAACTAAAATATCTACTTGTGTGCTCCATTTGATTTAGAGAACTTTGGGCAACACTGTCTGTGAAGACCACATCTATAATGCCTTGCAGAGGCATTCGTAGTGTATTACAAATGCATTCATGTTTTATGACTACACTCAGAAACACAGACAAAGCTTTCTGATGCACTATAACAACAGTCATAAAACATTATAGATGTCACTTATAAGTTCAAGTGTCTTAAAGATGCTCTTTGATAAACTAGAGGCTTATAATACATTATGACTGCTGATACACACCTCAATAGTCACCTGTTGTAAAGACTCATAGTATGCTATAATATTCTATGAGGTTTCATAAGTAATAATTGCACCCATTCCAACTACACACACACACACACACACACACACACACACACACACACACACACACACACACACACACACACACACACAAACAAAGAGAGAAAAGACTGAACTTTTTCCGTTGCCGTTTGCTTAAGCAATTATTAGTTCTTATCCATCAAATTTGAAGATCTATCACCAAGGAAACCAGCCTAATTTTGTTATACACATTAGATCAACAAATCAATGGACATTTGAAGTACATCCTTCAAAATAATAGCGCAGGTGACCCTTGGCCCTCCTCTGTGGGGGACACTTGTGTGGAGGGTTGGATCAATATTCATGAGACATTGAGCTGCCTGCTGCTGGTCTCCAGAGCCGGACAGTGGTCAATGCTGAGGCAGACGGCGGCTCTCTTGGGAAATGTAGGGTTCATATACTATCTGACAATAAAACTGTGAGGTTACTGTTGGGGTAAGAACTTATGCAGCTCGGCACTGATATGACTCCGCTACACATGCCTGAATCAGTGCTCCCGATCTGTTTTTCCTAATCAGACACTTTGATCTCTCCCTTATGTATCGACCTCTCTGTTGTTTCTGCTGGTCCCTGTTCTCTCTCATTGTTATTTTCTCCTGGCTTCTGTCTTTGTGTAACAAAGTCAATTATATGGCAGTAACAGAGTCAAATATATATTTGTATGCAGATCTATAATTTAGGGCTAAACAATTTTGAACAAAAATAATGAGATATTAGAGAGAATGATAATTTTTACATCATTATTATCATTTATTTGAAAAATATAGTAAAATGTTTTTTTTGCAAATGTCCATAGAATATGATGTATAGACCAGGACATCTCTGCAGTACTTCAATATCTAATTTATTAATTTAAAACATCACACATCCACATGAAAAGTGCCAAATTTTCCCTTTAACGTGCTGTATTAAATGCAACATAATGCCCTTTTGTGCTGTACTCAGTGGGAGAGGGGCTCAAATTAAATGATCATAATCGACCAAACGATTTTGTTTTTTTTTATCTCTTTCTGTCAGAATAAACAGAGATCACCATCACAGATATCCTGGTCTGGACCTCTTCATCAAAACCCAACACACACAAAGCTAGACACCATCAGTGACATCTGTATCGTCCTTTTCTGCTTTACTCTACTACTTAGTTTACAGTCAAACAGGGTTTAACTTCCCTTTAAATTCCCCTTTCCTTTTCTGGCTTCTTCTCATATCTCATGTCATATTGATATTTTATTGTCAATGTAAAACCATGATACCGAAATTGAACTGATAATATGGATTCTATCTTCCAGAGCAAGAATTCCCTGATGTTTTATCTGTGTACAGCAGGAGTAAAGCAGTCCTCAGGTAATTCTACATCAACTAGTTTTATCCTATGACTCTTTTTCTGACTCCTCACGGTCACTCAGGTGGAACATATGAATATTCATGCGTTGCCATGACACATTAATCAGATGAATTATGCCGCATGGTTCACAGAGCCGTACCCTCACGTCCAAGCTAATAACTTCCAGTGCCACACGGTCCAAGTGTTCTGTCACCATCGCTGGTGACATTTGTGTCATAATGTGGCCCGGCGACGGCACTGACCAATGGGACATGGCTGACGAAATGCATGACCTTTAACCTCTGTTTGAGGAGAAAGTACAGACCATTAAGCCACAATTTGGACGCCACTGTGATATATTTCACTACAATATGCAGGCAAAAATTACCCATTAATACATCAAGAATACAAATGACTAGTTAGTACATCAAGGCCTCTGACTACAATGGTCATCACATGGACTTACGGAGCAGTAAACGGACACAAGCATATAACATCACAAATAATTATCACACGATCAGTTCAGGTGTGAAGCTCCTTGGAGGTAACCCTCTCAAATTTCTGAAAAAGTGAATACAGCACAGCCATGTTTCAATGACAGCCGACGACCAAAATACATTAATCAAATCAAGTTCAGGCAGATAGGCTAAATTATCCTCTTTGTGCCGCTCAGTCAATGTTATTAATCTTTCACTAGAAATAAATAAAAAAATTACCGGAAATCATGACAGCGATTTAATTAGAAGTTAAGGTGTTTTTTTGAAGCTGCAGGCAACTAAATTGAGAAGCACTCTAATGGGAGTCAGACAGCAAGAACAAAGCGCAGTGGAAATGACATTAATTTGAGCTATAAAACACATACATGTCTTTTACGTGCTTTCAGCTGCGAAAAGGGTATTAATTAAGCAGAAAATAACATCAAAATTATTTTATTAGTCTGTTATCTGGTAACAGAACTGGATAATTCATGGCCCAATGTCCTTTTGCAATGGAAAAAAAAACTAATTTAAACATAACAAATGCACAAGACACAAGCCTCTGACCTGTATGAGCTGAGTTATAATTTTCAGTATATCAGCACTTAAATTAAACTGCTTTCTTCTTACACATCAAATATCAGAAATGATAACTGTCTGTTAATTATGCAATTAAAATCAGTGTCGTTCTGTTCAGGCAGTTGTTGTTGTTGTTGTTGTCGTGTTGAGAATTGATCATTAAGTACTGTGAACACACTGCATATGAAAAAGAAAGCACAGATATGATATTTACTTGTTTTTCTCAGAGTGAGGATGAATACAACAATTACACCAGTCTGGCCAAACTGGGACTGAACACAGCCTCTGAGACGGACAGGGGCCAGTTTGATGACAAGGGACACCATGACGAGGTAATTTACAGCAGCTCAAAGCAAAGAGGACCGCAGGCGGGGGGGGGGGGGGGGGGGGAAGGAAAGGCAAAAAAAAAAAGCAGAGAGGAGTGAGAGTGAGGTTAGGCGTCAGGGAGACACGGGAAGCCAGATTATTTTCACATCTAATAATGTAATAATAATAGTATTAATGATTTATTTTCAACCAAACCAGAGTGATTGTTGAACAGCAGAAAGACAAACCAAGTAGTTCTGTTTCAAGCCCATCGTAGATCGACTTCAGAAGGTGTACAGTTTATTACAGACAACAGGTGCAGAATATTTCTTTTCTTGACATTCGGTGAGTTTTATTTTGTGTATTTATTAGACTATAAAAGCTAAGAGAGCTTGTGAAAGGAGCAACTTTGCTGCTCACATACATCTCCTAGATGAAACCATGAGATGAATGGACAATCACCTCTTTAAAAACAAAGTGATTCTACTAGACAGGATGGGCTGTCTGCCAAATTCAGTAGATATCTCTGTTGCACAATGCATGGACGTCTGTGGCATAATGTCTTAACTGTTACTTCTTCACATTCTGCTGATGATGTCACTTCATTTTTGGAACATTTTAGATTTTAATTCTGCTCATATCCACATGCTGCTCCTTTAATAGCATTATGAAATACAATTGGATATCCTTTTTTTCTTGCATTAAAATGTACACACTAACAACTACAGTAGTAAAATAATACCATGCAAGTATTAAATTACAGATTACATATTAAAATATAAAAATGTCCATATACAGTGGGGGGAAAATAACATGGATAACAGGCCTCTTTGTGCTTCAGGTTACTGGGCAATCTCTGCAGTAGCAGTGGCTCCTCACGTTTTTGATGATCGTTTAATCCTCAAATTGGCATGTTACGCTAATGATGATTAAGCTAGGGTTTTATTGGGCTTTATTAATAAAGCTCTCAAGCACTGCCAGTAAAAACTGATTAGTAAAGTAAACTCACTACAGATGATTTTGTGGCACTCTATCAGTTCCCCAGGAGATAAACATGGTTCTTCCTTATTAAATATCTAATGGTGGGCGCATCACTGGCAGCCATGGCACTCCGTAAGTCTATGGTCATTATAATGTACGTTTTATTTGCCACATCACTTTTGCAGTTCTGGAGGTAAAAGAGGCTGGATAGGAATGAACACATTTCAATTAGTGGGAGGACCGAATTATTAGCAGATGGAGTTGATGTCTGTTTACAATGATGAGGTTATTTTGTGAAAACTGGCAACAACAGCGTGTAGTATGATGAAATGTGTTTCGGTCATTACTGCCAGTTTCCTATAATTTACAAATTAATTAAAGTTGCATTCAGTTAATCATATTCACGTATATTTTCATGTGATAACTCCACTACTTAAAATAGAAAAAGGAAAAGCAATTGTCTGGCAGCTCACAGTTCATGATTGCCTCAAAGGGAAGGCCCTTAAATGAAACTGAAACAAAGGAAGGACCATTTGCAATAACATGTGCTCCGAGCGGGCGGATATACAACGTAATTTCATGCCAGATTGCCCTGCACCATCTGATCTGAGTCAACACAACCTCAGCTCCGTCACTCCAGCCACCTCTGTGCAAGTCGCTTTGTTTTGACGCACACATTCACAATCACGCCCACACCAATATGACAAGATTAGCTTGATTAAGATACTGCTTAATTGGATCAGGATATCTGTAAATAATAATTAGTTTTCTCATTTTTACAGTACAGTGTAACTCACTTCATTGCCCAGCTAACTGCTGTATAAGTCGGTGTTGACTTCATTGCAACTCAACTTACATTTCAGCCTGGAGGTGCGGTGGTTCTTATTTAATGAAACATGCTGTATGTAATCTGAATAGCCCACCTAAATAAGCTCGATGATATAAAATGACTGTTGGAGCATTTAGATAAGGCGATGGGATGATGGGAGTTCTTTAGATTTTTAATGCTGGATGTCTCCTGCCGTCACTGTTTGTGGGTAAGTACATCATTTTTTGGCATTTGATTTGGGTTTCTGCAGGCGTGCTCGCCGTGGTTAATGGTACAAAGGATCATATCGGCAGAGTGTGTGTTTTGATAAATGTATTCTTACAGGGTGATCTGAATAAGCAATAAGCTAATTGAAAAATGTAATATTTCTTTATCTCGTAAGTGGCCTCTTCAGTAATGCACCTTTCAGTCCCACAGTCAGACGTGGCTGAGATTGCATCAGGGTTTCCATCTCAGTTACTTGATGGGCAGTTACCCAAGACATCAGTCATATCATGACTGTCCTCCTCGACTCTGTCTGTCACACCAGGCACAGCCACCTAATCCATCAAACATTCTGGAGGTGTCACCGTCCCGCCTTTGAAGGGAAAAAAAACAACAACAAATCCTCCCAGAATGTGCAATCCATCTGAGTCCACCAGACAGTGTCAGACGCAGACAACCTTCTGTGTGCGAGCAGCTGCAGCGCCGTGGTTTAGTGGGTGGTTTAGGGAGACGCACGCCTGCCTGTCATCCCCGTGCCCTCCTGCTCACATCAAGTCGTGCCGCTCTTCTTACACTTCAATTTCAAAGCTTTTTTCTTTTTTCTTTTTTTTTTTTCCTCCTAAAGATAATGTTGGTCATTTGTGCGTTGGATAAATTTCATACCCTGAGGCCTCGTGAACTGTGTGCCACTCAAATCCACTCCCTCGGTTTTAAAATGCATCAGCGTCAGGCTCAAACCAAGAATGTTTGCAACTGAAGAAAAGTTTGTTGAGAGGAAAGTTCCTTGTTTTACACTCAAGAAAGGGCCAATCCACTGATTTTATAGATGCATGTTTTGTAATGTTTTCTGTGGCTATGAGAAAAAAACGCTACGGCTTTAATTGCGGGAAGAGATTGTGGTTTTGAGGTTTAACACATATTAGGTACTTAAAGTCAGGATGTCTCAATCTCTCCTACATCATTTGTGACCATTGTTTTTTTTAATCTGTCTATTGTTAGCGTAGACACAGGACTTTTATTTTGGCAAATCACGACCAATAGATGCAGCAATGCCTCTAGTAAAGTACACTGTGGAGTATATAACATTAAAGCAATGGCTGCTATCTGACATAAAATGGAAAGAAGAAGCACAGTTGATAACCATGGAGGAGTCAGAAGGGAAAATGAGAAGGAGGTCTCATATTAGGACTTTTTTTTTCTGAAAAACCAAGTAAGAAGTGAATGTTGATGGAAGTTAATGAGCTACTACGTCATATGTTTTAGGTTTACTTTTAGTTATGTTATTTGTTTGTTAACTAATCTTAAGGTAATGTTTTAATTGATTATGACCAAAATGTGTTATTACTAAAAATATATGCAATTAGTTTAGATGTACATGATTTCTAAAAATCATTCCAAAACACTTTATGTCAGTGATGTTTTGAAGAGATCCTGCCAAAACACATGAGCTATTCAAATCCAGGGGTTTATAAATTCATTGAAAAGAGTTAATTAATCATTGATGTGAGAACAGGTCCCACTTACACATTTAAAGAGATTCCTTCCCCAAACAACAGACACAAAAGAGGATGGACGAGTACATCATGCCTATGTTAGTGCTGACTCAGCAGTAATAACATTAAATGAGAAAAGCTGACCTACAGGAGAGAAAATATTTGGAAGTAGGGCTCTGCTGCTCTTTTGTGATTATTTTGACAGATAGTGCAACTGCAATATAATTCATAATTAATGTGACAACACAATTTTTATTTTCAAAGAAAAATCTGTTCAGCAAATCATGATATGATACTTGTTAGGGTCTGTAACAATCAAACATTGTTTACTTCTAAATAACAAGATTTCTAGGTCAAATCAACTCTGCAACTTCAATACTTCATTATAATACCGTTTTATCACACATTGTCTTTAGCAAAAATCGAACCTGATTTCAGTGCCGCACTTGACCATACTGCAATGTCAATAATATTTTGATTTATTGTGCAGGTCAGTTTGAAAGCAACACTGCATTATATTCCATTGCATTTTGAATCGTCACCTGTGAGTTTTTCCTTTATATAAAGACATTTCTGATTCAGAAAATGCACAAACCAGTGCATAGAAATTCACTAAAATGCAGGAAATTAAGTGTTGAGGTGTGTCTCCAGCAATGCTGAGATGAAACCACCTACTTTAGGCAAGTATGAAATTAAGTTGCGTGATTGACAGCCTTTAACCTATTATTGTGTGCTTGAATTTTCAAGTTACTGAGTGTAATATTGTCACTTAATAATGTAATGCAAAATGAAGAGACTTAACTGTACATAGCATCTATTTTATTCTCCTTGTTTATTTATAAGTCCTTTACGCCTCATTGTTTCTTGACTTGCGATCATACTCACTCATCATCATTTTCCTCCTTCATCCATCTCACTCTGTGCTCTTATCGCATTTCTAGCTTGACAGCTACATTCATCGTGCCACATGTTGCCGCCGGTGGCAGATTAGCATAACCGCTTGTCATGAGACTTGAATGAAATGCGAGGCCTCGCTTTGCCTGCGTGGGGTGTAAAGGCTGGCAGGAGCCTGGGGACGTGATGCGGTGGCCAGGCGACAGTAAGCCTCAAGATCACCTGGTTAAAATGAATGTCACAACTCAGTCATGACCAGGCAGCTGAATAGGAGCAATCGTCCGCAGGGACTGTCGATGCATACTGGAAGAGGTAACATGGAAAGCTGTTATCTCCCTGCAGGATTCTGTGATACAGTCAGGCTGCATCTGGACAGGATAACAGGATTTCCAAGAGTGAAGGAAACAGTATCTAGTATATTATATCTGTGTTTGTAGCACAGGATTCACCAGCAGCTGCTGCAAAAGGAGAGTGATTCATAGTTGTTGCAGTGTGTAAAAAAATAACACATACAACACAATAGAACCATAGGAGAGAATCGTACTCTGATAATCACTAGGTCTGTCTGTCCTCTCACGTGTCTGAATAAATTAAAAACCTTGTGCACAATCTTTGTGCCTTCAGCCATTTTAGGAGATCCTTAGAAATCAAATCACTGGCTAATGGAAACAAATTAGCTTTGTACCTTCCTTTATACCTCCTGCCCCCTCCTGAGATAAGCAGAAATTGTAGGTAAATCATTTGCAGTTAGATTTATGCTCGTATTCAATTCACATGGCGTGTCTTGTTGATAAACATATATGAATTGAAAAGGCTATAACAGAAAAAGAGGATTTAAGTGAAAGGCCGACTCAGAGCTCAGAGTATTCGTGCTATTTCTTCTGTACATGAGAGAAGCTCTGAAGGCCACTGGACATTGTGAGAAAAATGGGTCATGAGTAGTAATTGAATTATCTTTCTTTTTAACATGTCTGTCTTATTTCTCATTTCAAGGTGATGGTCAGTTTCATGGGTAGCGTATCTTGGATGATGTAATGAAAGGCAGGGTAAGTGAGATGGCAGAAGAACGGGATATATTAAAGATGTAGAAAAAGAAAAACAAACGGAGATAAACTGAAAAATTGTTTCCTTTTAACCGTCTTTAGAAAGGAAGGAGAGGAAAATGAAAATTGCATATTGAGGAAGAAAGAGAGACAGAAAAAGACCGTGAGATATCTACATTTATTTCGGCCTTTGTTGAATGCTGTGTTCTGATTGGTCAATTACAACATTCTAAGGTCTGTTATTTCATTTTAGCTGACAGTTGCTATGAAGAACAGACCGTTGCTATGGACGTATTTCTGATCACTGGAGGAGCAATAAAATCATTTTCAATTCAACAAAATCATGTTTATCAATCAATATTTTGTGCCAACGTATTGATTTATTTTGTGAAGTAACCATAGAGTAAAACAAGTGTCAGTATCCTGCATCATCCCGTAATGACCTGCTCACTGTACATTATGCCTTACATAACAGTTCACATATACAACAGGGTATATTCTTCCCCTTTAAATTGGTACCAGGGAGCGATAACTCTACAGTAAGCCACATCACATCAACCATTAAGGGAGTGCCACAGAAATTAACATGCCATTAGTTCATACTTTCCCAGAGTCTGATGCAATTAAAGCTAATGTCTTAGTGGAGGTCTGTGGTAATTGACTAAAAGCCATGCATGAGTTTGTGTGTGAATACAGCTTTCACAGAATTACAGACCCGATCTCATCATCCTGTTTGAGACTAAGAAAGCTGCTTTGGACTCATATAAACAAAAAAAAAACAAAAAAAAAGGACTTAAGCTGCCAGAAACAGGAAAAGTTTCAAAGAACTCAAGGTCTCATTAGCTGTTATAAATCAATACCTCAGTTATGTGTCTGCTGAAACGCACAGTGAGAATGATTTAAAGCACAGAAGGTAGTTATTTTATAAAAGCTCATTAAAATCTAAAATGAAGTAATTTAGGCTACCAGATAACAGAGGATTTTCACCACATTGAGCCTCATTAACTTTTGTAAATCAATATTCAGGCCACTGAAATACACCGTGAATTTGTAACTAAAGCATAAAAGAAAACTATTTTGTACTTTTTGGTGTATTCTGTGGCCAACGTGCACCAGCTTCTGTATCAATTTTTAAATTTAAGACAGTGGTTCTCCATTTAAAGTTGCAAGCCAATCAGAATAATCAGGTGGGTGGTTGCAACCCCCCATCTATCCGAGGCTGTTCAGGTATTACAGTATAATACACAGGAAGACCATTGCTTTTACTCCTACACCCCATTTACACCTGGTATTAAAATGTGATCTGTATGTAGATAAGTTATTTAGATAAGGAAAAACACATGTTTATGCAAAGGGTAACTGCTTTGTGACAGGAGTGTGACATCTGCCTGACCACATCTGGAAGTAGTCTGGCTTGTGCAATGTTCACATGCAATGCATTCAACAGTCTGGATAACATATCTGGATACAGATCCCATTTTAATTACCAGGTGTAAATGGGGTCTCACACTCAATAAAATCTATTCTTAGGCAAATTATACCACTGGTACAAGTGATGTAATCCAAAAACCATTCCATAGTCTAAAATATTCATTTCTAATCATCTTTGCTGGATTAATTAGTTTAAGTTAGCTATTTTATGTTACAAAATGCAAATGTTCCTTTTGGTTAGTGTTTTTGTTGTTTGTTGTGTTTGTTCTTTGTTCTTTTTCTTCTTTTGATGATGTTCTTTTTTCTGTTCTTTTCTTTTATTCTAATATTCATTTTCAGAACAATAAAGAAATTAAACTGAGCTCTTCTAACTTGAAGTCTTTTGACTTGAAATGATGAGTTGACAAAATGTACTGTACAGAGTCTGTTTAACTCATTTAATTACATTTCTTATTTCTAAATACCTAAATTTCAGTATATTAACAGACTTCCCAGCATACATTGTTGAGGGTCAAAACTCTCCTGGGACTTTTCTTTTTTAGTTTGAAGGAAACATACAATGAATATGATGATTTTAATTGATCGTTCCTTAGTGTATTTAAACAGTTTTTGATTGAAATGAATGTCTTAAGCTTGCTGAACATGTTTTCTCAAGTACATCTGAATTAATAAAGTTAATTTGACTAGGAAACTTTTGTTTTGAATGAATGAATCATTGCAAAATTACCTCAAACTCTAAAGGCAGTCAGGACGGTGTTGTGGTTTTTGTTGGTATTTGTCATTTTCGTACTGGTTTTGGCAGTTTGCCACAATATATTAGCCTACTTTGTTTTACTCTCCACAACTATCTGGTGAACCCCAGATTATCTTGCGACCCCTTTGGGGGTCCCAACCCCCTGGTTTAGAACCACTGTTCTAAGACTTAATTCGTGACACAGTGGTGAATTCTGAACTCCAGTGAGTGGACACTTCTATGAATGTTGGTTATGTTGTTAACATGGCTGTCTGGTGCACATACTTGCATTAATCATCCTCTATGGATTATGGATCAATGATTGTCATGTTTTAGATGTTGAGCACAGGTCCAGATGAAGTGAGCAGGAGACATCTCAATAAAACGCATTAATTATACAGACAGTGATGCACATGTGCGTGTTAGTCAGAGAGCTTCCATTAGCCACAGCAATGCTAATATTCAAGGTAAATTAACTGGGAACAACCTTTTATCTTACGTCTTTCATCCGCTGCTTTTAGTATTGAGCCAATCCTACATCTCCACCCCTTATCTCCAAACCACTTTGAATCAATGGAAATGCAGTGCCGAGGCACTAAAGCTAAAGACTGGACCCACTATTCTGTATTCACAAAGTGCACCTGAATTTTGTGCTGTTACAGCCACTTTAGAAGACCATTTAGGTCAATGTCAGACACACACACACACGCTGGTACAGAGAAGGAAAAGACACACTAACATCAATAGTTAAAGGGAGGGCAATTATGTACAATATCAAATAAAGACCCGGTCCCTCGGCCAGCCGGGATATAATAAAAACAAATGATGTGCTGCTAATGTAAGTGAACGTGAAATGGTACAGTGTGACAGTGCTGTAGGTTTTCGTGTGTTTCTGTGTATCTTGGCAGCATATGAGAGTCTGTGTTGACAGAGGCAAACTGACACTAAGGTCTAAATTCACTCGGGTGAATACAAGTGTGTTTGTGTTTGGCCTCACCTCATTGGCATAGACCCAGTGACTGTCCTTGGATGCCAGGTTGGTTTCCACAGCCTGCATTGATAAATAAAAAGAAAAAAAAAAAGAGGAGACAGAGAAATAGAGAAGGACATTTTAAGAACCTTGTGTGCAATTCAGTGAGAACCTACAATGGTCCAAGTCAGTTGGTCCGTGGGTGTCTGTGGAGCTTCATTTGTAAATCAAGACATCCCGATCCGATAGGTGAGGGGAGGAAAAAAAACATCATGGGATGCATCAAAATCATACTGCCTGGGGCATATTGGACCATCCAGCCATTATAAATTATGCAATGAGCAGACCTGCTATATACAAACTGAATATTTTTAAATTGCATGCAAGGATGAAGCCTGGAGTACAGATGCACATATGCCCACTGCTTTGCTTTGCTTTGCTTTATTAGCAATACTCATTTCACCTTACCTTATGAAATACATTTTGAAAGCGAAATCGAAAATGTGGAGCCTTTATAAACAGCACTGGATATAAATCTGTCAAAGTCTGCAGCACTAGAGGGTAAAATCTGAGGAAAAATAAATTACTAATGGCTTGACCAAATACTGACAAATGAGGTGCATAATGAGGTGTTCACTTAAGTTAAAGTACTAATACCATGCTGTGAAAATACTCAGCTACAAGTAAAAGTCCTGTCCTTAGGCAGGAGTAATGTTAAGTAGTAAAATATAATCTATTCAATAAATATTGCTTATTTACATCTCAATTTGTTCTGTAGAAGTGGAACAAAGAGTTTTAAAGGAATGAAGGTTGTAGTGGGAGCACTGGGGTGTCAGGTATGACTGTGAAGTAATGACAAATGGTGATGGGAAGGTATTAGCAGAATTTTGCTCAGGCCCTCTGGGAGGTCATGACCAGAAATGGGATCATCATTTTTGGTATTTATTTTGGAATCGTATTTATTTACTGTGAGAACAGTCCCTGTGGTGGCAGTACACATTTTCTTTGCAGTGCTGCTATTTGAAATTTAAGAGGTCAAAACTCCAGCAACACCTGCAGTGTAAAAACATTTATTGTGAGGCAGACACATTTCAGCTTGTGGCCTTCGTCAGGGTCATCCAATGATGATGATGAATCACACTGGTCTGATGATAAAGTTGCTCTTTATACTGCAAGTATTGAAGAAGTTTTTACCTTGTCTGACCTTTTCCCTTCCCCAGAAATCCCTATTCTGCTTTTACTTTTTAATTTTACAAATGTTCATTGGTGGAAACTTTATTTAAACACATTGCTGCTACTTTTCTTCTGTTCTGTTTCTGCTATAGTCAGACATCGAATGGAATTATGTGAAAACAAGGACGCATATTGCGTAATATTCTTTCCTTTCATCCCAGACTCTCTGCTGTCACAGTGATTCTATTCCTATCTGAAGTCTTTTTCAGTCAAACACATGGTACAAAAAAAAATCTACTTTTCCTGGAGAAAATCTGGTTTCTCCACCCCAATTACAAAAACAGGCTTTCTCGTATGCATAATTTTAAGAAATCAGGTCACAGCAGTAATTTGGTTACTCAAGTGCGTCTAAATGCACTGGATGACCTAAAACCTTCTCAGCACACGTGAAAATAACCCCCACTGAAATTACCGTAAAATGTCCATCCCATTATAGAAATCCTCCACCTGTCACGAGATTACACACATTTGACATCTGTCATGCTTAACGTCTCAATGCATGCTCTCTCCTGCAAATTGCTATCATTAGTGTCTAAATGAATCGGTTTCACACAAAGCAATGAAGACTGATGCCTCAACTTATAACCAACGGAACATTGCTGAATTTTTACTCGACAACACCATGCTCATCAATAATAGCTGGTGCAGAGCACAGCACCAAAAGCTGCCAATCGATCTTCTAACCTTGGAAAAGTCATGATTTGATTTTAATGCGCCTCTCATTCCAGATTGAGCTCATCAAACTCCAAGACAACCCAACCAGTGCAAGAGCAATATTTACCTCCACGGTCGAAATGTCACGCCTTGTGTTTAAAATGAAAGAGTGGGGCCATATGTATTCAGAAATTGCCCTGAAATTCAAATGGTGAGGGCAACAGTATGAAAGCATGCTAAGAAACTAATGCTAAGAGACTGATGCTGGACAGTGAGCTGCTTAAGATATGTGTTGTAAAAGAGGAAGAACGTGTATTACAGGGACTACCCTCTCACCAAAAAGAGTAGATCAGTGTGTCTAATCTGTTTAAAGGTGTGGTTTGCATTTGACAACAAAATTTCCTTAGTGTTGTTCATAGAAAATTATTAATTTCAGTCTTGTGGTTCTTTGTAAAACCATTCAGGGGAATTAAGTCATATATAGGTCAAGAGGTTCCAGACTAGTGTATGAATGAGAACAGAGTACAGGAAAGTGCCACATTTATCATATTTGTCCACAAAGACACAACTCAGGAGGAGATTTATCATTAGGCAAAGGTCGGCAATTGCCTTAGGCCCAAAGAAAATGCCTTATACACTTACTGTTAAGAATTGTTTAATTAACTTTTTAAAAATCCATAGGCCAGAATGCTTAATGAACGAGTGTCTCAGGGCTTCTCCACTAACCTGAAATATTCAATGATTTTACTGCACATAATCACAAATGATTCAGGAAAACAGTGACCAACTGACGTAAACAAACATCTCGGTGTAAAGACTGCTGAAAAATGAAGGGCAGCGTTACTAAAAGACAATACCAACGCCAGCCACATCTTGTCCACAGTGCTGCAGTCTGACAAGAGATACACAAGTATCCGTAGCACTGGACTACAGAGCGGCTTCTTTACTGAAGTTTTGCGACTCCTTAGTTTATCCACCGCTTTTATTCAAGGACTGGAAACAGGGGAGAACCCATGTCTGTGTTTGCCTCAGCCCACAAAATGACAAAATCCACCCCTGTGACAACTTCGGTTGGTGTACAGTCCAGCTCTTTTCTACTGCAACCATCTACCATGTGATCTACAATGAAAAACATTTGCTTACGTTACATGCACGTTAATTACATCCCGATATAATGTTGGTTCCGTAGTTAATATGGTCTTTTATAGGTATTTATCGTACTAGTGAGCTAAATGTAGAGAAGAAAGGAAATATCTCACTGCTGTGTCGCACAACCTTAAGGCACAACATAACACTGGAGGGCCTGTGTGTGTGTGTGTGTGTGTGTGTGTGTGTGTGTGTGTGTGTGTGTGTGTGTGTGTGTGTGTGTGTGTGTGTGTGTGAAAGGTTTGGAACAAAGCAAGATTTGGAGAAAAATGAAGGCTACAGTGCTCAAAGTAGAGCTGAAGGGGCCACTTAAGGCAAAAGGTGAGTGAAAAGAAAGAGCCAGGAGCATATAGATGAAAGTGTGTGTTCATGTGTGTGTGTGGTGGAAAAAAAGTCTGAACAGTGTTATCTTAAATACTTTTCATTTAAAAATGAACATTTTCTTTGTAAATATATTATATGGAAACATTTTATTACAATGTTTGAGTTTTACTATTCCAGCAGTAGTTTCCCATCTATTAATACAGACATGAAAAATATCATCCTTAAGGCAGATTTTTCCCATTGATAATTTATATTAGCACTTGATGCATCCCTGAAAAGAACAATAAGTCTGCTTTGACAAGAGAAAGAACTTGACACATTCTTTTATCAGTCAAATACAGCTTGGGAAGCTCCCCTCTGGCACAAGAATTCACTGTAAAGCTTTAAGTTAGAAGCAAAAAATCAATAGGGGGTTTCTATAATCTGCATGAGGGGAAAATATCAGCAAAATCCTCTCATGTGTGAGTAATCCATTAATTCAAATTATGATAACATCTCCCTGGTCCTAAACAAAATCTGACAATGAGAACTATTGTCTGCCTTGAAGAATATCCTTGACATTCAAGAGAGACGACAGCTCCTTCAGCTGCATTCATTGTTCCAGACAAAATCTGTCAGATGCCATGATGGTGAAAACAAAGTCAAGTACTGTAGTGTGGGTTAGTAAATGTGTACCAGCTGGGCTACAATGCTTTGTTGAAGCCCTGGGCACAACAGAACCCACCACTTGAGAAGTTCAGCCCCAGTTCACAGCGCGACTGAACACTGACAACTTTAGACACCCTAGAAATAAAGCCTTATTAAGCTAAATGATGTTGTTGTTGCTGCTGGTTTAGCTCCCTGTGGAATGGATGTGACAAACACAGTGTTTATAATGCTGAAATGTTTGAGAGCTGCTATAACAGACTGAAGGCTGTGCTGAATTTTGGGCATGTGTCCACAGTGTTTTTTTTTTTTTTTTTTCCTGAGCGCTGGCATCTTTTTTCAGTTGTTCCCAATTAGGAGGGAGCGTTTGCGGCCGTACGCGGCTGCCCAGAGAAGAGGCTGACCCTAATGCAGTGTCTTTTTTCCAAGCGCACCGCCTGTTTTGTGAAGCCGCTCTGGGCGCTTCTAGTTGAAAATCTTTTTGAATTTTTTTTAGAAAGGCACTGGTGTTGTCACCGTGTCAACTCATGTCTGTGCAGGAGTCCAGAGAGAAAGACGCATTTAAACTCTCTGTGTATTCAACTCTCAGTGCTTTTGTACTTTCCACTGAATCCCTGTGGTCTGAAGTTATTTTCTCTTCTGCGTCGCTGTTTGTAGTTCCATGTATATGCTTTTATTTACCAGTTTCATGTTGCTTTCAGAAGGACAAGAGTGGTGTTAAGTTACTGCTGATCGAAAACCCAACATTTCCTGATTTTGCTGCTTCGTAATGAGCGAATGAATGACAAAATATTGGGCGACTTGTATTGTGAAGAATTTCTAGCAAATAATTGTGGTTGATGTTACAGCTGGTTGACTTAAGATAAGCACGTAGCGAGACCTGCAAGCAGACACCACAAATGCAAATCTCCACCATGCTGAGCTGACGAGCCGAGACAAAGCACACAAGAACATGTGTATGGAAAACGGAGAGCAAACATCTTATGGCTGATGCTTGTACTGAAAAAAATGTCAGACAAATAGAAACAAATAGATAATAACAACCAAAGGGGTCATGCTAGACTATGGCATCAATGGTGGTCATAGGAATTTTCAAGAAATTGTTGTCATAGAAACAAAACATGTGCAGCTTTTTTATGAGCACTCCACAATGCCTTGACAGTGTCTTCCTGTTAGAAAAAGATGCTATGTGGACACAGGCCATTATAAGTGATCAACATGAGGTCATTCACATCTCTCTTTTTCTTCTTCAACGTCAGTCCAAGGCAGGAAAATGTCAGACTGACTATTACTTTGAACTTCATGGGAATTAATTAATACTGTACATAACCGAACACCAAATTAACATTCATAACTTGTTAAATATGAGTGGCCCACAGTTCAGATAATTCTTCATTCAAAATGTGAAAAAAGATTTTAATTGAAAAGAGCCTGAATGCTGAGATCTCAGAAATGTCAAAATACATGCTGTGCTTACAGTACTTTAGGGAGTTGCTCATTAGGATTCAAAAACTTGCAGCTCTTAAATACAAAAGCCTCTCATGTCTCTGTACAATTCCTTCATTATTTTGCCCAATCAGCCCTTTTCTAATCGCATATAGTCCTGTTTTAGTTGAACCAAGCAAGGGTTTCCCCTTTGCTTAAAATTTATCACACCAAAGCCTAAAAATCCATTTGAGACCTTAAATGTTATCGACATGCAGGCAGAGTAATTTTGGCTTTGTCTGTTTTCTTTCTTCCCATTCACTTCAGGAGATGATGTAACAGTGAAACTCTGGAGAGCAATGCAGCTTTAGAGAAGGAGGCATAGACAAGAGCCTGGAGTGACATCTGAGGAATATTCTATACTGTTGATACAGCCAAAGCCTGGCGACAGTAAGATCTCTAATCAGAGAGGCAAAGTACCCCAGGCATGTTCTTATACAGTAGCAATGCCACAAAGGCAGCCAGAGAATGCCAACTCCAATTTAAAACCGTGACAGCTGAAAAAGGATTGAGAGGAATTGCGGTTAGAAGGATGTGAAAATAGGTGGGGGAGGTTTGGGCAAGCCTCAGACGACTGAGGATGAATCTCCTGAATTTGAAAAGCTGAGCATGCTCAGTGTAAACTCACACAATACAATTATTTGTTGCCGTACAAAATCATGTCTTAAATGTTTTGACAGGAAAGCCCATTTGGATTGTACACTCAGCTGCAAGTTTATTAGGTACACTGAGCTAAAACTAATCCAACAATCCTGCAACAAATCCAACTTTCATGAAGGTTATGATGTTCAGTTATGTTGAAACTGTCTTGAGAGCAGGATAAATAACAGAAACATCTCTCTCTATTCATCTACTACATCAACCTGGAGGTCGTGTTATTAATAAGAAGCTGTTCTAAAAGAGTTTGAATGATTGATGGACAGATATGCATACACACATGCACAGGTATCACCTGATGATAGGCTGATGGTGGCCGGTTGGAAAATTTTAACATATTGCCCAACCCTAGAGTCTAGCACCAAAACTAGAATTATCATGGTTGTATGCCTCTGCCAACCAATCAAGATGCAGTTTACAGCCATGTTTATTAGAATTCATATGTAATGAAGATTTTGAAAGAATCTGACAAAATGGAAATTCTCATTGTATTGACATGTATGAGCAAGCAAATCATTTTCAATGAGAAACATGATGTCTTCATTTACAAAGGCGTACAGAGCGCTTAATGAGAGCTGAACAGTATGATGTCACAGTTATTTGTGTGAAATTTTGTCATAATTAGTGAATGAATTCTTGAGTTATGGCAAAAAATACGTCTTGTAAGATCAATGTGACCTCGTAGGGATGGGTACCAAAACCTTGTATTAAACAGGCCCCTTAAAGATCAGAGTATTGATAGGCTCCGACATTATAAGCCCTTTTATCAGTACCTTTTTAAGGTTTCAGTGTAATTAATGGTAATGCTGCATCAGCAGCCTCTCCCCTTCTCTCTCTGCACATCATCTCCTCTACACACACAAACACACACAAAAACATGGAGCAAAGTTTAGGGAACAGTGTAGGGGAAGGACCCGCAGGTGCAGACAGGTGAAGTGACTCGAAAATTAGTTGAGTTGGCACCGACTACGCTTCTTAGTGGAGTAAAACCATGTGGGTTAAAAGCCAGTGCTTTATCAATACACCTGTTCAACAAACACTGAAACATGGGCGATGCAATATTTCACAACCACAGCGCACTAGTAGCAAACTGTTACTAACAAGCTAAAATGAAAACTGTCTAAATATTTAGCTTAGTTTGTCATGTATCTTAATTTTTTCAAATTGTTGTAAACTTACTGCTGGCTGAAACAAAGCAGCATCATTTTCTTTATATGATATTAGTTAATAACAATTTAGATTTGTTAGCAGAGAGATATTACTAAGTTTACATAGTGACTCTGCTATTGTAGACATTAGTGTTTCTGATCAGCTCATCTTTGAGACCTTTGTGCCTAAGTTGAAGAAATTCTATCACGGCATCCTTGAGATACCGTGTTCACAAGAATGGGATAATAACGCCTCTGGCCACAGCTGTTGCCTGCATGGAGGCATTGAAAAGAAAAAAGATAACATACTATGCTTATAGACACACACCCATACAGTACAAGTAAATGTTGTTTGTGTAATGATCACAACGTTCTCATTTGCTCACATTACAGTGTACAGATCTTGCAAGTGAAGCAAATCCCCACCCTGCAGCTTACAGTTTAGATAATGATCTAAATTCAATGTGTCTTCAAAACAAGTGTCTACAGAATCACCATGTGGAAAGAATAAACACCCTTCCTCCTAGCTGGAAAAAAATAAGCACGTTTGCTCACTCAGTGCATTTGCAGTTCACTGAATTATACTTGATTGCAGTGTACAAAAAGTCACCTTTGATGTTTGCAGTTTTATTACAGAAAAATTAAAAAAGATGTACTCATTAAAAATGTGTCATTGGTTTCATTCTATCAATCTTGATTACTCAATGTATTTATTTTAATCTCAGTCTGCCTACTAGCTCTCTTCCCATCTATCTAAGTCTATATCTACTGGGGGTGTTAAGAATAACTGATCTCTCTAATCACATACCTGCTTCAGGACATCCGAAACATTCCCACTCTAATAGAAATCGTCAAGACTATCATGCGCAATGATGCCTGAAATCTTGACACGCATTTGCAGGCATCAAACTGTGCATCTGTATCATTAAATATGACACCTCAAACATCGCTACTCGGTAGTTGGAGGGAGGATCAGTCGACAGAAAGGGGAGCGTTTGCAGTAATGCTAATTCTAACTGGCCCCAGCTCCTGCTCGTTCCTGAGGCCATGTGCGGTTTTATTTGCAGAGACATGCACCCACACAGCATTATTGAAAATACTAAGTTCAGAAGGACGACAGTGACCCGGGAACTGAGATAAACAATGTTCTGTTAGCAGCTTTTAAGAACTGAAGCTTAAGTGACAGAAAAGCTATCCTGTGTCAATGGCACTCCTTACTTTTGTTTGTGTGACAGGATACATAATTTTCTGATTCAACATGTGAAACAGCAATTGAGAAATAGGGAAAAGTGTATTGTATCATTACAAATTCATGACACCAGATTTGTCCCTACTCAAGGCAATGCAGAGTTGTTCCCTGTTGTTGTGAGGTGCATAGAAATCAAAGGCTTCTGTTGGTTTAAAGTGCCTGCTTTTCACACAGTTTTGATTTTTTTTTCGGCCATAATTTGAAGAGTGTGGACAGTGAAAAGGTTTTGGTAGCTGTCACACCTTCCTTGTTCTTTCATTGTGAGGATCTCACAAAGAAGCCGGGAAGGAGTAATGAGGTCTGTCATAAAAGATTCACGATAGTCCCTCTGAACCCAGCCTTGTCACCGTTGCTGTGGAAACACCTTCAGACCACTTAATCCGCTCCGGCGACACAGAATTGAACACAAAGGTGCCAACTACCCTCAGTTAGACTGGTACTGACATACAAGTGGGCATACCTTTTACACGGGCACTCATGTAAACATGCCCATTTAAACATACACATGTGGGTTAGTTTAGATTCATCACCAACATCAACTGATGACTGATGGTCAAAAGATACAGCAGCTGATGAAACCAAGAGGAAAATCGGTGCAGGCGCTGATCTGCAGCCCTCAGTGATAATCCAACACCTGAACAAATCATTTCTGACCTTCCAATGTCGGTATTCAGGACCAGGTGGCCCTCCCAAGAAGATGGCACACGTGTGTCACATTAAAAACAAATCACGACTCCCATCTGCCATGGTACTGAGGCGGCTACCCTCTCTCTGCATGTAGTTAGCTTCCCACAGGCTTACTCTGCAGCCATGAGTGGAATAGCTAATGTCCGCGCTAGGAGACTCACCAGTGGGCACATTAGCCTTGGACTAAATTTAGAGAAACTTTAGCACTTTGCCCGTGGCGGCAATACAAGTGTTTTTTAAAAGGTACAAAACGCCTGTGTCAGGCACTTTTGTACCACTGCATTTGCAATAACTTGTAATAATCTTAATCTTAATAATCATAATCATTTTTCAAGGACAGATGTAAGCCTGGATAAAAATTAGGAAAGAAAACTTTTCTTTAAAACTCAATACCTGACATTTGCTATAAACTTGGGATGCATTTAGTCAATAGCCAAAATGGTTGTGATGTCTGTGTTAACAAAAACTGGCTGAAGCACTTTTTTACCCCTTAAAACACCCATGTTTTTTTAACCATTCGACCGTCATATCTGTTTTGTGGGCATCGTCAGTCAAAGTATGTGGTGGCTATTCTTTAACTGTCCCTGTGACATATTCCTTCTGTGGACTGCTGTGCAAATTGCGAGCTGTAATGTTGTGAGGGGATATTCTGAGAGTCACTTACAGGATTAAAACTAGGTGTGACATTTTATGAATACCATGACAGGCTGAAAAACCTCCTGAGTGCAGGCATTCAGTAAGGCCGTAAGACCCTTCAGGGGGAGAGTTTTATAACAGTTGCTATTTTTCAGTGGACATGGCCTCAGCGTGGATTTTATCCACCACGCCAGCGTGTACTGTGAGGCAGACTTGTAATGAGAGGTTGTGTAAATAAATACACTTGAACTGGATCCAGTCACATCCCTCTGTTGCTGTAAAATGAAAATTATTTCTTCTTTTTCAGTTCTATAAAATATTTATATTATTCAAAGTTTTTTCTCTTTGCATAATGCAGCAAAAATAATTCCTCCTTTTTGAAAACAACCGTCAAAACAGAAGTCATTCTGTTTACTACATTACATGGTACTTTTAAGAAATCTCACTTCTCACTTGTCATAGACAATACAAAATGAAATACAAAATCAATTTACCTCACTTAAATGTTAAATGTTGCTGATTCATGCCAAACTACCTACATAGCCAAGTTGATCAATTACAGCTTAGTCCATATTACACTCTATTGTACACATAAATACAATATTTTTCTTACAATCACAATAACAACACTGGCTAACTTAAGATGTGACTATATAGCATGTTATGTAAGTTTTACAGGTCCTCCAGCAATTAACCATTTTCAAAATTTGCTTTTCCTACGTAGATATGCCACGGAGCATATAGAGAAAAGAAGAGAGGAGAAGGCTGACCAAGGTTCTGCTTGGTACTAAGCTTGCTCAACTGTAATTGGATGACAGAATAAAAAGGGGAAGGACTTGGGATCTGTCAGTTAAGAGTCTTTCACCACCATCCACCTAGAAGAACTTAGAGTCGTCTATATGATGGAATGACCGTTCCATCTCTTTTCGCTTCCTTAAGCAGAGTCAAGGTGCTGCTACTGTGCATGTTGGCTCACTAAAAAAGTTCTGCTACACTAAATAGAATGGGACTTTAATGAGTATCATAAATATGGCTACCAAAAAAGGTCTATTCAACAAGTGTGGAATTGTGACCAAGCTTTGTTCTGAACAGGGAGGAAAGAAAATTCAAATTTAGTTAGCATTTTAACAAGACACCAAAGGACACTTCTTATACATCCTAGCAGAAGACAAATTACTTTGCATTCCTGCAGGGTGCCCTTGGGGAAGCACTGAACATAAACTAAACCCCCTGCACCTGGGGGAAATTTATGTTGTGGATCTTTGATGATATTTGCAATTGAATTTTTATTGCACAGCTGATGGATGTAATAAACTGGGATAATTAACAGAGAAGAAACTGATTACCTCACCAAAAGTTATTTTGTTCAGCTGTGACTACAGTTACAACACAAGGACAAGCAGATATACAGTCAATGCATCATAAAAAGCAACACGCTGCGAGACACAAGCTTATACTGTATTTACATAGTATTGTATTTTTTTTTTTAACTCAGCGTACACACAATAACTGTGAGCATACTGCATGAGGATTGTATTTTTGGAAAATTTGTCTTGACCTCCCTAGGATCTTTTTTTGTAGAATTTTTCAAAATATTTCCACAGCACTGAAGCAGCTCTTTGATGCTCTGTGATATTATAAGTAAAGAATGCTCAAGGCTAAGGAGTGAGACACCAAAAAATAACCTGGAGAAGATCTTGAAGTTGCAACGTTAAAAATGAAGTAGAAAATTAAAAATTCTAAATTGTGGGACTGGTTCCTGGCAAAGACATCAGATTAGCAAAAGAATGCTATTCAAATGCACCTGAATAATGCATGCAACCATTACCTAACATTAGGTGAGTGATTTCAGGTGAGTGAAATACAACAATTGTTTTCCATAAAAGCACTTCCTACTACTGAAGGCCATTAGCTTCGAATAATGAATCACAGAACTTTCCTTTCACACCTGAAAAAACACATTTGAAGGAGAGAGTTAAGTGATTTTTATTTGGAAGCATATAAATAATTAAGCTGTCCCTTTAGTCAGTGTTGCATTCAGGGCAGGATAGGTAGCTTCATACAAAACAGGCACAAGCTGAAATCTCTCAACTCTTTCACTCAAACTTCTTGAAACAGTTTTGTGCAGAGGATCCTGAGTAAATAGAAGTGACACTTTCATGTGTTTTGTTCTACATAAATGCTGATATAGTGGGGAGCTGATTGCTCCCATTCTGTGTAGCCTGAAATGAACCGCTTTGATTACATGTTGCAGCAGTCGCACAAGGGTCCTAGTTTTAGGCCACAGTTATCGAGCCCTCACACAAAACACCACTACAATCACTACAATACAGTGTCCTCACATGACACCCGGGGCTCACAGTATTTTCATGTCCTGTGGACTTATTTCTCAAGTTGGCATTAAGAAAGCACTGCCCACCAACACATTCGCAGGCGACTAAAGCCTCACACTGCTATAATCTCTGCTCGAGGGCCCAAACTTTCACTCTCATACTGCTGAAACTGCCTCAAAGTCACTCCTCACAGGAGACTGTCAGGGAAGGAGAGTGAAAACAAAGGTGAGGTGAAAAACCTGAAGAAAAAATTAAGGTGGTATTAAGATAGGACAGCTTAGTCAGGACGTGAATTCTATGGCACAGCACCCACACCATTTATCACTTTTTATATTCTTCTTTAAATTCAAACTTTCTTTCAAATGCTTGGTGGTCTGTCCACTTAATAGCAGTGACCCGCCTCAGGTAAATGGAGCATATGTGGGCAAGATGTGCTGCAAAATTACTAAGACAAAATGTTTCTAAAAACAGCTTTTCAACAGCCCAGTTACTATGCGGTGTTTTAATATACAAAATAGTAAAAGGATTAGTAACATTTATGGAATAATAAACTTTTACAGTCAATAGCTTCTTCCGGTGCTAAAAGATTCTTATCGTCATATCATATTTTCTAGCACAACTCAGCCTCTTTAAATGGCTGTTTTAAATCTTTAACTCAGGGCTCGAATTTAGCTCTAATTCTGTTATCATAAACTAACTGTACCACAGATATTTTGAAATCAAAACCAGGCTCAAACACATTTCTGTTTATTTTATCATTTGATCAGATTTAATTTCAGTTTGAAGAGCTAAAGTAAAACAGAATACAACTTTTTTAAAACTTTCATCAAAGATGGGTTCTGTAAAACCATGTATGCATGTGCTGTCTGTGTCTGAGGGATGAAAATTAATGTACAGATATAGGGCATAGAAACATGTTATTATACTCCGTTGTATAACATACATATGATAGACCAATTCTTTACTAACAGGGGTTATTATTACAGGGGTTATGTTATTACAGAGTACACAGTAAAGTACCAGAACAAGGTACCGTTGGATACTGGTACACTCCCATCACAGCACAAATGTGCATCATCTGAAACCATTAACAAAAGCACACAGCATTTTAATGATGACACTGAATGAGCTGGGTTTGCCACTCTGTATATCGGAAAATCTGTGAGTTATTTCACAGGATTCCTCAACTAAAGAGCCAGTTTAGTTTTTATCTTAATAATGTCGACTGTGGGTCAAACACACACGTTTATTATTCTTCCCCAACAATGAGCCTTTCCTTGTCTACTTTGACAGACAAGACCACAGAGGAAGATGTGTTATCGCCTGCCAAGAGTAAAAGAGGCTGAGCTGTGCCAAGTGAAGGAGAGTTTGAAAAAAAAAAATGGCTGTTTTTCTGGAAAATCAACACTGGAAAAATAAGACAGGTGGTGTCCACCTGCGCAGACACGCACCTCACTGCCACTGCTGTGTGGAAAATGACAGGTGTGCCTGTCCTGATGTAAGGTGCCAGTGTTAGGGGGATTTTAACACCCTACCCCTCCCCTTCCTTTCCTCAATAACCATTCTTGAGGTACCATTAGCAGGGCACTTACAATAGAGCCACGAGGCTGGTGGCATGTACTGTAGGTGTGCTGGGCAGCTCACTGTTGTACAGTAGATGTGTGTGAGTAAGCGGCAAGGGGCTCCTGAAAGAGACCATTCATGCTCAAACCTACTCTAAGTAAATAAAGATAGAAAATAAGCCAGATGTCCATTGAGTAAAAGGTGCATTGACACATTCACTGCATAATGACAGTCTTTCTTTCAATTTAAAAATGTCAGTTCCGCCTCTAGTTTTCAGGGGAGTAAAGACGCAAGCGAAAAGCCTGAGAACAGAGACTGGGACCAAAGAGAGAAGATGATAAAGGGGCAGAGGCCATTACAGAAAGGTACATCCACAATGTTTTCTCTTAGAAAACATCTCTAAACTTTTATAATTTGATGTTTCTGATGTTTCTCCCTCTTCTGATAAATTCTTTGAGCTGGCGTGTATTACAAGTCGAGGTAAGTAGACAGGCTCTATGCACCGAACTCTTCTTGATTAGGCAAAAGTACGCAAGATAAGTGGGCAGGCAAGTAAGGGAGAAATAAGAAAAAAGGGAGCAGGAGAGGTAACAGCGGGAGGTTAGCTGGGCCAAACATAAACGTGAACCTCATCCTAATTATTCTGGCACTGGGTGAGGCACGTCTTCTCAGAACACCATGGGAAAGAAGAGGTGTTATGGAGAGTGGGAGTGTTAAAGTTTAAGTTTTGACATAATGCTAATTCCAAACAGCCTTGACAGCCAGCAAGGCTGCAGAGAGAGAAGAAGAGTGGAGGAAGAGGCGGTGGTGGCACTTTGCCAACTACACCTCCTAACAATATTGAAAGATATTGTTCAGAGATATTTTATTTTTTTTATGAGATGTTTTTGGTAACGTTTGCTTGATCAGCGTTGTGTTTACAAGAAATGGGGTGAGAAAAGCATGTGTACAGGCATGTATGATACTTGTTCAAGGCTGTGTACTTTTACAGATGCTTTATAGGCAATAATTCCCAGTAAACAACCATCTGAAGCAATTAGAGCAAAGTCTGGATAGGCTGCAGTTGTACAGACAATAAATTAGTCAAATGTGCTGTAAATAAAGCATTTATGCAAGCCTTTTTATTCCCACAGGACCACTGTGGTTGTATTGAAGATACAAAGAGTTCTTCTCTGAGCTGTGGTTTACTCCTTGCTTGGGAGGAATCTAATTTGCCAGCGAGCTCTGGTAGTGGCCTCAAGTAATGGTTTTGCTGCTTTATAGCTGGCAAGCTTTTCAATACACCTGAGGAGCACTTTAATTTAATCTGTCTCATCAAGATCAATAAATGTGTCTGAACTGTGATTCTTCGGGACATACTGCCCGTTAATAGGCCACAATGATTTTAGAGTGACCATTTTCTACAACCTCATATACGCAGTTGGTGCTCGGCAATACTGGAAATCAACTCTAATCAAGGCGGCAAGCCACAGCACTGCCAGAATGTGCAAAAGCAAAAGCTCTTACATACATTAGCAGAAGCCTAAAAGGACATAATATGAAAATACATTTTTTCACTCACATAGCCCTCACCGTACGGACTGTAGTGAACTGCTTAAGGAGGGCTGTGAGGAAAAAGAGGTATGGGGAGGCGTGGGAGGAGGGGGGTTCCCAAAGCTGAGGAGGAGGCGGAGTTGTGGAAGAGGATTGAAGGTGCATGATCAAAGCCTATATTTTGAAATCACTTACTTCTCCATTAGTTTGATTAATGGGGCCGGCCTCACAGCCAGACAGAGGCAAGGGGCTTGAAAAATGATGCAATTACTGCTTTTTGAATAGAGGGCTGAAAAGGCCTGCTTGAAAGGAGGATCTGGAGGAGATTCTACAGGGCATCCTGGACAGTAGACTACCTCCTCTTCATCCATCCATCCCCGCTGCCACACAACCTGAAGCCCCACAGCACTTGCTGTAACCCTTCCCCTCTGAGGCGTCTCTCATCAGGCTTTAGCGGCATGCTTCACTGGTCCTCGCTAAGCTGGTGGAGCATGCTATAAATTGTGATTAATATGTATCTGCAGCATCTTCCAATGTTTGCATCGCATTCTGTTTAACACTCAGATGATGCTCCACTCCTTTCACTCAATGCATTCTTTATTCATTTGTTGTTATTTTTCTGGCAACATGTATTTCAGCACATTATACAAATGTCCGTTACAAACGCTTATCAGTAATATGAAAAGAATATTATGTAAACCTCTTGAGAGATCCGCTATTATAGAAAAGTCTCAAGTGCCACTTACAAAGATGTTTTAATAAAACATTATGACAGTTATCTCCAAGCGCTTTGAAATCGGGTCCACTTTAATTGGGTTGAAATAATTACACAAAATCCATACAACAAAAGAAGCCACTACATCCTCTTTTCATATTGTATATAAAGTGTTAGGATCTGCGTTACATAAGAACAACAGAAGATTTGACGAGACTGTTAAATATTAGGTGGGTGTCTGAGCCAGTGTAGGTTGTAAACTGAACAAAAAGGGACAAACCTGATTTGACTGTGAGGTGAATATAGTTAATTACCTGGAGCAACGCTGTAAAGATTAACAAAAGGATTACTGACAGACTTTTCAGCTGGACACAAAGCTAGGTGAACTTCACATGGGTATTACTGACACAATAATACCCCCATTGTCCAATTCTGGCTGCTTTTATGAAATGTGGGAGAAAATCTACAGTAGCGTAAGTGACAAATTGGTCAGTTAGATTCAAGTTACCTAATTAGCTCAATTATTACACCACAAAAGGGAAGATATTAAAAGAGAAATACGCAATATATTTATTGTACTAAATCATCAAGTGACCATGATATGAGATTAAGGAAACATGCTAAGCTGACAACAACGTCACAGCCAGCATATTCTTTTCTAAAACTTTCAACCTGGACTGCACCAACTGATTGTTGTTGCTGACTGGACACCAATTTCAGAGTGTTTTCAGAGCAGCTGGCTTTTGTTTTCAGGATTACAGATTTAACTTTACTTCAACAGATAACTGACACAATTATTAACTGCTGATCAACTTATGCTTATTATTGTCCAGTTATAATATTTTGCTTGTCTTGCGCTCATGTAACATCTGTCCCTGCAGCCTACAGGCAACCTGCCTGAGCTTCCAGTCTGGGGAGGACAGGACAGGGGAACACATATCTTATTGTAAATTGGGATTTAACCTCTTAAATATACTGTTTATTGCTCCAATTCGCTATATAGACTCAGTGCTCACTTATGAACTCTGGGTTCTTACATATTTCTCCTTTAAAGAATAAAATGAAGAAAAGAAAGACAAAGACGGACAAAGAAAGAGGGGCATATGAGGCAAAATTCATACTTGTCAAAATCTTTATAATCCAGTGCATTGGACTATTCAGCTGAATACAGCAGGTACATGGCAACTCTTCTGGAAAGCAGAAAGGGCAAGGAAACCTTTACTTTCATTCTGCAATTCTTAAATGCCACCTAGTTGATGTAGTTTTGGATAATAACTACTTTCCAACAACTGTGTTGTAACTGTGATTGCATTTTGAGCTCTGTGGGGGTGGCATGATTATTACTACAATGAGACAGCAAATGTCTATTTTCCAGGAATTCTGGGAGACCTCTGAACTCTTCTTCTTTTTTATCTGTTTTTTTTTTTTTCAAAATCACAGCCACGGTCACAATACCCAGGGTCTAATATAGCACCAACCAGAGCTTTGGTGTTATGACAGTGGGTGAGTACGAGTTGTGAAACATGGGGATAGAGAAAAGAAGTGAGGAAAACCAGTAGGGATCCCCCTTTGGATAAAATTGAGTTGGATGGAAAAAAAACAACAATTAATTCACAGATTCATGTAATGCATTTCTAACATGGTCCATTTTTGTTTTTTTTAAATTTGACGGAAGGCTTGTTGGCATGATAATTCTGTAAATATTTCAGCTCTAAACTATACTTAAATCAAACAAGATCATGAGCAAGTGTTGGCACAATGAATCAAACAGCATTCTTGGCAGAGTGTGAAATCGGAGTTCAAAATATGTCCCCTGTGCTCATTTACACATTAGCATTTACAGTGATTCTCTCCAGAGTGCTCTTTGGGTTTGGGTTTTTACATCAAAATCAGTTAAGGATTTCATTCAGCACTCTCAATGCAAAGTAAATCCGCTAATGAAATTGCAGAAGCACTTGCAGCTTTATGAAACTCCCACAGGCATGTGGGAATAACTCCTCTCAGAGCAGCGGGTTTCTGTGCTGAGGTGTTGATGACCTGGTACACGAATAATCGCTTCATTGAATGATTAGGACTGAATCCATAATACCTGTGATTATGGATACGTGGGAATCTATATTCCTTTGAAGGCTATTAAAATGTAATTATCAGTTAAGTGACATGTTAATGTAAACATCTCTGTGAATGTTGTGGTGTCTAAGACTAAACAGGAATAGAGCTTGTGAATTTCTTCATAACCAACAAACCAGAGGCAAACAAACAAATCAGAAACAGCTGCAATAACAAGCTGTTCTGGTAATTTTCCGTGGACGTAAACTAACTGATACATGAAAACATATTGAAAAATACCTACATAAAATAATTTATGCCCACTTTTATAAACCGCACAGTTGCGTGGACATCGAGAACAGATCCTCACTGAATAATGCCACCTGCACATGTTCGCACATGCATAAATGAGATACAGTATATGGCCATATCTTTCAAATGGGGGTGTTAACACAGACCTGCGAATGAGACATCAAAGGAACATATGAATATGCATGTGCACATGTTGAACACAGGCTCATACATATTTGTGTAAGAGCAGAGTAAGGAAAGGAAGTAGCACAGGTAAGAAAGGGGTGATAGGACACCTGAACTGAAGTTTATATTTATATTCTTTCCACAGGGGCTGTACTTTAATTGAACATTTTCTCCAGAGCTTTTGGACTGTGATAGGCTGTGTGCTGGGTACCAATACAGTACTTGTTTTCCAAGTGGTTGGCTTTGCAATTACCCTTATAACTCTTACTGTATTTTGAGTCTGCCACTTGGGAATTGGGCAATAATCCTGAGCCCACAGCAACAATTTCACAGAGACAGAACTTTCCAACAATATTGTACGGTTTTGGTATAATTGCATCTCATATTAGGCTGCAGGGAGACAAATATACAGAGTGATAAAGCTATTAACATATACAGACAAAGTAACTGTGTTCTTGACTATTCCAATTTAACAACTACACAAGTGCTTTACAAAAACTCAGAAATGGCATCAGAATGTCTCTACAACAGAAATAATAATAATTATTATACATATAAGAAAGCACTTTACACGTTCTAACCAGCTGCCTCAGATCCTGCTGTTGCTGCCGACTTACTGAAACAAAAAAGTCTACAGGAAATTTCTTCGATCCACAAAAACAAAAAACAACTACCTCACACGAGAAAAAAAATCAGTTAACAAAAGAATCAAAACGAACATTCTTTCAAAATAAGAGCTCTGCATTCACAACTTCACTCTCCTCCTCCTCCATATTTTCCTGTCATTCTCTTCTTCTGAGGTCATTGGCAAACATTGCATTTAAGGCTCTTAACTAACGATTATTATCACAGATGATTCATTGAAATTGAAATTGGAGAATTTTGACCTTACCTGAAAAAAATTACTTGAACCGATTAATCGATTATCAAAACAATTGATTATATTGCCCAACTTAACTTTCTCCTACACTCTTTTTTTCCACCTGTAGTTTTTCTTGTTTGTCCCTTTCATCTCTCATGGACATTTCATTTTGGAGGTATAATAAGTCATGGGTATTCGTGGGGCATCATGGCCAAACAGGTGACGCAATCAAAAATACAGACTTATTTTCTTAAATCACATTTCTACATAACCAATCAGCAAAATTACAGCTATTGTTACTGTTAGGCAATTAGCTCCTTATGCTAATTACTCAAATTGCCCAACTTGCAGCTCTTAGGACCCAACCTTAATCTCATCTACTTAGCATACAGATAACATTTTAACCATAAAAGTTCTTTAAACACAACCTTGCTGGGTTTCATATAGGCTATATATGGGTTTCCAGTAGGCCAAAAAAGAGGCTCTGAGAGAGTAACGCTGCTATTTAAAGGATTTCTGACACTCATGTGCAACTCTAGAGGTCACCAGATAAATGAGATAGACTTCGCCGGGTGCCTTTTACGAGATTAACAGTTATCCCTCCGGAAGAAATAAAAATTGCCCAAGAGGTTTACTGTTTCAATAATGCAAAGCATGACTCATAATCACAAACATCAATCAAAGTTTATCACCCTCTGCCAAGACAAGTCTGCGTTTTGGGTGCTGCCACTGAAATACATAAACTATATATAAATATATACACCTGACTGTATTCAATATTTGCTTTTCTAAAAGGACAAGGTCAGAGTGATCACAGAGGCTAGGAGGTGATCAATTGTGGGGTACTGGTGCCAATATTGTATTGTTGTTTATCACTTTCCTCCTCATCATCATGATAATCACTTTCACTGCAACCACCATCATCATCAGTAACACAATGTTCAAGTTATTTACCCTTTGAAGGCCCTTTCCTACATTTTAGAAAGTCCTCCGACATTGATTAATGTGATGGGATAAGCCATCACCTCAAATACACCACACTTTTAATTCTCCAGCATTACTTATGAAAAGGCAAATTATTTATGAAAAGCTCTTTAACTTCAGCAGATGATTCATACTCGTGAAAGTAATAACAATCCATCAAGTAAAGAGCTTGCCAACTGCCCCGGTTTCAATTTTAATACCAGAGTTTGGATATACAACCATTTCTCTTGATTATTCCACCCTCCTGTGAAATATGTACCTGAAGAGGTGGTTTTATTTAGATTTTGTTGGAGTAAACTACTTTGTTACAAAGTGCTGTGCTGTTGGAGGTAACATATTGTATGCAAAGGCTAACACCTTCTGAATATTTCAAACTCATGGCCACAGAACGTGGCTGACTTTCTCACCACCTCTCAGGAGGTGTTGTTAATTGATCACGGACAGCAGGGGAGCCATCTATCATTTACCTGTCAAACTGTAGCGTTTATTCATCACGCAAAGCAATTAATGTTTTCTCTCTGTGTACTACAGCTCTTCTGTGCTCTATGGTAATAACACTTGGCTTATTATGGAGAAAAATCACACGGAGTTGCTGAATTCTGTCACACAAACTCAATACTTTTGCTTCAAGCCAGGGATGGAATTGGAAATTATTTGGTGGGAGAGTTGGAGGGTAACAAAGTGACACTTACTCTACAACATGTCTGCTACAAATATTTGGGTCTATTATTGTGTGTAATGTACACATTATAATTATTAAATTACTTCAGGGGAATAAAGACAACTCTAAAGAGTGTATGGATCTACACAATGATGTATCTATCTGTAACACTACCAGAAGGATGACAGAACAAACAGGCAAAGAATATTACCGAACAAAACAAGTTTGTAGAGAGGACAAATGAACAGAGGAAGAGAAATGGAGACATAGACAAAAGTATACAGTCCAATAAGAGAGGAGACAAAATGAGATGAGGTTATGTGGGGGAGAAAAAGCAAGGGCAGAAAGATAAAGTGCCCATGTAGAGAGAAACATGAAACCATTAACGTGGGAAAAATACAAAGAGGAAACGAGGGAATGTCCTGTAGCAGGGACAGAAGGGGAAAGAGAGACAACGAGTGAGAGAAGAGGAGGGAACAGAGGGCAGAGGAGGATGAGATGTAGGACAATGATAGATCGTTTTCTGGCAGGCTCAATTTGTCACGCTGTTATTGGGAGGAAAATGGAATAGAGGAGCAGCAGCGAGGGTCAGAGGGAGAGGACAGGGGTCCAGAGGTGGGAGCGTTAAGCCAGGGGGGGAGCAACGTCCGCGGACGGTAAGAGAGATAAACTCCACGCACCTCTTCACCTCTGGCCTCCAACAGATGATCACTGGAGGTTACAATGCTATGATGACTCCATCCTCGTAACCAGTGCCACGCCACACATTGGTGGAGGACCTTCCCCCCTGTTGTGTCCCCACCACGAGAACAATGAATGTTCATTTCTCATACACAAGTGCTGTCTTGGACTGACTCAGTTTTACTCAGCACATCAACATCTGTCTTTTAACCTTAAGTTGAGATTAGTTCGAGTCAAGCTGCTGTAAGATGGGACATAAACACTGTATTTTCTATAAATTCTTCACAATAAAGTCCTTTTCTTAAAAAAAAGCTTTTATTACAAAGCAAAAAAAAAAAAATGTCGGTTTCAGCAGTAACTTAGCAAAACTCCTCAAACCCCCCCCCAAAAAAACAGAGATTCAGTTAGAGCTGAACACACAGACACTTAAAAACAAAAACATTTTTATCTCTGGTCTCTTGCACAGACATGAATTCAGCGGGGGTCATTACAAGTTGTCCATGGTTAGCAAGATGTCACCACAGCCTGCCTGGAGGCATATCCAATATGCCTTGGCCTCACTCCAGAGAAGGTCCATCGCGGGTGCAACTTGGCACAGCTTGGCATGTTAAAAGTGATCATGGAAATGCAGATTCTTAGAATGTGGTTTTGAGGGACTTTTTAAGATCTGACTTCAGAGTAGGTGCTCTCCCACCATGGGAAGAACCTTGAATGACATAAGTGTATGGTGATTGGCTCAGAGGTAAGTGTACGTTGTAATAGATGAGCCAGTGAAGCACTGGTGGCAACGTCCATTTTTAAAAACCTGTGTAAAACATGTAAACAACAATTCGTAGCTGTAGCCTTAAAAAATGGAACAAAACACTGACAAATAGACAAATAGCAAAGTTCAGGCTTTAATTAATAATGTATGTCATGCAGAAGTGATGTTGTGGTACCATCCGCCACCCAGCTTCTGTCACTTTAGCTTTTTTTTGTTTGTTTGTTTGTTTGTTTGTTTTGTCAGTGTGGATGAGGTAAAGAAAAAAAAGATATTAAGTTCTCAGGAGAGCTCTCCAGTAGACAGTTCCTCTCAGGCAGTACCCAGAACTGTTTCCTCTGAAAATGTGAGCATATTACTGTGTCTTACACACAGATCTAGACCTGCTCTATATAAAAAGTGCCCTGAGATAACTTCTGTTAATGGTGAAATATGAGCAAAATTGACTTGACATGGGTGGATGTACTTTATTCTTATTTGATTATTAAAAGACACTTTATTAAAGAATCACTGTGTAGGATTTACTGGCATCTAGGGACCCGTGCCCTTACTGTCAGGTGATTTTACACCAATTAAAGCAGACTTATGAATATGATGGTCCATTTTTACCCGAAAATCTTACACACTGTACCTTTAATGTGGAGCATCATTTATTTTACACACCAGGATCAGTTTACTATTAATATGAAGCACTACTCTGCCTGTAAAAATAACCCTGGTGATGTAACCAAGGTCAGACTTCGGAATTCAAATTTATAACAGTAAGGGGCAATTACAAGACAGGGATGATATAATACAAGATGCCACTGTATTGAATTATAGGAAGTGTAGGATCCAGCTTGATTCATACTAGGGGCTTAAAGGGTCAGGATATCTTGACCTCTGCCGCACAGATTCTGACCAATGTTTTATCCGTTTCTTGCAAGATCTTCAATTTTACGGATTTGCAATACTTAATCACTGGAGTACTGCCCTTACAATAAAACTTTTTTAAAAATGTTTCAGCATGAAATAAAACCCTTAAATCTCCAGATTCCATTTAGGACACAGCTGACAGTTCGCAGTTGAGGTTAGAAGGCAGTGTCATTCAGCGCAAAGCTATTTTCTTTGTGTGCACTGCAGTTTGTGTATGATCCATGGTAATAACATTTAGTCTACTGCAGGGAAGAATTAGAGATAGTATAGACAAACATCTGGGAATATTTGCAGACTGTAGTTTTAAAATAGGCAATGAATATTAACACTTTTTATACACATGCATTGCATTTAGAGTTTCTGGCTGAAGCTAATTTATATCCCCTGTCCTTGGTTAGCCTTTTGACAAATAACACATGGCGTCTTTATAAAACCTAAGAATTACATTCATACACTGCAAGTATGCATAATAGAAAATACATACAAATTCCATTACGTAATAAATATAGTGATAATATTATCATTTACAAGGCAAATGCCTTTGCTTTTCAACATGTTCAAGCTGTAGCATAACTGAACCTAAAATATGTGGGAACTATAAAGGTGAGCATCTCCTATCAACTTAACGTATATTCCCCTCAAAAATAATGCAATCAGTAAACATGATTAAACTCCCACACTGTTCCCATTCTGTGTTTACGTAGTACAGATAATCTTGATATTGTATAATCTCCCACACTGTGCCCTCTATTCTAAACTTTACCTGCTCTCCCCCTGCTAAGTACTGGCCATCCCTAATGTGTTGCTTTGTTTGTCACCTCCGTAAACTCTCCCGGCCTCTGATTCCAAATGATGCCACTCAACCAATAACACACCGTGGCCTCTCATTTGTATTCTGGGCCAGTCTAATTGAATCTTCTGGGTGACTGCAAGTGTGTTTTCTATTGCGTTAAAAAAACAATCAGGCTGAAAAGTACTTTTGGAGCTTCGTAATTATACCTGGCCTCACTCATTAGCACTAAGGGAGGGGGTGTAGACAGAACTGGCAGTGATGGATCTGAGGAAGGAATGAGGGGTGATGCAGTGGAGGTGTGCATGTGTTTGGCCGTCCTTCTGTGTGTGCGCATGAATGCAAAGGATGTTGTTTGTGCCAGCACTACGCTCCCCTGCACCAACACCATGCTCTCTGTGTCAGGTTAATGAGTCATGCTGGGATAAACACTTCCAGGTCATGGCCAGCTTTATTCCATCTGAGGGAAAAGGGAAGTCCAGGTGCCAAGACACAACTGCGCCGGAATATTTTGAAAAATGCAAGGAAAAAGAACAGACCGGGGAAAATCAGCAGAGCTGCAAGAATCTAATGATCGTGATCGGTTTTGTTTCATCCGTAAAACTAAGAAATGCCATGAAAAACTGGGGCAACAACAATTGGAAAAAGCAAGAAAAAGTACTGGGCAGAAGAAATGAAGACAGTCTAGACACTGGGGATATTAGCTCTTAGTCCTGAGAGGTTTTGTAGGTGGGGAATGGTTTTAGACTTTCTCTACAGTTTGATAACAATTTTAAGTGCTGCAGATAATATGAGAGAATAACATTTGAATTGAAAGCACGGGGCATACAAGGCTGAGCCAATAATTTCTTACTCAAATTCTGCCACCTCTTGTAAGTCTGCAGTCTATTGTTGGAACATTTAAAAAACGGTATACGCACCCTGTCCCCTTAAAGTGGACATAATCTTCAAATACTTTTTTTCCCGTAGTATTTTCAACCTGTAAAACTCTGACTTTGACAAAACAATTGTCAAGGACACAGAAATGTTACAAAATGAGAGCTTACTGTCAAGAGTCATCAAAGGCTCTCATGTCAGAGAGATGTGGATGAAGTGTGTGTGAGACCTGCATGCTTATGTGCATAGGTCTGTGTGTGTTGTGCCCCACAGCTGTCATGTCAACGGCAACAAATTCCCCAAGCAAGAAAAGTCATCATCACTGTCTTTTTCCAAAGCACCCCATAATAGCATGTCAACTCAGGCTGCTTTTAAATCACCGTCCACAAGTGTTCGTGACAATAAGACAGAAGAGTCCTTGGCATCAAAACGCAATTCCTGGCAAGGGCAAATGTGTTTATTACAACTCACACTGAAGTGCCACAAGGGTCCATTTTTAATCAGCGCTTCATCTTACTAAAATGGAGAGTCCCTGTCCGTCTGTCTGTACGTATGTATGACCATCTTTCAATTTTTTCAACAACCGTTGATCCGATTGACTTTACACTTGACAGGTGAAAAGCTGAGGACCCTGAGAAAGACAGTTTAAAGTGTGAACTCATGCTGGGTACGGCTCATGCTCCATTACTCGCTACTGTACAATCAAGACTAGATTAAAAAAGAGAGACTGAAGAGATCCAAGATGTTTAATTGCAAAAATTTGTATAAAGACTTTCAGAATAAATGGGTTTGTACCTGTAAAAAGCTCCATGGTGCAAAAGCTAGTATCATTATCATCAATTGGTGGTAAAAAAAAAAAAAAAAAAAGAAAAAGAAAGAAAGAAAGAAAGAAAGAAAGAAAAAAAACAACCCAAAAACAGCAAAAAAAGGCTGGACTTTAAGATTGAATGCGCTTGTTCCCACAAATCACCTGGTCCCAAATGGCTAGCTATTATCAATGACTAGGTATAAAAAAGGGCTAGGTATAAAAGGGTAAGAAAAAGTTTACTCTCTCATGAGGATTCATTCTTTCTTTAGAATCACCATCATCAATTGGTGACTTAAAAAACAGCAAAAAAGGATAGACTTTCAGATTGAAGGCTTTTCTTCCTGGAAGTAGCCTGGTCCCAAATAGTAAGCTATTAGCAATAACTAGGTATAGAAAGAGCTAGGTATAAAAATTTGTGATGGTGATTCACTTTTTTGAATCGGCCCTTCTTAACAGGCACGTTTTGAACAGGCACTGCACTAGTGGTCTCAATTCTTGACAAGTGAATCTATTTCCAACACCACAACCTCATCTGCTATGCAGTCAAATGGGTACACAGACACTCTATGCTTCTGTTCCTGTTCAGAGAAGAATTAAAGCAGTGTCACTGACACATGGGAGGACATTTAAAAAGCGAGTGTAAAATTATTTAGAGAAACAAATCATTTTAATTATATTGCCAGATTTGTTGAACTCTTGCTGAAGTTATTCTGGGACAGAGCAAGCAAAACAAGTGGGTTTCATGGCACAGTTCTGCTGAATAGCTGGACTGACCTTGAAAGAGTCCAAAAACAACTTCAGTATATTTGCTTAGCAATGGCATTCATATTACCTCCTTCTCTTGGAAGTAAATATTTGGATGTTGAACAAGAATTTTAGTTGGCAGAGATGGTGCATAAAATAGCAGATTGATGAAAAAGCAAGATACTCAAGGGCACCAGCTACAACCTGAAAAAAGGCATGAGGAAAAATGTACTACCACCAATTTATGGTGCCTACTGTACATCTTGAATCATGTGGCAGTTCACATGCTGCTATAATATTATTTACAGAGACCCAAAATGTCATCATCAACATCATGATGATGATCATCATCACAGTGACAGATTTAAGATATCTGCAATGCAATTCAATGAGAGGTATTGTGAGAAAACTGAATAATGATAGAAATCCTTCTATAAAAGCAAGGGATGTCTGTCAGAGTGCTCCTCACATATCTCAAGGACTGCTCATCTAATCTACTTCAAATTTGGTAAGTGTGTTACTGGGGAGTGCAGTGCAGTGTCCACTTTGGTGCTATCTGGACATGTAACACGTCCACCATTTATACATTTTGAATGAGCTGATGATCATCCACTCTGTAGTAGTTGGGGATGGGACTCATTAATGTCGTGATGTGATCGACAACGACACATCACCAATACACATGGCTGCGCACGGTCAGCTGCGCACTTCACCTGGAAAACAAGCTGCAGCTACAACACCTCACTCACGATCCCCTCAAGTGTTTTAGACAATGTTTTGTGTTTTAGGCACAATGTGGCTCTTTATAAGCTCTTGGCATATCAGGGCCGTGATTTCATGGTGGCCATGCCCATTCAGTTCAGCCTCATGACTCAAACAGGTAGATTTGTATCTCTCCTTATGGAGAGACAGGACATGGACTGCCAGTGTGATGGGGAAAAAAGATACTGTAAGTCATTACAATGACAAACTTTTTCAAAATAACTTAAAATCTCAAAATAATTACTCAATTTTTCAAAATTAAAGACTTACTATCTCAAAATAATGAGTTAGTATCTCAACATATTGACTTAAAATCTCTAAATAATGAAATAGTAAATTCCTCTAATATAAACTTAACATAGTTGAGTATTGAAGAAAAGTTTCAACTAGCAATTGAGACCATAAACTCACGAGGAAAGTGTTTACTGAGGTAATAAATCAAGTGAGATAGACTTCATAGACTTCCATACAATCATACTTCTGTTTGCAACCAGTGGAGTTTCCCTTTGCTGGTCATTAGAGAGAGTGCAGGTTTAAGGCACATTTCAGACTCAGAGGCTACGCTCACTTCATTTATAGAGTCTATGACTCAGTTCTAGTCTCTCAGCACTCGTCTCTTTTGTCTCTCTTCACTGCCATCTCTTCCATTAGATTTCACCCATTACTGTTTCATACAAAGGTGCTTTATTATGTTGGAGGAGCCCCTTCTAGCTCTCAATCTCTTTTTCATCTTTGACCTTTCCTCCCTACATCCATCTCCCCTCGTCCTTTATTTCTCTCCCCGCCTTTGTATCCCTCTTATGTGTGCTCCCTCTCTGTGCTCCTGTCCCCCTCTCTTTACCCTCCTGCCACCCCGTGCAGCATCTCTTTCCCCCTCTCACAGTCTCTGGCAGCAGGCAGCAGTGCTTGTCACTCTTGTAGCACGGTGTAGCCGCTGCACAGGAGGCAGACCTCACCCAGCCTCTCTGCTCCATCCATCAACTGGCCTGCAGAGCCGGCATGCCAGCTGACACCACCCATTCTGTTTCCCTTCACATCAACACCTTCAGGAGGCCACTGTCCCGCAAGCACAGAGAGAACAAATGCAATAGGATACCAGAATAAGAAAACATTCAATTTATGTTACAATACAAAAGCTAATACAAAATACTTACAAGCCTAAAACACTTAATCCATAACAGCAACCTGGAAAAGCATCCACTTAATAATAATCCACTTCAGATATGCTTGTATTATATATTCAATGTTAACGTTTTAGTCTTAGTATTCATTTTCAGAATTCCCACTCAGAACAGGTATTTCAATTGCTTTAAGCATTTTAATCAATGTTGGTGAAAATGAATGACTATCTCCCAAAGCCAGAACCCAGAGAGCCAAAAATCTAATTTGGGTGTCTTTGAGATATATAGCCCGGAGCTGCACCAGTGACAATTAATTGGAGAGTGACTTTGGTAACTCATAAAACGTGTCAAGCTTTTGTACCTAAATGCGCGTCGTTTTATGTAAGTGATTTAGCAAATGCTCACTAATACAACCCAAGGACGTAGAAATGGGACAGCTGAAAGCTTGAAATCCCACTTTATGTCCCTCTAAAAGGCTTGCGTGACTCAAGCGAGGTTCCCCCATCATGAAGGCAACAGAGAGTGGTCGGGTGTCAGGAACGAGGCATCACTGAAGTTGACAGAAGACGCTACATCCTCTCACGGCCAAAATGAACGAGAGACGAGATGGCAACTGTCTGGACGGGAGAAAACAAGCGCCCGGAATTTCAGCAAGAAACTGCAGACACTGTCAATTACATATGCATCTAGTTCAAAGTATGAGAAATGACTGTGGCCTGAGAGTAGACTGCAGAAGTGACAACTGAGTTGAGACAGAATGTTACTCAGGGAAGTAGAGCACCAGCAGTATAGAATGTGGGACTTAGGATGACTTTTGCTAATGCACTTATGTCCTTTAATGTTGGTCAGGTGAATTAATAACTTGAAATTAACATTATGAATATGGTCTAGCTATATTAGTCCGTTGATGAACTATCAGGTCCCTCTCTTTAATCTGCCCAATGTATATTGGGACATTTTCCCTCATCCCCATCTGACCTTGTAGAGGAATAAGTGAGCAGACTAGGAGAAAATAGGCCCCTGGGCCCAGACATGTGCATGACGTTCTGCCGACCTACAAAGGAGCAAGTTACTCAGACTGCGTTACTTGTAGTCTTTTTGTGTCTCTGTAATTGTTTAGTCTTGCTGTTTTTTGTTTCTCTCTCTGTAGTAATTTGCATCAATGTGATCATTTTGCATCACTTTGTGGTCGTTTGCGTCTCTCTGTAATTGTTTTGTGTTTCTTTTATAGTCATTTTATCGTTCCTTGTAGTCACTTTGTGCCTCATTGTAGACCGTTTGCATCTCTTTTGTTGTTGTTCAGCAGCTCTTTGTACTTTTTCAGGACATTTTGTATCTCTTCAAGTCATTCTGTATCACTTTGTTGTCTTTTGTGTCTTTGTAATTGTTTTGGGTCTCTGTAGTCATTTTGCATCACTTCATGACTGTTTTCCATCACTCTGTAGTCATTTGCATCTCTTTGTAGTTGTTCTGTGTTTCTTTACATAGTCATTTTGTGTCTCTTTATCAAACTTTCTCATCTCTTTTGTTGTTGTTCAGTGTCTCTTTGTGTTTTATTAATCTTTGTAGTTTTTTGGGGTCATTTTGCGGCTCTTGCTAGTCTTTGTTGTCTTTTGTGTCTCTGTAGTTGTGTTGGGTCTCTGTAGTCATTTTGCATCACTTTGTGGTAGTTTTGTGTCTCTTCAGGACCATTTTGCAATACTCTGTAGTCATTTTGTGTCTCTTTGTAGACCTTTTGTGTCTCTTTTGATGTTGTTCAGTAACTCTTTGCAGTTTATTTAACTTTATAGTTTTTTTTAGGTTGTTTTGCACCTCTGTTGTCGTTTGTCTCTCTTTGTTGTATGTCTCTGTGGTTGTGTTGAGTTTCTTTGTAGTTGTTTTACATCTCTTTGTAGTCATTTTACATTCCTTAATAGTTGCTCTTCATTCCTTGGCTTCGTTTTATGTCTCTTTGGAGGTCTGCTCAGTAATCCATCCATGTAAGTAGGTACAGAAAATAAATAAGTGTAGAGTAGAGCGCAGTAGGAAGAGATGGAGAGAAAATAATGGAGCTGAACGAACTCTGAAACGCACAGATGACAAATTCAGAGAGGAGCAGAAAACAGAGCAGATCTCTGTGGTAAACAGCTCTGCTACCCAGCTACACCTTCATATAGTTTCACTGACAGTGCGCCACATTAATGTATCCTTGTACAAATCGTTGAGACCACTAAGACCATTAATCTCCCTAATTACGCACATTTCTTTACATTTACATAACCATCATTAAAAAACAAGTCGCCTGTGATGTTTTTTTGATCCAGCATTCAGTCGACTTCTAATCACCAGGGTGACTCTACTGCTTTCTCTGATGCTGAAGCAATTCATGAGCACTCAACTCTCCAAGGCATCATCATCATCATTCTTTATTTTAATATTAGCATATTTACATTTTCTCCCCCGGTATCTCTGGTGGGGAATGGCTACACTCTGTGACAACAGTTACCAAGGTATTAATGAAGCTTTGATGAATTAACAAATCTCTACCACTTATAATATATTAACATATTCATAGGAGCATTTGGGAGCTCTGCCGAACGTGAAGCTCCGCTTATTTCTTAGTCCCCAGGATGCCTCATGCTAATTGTATAAGGGATGATAAAGAATATAATTGGCGAGATTAAATGCAAACTTATGAGAAGAAAAGATGTCTACAGCAGTTTGTGTGTGTGTGTGTGTGTGTGTGTGTGTGTGTGTGTGTGTGTGTGTGTGTGTGTGTGTGTGTGCGTGCATGCAAGTGTACTAAAACAGAATTCACTGGAGAACAGGAAAAGATCAAAGCTTTATGTCATTAATGAAGCTAGAAAGCCTTGGCATATTCACAACCTGTGTACTGATTTACTTTTAAGTGCTTCATTTTAGATTAATATGGGATATTATTATTTAAACAAAGCTAACAAGTCAAGTTTTTTGACCTGTTAGTTAAGACTTTTTATCAATGGCATTTGCTCACAATTGAAAGAGAGATTAAATGAGTCAAGCGAGAAGATATGCGTCAAGCGTTTTCTTTATGGTTTCAAGACAATAAATCAGTTATGGACAGGATTGCAGTATATACTGTATTGGACATTACTATGACTGGTTTCACAAGGATTCACTGTTACCCTGCAGTGATCTTTAAAGACAACCGAGCTCCTAATGCAGTAAAAAGATAAAAATTTGACTGTACACTTTATATTCCTTTAATAAAGCATTTTAATACATCCATCAGGACTTTTGTAGTTCCTTCTATCTTTATACTCTACCACAACCTTGACTTCACTAAGGAAGATGGATAAGTACACTTATAGTGGTCTACATAAATGTCATAAGTCAGAGCTTAAGTTTAATCTTTCTTTCATGACAAGTGACATTAAAGGAAATGTGAAAAGGCTCTCCCCTTAGAAAAATATACCTGAGTGTCCTGGGAAAAAAGAAAATAACCCAATATGAAATATTGGACCTGATACAATATCTGTTTTTCCCCAGCAATTTAAAACAAATAAGACATAAAGAATACTCAAAGTATGGGCTAAAATTGGAAATACTATTTCTTCTATAATACATATTCATGTTTTTGTATTTTCTTTATGAAACCAGCTCCTTCTCCTGATTCAAATAATGTGTGGATCTCACTTTTGTAAATGCTGTTGGCAAACCTACAGTCAACCTCGCTGGCTGACCTACTCTGCAGTCTTGACCTGTTTGAATGATATGTTGCTTTGACAGGATTTCAGTAGCAAAAGATGTTGCCTAGATTATGAGAAAAGCTTTGTTGCCATTTAGCTGGCAGTGACTTTTATCTACAGCCATATTTAAAGAACCCTTTGCCTACTGTCCTGTATTTGAGGTCCATTTGAGTTGGAAAATCTTCAATGTTTTATAGTGTTTCACTGGTCTTGCCAGATGAGAAAAAAAGATAAAGGGACAGCTAACCCCCAAATTAAAAATACATAGTTTTACTTTGGCCTGAAGTACTCGTTATCCATACACATTTACTTGGTGTGTGTTGCTCAGGTTTGGAGATATTGGCCGATGTCTGTCTCGTCTGAAATATAGTGAAACTAGATGGCACTCGACTTGTGGTGCTCAAAGCATCAATAATATACATTTGAGAAAAGTCAGACATCAAAAACTCTGCAACTCACACCACAATAATCTTAGATGGAAAAATAGCACTACAGGCCAGAGGAAAGATGTGTATTTTTGGTTTTGGGGTGAACTGTCCCTTTAGGTATCCGACTGTGAAGTGTTGGCTGGGCAGAACAAGCCACTCAGCTTGCTTTTATGCTGCCATATTTTTTTCACACTGCCAAAGCCACGCGAGTCTGTTCTTCAGTCATGCCAAAACACTACAGTACATTACTATTCAGCATGGTCTGACCATGTGGTGATCATGAGTAAGATCCTTGCTGATGATTAAAGGAAAAGCTTCCAGTTCTGGCTGCCATTAGTGAGGAGAACAGAGAGAAGTGTTTTTTTATTCTAACACCTACCCCAATTATTTTTAGTTTACTGGTATTAAGGTCAGGTCATAGGTTCACATCTTATGAACTATTTTGAGGAGAGGGCAGCTGAATGAATAAACTTTGATCTGAGCGAGCTGTGATGAAATTAAAAAAAAGATGCGCAGTAAAGTGGAGAGCTGGATGCATTAACACCTACACGTTCCCCTCATTCCAGCTGCTATAATTAGCAAACATCGCATGGAAGAAGAAAATAGAGGAAAGGTTAGTAACAACTTCCAAGTTATGATAGTATGATCTAAAAAAAGATCCTCTGAGGCTACACACAGTTGACTATGTTCGAACTTTGCCTGGGGTGTTGCTGAGGTGCTGATCTGTACAGTAAACAAAACTCAATTCACTGGCAGTGTGGTGAAGGCTGAATTAATGTTTTACTGTAGAAATACTGTTTCTGCTGTCCAGAGAAATATCTGGAACATTTGATGCAGAACATTGGCACCTGAAATGTGGTTTTCTTCTGGCCAACTCAATATTGAAGGCAAAACACATCCCAGACTGATCTCTGCCATCTGCTTTGGGTTTTGTCAGAATGCCACAGGGGTACAGACAGGCAGTTGCATCTTGTTTCAACAGTTTTAACAAGGGAGGGGTCACCAGTGTGGTCTTAGTGGCAAGTTATCAATGAAAACCAGACAATTCATTTTCTATTACTCAATTATTTTGCTATTTTTATTCCATTCACTACAGTTGGGGCGATGAAACGTTTGATCTGCTGTCTTTTTGAGATTGGGAGTGCCAGGCAGATCTGTTCATGGGTCATCAGCCTTACTGATTAAATACTTGTTTTCTCTCTGCTTCTTTCACCGTCTCTCTGCTTGTGTTGCTAATCCCCTCAATGGAGAAAGGTCTCAGTAGTGCAGCCTACCTGGTGAATGAACACCTGTGCACCTCGAGGGCTCATGAGCAGCACGGCCCGCCGTAGAGTGTCTCGGTACCGGTTGAGCTCCTCAGTGCGCATTGTGTTGAAGAGGTCGGTGAAGACTCGGCTGACGTTGCGGTCCACCCTCTGCAGGGAAACATCCAGACCCAGCCGAGATGCCTGGTCCATAAAGGTCTGTAAACCCCGGATATCTGAAGGAGAGGAAAGAATGACAGATATGAACCCACAGAAACTGTTTCAGCAGGTGTTATGTTACACAGTACTTTATTCCCAGAGCACTTAATCAGAATTGTGGGTTCTGCACTTTGAACACCTGCACATGCACGCTATATTTTCAGGCTCTGTTCCAAGGGCTTCAAGGCAGGTTTCGTTCTTTGCTCCTGATCTAAAGCGTGACAAAACACAACAAGCACTCCTGTCTTTCTGTTTCCTGGAGTTTACAGGATATGAAACTGCAGGCAGGTGTTGCTGTCCCCAGAGATCTGTGTGTGTGTGTGTGTGTGTGCGTGCGTGCGCTCACTATACAGGAAACCACTTAAAAGAAGCCAATGCTGCGCACACAAATCAAAGGTGATGTGCAGCAGAGGGCTCACAATAAGCACACAAATCCCAGCAGTCACAGGGGAAGCAGCAGCATGTGCCAAGTCATGCCGCATTGTTAAAGAGAGGCTAGCCAAAATCGCTGGGGCTAGAATTCTCTCTGCATCCACAATGGATGGGGTGTGTGTGTCATGTGTGGAGGGGTAGGTTTTCCCCTGTTGCATCTTTAGAGGTTGTATGAGACACTGAATGCTCTAATGCTTTAGTATAAACGCACCATGCACACACCTACACATGTATAACAGAATAAAATCACACTGTGGGGGAGTGTGGTTGTTATTTAAGGTGATTTGGCACATAGATTTTAGATGCTCAGGGTACAAATTGGAAATTAGGCTAATAAGAAATCCCTTGATCTGGTCTGAAGAGTGAGGCAACATATTGCCACATCATCCCCGTGTCTCAGTCTGCACCTCGGGGCGAAGTGAATCAGCATTATGACTAAGTATCATATGAAGTAAACCATAAAGAATTAGATGCAATGCGCAATGTTTTCCTGCCATTGTTGTATTGCAATTTATTTTTAGGGTAACATAAATACTCACGGAATAAAAATGTTCAAAGGGCAGAACAAAACATGAAATTAAATCATTCATCATCTTGAAGCGTCTCCAAACTCTTTCTGCAGCACTCTTCTGAAAGTCTGCCTACCAATCACACACACACACACACACCGACACACACACACACACAAACACACACACACACACACACACACACACACACACACACACACACACACACACACACACACACACACACACACCTCTTTAATTTCTTTGTCTCTAAATTGAAACGATTACCCTTGGTGGTGTTGCTTTGGATACAATGGGCAAAAGCTCAGCCCCTGAGTAATCCTTCCTTTTGTTGGAGCACAAACGCAATTTGTAAGTAAATCATTGCCCCCCCAGTTCCATGACTGGACCACTGCAATTAATTTTAGATACAATATCTTCTATATACAATATTCAGCTGCAGTACAATATGGTGATATTGACTATAGACAAAACATAAAATCTGATTTCCTATCTCTGTTATACAAAACCCAGAGGGTATGAAAGAATAAACCTTCTAAACATTTGTGATGGCTCAATAAGGAAAACAAATTACTAACTCACGTACACAAATTAACTAAAGTTGTGGAGCTGAAGACATTTATTACTTATCCAAGAGGCTTCATCAACTCGTCTTGGATCATTATTCACACCAAGATGTCAAGATGAACCCACACAGATGTTTAAACTACACAGACTTTCAATGAGACAAAAATCTACTTGGCAGAGGTTTACTAATTGCTTATAAGGACAGTTCAACCCATAAACAAAGTACATGTGTTCCCTCTTACCTGTAGTGATATTTATCTGTCTAGATAGTCTTGGTGTGAGTTGTTTTTGGCAGCCATTTTTGATTTAGTTTTAGTCTTAGTCTTTTGGACGAAATGCTTATTAGTTTTAGTCACATTTTAGTCATTTCTATCCTCGATAGTTTTAGTCTAGTTTTAGTCGACGAAAACTAAAAGGGTTTTAGTCCAGTTTTAGTCATTCATTTTAGTAGAAAAAAAAGACTTTAAAACATTAAATTAGGCCAATACTGATATAGGAAATTGTAATTGAGGTTGACAGGTTGTGTTGCAATTCATAAAGCAACAGTTAACACTTTTGTATAATAACCAGATTTCTTCCCATCCGTTTTATTTTCTACTGGATTATGTGTAAAGTATATCCATAAATCATCACGTCTTTTCTGCCCACCTTGTGCTGACGTTGCCGCCATGGTTCATGAACTGTGTGTGTGACCGGCCCGGTGTGCACTGTGCCCGGTGGTGGGCGTGAGCAAACAAGGACGGGATGCAGGTGCGTTGCTGATATCTTCAGCATTTGGCAGACAGATTGCACGCACAGTTGGAGGAAATGCATTTTGATAGCCAACCCACAAACATTTTCGTCTTGTCTCCTCTCATCAACGAAAACAACAGATAAGTCTCGTCATATTTTCATCATCAAAGAGCTATGTTTAGCTCGTCACCGTCTCGTTTTAGTCATGAAAAAAGGTGCGTTAACGAAAACAACACTGCTTCTCTCAAATATAATGGAACTAATAGACACTTGGCCTATGTACTCAAAGTGCCAAAGGTAATACATTTGAAAAACTAAACAGTAGGGCTCCACAAGTAATCATAATATTATCAAAATCACAATATGGCCAAGGACAATGTCCAAATATATGCACACACACACATACATATATATGCACATATATAAATATTTACATATATATTTAGTAACAATGAAAATTGTAATGCAAAAATGATAATTCAAACTAATTGTATTGCAAATCACAATTTCAGTCAAAAAATAAAAATATCAATTTGACTCTTCAGTCCTACTCAACAGTGGTGTCTCTTTCCAGGAATCATGACCTACTACTCAAGACTCAAAAGCAGTTTTATGTAGAAGTTATTTTCCCTCTATGCAACAATCTACTGGAACTACTTTCATTCTTCATCATGAAACTGTTCCACAGCTTTGTGCATGATTTCTGGAAAAAGAGTTGTTGAATTCTGCAAATGTATTTTGAGCACTTTGAGCACTTTGAGCACCACAAGATGAGTGCCATTCAGTCCCATTATAATGGAGAGAAGGCAGACATCTTTATGGCTGATATCTCTAAAACTCTACAACTCACATCAAAACAATCTAGATGGATAAATAGCACAACAAGCCGTTCAGACTGAGTAAACACAACAAGAGATTTGATCAAAAAAAAAAAAAAAGACTAAAAACTATTCAGTAGAAACATACTGTACTGTCACTGTTGGGTGAAAACCTTATATATCTCAAATGGAAAATAGAAGAAACAAACTGTAACAAACAGAGTTTTTAATCCCATGAAGAGCCGAGGGAAAGCTACCATGCGATAACTACTCCAGGACCCCGATAGAAACATCGGACTTCAAAGCCAGCGTTCCAAACCGGTAGCAGGCTTTTCCACAGGGCAACCGTGTCAGCCACGGACAGGGCTGCAGTAAAGAGGATTAACGTGGAATTAAAGGTCTGATTTCTGGACATGTTTACCCAAGCTTCATTTCTGGACACAAATCTGCTGCTGAAAGTTTTAGATATCAAAACTTTACCCTCCTCTGACCCTACTGTATCAGCATGCTGCTCTCTTGCTCTGACAAACTGCAACTTCGTCAGTGTCATTTCTCTGTCCCTTACCTATATTTTGCAGTACAGTATCTGTGATTTCAGAGGACAGGAAAGATAGATGGAGGGAGACCTAGAAATACCCCGTGAAGTTGCTCTAACATCGTTTTCAGCTCTATCTTACTCGAGTTGTAACTAAAGCGGCACTCCCTCTTGGATTGGAGCGATGCAGAAATGAGCATATCATGATCAAAGGGCTCTGAGGTTTTTACTGAGCTGTCAAGCTGCGTCGCAACCCAAGCGGAAAAGTCTGAGAAATGGCTATGCTACCAGCCTGTGTTTACTCAAAACCGAGATGATTCTATTCAAGCAATCACTGTTATTTTTTGCCAAAGCATTAGTTAATTATATGCAATATAGATTTCTTTGCAAATTTGAAAGTTATCAGGCTCGGAGTGTGTCACGCATGGCCACAGGAGCAATTACAGCAACGCACAGAGAAAGGAGACGGTGAGAAACAACTGCTTCAGTTTCAATCCACCCTCTTTTTACTGACCAAAGACAAATAATGGTAATGCAGTATTTTAAGATACACGTTAACCATCCAAATAAAATGACAGCAACTGATATCTTACAGCATGGAGGTCTTTACTTCCCCTGTACAGCAGTAAATTTGTCAGTCATGATTTCTGTGGTTCAAAGTACCTGCCAAACCAAGGAGTTCAGTTCAAGACTCACATTCGTAATATCATCATATACGATCTCCACATGCTGACAGTCTCTGATGATGTCAGGCTCATTCTTTTACATTGTTGCTAAAAGAAAAGCACCCTAATTCTTAAGAAGTAAAGTCAGTTTAAAACAATTTTAGCATGGATTTTCATTTGTTTTCCACTGCAAGACAGTGATCAATGCAATTAACACCAAATGAAGACCTCTTAGTGACAAGCAAAGCTTAGAAAAAAGCCTCCCACAATAAAAGGGATGAGAAAAAAAGGGGGGGAAAGACAAATTAGTGGCTGATTATGCACCAGAGAAAGTAGCAAAAATGAACAGTTGAATCAGTGAGGATTTGTGCTGCAAATTGTGTTTATAAAATTAGATTTCCAGTTGGATTCAGCTGTATTGCTGATTTTTCTTTTTATTAACAATTCCTAGTAGTCAAAATAAAATTAATTTCTGATTAAAAAACAAACAAACAAAAAAAAGGCATATTCTGGAAGCGATGTAGCAGCATTTTTAAGAAACCCATATGAGAAAATATCTTTGGGATAAGAGAGAGAACAAATAACAGATGGAGTCAATAATCCAAAAAAATAGATGTTGTAAATTAATAATGTGTCTTATAATTATATGTAAGCGTTTCTTATCTATGATCATGTAAATGGCATGTACATCATATGTTATGAACTGAGCTGTGGAGACAAACAATCCAACACCTTGTAGAGAACAAAATGAGGTGAAGAAAAACTTATTATGTTCTTACATCGTGTCAAACAGAATATCAGTGCAGAATGGTAGTCTATCACAGCACTGACTGAAAGGCAGATCCAGACTTGGCCCCAGGAGTCAAGGCTGAGTTAAAATTAAAGTTAAAAGGTTAAAGTTAAAAGGAAAAGCAATGGGAGGTAGCTTCATTCAATCAGGTGGATACCCACAGTTCCACTGCTTTTAACCTCATGGTGGGACTTCATTTGTCAAACATGAAACTCAGGGGGGAAAAAAAATCTTAATCTAAAAAAGAGAAATATGAGGCTCAGAGGGAGAGAACGAGGATTTAATGGAGATATTACTAAAAGCCACAATATTTGTATTGGAGGGACAAGGTGGAAAAAACAAGAATGCTTCTGCTAATCAATGCATGTGCAGTGAAGTTGAACAAAATGTCACACCTGATTCTATGTTTTTAAAAATATTAAATCAAATTTTCAACGCTTATTCATGTCATATAGATAAAGTGCAGGGAAATTATTGTAAGATTCCAAGAAATAGAGGTGGTCAAAACAATACCATGATCTTTCAATATAATGCAGTCCAATACAAAACCTCCTCTACACATACAGCCTAAAAATGATCATATTTCTGCAAGTAGTGACTCACTCACCTTATCTGAGTTTTTATTGTGGTACATTAAGTCTTTGCAATAAGTATAATCCCTATGCCATTGTACAACTTCACTTGTGTTTTTACACTTTACGGACAGGGGTGAATACTTCTCTAAACATTTCCTGTGGCTCCTGTTGAAACTAAAATGACCACTACTGAGCCGCAAAACTTCGCGCTCGGCCTTTATGCATTTTTTTGGACACGAGAGGTCTACATCTATTATTATCATTTCACCGTTGTCCATTCATCTAAGCAAGTTTTTTAGAGCAGGTTCTCCATTTTACTTTTGGTATGCATGAATATATCACACTTCCACTTTTTTGACGACTAAAAAGTGGAAAGCTTTGTCAACAAGCTCTTCCAATAGAAGCTGTCTGGTCTGAATGCACAGAGCGGGCAGGGCTACAGTTACAGTTCCCTGAATGAATTATTATCTCAGTCCAGGGCTGGTGAATGGTCACAAGATGCTGTCCAGTGATTGAATTTTTGGCTTGCAACACCGCCATGTGAGCTTCAGTCCAAGTGGGGAATAAAATTAATTGCCCTACTTAAGATTGGCTGACACGCTTTTGGGATGATACAGTGCTGTGTGCTTAGAAGGAAGAGGTTTGGACCACAATGCAACAATCGGAACAATAAAAATATAATAGTAAAACCTGGAAATAACACAGTGTAAGGAATCATTAAAAACAGGAACATCAGCCTTGCACAAGGCTATAGGGTTAAACATTGAGTTTTTCTCTTTTTTTATTATTAAATTGAGGTCAGGTTTAGGGTTAAAATAATCCACTGAGCTTCAGAAAATTGCCCTGAGAGATTTTGTTGAACTTTTTGTCACTTGATTGTGGAGCATCGACACACAACTATGCAAATTTGGTCTCACCAATTATTTTACCCTTTTTCAAAAAGGTTAAGTGCCTTCTGTGTGGTCATGCAGGATTTATTTGTTCATTTCCAGCTGGTAATAAACATTTGTTAGTGATGAGAATAATGGAGCAACACCTATCTGTATATTTCCGATGATTTCCTGCTATCGTAGTGATTAACATTTTCTCACTGGATCCTGCGGAGTTTTTCCAGATGAGATTTAATATTCTATCAGGTACAAAGCTATTCCTTGTCTGGTATTTATATACTGCATAACATAGCGGAAAATATCTCCATATTTTCTCTTCCTTCACACACCTTTCACTTTGATCTTCTCCTTCTCTCTATTCTTATGGAAAGCCAATTAACCAAAGGTCACCCGTATGTTCACTCCCTCTGAAATTACCTGACTAGTTAGTCGGCAGTGCTCTGGACCTTATGGCCTAATTGTAGCATTAATTTAGATTAAATTAAAAACACAATAGGAAACCTATGAAAGAGTATGCCTTTACACACAAGCGTCTTCACTGCTCTCAAAAGTCATTTTGTCAGATCTGTCACTAACCCTAAACCTCACACATTAAGCATTACAGACTTGCTACAAACTCTGCAGGAGATATCCTTTGTGTTTGTCTACGTTCAGACCCTGCCTGTGTTATAAATGCACTTTCTACATTAGGAACCACCTCCTACTTGGGACCAAAAGCAGCTTAATCAATCTCACACCTAATCCCAGCCTAATTCTCTCCTCCTCGAGCGGAGAGCCAGTCACCACAGGGTGGGCAGAGACAGATGTAGCTGCTCCACAGTCATTACTAAGTGCATGTTAACTCAGACAGACCTGCCAAGGAGCCTACTGATGTTCAAGAAAATCGACCCTTCTTTAAGATTTCCTATAATGGTGCCTCACTCGCCTTTTATACTCTCCTTGTTATGATAAAATGACAAGGCAATTTTTACAGAAGCTTTTGTTTGCAGATAGTCTACCCACTGTCCACCCTCCCACACAGAATCAATAACCGGCTTTCTTTTACATACTCACAACTGTGTGTGCTGTGCAAGCACACCTTAAAAGACACGTACAAAGGCACACAGATAACATATCAAAAGTCTTTACTACAACACAAAGAGTCTACTCTCAAGCTTTGCTAACAGCTCTGTGAGGCTGTACAGCAGTGCTTTGAGCAAAATGTTGATATTAGTGTGCTAACATGCTCACACTGAACACCACAAGTGAAATGTATAACAAAATATTAGATGGTATTAAAAATATTTGCATAATGCAAACACAGAATACCCATGTAGACTCGAGTCCACTGTTAATGGGTGAGTGGCATGTACTTAATTGTACGTAATCAATGAACTATTTTAGATTTAAAAGTTTAAATATTATGCATTGAACTATGAAATATCATGATCATTTAAATGAATGAATCTGACCCCCTGGCAGACTACCACAGATACCTGGGAGTCCCAGGACCCCCTGAGAACCACAGGGTTAAAACACAATCCATTTGGTTTAGGGGTGAATGTAAGACGTTTTAGTCAGTTTTCATATATAACATAATGGCTATTTAATACATGATCGAACAGTGAGAGGTGACTTTCATCCTGTATTCAAGGTGTTTTCAGTAGCTCACTGTTTGAGCAGGCGTGGCCCAGATAGACAGACGTGTGTCAGATTTCAAACAAAGCATGGCATGACTGACTTATTCAATTTGCAGCCACTCTGCTGAACGCTGTCTATTTAAAGACATGGTTGGTTATAAAAAACAAGCAGAGAAGAGAGCACGAACTTGGGCTGTGTCTCGTCATGGCCAAAAGTAAAAAGAAATGGAGTAAAACCACATCTTTCGATTCACCACAGGAACCCAACCCACAGCTGTGGAACTCGAGCCAACGTCATTTAAATGCAAGAACGAGCAGTTGTTTGTGTATGAAAGTTTCATTTGATATCCGAGCACTCTGGTCAGTTTGAGAAGAATGCCCACAATGCACAAGGGGCTGCATGGTCCTTGACGGCAGAGCGAGAGTTTGCCGTCAAGTTTGTTTTTCAGTGGGAGAGATGAACTTTTGGGGCCCTGACATGCGCTGGGTCTATTTTGTGCTTTTCAAATAAAAGGCTGAGGCATTAGAGTTCCCTTCAGCACTGTCAGAGAGCACAGCTGAAATCTGCCACAGCAGGGTTGTTTAAAACTGTATTAGCTGTAAAAAGAAAGTAACTGATGAGAGAGAAAGATAAATTAAAGGGAAGAAAGAAAATGAAAAACAAAAATGGACAAAGAAAGAAAGAACAAAAGCAGCATAGGGCGTAAAGGGTCTTGGTTAGCAACGGGCTGTTATATGATTATCATATAATTTTGTTCTCTCTTATTTGCCTGAAGGCACAAAAGGAAGAGGGTGCTTTGCAGTCATAGTACAATGTCGTCCTGCTTCATATGTAGTTACAACAGCATAAAAAAGGGTTATTTCTGTTACTTGTGACAGAAATTATGAAACATGCTCTCTCACAACAGAGAATCAAATTATGTGTTGAAAATGTACAGTGACAAATGGAACCAGAAAAGGTGCAGCCTTGGAAGTTGTTTACATAATGTGCCTTTTATGCAACTGATGCATTGGTGGAGACCAAAATGAATCAGCTTCCCTGACACACTTCATTACACTGAGCTACACTTTGCCCCCGAGGTCAGGGTAGCCAGCTGTTTTAAGTTGTAATAAAACACAAAGCTCACCCTGCATCTGCGCTGTCCTGCTGCAGAGCCTGGTGTTGCTCTTACCATCCAAAAAAAAAAAAAAAGGATTAAAGAAATATGATAGATTACAATAACAACTGTAATATAGATAATGAGGTTTTGGACAATTCTTTGTATGTGGTGCTACAGCCTGACGCCTGGGGCAACACGCGAGTAGGTGCTCTATCTTTTCTAGCATCTGCTTTTATAGACTAATGTACCATCAGCCAATTGATGACACAGCAGCCCAGCAAGACACAGCCTTATCACAGCACATCTAGAAAGCCACGGTACGCAGCAATCATGCTTCTGATAAATTAGTGAATTAAATGTCCTTTTTCAGCATGTTTGCTCTGACAGTCTGTTCATTTTGGTATCAGTTTTAAACATCAGATGAAGAAAATAATTGAGCGAGATGATCTTCCCGATCTCTGAATAAATCAGAAGCTCACATCTTACTATAGACAGTTACATGTTACACTAGATGGAGATCCGCAGACTGAATGCTCTGATGATCAGAGATCAGTACAGTGTCTTGTCACAGTCACAAGCAATCAGTAAATCTGACTATGGCTGAGGGAAAAAGACATTCCTTGGCGGTGCTGTAAAGACTCTACAGTGCAAAATATTTCTCTAACTGTTATTTAATTGTCGCTTGGATCCTTATACCTTACATGTGTTTCATCTGCAATATTGTCGTTGCTGGTTTATTCTGTACATCCCTCTTCTGATGCTCTTCCTGGGGCTTCTTCTATTTTCCCCCCACTAAGGGGCTTTTTTTGGGGGGGTGGGGGTTCTTCCTTATCCTAGTAGAAAATAGGATAGATAAAGATAAAGAAAATAGAAAATAAAGATAGAGTGTTGTATCGTGAAGGTGCCTGAGGCTTTCCTGTGATTTGTAATATTGGACTATATAAGTAAAATGGACTTGACAGACTGTCTGCCTTTTAGTTCATCAGACAACACATCATATGTTTTTTTTTCCCATATGTTGTATATATAGACTAATATGATAAAAGCATAAACCTTGATAAGTCGTAATGCATCTCGCAGCCATGTTATTCTTATCCAGCAACATATCTGCAGTAAACGATAGATCACAACAAGTTTTCAGCTCTGGTTTATAGATAAGTCAGAATAAGGATCCTATATAAACTTTGTAGAAGCTTTTTCCTGTTAGAATAAAGAGGAAAACAGCTTCCCATGTCAGAAAATGTTATCAGACCTCAGAGAGGGGAGCTTAAGGTTTGTGACAAACATGGATTTTGATCATGTTACTGTTTTTTCAGCAGCACAGGAGCGACAAAGCAGCTTACTTTATTATCATTTATTGATTTACAGTATGGTGGACAAGCAGCTCAGTACTTTTGGTTTCTCAATTTCTTGTTTGAAACTAGAAATTAACTGATTGCACATTCTTCAGTGTGATTGTTTTCTGGTTTTCTTGTTTTCCATAATGATGAGTGTATGAATAGAGTTTAGGACTGTTAGTCAAACAAAACAAGCACTTTAAATATGTCAAATTGGGCTTTAGGAAATCTTGAGGTGTATCTTTCCCATTATTTTCACATTTTATGATGAAACAATTACAGGTCCACCACAGCATTTTATTTTTTCCTGAGGCCAGCATATTTTCTTGAATTGCTTGCAATGGAAGCTCCACAAACAGCAGCAGTGTGACAAGGCACTGAGCGTCTATTCTGTATTGAGTGTCACAATTTTATTATTAAATAAAAATTGATCAAAATAAGCTTTCAATTTTGATAATCTAAATCAAAGGCAGAATCGGCATTTTGCCTGGTACTTTTTCTTTCTTTTTACCCCCATCCACTTGTAGTGTCTGATGCCAGACACTGTATCACACCTGATGCCATATAGACTTTTTGATGGCTGTCAGGGCATAAAACCAATGATCTGTTGATCTATATAAATCAAGACTAGATAGTCCAACAATGACATAGCAGCAAAAAAAACAAGTTTGAATCACAAATTCAAATTGACCCATGACCTTAAAATCAAAACTTCAACTTGTATCATGGATTTAGAGAAACATGACATCCCTGGAGCTGAAGGCTGCGTGTTTGGTGTTTCTTTTCTGGTTGCTGTGACTTGAATAATGCTTTGGGTAAAACACTGATTGTCATTGTCACTTTTTACCCAGCCATTCAATCAGAGTGGAGGAGAGGCAGGAATAATAGCACACACTGTGTCCCACTCATACAAAAATACTTCTTGAACCAGGCTCCAAATTCAGCTCTTGAATGAAATCATTGTACTTGCTGAGATGTTTCCTCGCCCAGAAACACTCATGAAGCCACATGAACAAGAGGGACCATCCTCTCGTCTTACAAGCTTCAGCCTTCCCTTCACCCAGAGCAAGGACCAGAGCAAGTGCTCTAACTTGTGCTGACATTTTTCACAGACAGTATTTGTTTCAGTATCTGTTTCTCCAAAGAGCTCCTAGCTGGGCATTTTCAGAAGACCTCCAGCTTAGAAAAAACACTTTGGTGGACCCAGGGCCTTGGTCAAGAAAATAATCATCACGTGAAAATAATCACTAGCTGCAGCCCTTAATTAATCTAATTACATGACAAAGAACATCATTACAATCTTGACATTTCTGGCAAACCTAAACAAACAGATCTGTACTACAACTTTATGAGATGGCTCAAGAACGTGATAAATATCATGAAAGGAACTTTTGTAGTGAAGGGGATGTCACAGTGTTGTACCTCCTGCCCTTTTCATGCTAAACATAGACAAAACTGAAAAGAGAAGACAGGAAGGCTCTTTGACAATATCACACTGAGAACCTGATCTGAGCTTCTGTGCTATGAGTAAAGTTACACAACCTCATCTGCTGTTTTTATTATCATAGGTCTGACAGCATGTTGGATCTGTGCTTCTGAAGGGTTGGCAATGATGGGAAAAGTGATGGGAGAAGTAGGAACAAAGACTAGAGTTTCTGAGCTGTTAACAATGCACACATCTTAAAAAAATATAAAATATATCAACTTGTATTAAATGAAAGTAAAGGAAATCACTGAATGAAAGAGAAAATATTAAATAAGTACTTAATGACTTTTAAACTTCTTAAACTTTTATCAAGCATCATGTTAGTCCTCTGCCTGATTAAATTAAGTGTACTGGACCAAATGTTGGCTAATTTCCTCCTCAGGTTATGATTAGGTAAGCAAACTTTTCTAACTTTGTATTGCACGTCTCACACAGAGCACTTTACATAAGAATAAGACACTTGTGTTCCCCTCCACCTGCTTTTTTATGCACATTTTCACACATTGTACCTAAAGCAGCTGCCTATAACAGCTGGATAGAAATTAAGAAAATTTGAAAACAGCTCGAAACATGGCAAAAAAGTTTTTTATGCGTGGCTGAGGGCGAAAAGTTTGTGTATTGATAAAAACAAACTGTGACAAAATGTGATGGAAACAGACTTAATTACGTTATCTCATTTTGCCCTCTTCCTTCGGTTTAATAGCACCTGCCTGGAAAATTAGCACCACCTTCTCTTCATTTTTATGTGCTCCTCTTTTAATATTTGCAAACCAGTAGTTGATGGAAATGTGCATTCATTTGCATTTTCCTTTGCCAATTTTCTGCAACTTCCTGGCTACTGACACTAAAAAAACAAAAAAACAAACAAAATAACAAATACATGATAGTGAAAAAAAGTTATGTTAGACTTAAGGAAAAAAGAAGAGCTTGAATAAAGTTCTGGGAACAATCAGCTGACACTGTGATATCACAGGTCTAGTGGTTGATATATGTCATATTTTACAGCACCTTAACAGGCAATTAAAACAGAATCACTTAATGAGACTAAAACAGGAAATGGAATACATTTAAAGCACAAATAAAAATAATTTAAACAGGAGGCGGCACGGCTCAGGATTTAATCACAAGGAGGATAACAATATGGATGCTTAACATTTTGTCCGATGCAGCAGAGAACAGATTTGCTTTTAAAGATTTTAAACCTGGCCAGAGACTGTGTGTTGTATAGTAATGAAGAGCTGCTGAACTTAGGGGACAGTCATTAAACCATTATCAGACGACCAGAAAACAGTTCAGAGACGTACTGAGTTTTTATTACTAAACTACTGAGATCACTGAGACTTGGCGTGATGTGTTGATTACACTGCAGCTGTCAAGAGTATTTCTTAGAAAACCCTGAGAATGACTTTATTGTGTTCTTGATTTGGTGTTTAATGTTAAAGCATTCGTATGCAGTTTATTAAAAGAAGCTTCCTTGACTTAGACAAGGCATGCCTCACCTATTGTAAGAAAATCCACCATGCGCCAGAAGGTACTTTTATGACTACTAGCCCTTTAACCTGTTTCTGAGCAAATACTTAAGCTTTGTAGCGACTGTAGAGCACATTCACAAAGTCTTTTATTCATTCCTTTTGATTAGACCTCTCCACTGGACTGTGTGAGTGTGTACACACTGTACTTGACTAACATCTCCCTGACTCTTTTAGGTGTACAGACTTTTGGTACCCGAGCGAATCCACAGGCCATTCTTCGACAAAACAAAAAAACTGAAAATACTTCTAATCAGCCAAAACAACCGAAAGCAGCAGTGTGGGTGTGCAGCGCTGGTTATTGATTTGCGTTCCTTTTCTGGTATCAGCGTAAATATGTTAATTATTCTATGATACCTTTCTATTTTTGACTGTTCACTTGTTTAGGAAAACTATATATATATATTTTTTCATGCAATACACACCTCAGTTTAGGAACGTAAATACAGCTCTTGAGAAACATTTATCATAGGTAACATCCTAAATTACTTATTACCACACACACGCACACACATACATACAAACACGCACTAATACACAAGCTAATCTGAGTAAACTGCTGGAGCTGTTTCTCTCGTCTCGTGTGTCTTCAGCTCAAATTCAACATTCACCATCTCTTTTAATACTGAGCAGGGCTGACACAGATTTGCAGACAGTTCTTCTCTCTAGGCAGTGGTGTGGGTCACTGTTGCACTGCTTCAAGGCAGGCACCACGGGTATTTTGACTGTTTTGTGATGAGGATCCTAATTAGCCGCTACATTCCTTAATTAAACGAGTGCAGAGTTAAACAGTGTAACACAAGCGCAAATGTCAATGGTGCCGACTTTGTAGCAACTAATTTAGCAGCAGACTTAAAAAAGGCTGTTTTGTTAGAACTAGTATTCCCATCCATTATTTCTCACCAACAGTGCCTTGTTAAACTGAGCCTTCATGCGTTAGACATAGGTTCCCTCTCAAAGGAGCTGCAATTTAAGGCTGTAGTGCGTTGCACAGGGGTGGGTGGGTTATAAAGGGTTCCTGATGGGATATGATTCAATGAAAGAAACTCAAGACAGGGGAAACGAAAGGAAATGCAACAAGGGGAAGACTGCTTGAAAATCACTTGAAGTGCAGGTGGGCAGAAAGATGGATAGAAACCAAGACAGACAGTACAAAAGCTAAATAGCAAGTCAGACAGACAGCTGGCTACTCAAGAAAGAGATAGTTAGCCAGACAGACAGAGCTAGTTGATAAGAAATACAGATGAACTGCAATAAAGCCAGAAGTCTAAGAGCTAGCTAATCAGACAGACAAGATGGACAGATAGTCAGCAAGACAGGCAATCAGACAACAACTGCAACTAATTAGTTAGACGGACCAAAAGACAGAGAGCTACAGCAAGACAGCTCATCAGAAATACAGAAAGAGTCATTTAGACAGGGTGGAACGATGCATAGGTAGAAGGGATGTCAGAAGAACTGATGCTCTGGTACCAAGTCAATGCCAAAATTATGAAAACCAGGCAATACTTTTTTACAATACCATAGGAGATTAATTTTTTCCGGAATTCGTGGGAACAGTATATCCACCTACAAGTGTTCTAGTTTGCTGTTAAATGCTGAAGGAAAAAGAAGAATGCCTAAGAGCATGGAAGAACAACAACACGCTGATGATACTGACATCTTTGACATGATAATGCAGCTGCAGCTGCAGCTCCGCCTCAACTCGTTGAGAAATAAAACAGAAATTCTCGTCCTGAAATACAAATTACCATTATTTCTGTTTGAGACAGCAGTGCTCCATGACATTTGCAATGGCTAAAGGCTAAAAGCTACTGTGTTTAGGCTAACATAATGTAACTACAGCTTACAGCAGTAGGCTACTGTCCTGACTCCTTACTCTTCAGTCTGTGTCATCTGCAATTAAAATATAATGTTATCCTTTTACATAAATATTGGTCCATCAACATTTCAGTAAATTTAAAGTAGTGTTTCCACTTTCTGGACATGGACAACATGCTTTGCATCAAATGAAGCTCAGCGTAAGTTCAATCAGGAAGACCTTCTATTACACTGCCTTCATTCATAAATTTCCTTTACTCCAGCTCTCCCCTTCTATTCCCTCTAATCAGCTGTTTGTGGGCGTTCACCTTCGTCTTTACTATCCAATCAGATTTTGCCACGGTCGCGATAGCCAGTCAATTTGCTGCTGCCAAACTTTAAATCGCCTCTGTTTTTGCTCCATCAGTTGTCATTCAGTCAGTAGCGCGACCCTCCTCCACCCCTCTCTCCTCCAGTCATTGGACCCAGGTAGCCACAAGATGTTCACCTCGATCCTCCCTGAAGCCCTCTCCTCCAGTCTTCAGGTCCAGGAAGCAGGAGTCTACAGCCACACGGTGTTCACCTCGATCCTCCCCGACGCCCTCTCCTCCAATCTTCAAGTCCAGGCAGCAGGAGTCCAGAGCCACTTCACCTCACCAGTCTCTGCTTCGCACCTCTTCACCACCACCACCAGTGTCTAGACCCCGGGGGGTTCTCTTCTCTACAGCTTCATCACCCCCATTCATATATATTTATAGTATATACATATTGTTTCACCTCAATGGGGTCTAACCGCCAAAGACTGTTCATGTTTCATATATGTCATGCATGTGCCAATAAACCATTCCCCTTTTACTCTTAGTCTCTCCTGATTGAAATATAGTAAATATCCCCCTCAGTCTTTTGTCCTAAAAGGCCAGAGGAGTTTTTACATCAGCTGGCAAAGAAAAATAACAATAGCTGATTCTTATTCCTGTGGTGTTGAAAGGAATATTGAGAATTGTGAAATTTGTTATTGATATTGACTACTGACTCCTACTAAATTTCTGGTATTGTGACATTGTAGACAAGCAGCGAGACAGACAAACAGCAACTGTAGCTAGCACACAGAAAGCAAGGTAGCTAAACAGACAGCAACTTAGAAAGCAAGAAAAATCGCAAGACAGCTAGTCTGCCAGACAGCTAGAAAGCTAGTCAGACAGATGCAGACAGACAGTCAGAAAGTCAGACACACAGCTAGAGATAAAGAAAGAAAGATAGCAAGACAGCTGTTCAATAAGAAAGATAGAGAGTAAGACAGCTAGTAAGATGGACAGAGAGCTGGCTAGTCAGACACAGACAGGCAGTCAAAAAGAAAGAAAGGTAGACAGACAGGCAGATGCTCTTCCATTGTGGGATTTTAATCGATCCAAGTATCTGCTGAGAGTGCACTTTCTACAAAGAGCGCCCATGTCAGAAACAAATCCAGGGGCAGATCTCTGGTAAATGTGAGACAGCATGTCACATTTATTCACATGGAGCACTTTGACAGGCTGCAGAGTCCAAACTGTGAGGTGGAAATGTGTAAGGAGGTAGTGGGTGGCTGTAATCCCTTGAGGGCTCGCTTTACTATACACTACATCAATTGTAGCTTCTACTGTCCTGAAAAAAATAAAACAGATTTACGCTCTCCTCTAGATTGCACTCTTCCAAGTAGTAAAAAGATTAGCCAGCAGTGGCAAAGGATCATCTGAGGAATGCCAATTCAGCAATATATTCCCTTCATCTCTCTGCCCTTGGACTGTCGTGCCAATCACTCCTCAATCCACGGTCCTTTGCCTTTTGCCAAATGTGGGTCAGGAAAGGTCTGGTCCACAGGGGAGTCGTGGTGAGAATAATGAAACGCAAATGGAGAACATCTGAGAATATATAAAGTACTTTCAGGACACAGGCTCATTCTCCGGTGCCACAAATGAGCCAATTAGGCCCAGACTTGTCTCTTCACGGGGATGCTAATAATGGCGAATGCGACGATGAGATTTTGTTTTTCCCTGCAATTTCTACTGAACTTTGATTTATTTTTTAGCAGTGTGCACAGCATGTGTGTTTTTATGTATGTATGTGTGCGTGGGAGTGGTGATGCTCTTTCATCTTAGTTCCCACTCAGCGTATTCTTTTCAGCATATGAATCCTAAGTGTTAATACGGCTTTACTTCAACGGCACTCTGATCTCCCCCCTGACATTAGAGACGGTTTTGGAGCATTTACATTTAAATGAAAGAGCCATACAAAGTGCCATGTTTATGAGGTACATTTGCCCATCGACGGCTCTCCTTTGTCCCAACTCACCGTAGTCGCTCTCGTAAAAGATGATAAACTTCTGCCAGTGCAGTTCCGAGACAAGGGTGAGCAGGACGTCGTTGATTCGAACAGGCGGACGGGCGGCCAAGGTGTAGCTCTCTCCGTCTGGGCTGGGGTTGAGCTGGCAGGCAGTGCGGGGCGAACCATCCCCGTTTCTCTGGATGAAGAGGTGGGGAATGTGCATTGCATCTGTCAGAGACTGCAGGGCACTTGCAGCCGCGCAGCCTGTGGACGTGACCAGAGCGAGGATCCCCTGGTTCATCAACTCACATGCTGGACAGAGGAAAGAAAAAAATAGAAAGATTAGACAGTTTTATTGATCCCTCACAGAGGTTTCACAGAATAGTAGACTATCAAAATCATTAGTCATCACTTTGCTTCACTGTAGCTTATTCGTTCATCTGTGGCCAGCCAAGCTAAATAAACCTAATTCAAAGTATTTAGAGAAAGAAAAACTCCTGCTATCCCTTCAAGGGAGCAGTCAAGTTGTTGCCGTAATCAAACAGTAGCCTGTCTCCAGCTCAGACAAGCTTGCCGGAGGTGTAGTCCAATCAAACAGCCTCTCTGATAGGTCTCTTCCACTAACATGGAAACGCTCCCGTTCCGGTTAAAGCACCTAATTTTGAGCATTTCCACCAAAAACAAATTGGTTTAGAACCTGGAAAGTTAGTTCCCAGCAGCAACCAAAAAAGTAGCAGGTTTTCTACAGGCACCGAGTCAAAAACCAGAGCTTATTTGGTGGAAAAGGGCCATTGAATAAGCTGGTGTCGACTTGTGTACCAGCCCGCATTGCCACCAGATTGAAGCGGGACCAGTGAAATGAAAGATGTCATTGCCTGTCAAATATGACACGCCCACTTCGGCTCTCAAGGAAAACCTGCTATCCTCTGGTTCCAGCTGGGAACCAACTTTTCAGGTTTTGAACCAGTTCCTTGTCGGTGGAAAAGGCCTATCAGTGACTCTCCTGGGTCCTGTCTATATTAGATAACTCTTTACTGGTTATATTTGAGATTATTTTGAAGAGAATTGATCATTGTTATCTGCTGAGTTATCTCCCGTGACTAGTTGTCTACTTTTTGGGAGTAGTCAGTGACTACTAAAATAACTATGAATGCCCTAATCCCCAATGGGGAAACACATTTGCTACAAAACTACCTTATACAACAAGAAACAATACACTTTATTCATAGTACACAACAAATTAATGAAAACACCACAAAATACCATTTGAGACATGATTAAAAGCTGAAAGGTCCTATTTGAAGAAAAGAAATTGATGAAGGATGAAGGACACAGAAGTATATAAAAAGGACAGAGGAGGAAGAAAGAAATAAGAAAAAGCTGATATATGGTGAAAAACAGGGGTTGTAAAAGGAGAGAAAGAGAAGGCTAGATATTCTTTCCAAGTCAATTCAAACTTTAATAAATTCCAACAAGATTTTCATTTCACAAATCATTTTTCTCCGGTTTTAAGAGCACTGTACACAAGAAAGTGCACTCAGCTGAGCTTAAGAATTCAAGATGGTTCTTTGTGTATCCTACTTAGGATTACATCTGAGCCTCTGCAGTTGAGAACAGATCACAGGAAGGAGGGGGTTGGTGCTGAGGTTGTATTATAATGTGTAGATGAGAGATTCAGTGGGGGGCATCCTCTAATCCTTGTCCCCAGACAAAAATGAGACAGCTGATTAAAGCGAAAATGCTTGTTAGAGGTAACAGTCACTTGAAAACACCAGATGAATCGGAACTACAGGAGTCAGTGTGGTTCTTAGCGAAAGCACAGAACAGCGACTGAGTAGGAGGAATCTGCCACAAATGGAAATCAGGGGTAGCTTAGCTGGATACAGAAGGTTAGATGCAAAATGATGCCTCTCATGAGTCTAAACTAAATATCGTCCTGCAAACCCTTCAACCTTTCTCTCCCTTTCATGTACGCATGGTGGAAATCTTTAAACCAGCACAGATTAAGACTGCAGACACATGCTTGTCATGTCTGTGTTTGGTCTTAACGTCCCTACATTTTTATTTACACATGTAATTTGGGCAAAATCTGTTTTTGATCCTCTTAGGGCAGGACTGCATGTCTGCTGGGACCAAATGCCAAATACACATTTTATTTTTTTTTTTGTATTTTTATAACCTTTATTTAAAGAAGCATTCAAAAGTGCATTCAAACATACTGTAAAGTACTGCACACCAACTAGTGAGATGGAGCCATAGACAGTATATTAAAGAGGCTGAAACCCTTTTTAATACACTGTCCATGGTTGAAGCAAGTTGTCTCCCCCAACTCCCTTCTCCCCAGACTCAGTGCTCAGGCAGGTTGCAGGGACACTGCACAGGAGTTCAAGACGAGTGCAAGCTTACATTTTGACACAGACAAACAAAGTTCTGGACTTCAGTGACTTCTTGACTTACTGCATGCCAGACTCATACTGTACATTGTTCAATTTAACCATTATAAACATCAACTCCTCCTAAAAGATAATCAATACACTTATAAAGAGATATATACTCTTTTTCAAGAGAGACCTGGCCAAGACATATTTCAGTCAATGAAAAACACAGTCACAGATAGAGAACACAAAAGGAGACAAAATACAATAAACTATCACTGGAAAATCACAATTCAAAACTTTCAGGGACTCAGTTGTGTAACCAGGTTAATTAAAAACATTGACATCCCCAGGAATCTGCTTCTAATTCTTTCATTTTGGATTGAAAAGCATTTAATGAAATTCATGCTTTGAGTTTCAAGTAATTTTACAAGATGTTCCCGTTCCAAGGATGCAGAATACACAAATGCCCTTTTCCAATCTCCGTTGTGGCATTTGGGTCATATCTTTTAAAGACGAAAATGTCATCTTCGACATTATTAATATGTCCGAAATTGACAGGAAAAGCTGTTCTGTCTAAATGGTGGTAAATATTTAATGACACTGGGTAGACTTGAGGTTACACTGATCTGATCTATTAGGCATTCATTATTTGCTCTTCAAATTATCCGACAGTTGATCAATGACCTAAAGAGATGATTCTTTCAACCCAAATGGCCATAAGTGTAGTGCATACTAAAGAGAGCTGAGATTGTTATGCTCTACAAAACAGTTTCACACCTCTGTCTCTAATAGAGTTGCATGTAGCGTAACAATCAGCCTCCTAGACATTATGTTTGTATATCACCAAACTGTTCTCATAATTATGTTGTAATGTTCGCAGACAACATTTCTTTATAACAATATAATTATATAAGGTGCTGGATTTGCAAGAATGTGGTTGGGAGATGCAGGACTTGAACACCACGGTCATGGTTTGCCTCCATACTACCACATCAAACAAACTTGGAGGAAGGAAACACTGTGATTTGGGTACGTTTTAGAAATATAAGCACTTTTGGTTGAACATTACTCTCCTGTCTCATACACAACTAACTTTTGAATAATGCTGTAGTGTCTTTTAGGATTGCATTTTTTGGTGGAAAACAAATTAAATATGTTGTCGGTGACAATTTTACTGATACATTCAGTATTTTGCGACTGCCCAGGTGCATTAGTTTGCTCACATTTCCTCATCATGTTAATATAAAAGCATTTTGGTCAGCATTATGTTTCCCTCAAAAACGCATCTGCTGTTGGAAATTAGTCATACGTGAACAATTTCTGGGAGACAGGGCTGAGTGTAAAGGTAAAACACAGTTCATATGCTATTTTTACTTTTACTACAGTTGGTTTTCAAGTTCATTTGAGGCATTCATCTGTAGAAAAATCACCATAATGTAACATTTAACACACAGGCTAAAACTCTCTGTGTATCGAATCAGGCAATTTTCACAAGATACAAGGTTTATTCTAAACCAATTTTACTTTCTCACTTGAAATCACAGCTTATATTATTCTCATGTCCCTTAGAAGAAAAATAAATGTTCGTAAATGTTGACCCAGTAGTCTTAACCGACCCTTTTAATGGAGTATACAAAACATAAAGCAAAACATATTTGCATCCTCCTTAGGTTACAAGACGCAAACCACAGAAATGGGCAATTAGCAGGAAAGAGAAAGTGATGTGAAGCCAAATGCAAAGCAGTTAAAGGAAGAATATTGAATTTGCATTTAATTTTAAGCTCTATCTTTGTTATGAGCTGCATAATCGCCTACTACAGGGATTGTCTAATTTTGCATGTGACACAGGACAGGCTAAAGCTGTCTTTGAAATTCAAGTCACAGTTTCTCGAACAGCGGGGCTCTTATAATTTCAGCATATACAGCTGAGCATATCGTACAAAACAGCAATTAAATGTTCTCACTACATTTCATAAATACCACCTAAATATGTAGTCCACTTCTGTGGACTGAATGTCTGCAATATTTAGCACAAAGCAACAGCACCGCAGTCCACGATTTGGTTCATATCACACAAAAACCTCATACTGAGCATTTTGAGAGGCACAACACGGGCTGCAGATGAACACATCATCAACATACACATGTAGGTTAAATCCAACATGATAAGAGAAGAGGTGTGAAGGAAAAGGAGAGTGGTTTTGGTGAACAGGCATTAGGAATGAGAGGCCTGAGAAGGAGGGGTGATGAGGGGGAGAAAAGGACGGATGATAAGGGGGGCTGCTGAATGGAGCCATACTGGGAAAGAGTGTGTGTGTGCGTGTGTGTGTGTGTGACTGTATGGCATAGGGGGAGGACTATTAATGTGACAAATGACGATTTCATCTGCTGACTGCAAGCACAGGACTACATTAAGGCTCTGTAAATCATGAGTACAGGGGCAACTAAATAACATAGTAAGGAGGAGCAGGGAAAATAGGAATGTCACAGGGAGATGCGCTGTAGTTGTTCTAGTCGAAGTAGAACAAGGAAGAGAGTGCAGCGTGAAGAAAAGAGTGCAAGAGAAGTGGGGGGGGTTATTTGTAGCTTTTTGCATGAATGCTCAGGAGAGTGCGTAAAGAGGGACTTACATGGACACCAACCCGTGCAACAGGGCACTTGGCAAATATTCCTCAGTGCAACATGAAATGCTAATACTCCACTCAGTAGGAAGTCATGTGATTGACAGTAAAACAAATCTGGAGCACTCTTTAACACTGATTCAATGTCTAAATGTGTCAGTCAGTAACAATAAAATGTGTGCTCAGAACAGAAACAGTCTGTTCGTGATAACAGATGCACCTTACTCACTCTTCCAGGGCTGGATATGGGGTTACAGTTTAAAGATGCTGTATGTACCATTTTTAAATATAAATGGATTAGAGTTGAAACAATTGGAGAAAATTAATCAGCAGCATTTCTGAAAATGGTAAAATGAGTGAGTTTTATGCTGCTGGTTGGATAAAATGTCATCATAGGCTCTCTCAGCTTGCAATGGGCATTTTCCACAATTTATTTGACATTTTATGGACTGAACAAAGTGATTCATCAAATAAAAAAAACTAACTGAATATAACTGTTAGTTGCAGCCAGAAAATACATCAAGATGAAATCAATTGTGATATCTTGGCATAATTAAACTAATCAATTGAGAACCTGGCCAGCCTTTATTTTGTGCCTGCAGTACTGTTAGTGCTATGGGGCTGAGTCAAACCATGCCACGCTGATTTGCATTCCCATTACCACTTTTAGCAAGGTGACCTGCGCTGAGTTGTGCCTGATGGACCATCTCTGGAGTGGGCCCCAAAGTGAGCCCAATCTGCCTCCAAGTGGGATACGGTGATGTCTCGCCGACCACAGACAACCTGTGACAAACACCTTTCTTTACCTCAGACAAGCATGTGTTATGAGAATCACCTCTTGTATGTAGGAGAGCAGAAAGTATGACGCTTTTAAAACTCTGTGTGTTCAGCTCTCAGTACTTTTAAACTTCTAGGTTTAAAGGTAGTTTGGTTTGGTTTCTCTCCTGTGTTGTGTTTATGTTCATATAGTTTCAAATTCACTTTCAGTGTCAAACCAGGTCAGCATAAATGAAAAAGGGGTACTAGTGTTTGCAAAATGACTGCAGTACCACATCTATTGTTTATTAAATTCATTCCACCATCTGCTATGGCAAGGAACTCCAAAATACTTAACTTCATTCATGCAAAACAGTGTTGCATATAGCAATATATTTTTTCTTCTTTTTTTTCTTTTTTTTTTTAAATCTGTACCCCCTATCCCCTAACCCTTGGCTTTTAGCAGACTGTGGCTAAAATGCGTCTGCAGCCATTTTGGCTTCATAATGGACACCCCGGGCCTATTATACAGCAGACAGCCCACTGACAGGAGGCAGGAGAGCTCAACAGTCATTGGCAAGGATGATAATGGTGGAATAATGACTCTTAAATGTTCCATCTGAAGTGGACAGGGGCCATCACTCACTTCCTGCTGGCTATCTGACATCCAATGTCATCATATAACAGCAGTCTTATACATTTACTCTAAATGTATAGCTTTCTTTGCCAGGATAATCCATTTAAAGTATCCTAAAATGTCGATCTATTTCAATTTTCTACTAATTTCAAAAAAGCATATGGATGACTGTGTGTATGGATGGAGATGGATACATGGATTTTAAGTCTACTGTAATTAAAATGAGCTCTAATAGGGAGATACAAACAACAGCTGCTTTCTTTGGAAAGAAAGATTTACTGATCCATCAAACCCAGTGTGGTCATTTTCTCCTCAGTAATGATATAGTTGATCGATGGATGATGAATTCAGTAAGTGTGGATGAATTTTTAAACACATCTAATCATCACTGCATATTTTTAAAACCCTAATGCAATTACCATTACAATGAGATCATGTGTTTTTGCTCGACTGTCAGCAAACCCGGAGACCAAATCAGGGAAGGGGCGGGCAGATTGTAAGCGATTCTTTCATGTTCCTACACTCATAACTGAAACCGCTTTAAAAGACATCTGCCATGAGGATTTGGGCTGATAAACAAGAACACACAGCGTTTTTTTCCCGCACAAGCCCTTGCCTCATCAGGCCAGTTCAGTTATGCACGGATGGTTTAGGGAGAGGGAGACTTATCATCAAGACACCAGGCTGAGGGAAGACATTACAACTTTGTGCCACACAATCTGTTTGCCCATGAAAACATGATGTCATCAGTGTATTGCCCTCATTTTACCAATGTAGTATGAAGGGATGAAACAAACCACCACGCCACTGCTGTAGTGAATATTGCATAAATTGGGTCTGTCTCGGTAATTTCACAGTCTAAATAAGACAGTCTCATTTAGTTTGCTCTGACTCAGAGCACAATCCTGGGATTCAAAGGAGAGAGTCACCACTGAGATAAATGCTGCGATGCTGTCAACACCACTCTACCCTGCAGTGACAATAGTGTAACTCGGATCTAATTGAGACAGCTTGTAATATGTAATTCAGAATGAAATGTTGCCTGTTCTGTATCATCAGAGGCCACTTGAACAGCTTTGAATGTATTATAATCCTTGTTGTTATTTATAGGATAAGTGTCCACTAATTCCCTCTAAATCACGAAATAAGGACGATGTTGTATCTCATTATGTAAATTAGAATGTATAAAATTTGGAGGAAAAACAATCATTGATTCAGCAACCTTTGATGACCAAATTCTAGTATTTCAATCCTTGAGTTCAAGTGGTCATTTGTTCCAAGTTTGTAGAAATTCCCTCCAGCTGTTCTTGTTGTGTTCACAGGAATGAGACGGACAGAAAAAAAAAAAATCAAGAAAATTAAGATCTACTATAGATTCATGTACCTTTGTGTACTTCACTGTATCAACACTGTATTATATTCCCCCTCCTTTCAACACAAATTACTGATTACAACAAGAAGTCTTGTGATGGAGATACCTGACCACTAATTTGTTCACTGATGGCTTTAAATCTTTCAGCGGGAAAAACTGGCACAAAGTGCAGGGGTTTTTTTTTTTTCATGTTTTAGCTGGAGGAAGATTCGTAAGAGCTTTAAATGATCCATATCACACTCAGCTAAGAGGAGACTGGGTGTTGTGTCATTTCCTCATTATGAATGGGCCCTTCCACTCTGCTTTTGGCAGCTTCCCACAACATAATAGCTCTTCGCCGCACAGAAAGGGAGAAATGGGAGAGATCAGTGTTATATGGCAGCTGGACCACAGCTTAGTGCAACATTTAAGTGTACATCACCTCCAGTAAGAATGAATCGTCTTCCTCACTCCCTCAAACTCATCTTCTTTTGGGAAGATAACCATCCAGGGCCCTTTTCCCCCCATGCCTGTGCTCCTGCTGTCAGGCTAAGATAAGGGTTCATATCCACGTCAATACTATTGATGCCAAGACTGCCCATGTCATCTGAACTGTGAAGTTCAGATGAGTGTTTCACTCCTCTAAATTATACCCTCCAGATAACTGACAGGTGGAATGGCAGAAATCGACTTAGTACAGTAGTTACTGTTTATATACAGGCAGTCAAGGGAATAACAACAGGGCCTGTATGGTGCAGCACAACCCCAATGCAATAGCCCTGCAATAAATATTATCCCCGTGAAACCTGAGTGTTCAAATTCTGTTTTGTCCACAGAGGTAGACAGGAATACCTCTGAATACAATGCAATCCAATATAACACCACAGCAACCAACAGTCTCTGAAATTAGTTGGATTGGTACCTCCCGGACACAGTATGAAGACAAACTTTACAAGCTTCACAAAGGTTGTACTTACAGCAGGGCTTTTGTATTTAATTGATATTACAGGAGCATCCTGGTGGCCTAATGCTGCGTTCCAGACCATGCAGAGCTAGAAAAAGTACAATGAAATGCTGCTCAGAGTCGGAGTTGCTACTTGCCCCAGCTTGGGGCGAATCCCACCTACTCTGACCTCATGTAGAAGCAGTTATCTGACATCACACAACAACGGCAGCACTGATGGAAGCCTAAAATAACGCATACTATCATATAGTAAAAGCTGTTCTGCATATAAATTGATGTCAAAATATGGGGCCAAATGCTGGAACATAAAATGTGCAGCGACATCTGTTAGCTCATGTGTTGTTTTCCTCTTCTGTGCTGTTTATGTACTGTGCATACACTTGCCAAAGAAACTCATCTGTTTGTCAGGGTCAGCCATGTTTTTTGTTTACTTCCGACTTTGTGCACCTGAACACGTTGCGATCAGAGGCTGAAAATTTCAACCGGGAAATGTTGACACTGTCTGGAACGTAGCATAAGCGTTTCAGATGCTGACCATTTGCAGCTGGAGAAAAGTGCAGAGTGGAATCTCACTCCCGACATTTCCTGTCAGCTCAGAGATCCTACAGAAACATTTAAGTTGTGTAAACATCTGTATATGGTAGATGCCAAAGCAAAAAAAAAAAAAAAAAACTGTGCTCATATGAAAAAACCCTGGCCAATCGATGGATAAAAAGGTGAATCAAATGGATTGATTCAAAACAATTGATTTGAATAATTAAAATCATGCCACTGAGCTAACATACAGTATGCACTGCACATTGTTATTCACCGATCTCTGAAATCAAACTTTTCTCCTGGAGCAAGAAGTCAGCGACTCTTGACTTTTTAGTGCAAAGCCACTTATTGTTGACTTAAGCACTTTATGACTCTTTAATAGCAGAGATAGCTCCAGTAACTTGTGAATAATTCACTGTAATGTGTCAGTGTTGCAGTATAAATGTGAGACATGACTTGACTGTGTCCTCTGTGCGTGTGTTTCAAGAGACGCTACACTAAATCTGGTTATTTATATGAGGCACATTATCTCAACTGGGGCTGAACAGAAGACTTAACATTCACAACCAATTTTCAAAACTTGGGATTTTTTTAAACCACTTTTCTCCTATAATTTTCTTTAATGACATAAATTTTAACTGCATGTGTGTAAAAAAAGAAGCCCATTAGAGACATTTAGAATGATCTGACATGCACTACGCAGATGTAAGCTCCCCACAGAGGAACTTTCTGCTGCTTTGCACCGTGTGAAATTGAACAAATGTATACAATAGTCATGTACAGTAAAAGCTTTGTAGCTTACAAAAGCATAGACAGCGATGTGGTTGTCGAAGGCTTTGTGTTACAGCTGCTGCTTTGTGATCTTTGCTCCAGAAGCTGCAATCAATCAAAAAATATAGGGTAGATTGAAAATCAAAATGGTTCGTGGATTGACAGTGAAACACAGTTTGTTCTGTGGTGCTTTCATTATTTGCCAGGGTCCCTATGTAAATACACCTTTGAGAGCTGGTTCTTATTATTTCTGACACTGGAGCTGACAAAAGAAGATAGCTGCTGTGCCCTGTGAAATTTATGCTCTGGGATATTTTTCGACTGTTGGTGCCTGAGGGATGTGACAGAAAAAGGCCTCTGCAGCCTTGGAGAAGAGCTTGACCCAATGCAAAGGAATCCACTCCTCACAAATTTGGTAAACAAGGTAAAGAAACAAAACAAAAACAGAAGTGTTACACTGAGGAGACACACCCAATGCGCCCTTCTCTGGAAGTGCTGAGTCACTGACTCCTGTTCCGACACTGAAACTGATGCAACGAGACGATGACATGAACAACAACGCCAAAATGTGACACGACTTGCTGCCATATCTTGTGACACCAGTTTCAACTCTTGAACAATTGGTTGTGACTTAACCCTTTTCCCTGAAGTGCAGAGCTTTTGATGCGCTTCACAAGTGAACATGGAAAGACGGCCTAAGCTTGTAATATAAAAGATTATAATTTCACTTCTAACATCATATTAATGTCTCTGTTAGAACAAGAAGCCAAATTTGACAAATTTGAAACAGTTTGAAATTGCATTTACATTAAGCCATTTAAATGAATCCCCACCACTCTGTGCTTCCTTGGTATCTCTCCACTCCCTCTCTTCTTTTTCGGAGTCTCTTCGACTCTCTGTCACTTGTTCGCTCATCAACTTAGCACAACCACTGTTCCTTCCAGGGCTAATATGGTCAGTCTAATGTGCATAACACAGTCCTTCGCATACACAATGATGTGTGTGTGTTTGTTTTTTCTTTTTTGCTAGTACAAGGTTGATTAGCGCTTCTAACAATTAACATGCAGCGGTGCCTGTTGGGACAAGGTACTCCACTGGCAGCACTGTGCTGAATGTTGAAACAGGTGAACAGGGAGTCTGTTTTTTTGTATGGCAAACACGTGTTTGGGTTTTGCGATGATTGATTTGGATGGTGTTATCGAGAAAGATTGGCGAGCATTGTCAGAGGATAATCATGACTCATTCACCATTGGGACAGGGACAGGCTGGATGTTTGCTTGTCTGCTGGAATTAGGAAACATCTCACACTCTCTTTTGGTAATGTGTCATTTGCTCTGATATCATCTTTTATTGGTCTCTCTTTGTATTTTTATGGTTTCTTTTCCTCCCTGTCTGCATGTCTCAATGCTTTTTTTTTTCTCTTCTGTGTTTGCCTCTGACTTGCCCTCTTCATTTCACCTACATGTTCCTTATCACAACCTGCCCATGTCTTCCTCAGCCCATCTGAATCTCAGGAAATACCTGAAACATACAAGATAAATAATGGATTACCGTAAGTTCATTCAGGGACGCTCTCTTCCTTTGTGTAACAGTTGTAAAATACAAGGTCGGAGGATTAAATAACAGGGCTTTAATAGTCTTTTATAAGGTCTTGTTCCTACCACAAGCAGATTTTTCAAAATCAATTATTCAGCAACAGCGATTATCAACTGGCAGCTCTTCAGAGGACGAATAATGAGACCAAGTCAAGAAATAAATAAGCAAAGTCAATGGTTGCTGGAGCAAGCTCAGGCTTTTACTATGAAAATCAGGGCCAAATGGAAATTATAATGTAGAGCCTGAATTCTAACCCATCCTGACCAGCCTCTAATTTTTTCACTTTCCTGTCATGGCTAACATGTGTTTTATGTGATAACAGTGTAAAGAGGGGGTAGTTGAGGGGCTCTCAGGAGTATAACCTCTTTAAGTGCCTGAGTGATTTATAGTTCTCCCCGGACGTCTCACAGATACAAGTTTCTAAATTCTTTTGGCAACCCTGACTTCACTTCATAAGTCGACTCAGTCTGTCTGCAGCAGCTAATGTTTTGGCAGCAGCGGTGCACCATTAGCAGCTGCTGTGCTGAAATGTGGTTTTACACATCTGTGGGAAGAAGTGAGACTTTGGTCCCGGGATGTCAGGACGAGGCCACCACTGGCAGGACAGTACCACTGCTGGCTGCTGTGGACAGAAGACTACTACACTGTGGACGTTTACAGATAGCTTGTACTTAAATGTTACATGTGATAAAGAACTGCCTATCAGAAATTGTCATGCAGTTGTTTGTGTTTATATTTGGCAACAGTGGGCATTGTTACTATAGCAACCAAAGGCCAAGTTCAGCTGAGTTTTGTAAAAGAAAAGTTAGATATTTTGGAGGAGAACTCTTGTGAGAACTTGAGAAAAAGAAAAGAGAAAATAGTACTGTATAACATAATACACTACACTAATGTGACACTAATCACAACTTTAATCCATACAGTATTATAAACAAAAAACATCAATATAAAACATCAGAGACAAAGAACATACTTACTTCTTAGGCAAATAAAAAGTTTGATGCATCACTGGGCATCAATCTCTACATTCACACTGCAAGCTCAAGTCACATTATTTTTTTTAAGTATGGCCAATATCAGATTCCAATGTGAATTAGTCACAGCCCCACATTGACCCACATGTTCAAAAGATTAATGACAAACACATCACTCTGTCATATAAACGTGGAGGCTACTGAAGTGAGCTGTTCAGTTTCATTTAGAAGCTGACGTGCAGTGGGTGCCAGTGAATTTGTGAGCAGATGATAATAGGAATGAGGAGAAAGAGAGCCAAATTTTTAATTATGGATTGTTGTGGAGCAATGGCTGCTACATCTGTATAGAAGTGTCTGTGGATGTGGAGTCAGGGCCAGGAGTGGCAGGATCGTGATGTGAATGGCTTCACAGAAATAGATTTCATTCACAAGTTCAGGATGTCGAGGGATACTTCTAACTAAATCAGTCAGCGCTGCTCCACAATTATCATGGCAAGAGAGTCAGGTGACCCATCTCCCTGACAAAGCGCATTGGATTTAGGTTGTAACCCACTACTGTTGCCAGCAAGTACAGCCTAACTTGTGGCATTGCAATGTCCTCCAGATTGATGTAAAAGTTGGATAAATTCCTGTTCACACTGAGGTCACACTACAACAAAAAACATCAAAAATCAGACCCGTTTCTGATTTAGAAAAAAAAAAAAAAAAAGATTTCTGAGAGTTGTGCTGTTCATCATGACAAAAAGAGTTATTAGCAAAAAGAAAAAATCAGATTTAGGCAAAACACAAAGCACATTTTTCTCATGTGGTTTCTAACCACACATCACACCAAAGCTGTGCAACACATTCTGTATGACTTCAAGATTACAAAAGACAGGATGTGTGAATGACTTTTTTTTTTCCACTTTCACCTCTACTACAATTACGCTACATTAAACATTTCAACAGCTTTATGTGACGCCAGCGTTTTTAATCCGCTGCATGGAGACTGGAGCCTCTACAGTATGTTGGTCATAATACTACAAACACCAACCAGCTCCACTGAGGCTCATGTTGGCACACAAGATCACAGCCACCTGTTCCCACAGCTTGAACAAAGCCGGACATGTGGTCACATGGAAGCCTGATGGCAGATAGGTGTTCACCTACTTCACAGTAATTCATCCAAATCCACCACTACTATTACTGTGACTGAGACCTGAGTCATAGTAAGGAACAGCATTCTACTTAAATCAGTGTGATGGGCTAAGCTTATCATGTTGCCGATTCATTCTGCTGAGTTTAGCAATACATTAAAGCAATGTCAAGGATTTACAAGACACAGGATCTGCGTTATGTGGCTTTTGGCACTGGTACTGGAGAATAGTGAGCTACCTGGTAGCCCCCTCCCCCACTAAAGATCCACTGAGGTGCTTTACAGAAAGGACGCACATGTGACAAGTGGGAGCTCTGCTATTTAAGCCCCCGCAAAGACTGGAGACAGAGAATGTTTAATCAAGGAGTTTTAACATTAAAATTACTTGTCTTCTTACTGTAATTCATCAGTCCTACCACAAATTTCTCGGAGAGCCCGAGTCTGCAGCTTTGAGCCAAATTAACTTCATTATTTTGGTTTGCAAGTCCATTTGATTGAGTTGCTCTGGTTCTCAAATACCCAACAAATGTAAAACACTGCATAACGAATCAGCGTTTTTTCTGGTTGGCATGCAACAAGCTAATGATCCCAAACATTCAGAGGAGCTGGAGGACCAACCAGCAGTTGAACATGAGTGATCGCTGGGCTTGCGTCAAAGAGTCCTGTAGTGGCATGGACACGTTCACTGATTCTGTTGGATATATGGTGACATTAGGCACATTTTTGCCGAATTATGCTATTGCTGTAAGAATTATATAACCTGGTCCAGATTTACTTTTTACTATATAGGCCTAAATGCAAGACAAGAAACCTTTAAATGTCTTGAAAACAAGATATATTTTGAATAAAACAATACAGCTATATAATAATTTAGTCTTTAAAATGTATCATGACATTTAAAAAAGTATAGAGCAAATCAATAAAACAAAAGACCTGAGGAGGTGCTGTCAGCTGCCTGCTATTAAAACACAGAACGGTATGTAGGCAGCTGTTATTACAACCACTCACGGCAGTTTTCTTGTTATATTTATGTTCATGTTTACTCATCAAAACCCAAAGTTTGTAGCCCATTTTTTAAAAATATTCTAAATCAAACATTGTTACACATTAACCAGCTTTCTTTGCTCTTCTTCTTTGCCGTTGTTGATGCATTGCTGCATATCTTTCCCTGTTATTGCCACCTATTGTTCAGTTGAATAGTGTGACATCATTGGTTAGCCTGTGTATATTATGTGCAGCTTCACAGTGCTACTACAGAGAACACTTAGAGAACTTTAAAGTGTCAGTCTTTATGATATGGATCTGCTCAATTGAACTTTATCATGTATTTTTCTTAGTACACCACAGGCAGTCAAGACATTTTAAAGGAGGTAAACGTTAATGAAATTTCAATTAACACTAGTAAGGTCTTTAGATGGGGGTAATGGTGTGGACAAAAGTAAACAAACAGCAGTGAGGCAGATGGAAGACTATTTATTTAACCTCTTCTCTGTTCTAAGTAATGTTTTTCTCTAAGGGGGGTCGCCTTATATAAGTCATTCGGAATTATTTAAGCAAATTGCACACTGACAGATCTATTAATGCAGAAGATGTAAAGTTACTCTCTCCTCCTCTTGGAAAGGAGTGGTAATCTGTATTCAGTTACTGTTGTCATGGTGTTTTTCATTCAGATCACCAAAATCTTCCAGGTTACCACATGCTTTTGTAATCAGCTGAAATTGACATGTACAGGTTGTACAAAAACATAATTCTTTTAATTAGATCAACAGGTAGCAGCTTATCCATCATCCATTTCCCATTCAAAGTGCACACTGTAATTAGCAACCCCTTTCTTTAACTTGTCAATCACTAGATTATACTAAAAATGCAAATATTCATACATCTACATGGTTTTATATCAATAAAGCAAAGGCGCATGATATTTATGGTCTGTAACGTGATCTGAAAACAGTTAAAAGAATAATTTGTAGTTTTGTTCCTCAGTTTGTGATAAACATGTCAGGCTTTTGGTGGTAAGTGGCTGTTATGCTTTTACTCTCATCTTGCAGGCATTATCCTGTCCTACTAAATAATGAGCCTGTGCTTTCAAGAAGCACAAGAGCCCTAATAACTGAACACAAAATTGACTGAAGATTGAAAATGTATCATTCAGAATAATTCTGCATCACATAAAGGTAATGGTTCTTCCTTTGGAAGAAGAAGAAGAAGAACTGACTCTTCCCTCGCGATCCGCCGATCTACTCCCTTTTTCGCGTTAGCAGTGTCCTGTTGAAAAACAAATTAGCTCATTATCCTTGGAAGGCTGGGCGCATAGAAGCAGCATGCGTGACGAGCCAAGGCTTGGATGTGCCAAGCTGAAAATGTCAACATACTACCTTGAGAGTGCACATTAAACTCAGGCGGTAATGGCTGTCACAAGACAGATCCCCATTATCAGGTCCATTAAGGCGCCACACTGCTTCCCAAAAAAAACCACCACCACCACCACCAACAAAAAAACATCTAACAAGCAGCAGGATTTCAAAGTGCGGAATGAGCATCTGTCGGTAAATGCCAAGGTGACACACCGGGCATCATGCTGCCAACGTCACACATTCCTGAGTTCTTTAAATATCTATGAGAGAAGACGTGTCAAAACATACTTTTTTTCATTGTGTGTGTAAGGATCACCAAGGGCTGCAACGTGATGTGTCACTGTATTTGCTTGAAAACATATGTACCTGCCTTAATTACAACTCCCTAGAGCAATCAGACAGTTCAGAGCGGCCTGGTGTCACAGCATCTCCTTCAAATTGTCTATCCTGCACGCACTCATCATTCACAATACAGTCTGGTTTGGGTTTTGTCCTGAACCTAATCTACAAAAGAAATTTCAAACAACTTGGATAAGTGGATAAGCATGTTAAAGTTGGAATCTGTAATATATTTACTGTAATAAACCATTAAACGATCGTGATATGTCATCAGAGATCAATGAAACATTTTAGGAAAAACTCTTTATGGTTAAATTAATGCCAAATGTTTGCAGAAGGCATAAATGTGTATCACGGTTAAATGAATAAATATATTAATGGAGTCTGCCAGGCAGTGAGACAGGCAGTCCAGAGTGTGTATTTTCAAAGCAGTGGCATTTTGTTTTCAGGATAACAGGCTTAGTTTTACATCGACAGACAACTGACAGTTCTAAAAAACTGATCAACTTATGGCGTAGAACTCGTCGTCACTTGTTATTGTCAGTTTAGCCAGCCTAAGCTTCCATGAGTCTGGAAAAACAACTTGCTTCAACTGTAGATCTTATATTAAATAGTATTTCAACCTATTTAATAGACAGTCTATGCCTCGAACTTGCTATTTAGACTGCTATACTCTTTTTATTTTGCATATTTTCCTTTAACTTCTTTTTGACATCATTGCACTAAACTGCTTAGTGCCAGGGTGAAACTGGCATGCCATTGGCATTGGCAGGCATCAAAGTTATCTGAACTTGGTGAGAAATGTTACCTTCAGATTTTGTCCAGGCAACCGTTGGTCCAATTCCACGAGTTCTTATTGTCCCAAATAGCAAACAACTAATCATTTCTTAAATTAGGATCCAATTTCCTAATTGTCAGCCCTTCTCCTTACTCTGCACTCTACTTTTTGTTAATTTCCTCTTTTGGGAGACGAGTAGTGAGCAGAGATACAACAAAATGCGGAAGAGTGGCTTATCATGCATGAAATGAAGGAGAGCTTCGCCCTCCTGTCGGGACTGACACTGATGTATTCTCTTAAGGTAAAAGCCTGCATACACTCCACCAGTCACTTATAGTATTTTACCACTTGGAGTTAAAGGGGCTTCAGAAACGTTGATCCTCTGTATTTGTCCTCTTCAACTTTTCATGCGTGTGCATGCTGTCTGTCTATAACATGTGGGTGCTCCATGGCAACCACTTGACAACCGTTTCCAGGGTAACAGAAATATTCAAGATGTTAGCCATATTTGTATGCTTGTAGATGTGTGTGTTTGCCTGCATGGGCACAGTTGCTGGGGACACTGTCAGGATATTACATTACCTTTGCTGGGAGTAAACAAAACTACTGCAGCAATATAATTTACTTGTTTGCACTATTTTTTAAATGTCCACATGAGTAAATTATCGGAATAATTGTCCAGTGTTGCTCTTCTTACATCATGAGAATAGTTCAGCTAATTAATGACTAAAACTACAATAGCCATCCTTGAATGGATTGCACTTAAAGCCTGCATACTGCTCCTCAATTGCAAACGAGATTTGATTATTGCAAAGGCTATTGCATACAAATTTAATACTGTCCTTCATACCATTCAGTGACCTGTATGGAAGCATCTGCATTTGTTGTGTGTCCTCACTCATTAATTCTGTTTTTTCCTTTGATTTGTCACCCATCTGTATGGATGTAATTTGCTGCACAGGCACACATTCAGTCATGCAGTCTGCACGTAAGTACATAAGGAAAAACAGTTTGACATACATACCACTCATTAACACACACATTTCAGAACTCCACTCATTATTATGTTATTACAGTAACAGAAAGAAATATTTTGTTTTGTTATTTTATTTTTTTTGGCCTGTAGTGCTATTGATCCATGCTTTAGTGCGAGTTGCTGAGTTCTGGAGATATAGAAAGAAAATATTTTGGCTTTAGAATTCACATTAGCTCTCCTCGCGGGTTTTTTTTGTCTCTCCTTGAACTGTGCTGGGTGCTTCTGCTTGAGGTGGTGAAATTAGTTTGCTGTATAACACCCTTTTTCAGCTACAGACTTGTTGCAGTTCCGACATATTATTGCTGTGGTTTGTTGTACATCTGATCTTTTGTGACCAAACCACTTCCACACTGCTGAAGTTGCTTCCCTTTACTAACACCTCCTCTGTGGAGCTGTGGAGTCATGTTACTTTTCACTTCCAGCTATTTGTTTGGCCGTCTTTCTTCTAGAGATTAAGCCGTTCCTACATGAAATTGCTCACAGCAATGTCATACATAGTGTCATGATTTCTGGAAACAGAAATTTCAGTTCAATTTTTCAAATGTATTTTTGGTGCTTTGATCACCACAAACCGAGTGCCACCTAGTTCAACTACATTTGAGTAAAGGCTCTGTTTTGCTCTGTTTTTATGTGCTGCTACAACAAAATAATCTCTCAGGCTATGCAGTTTCATCTAATCCGAGATTAATCTTAATGTATTTATGCGTGTCTCCAGGTACAGCTCGAACGGACACAATGCGACATATTTTCCACCATGCCAATTCAACAGGTGGCATGGACGACACACAGGCCAGGCCATCTGCTTGGAGATACTGAGGTAAATGTAAGCAGACAGAGAATCTAGAGGAAATATGATCTACTTTATGTACTCCCTAAGTAAGCTGTCATCCCCCATAATACATGAAGGAAGCTGGCAAAAGTAGGTCTATTACCATGTTGATAACATCAATTTGAAGTGTCAGTACGGGGTGAGCTAATACCGAGTCCTGCAAGGCTCTTCTCCCGTCTCCTCAGCCACAGGGTTTCTGCTTTGATTAAAATCACAATCCAGCCAGTCTTCCATACACCTTTTGCCCCACCACCTCCTACAGCGATTAGATTCATTTAATAACCCCAGGGGGTTTTCACTTGTGCCATGTGAGACAGAGGGTGTTGTGTTGTGTCTGGCAGAAATGTCACAAATGGTGTTTCTGGTGGCCTTTACCCTATTAGACAGTTTGACTGGTTTCGGGTCAGGACCCAACTGTAGCTATGATGGATGCTGTGAAAAGTTAAGTACACCTCTCTGATGTGCAAGCAGTACACACATCTTTCTATAAAACACACTAACAAATTCTTTGAAAGTCTGTTATAAAATGTGATCGTCTCACAATGTGACATTTCCACAATATTATTAAGGATGCATGATACATCAGCATGTCAACAGCTGATAAAAGCTTTAAAATTAAGTATCGTATTGGCCTGAGGTGAACTACTACTACTGATATGACTACTATGTGCATGTGAAGCGGGTATATTTGCAATGTGGAGGTTTTTGGCGCGCCCAAAAAAGGGACAGCGAAGTTTCTATTTGCAACGACTGCTCAACATCAGTCATGCAAGACGGAGCCAAATCTCATTACTTCAACACCACAAATTTAACTGCCCATCTTAAGAGCTGTCATCCTGATCGCTGCAACAAATTTGTGAAGAACAAAGAGAAACAGGCACCAGTGAAAAACATCCTGTCAGCAGTAGCTTGCTTATTTTGTCTAGTGCTATGAGTGCATTTTGAAAAGCATTGTATTTTATGTTTGCGTCTGCCAGTGGGGCATTTGGGGGAATTTGTTAATTCCACTAAAGACTTGCTGTCTTCTGCCATTAGGTAGAAAAAAAAAAGTGCAAATATCAGCATCGACAATCAGCCAAAATGAGGTGGAAAATACCAGCATATTGGTTATTAGTCATAATCAAAAATTGTGCATCCCTAAATATTATGCATGAAGATGTGTAAGAAGAAATAATGTAGTATGGTTACAAGATCAGCTGGTTACAACTGCTAAATATATGCTATATTCAGCATAACATACAGTATATAATCATATAAAATAATACATAAATATAAAGAGATCCATTTCCTATCAGTGGATTGAGGGAGTCACTAGCAGTAGAAAACTCTCTTTTGTTTTTCACTGTATTTTATCAGTGACCCTTGAGAGACACTACTACGATCCTTCAAAGTAGATTGTTTTTCTTGGATGACTGAATGATTCATTGTTTTCCTTCACATGTGTGAGTGTACTCTGGTGTGATGAACTAATTACAATGTTTATAACTTCTGGGCATCAGGTGAATCCAATTTAATGGCAGCGACATGTTTTCTTTTCACGATGTTATTTCAAAGTGCATGCATCTCATTCATCTAAAATGCATGATGTAAGCTTTCACTAACATTCGGTTGGAGACCTAATTTACTGGTTGCACCACGGACTAAAGAAAACGACAGCTTGAGTTTACCCAAAACTAGCAATTAGCCCAACTGATGGGGAGATGTCCCTGTTGGGTAGACTTGGTTTATTAAATACACCACTGTGTTGAACAATATATTTTTAAATGTTACAGCTGTGGCTGAAAATAACAAATGCACAAATCTGCAAATCACCACAATTCAGAATTGCCAGTTTTCTACCCAGAAGTGACTTTTGTTAGTGCACTGCCACAGTGATTTTCTTCTAGTCTATTTTAGTGATCCACATTTAAAAACAGCTCCATACTGGACCTGACCGGTGCCATGTCAAGTCCTCATGGACTGAGGTACTGCCGCCCCTAATGGTGAACAATGACACTTTGCAATAAATAAACTGTGGAGAAAATGGTGGGAAAATCTTTGATTTGATGTTAAAGTTGACTGCCCAGCCTTAAGGTAATCTCATGTAACCACTGACAAAATTACAAATCTGCTGATTGAAACTCAACACAACTGATTTCCACTATAAAGACTGTATGTATTATTGCTAATATAAGTGTAACTAATACTGTGTGGAACAGTTGTGCCATCAGTAGCTTGCTGTACGATTTTGTTCTCTTTTGGTATGACACACAGGTGGCTTGCTGCTGAATCACTGTCTTCTGTACTGTGCTCCAGTGCTCGCTGCTCTGAATGACCCAGCAGACCTGAGCTGCCATCTGCTTGAGGACTCCTGCTGTCTTGTCTCAGTCTCTCAGATCCTAAAATGTTCTACGTGTGATGTTTCTAAACCCCACTCCTTTTGTCTGCTTGCCTGCATCCCCACCTTTCTTGTCTCTGGTGTGCGCTCCTCTCCCTCATGTATTCCCAGTATGATTTGATCTTTCTACAGCCGCACGAATTTCCAGCGCTTCAGTAGCTTCTACCCACAATGCAGTGTAGCAGATAAATCATCACTCATTAGCTCTGTAAACATACTTGTCCTCGGAAACTAGTAAACCCTTCACAGCTAAATGCTATCTGCTACTACATCTGCTGTCTCTCCTATATGGGCTGTATCACCTGCCAGGACAGCAGTATCATTGCAGTAGTCAAGGTCTAACTGAAAATTAATCAAGGTCTCTAAGCAGCCTGCATTTAATTAAATGTATGGAGACAGTACCAGAGAGATGCTCTAAATGTACATAAGTAAAAGTACTGAGTAGCTGAGAATTAATCGCAGTCCCTGCAGGAATTCTCTGTTCTACATTTCTCAAGGTTTTGCTTGTTTCCATCAATATCCCTATGAAACGACCACCATATGAGCAACACCTTTTTAGAATAAAAACTATATGAATAATATAGAGATGCCCAGATCGACTGGGCGCTGATCAATATCCACTGGTATTTGTTAAAAACATGTAATCGGTAGATCGGGATCAGCGCTCTCTGGTCAATCGCTAAAACTGATCAATGATGCAAAAAGAACTGAGACAAGTGAAAACAGTTGAACCCTAATAAATCATTGATATGTGACTGGATTTTTAAAATACAGTTAACGTTATCAGAAGGTATGGGAATTAATTTCTCTCTACCACTTTCTGACTCTCCCTGAAGGCACTACTGGTCAAACCATCTCTCACTCGTGCTCTCTCTGATTGTACTTTACTCTCCAGTCCTTGGCCTCATCTTCAAGTCCCTTTTGCTCCTTGGATTTTGCCATCTCTCTCTCTCTCTCTCTCTCTTCTCTCTCTCTGTATTGTAAATGAGTGCAACACGCAGGCGAGCACTCGATTTCCCACTGGCTTTGTAGATGTTTAGCCCCGAGGTCAAAGTGAGAGCAGAGGGAAAGCAGAGTGAACCAAGCCCAACATCAGCTGCATTCGTCCGTCCTCATGGGAGCTGACAGCTTAGAAGATTATTTTATTTTTTTTCATGCTGCATGCTACATATAAGATAATCAGATAAAAGAAAACCACATCATTAAAGGGACAGTTCGACATTTTGAGACATTATTTATTCATTTTCTTGCTGAGAGTTAGATGAAAAGAAGTTATCGTGTCTGTACTCTAAATATGAAACTTAAAGCCAGCAGCCAGTTAACTCAGCTGCTATAAGCAGGGGCAAGCTGCCAGCCTGACTCCATCCAAAGCTAAATTTCATATCTTATATCTTATTTCTGTAATCTGTACAAAAGCCAAATATGTCAAGTTGTGGTTTTACGAGAGGTTTTCTTCTCGACAGTCTCTTTGCCAGTTGAAGATGCATCCCGGAGTCTCCACCGGTCACTCCAGAATTATCTTGGGACAGATCCAAGGTAACCTCGGATCTCCCTGTTTTTAGTCCTTGAGCTAACCCTAATGCTGCATTCACATGCTCTTCGAATTGAGCCATTTCCTGTTTTCAGGGGAGTCATGTTCATGAGCTTTTAGGACGTAATTAGAAACAACATGGATCCTGTGAGTACATTCCCTAAAACCACTAAAATATTTATTTTTTTTTGTTTTACACGACTTGTTATCAGGGTTAATGCTAATGAAGAACTTTTATATATAATCACGGTCATGCTACATGGACGACAAGTTTCCATCTAATACTCTACTGCATCTGAGCAAAAAAATATTGTAACACACGAATAAAAAAGTTATCAACCAAATATTTACTTTTGTCTGCCATGTATCTGTGTGCATTACAACAGACAACAACGCAGTAAGTCATACACTAAATTTTTCACCAACTTTTCCCAGTCTGGACCTTATTTTTACTCATCATTCCAACACTGCATGAATGCAGGATTTCTATGTGGCTGTAGCTTTATATCTAACAGACACACTGAGAGCAGCATCAATCTTTTCATCTATATCGAATAAGTACATTTCCCAAAATAAATAATCAGTCATAAATATTCTGTTGAGATTAATCTATTGCAGAATGGTGGGAAACAAATTTGAATGAGCTCTCAAATCAATAAACATCTGTACAGATTTCATTTTTTCATGAAAACTGAAATAGCTGAACATGCAAAATTCAAAGGCCAGTTTGTCTCAGTGATTTAATGATGAAGTTTCCTCTTAAGCCTCTCAACAGCAATTAATAATTGATCTTGAAAATAAGATTTTGTTACATCTGTTGTAGACAAGCTGCTTTAGCATATCTCTTTATTCTTTATTTGAATGGTACTGTAAATACACACATGCTTTCACAGGGAATAAAATGATAGCATTGGTTTGTCTGGCTAGTGAGTATCGTTAAGATGTTAACAAGGTTTGAAGAAAGATCATTGGGACCAACCCCACAAAGGACCCCATTCTTCAGCCCCCATCAAACAGCTAATAAGCAGAAGCCCTCCCACTCATGCTCCTTTGCCTGCTTGTCTGTTCACTTTATTAAATTTACAAGCCTGTAGCACTGTCTTGATATGGGCCCTGTGTTGCTAATTGGCTGGATTCCACACTCCTGCTCTACTAAGAACCTCCCGCAGGTAGTGCGCAGACCTTGACAAGGATCCTGCTTAACCCTTTGATGGTGAAAATAACTAACTTCTTTTCCTCACAATCAAAACCTCTATAATGCAGCAAAAAAAAAAAAAAAAAAAAATGCAGTTCATCCAATCAATGAGCTTTCAACAGACAAAGGACACGTATCACGTATCCTACTTTTGGAACAATATCACCAATGTAAACTCATTGGCAATATATTGCACCAGATATATGAACAGACATTTCTCAGCTTTGAACTTGTCCTCTACTCCATTCGAAGGTGGATAAAACAATGGAATAAGTCTTGATGCAATGGTGGAGGTGGCGGAGTGGGTTAACGAGGGGCTGATGACACACCGAGCAAGATCCGGCCTCTATCTGCAGCATTTAATGGATAAAAAATGATTGACTCGACCATCTCTGTCGGCAGTCTCACCCAAACTGCCCACTTCATCCAGAGCCCTTTTCACTGACCACCTGTTGTGTACCTCTCAACCACGACTGATAAGTGAAAATTAAAGCCCCCTTTGAGGGAGGGACAGCTTTCTTATATCCCCACTACAGCCCATCTGTTTTAAAGGATAAAGAGTGAAAGCCAGCTCTGAAGGCTTTTGCCTGATTTTATTACAGACTGCTGTCTGGGACATTTAGCAGCAAAAACATACTTAATTACAGCTAAATTACATCTACCTGCTCAGGCCTATAATGTATTTACAACTTCATTTACATTTTATCACTCCTGTTTATTTAACCCATAAATCCTGTCAGGAATAAATTAAATGCTTTCCTGGGTTACAGTAGTGCAAGACTCAAACACAAACTAGAGAGGCAAAGATGAATTAATTGATTAATTAGCTGTCTATTAATTTAAACATCAACTATTTTGATAGTTGATCAATCAGTTTTAATATTCTTTTTAAAAAAAAATTAAATTCTCTCATGCTCTTGATTCTTAAGTGTGAATACTTAATGGTTTCTTTACTCCTCTACAACAGTAAACCAAGTATCTTTGGGTTGTGGACAAAACAAGACATTTGAAGATGTAATCTTGGATTTTAGAAAACTGTGATCAACATTTTTCACCATTTCTAACATTTTATAGACCAAACAGCTGACAGACAGCAGAAAAAAAGATTGAGAAATTAATATACAGTGAAAATACTTGTTAGTTGGAGCCATAACACAAACAAGCCTCATTCCCCTTTTAAATGTCTCTATTAAAGGGATAGTTCACATTATTTGATGTAGGGGTGTGTGAGGTATTAGTGTATTACCTACAGCAGATTACATCCCTAGTTTGGAGAAGTAAAGAGGGGCACCAGCATAGAAGATAAACGATCTACTGCTGTGGACAGAGTCAGCAACAAAAGGTGTTTGAAGACACTTAAAAAGGTCCACCTAAGGTCCGATTTTTTTAGGTGGCTAAAATACCTTTTGCTGCTGACCCTGTTCACAGCAGCACATTGTTCTGGTAATCCTCTCTGCTTCTCCAAACTGAGAACATGTTGAGGGCCGTATAGCTAAAACACAGACTATTGATGATTACCTCATACAACCACACTTCAAATTATCCAAACTATGTACAATTAGGTATTTTTTGGCTTAATATCTTTTTCTTCATGGACTCAAATGCTCCCAATATTAAGAAAAATTTTAGGAGGAAACATCCATAATCAATAAAAAAAAAAAAAAAAAAAGACAATATATTTTACTGAAATGTTGCCATAGGCACAGTGCAGTTTTGATCCAGCATCATCCACAAATACCTTTAAATGTATTGAAGCGCTTTCTAAGAGCTGTCTTTTTTTCACTCTATCTGCTTCTTGTGTTCAAATCATGCAGCATCTTTCCTGTGCTGCAGCTTGTAGGCCTTCTGAGAATTACGTTTACGATTATTCCAAATTCTCTCTCATCTGTTGCCTCAGGTTTCATTTTACATCTTCTTAACTCGGATTTCGCCTACCTGTTCCAAACACTTATCGCTCTAGGCTTTCAACTGGTGGCTCAGAATCAGATCTTTTGTTGAATGCCAGAGTGATAAAAAAAAAGGGAAATGTCTAAATATATATATAAAAAAGTACTTTTGATTTGTGCCATCAAGAAATACTCCATCCACATCTGGTCTTTATTTAATGCCACACATCCACTGCCTTATCAGGCTCATATCCTTTTCATTCACTGCCACTTCGGTTCATTCACTATCAGTGAAAAGATCAGCCGTTTAATGTAGAACTTGGATATCTTATCCTGTTGAGTCCCCTGGGCCTATTTGTTAGCTGTCAGTGACTATCTACCTTCATCCCCTTCTCCATTGTGTTTGCTGGCTCATGCTGCCAGGAACAGGATCTGTCAAATGGCCGTCCCTGCAGGGTAATAGCAGAGCTCTGCATTTTGTTAAATCGATCCAGGGAGACGCATTAAGAAAGAAAGGAAGAAAAGAGTAAGGGAGCAAAGATGAGAGGGAGAGCAATAATACCACACCAGGAAGCTAGTTAGAGGGTAATGCTGAGGAGCAGGCAGACAGGTTTGGGCCGACAGAGCATGATGGATGGTAGAAATGAGGATGAAGCAGCAAGGGAGGTCTCCTCATGCAACAGATGGCTGGTAGGTGAAAGCAAAAGATGAAATGATAGAATGAGGGATGTGGAAAAACAGAGGTAGAAAGAACTGAATGGAAAAGAACGATGATGAACTAGTGAATCTTTCTTTTCTGAGCAGAGCAAGCAGTCGGTTGTGTCGACAGCAGCAGCTGGCAGATTAACATGTAGCTTGTATGATTTACCTTTGACCAACCTCTGACATCTGTTTAACTTGCAGACTACCAAACACCACACTAACAATGAGAGGATGCAACACTTGTGTGTGTGTGTGTGTGTGTGTGTGTGTGTGTGTGTGTGTGTGTGTATGTGTGTGTGTGTGTGTGTGTGTGTGTGTGTGTGTGTGTGTGTGTGTGATGTAAGCATGTGTAACGGTGAGAGGAAGAGAAAAGGAAGACTAAGCCAAGGTGAAAACAAGGATTTCGACGCAGTGGAGGAAGAAATGGACAAAGTCTAGAGGTGCAATGAAATGGTATGAAAATTTTTGTGGTATTGTTAAAATGTGCTGAAAATGTTCAAAAAAGTACTGATACACACACTGACATAATTTCACCAAGTTTTATACTGAAAAGCTCTCAACTATTTAAAATTACATCATGTCCTTTACAGTGCCATAAGTCGGCCTCTAACCGTTAGGACGGTCATATTGGGGCAGCCGCATGCAGAAGTCCTGTGCTTACTACTGAGGAGAATGGGAGGATCAACGTGTCCTTGAAAAAATGTAAAGGGCACAGGCTTGTCCTGGAGCCAAAGTCCTGCTCAGAGCAGATGCACATCACGTTGGAACATTACTGTGTTCCCGGTTGTCAAATTGGCCTCCATCGGTCTCAGAAGCTGTGTCCCAGTCTAATACGACTGCTAACTGAGGTAACTAGCTAATGGCAATTAGCAGCAGTGCACCCATTACATTAGAAAAGGTTCATGGTGCAACAATCTCTCGGGCCTAATAGTATTTGAGGTGGGGTTCTTTGTTCTTTTTCTGCAGCTAACAAATTAATAAAAACATGGTCATCTAAGACTTTTCTCACTGACTAATGTTTTAGTTGACTTTTAGGGAGCAGTCCTACAAATTAGGGTTTATTGTGAACATGGTAATTGTTTCACCCAAAAAAAGAAAGAGGCAGATGGAAGGGGGGATAAACAGAGAAAAGGAGAGAGAAACATGAGTGAAATTGTATGCATTTCTACATCAGGGCAGCCGGATGGCAGTCTGCACCGAGGGCCATACATCCTCATTAGGAGCCCTGCTGCTGCTGCCCCAAACATGCATCAGCAGAACCACACACAATCATACGCAAAATGTTGGGAGGAGCCACAAGTACAATGGCAGCTGGTTTGCTGGCAGCGGAAGTGCATGCAAGTGGGCAAAAACAGGAATAAATCTAAAAAAATAATACAATGTCAGCCATAATATGTCCAAACTAAAACAGCACACAGAAGTCACCTCTTCAGATTCTTGTCCAACCCTGTTCAGAGAAAAATCTCGTAAAGGAAGAATATTAGTAAATCCTGCAGCCAGGCACTGATTCCCTGTGTGACCATCTGAAGCAGAAAGGCCACCACATAAACAGATATGTGATTATGTGGCGTCCCTTGGTTTTCAGGCATGGCTGAAATTGGTCGAGATTTTCATTCATAAATTCTAATTATATGACAGTCACAGGAAAAGGCTTCTATTTGCACTGACAAATTATTTCCCATCAGAGACACACACAGGTGGACACCTATGTATACAAACACACACTGAGGGCGGAGGTGCTCTTTTATCTGACAGCAGGTTTGTGGTTACTCGAGTGATGGAATACAAACCGGCGACCTGACAAGGACAGACAGCGACATCTCTCTCTCTCCTTCCCTCAAGCCTCGAGGGCATTGATAAGAGAAGACATTTTAATTCGCTAGGTCAAAACAAATGCTTCAAGGCCCCGCTGGCAGGCCCAAGAAAACCTAATGGGCTCTTGAGCACTGCACTAGCAGAAGCAACATCAATCTACTGTAGTTTTCTTATGGTCATCATTTTCTAATGGGTCCCGGGCCAAAAAAAAACTTTAATGAACTAAAACAGAACATACCATATAATTAGTGTATCAGTATGATATACTGTAGTGTATACCATTTATAGGGGCCAGATGTATTGCACAGTACACTCAACGTAAATTAAATGCGAAAAGGAATAGTTCAGCATTTTAGGGATGTATGTTTATTAATTTTCCTGCTGAGAGTTGAGTTGAGAAAAGACGGTCGATTCCTCTCTCATATCTGTCCATTAAATACAAAGCTACAGGCAGGAGACACTTAGCTTAGTTCAGCATAAAGACTAGGGTAAAAAATATAATTATAGGAATTCACAGGTACAGAGTAGTGGTGTTAAAATAGTGGAATTTCTAATTTTGATACAATACCTTGAAAAATATCCATATTCAATGCAATTTTCAAAACCACGAGGGAAAATTGACTTAACACTGAGGGCATGAAATTAGATTTCTTTTTAAAAAAATAAATGTAACAAGGCTATAACATGACAAATTAAAAGAGTGAGAAAAAACAGCACTGTGAGTAAGTGAAAGGAGGCGGGACTCCGTGGGCACTGCAGCTGTGTGTTTCTGAGAGAAGAAACAGCATGTACAGAGCCGCTGGTACCAGAACATAAGTTTAATGAGTCACAGTTGCAGGTTTGGTTACAGGACTCATCTTAACAGCTCTGGTCAGGTCAGGATTTGACTTGGAGATAACCGCAGCTGAGGGATCGCCTCTGGCACTAAGCTTTGGGTATGTGGGTGTGGTTACACAAAACTGGATCCATGCAGGACTCTGATCTGTATGAACATTAAGGTCTAAAAATACATATTTGTTGTGCTATGAGGAGTTATGGGTAAGACTATTTCTTGGCCGGATGCAGTGACTTCCGGTCCAGTCCAGTCTTGTCATTTTGAGGTTATTTTTAATATCAGTCACTTTCAGACAAGTGAACAAGACACAAGCTATTGTCTACTTGAGACAATCAACACGTATTCACACCCCACACACTCAGACCCCCACTCAAAATGCTTTTATCGAGGCTGTGATGGTGAAATAACTGGATGCTTCAATTTTAAGCTAATACTTTCTGTACATGCACTTACAGGCAGAGGACATGTAATATAAATGCAAATAATCATAATAGCCACATTACACAACTCAGTTCAGTGATACCCAACCAACAGCCACAGAAACTGACCTTCTAATAAAAGAGTTAATCTCTGATAGTTTACACAGAGTAATGAAATTAAAACTTTATTCACTTGTACACATATAGCACACAAACACCTATTATTATAAAGGATCTGCTGAGACCTACAGAAATAGCAAAATGGCGCTACCTCGGTAAACATGATGTTCTGAAAAGAACAGCAAAAACAATGTCACGTAAAACCTCTCTTTGATGTTACTGAATCACACTTAGCTCAGCTGAATAATATCTGTCCCCTGGTGTATCTAAATAATCTCTTACAAAACACAAACAAATGCGTATTCATATCGTCCTTCCACTCGGAATGAGCAAGGTTTCCTGTGTATGAGATTCAGAAGGCTGAAATGATCTGCCAAATGGTACTGTTTTATTTTAATACATGAGCTCCGGTCTCATAACAGTGTGTAGTATGAAATGTTTCTTTTGCAACACTGTGAAACATTTGGTGGTTTGTTTGTGACCCTCCTGCGTGACTCTATACGCAGCAAATCAATTAAGTTTTCACACTGAAACGCTGAAAAATAATATGTGCATGCAGGAGCTTTGAATTGCGTCCTCAAACAAGAAAATGTTTAACCATGTGCTTTGTGAGAAACAATACACAGATGCTACACTGTCTTCTTTGTGTCAAGTTCAGTTTATTTTAGAGCTCATCTAAGAGTAACTTTGCTGTAAATAGCTCTTCAGTTGATCAGAGAAGTGTTCAAACTTCCCAGAATACAAAACAGCAGCGGATTTCACCATCATGCTCTCGGCAGGGTTCACTCTCACTACGCCAAATAAAAATATTTGCTCTGTGCACAGCATTTGGAGGGGTTATTACCCTTGAGTTGCTTCGACACATTTTCCAGCATGAACAGACTCTAAAACTGCACCGCGCAGTGCAAAAGACAATAGCAGAGGCAGCATGTAAAGTAAGTCAGCCCAGAAAAACAAATCTCTTGAATTCTCATGTGAACATAAATGCAGCGGCAAAGGCAGTATTTAATGAGAAGGCAAATCTGCAAACAGCAAACAGAATCAATGAGGTGCTGCTGTAAGACCTACTTGCTGTTAACTAGAAAGATAAACCACAAGGAAAAGTCGGGGCTTCTTTGCAGGAAATTTGACTCCCGGAGCTATTTTAAAGACTTTCACATTCAAAAAAAGCATTTTTACTTACTTATGCTTTAAGACCTAGGCTATTTTGACAAAATATGTAATCTCTGTACCATAGCTAGAATAGAAAAGTGTTGTTTTTAGTTTTAATTAACTGCAGTTATTCTGGTTGAAAGGGATAGTTTGGATTATCTGAACTGAGGTTGAATGGGTTTGGTGTACTAATCCATAGTCAGAGCATTACAGTAGATGTGGTTGAACCCCTGCCCCAGTTTGGAGAAGCAGCAGGAATCCATGTGTAGGAAGCAATATCCTACTGTAGACAGGGTCAGCAACAAAAGGTATTTTAGCCACTTAAAAAAAAATCCTTTTCTGATGGGAGACAAGCTCAGGCGAAATCCGTCATTTTACTTTTGCAGAACACATGAGGTGCTGGTCTACTGCTGCCGCCATCAGTTCGTTTTCAGTCTGGCCCTAAAAAGACAGTCCGCTGTGGCAGATTAACTGATCACAGTGACTGACCGTCAACAAAGAACTGACAAAGTACAGACTCAGCATAGCCTGGCCATTGAGACGGGATGATACAAAAATCATGGCTCCCCAAAGAAGAAGGCTTCTGCCAGCTGTAGAAAGAAGACAAAGTATAGACAGGGCTGTATTTTCTAACAGAATGTACAAGACTGCAGCATGTCTGAACAAAATATTTCCCCAAATTTTTTTAAGTGGACCTTTTCAAAGTGGTTAAAATCCCTTTTGTTGCTGATCCCGTCCACAGCAGCATATCGTTTAGATTCTGTACTGATGCTCATCTCTGCTTCTCCAAACTGGGGGCTTGCAGACGGCCATCGACTGTAGTTAATATAGTGACTCTTGATAAGTACTTCATACAACCCCACTTCAAATAATCTGAACTATCCCCTTTTGTGACACTTTTGGGACATTTGCATGAAACACAGACTAGACATCATGAACACACACAAATGCAAGCCAAGAGGATCAAACAGTCATTTTATAAATACAATCAAAAAATAAATTTTCACCAAGAAAAGAAGAGTAAATCTGACTGGCAATTTCCCATCAGAAACATGACCAAGATGTCTGTGCAAGGAGTTCTAGTTTTATTTCAAGGTGATGTAAATATTTCGAGTAAAGTAGGGCAGCGAGACGTGCCGGTGTAGATTCAGAGGTATTAAGGAGTCAATTTGGAGCATTCTTTGATGCCTGCCCTGGTTGGCAAGATTTTTCAGTAATGAGGAGGTTCAAGGTTTTTCGTTCTCTCATCAGGGGGCTTTAAAAACCTTGCCTGGCTCAGGCTGACAAGTCATGGAGGTGCAGAATAAGGTAAACTCTCACTGTGCCATTTTCAGAAATAAAAAACAGAAAGACGGGAGAAAAATACCTGTCTATTTTGGCATGGATTAGAACTCTAAAACCCTGAACTGATGACACCAAAACAGAACGCCTCATCAAAGGATCAGTGTAGGTACAATACTGAAGTACAGAGGATGATACCCTCTCTTTTAATCTGTGTGTTTGCCCTCATTTCCACACCGGGGGCCTATTTTATGCAGAACACGGATGTCAGCACTCTGGATTGTCACATGTGACAAAAAAAAGTGTCCGATCCATTGAAATCATTTTGCAAATGATCCTCATCAGACCTTCAAGCGGCTAACAACCATTGATCTTTGTCCGAAATAATATAACTCAGGGGTAACAATGGAGCTAGGAACCTTCTAATCATCTTCAAATCCAATAAGTGATCCACTTAAAGTGGTTTTAATTGACGCAGAGTTATTGACAGAGCTGTTGACTGTCATGCTCCATTATCTTGATATGTCTTTTTTTCTTTAATAATTTCAGCCTGACAAAAAATCTACATTGCTTCAAGCCATTGTGTGTGTGTGTGTGTGTCATGGTCATGTGTGTGTTAGCAGTTTGGCTGAGAGGACATATATCAAACTGAGCAGTGCCATGTTTACTTTGCTTGTATTTCTGTGTGCACAGTATGCTTCCCCACATGATTTGTGTACTTGTATGCTCTATTTGCAAATATCTTTATTTGATTTTTTCAGATCTTGCCAATTCTACTGCTGATCCCTCAGTCACGTTCATCCTGTCTGTATTAACTGTCATTTAACTAAAAGAGTAAAACACATGATCTCCTAAGATGTTAAGATTAGGTTTATTTGACAGGGAATAACTTTTTTCAGCAGAGATTTGTGTCAACTGTTTGTAGGGTTTTTTTCTCTGTGTCTGTAGTGATGGATCTTTTTCGTGACAAAACAAGGTCCACCTGCTGCATCCATCCATCCACTCACACACAGGGAGGCGGACAGACAGGCAAAGAAAAAAAATGTTCACTTTCATCCTGATGGATTGGCAGTGGTGAGTACCACAGCGCTGTTATTCAGCTGGTGGTTACAGGATGAATGGATGGACAGAATGAAGTCATGTTCTCCCACAATAACGCAAAAAACACACTGTTGCCCAGGAGAAGTGCTGGACGCAGGCGCATTAGGAAGAGTTCAGTGTTTTCTTTGTGGGTGAAAAAAACATGGATCTCTGTGAACATTCTTGAATTAACAAAAAAAAATTACTGATTTAATCTGTGGCATCTTAAATTCATGCATGACGAGAACAATGGAACCTTCTGAACTACACTTATAACCTGTTCAGGTGAAGAAAGACAAGGACAGCACACAGGCCGCATAAAGTAATGTGGCAAAGATGATAGCCCTTTTACTGAGATGTCAAGCGAAGATGTAGAACTGCAGGGCTCTCCCCCAGGATGTTTCAGTATAATGGAGTAATTAAGTGTGCACACCCCCACCTCAGCCATGTTCTGAACGCATCTCATTTTTTTTGTGATCAATTTAGTTACGAGGTAAATGGGCCTCAGTCATTTTGCTGTGTGCGACAGATGGCACTTTCCCCAAGCCTCATGTCTAGCCGCAGTCTTTTTCAGGTTTATTTTTTATTATCCCATCATATATCTCCTTTTAAAAGATACTCATCATCTTGTGATGGGCTGGGTATCACCATTTACCAAATTGATTCAATTTCAGTTCCTGATTTGATTTGATTTGATTCTTTTAGGGATATTTCAGTTACACTATCAATGTTGCTTGGATATGGAAGAGAACTAATGCTGTAAATTGTACAAGCAAACCTCTAACCTGCTGCATCATTAAATATATTCATGTTTACATTAAGGATTGACCTTGTGGCATTTACTGGCAACAGTCACAGGTCAGATGATACATACATCGAACACAGATGGTTTGTAAATGATCGCTCAGTCAGATGAGTCCCGACACGTGTATACCTGAAAGGCAGATTTACCTCACCTCATAAAACCATCAACATTTATATGTACTGTTTGTGAACTTCCTTTGTCTTATGCTCACTGCATCTATATGCTGTTTTCAGAACAGGAGTCCATCAACCTAATAGCACAACATGTGAAAGTAGACACATTTAGCGAGTTTCCTGGACCATTTTCTGACCTGTTTTTTTCCCCCTCTCTTTTGCTTCCAAGCTATTGTCAGTCTGATTATCACAGAAACAAAACCTATGTGCAGTGTGTTTTTTCAAGGAGAGAAAAAAATGTTATGGACACAGACCTAATAGGGTTAAAGCTGCACGCATCCACAGGAAAAGGCACATATTAAGAGATTGATCTCGGATTTTTTGTAAAGATTTGTGATGGCATTAACATATAAGTATGACTGCATCATATTACTGCTCGAATCATTGGGAAGACCTCTGCAATGGCACACAGATTACCTGGCCCACTTCAGTGTCCAACGCAGAGGTACACCTGGCAAAGACAGGCATACAACAACAACAGACAAAGGCACTAACATAACCAAACACATGAACACACAAATGGCTCCTTGTCCTGGAGTTGGGGAGAAGAACAAGCCAGATATTGGCATTGACCACAGGCCTCGTTAACAATGCCAAAACAAAATGCTGCACTAATCCCAATTAGGCTTCTGTAATGAGGGGAGCCTGCACACAAGGAGGAAGTGCCAGGCTGCATCCCCAAAACTCAATTACACAGCTATCCAGGCAAGGAAAGCAGTGTCAGAGCCCAGTAATGTGTGTATATGTAAATTTGTACTCGTGTGTGTGTGTGGGTATGCGTGCAAGTGCACAGATATGGCTCTAACAATAAAGAAACAGAGATGGACACAGAATGGGGAAGCAAAGGAATTGTGTGGGTGCAGAAGAGGCTCTAACTCCAAAGAAGCACACACAGAGCAAGGCTTAATTCAAAGTCAGTGTTGTTCTTAAAGGGAGGTTCACACATGAAGTGCCTTTGCAGCTGCAGGCAGAAGCCATTTGAAATAGCCAACAAGTAAGGGCAAACTTCGTTACTGAGCTGACACATGAGGTTATTTGGCACACAGGAGTCAGCTGCAGGTCAAAAAAAACTTCTCTGGGAAAGTTACCAAAAGCAATAACAATAGCAAAAGTTTAAAAAAAATATTACATTAATATTAACAAAAAGCGTCTTGTCAACAAGACAAAAGCCCACTCACGTCGTCTAATCGACAGGCGTGACTCAGGATGTGTGCAAAGCTCTGTTAAAAAAAACCATCACATTGAGTGTAACCCCCAGCAGATACTGTTCTTAACAACTCAGCCGTGCGCACTTTGAAATTAGATCTTTAAAAGTGCACAACCTGCTCTAATTCAGGTGCTACATTCTAATAATAATGTCGGAGTTATCAAACTTTAGTTAATTAAAGAATTAAATGTTATGGAAGCTGAAATGAGACGAGTATGTCGGCTGTTCGGCAAGGTGCGCTCAATAAGCCATTTGCCTTCTTTCAAGTAGCCTCATGGACACTCAGTTATTTCCATGTGCAGACAAATTCAAGGTGTGAAATCCGTTCACGTTTTCATTAGGCAGTTTTAGTCTAGGACCAAGTTTTTGTGAATGTTCTCTCAGGTGTAAGAAAACCCCAGTGCAGTAGAATAAGGCGAGGCGATTTCATTTCAGTACAATTACAGTCTGATCACATCACACATCACACACCCTGCACACAAATCTAAATGACCTACAGGCAGCAGCCATATTCATAATGTCATACTGATTTAGAAAAAGATTGAAATTGATCTTTCAACTTTTTTTTGGACAAAGTTTGAGTCTCAAGAGTTTTACAAATCCTGCATGTTTGACTGTCTGTGGGTGTTGGGAGAAAGATGAGAATGTATGTGTTTTCGGTGTACTTCATAGAGGTGCACAGAGGTAAGGTAATCATGGACCTGATTAATTCTGAGTAATAATGAGCAACTTAGATAGAAGATATGTCTGTTTCCATTGCATAATTTGTGCCTTCCCAAATAATGTATTTGGATTTGAGTGCATGCCTAGTACTGTACATGCTTTTTTGTTTTGATACTAGGTATAACTGTTAAATGAAAAATGTATCTGACTAGAAAAAGTGGGGAATAATTGGTGCCATATTACCTGTCGATTTCACATAAGATGACAGCTAAAATGGCATACAAGCGTAGTGATTGCATACCAACTCGTCGGATTAATAGTCATTGACTGATGCTAGCAATGGGAGGATGTTGCACATATGTGTGTGCGTATCTGTGTGTGTGCACGCAGGGGGGGGGGGGGGAAGTAAGAAGGCATCTCCTGTAAAGGTCACACGGTCCTCGATTAGACCCATTAGCAACAAGGGAACTGCCACTACCTTTCTCTAATCAATGAAAAGGATGTCATGTGAAAGGACAGATACCAACTGTAACCCCTATGCCATTAAATCCCCTCTCACAAATGAGTCTGAACTTCTCAGCAGTCAGGAAACACTCAGAATACATGAAGAATTTATCTCCAATTTCTTATCAGAGCATTACACTACTGCAATAAAATAGATTGATGAAAAAAAATGAATTAAAAATGAATAAGATGTCTGGAGGTTGAGTTGGATAATGGTTTGCATTGCTGTTATAGGGCCCAAAAAGGTGGTGTTTGGAACAAGATTCATATTTGGAAGACAACTCTGTGTGCGTGCATGCATGAATTTGTGAATATGCGCCATTTTCTTTTAATTCTCTTATCATTTAATGTTTTGGGCAAACTTAGCCCTGAGTTTTAAGCCTACTGCTGCCACTGAAACACCTCAAGAATGCCTTACCTCCAAATCCCTTCACACATGCATGCACAGCCATAATTGAATTTTTCCTATTTTTCAGAGTAATCGGCAAGAAGCCCTCACCTCTGGCTATTTTTATGTTCATGGCACTGCAATTCAAGGTTTGAATGACAGCAGCATTCTGATGAGGTGCTTTTATGACTGCAACCCACCACACATACACACACACATGGATACACACATGCATACATGCATACACGTGTAGAGTCACACTGCATTCCTCTCTGAGCGGACAAATCTTTTATCTGTCACCCGTTTCTCTTGTCTCTTGATGACTTCATTTGAATAATGCCCTTGAGGAGAGATAGTAGCAAGAACATTAAGGAATGTCCAATGTGTTAATGCATTTTGCCTCAAGGAGTCATTGCAAGTCTCTCTCTTGTCAACACAAAGGTAAGACAAATGCTTTCAGTAGCCTGGTGATGTGTAATAATAAATTCAAAACTAAAGAAACCCTAGTTTAAGGGCAGGCTCACACCTTGAGGACCAGTTCCTGAATCAAACCAATGCGACTGACAACACATGCTTGTCTGAGTGGGAGAAACTGACTGTGTATGAATGTCCAGCTTTCATAATTCATTCGATTTCATAAATTACTGTTGTTAGGTAGCTTTTATTGCAGAGACAGTAATGTAACAAGCTGTCAACTCGTTGCTGCTCCACTCTGTTCACTGGTGAAGCACACAGAGCAAGAGAGAGAGCAATGCGACAAACCGCTCTCACAATGTAAACTAATGTAAAATATGCTAATTATTTCAGTAGTGGCACAATGCTGGGGGAAACAGTAAACGTCTCATGAGTCCCGCTTTGTCCCCTGCCAGTTGACACATGCTTGTAGCTCACCAGTTACCAAAACAGGAAAAGAAACATGACACATACAATAGTACACAATGGCGTTCACTCAAGAAACAAACTGCTCCAGAGTTCACTTGACAGCAGTCTGATACCGTCCCACTGAGGTGGACAACATCTGAGCCTGCATCAAAGTTAGAGTCTGGTGTTCACACCAGCCCAAACAAACTGCACCAAGGGGCTAAATGCTCCAGGGTTCGGTTCAACTGGAAAAAACAAAATTGGTGTGAACATGCCCTTTAGATGCACAAGATATAAGTGTGCTATAAAAGATGACAGCACTTCTCTTCATCTTCGAATGAGAGCTCTCCAGGAAATCTTTGACTAAACATTAAAAACTGGACAAGCTGACTGGACTGGTGCATTTAGTGGGGATTAATCTGAACAAGGATGGTTTTGTAACCTGGCTGTAACTTGGGTATTTACTGTCAATTCAATAGTAATTTCTACATTACACAATGGAAAGAAAACCTTCAATTGACTGTCAAATGTCAGTGACTGTATTAACCTAAGATAGCCCTTCACCAGCAGGATTACAATAATTGAAAACTGCAAAAAGTGTTTTTGCATTTGCATCCATTTTTGTCTGGCTAAAAAGGATTAGTGGTGAGGGTTTACAAGAACTAATAGTATGATTAGAAAATATTTTTTTCTTGTTCAGTGAACAGGTCAAGTGGGGACTTAGCTTGTAGCAATAAAACCTCTGGCTTTTATCTGGACCCTTTTCATTTCCGTCACTCTAGCTTTGTTTCAGATCTGCCTCCCTTTCTCATGCTCCTCCAGTGTGAGCCTCCAACCCTCTTTTTTCTATGTCACTCTCACTGCGAGTCTCACTATCTATTTCTTCTGGGTCCTACTTTCATTAGCATTGGAATGTGGGACACAAGGAGCTGCTTTTCATTTCTACATCGTGAAAATGTGCAATGAGGAGCTGGAAGCTGGGAGCCAATCTTAGGACAACAGACAATTAATCTCCCTTTTTTTTTTCATTTTAATCTCCACTCTCTCGTTCTTTATTCTGGTCTTCTGTCTCCCAGTCGACTCCCTGCACCTTCCACACACCGTGATCCAAGCCAATAAGGAACAGGAGCCTGGTGGTTATCAGTAATTACAATTACAAAGACACACATACTTAGACGAGAATCAGAGGTCTGGCAATTACAACCGACATCAGCTCCAACCAATGACTCTGTTTTAATTAGTCTCCAGTGCTTGAAAAGAAGTGATGCACAATTCAAATGTGATTTATATGCCAACTTTTCCCTTTTTTTTTAATTGGGAGAAATAATGATTTGCCTTTTTCATTTTTCTCCTGTACTGCACAAATATGCTGACAGACTTGTATCATTGATATAATTCCTCAGCAACTGTGCTCGCAGACAAAGTAAATCCATTGGTTATGCTAGTGGGGTTTCCAGGAATAGACCACTTCATTCATCCACAGCTAAATAGCCCATTAAAAATATTTTATAGTGTCTCCTATTCAAAGAAAAACAATTATTTCTTAACATACATGGAGACCTTTTGGCAAATAGGCTATTTTAAGAACACAAAGTGGAAAACATGACAGGTAAATGCATAATCCCTTGGTTTGAGGGGTTGTTCTCAATGGAAAGCCTGTATTTGTATTACTTCCAATGCACAATGGTATTACCCTTAGAGCCTATTTTCAGTCATGCACCAAACTGAGTGACTAGTCATGTATGAGAAAATAGGCAACTGTGGCTTCAAGGATTAATATTTTCAAAAGCTACAGCACATTAAGTTGTGCTAGTGAATAATTTGAGCTAATAAGCCAGTAGCTTTGCAACACAGTCATACTGTGTGCAGCATAAATTTGCAGTGCGACTCTTTGGAAGCGAAATGAATTACCACAAACCGTGTGAATGTGAGCTAAGTTCCTGGCCTTGTTTTGTGTAATGTTTTGGTGGAAGTCAGACAGATATATCTGGTACAGACATCAGTAATCATTACTACAAGTTAAATATGCTAAGGGCGAGAGCAGTTATCAGAATTGCTGAATCGTGCATTACTAATCATTTGCATCAGCCAGACTTTAAGTCTTCAATAATTAAACATTTAAAAGGCTGAACTCTGAAGCAATCTATGAGTCATCAGCAGGAGTTTGACATACATGTATCAAACTGACATTTGACATTCATCCTGCCTGAGCAGCAGAAATCAAACACCAGGGAGGCATATCTCTTAAATTTCTATTACAGGTCTAGTGTGTAAGATTTATGGGGATTTATTGGTAGAATATGGTAGGAATGGAATTTAACATTCACAGGTTTTCATTTGGGCTGGGACGATATACTTCCCGATTCTACACTATCACAATACTTGCGTGCCGATTTGATATGTATTGCCATTTTCTTGCTAATAAGCATTATGATTCTATAAGTATTCCACATTATGGTTTATTGCAATTTTTGGTTGCTTTTATGACACTAGACCACGAGAAAAAGTTGAATCGTACAATTCTATACGAGACTATACAGTCTACAATCATATGATCTATCTATGACAAGCATGTCCAGTTTCTCAGTTAAACCACTGAAAATGCCTGACAATCATGGTCAGAATGTCATTCTGTGGAGGTCAAAGTGACAGCTTTTGCATCTGTTGCTCTTCCTCTTCTTCAGCATCTATCTGTCTCATCTTTTCACTGTCTTTATGCTCTACATTGAAGATTCAGGGAGTTTTTACTTTAAAAACTAACTGCAACAATAAAACTTTATTTCACACTATGATGATTATATTTAGTCCACGGATCACATGCGGGCCGAAGTGTGGGGTTGACCAGCTGGGGACATGGGTCATCTGCCACCCGCTGGCTAGTTTCTACAGTAGCCCAGTTTAGCAGCCACCATAGGTTGTCCTACACAATGTGAGAGAGGAGTGAGATGAAGCGTTTGCAAACTGCAAGCTCACCGCTAGATGCCACTAAATCCTACACACTAGTCCTTTAAATCTGAAACAGTCACCCTTAATTATGCATTTTGCTGGTTTGTCATCCAGCTGCCCAGATCACTCCACCCCTGGCAGGAGATCTGCATTATATTGGCTTGTTCGATTATTTGCGTCAAGGCTCAGAGGTGAAAACTAAGCTGAGAATTGGAGGGCGTGTGAACTGGAGATCCTGTGAAAAAATGCCATGCTTAGCCGAGCCAAGCTGGCTTAGTGCTTTCAATGGGTGATCACATTTCCGCTCTTTCCGAGGGAGCCCTCAGCATTAGAAAGTGCTTATTCATCACAGATGAGACTGGACTATGCTGTGACGCAAACACAGAGCCTGCCGAATTCAAAAATGTACAACCCCTGAGAAAAAAAGTGGGTTTGTCTCAGCTGAGGCCATTCAAAATCAATTTGTCCAATGGATAATGGAAATAAAACTGCTGCTTCAGATGTGACCAGGAAAGGAGACTATCCATCCCTGCTGCACTGTGAGGGCAAAGGTCAGAGTCAAACACAAGGAGGATCGAAACAAACTACATCAATTACATATTCAGCAGACTACCTTATATCTCCTTATCAACCACAGCAGGGCAGGCAAGAAGAAGGGCAAATCTCCTGAAACCCATTATAGAGGGTACACTACATTAGGACAATCAATGTCACTTAACACGTTATAGTGAACCCAGCCCACTTTAATGGGAGTGAATGATGGTGGCGCACTCGGCAATCTTAATTAGTAAAATATTAACGGCATCTAATAGGCACTTTAGCTCTGATGGATGGTATGGACCTGTACCACCTATTGTGGAGTCACAACAGTGACCTGCCCCTGCCGACCCACCGAGAGGAGAAATGAAGGGAGTGGGAGTATCAGACGGCCTGCGGTCATATATGAGAGATGATGCAACATTTGTGAGGGTCCGTCTCCTACCGCTCAGACCAAAAAGGAAGCAGGAGTCCATTATCGGTGTCATGTTGATCCCACTATAAATAGGGATAAAGGAGGAAAAAATGACATCAGAGTCTGACCCAATGTCATCGTCTTGTTATTTCATTGCAGGTTCACCTCTTTTATCCCTGTTTATATGATTATACTTTTTGACCCCATTACACTCTCCTGCATGAGTGTACACATTTTTGTTTCCTCCCCCTCGGTTCAATGTCTTTTTCTATTTCTGTCTCTCTTCCAGTTTGTCTGCACCGAGCTGATGGCCTGACCTTGAGCTGATTGGGCAAGATTGATCACCGCTCAGATGGAAGAGAAGGAGGAGACATAAAAATGAAAGCAAGACCCAGAGACCCAGGATTGAAAGTCAGAGAACACTTGACTTCCTGTGTGCCCTCATTCTGTGACTTGTGATGATGGCCCTCTTTGAGCACTGCTGGACAGCAGTAATTATTCCTTCTCTCAATTTCCCCTTAAACTGCCACTATCTATCCTATGAAACTCCATGCGGCGTACAGACATCTTTACACCTCTTTATTTTTCTCTTTCCTCCTCCTTCCTGCCATGTACTCTTTTAATGCTACTCTTTAAATAACCTCTCATTTCTGCACAAATATGAACACATCTCCAGCAGATTTGGCAATTGCTGTGCGCCATGATTTAAGTTTGTGTCCAAGTTCAATTCCAACTGGCATACAGCAGTATTCACAGTTCTCAATATTAAAAATGTGGCATGACACCGAGAGTGCTGCTTGATTCCAACCTGGCAGCCAAGACTGGTGTTCGTGCAAAAACAACACACATGGCTGCTAAATTAATAACTGTTGGTGTAAAAGAAAAACATTCTTCAGCTACAAAGTAACTGATGTCGGCTAAATGATTGGCAAAGATTGATTGGCAAGAAAAGTGATTCTGAATTCCCCAAACTCTATGACATTATGGCAAAATATCAGCAGTCAGATCGGACAACGAGATCTGTGAATCATATAGTTTATGAATGATAGCCTCAAAGTCCAATGCTAAAGTTAGCTTAGCCATTTGTATACCAGGCAGACATGGCATATAGCTTGCCTACCTCGCAGTGAGCCTGGGACAAATCTCTTATCATGTGGAGGCCCTTTAAGAAGACTAAGGTTGGGTACCAAAACTCTGTGCTAATATGGCACTGGTTCCTACGGCAGTTACAAGGTTAGGGTGCCTCATTGCGGCGCCACACGCCTGAGCTGTCGATTTAAATTGTTGCCCTCTGGTGCTGCTCTTACAAATGCATCACCAAACATGCCTAGTTAATGTTACTGCAGCAGTCTAAATGTCTGTGGCAGCTAATTACATGACACTTAGCCTACCATTAGCAAGTAGCTATTGTAAACCTGGTTAAAAGGCCAAGCTAAACAGTCAGCTGCATTTCACCCAAAATTATTTCCAACAGAGGATGAGACATGCAACAAATGTTTAAAAACAAGTGTGTGTAAATGGGGTACACAGTTGGCGATGCACAGGGATACACTTGACAGGAGAGGGACGCATCATACCCAGCTGCTTTCGTGGCCCCATGAAAAGTACATCAGCCTGCAGTGTGGGCATCTCAGGCCCCAATGATAAGAAGCATAGATATATAACACTGCATGTGACATGTCTGATCGCAGCACTGATGATGACAGCAGGCTTTCTGCAGGTTAGCAAACATGATCATTTCTTCATATGCTGTAAACCGCAGCTTCAAACAGCTTTAATTCTTTTGAATACCAACTCAAAATGTATTTTTTGTCTTATTAGTGCTATAACCATTTTAGCACCAGGATTGGGAAAAAACCCAAATGATAAAAAAACTCCCAAATTATACCAAACTTTAAAGAAAACTTGAAAAAAAAAATACAGTAGGCCTTTATCTCTATATCTCATCATTTCATTTCATTCATTCAGAAAATGAAATGAAATTGTTATTTTGAGTATATAATAATGTAAATAGTTTTGATTATTACTTGTCTGAACACAAGCTATAATCACAGAAGCTTCACTCAGGAAAAAGCCTTATCCTGCATTAGAGAAGTACACAGGTAAAACAACCAAATAACTAATAAAGACAACGGCCAAAAATATGTAATGAGAATTCTATAAAAATAGCATGAAAACTTATCTGTGATGCAATATTCACAGGAAATAATCTGTTCAGAATGAATTAAAATCACACGGTTTTACCTCAGATGTTGCATTCATTGTACAGTTTATTAGTTATTCTGTACTGTTGTTGTTATGCATTGAGCATAAAATGAAATATCCAGAAAATATGTTACATAGTCAGGGGTTGGCAGTTTCTTCAACGATAGAAAAGGGGTCCCTTAATGAAAAAGGCTGGGAACCACTGGGCTAAATCATATATATTCTATTAGTAGCTTGATTTTGGACAGTCTTTGGTTGCAGTAGGTCTTTGCTCCTTTATTTTACATTCCCGGTGTGAAAAAAAGAGCACCTTCTTACCATCTTCCCCACAGACTCGTTCATCCTTGATGTACAGTGGAACTTGATTAAAGTATGCTGTCCTTAAGTGATAAAAGTATGTGTTAAATAAACTATTTCAAACTAAATCCTAACTGGAACAGAACCTTGTACCGTAATACATACATACTTCCAATACAGTGTACAGTATGAGCATTGAAAGAGGAGAATTCTTTGGTGTGCAAACACCAAGGAAAACAATCTTCAGACTTCTTCAGATGGATGCTTGTGCAAACAGTGAATCTTTTGGCTCTGTGTGCCTGATTGATTGTGTGGCTTTACCACCACTTGTTTGTGTGTTTACATGTGTTTATCAAAGAAAACAGCAATCCTGCACTCCAAAGGATGTACCAACTGTTGACAGGTTCTCTCTTTGTAGGCTCTTTCACCACCGGAAGAAGCTTAACAGTTGAGATAAGAGTGTGTGCCATAGTTGGGAAGGAAAAGCACCTGAGGCTTGTCTGTAATGTTTTATGGAAAATGCATAACTTCTGTGCCTTCGCATCAGAGCTGTGCTCCTCCACACTGTTCAGGCTTTGAGCCAACGGAACCATTAGGGCCGTACTGTACTTTGAAACTGTGTTTACTGGGCAAACAGACAAAGCATCACACATCTCTGTTGACAAAGGGGAGCAAAACAGGACTGAGCAACGCAGCACACTCATCTGACTCCTGAATACAAAAGCTATTCAGAGGTGACATGCAGGCAGTCAAAAGACAAATAGAAATCCCTGTACAATAATGCAATCTAAGACAACATCGCCACAAATGATTGCCTCAAATGTTACCAACTTCACACCATATATTTCACTTACATGCAACTCTTTTTTCTGAACATTTAATGCAGAACCATTCAGAACCAATGCAGTGCATTCATGTTGGGTGGTGGGCGGTTGTATAAATGTTTGCCATGAACATGTTTGCTATCTAGCAATATGCTCCATCTCATTCCAGTAGTCAGTATTTTTTTTTATTTAAACTTTCAGATATTTTTTTCCTATTCTTATTCAAATGTCAGTGGACGCTTTATTTACTTTTATTTCATTGATGAAATTAATCAAGGTAAAATCATTGTCACTTGTAAATGGCAACGCTACTAATCAAAGAGACAGAGGTTTAGTTTTAGAGATGGGATAAAAAAGGAGAGATTCAGAAGACTTTTAATTTGTGAGAGAAACTGGGTGTGAATTCGCCCCAAAAGCATGTGAAGAACATGAAGATGAATTAAATTCAATGTACAAAACCCACTGGATCATTTTTATTAATGCTGATACCACTCAAAAACACACTATTACTTCAAACCATGCTGTAAATACTTGCTACACTGATGCTAATGAGGCGATGAGTTCTTGTAAACTTACTTTACTGGACTGTCAATATGGATATTTAAAGATAATATTAAATGTGAAGGTTATGGTGGTTATAACAAAAATTGTCATTATTATGTCTTGTAAATTTAAGACTCTGAACAACAGCTACAAATCTCACATGGAGTTATTCTAATGTAAACAGGTTTAACACTCACACCAGGCTTGTTAGAGATATTTACAGCACAAAACCTGAGGGAGTCTGTTTTTTACAATGAGAAAAAGTGGAGAGGCTGGTATCGTGTCAATGACACTGCTTTGCAAAGCCAAAAAGATAATAGGAATGTTGCTCTGGGAAAAACAACAGCCACATAAACAACAAATAAAAAGGGTATCTTTTTTATAGTCCTTTCAGTTGTTGGAAAAAGGTGAGCTGGGCTTTAAAATTTTTATGTCATTATAACATCAGACCTTGGGCCCTTTCACTACTTTGAACACAAAGATGAATGTGTCCTTTATTTTGTCTGACAGACGCTTATTCTGTGTACTGCTTTGAAATAAAAATCAAAAAGGACTAAAAGACAGCCATCTCTTTTAACAGTGACCATTAATAGAGTATGGTACATATTTTCACCCACAAAAAAATGAAAACTGTCAGAAAATTATGATATGAATTGTACTTTTTTTCCACTAACATGAACTTCTGTACAATAAAACATGGGGGTTTGTTTTCCTCTCTTATTTTAGCTGGAGTGCATGAGGCATCAGATATCCTTTTTCTTCCTAATTTAAAATACCATTTGGATATCACAGAATGTCATTAGTGTGCATTAGTGCGCTGTATAATCAATAAATATATAAAAAGTGCACTTGTTGTGTACTGTGAATGCATTTTTATCTTTGCTCAGTGAAGAGGGAGTTTTATATTACCTCTAATGTACATTCCTTTTCTATCTCATCTGTGTCCAGTAAAGCATAAAGAGTAGGTTGAACCATTTTGATTTGAGTCAGACACTGCTTAATATTACACATGTAATTTTGCAAAATGTGATGGAACGTACCTAAAGAATGAGCACTTGTGTGATGTGTCCATATGTGTGCATGCTTGATGTTCAAAGAAAGTCCTCAAAGACAGAAGCATACTCCAACTATTTTATAATATGGCAATATTTCTCACCACACTAATAAATGCACAGCTTAACTGCACACAAAAACTGCCAGTGGATGAATGCACAAACAATATGACCAACCAAGACACTCAGGAAGGAACATTCATCATGTGTCTTTCCATCCGCCCCCCAGTTTCATGGACTTCCTGTGTGATTGATAGTCAGCGTAACTGTGACTAACGTGTTGTCCGGCTTAATTAGCAAAGATGAATAGCAGCATGCTGAGGCGATGTCAGCCTTGTTTGTGAAAAAAAAAAAAAAACCTGTGTGGAGTGCTGCCCACCAGACGCAGTGAAGAGTAAAACCACAGCACCTGGCCAACACAGGTTAGTGTTCATTGCACAGTGTGAAAGACGTGGCAAAGTTAAGCTATTCTGTGCTATAAGACAGAGGCAAGAATTCTCAATGTCCAATTTTGTACTCAGAATGAGTAGGCGATTTGATGGCGAATGACATGACCTTTGTTATCCTGCCAACACCCTTCTCAATTCCCTAATAGCAGAGAGAGTACGGAGGGGTTGTTTAGTTCTATATGTTGATGATCTTTCATCTGATCTTTATCCGACTGAGGTTTGCACAAGTGGCCCTGACCATGGCTCTGAAATATCAGCAATCTGTACTGTCTATTGATAAATCCATGGCACTATCCATGCTGCTGAAGAAGCAGACAGATTTGTAATTGCGCCTTTCTCTTTTGTTCCTGCCCTTCTGTCAGTTTTGTCTTGGATCTGTAATCACAAAACTAGAGAAGGCAATTTTTGAAGAAATTGCAGTATGAAAGCTGGATGCTGGAAAGCTGAAGTCAAACTGCTTTGTTCACTTTAGGAGTTGAACAATACAAATAATGTATGACAGATGCAGAATATTTTGAGGTTCGTTAAAAAGCTGATGTTAAACTGAATTGTTGGCTCAAATTTGTAAGAAGCAGGTGAAACAGTAAGAATAGTTGGAAAATTGGGAAGGGATGGCGGATGAAAGATATACTATAAGCTAAAAGCTAAACTGCATTGCTCAACTAATGACTGGGAGCTAAAGTGTATTGCTGGCTTTAATTTCCATGAAGACGTGGTAAGTACTAAAATAAGTGGTAAAAGGTTGCATTAGTATGAGCTTTAACACAAGACATTTTTAAGTTTGAATGAGCAACTCAAAATATGAATAAGCAGTTATGATTTTAAAAAAATGTAAACCTGTAGTATAGCAGTGTATACTATTACTATACTATTTACTATACTTTATCCTGTATTATTATGTATCATAATGCCAAATAGCAATGTGTAGTTGTAGAAGAGCGAGAGGATCATTGAGACACAGTGTTGCCTGTGCAGCCTGTGCCTGCCCTTATTCCTGTGACATTGCTATAATATTTCTATCTTTCAGCAGCATCTGTGCTGCTGAAATTCCACCTCTCTTAGGGGAGACATGACCACACATATAGTTTTTACTACAGATATTCGGCGTAGCCCGGGAGTGGAACAGGTAATGTGCTTGAGGAAATTACACTGCAGTGACCGCATCATCAGCTGCCACAGTCACATATTTTCAGGTAAAGTTTATAGGGTCTTTGTGTATTTTGACAAATAAGCTAAATTAAAATGCAGGTGGTGTGAGAATTTCTCCCACTGGGCCATCCCACCTGTTAAAAATGAACAAAATCGCTGACCACTCAGGATCAAGTCTAGCAAAGGAACATCATCAGTCACTTCACCTACCAGTCACCTTGATGTCTTTCAGCCAACTGTCTTATTTCTTAATTCCATCTTGTCTCAAGTTTCTCTCTAATCACTCTATTAGACATGCAGACAATGACCCCTCCGGGGGTTCGACCAAAGAGCACCGCCTACTGCGCTAATTTCTCACTTCTCCGGTGCAGCTGAAATTACACATCATTGCATAACTCATAACCGTTGCAGAGCTGGAAAAGTGACACATGGCTTTACCCCAAGCTATCCGAAATACACAACAAGGCTAGAACTAACGACTTTAAACTTAAATACTAATAATTCACCTCTGAAGCAAGGCTGAGCTGCTGAGTCATACAGTCAGGAATAGCAAGCATTTTCACACCAAAGTGGCAGCGAAGTGGAATCACTTTTCAAGCTGACCTGGTGCACTCTCTGATGAGCAACCCACTCCATTTAAGTACGGAAGCAAAAACTAAATTTAAAGAGAGGGATACCTCTACACAGATCAGTCAATTATCCCCATGTATACAGGAGGACAACTCAAAAACACTCCATGATGAAAGAGTTGCCTGTTCTGTTGCTATTTGTATACTCAAGGCATTCTGGGATAGGCTGGATAGGATGAATAGGATGAATACCCTGTTCTCTGTTGTATTCTCATGAATCACAGCACTAAAGGGAAAGTTCATTATTCAATCATCCTCATGGCAACTGAAGGTCAGGTTTAGTTTTTTAGTCCATAAAACACTGCTGGAGTTTCAGAGGAAAACAGCATTGCAGAATCTCCCAAACAATGGAAGTGAATGGTGACCACTCTTTAAACATTAAAAAAAACAACAGTATAAAAACATAAAATGCCTCCATACTGCTCATCTGGATTTAGAGACTGGATTTATTTCTCTAAGGGAGGTGGGTTGATTTTAACATCACTTGCACTCCTCAATGATCTTAATCCCTTCCGGAGTGTGTAATAATTACAGCCTACTGTTTTTATGAACTCACGGGTCATCCCAGCTGGATCAATGTCCTTGTATTTTAAGTGGATCTTTGAGTTTTGTTTTTTTTTTCGTAGGCAGAACTGCTTGTCTTTTGATTTTTTTTTTTTTTTTAATGAGCATGGTGAGAAGTTTGGCATGTGTGAAAATGGAGGCAGTCCAAACCGGTTCTGCTAATCTAATACTTGGAAACATGTTGAGACCAACATACAGACCTATGGAAAGTCTTCAGGAGAGGAAAAGCTCATCACATGGGCTGTTTTAATGCCAGCTATACAGATATGCACTGGTACTCTCTTTTGACTAGTCTTTTGACTAGGAGACAGGTGTGATGTTAATCCTATACAAATGGGGCTTTAATCTAGTAAAATGATTGCATAGATGCCTGCTCTCCTGATACCAAACAGCAACTTAAAAAGATCACTGTGACTGATCCAACAAGACCACGATCAATCTTGCTCAGACTAAGAGCAACAGAGCCTGATCCTGAACCCATGCAGGCATGCCCTCTGGATCTGTGTGAGTCCTCTTACTTGGCTGTCACAGTACTTCGAACGCAGTGGGACTAACTCTTTGTGAGCTCAAGACCTGCAAGACAACGTGTAGGTAGGGGTCAAGTCCTAAGCTCACTGAGAGGAGCAGATTTAGGCTCTGTGGACCTTGGAAATGGAATGTGACCGCTGTGCTCGGCTTTACACATAGCATTGGCTTTGGAAGCAGACTCTTTTATAATGTGAGTGATGCCTCTCCTTCTCAGGAGTTGTCAAAAGTGAGTGAGAGGTGCTGGGCTGTTGTAAAAGTACAATTTTCCAGCTAGTTTCTGCACAGCTGGTGCTTTGAATGCTTTAATGAAAGGTTGCTTTGCTGAATAAACTTCACTTAACAGCAGTACAGAAACCTCCCAGTGGAAGTCAATGAATGATAATGCAACTTCTAAATGTACGTGACACCACAGCATCTCAGGCCACAGATCAATGACTGCTTTTATAATTGCTGTATACTGTAAGAGTTATGGCAAAATGCTTTGGTTACCTAACTGTAAAATACAAGGAACAAAGATGGTTTGATATTACAAGGGCAGAGCTGGTGGACTCAACCTCCATGAGAGATCACTGGGGTAGTAAGCAAGATCCTTTGTGACAAGGCACTGAGAACAGAGGATGTGTGAACTGAATGTTGGATCTATGGATATGTTGCTGCTGTTGTGCTTCTTCACAAGGACTTGGAACAAGAAAAGGGACCAAGTCTATCCAAAACAAAGAAAAGATTAACAGCACATTTGTGTTCCACCCTTGACAAAATGGTAGCGGTATATAAATTCAGAGTCTTTTATATTTTGGGAATGAGCAAAGTGGCAAACAATAATCCTAGAAATGCTTGAGAGGAAAAAGGAAAATGAATGACCTTAAAAGAAATCCAGTAATGGATTTTAATCCATATTTGTGCCATTAATGATTAAACTGAACTGTTCTTGTATTTGTTATTGTAAGACTTGGTGAAAAAAAAGACATAATGTTGCAGTTATTTTCTGCCAGTGTCTCAGTAACAAAATAACAAATAACAAAAATCACTCTGCAAAAACTTGATTATTTGAGACTGACGGTTTTTGAAATGATGGACTTTGAAAGCAGCGTTTTCACATGCTTTTCATTACACAAGAAAAAAAGTCCTCTGAGGACACAGAAAACACAATTTCTAATCTAAATGAGTCTGGATTAAAAAGGTCAGAACAAAGAGCTGTGCACAGTGAGGGTAAAGTAATGCAGAAAATGTCCAATAAACATTGTAAAAACCTGAAACCAGCTCATACTGGAAAATGTGATCCAAATTAAATTGCTGGATCAGACCTGCAGACACATGACAAAGACATTTTAATGTAGTCAGGCACTATATTTTAAAGGTCCTGTGTGTAAGATATACAGCATTTGATTGGCAGAATATGGCAGAAAGAGTATTTATGTTGTTTTCATTAGTGTATAATCACCTGAAAATAAGATTTTTTGTGTTTTTATTACCTTATTTATATCTACAGAGGGAATGTGTCCTCTTCCACAGAGGCCACCACGTTACGCCACCATGTTTCTACAGTAGCTCATAACAGACAAACCAAACACTGGCCTTTTGGACACTACATGCTGGTCCTTTAAGAGAGGATGAGAGGAAGGGAGGCTTTTAGGTGAGTGCTCTGTCTTCTTGCTTTATTGCCGGAGTCTACATGCCAGGCACATGGGCTGACATTTCTTTCTTTCAGAAAGCCACAGTATTTGAAAAAAATAGCTATATTGTAGGTCGGCTTGTGTCAAAATAAAGTGAGATGAAGAGGCATTAAGAGTTCAGAATCAAAAAGTCACTGGCGCATTTCACGGTTTCATCAAAGTCACCAAGACAAAAAAGAGCAGAGGAGATTATGGATCTCACAAAAGTCACATAGTCAAGATAGCAAGCTGAATTCTGAATTCTACATGTGCACGTGCACAAAATACCTTTTTTTTCTTTTTAAAGTGTAAACAAAGCCAGCGGGCTGTTGGGTTTCTATGGGTTAGCATCTGTTGCCCTTGGGAGTAGTGCTCCATGTTTGTAGCATCACACCGACATCTGGCAAATTAACTTTGCTCAGTCGACAACATGTATTATTAATGTAGTGATTTAGCTTGAGATACAAGAAAGAGCACTTTGATGTCAACACTGACACAGGCACTGACAAAGTGATGACCACACAAACAGCAGTTACTGAAGGAATGTGCTTAAAACCACCAATTTACAGACATGATAGACAGTGGTATGTATGAGAAGAATCGAAACGAAAACGTACTTCCTCCACCAACCCAAAGTCTTCCTGAGCCTCCACCAGCATGAATTTGGTATCATTCAAAGCACAGAGGAAGCAAGCCACAAAGCAGGCAACTTGCATTCACCAAACTCTCAGCAGTCTGGTCCAGCAATGAGGCCTTCCATTATAAGAAAAACTGTCACCATTAACAAGACATCCAGCCAAGAAGAAAGGATAACAAGCTGCGTGGAGGAAGAATGGTCACACATGCATCTTGTGTGGGCCAGCGTGAAAAGACCCGGACATGCCAGGGTCAACCGCTATTTCGGAACGATCTTCAGAAGCCAGAAGTTGTAATATGAGCCAGTTAAGTATTTTGTAAACACCACAAGCATAATGAGTAGCCACTGAAAAGTGAAAATCATCTCCCTCCTGTTTACACACACACTCAAACATCTGTACATGTCCACGCCTAGCCTTAAGTTGTGTCCAGTAAGCCTGGAAGTGACATGGCCGCATTACGGGGTTCTAATGCACCCTCTTGCTTTTTAAATGAGATCTTGGCTCTGCAAATGAGGCACTTGGAGTGGGGCAGTGGTGGCCTGCTTCGAAAGCCATCACCCAGGACTACTCAGCAGCTTGGGTAAACAACAACAAAAAAAAAACACACGTACAAACTCATATGTTCACATACACACACACACACATACACACACAAATAGCTGCCAGACCCTCATTAAACCATCAACACCTCCTGAAGTCAACTCATCCGGTGGGTGAGATGGCAGCAAGCTACCAGCACCCCTTTTCTCCATGCCTCATTTACCCCAACAGGACGGATGTCAGCAGCAAAATAGGCACCATGAATATTTACATGCAAGCTCGTGCTGTGGCTGGGAATGCAGTCTGCATGTTCAGTAGTTCACATTATTTATCCATTTCTTTGTCTAAGTCAGTATGCGAAAAGATCTTGAATGTTACTGGAAAAAAATCTCTGTCACAATAATCAGTAATAATTAAATAAAATGCCCTTTACAACATATGTGAGAGCTTGTAAGACAGGAACAGAATAACCTCTAAGTTCCTATTAAACAATAGGTAATCACAAAGATGTGTGTTTCATGAAAAACACACTATTCTCTGCCTTAATAGCGGCGCACACCAGACCAGATAATCCACTTGTCCTGTACCAATGACTATTTTTCTTTATACACTTCGCTTTCTCACCCTATTTGTTTTGTCCATAATAGAGGGAGGCCATTTGGTGATAAAGCGGGAATCCATTACGTGCTTTCACCCTCTCCTCTGACCTGTGAAAACAGTTTGGCTTTGTCTCATGAGGGGCGGGTTCTGAGTGAAAAATTAATCATTAGAGTACGTGACAACCCCTGCCACGGCTGGCTGTCACAGCAAGGAGCTGCAGTTAGACTTGGCCCAAACCCATGGCAGGGCAGAATAACTGGACAGACCTATGACTCCTATGACCGAAGCGCCGCAATGAGGCCACCAGAGGCTGCAGGCTCAGCAATCATACAGTATATGTCCTCCAAAAAGGCAAACAGAAAACTCTCTGGGAAATGTGCTACTGTCTCTCCACCCACGCAAAAGAGGGGAAATCTGATGTTGTCTCATGAGTGGAAATAAATCAGGATGTACAAATTAGGAATCAAATCTGTGCAGCACTGATGTGTGTAATAGAAATGATATTGGAAAGATGGTCTTGGTTATGCCTGTGCACTGTTTACTAGAACTGTGGTGCAAAATCAAATCATCAAGTTATTTATGGCTGATTAAACTATGAAACAAACTAATTCATTTGACTGTGCAAAGACATACTTGAGTGTGCAAAATATTTTAATTACACTCAGTAAAGTCAGGTATTTTCATTAAAGTCAAGAAGAAAAATAGAAAGTAAAAAATGAAGCAAGAGTGAGAGAAACAAAGAAAGAAAGAGAGAGGGAAAGGTCAATTACACATATGGAACGCAGAATCAACATCTAAATGCTTTTCTTCTGCTCCATCACCCACTACAGCTGCTTAGATTCAGTGTACCCACTGTACTGGTAGGTCAGTGACTAACACACCTGATTGCATTTACACATTACAATATACCCATGTAAAAATCCTGTTTAAATAACCATGGATGTGCCAAGAGCTTTCACACTTTCACACGCTACTAGTGCAAGTTCAGAGCGAGGTATGTCAAAGGGTTGAAGGTGGGTGGATCAGTGGGTCTGCATGAGTCAGACAGCTAAGTCCTGTCTGTTACAAATTAAAGCTGGAACTCAATGTTACTTTCATTAGCAATTTATCCGCTGATTATTTTCACAATTAACTGATTAATCATTTAATCTAACAAATGTCAAAAAGTTGTGAAAATTGTCGTGTCGTCCAAAACCAACAGACTCTCATTCTACTATCATAAGTGACAAAAAGCAGTGAATCCTTAAATTTAAGCTAGAACCAGAAATGTTTGACATTCTTGCTTGAAAACTGACTAAAATGATTAATCTATTATCAAAAGAGTTTCTTTACTAATTGTTGCATCTCTATTAGAAATCAAGATGCATTAAGACTTCAATTCAAGTAGAATTATACACAAATCCGTCTATAATCAACATACTGACATGCTAAATCTTTCATAAGTCAAGTGGATTTTTAGGGTGTTTTCAAATCAGATCAGACGCTACCAAACAAAACAGATGTGATTTCAACATTTTATTGTACTACATCAAAATCACACTGTGTTTAGAAGACAAGGCACGTGGGCCTGCTAAAGTCTGACATTGTTTGGTGCAGATTCAGACACTGCTGGATTGTTATGGCAGAGCTTGAAATAACTGCTTATGAGATGGGTAAAGGATGAACGAGGCTGACTTCCAGCGCCTGAACGATGTGTTTTCTCTTCTTGTTTCCCTGCAGCTACATCATTTGGAGTTCTTTTCAGCCAAACTGCTCTGCGTCTTCAAATCAATCCAAAATGGCGGGAGCCACAGCTCGAGTGCTCCTCTGGGCTCGGTCAAGAAGCTAACAACATATGGCACAGAAGAAGGACCGTCAACAAAGAAGCTGAGTCCTCAAGCACAAGAGTTGGAGTTGCTCCTCCTTTTTCCCACAGCCTCATCAGTGTCTTTTTTCAATTCACAACTTTCTCAGCACTGTTTCCCTAAGTTAGGCATGTGAAGCTGATGGATACAACGGCTTAATGACTACATGATGGAGTTTTTTGTCTACTACAGTCATTTACTCACTGAATTTATTTTCATTTTAACTTCAAAATTTTAATTTCAAATTTCTCCACAAAGGACCTTAATCAATAATTAAACTAACTTGACATAACAATTACAGTTATACTGATTGTGCATTTTAGTGCAATTTTCCATATGCTTACATACAGACAGGGATTGTCTTAAAAAAAAAAAAACACCAGCCCAGTACACTGAACTCAGGGCCAAAATAAGATGAAGTCAGGGCAACTGGTGGGACAGGACAAAAAGCATAATGTCATATGTCTCTCTCTCATATGTATTTATTTCGGTATTAAAGCTGCAGTAGGCAGTTTGAACATACACAAACCTTCCTAAACCTTCCCCCTCTCTCTCTGCTCTCACTCTATTAAGCCCCTCCCATCAAAGTTTGAATGGCAGCAGAGGGAGTCGGTTGCCCTGCAGAACCTCATGTCTGTGGCCTGTTCTCCTTGGCGTGAGCCTCGCCAGGACCTCGGTTCCTCTTGCAGCGCAAGTGTTTTCTTAAAGCGCCCATCCAGCACGCCAAGTTTCAGAGGCGACTGCGATGCAATCCAACAGCGGGATGGGATGATGGTCCAGATATCCTTTTCGACCACCTCAGCAACATTCTGCTTTGGCAGTGAGCGGCAGAGAAACAGCATAGGACCTGATTTCTCTGGGAGAGGGATGCTGTGTTATTGGACTGTCACACTGACTTCTAATAAGATGGTAAAGGAGACTGGACATGCTCAGGTCTGTGCCAGCAAAGACTACATGACTAGTACACCACACACACACACACACACACACACACACCCCACTGCATGTGCATCGGCATTTGTTAAATGGCCAATATGTCCTCTCTCTGCAATGACCTGTGATTGGTCACAGTCTCCTGTCACAAGCTTCTTATGTCTGAAAACTGAGCTGAACAGAGGAGCAGAAGTCTAGTTTTCTCTCAAAACACATAAATTACAATATGGTAAAAGGTTATCATGGATAAATCTTTGAAGAACATTGTCGATTTGATAGAAAAACAAAATCACCAAGGCAGTTTTTGCCTAAAGACAGAAAGGTAAGGGACACTCACTCTGTACGTGTAACAAGCAGAACAAAATATGAGTTTTGTTTGTGTGTAATATCCAAAATGGAACCCCTTCACTGATAAAAACAATTATCATAAAGCAAAAATGATTAATTATAAAGTACAAAGCTGGTACATCAGCCAAGGTTGAAGACGTTGTTCACAGTCTGCTACAGTGACAAGTGTTGAACAGATTTTCAGGTTTCACCTGCTCTGACTAACCATGGCACTCAGAGCCAGCTCACTGGGTGTGCCATGATTCACACCATGCTGGTACTTTCAAAATCCAAAATTAACAGCCTAAGCACAGAGGCATCATAGTTTACTGGCCATAGTGGCTTGAGTACATTTCAGTAACCTCCTCAGACGGAGTTTTTGACAGATGTGTAGAAAGACATTCATCTTTAACTTTGGGAGTTAAAGTTTAAAGAGTGAGGTGAAAGGATCTTGACTGAGAGGAGACTGAGCCAAACACTCCCACTAACAAACAACCAAACATGCACACGTTCCTCACTATGAATTAAAGCCTAAAACAGGAGAAATGCAACTGAATGCGATAAATGAATTCGGGATAAGGAGAAAAACATATGACAGAAAAATAACAGCGATAAAAGTTGAACACATAAAAGATAAGTTCAGTGATCAGCAGACAAGATAAATCCCGGCAAAACATACACAGTTGCTTACTGAGTGTGTATTGAAACGTTTTATCACTTCAAAGACAGAGCCAGCTTTTCAGAGAGATTTACCGTCAGAATTAAACTCCATTTGCCAAAACACAAAATCAGTAGACTTTGTCGAAAATAAAACTATTAATGAATACTATTTCTCTGTGAAATTAGATATTTATATAGCACAGTAATCAAAAAGAAACTTGACTTATTGGTTCATTTATTTTATTCTATTATTTCAGCTTGTTTTGTCACTTTGAAGAGTGAGCTCCAACCTTTAAGATAACTTGTTCTGACATGATTTACATTTATGACTCTATATGTATTCTGAAAAGTAGGTATTGTGCAGACTTTTACAATAAAGTTCATATCACAACACAAAAACTGATCTCTCTAACAATCCATGGGGCAGCCAGCACTATGTCTTCAGCCATGAGATTATTTATGATTTTAGCTAGCAGTCTTGACCCGGCATAATCCTAAGAGCATGGAGTTTTACCAAAGTGTGTACTTCTGGGTTTATGAGGAATTCAAGAACATCTTAAATGTTATTCTGGCTGCTGAACCTTGAGGAAAAGAAAAGATACAATAAGAGAAGGAGAAAGTGTGTATACATCTTGTGTTTATGGGGGTGTCATGTGTTTGCATGCATACTTATGTGTATGCACATGTGTTGTATAAGAGAGACAGAGTAAAGCAGGGAACATGGCTGCTTTAAAACCCCTGGAGCTCAGTCACAGAGACAGAGTAGTGATAGAGAAATCCACAGGCGTCACACTCCACTACTTCCCATCTCGCTGCCTCACTCCACCTCAATGTCTTGGTCTGTGCTCTTGCCCTGATCTATTCCTTCCTATTTCAGGCTTTTTCTATCATTTCTATAGTTGATTCATACAGACTCTGAATACTCATCTCACACAATCCATGTTTCTTACCCTGGTCAATATTCCCCCCAGTAAATAGCACTTTATCTAATCCCTCTCCGATTCTTCTAACCCTCCATATTACCACGTCTCACTGCCCATCTCACCTCATTTCCTTCTTCCCCACTATCTCTAAATGCTTGTTAGCTTAAGCAAGACTCGGGAGTCCCTCTTGCCATCTCAATTAAGAGTCCATAGCTCATTCAATGAGCCCTTAATCCATACTGTGGAATAACATGAACACCTTTCCCCGCAAATATGTTGCTCTTAATATGGGCTTAAACTCTGTCTCCACTGGACTGGGCCACAGCTGTGCACATAAGTGCAAAACAACTTCCTGACAAACTAGTGCAAAGAGTCTACATGTACAACACCAATTCCAAAAAAGTTAGGATGTTGTGTAAAACGTAAATATATAAAGAATGCAGCAATTTTCAAATTCTTTTTGACCTACACTCAACTGGGTATAGTATAAAGACAAGATATTTAACGTTCAAATTCATAAACCTTTTTGTAAATACGTATTCATTCTGAATTTGATGCCTACAACACAATCTGATAAATTTGGGACAGGGGCACTTTTATGACTGTGTTTGGGAACGGTGGACTTTAATTGTTGAAGTTTTGAAAGAAAAAACTCCTTCCCAGTCTTGCTTGATATACAACTTAAAGTTCTCAACAGTCCAGGTTCTCAATTTGTCATATTTTGTGCTTCATATTGTACTACACACATACACAGTCACATTCCAGGCTAGTACATGCACTCTTTTACAATGAAGCCACACTGTAACATGTACAGAATGCATCTTGGCATTGACTTGCTGAAATAAGCAGGGATGTCCCTGAAAAAGATGTCTGGATGGCAGCAACCTGACTGTACCTTTCAGCAAGCTTCAGCAGCTTTCACCCAGTCATGATACTGTTTCCTGCTACCACTTAACCAGTTTACCTGTGGATTGTTCCAAACAGGTGTTTTTTTGAGCATTGCACAACTTTTCCAGTCTTTTGTTGCCCCTGTCCCAACTGTTTTGGAACATGTTACACACATAAAGTGAGTGTATATTAAAAAAATAAATAAATAAGGTTTATGAGTTTAATATCTTGTCTTTGTAATGTATTCAATTGAAGTTGAAATCATTGAATTTTGTTTTTATTAACATTTTACACAATATCTTAACATATTTGGAATTGGGGTTGTATCAGATCAGATCTCCTTTGGACATCTTTTTTTTTTTTTTTTGTTACTAATTTGGTTCTTACTGAACCACATGACATGTAGTCCAAAACCAAAAACAGATAGGCAGTGGCTGGCTTTACCACATGGGGTAAACCAACGGCAGCCCGCCAACATTCACTCATGTTGGCGTGCTTTCCTCTATAATGTACAGAGGCATCTGTTTTCCAATCCCCTCCTGCTCCCAAGGCTGTGCATCTCATTATATCCAGAGAAACGACCAACGCTGCTTTTTAGGCATTCAAAAAATGTAATTATGTGCACATATGGACAGAGGCTTGAACCCCCCACCACTCCACACCCCCCAGTGTCGTGGCTTAGTGTGGGATTATGACAAAGTGGGCCAATGTGATTCCATTCAGCATTCAAAGCCATATCAGCAGGGAAGACAACAGTGCTGTCTTGGGGAGAGCATGGATTTTTGCAGGCCAGTGGGAGGCAAAGGTCCAAAAGCATAGACAGTAATGTCTTCTTCTGCAGTGTTACCAGAAAAAATGTGTTTTTTTTATCATGTGCACTGTAGCTATGTATTCAGAGAGTGTGTGTAAGTGTAGAAAAGTTTAAGACTTGTCTTACCTGGTGCAGAGGAAACGCAGCATTAATTCAGAAATGAGAGTGAAAAAGAAGCAGATGGGCGAAGGAGAGAAAAAGAGGGAGAGAAAAAAAAGACAGAGACACACAGTTAGTCATGCTCTCTACCAAATCCATTTCGCAGTGAGTTAAAAGCGTCACTGGCAAAGTGACATCTATCAATGTCATTGTTCCCACGTCCATATTTGAACAGTCATTAATCATAGAGTCTGGACTGATGTGGGCCATAATGACACATGCTAGTCCCAGGCCTTGATTATAATTGGCATGGACACCTAGTTGGTACTCAAAAAAACCTTAGCGTAATCTCAAATTGCCAGGCAACGTTTGTGAAAACCCTCACTTAACCAGTCACCTCAGAGTCAGAACCTGATTCTCATTCATGTAGTCATTTCTGTTTTCAACTAAAATGACGTTAAATCCTCCAGTGATTGCTGCACAAGTGTTGTACTGGCCACTTGACTTCCTGGTGCTGAAAGGTCAGATTAGTATTTCTAGATTATAATTTCCTATTTGCCATGCAAATGATCTATGCTGAATATTTCATATTTGTTCAGTGAAGGGCAAAGAAATGAAGACCTTGGCAAAATGGTGTCTGCCCACAATGAAATACTATTCAGCATAAATCTTACTTGGGCAGACAGCAGAGACATCTTCCAAGAGATCTGAATTCTAACCACTCCAAAGTGTGCTTAAATACTTGGGGCATATTGTCTCAGGAAATTAACTTTATTGAATGATAAGCCAGAAGATTTACATGGGTTTTCAATTGATTTTACAAAGCCTTGCAGTCCTACTTTCATGTGGCAGCCACAGAGCCTTCGCAGTTGAAGAGCCAGGTTTAGCACCGTTTTGGTCTCCTGTCCACTTTCATACAATATTTAAACTCTGTGTGTGACAATTTTTTTTGTTATGCATGCCATCAACCAAATACACTTAATTATTCCACAATAACTCCAAATACTCACAGTGCAGTGGAAAAGTAACAAAAGCTGTATTTGTCTCAGCGTCTCCCTTAAACCACCTACCCAGTGAAGTTAATCTTCATAGTGTTTTCTCCAGCCTTGTACACAACTCAAGGATTAAGGAGATTAAGAAAATGCCCATGACACATAAAGACTTAATTACAAACATTTTAAGCTGAATTGTGGAGCAATTTTGTACTTTTATGACTACCATAACACTGACATTGAACAAGTTTTGTGAATGATTTTGCAAGAAACACTAAAAACCCAGCTGATTATTTTGTGATGATGTGTTGAATATTTCACCTTACAGCTAAGAACATATTTTAAAATGCAAAGCCATTCCTCTACTAAGTAAATACAGGAAAATTAAGTTTCTGTCCATGGAAATCAATGTTTGAAAAAATTAAAAGATTTAATCTGAACAATACAGCAGAAGTTGGTTTTTCAAAATTGTTTTCCAAGGGGAACTCTTATTACCTTGATTTACTGAACCTGCTTTAACAGGCCTGGTCTGGCAGCCTGAGCTTGAGCAATAAAACCAGAGGGGAGTTGGAAGATAAGTAGAAATACCCTCTAAGGTGAATGTGTTGATTTGGCTCTAGCACAGTCATTCTCAAAGGCTGGGTTGTGATCCACAGGTGGGTCACAGGAGATTTTATTTGGGTCACAAATAAATATGGAAGAAATTCTGCAAATTTAAAATTTATATCTGCAAGATGCCTTTTCATAAAGTAGTCAAAAGTATGTTTATTGTTTTACTGATGAAAGGGTAAAAAGTCTGTAAATTCTTCCTTAATTCACTTACTTTGTCTCATTTATGAAGTTGGCTAAAATATCCATCACTGTAAAAACAAAAAATTTGAAAAAACTAAAAAGTTTATAGCCAACTTACTTAATGAATTTTAGTGTCTTATGTTTTGACAAAGTTTAACCAACTAAATGTTGGTATACATTTTTTGGAGTGAACACACTGAAGTGAAAGTGAATAATGCTTAGTAATTTTCATTTTCATTTAAAACCATTTAAGCTCACTGTGTACAATTTCTAAAATACATGTTTTAAGTTTCTAAATATTTCAAATATTTGAGTTTATCTAAAGAAGAAAAGGAAAGTATCTCAACTAAAGATTATAGGTCTGCAAAACTTTTTTTTTTTTTAAGTTTATTTCAAAAAGATTAGACCAAGAGTTTGAGCTTGGTTAAAAATGAAAAAATTCATTACAAGTTGACTTGAATTTTTTTTAAAGTTTGTTTTCCTGACAGGAGGAAATAAATACATTGAGGTGACCTGTTAACTCAGCCGGAATACTTTTATTTCACATTAATAAAACATTTAACATAAAAATGGTCAGGAAAGTTAATTTATGCACAAATTAACTCTTCCCAAGATTTATTGATGAGGCCTGTTGTGATTTAGGTCATAGTGGTTTGTCATCTTTAAAAAGTGGGTCCCCAGGAGAAAAGTTTTGGAAACCTTGCTTTAGCACACTGAACCCCAGGGCCACATTTTTGTACAATACGTAAAAGCACAGTTCAAAACTGTGCTGCACCTTTTATGCATGATCATCCCTCCAATGAATATGCACAAATGTCAAAGGGGCACTACACTGATTACTTTCTTAGTAATGGACCAAGAAAAATATCAATTATGCATCAAATATCAATACTTAAGAGAATCATTTTTTTTTTCTCCCAGCCCTATAGTAAATATAAAAAATATTGCTTAATGCACCTTTAAGCTATTGACTCCCGTTGGAGCTACAGTGTAAATGGGTGTACTGTATGTTTGTTTGGTGCATAATTTGTTGGCTGGTTTTATTGTAGACACTGTTGGAAAGCCAAATGTCCCTCTGTGGACAATACAAGCAGTCTTGAAGTGAATTCTTTTCCCTCTGTCTCGTCCTCCCTTCTTCCCTCAGAGTGGTGATAAGACGCTCTGCTCTATTTGGACCAGACTATTCTGTTTGCTCTTATCAGCACGTCTGATCACACCGCTTTTAAAATGGGTGGCCTGAGAGTAAATGCTCCTTGCTCCGCTCCCTCCTCACTTGCCCTGTCATTGCAGTGTTCAATTAGGCCCTGTGGGCCCCTGATCTGACCCCTTTTAGCCTTCCCTTCAGCCCCTTCTAAACACCTTGACTGTGACCTTCCTTATTGGCTGTCTAGCCTGAGGCACTGGAGCAACACACACACAGGTGTACACACTTCTAAACTCATACCTGATTAATCACAATTAGTGCGCAATTATGTCCTAATAACGTGTGAGCATCTGTGTTTGTGCGTGGGTGTGGGTGTCTGCGTTGAGCTTGTTGAGTGTTGTTCCTAGTGTCTGTCAGCATTTCAGTCTGTTTGTGTTCTGTGACGGCTCCAACCTCAGAAACTCTCTCTGCATCCCAGTGTGATCATCACTGCAAAAACCTAAAAATCTCTGCACTGGTTTAAACAGAGTACAGTCACTTCTAAAGACTTTCAAAAAGCTCTGCAGAGTAAAGCACATTTACCACAAAATACAAGATAACAGGCACAATCTTTGGTTAAGGTTTGAATTTGAGCTACAGGCAAATATAGATTTACATTACCCTGTGACATGACAACATTCAGAATGCTACATAATGGCAAATGGCGTTAACAAGGTCTCAGAATGTTAGAGAACCTTGTGAAACATGTTTATTAGAACCGCTCACAGTGACTGAATACCAGGGACACAGTCATTATTGGGATTTTGTATGGAGAGAGAATATAGAGAAGATTTTGGATAAAGAAAGTGATGGCAGTCAGAATCAGTCAATGCAGTGTGCTCATTTAAATGGATAGCATGGGGCCATGGGGGAGTGAAACATCACCCAAGGACAGCTATTATTAGATGTTTATAATTGTGAGCCGCTTGTTCATCTGCAGTGCCTCCTTCATCATAATCAAAGTGACACAAACACAACACACATCAACACAGGGAACAAAACGTACACCAAAGCTTTTGTCACCTACACTAACAATGCTACTTTTTAATATTGTCTGCATTGAATACAACTACACTGAAAAAAGTGGGCCTTTATATGTATGATAGTGCCAGAGACAAAAAAAAAACAATGTGCAAAAACAAAAAGATCATCCTTTGCTTTTCAAGCCACAAAATGATGGGCATGTATAATATTTCAGTGTGGCAACATGAAACAAATGAAGTGGAAATGGAAAGGATGCTGACGAGCCAGAGTTGGCGGGGATACCAGCAGGGCCATGTGGTAAAATTCTTTATCAAGCTGACATGATTTGCAAAGGGACAGTCTTTGTTGCATGAAGACATTTCTTGAATGGTTGCAGCAAAGATTAAATAACGGCAAACTGAACCCAAATACTCAGTTATTGATATTTAATCAGTTACTCGTTATTGTATTTTAAATTAAAGCTGCAAGCAGGGATAAACAGGCCCTCATAGCTTTGCACATCAGGGTGCACAGAAGCTGAAGCCTTGTTACAAAGCGCTGACTGGTTGATATGGCTCAGAATTTTCAAATGTTTTGAACACTTTAATGTCACTGCCTATCTCCACTATGTAACACTAGAGAACACCCACTAATTAGCACTCGAGCACTTATTACTTTACCCCCAAAGGAATCACATTTTTGAGAGTCTAAACCTGCTTTAAAAGTTATGAATCACCTAGAGATTCAATTAAATACTTGTATATGTCAGCATATACTAACCCCAACCACTCGGTGGAATAATTCTTCCATCTTGATGGAGGCAGACACTCACGAACTCATATTTCTTGAAGTTTTTCTATGTAATGATGGCAAGTGTTGATCGGCAAAGAAATAGCATGATTGTCACCTGAGGATGGAGGCTCTTAATTGCTCAGAAAGGATGCAGTTTTCTGATTTTATGCAAAACTGCCAAAGACCTCAGAATTTGTAATTACTGCCAGTCAAGTTAGAGTAATTGGTTTCACCCAAACAGGGGCAGAGGCATGACTCAGGAGCAAAGTACCCAGATGGTTCTCTCCCATCTATGATACATGTGTGTACAGATTTTTGTGAATCTAGGTGAAACAGGGCTGATCTTTAGAGGCTGTGGTCAAGCCCATACTGGGCTCAAATAAATTTTCACCACTTCTGATTTTTGTGCTCAGTTTTGTGAGTTTGAGCATGTTTAGCCCCAGCACACTATAATCCGTTGCATGAAATATTAATAATTCCTTCAGTTTCAATATGTTTCACTGCACCTGTCCTAAATAAATTTTGAGTATGTGGTTAAAGGCGGTCTAGGTAAATGTTTTGTTTCAGGCAGGTCTATTCTCAATTCCTCTTTATGGTGTCCCTCTGCTCTGATGTTGCAAAAAATCAGAAATAATCCTAGCATTACAAATTGTTGTTAGCATACTTCATGGAGTTCATTTACAGACAGGTAATTTACATGTAAATGTTTGGCCGGTTATCTTTGCCCATAATTTAATTGGTTTAATTATGCTTCCTTCGGTCCCATCAGCGACATTCATACACCACACATCCTGTAGCAGACTTGGCATTCAGGGAGAAAAAAAACATCCAGTCAAGACATTCAAAAGTCAAATCCAATCACAATGCCCCACAGCAGTACTTCACACCACTAGCTGCCAGATAAACCTTGCAGTGAAAAGCTATTTTAACTGCAAAGTTGGGACACTGCCTGGGTACAAATATCTCCAACAGGTCTAGAAGCAATATCTATGTGCTCAAATAAAGTAGAATAAGCAGAAAATAAATTCTGTATAAATAAAGGCGAATACAGAAGTTGACCTGTCACAGTAAAGGGCAGCTCATCCAAATTGTACTTCAGAGTGGGAAATGCCACCTCCTGATATTCACAACACAATAATTCACTTTATATCTAATTTCTTTCTATATCTCAGTCTAGACTTCCTACTGTCAGAGAAAATGTGCCTAGACTTGTTGCATCCAGCCACTGATTTTATGTGAGTGCAGAGAGAAAAAACAACAGTAATACTGATAATGAAAAGAGAGTGGAGGCAAAACTAAATATCAAATGTATAGATATAAATAGATAAATGTATTCTAAACAGATACAAGTGCCATCAGAACCAGACACATCTGCCTTCCTGCGTGCAATCATCTGGCTGTTAAGTGTAATCATCTGAAAAAGCATTCAGATGATTGCAACCAGGAAGTCCTTGAAGGAAAATTGCAACACGACTATTTTTATTTCATAACCTTATCACAGGGGCTCTTGTCTCAAGAAATGACAGCATGTTAAACCTGGCTGATAGTAGCCATATATCAAAGCAGTTTTGACTACTATGGCAGTCACGTATATATATCCTTAATCCTTTAACTCTTTGCACTGTAACCTACAGTCAATAAAAAGTTGACATGTACTGAGCAGTCTTTCTTATTGCCACCTTGCAAAGGAGAATGTATTATAAATCCCTAGGAGAGTCTAACATCAACATAAAAATATGAGTACATATAATAGGGATCCTCCTAAAGACTAATTTTCCTGTCCATTAAACAGAAATTTAAATTTGCTCTCCCTGCAGGTTGCTGCCCCCATGCCCCATAAGGTTATACACTGCTCCAGTCGAGTGTTTACATGCCAGTATATTCTGACACAGCCAACATATGACCTCATTTTGATTTTCTAGGTCAAAATACTACCAAAATGACCTGAGTTTACAAGATGTCATCTTTGTCCCACTTTCCCCTGGCTGGTATACATTGGATTGTAGCAGGGGGAGGGAGCAGCTCCAGGTACTGACCTCACACGGCCTTAACATATAAACACAATGGTTCAATGTGTGTGCCATTTGTTTTTTTCATGAATAGATCTACTGTCCACATGACTCACAGCCATCCATGTAGACTAGCTTGACTTCTTAAATGGCACATAAAATTTTATGTCAAATAATACTTTTATAAAATGTAGACATGGTACTGCAAACAAGAGAAAATACCTTGGACAAAAAAAAACCATTTCACACTGCAGACTTCTGTTTTGCATCCTCTTGCAGGTTTCACAGGGGGGGGGGGGGGTTATTTTGGGGGTAGATCTGCACATAGGGAGGTGAGTCCTGGCATTAAAATGTTGTACTGCCCACAGGTACCTGCTGCTAGCTTGTTTACATTTGTACCATTGGCTACCAGGTTAGGAGTAGGGTAATTTGCTATTTTCAATAGTGATTGACTGATTTATTGGTTGGCTGATTTTCCTTGCATTTTGAAATGATCGGCATTGACCACTAAACAAAAAATAACTGCTGATACTATAGTTGGGTGAAATGTTTAAATTTTCGAACCGATCATCATCAGCCCATCCATCGGCAATTGGTGATATCTAAGAAGTTAGTCTTGAACCCTGCATTAGATTTTAATGTCCATGGAATTATGTATTTATACATTAATTTTTTGTTTATATTACCATTACATGTGAGCCATGAGGCTGAAAAACATCAAACTTTCAGTTTGTAGCTTGGAGGTTTTTGTAGTTTTTGTTTCCTGTAGTAACACGGACTTTGAAAACGGTAACACGCGAATAGTGGAAGGGGAGGAGACTGACGCCTGAAATAAACAGTCAATGGTAGACTTACACTCACAGTCCACACCTGGTGAATCAGACTAACGGTATGGTAGAATTGTACAGTTTTATTGGCGCTACAATTAAGATTACTATCAAAAAATATGTCATTTAAATTATCACGTGTGAAACATTATAGGCTCTGACTGAGCGCTTGGTAAAGATGAATCAGGAAGCACAATTATACTCATACTGGAGAAGTAGTTATGCCAATAGGAATGACTACAAATCAACTGATGAGTTGAGTTCTGACAACTCAGTTCAGTTCAACAGTTCACATGAATATAATACGGTAGATACAGTGGAGTAATCCATATTAGGGGCAACTGAAAAGGTTAAAATTCTTCTCTTTGCTCAAGTCAGTAATTGGGTTATTTGGGCAGGAGCTGAATCAAACAAGTCCAACTTGTTTAACAGCCCCCTGACCCTTGGGAGGGAGCCTGTCAATTGCAGGCTGCCCAGATTATATTAATTTAGACAAATTTGGGTTCTCGTGTGAGGAACCGCGGGGGACCCTAACCACCCAAATACTACCAGTGGGCACCAGCCCCAATCAACTTAACACAGTCAGCAGAATCATGCCTGGCAGCCTAAAAGAAAGTCTCAATCTGTCAGTTTTCTGATAAATGGACCCTCGCCTCTGCTGAGTTTTTATAAGTGAAAGGTTGTTTTTTCAGATGTCTGTCAGATTTATTACTATATTCAAAGAGTGCTTTTTTGGAAGACGGATGTTGTATAGGTTGAAAAGGTGGTTTGAATAGCCAAGGTATGAAGTTGGACTCCAAGTAAATCTGTTCTGTTGTGTAAATTTTATCTACTGTTAAATGTGTGCATTTGTCATGTGTCTGTATTGTTTATGATGATATGGTAATTTGCATGATATATTGATTTCATATGGGTTTTGGTCATTGAGTCTGAATTGTGCACTTACCATTTCCCTGCCTTTGTTTTTGAATAGTTCCCTGTGTTTTAAGTGATTGAACTTAGCAATGATGGGTCTGGGTGACTTGTTCGAACACGATCCAAGACTGTGATCAGAGTTTGAAAACCATCTGGATCACAGTGCCCCCATTGGGAGTTTGAGTTGGGCTTTTTATAAAGCCTTTGATCAGTGTCTTGGGACTTTCAGATGAGTGTTCTGGGATACCAGCAAAGATAAAATTGTCCTGTGGGCTTCTTGTTTGAAGGTCTAGTATGGGTGAATTCAAAGCTTGAGCAGAACTGATTCATTTTCACTGTGGTAATTGATAAGAAGGTCCAGTTCATTATTGATAAAAGACACTGTCAGTTATGGTTTTCAGTGAATTGCTTGTGCCTGCAGATGATATCTACAGGTGAGTTATGTTGCTGAGCAAAACCCAGAAAAGCATCTTGTCACTAAAATGAGCAAAGCTGGCCTGGTCCACATTAAAGGTCAGTTCATCTTAAGTGAGCGTGGGCTGAATGAACTTCATTAACCCACTTCATCAGTAAGCAAGACACATCATCTTGGCTTGGGTCTTGAGGAGATGGAGGAGAAATTTATTTACTGACAAACAGCCTAAACTGTATACACATATTGCACTGCTATGTACACAGTTATAACATCTACGCACACAACCTATATTTTAACCACTTTAGTTAAAGAAAAAAATAAACACCTTTAAAACACACTGTAAATATTCTTGATGCTAAGGCTCAGCAGGGAGTCAGCTTAAGTCCAGCAGGCTGCCAGGCTTACTATACACTGGCAAAAACCCTGCTACTCTGACTGGTAAATAAACACTTCCTGATTTGTGATATTTTCCAGTATGGGTGAGTAATCTATTCTGAGTCTAAACCACAGACTGAAATGTAGGTGGCTGGCAAATTGTTTGGTCTTTCAATGATTCTATAGAATAAACTTGACGGATACTATTAAGTCTAACCCACAGTTTCCTTACATAGTATCTAAAATGAGCCAGACAAATGCACAATTTAAATCACATCTCATGAAATGTCATTAAGTTATACACGTCTTAACTGGAGCTCAGCCTTAGTTCAATCAGGAAGACTATCTTTATGCCTCATTCGTCCATAACTGTCTGCTCTCCCTCTCTCTCTCTCTTTACCCACTTTCTCTCAATCAGCTATCCATGGGCGTTCACTTTTTAAGTCGACCAACCAGATTTAGCCGCAATCTCCATCAGGCAATCACGTCGTTTTGTCAAAACTTTAAATCTGTTCTCCTCTCTGCCGCTTTCAGCTGTCATTTCTGCACAGAATTGTTACAACCGTCCTCCATCCCATTCTCGTCCAGTTCTTCTCATCCAGCGCCCAGGCTGAGCTCATCAGAAGTCCAGTCCTCATCACATCCAGATCTTCAGCCTTCCCCTCCCTTCCTTTTGTATTGGTGTGAATGACATTGCAATCTAAGTATTTTATGTTACTGTGATTGTGCTTTATCACTTTAGAGCTTAATCAGATTATCATAATCAGAGTGTGGGGGTTGTGTGGGATCTGTATTACTAGCATTATTGCCTTAATCACATTATGATTGAACTTGTGTAAACAAAGAGTAAACATGGCTATTGAAAGCATAACTGAATATGCTCATGTATGATATAGGCACAGCAGTCTTCAAACAGTGCACTCTGCTCTAATCGAGGTAAAGGCACACAATAGGTATAAATTTAACCTTTTCAACCATTTGACAAAATGCAATTACAAGACTCGTTTTAAGTGATAGATCATTGTAAAATGCACCTTTTAAAGGCCACAAACCCAAACTTATGAGACGTTTTCTTACTACTTCCACACAGTCAAGTACATTAATGTCAACCCTGCTGTATATCAATGCTTTAAAGTGAACATTATTGTCCAAATTACTATTTACCAAGAAGCATGAAGGGCTCTTTAATGCACTTCAGTATCTTAAATATAGTGCTATTTTTTACCTCCGTTTAGAATCTCTGCTTCACTCTTCACTTAATAATATTCCTCATGACAGGAGGAAACGGTATTGAACCAAATGCCCTGAATGCATGCATCCAAAAGCAGAGGCTGGAGGGAGTAAAAGTGACAGAACACATAGTCAACATCTTAAATTTAACAGACATCATTATTTTTAAGCTGCCTCACCTCTTATGTTGCCAACTTTACTTAAACTGCTGCTGTGTGCCAATAGCAGCTTGAGATGCCAATAAATGTTTAACACTACCACTGTCAAACCAAAGACCTCTAACTATGTGAAAGCTGTTGCACGTTCAACAAATTGTGAAACAGTTGTAGTTTGGCTAGATTTAGGATAAGACTATATTTGGTGTTACAGTAAGCAGGTTATATAGGTGACGTCACTGACGCAACTTGATGACGATGAAAGTCACATGATGCAAGTCACATGACACACGTAACACTATGTACCGTATCACTTTTTATAACAATGTGTTTTTCACACGGGACATAAACACCAGTCTCTTGGGTGGAAGTCCTGTGCTTGTTGGAACCATCCATCCACCCCACCTCCTCCAGATGTGAACTTGCTCTCTCTTTATACAACAGTGAAAGCCTGGGCCATCTCATACAGATGCAGATGGGTTTAGATTGAAGTTACTTGAAAGCTCAGTCCGTCTTTTTCAGTCTACCATATATTTCTGTATAAGTCGCTGAGAGGCGGGGCCAAATCGTCGGATGAGAATGAGAACATGAAAACAGGCTGATGTAACAGCAGGTGGTTGGTCTGTGTACAGATCCTCCTCCACTGCTCAGCACACATGTAAACTGCAGATTAATTGCAAAATTTAACAGTAGTAATTCCTAAAATATCAAATCAGAGTTGCAGTAAAAAGACAATGACTGGATTAAGCCCGACAGAATTAAAAGCCATGACTTTCGAGTGAATTCCCTTCCCTTGACTTCAGGCCTTTTCAGTGGTTTAGCTGGGAAACAGGCATGCTCGTTTTCATAAAACAGATCATAGGATTGTGATGTTCATTGCAACTTCAGCAATTTCTGCTGCCTTCCCTTCAACACAACCTTCAGTGTTGAATGGCTAATACTCATGGCATGTAACCAATCAGATAGTGCTGTGGGTGGGGCACTGAGTGAGACTACAGAGCGGCCTGTATATATATATATATATATATATATATATATATGTATATATATATATATATATATATATATATATATATATATATATATATATATATATATATATGTATACATGTATATATATACATATATATATATATATATATGTATATATATACATATTTACACTATCTCTGATCCTAAAAAATGAGACAGTGACTGAATGTGGCTTTCTATGATACTGTGATCCAAACTGAGTTTTGTGATCCCTTGCACCCCTATCTGCAATTGTTTTGAATATCTTTCAACTTTTTCTTTTAATAAAAAAACATAGCAATGCATGGCATACCAGAATACTAATATCTGTTGTCCTATTTCTAACCTGTGTGAGGCATTAAACTGCAACTATCGTAAAAGCATGAAAACTGCACACAAACACATACAGGTGTTTTTACCAGACAAGCAATGCCTCAGAATGTGCCAATGTTTGATGGAGAGGACTGAGCCTGGGGGTAACTGTCTGTGCAGGTCAGGCCGAGACTGTTTGAGTCACACTCTCTGGGAGTGTTTCCAAAGAGACGGAGACACGGGCATGGCAGCTTTCACTGCTTTTTACCTGAGGAGCAGCCCCAGCTGAAGCACTAGGACAGCAGCCAACACTCACTGCAGTCACTGTGCTGACTCAGCCCATATGAGCACATGCTCATTGTCTGTTCTAAAGGGGTTGTGGTGGTGTTTCTTAGGTTTTTGCAGTGTGTTGTTTAATGATGCTGTTGTCCTCAATGTGAGTCAGCTCATCAAGCATAGCAAGTAGGGGTGTGTCTCTCACTCAGAGATTCGATACGTATCTTGATACATGTTCAATGATACAATATATCTTAGAAATGTTTAAACAGCCAACAATTCGATACAATACGATTCAGCCCTGTCATGCTACAATATGACATGATGCAATATGAGACAATACAATGTGTGAATCTTTACATTTTGATTCTATTAATGCTATATGTGCAGGGTACTATTAGTTGCAAAAAAACATCTTATTAGGAATCTCATGTGTAAATGAGATACTAACTTTAACTTTACTATAAACTTTAAAACTATTTAAAATGCATTTTTGCAGTATGATGATCTGCTACTCTGTTTCATATGAAGAGTGCTGTGGTTTTGATCAGTGTGGGGAAACAGTGATGCTCCGTGTTACCTGCCCTCACAGTGACATGACGTCTCAGTGGGCCAGACTCGTGGCTCTGCACTCGGCTGTCCAATACATTTTGCATAATATATTTGCAGCAGTGTTTTCATCTTTCTTGTAAAACCCAAACTTATTCTACACTTATAAAAGTTTGGTGGCCCGATGGCGTGCAAAGTCAGTTCTTTCACTGTCTGTTTTGTGGAAATTAAGAGGAGAGACAGGAGCAGGAGGGAGAGCACTGATACTAAAAAAAATGTGCCTCTCAATGAGATGTATCGATACGCTAGTGCTGCATCGATTTTTTTCCGATTCATGTTCAGCTTTTTAACGATACAGGCCATGTGATGGCCCGATGCATCAGATGCATGAGTGAATCATTACACTCCTAACAACAAGCAGTGTGTTTGAATGCCAGTGATTCTGTTATAACAGCTTACAGGCAGTAGTGTGATTGCATTTCCCAACTTTTGGTTAAAGCCTTCAACTGAGTAATTATAGCCGAATTAAGAATTTAGAGTAAGCATAAACTAATTGACCTGACTGAGCAATCTTTCAGTTTATTAGTAGCATGCAAGTCTGATTTATTTTGGTGACACTGTACATGTGTTAAGAAGGCCAAAAACTGACATATATAAATAAAGCACTTCTGCGGGAACATTGAGGTGACACTGAAAAGGCTTTCATGTTACAAATATCAGTTAAAAATAAATCCATTCAAATAATTCATCAAAAACAATTCACACCAACAAAATCTTCATTTTACTATAGTAATTTTTTGCAGACTTTTAACTCTATCAACAAAAAAATGTAGGATTTAATGTAATCACAATGATTACAAAACACAATACGGCTGAGCCAGTGGCAATGCAGGATGCCGACTGCCCCCAACAGCTAAGGAGGCTATTTGGTAGTCACACTGCAATCCCACAATACAGTGTAGCACACTGTGATCTGAGCTTTGTGAGCAGTGTGCCTCATACTGACAAACTAAGCAGTGCTGATCAAATATTGATCAAGACTGTGTTACTACATTGCCTATGTCTTGTTTAAAATGGTTTTAACCCAAACCATGATCTTTCCCTTTACCCCAAATCTGTGTTTTCTGTCTCTAAACCTAGCCAGATCACAACCACAGAATTATAAAAGATAATTAGTTAGCTACAACATGCACAGTAAACAATTGTGTATAAATCATGGAGTTTCAAAAATCTAGGGTTCCCTTGTATGCATAACTGTTTCCAGCAGAGATTCCTGGAACTCAGATGAAACTGCCAAACTAAACACTTTTGATCAAAAATGGATATTTCTCACCTGAAATATTTTCAGAAACATTTAAGTGTACCACCTAGGCCTAGCCGTAATAAGATAATGTTATTCATTTCACCAGGATGGGCTCACGAGCATTCTCTGCTCAGGAAGCCATAACTCCACTCAATATTCATATAGCAAATAGTTGTTTGTTGACATGTAATGAGGTTGAAAGCTGCATTTAGCACCTTTAAACCTGAGGCGAGGACGCTTACTTCAAACAAAATGGACCAAGGCTAAGAATTGAAACTCCCTTGCTGTGAGCTCTACCAGTGATCCACGTGCTCCTATAAACACACATGCCTTTAGGAAAAACATATTACAGCAAACTATCACCTCCACAATATTCTACATATATACTTTAATGAAGACGTTGGTGGACATCAATAGCATTGCTCATCAGCTATTTAAACAGCCCCTCGCTGCAGCACCATGAGGTCGAACGTGTTCTCTTCACTGTAAATGGATTCTAAACAGCGGGAGGTACAGTGTGAGGGAACAGCCTGTGTGAGCGGTGTGACAGGGAGGGTTGTTTTGAAGTTTGTTTTCCTGCTCTCATAATCCACCTACTCAAACCCCTCTGGAAGGAGGTAGAGCTCTGTGCTGAAGAAACACAGCTGTTTGAAGCTTGACAGCCAAAGAGAGACAACGCAGTGCAAAGAGGAGGATATTGGAATAATAAAATTTCATTTAACGCAGTGCATTTACTCTAGTGCCTAAACATCATTTACAATAACAGGTAAGTCAGGTGCACAATTAAATTGTTGCAACCTGCCTGACAAATTGAGTTACAATATATCCAAATATGACTAAAGTAACCATGAATGTTGCTCCAGAGTTGTATAGTCATCTCACAGTCTTCATCATGAACAGATTTCCATGGGCTTATCGTATGGTGCTTTATAAATGCAGCTCGTCAGACAGTGATGGCTGATGAGCAGAGTTAATTAGCAAGCGGCAGCATGGCTCTAGGGTTTATGTAATGTTACACCCACTCTGTCAGGCCAGATTAGCCCAGTACAGAGGGGAAAAGGGTACGAACAAGCAAATGAACAAGGGAAATAAAGGCACAGATTCCCTCCTGTTTGGCTAATTGCCAGGCTGTGACATAGCACATGTGAAAGTCCTGCAATGCTGTTTGGATACAACAGGCTGCAAACTGAGAATAATTCAGCACAGCATTGTGACATCTGAGTATGTGGGGAAAAAACAACAGGGAAATATTCTAATTTATGAGTAGAGGAGTCCACAACCCAACTCAAAAAGAATACTTGGGTGGAACCCCTTTGTAATCGCCAACATTTTGATTAGTAGCTGTAATTTAATTACATATTACAATACATTGATTTTGTAAATTAATTATAAGTAACTAGTTAGTCTCCAGCACTGCTCAGCACAGCATATGAATTGGACTCAAGTTAATCCTTGGGTCCAAGTGTATGTTTGTACTAAATTTGAACAAAATCCCTCCAAGACACTGCCTTCGGGACAGTGGGATGGGTGTGAGGTTACAGTGACACCAAAGTGTAATAACGCAATCGTGATCCAGAAATAATAATGCTTCACGTCTCCATATTCTTTCATAACACTCAGCTCAGATGATCTATTCACAGAGGGAAACCTACACAACTTCCTCCCAGGGAGGTCTGAAGTGAACTACCTGACAATTAGTCTGACTATGAAAACACTGACATGTGTAGTGCATTCTTGCATCACTGTACACACTCTGTAGCCCAGGTTTCAGTGTATTCACTGCCTGCAAAGTTACACAAGAAAACTTAAAAATGACAGCTCCCTGTGAGTCTAGTTTTGGCCGCTAGCAACTTGCCCGCTAGCAACTTACCTATAAGTCTGTCTCATCACTGACTCCTCGGAAGGTAGCATACGGTGCAAATGCAAGAAGCTGCGTGCTGCAAATTTTACAGAGGCTGTCACACAGAAATATGTTTGAGTTCATGTGGCAACCAGCAGCAGGATTCCTGGGAACATGCCATAAGATCTCCAGACTCACAGCTCTATACACTGGCAGTTGACATCTAACACCAAGAAAATAATGAATGGGAATGGCTTATCATGCTTTTCACTAGGCACAACATTACTGCAGTGTTGTGTTGTATGTGGGGGCTATCAAGTTTAAAGTAAGAAAGACTACAATTGGCTTTGTTAATGGAAGTGAAAAACAATAATACAATAGTTATTACATTAGCAATTTTTTAATTAAGTTATCTCCAACTATTTTGACAACCCATAAATCCTTTTGAGTAATTTTTCAATTAACAAATATCTATCTCTGATTACAGTGAATTTTCTGGGCTCTTTATTTTACAGTGACGGTAAACTGATTATCTTTGTGAGGTGGAAAAAACAAGACATTTGAGACATCACCTTGGGCTTAGGACAGTGAACAGTGGGAACATTTTTTACCATTTTCTGACATTTTATTGACCAGACGACTAATTCTTTAGGAAAAGAAAATAACAGGCAGATTAATCAATAATGAAAATAATTCTTAGTTGCAGCCCGAGGAAAGTTGATTTTTCCCACTTTTCCAGAGTCAGAAACATAATATTAGGCTATCTTGGCTCATGTTGTATGTGTGTACATAACATTGCATATAAAAATACTGTCTTTCGCAGTTTAAATGTGAGAGAGAGCAAACATTTGGTTGAATGTCAATTAGAACCACATTCAAGGCTTTCACACTCAAAAATCACTTGAGTTTTATTGTTCAGTAGCGTACCTCATAAAAGTGTTAGGAAGTGTGCTTCCGGGCAAAGTTAGTTTTTGTTGCAATTGCTTATAATGTTATTGGTGTCACTGCTGCTGCTGTTAATTTTAAAATTATTGAGAAAGTCTGCCAAGCTCCCATTCAACAAGCAATGACGGCCTTGTCTTCAGGGGCAGCATTTCTTTCGCTCAGAATAATGGAGTTCAGGAGAAACCCGGCACTTGATTTCCCTATTCACCTCTTTGTTTTTGCATGAATGATCAAGATGCAGTTGTTCTTTATAATTGAGGTGGAATGAAGCCACCTCGGGTATATACATTGTGATAAATGTTTTAGAGGAGATGGAGTAATCATAATCTGTGCCACCACCATTAAGAGCTACACTGATATGTCTGTTTAATGGTATCACAACTGCCCGTCTCAGAAAATCTCAGCCCATGTGGCTTTAACAGTAATAACAGGGTAAATAGTAGACAATCGTCTACCACTGCCCATTCTCATACAGTAAACATCAAGCTATGCACAAAGGCACTGGAGAAATAAATAAAAGAAAAATCCTTTACACTTGAATGCATGGCTGCAGTTGCACATTGATTTGCTGACTAAATGAATACATTCAGTGGCTAATGTCGAAACATCTGCAGGGCATTTAGCAATCACAGTCAGAGTCTTGACTTTGGACCTTGAAGGTTGAGTGCCACCTACTGTGATGGGGGCATTTAAGAGCAACCTCAACCCCAGACTGGCCCTGCACACGGGGGAGGCACACTGACCTTGGCATGCGTATAAACTCAAATGCACACACACCCATGCAGGTAATGCAGATTCTGGTACACAGTGGCTCCTTTCCAGTCAGTGAGCATGGCTCAGAGATGACATGCAGTGTTATACTCCGCAGACAGACCTCAGAGAAAGTCATGCAGCACTTTGTTTCTTTGACCTTCAATAGTCTGGTATTTATGAGAACTTCAAAAGGAAAACTGTCTCTATTTTAGGCAGCCTAAGACAGGGAGCTATAAAGTATCAACGGAGAAAGTGGCTGTCAAAAACTAACGAGCAAAGGCAAAAAAATAATGCCTCATTTCTGACCTGTGTCTGAATAAGGACAAAAAAAAATACAAAGTGTAAATTCATGTAGCATCCATCATAATTGGAATGTGACCAGATGCAGCTCACATTGTGTGTGAATTTCAGCCAAGTGCAGATGAAATCCAACACGTGTTTGCATTTCAAAAGGTAATAACAGCATCATGCATAGCAAGACTCAAAGCAGATGCACAGTTAACAAAGGCTACAAAAATGACCTGCCAATATTTGCTGTCACTTCCTTGATAGGGACATCTCCCCTGCTGCTGTCTGCTTGTATTGTACGCAAAAACATGAGCTTTAGACATGTTACCACATTTAAATCAGGCCTACCATTTTAAAACAACTGACAAGAATGACATATTATGGTCACAATAGTGAGATACCAAAAGAAAAAGACGGAAATAGGAAGACACTGGTAGTTCCGGTCAGAGCATACAATGTTCCAAAAACACGAGATGAACATCACTCCTGCCGCTGCATGAGAATGCACTCTCGCCTCATCCTCTGAAAATAAGCGACTGCCAGTCTGACAAACACTTTTAGCTAGCTCACAGGAGGGGAGCTTGTAGCACATTAGCAGAGAGAGAGGGGTACTTCTCCAACACCTGGCTTTGCTACACAACCAGCAGGTGAGACATCATTGCAAAAGTTTGTGCAACACATGTAACAGATGATTTCTGATGAGCAACACACAAGTCCCATGTTGTTTTTCCCTGTATACTGTCATTTGCATTACTATTGTTTCTCCACATTAAGTGAACTCAATGACGGTTTATATGCACAAAACATAACTTTTTTATTTTACTTTATTTGAAAAAGACTGCACAAACACAGCTTTCCTCTTTCATTCTTTTATCCACCTACTTAAAAATGTTGCCATTGCAATATTTGTGCATTTCCAAAAACTTGGTCATGTCCAAATATTTTAGTGTTTTATGTTTTAAAGTTGGTGTGTTGTCCTTTTGACCAGAGATGTGGGCATTTATTTTGTGCATGCATGTCCTCCCCAGCCTTACAAATACTTGGCTTGTTGGTTTGTTTACAATGCACAGAGCTAACAGTAAACAGGCAAGAGGCTGTGTGTCGAAAACTGTCATAAATTCCCCAATTGAGATGCAAATTCAGAATGCACTGTATATATTTCCAAAGAATGCTCCTACAAATAATGCTGTTGTATCCCACAAGTCTTAATCATAAAATGCTACATTCAGAATAAGGCCTAATGTGACTAATGTTGGTTTTGTTTGAACACAATAATACAATTTTACTTTATGATAGTGATACTTTTTATATTAACATGTCAATACATAGTGCTTATGCAAGATATGCACCCTGCCTGCCAATGCACATGAACACACTGTTAGAAACAATTCCCAGTATAACCCCATATAATTCAAACTGCAGCCTCAAAAATGACCTAAAAGTCAAATCAATACCTCTGTAAAACAATTTCAGTGAAAACTGAACATTTTAACCTTCATGAAGGCAGGGTTTATTGCAATGCTATTGTTTTGAACTGCTTTTCGAATAATAAACTGGCAACTAAAAGTATTTTATATGACACCCGTCAACTGCAGGATGCTTAACAATATAAAAAGCCCACTAAAGAGTAGAAACTGCCAACAGAAATGTGTTTACACAGAGACACACATATGTGTCTGCACCACCAGCTCTAAAATCTTTTTCCATTCCGCTCTTTTTTCTGCCAGCTTTCTTTGGCTACTGGAGGCTATGTACAACACAACCCCCTTCTTCTCTTCCTTTACTTGGACATCCTTGATCAAACGGCTTCTTTAATCAAAGCATGGTCTGACTGCTACTCAAGGCCTTGTGTCTCACCTGGGAGAGGTTTCCCTAGACAGGTATATACTTTGTGGGCTGTCCAGAGCAACCAGAACCCCCTGTGGCCATGCTGCGCAGTCTTTTCATGAAGGCTATCAAAAATAGGTTGGAGAGCATAAGTGCTCCACTTTTATGCAAGGCAAATGAAAACAAATGCAATTAAGTTGCTTCAGAGGCAAGCATATTTTGTAAAACTGGCCAAAACTCTCGTAGAGTAACGAAAGAGCAAGTTGGGCATTCATAAGGAGGTGAAGAAAGGTGAGTTGAAGCCTAAGTGGACAAGTGGTACCTACTCACCCATAACCTTCCCTGTGACCGTTCTTTTTGCTTTTCTGTCTTTATATTCAGCTATTTCCCCCCAGAATTCAACATCTACTAAAAGAAAAGGTGAGGAGATGGGTACAGGGTTAGACGACTTAGGACCCAGGTGCTACTCAGAGTTTCTCTTCACCTCTTTCCACCTCTCAGCTCACTCGTGCCTGCTTCCAATAGTGATTGACAGTACATGCTAGAACAGTGTGATGCTGTCTGCTAGATAGCTTCATGATTTCCACACTCTTAATTCAATTACTTTTCTCCCTGACTTGTACAATAGCTTAGACAAAAAGTAGCAGGGTCTTAAACAACCTCATTTGAATAATCTTATAGCAGAGGAAGGATACATTTACATAACCACAAGCTGGCTTCCACTCAAGGCACTGGATGCTTTGACTGCATCTTCGGATTTATTTCCATCTCTTAAAATTGGCTGGGAATTCATACTATTTTGTGGAAAATACAGTAAGCGACTCTCTTAAATTGCTTCTTTTAGAGGGACAATAAATTAATGCATCCTAGAATGTTTCAAAGCAAGGTGCACTAAAATAAAGTGCTATCAAAAGTGAATTCTACTATATTATAATAACTGTTGGGATATGCTTACCCAATGTGTATCTTTCCGAACTAACAGCAGCATCCTTTTGGCAAAGGCTTTTGACTTATGCTGCCTTCATGTGCAGTGCCCTCAGTAGCTCAGCCTGATCAAAGCAGTGTCAACAGCTCCATGAGACAAGGCCGGAAGATCTCCAGATAGATGAATAGATTAGCATCATTAATGGCAGTGACACAAGGATTTAATTGTGGCTCTTGTATTCCGGCTAGCATGGCCCCCGGCGGGCTATCTCTCAGTGGTGAAGCACAGCCGACTGCAGCAGTCACAAAAAGGCAGGCCTGACTGATTGGCTGAGATGTAAATTTCATAGAGCTATATCCATGGTTACACTTCCATTTCATTTGGAGAGAGCCGCTTGTTCATCTAGTTGCGTCCACTTGACAAGCAAGCTAATTATCAGTGGCTGGGACTTGCCTAAAGATGGCCAGATTACTCAAGCGAGGACAAACTGAAGAAGCTTTTTGTGTATCTTAAGAAGCAAAGAAAAAATAGGAGGTAAAGGACTGTGAAGCAGAGTGATGAATGATAATGGCATAACTGGTATTTGGTACTGATGCTTAGAACAGTGTGTGTAAAAGACTATCCTCAGTAATGAATAATAGTTATGATAGCACACACACAGGCAAGATATCAAACACTCCAACAAAATATGCATGCCATTTATAAAAGACACATTTTCCTGTTGCGTGCAAGTGCTTTTAGCAGTTCCACTGAAATGTCGAGTACATTTTAAACATGAACCTAGGCAAAAGCATCACACTCCATTACAATCAATTTTGTTACAAAGTTCCAAAGAAAATGAAAACGCAAACGTTAACACAGTACAGTGGTCTCACTTAAGGGTGGGCATTGACGTCACCGGTGTCACACTCACCCATGATGTGGATTTTGCAATACTGTTGTGGAGTATCATCATTAATGGTAGTGAAGATTCAGTGGATTAACTTCTTTTTTGTTGTTGTTGATGATGGAAATGTCCCCACAGCAAGAAGAAAACTCATACGTCTTCACAAAGTTCTCCACTTTACTCTGTACTGTTTTGCTTCACTTCAGAACTGAAGAATGTGTTGATACTGACGTCACACTAGGAAACTTTAAATTTGCCCATTTTCATTTTGCTTTGCTGTTTATTTTGCATGTTAACCTGTTGTACATGGCGTTAGCATGTTGCGGGACTGTGGCTGGTATCTGCTGTATTCCCACAAGTTGGGACGATGTTGAACTAATTGTTGTAATGTTGGCAATAGAAAAATATTGTGTGAATATTAAACCTAATCTGAAGTCGATTAAATGAGCAGAGTAGCAGGTTAGATACGGGACCTCACATTGCTTTTTATGGAACTTCATACTGCAACAACACAAGCTCAGCTGATTTAGTTATTATACAAAACTTCCCTCTGCTGTGTGTGTGTGTGTGTGTGTCTGCTGCCGTATGGAAATGTACTGATAGATATACCCTTTGCTACACTGAATATTGTCTTTATATTTATACCTTGGGTTTTCTGGCAAATAAATGCCGGTGAGATGACTAATCCAGCCCTTGTCTAAGTCAGTGAATGAATCACAATATGTTTACTAATTAACCTACATTATGGGGCAGGCTGCTCCTCCCAAAAGACATGTAGGCTTGCACCTCTTTTTCATTTATATTTGGAGCCAATAAACACATCTGTTTTTTTAATCTTTGTTTTAAATCTTTCATAAGATGTGCCTGCCTTACATTGCCAACAGAATGAAAACAGGTACAATCATGTTATTATTTTTGTAAGTTAGTGATATAATGCAGTCACCATAAAGCAACAACAACAAAAAATGTAATATAAACTTTAGATCACATTGCCCACCCGAGTCTCACTGTATGCTGTGGGCAAAAATAAGAGTGCACATATAAATGAAATGCACCAATACTCCATTGACTGAAATCTTGACAAACCAATATTTCTTTATCACTTTCTTTCATCAACACAAAGATTGGATATCATGTGTGGAGATGTTTCTGTTGGTTGAGTGAGTTCTATTATGTCGTGCAAACTTAATCGATCGCAGAGAAGTATATTTGAGAGAATATGAAGGTTTATTCAATAATACTCAGCACTATGAAATACGATCATCAACTGAGCTTTGTGAAGAGTGATCTATAGCTCTCATGACTGCCTCTATTTTAACCTTTTTTTTTTTCTTTCTTAGACCATCCATTTCCACCAGAGGGAAGAGCAGAAGATGACGCAAAAGAAGGCACGAGCAGTAAAAGGGAGAAAATGCCACATGACAGCACATGGGAGGCCTATTTAATTTGCCCGGACCAAAGCCATGACCAAAGCTGGGGAGCATTATGAATAAATGACATGCATTGTTTCACATGGATCTGCTTTGACTTTCACTGTTTTTGTTAACTTTGTCATTTTTCTGCTCTCTCTCTGCTCGCAGCGCCATGCCTGCACAAATGGAAGCTTCTGAAATAAGTCCAGAGTACCAGCATGTTCCTCCTCCCCCTTGTCTGTGCTGTAAAGGATGTCCCCTCGCTGCTGCTATGTAAATGTCCCCTGCTTCGCTGATGGATCTTCACAGGGTGGATTCAACAGCAGGATCTGATTGAATTTCCCACCATTAGATTAATCTCAAGCAGACACATGGAGCCTCCTGCACAGATGCATAAAATGCATATGTCTGTCCCACATGAATATGAACCTAGTCACATTCACACAAATAGACAAGAGAGTCAAGAAGCACACATACACAGCCACAAACAAAGTCCCATTATTAGTTATTTGTTTCACTCCCAGACTAGACATGGTCTCCCTTTTGTATTAGGAAGCTTAAAAAAAGACCATGTCTATCATGTGGGGCTGGACTGATTATACCAATATCAAAGGCTCTAAAAGACACAGAATAAAGCAAGCATGCTTATGACACCCCAGTGACTGAACGACATAGAAGTGTAGGATGGTTGACTGTGAATGACACCACTGACAAAAGCCTTTTGCGTTTGTTATAACGTCCATCGTGAGAAAGAAAACCCCCCAAAAAACTAAGGGCTATTTATAATACATTTTATTTGTTGAGAGTCATCAGTGATTATCAGAACAACTACAGGTGCAAATTATTCATTCCTGAACTTTTTCACATCAAGGACCCCCACTGTAGATACACATTAGATCACAGACCCCTAGTTTTAGAGGGTGTTATCTTAAGAAAATCCCCCTGATCCCCAAATTAGGATCACTATAAGTTACACTGAATCAAAATGGCCAATGCTCTTATTTTTCTAGTTTTTCTTTTAGTGCAGATCGCCTACAAGCTTCTCAAGGACTGCTCTTGGTCTCCTGACCCACTGGAATGAGATACAACAAAACATTTTGCCCTGTCACTTGCCCTTGCAGGCACTTGAGCACACACAGTATGCAGTGCATGAACACAATGAATACACTACACGAACAAAGGAAGCCCAGCAGCCACACTGGAAATGATGTGAAAAATAAAATCTAATGCTAGACACTATTCGTGTACAATCCACTCTTCAAACCCAATTATTTATTATTAAGACCACAATGCAACAATATCACAATAAGAGTTGACAGCTATGATTACTTCTCCTGACGTAATTGTACTTTGCAGCTAATTACCACATTTAATGTTAAAAAATGTCCACTTTTTCTTTTTGAACAGACTGTTATGGTCCTCTGGCGGCAGTCAAGCTGTAAAACCAAACTTGAGACAGAGTAGTGGGCAACTATTATTATGTGCTCATATTCAATTCAAGTATAGTGGATTTAGTTTTGATATAACTGCAAGTCATGTTAGGAAATATCAGCATAATCGTCTCATTTTAAATTATGTATTAGGTTAGTCAGGGCAATAGAATGCCTCTGAAAACTGTTTACCATTGATTTTTTTAAACAATGGGAGCCTTTGACCTCTGTTAAACAAAGTAAACTTGCAGAGACAGGAATAGCTTGTGGCAAATACGTTGGTGAGTTTAGAACTAAATGCATTAACAGTGATAGGAAATAAATTAAATTACACAGATGCTCCTTTAGGTCTCTTCTGCAGTGTGTAATTGTTGTGATACTATTGAATTTATGGTTAACTGAGCCATTACGTCTATTTAAACTGGGAATTTTGAGTCATTGTCTCAGAAGAACTACTTTCCTTTTCCCTTTAAGTTATAAGATTCACAATTTTCATGGTTTTTGAACAGTGGTATCAGTTTTTCTGAGTGACTTTCTCTTTTCTCCTCTAGTTTTCTCCTGTTTAATTTAAGAAAATTGGATCTAAGAGTTGTTTCCGGGCCCCAAGTGCCACTGCTGCTGCTGGACAGCTGTTTGTAGATTGGATAAAGATACTTATAAGGACCTTATTTGTGCTTTGTGCATATGTTCAGAGAAAGGTGCTGATATGAATCTCTGTGGAACAGTTGGTTTCTGACACATCTGTTTGTGCTCAGACAAGGGTGTCATTTTCTAACAACCTTGCTGACAGTCCAAGTACTGCAGTAGTTGGTTCTAAATTAAACTTTTTGAATTTACACTGTGAAAGGTCGCTTGAATGCCTTGTCAAGTGCATTTATTATTTTTTGGTTGTTTCATTTGCGAGTGGGAGTTGGTTACTAAGATACCATGCAACACTGTCAAGAATAAAAACACTGATAAACTTAAAAAAAAAAAAAGTCAAGATTTCTCATACTGCTGCATAATGAAATTCTAGATTATGGCTACAAGCTACCTCCCACTTCAGACTTGAGATTTGCTTTGTACTTGGCTACCAGCATGCACAACACCTCATCATTCTTCTTCTATGCCTCACTCTGCCTTTCCCTGGCATGATGAACAGGGCTTATATGGGCTTATATACATATTGAGGGACACTATAATGAAGTATAACACATCACTTTGTACTCTATATATGATCTGTGATGAACCAGTGACCCAAAATAGGAACAAGAAAAACCTTTCCACTCAGCACTGTGCCTCTTCCAACACGCCCTCACGCATAAACAACTCTGAAAATGACATATATGATTAGTGGACAATACCAGCATCAGGAGTACTTTACAACTTCCTGAAGGATCGGACTTCTACGAAAGCCATTGCAAAGTTCACTGACTCAGCTGTTAGAGGCACACTGAAAATTCACCAAGCGATCTCTGGACAGCCAGCTGCAATTCAGTGGAGGTCCATCTGCAGTAGATTTCCGTAACCTACTATCCGACCGACTGTTGGAAGATCTCAAGGGCAAGTTCATTCTGGTCAGATATGAAATTGAAACTTTTGTGGGCCAGGCCATCCGGGTAGTGGGTGAAGAAGTGAGCTGCATGCAACCGCTGGTGGGAAGAATGTCTTCACCCGGCCTCCTATTCTATTTTGAGTCTGATGTACTGGGTAGAATCTCTGACGCAGGACCTTTGATTCAGAACTCATGAAACATTTCCAACCTCACACAACCTGAAATTTCAGATGTTTTGTCACCCCGACACACACTTTTCTGGTGAAGAATGGGATTTCACTGGAAACTTTTCATAGCGAATACATTTTTCTTGGCTGAAACCACAATAGAAGGCATGATTTCCCCCTGATTATTCTTGTTGTCCAAAGATAAAAACTTTACAGCAATGTCTGCAATGGATGAGCTTGAGTCCACCCACAACTCACGTCTCTGACAGAACAATTCATAAAAACAATTTCCTAGTCTAAAGGCCATTCAGTCTTACTGTATTATGAACAAATTTTAACATGTATAAGGCCCGTAGAAGATCTCCCTGTGATCATTCAATTAGTGTGTGATCCTCTCATTAGCACTTTTTCAAAAATTTAGCTCATACTTTGTGAAAAAAGGAATGAACCAGACTAATTTTTGAGATGAAACGGGCAATTATACCATTGTAAGTAATCTGCCTAATTGTGATGGGTTTTAACTATTCAGAAATAGTGTGGTATACCATAATCAGCTAAGGCACAAGCATGCATTTGTGGAGGCAGCTTTGATGGTTTGGAGAGTAAAGAACAGAATAAAGACTTTTCAAAAGATATGCAGAGGCTTTGATGAATTATGTATAAAACATATAAAAACACAAAGCAACGTACCTATTTCACTGATTGAAAACAAATTTAGAGACTATGATGGGCTGATGACGGCCAGCTGGACAATTTTAACATATCGTCCAACCCTACTGTGCGTTGAACAAATGCTGGTTTAAATCATTATGATTTTCAGGGTTAAACTGGGTTGATTACTAATTCTGTTGTTTGATGTTAAATTAAGCTTGTGTTGTATAAATAGATATTCCAATCTGAGGAAGCCAGTTAACCCTGGTTTTGTCTTAAATGCCTCCCAGCAAATATTTATGATGTTGCATTGAATCACAACAAACAGCAGGGACAGAGCCCATTCTTATCATACTGGTTGAGAAAAGTCAAGCATTATAAAAAATTATTCAAACTGGAGCATAATTTTCGTGCCTGGTTTTGTCTACTGAAACACGTGTTCTCTAAATCCCCTGTCACAATACCTTCAAGCAATTTATCTCATTGATTAATAATGTAAATAATCTACAGTATGCTGTTACTTAAAGGAACATATTGTACTAAACAAAACAACCAGTAGCTTCTGGTACATCAGATTTCTCACACTAACATTTGACTGTATTTCTCACACTCTTTCAAGGTAGCAGTGTCTCAATTCAGGCCGACTAACAGAAAAATAAAAGAAAATGACCTGCATGATGTGGATAAACCTTAAGTTAAATGAAGTGTGCAGCTCATGGTGAGTTCCAGGGTTGGAGACGAGGTATAATAGTTCACTCAAGATAATAAGCAATAACAATTACTTTGATTTGAGTATTTCCCCAACCCCTAGTTGCCAAGTAATAATTTGTGGTTATTAAAACAATCTTGGTGCTTCTTGGGAGAGCTGGTTGATGAACATCTAAAAACATTAATTCATATACATTTATTGCATATTTTAATGTATAAAAACAATCAATCAATATATTTAACAAACAAATAGCCAACTCTTGAACTTTAAGCTTATTTCAACAGCATGCAGTGACCTTTCAACTACCCCTAAGCTCAATTTTCCATAATATAAGGTGGCTTGTATGAATGTATGTTCAGAGGATCGACTTTAAAGAAGAGAGGAGCCTTTGTTAGGGAACCAACTCTAGATTTTAGCATATGGTTAGCTGCCTTAGCCTGGAGCAGCTTGAACATTATAGAGGGATTACTCTCCCAGGACAGATTATAATCACTGTGTGCCCAGCATCAACGTTAGGGTCATTTCTTCCCCCCCGTTTCTTTATAGCTATATGTAGGTGACGCAGCATTTTAGACGAATGAGCTAGAGCGGACACTGAGGTCATCAAGGTGCTGCTGCTTTCTGCCTTCACACCAGATGGCGAGCTCTGTCTCACCTCGTTCTTCTCTTCACACAGCTCATTTTTCTAACTTTTACCATGGAAGTCAGTCAATGCTATTCTTGCTGAGAGAGATATCTCCTGCTGCCAAAGACGGCATCGCGAGGCCCGCCGTCAAGTCAAATGAATGCAGATGCATTTATGAGATGCAAGCTTCTGTTTACAGCAATAATTTCTCTCAGTGGGGGTTATCACTGCGAAGCACCCTGCGTATAGATCATCTGTTAAACACATCTCATCTCTCATGCTCTCTTTTCTAACCTTCCTCAGCAAAACAGTGGCTAATTAGTTCTACCCAGTTTTGTACTAATTTACCGCAGTACGTTTACGCTGTTCTCAAATCTCAAAAGGTGCTTAAAGACGAATGTGTCTGCGGTATTGTCCATTTGTGTGTGTTTATGCTTGCAGTGTGTTCCTGCCTGATGAAGACACGTCTTCCCAGGATGATGTATGCATGATAAGCGACTGTGAATCAAACTGCGAGCTGAATTGCAGCATTGGAGAGAAAATGACTGAGAGAAAGACACTGAAGAGAGAGAGAGAGAGAGGGAGAGGAGAGCCGCAGAGCCCCTGGGCTGGGTAATTGTAATGGTGTCAAATGAATAAGGTCATTACTGTTAATGTCTTTCAGGGCATTACCGTCTATTTGTTATGTCCTTTATACACCCAGGCAATGCCTGGATTATGAAACAAAGGCTCAAGTATAATTTGCATCACTTGAAGATATAACAAACAGACACATTCTCTTTCTGTTTTATTGTCTTATTTTTATTTTTCACACTGATGACTTGGCATGAAATAATGGAGCCACTCTTGGCTGTGGATTACCTCAAGTGTATCATAAAAGGAGTGAAGATTTTTTTTTGCATATTTTGGGAGTATCTTTTTGTTTTAAAAAATTATTAAATAACTTTCTCCCATAAACATTTAAGACTCAAATAATCTTCCTGACAACATGTACAAATCCCAACAGTCAGATTTAAATGCAAAGATTTTAAAAATGTAACTGTAGCTAGCTACCAGAACTTAAGGGACCTGAAATTATATATTCCCTTGTTGCAGCTTGTGTTTGATTGTCTGCTTCTCTCTTTTTAACACAGAAGTACACTAAATGTTTTGGGATCTTGAGTTACATTCATTGATGATACAGTAAGTGGATGGAGCCTTCAGGTAAGAAAAGTGAAGCCTTAAACCTGCATTCTTCCTAATGGCCAGCAGGGGGCGACTCTGTTGGTTGCAAAAAGAAGTCTGATTATATGGAGTCTTATGAGAAAAGGACTTACTTTATGTATGATGTCATTAATCAGTTTCCTAATGAGATCTCAATCGGGTCGTCATTATTTCTGCTGAACGGATCAGTCGAAACTAAGCGCAGTACTTCACCTATACAGCTTGACAGTGTTATGGGCACTATGCATGACCTGCTTGCAAAAAACATGATGACAACTCCCATAATACCAAACCCAAAACCTCAAAAGAGTAGTCAACAGACAAGAGGCGGCATTGACCACCAACATGATCACTTTGGGTTTTAGGAAACTGGTCTATGTGTCAGAAAGTGAAAAATGCTGATCACAAATCAAACATTTTATTGAGAAAATAATCATTGGTTGCAGCCCTAGTAGCTACACATACTGACAAGGATGCTCCTGCGTCAGAGCCACTGACTGCTGTCACATGTACCATGTATGTGATACTAATGACCCTTGACCTTGTTGGATGCCCCCAGGCCCTGGACGGCCCCATTTGTCCACTTGATGTGGCTGACAGTCTGTCTACCCAGCAGGTCCTCTCAGGCCTTACTTTCGGCCACTGACCCGCACTAATGAAAAACCAGGCCGTCTGTTATCTTTCTCAAGCCAGGCTTGTTGGCACATGGTGCAACCCACTACAACCCACAAATACACACTCAGGAGCACACTTAGACTGTACACAACAGTAAACATGCTGGCTCTTTAGTACAGTTACTGGTGCAAGCATGCAAATACTGTACACACATGCACACACACATACACAGTTGCTATCTTAACATATCTCAGCTGGCACTGAGTGACTGTACTAACACCATGACTCCTGCCATATGGCAAGTGACATACTGCTCTTCATTAGGGCTCAAACAGACAGCCCACCAGGGCTAAGCTGTAACTCACTGACACATCACGGGCAAAAAGGCTTCTGCCCAAATGGCCTAAATTACCTTATGAACATTCATTGTGATGCTTTGTTTCAAAAGGAAAGGCTTTTCATAAGTCTCTTCAGATTTATCAGCTAGATTACAGATGTATCTACATTTATCTACTAAACAGTAGCCATTGATTTCAATATTTAGGAGAATGTCAGTTTTGGCAGAAGGCAAACAGAATTATACTTGAAAATGAGGGATGTTGTTGATTAATGTTGAGTTACAGAGAATTTCTGAAATAGTCCTCAGTAGCCATTTGTCTCAGCAAACCTTAAAAGCCAAATTAAAAGCACATTTAACTGGATTTACAGAAAGCAGATACAATATTTCAATGGCCTTTCAAAGAGTACTACATTTGTTACGTTCAGTTTTATACATTTATTGTTGGGACACTGTCAAATTTCTTTTTCGGGGGAGGGGGTTGTGGGGTATAAATTAGCTTCTTGGCCATTTCTGCCATCTTTGATTAATTCAGACACCTCTTGAATATAATGTGAATATAAACATCCATTTTGTAGGCTAACCAGCACCACTGGGTCAGCTAATCTGTTTGTATCATCAGAAGGCAACGCTTTTTATTTACTACAATGAGAAAAAAAAACAGACATGCAAATATAATAGGAGATTAATGTTTGTGATTGTACATAAGATCATTGTGAACAAATAACTGCTTTCCTTTCATCTCTACAGCTACACATCCATCTCCGCTTTGTGTTTCTCATCTGCCTTTTTCATTCTCCATAAAAACATTATTTATAGCACAATGAGCATTTTTATTGTTCATTTCCAACAGTCTTCTCCTGAATGAGGGAGACAACAGATGTACTCTTGATAGGTTTTGCTTCGAAACTTTAACAGCATGTTCAAGATGCATCTATCCATCCGTTTAGCTATACCCGCTTATTCTTGAGGGTCATTGGGGGGCTGGAGGCAGCTGACACTGGGCAAGAGGTGGGATACAGCCTATAGACTAGGGCTGAAATAATTCAATTACAAATAAATAATTGATGCTAATTATTTGCTATTGATGAAAAAGCCATTGCTTTTGCCTTCTCTGTGTGAAATCCTGTAGGCTCTGACTTTGGAAATTTTAGAGGTTTAACTGGGAAACTGGGCATAATTGTCATCAAAGATATAGATCACATGCTTGCGATGTTTATTGTAACTTCGGCTTACTCACAGGATTTTATACAACACGTGGCGTTGGCTGTCAAAACTAAGAGCCAGTCGAAACCTGTCAGCTCATTAATTAGGCAACAGCCAGGTGCTTGCAGTCGATGAAAAGCAACTGCGCCGCCTGGCTTTACAAACTGCAGCCACCCTGATCTTGTGAGATTATCGTTGCCCATGTCAATGATGTCAGAGCAAGTCGGACACAATACATTATGTATTGTGCATCGATCGCCGGTGATCTATTCTGTGCAGGCCTGACTTATCTCAAACACACCTAATATTACACTGTACAGTGAATTACTATCTATTATATATATATAATAATATGTTGATTTTGTTGTTTTATTTTAACAGGCTAGTCTTATTTTCTCTTTGGCATATTTAATATTGCTATCCAAAATGCAAAAGTGTTTCTCAACAGATTTCTTGGTTTATCAATGGAATAATCAGTAGAGTACTATATCAATAAAATGACTGATAGCTGCAGTCATACCCTAGACAGGCTGTTACTCAATCACAGGGCTCACATTCACATCTGCAGGCAATTTAGAATTACCAATTAACGTAACCATGTCTTTAGACAGTGGGAGGAAACCCACGCATCACATGGAGAGTGCGTGGAGCGCTGCCACATTAGCAAAATAAAAAGCAAATACCCACCTCCCACCCGAAAAAAAAAAAAAAGGCAATGGATTCAGCCCATCGCCAATAAGCAATAGTCGCACAATCGCCCAACTCTCCTTTTGTCCTGGTCTGTGTGCATTTTAATGCTCATGTAGGTTGTGAGTCTGTTTCTGAAAGCTGGGCGATTGTTTTTTGCCCTCTTCAGCGTGATACCTTTTGAGGCATTTGTGAGAAATATTCTTTGTAAGAGTGTTGGTTGGCATTTTCCAGTTTACCTTCTGTTGTAAAATGTGAGATTTCTTCAAATCGAACTGAGGTGGCATCAGCATTAATGACCTTTGTATCATTAAGAGCTATACAAACACACAAGCCAAGAGTTGGTTAACATCTGCAGCTCTTTACCTCACAAATTAGGCCTATATTTAATTAGTTAATTATTTGATGTCACATTGTCAGATTTGGATGATTTGGAAACATACCATTAAATAGTTTCAGATTCATGCTTCAGAGACTGTTAAAAACAACAGGACATTAAACTGCTATGAAAATCCTATCATTTAAAATTCCACTTATACATCCTGCTCACTTCTACTTCAGCTACCCGAGGCTGTGACTTATTATAACTGTAAGTAAACTTAAATTGTACACATTCAAGATGTGATTCCAGATTATGTTATTGGATCACAGTGCTGTATTAGGTATTTGGTCATAAAATCCCTGTTCTGTGCCACATGGAGTAGGGCAACAAACAAATCATTTCATTCTCAATTAATCTGCCAATTACTTTTTCAATTAATCAATAAATTGTTTGGTCTATAACATGTCAGAAAATAGTTTTTAAAAAGACAAAGAAGATGTCTTGTCCGGCCCAAAAAGACAAAAACAAAAAACTGGACCCTGACCAATATATCAGCCGGTCAATATTTTTGGTCTGCTATTGGCCTATCACAGCTGTATCATATCGGAAGGTGCTATATGTTGTCCTGTATGTGCTAACTTTTTTTTTTTCAGAGGATAATGCAGATGTATAGGCCTTATATGCAACACTTTATATATTTAAGCCTTTTCTTAATTCCAGTTTAATATATAATTTGTTTTATCTTTTTTTTTTAATTAGTCAATTAATTATTACCATTTAATACCAGTGGTGGTTTCTGTTTCAGTTACCTGATGTAATTTTGGACAATCAAACATATTGTTACTGTAAAATATCCTGCCTCCATTAGTGTACATATCTTTGTTAGAAGTGTTTGATAAGCACAATTGATGGATCATATCAAAAAATGTGTTCTGTATAAAGATTATTGGCCAATATATCGATAATGGAACTTTTTAAACCTCTAATATCAGTATCAGCCTCAGAAATCCAATATGAGATACACTGGGCTCTACAAAAAAAAAACATATTTAGGTGCATCTTTGGGTGACAGTGACAGTCCAGTAAATAAAAATAGATAAAACATTTTTAATTAGGCATGAAAGGTATATATGAGATCAGTACTGATTATAGGGATATCAGTACTGAGGTTAGTTAGGTGTAGTGTGACAAAGAAAATTGCTGTTTTAATACTAAGAAAAGCAACTGTATAATTGTGTTCCTCATGAAAGCTAGCATGTTTCATTTGCTCAAGATGAAACATGTTGGAAACCTCATTAACCTCCTTCAAACGAGCCAGTCAGTAACTATATAAAGGTCAGGACCTTCTCACATTTTCATGATGTCGCAATATCAGTGAGTCCATTCAACAGTCATGGTGTTTTTTTTTCTTTTAATATGTTGTAAATTGTAATGTATTAACTTATGCTCTTGGAATGTTCATTCTGTGAAGATATGAAACACATGCGTACAAACACATTTATACTTTAAATGACATGCTATTTTCCACAGCTCTCTGATAGGTTTCTGTGTCTAGAGGGCTTGTCAGATGAATCGGGGCTGATGCATTCTGCCAACCATGTAGCTTTTCTCTTTTTCCCCAGTGCAAATGTTTGAACAGCTACTATACTATATGATGAGGGCTCACCATGAATACAAAAAAGGAGAGACAGGTGTGATAGGGGCCGGTTTCTAGAAAGATTAGAGAGAAAAATGCGTCTGAGGTGGGAAGCGGGAGCAACCTGTGGGACTATCTAAGTTCCCATCTGCCCTGCAAGCTCGAACAGATAACAACAAGACCACAGACCACTACAAACACTCCTGTCATTGCAGCAGCAAGAGCAAACCCCACTGGAGTGAGAGGTAAAAACACAATGAAATCATTATTAACACTATTATGATTGTTGCTGATTTTAATCAAGATGTTTTGTAGTTCTGTTCACCCAATGCTACCTCAGTTCTTTCAAAACAACAGCTAGACCCAAGCATCACTGTTTGTTTGGTAAGTACTGATGATTACAAGATCATCATTTTCAATGACAATCCAGAGTGTTTGAATTTAAAAGCTGTCTGTTGTGAACTGCAGAGTTATTGTATTACATTGTTCACTGGTAATGGATGTTTGCATAATCATAGCAGTACTGATTATAGAGAAGTGGCTTTGTTGTATGTATGCGGGCACAAATACATAATTGAAAATAAGTATTTGTCCTGCCTTTCAGTTTATTGGCCTAACTGTCCAATGGAGTGTGCAAATTAGGGCTATAGCAGCAGTTCCCACAGAGTAACAGAAAACAATATTGCCTGGAACAATCGAGTCATAGGTGGTAATTGTGTTTTAGATTAAAAGCTTAGTAGGCTGATTGTTGGTGCTGGCTGAGTCAATAAGCAGGCTTGGTGAGAGGAGTGCACATCGGACCCGCCATGGTGATTAACTACATGTTCCTGAATTTTATTTGTGATCAAGCATGAAGATTAAAAGCACCGGCGGTCAGGCAGGAAACTGCATTAAAAGAGGTGCACTGAGTGCCAGGGGGTCTATGAGTTCACTCCAGGCTTCCTAGTGGATAAGTCTGCAGACACAGAGCCCTCAGGTGGCTGTGTCCTCTAGCAGTGCTTGGAGGTTCACAAGAAAACAGGCTAAGCATCAAATGTGTTCCTATTTGATTAAGCTCTATCGTAAATGACTCTCCCCAGTGCCCCCCGGTTTGATAGGGACTCTAGATTCCTTCGGATAGCATGTCTCCACCCTGACTGTAGGGCGAGGTTTCTTATGAAATGAGATAGCTCTGTCACACTGAGCAATCACACTGAGCTGCTGACATTTTGAGAAATCCCTACTGCGTCGTCCCAGGTGAAAAATGATCTTTAGCTCAATAACAATCTATTATGGATAGGGTTTTGTGGAGACACCGATCCCACACAATGGGTTATCATCCTGAGGAAATTTAGTGGTTCTCACAAGGTCTCTGATATAAGATTATTTACAAAAATATCTACCTCCTGTCCAGGCTTGGGCGGAATCTCTTTTGTTTTGTACCTCCATACCTTCCTGACAGTTTACCTAGGTTTACGGTATTATGACAGTATTTGTGTTTAAAACTTTAAAACCAGGCCAACAACGTCACTGCTCACCTTTTCCTCCACTCAGCGTCCATTCACTGTCACCCTCTGCCACTCTCACACTCGCTCAACTGTTACACACTGCTCTGACCAATCAGTGATGTGCAGTCTGTGCTCTCTCGCCTAAACCCAAAAATCCTTCCAAACAGGCAGAGGAATCTTTATTTTTTACTAGTTTAGTTGTGTAACTAAATCCACCAAATGGCATGTTCCTCAGCTCAGCGAGCCTGCCGGGTCCACCAGAGCACTGCAATATATCATCTCAATACAGCATCCTCATATCAGTTTAATAAAAGAGGAGCGTCTGTATTTCTGACAGTATTGAAAATCATACAGTGCAGATTTCTTGATATCCTGGTATATCATAATACCTTGATATCACCTGTCAGCGCCACAGATGAAGATTTTTTTTTTTTTAAACAAAGTAACAATAATGCAAAAATCACAACAATTCACATCCAAGCAAAATTCATTCATTGGTTGTATTTTAGAATGTACAAAAAATTACAGTAATTAAGGAGCAAGATGTAGCTGCCTTACAATTTTCTAACCACAGAAAGCACAAGAAGAGTCAAGCCCCCATCTCCAATCAGATTTGTCTGAATAAGAAAGAAAAGAGGGAAATGTTTATAAAAAAAAAAAAACATCATAACGGGGGAAAACGTACAAAGTGCCTCTTTGAGACCAAGTCTCATGTATCCATTCAATGCAAGTAGAGCTGCAATGATTAACTGATTAACTGATTATTAATCAACTATTCTGATAATCAGTTAATTGGGTTGAGTCATTTTTCAAGGAACAAAGCAAAAATATTCCATCTTCCATCTTATTTTCTGGTTTCTTTGGGTCATGGACAAAACAAGACACTCGAGGACATCTTCTTGGGCTTTGGACAACAGTGATTGACATTTTTTGACATTTTCTGACATTTTATAAATCAATGACTAATTGATTAATTGAGAAAGATGAATCAATGATGAAAATAATTATTAGTTGCTTCCCTAAATGTAAGGATTGATTTTTTGTGCACAAAGCTTTCAGGTATGTGTGCTTGATTTGTGTGGTATGCTTGATATTCAATATGTGTTTACACATGTTGGCAATCCACTTATAGATATGTACACACCAGTACAAATGTATGTAATGTCCTCCAGAAAATCCACACACACACACACACTTGCCTCGGCTCCTCTATAACTTCCCATCAATCTGTCTGCAGCTCTCCTTGCTATAGTCTATTGGTACTCTTTTACACACACACACACACACACACACACACACATACACGCTGCTGTTTTTTCCATTCTCTTGTTAGGCCATCAATTCAACCTAATCAATTAGCATAAACAGAGATGTGTGTGTGTGAGTGTGTGGGCCACACTTGTGCATGGATATACAGCTTTTACACATCTGTCAAGCAGTATTTTAGGATCATCAAAGACAGCTGCTTTCACCGTTATTTGGCGTCTTTAATGTAACAAATATTTATTAATCTATCACACTTTGTATTCCAGACACAAGCTAACCTATGGTTTAGTCAGCAGCGAAACAAGAAGCATAGCAAGCAGGGAAATTCAAGGCATGTTTTAAGGCATTCATACACAACAAGTCAATGTCCTCTCAGCTAATGGGGCACAAGATGTTAACACTGGTCAGCAAAGCTTTGCTGCAGTGGGTGTGTGTCAACACTTGATTTGTGCAGCACTGACCTGCCTTGACTGGAAGTCTCACTACTTCCCTGCAGGACAGTCAGCTCACTGCCAGTAAGTCATGTATCCGCTATAATTTGTGAATTTGTGTGTGTGTGTTGTAAGGCTTGACCTATTGCATGTCATGTTGACATGTCAACAAACAAATAAGCTAATAATAATACACGTCGTTCTTCTGATATAAGTCAACTTTCTGAGAAAGTGATAGTCCTAGTGGATTGTTCTGTAATATTTAATTCTGACAGTCCTTGCGCTCACTGTTATGAAATAGTATTGTTTAAATGTTTCATGCATGGAGGCTGTAGAAGTACAAATAACAGTAGTTTTATTTTTTGCATTTTAATCTCTTGAAGCCCAGTATTGTGGTTATAAGTAAACATACTGTCAATCAGTCTGGGATATAAGCTCAAGCCGCCATGCTGGGAAACAGTCACACTGCTGGGGTACAATAACAACAGCAGCGTCCTATATTTAGATTACCGCATTTCTGTATTTGGTTTGTTTGGGTTCACACTGCAGAGTTACAAGCATGAGTAACCACGGGTTTTCAGATGTCAAGATCCCTCTGTTTGCACTGCTGTGATCAAATACATTTTGTAGTAATTTCCAGGACTCTGGAAGACAAAAGAGACCAATATTTCAGGCATCTCAGCAGCAGTTATTTGGTGTGACCCGAGTTTATTCTTTTTTTTTTTCACCTGACCATGAATCCAAACTATACTGTGAAAATGCACCTTCAAAATGTCCTTCAGACAGTCTCTCAGTGTAGCCTAATCTACAGGAGGATTCATCCATATAGCAGACCTTGTGCTCACAATAATGAGATATAGGTGCCTTTAGAAAACTCTTGTTACACAAGCAGACAGGCAGCTTAAATATTGTGGTATGAAACATTGTGACATGTTTAATGTAGCTTAAAATATGGCGTTCATATAGTGAAACAAATCTTGTATATGAGAGCTACTTTGCTCATTAAAAACAAAATTATGCTGTAAGTACAACAAACAATCATGAAATAGTAAATAAACTTTTTTCAGGGATTGGTTGACTCACTTAGTCTGAGCAGTATAGCATAGCACTCATAAATATTAAATTTTACATTAAGCTTTCATCTGGCTTAAGATGTTATATGATCACTTCCTTTATATATTAAGAAATATGAAGTCCAAACTACTGACAAGACAAAATAATTGTTCTACCACAATTAGCTAAAGGTGATGTTTTAAAACTGTCTTCCTCCAAATGAGTCATGATTAAACCACCTTTTGGTTTGGTCTTTACTCTTGACCAGTGGTAAGAGTAAAGACTATAAACTGGCTGTTACTGGGCTACAATCATTTAAATAAAGTAAAGCTGCCTGTAGTTATGTCTAAACAAACTTGTATTCTTTACACATTTGGTTACCATTATAAAGACTCTTGACAGCCAAGTCACTAGGACTACAATTATTGATTCATCTGCTGATTATTGTGTTCATTATTAAATCAGGATAATCATTTGGTCTAAAACATTTCTGATCACTGTCCATCATCAAAGAACAACAATTAAACAACACAGAAAGTGACAACTCCCTTTCTTCTTCAAACCATTCAAGCCAGCATCAAAAACAAGCTGAAACGATCTTATCGCAGCCAATCACCATCCAGTTCATTCATTCACATAAACTCATACCTCACCAATCCTCCCAACACTCTTTAGTTTTACATGCCGTATATCCACAACATTTTATATCAATAAAATTGTTCCCCTTGATAAAACAGCATGCCATTTTTCGTTTTTTTAACTAAATATCCAAGTTCGCTTAAGTTGGGAAACCTCCTCTTCTGCATTTCAATGGTTTTTCCACTTAGGAGCATCTCTTTTCTGCACCGTCCTTTCCAAAAAGCTTAGAGGTACCTGCTGCCCCAGACAGACACATAGTTCTATCACAGATCAGTGTCACTGTCACCTGGTGGGCGGGGCATTCAGTCAGTGATGAGGAAAGTTGAGGTACATGCAGTCTAACCGTGTGGAAGTACAATAATGATAATACATTGAGAGATTATATCAGCTTTATGGTTGTTTCTCCTCAAGTAAATAATAAATACTAAAACTATCATTTTAAATGCCATTTAAAAAAATCTTGGTTTCAAGTTATTTTAGGAGGCAATTCTAAGTAAAAGCAGTCTGATTATATCTTGACTGATTAACTGATTAGGTGATTGAAAGAATTAGAACTAAAAGTAGAACTAGTTTAATGACTGATTAATTATAAAAGTAGTTCTTGAAGCAACAATGACCAAATATTTCCTATTTTTGTCTCATGTGATAGTGAACTGAATATTTTTTAGAGAGTTTTTTGACATCACCTGATTCTTGGACATCTGATGGACCAAATTAATAGAAAAGAAAACAATGACCACAATATGATGACTATAATGATTAGTTGCAGACATACTCTTGTTTCTTAGCATCATGTGTCTCTTACTGTGAAGTGTCTCTTCTCAGTGTGTGCGCATGGAGCACTGAGTGACATGAACCAGTAACTCGCCATGTATGAAAACGTGTAAAGGCATGTGTGCATTTATGCAACTCCATTCTGTCTTTTGTGTATGCGTGATGCAAATCTACAGTATTTCTGCTGTGATTGGAGGGGTACTGCAGCATAGCAAAAGCCCATCATTCTAGTTTTCTTTTCTCCACTAGTCACATTTTCATGTAAAGAGCTGACAGCCTATTGGACATCATTACAGCTATGCTTTCAGTGCCTTCTGGCTCTGTAATGAATACCTCTTTTTGAGGCACGGCAATGTGAAAGTAAACAGTACCCGTTGCTCCTTTACACCTGTCACACAGAAAATACACAAACACACACACATACTGACACCCTGAAAAATAGACTGATTTTGTACCTGTAGCTATTCAGACACATAGTACAATATTTCAACAAAATGCAAATTCTCTTTTTCTCTTTCTCGTGACCACACACTCAGCCAGACGTACACATTGTGATTGTGTTTGGTGTGTCTGAGGGTGAGGAGAGCTGGCGGGTGGGAGCTGGACGTGCATTTGCAGCATGCTGCAGTAATGGAATCAAAGACTGATGAGTGTGCATACCAGGCTATTTACTCTGACTGGCTCCAAAACACAAAGCCATGATCCCCACTATCTTTCTTCCAGTGGCCCTTCCACCCCATCTCACAACATATGTCCTTCTGTCCCCCTCCCTCCCTCTGAACTCTGAGTTAATCATTTAGAAATAATTAAATTCAATAAAGCGGAACAGATTAAATAAGAAACAACGATTGGGCGTTAAGGGGCAGGGTGTGTAGCAGTAGCGTCCTCCTCTACTGTAGGGAGGAGAAAATGATGTCCTGAAATAGAGATAGGGAGAGACAGACAGACAGAGGGAGACAGGGAGCGGGGGGGTTGGGGTGACTTACAAGAGTTTCAGCAGGAGACAGAGATGGACAAATGTGTGCAGCAGCGACAAAAAGGTATGACAGAGGATAAGGGTAAAAGCAAGGGAGTAAAAGGAGGGGAGCACAGAAGCAGGAGGACTGGTTAAATATTCATAAAGGCTGCGTGGTGATGGGTAGTGACGTAGAGCAGCAAGGGAGAAGAAGGGAGGCGAATAATGAGCACAGAGAGAGACACCCCCATGCTTTACGACACAGCTGGAGGCACACAGGCAGTCAAGGCACAGACACAAACTCAGAAATACAAATGTGCAATTAAGGGGAAGCAAACACTCGTGGACACACATGCATGCAAACTTGGTTTACTCTGAAAATGTGCAAGTTTAATTTGGAGTAATTCTGCAAATACTTAAAGGCTTTATATTGTACTTTGTGTTAAGAAATTCTATGATAGATAAAAATCAACGCTCAATGTGCAAAATGCCTCTAAATCATCAATTGTGATCAGGCCTAAATGGTTTCTGCAGATTTATTTATTTATTCATTTTTAAACAGTTTTCAGGGGTGATCCAGAATGAAAATCTGATATAGACTGTATTAATTTAAAGTAATAAAGATTATTTCGAGCAAAAATAATAGCACATAGTGGATGAAAACTACCTCATAGACCACCTCAAGCAAGGCTGAATGAAATATGCAGTAGATTTTAGTGGAGCCTTTAAATTTTACATTTCATTTTATTTATACATTTCATCACCAACAGCTCAAAACAAAGTGTGAACATTTGTTGGAAAAGTCAACAGCATGTAGGACACATGGAGACTAAAATACAAGCTTCAGTGTGCAGGAGAGAGAGCAAGATATGGATCGGAGCTCAAAGCGATCAATGGTTACGTCACATTCTCCATCTCTTTCCTTTGCTCTCTCTCTGTGAGAGCTACAGAAAGAGTTTTACACACATGCGCACACACACAGGCAGAGCAGTCTTTTACACAAAATTCAGCATTGTGCAGAGGTGTGGGTGTGTTTATTTGTACCTTAGAATGTAACAGCTGTGAAACAATCAGAAAATAACATTTTGCTTGTTGTCGCTACCGGCACTCCTTCTACTAATCATGTGTGAGTGTGAGAGTCTGAACCTTCCCTCAGACAAACCCTGGAAAAAGGCGTCCACCCCTTACTTAACTTATGTAGTTTCGCTTAATTCCTGGATATACAAGGGATCATGATTGTGTTATTTGATCCCATAGACACTCAACAATTGAGCCAAGGTAGCCGTTTATTGCTGTTTTACACAACTTGAAGTTTCTGACTGTAGAACAGTGAAGAAAATAGTAAAATTCTCCAATACTGTATCTCTGAACTATCTCTTTAATTAAATATTTTTTTATGTGATGTAATTTTAACTATTATTTTCTCACTACAATTCACTGAGCCTCCATGAAAACTTTTGGAGCCCCAGTGGAGAGGCCTGTCTCCCACTTTGAAAACCTCTGAAATATCAGACTTAACTTTCAGTCCCAAATGAGGACCCATGTGGTGAGCTAGTGAGTATTTACCGCAGCAGGACAATGTATATGGACTCAAAATAAACTCATGTTCATTGGTACGAAGGAAGATGTCAGCCTGAGCATCAATATGAATTTAATGGTTTCTGGACAACAGTGGAGGTCTACGGTACAGTACAGTAATAAGCTATAAGCTATACAAAGCTCTGGCTATACATGGGTAAAAATTGTTAGTACAATCGATTTGTTTTCACTTTTCATGGACTTTGTTGCCAATATGAGACTATCACCAGGCTTATCCTTCAAAAGCCAAAGTAAACTGGTTTAGAGTGGATTTTCCACAAATTGGATTCCTATTGGCCACTGCCTCCCAAGAGAAGGCTGTACCAATATTGACCTTGATAAACCCATTTCTTCTTCTTTCTGTGGTTGACAGTGCAGCACTGACAGCAGCCACTGCTTGATATTCAAGTATTCTCACGCCAAAAAAAAAAAACAAATGAACTTGAAATTCCCAGTACACCTTGTTTTCAAAGGAGATGATTTGTAAGTTGCACTGTAGTTCCAGTTGACATGTTGGGCTTTTCAATTATGTATCTGTTTTTTTTAAAGTTGGCTGTGGCCCCAGTAAACTCCCTCTTGGCCTTGCACTGGAGAAGAAGCTATTGACCGGCTTGCACTGGATTGGACATAAACACTGTATTAGTGTGATTGGTTGGATAGAGCTGATCCATGCTGGGGGCAGCCTGTCTGCCTGCCTGCTGCTGCTAACCAATCTCAGAGGGAAAATCGGAATTCAATTAGTCTGGCCAGAGGAGCTCTCTCCCTCTCTTTTGCTTTCTTATGTTTGTTCTCCAATCTCTTGGCCCTTCTCTAACTTGCTATTTTTTCTGTTCCCTCCTCCTCTCTTTTTTTCTTCCTATCTCAGTCAGAATTTCCTTATGAGTGCTGCTGCTAACCCAACTCAGAGGGGAGAGTTGAATTCAATTAGGAGAGCCTTAGGAGCTCTCTCTTGTTTACTATTCATCCTCGCATTCTTGCACTCCATCTGATGGTCACTCTGATCTCTCCTCTCTCTTCCCTCCTGCTCACACATATCTACTCTGCTATCCTCCTGCCCCGCTCCCAGCAGTAGTATAAATCCTTACAGATGTAAGGATAGGGCAGGGGCGGAGAACAAAAAAGAAAAGAAAGCTTGGGGGAGAAATGGAGAACGATAGCCATAAGAGGCAGTTGACATCCAGGAGGCTATTAAAAAGAGAAAGGCAAGATGAAAGAGGCAGGAAAAGGAGAGATGGACCTGTAAAAAGGAATGATGGGATAATGGAGTGAAAAAGTGAAGGGGATAAATAACTGGTTATGATGGCAGTGGGAGCACAGAAACAAGAGCTAGAGGCTGGTGGAGAAATACAAGACAGAAGGTAATGTACTACGAAAATAGAATAGGACTATGAGACAAAGGGAATTCAAGATATGCACATTAAGGTGTACAGTAGAAGCCAGAGAAATGCTGGAAAAAGAGAATGACAAGATAGAAGTACACAGCAAGAGTGAGGAGAAAATGTGTCTGATATGAAATGTATTCATTATGAATATCTGACTCCTGACGCGACAGATGTTCTGAAACCCAGTCAGCATATCCCACCGCTCCCCGCTCCCCGCATCTCACCCATTATCAGGCTCCTCTGCCTGTAAACCCACAAAATGCCTGTATTATCACAAACTCATACAACACGACAAGCTGCTCTACTGTAAGTGCAGATGCGGGCTTCTTTCAAATGCCCTCAAATAGTGCCGCACAGTTGTTAGACGCAGTTTTCCCCCCTCCACCTGGTGTGTTATCCGCCGTCGCCGCACACCCACCTGTGGACATTTTTATTGCTTTGAGTCTACAGTGCAGGGAAATGGTGAGAGTTGCCTGAAAAGCACTTCAGATTTTATTAATATTACTACAGCGTGATGTGCGCACCGTGCTCCGGCGCCTGGCAACGGCTTGTGCTGCGCTCATCCACAAATCCCAGGAGTATCATGAGTAGTCCGCTTCCCTTTGACGAGCATCTCCTCTCAGTACTTTGCAGGGTTTTCAAACTTGTAGAGGGTGTAAAGTTTTCTATTACAGTCGGCTCAAAGAGAGGGAAGTAGTGCTGCATCAAAAGGCAGCAGTGTTGCACGCCAGGCATGATGTCGAAAGAAGTCGGCATACAGATGGAAACAGATTTGGAAACAGAAGTGGAACAACATTTATTTGGTTGTACAGATCACAAGCAGTAGCTACAGCGTGTTAGTCTGAGCTTCACTGAAAGACAAATATCAACTGTTACCTTTGTTTGATTCACTCAGGATTTTCTTAAAACCTAAGACGGTGGAATCAGGCTGTCTGAGGGGAAGAAGCGAAAAAATAAAAAATAAAAAGGTGGTGGGACATAAATCATTAGGCATTTAAGGTGAAAAAGTTCAAATTCCTGGTTTAGATTAAATTGTCTTATTGTGCAACAACTACTACAACTCTGTAAAAAAAACACACAGGGAACTACTTCACAATTTAAAGGCATGTAGGCACCAAATCATTTTTTAGCATGTAGGGCAGCCTATATGGCACTGCATCACATTTTCTGCAAGGGCACCCTCAAGAGCACTTTATCATGTTTTGTGCATTGAAAGGGGAGCACTTGAGCACATTTATACACTAAAGGGGCATCCCAGAGGGCATTTTATAATGTTTTGTCCACTGGAAGGGCACTTAGAGGGCACTTCACCACTTTTTGTCCACTGGATTGGCACCCCAGAGAATGTTTTACCAGCCATAGGGACATCCAAAAGGGCACTATTACATCATTTCATAAAAGGTTTTCAGTTGTATTTCATTTCATTTGTGTCAGTGTTATTTATTATTTCAGTTAAAGTACTTGTGTAGCCTAAAGCAATTATTTTCCTCAGTGTATTTAAATTACATTAAAGGACAGGCGTATACTTTATGCTAATAAAGAGATGAGTGTTCACTTTAATATATTCAATAAATGCAACTAACATCAAACTTATGTTCAAACTACAATAGTAAAACAGTGGAATTATGACACTAGTCTTGCCATGCTAGTGACGAGGGTTAAGTTTCCATGGGTATGAAAACTAGGCAAGCCTTTATAACTTGCTTTATAACTCAAATATCAGCCTGGTATTCTCTTAAATTCTCAGTTTTCTTCATTGTAAATTGATGGCATCTGTGTGTCATGTGCAATTCCAGAACCTGACTAGACTTACTCTGACTACATTAGTTCTGAATTTACTTAATTTATGAAACAGCTCCTGCTTTAAAAGAAAAAAAAAATCTATCGTTTTGGTTTTGCCTTTTTTATTAGATAGCATAGCTGAAGTGTGACAAGTGAGAGAGAGAGAGAGAGAGAGAGAAGGAATGGATTCAAACTCAGTCTGCTTGACACTCTGTACCATTCCATATTCAAATTAATCTCACATTAAACCCCATGTAAAAGAAGCTTATAAAATGCAATTCCTATTACATCACAAATTTTAAATGAACTCTGTTTTTTTAACTAAACACCTTTAACAGATGCACGTTGTTAATGGAGATGACAGGTGGACAGAAAGCTGCCTGTTCACCAAAATGGTCACCATGCCCACCCCCTGGAAAAAGATTTGTTATGCCACTTTCATGACTTTGTTGGCAGTTTTGTTCATCTTTTGATGTGTGTTACATGGGATTCAAAGCCAACACAACACCTGTGCTAATTTAAAAGGTGTTGCTTTTAAGACATTCATGGCAGGGGCTTAGACAAAGCTGCTGATCCCACTGAGAGATAGCGGGGCGCGACCGCTTTTGATTAGCATGCTGTATGGGGAAGATAAGATGGCAGGGAGGAGTGGTGGAAGACTGGGGAGTTAAAGGGTTTTCAAGACCAATCGTTCTCAACATCTTTTTCTCTTTTGAAGCGAATTGCCTTGAAGCAAGCAAATACAATTTATGCTATTTTCTTTCAGGGTGTGTGTGCGTGTATACCTGCTTGACAGAAGGCATGAGAAAGAACGGGAAGAGGTAAACAGAAAAGTTGCGCTGTGCACATGTATTTGTGCCTACGTGAGTGGGAGCTTTTTCGAATCCCTAGAGAGAAAAGTCTGTTTCTTATCTGCCCTTGTGTTTCAAGGGGGGGGTGGGGGGGATGAAAGCAATCTTCAAATGGCATCTGCAGTCGAGGAGCACTTGAACCCAATCAGCACCCGTCAGACCCAAATGGACCACAGGAGAGTTTCCGTGCTGAAGGAAGCTTAATGCCAATCACATCAAACACTCGCATTCACACACATCAATCATGCATTCTCATACGGTTTGGGGTAATAAAGCACAAAATCGGACACCAGTTGCACCCCTGAGGGGATCGGCAAACAAACACTCGAGTGAAATAGCACAGCAACAGATGCAGAAAACCCGTGGTTAGGGCAAATCACACAGGGGACAGCCAAGACTCTGTGACAGGCTTTTCAATTGTTTCACTGCCCCAAAAGATGCTTGCTTCCTCTATGTTCCTCCCATGACTTCACATCCTCCTTCATCCACCCCTGTCTCCTCACTGTAAAAAAGTTGAAAAAACTCATCACTAGTCATCACTAGTTTTCTGAGTTTTGAATCAAACTCAAACTTTTAAGTTCTGGAATAATCTAAATAAAGTTTTGTCGACCTAAATATCTTTTGTTGAGATCATTTACTTTTCTTATTTGGATGAACTTTGAGTGAAACCAACCAAAAATGTATTTTAAAAACATTGTTCAATTGTTTGAGCTATGAAACTGATTTGCTATTATTTGGGTGCTTGAGAATATTAAATTATTATCCATAATTCACTTTCACTTGGGTTGGGTTCAAAACTCAGTTAAAGTATGTTATGACTTTTCCCAGCTTTTACAAACTTTTATTTCTCTGAACTTCAGAGCAACATTGCCAAAATCACTCATCTCAGGCCACCAGGGTGAGTAGTGCAAAATGTCACTGGCAGCGCAAGTGAAACACATGCAGACCTGTGATAATGAAGGTTGGGCTAATTAAAAATAATGAGCTGTGTGGGTTGTCCATGTGCCTGCTGTAAGCTATAGTGATATCATGTACTTCATTACAGAGCAATGTAACAATTTTTTAGATGATCAAAGCTTCAATTCAACATTCAGAACCACTTATTAATTAAATTCCACTTGTGTGAGGTGTGAAATTTGTTGATTATTACATTTCTGTGTATATATGTTAAAGGCAGCAGGAGGTGGAATCTGTTTTAGCACAGGACTACATTAAAAACATAATTTTACTCATCATTAGTAACCTGGAAATTCCATTATTTGAATAACAATTTCCATTCAGTCACATAAAGACGAGGAACTGAAAAGAAACAGAGGCTTTTGTAGTTAAATAGTTCATTGTAGCTGTTAGGGGTAGATATGCTGGCGGAAAATGTATAGGCAAATATTGTCAACTTAGAAAACACTAATTTCTTGTGGTAAGAGTGAGAAAGACATGAGAAATAAGAGGGACAAAGCAGAGGGTGAGGATGGTGTAGCACGGCTGCTCAGAAGTGCAGAAACATTAGCTCCTCCACACCTATCAGTCACTTCAGCTGAAGGCTGTGTGACAAATCGAATGGCTTTCCTGTTAAGGTGCGATCCCCAGCCAGACTCATCATCGTGGAGCTTTGTGCAGCACTGAGAATGAATGTTACACTACCAGACTACAAAGTGCAACATTGCTCTTAAAATTCATGATTGTTCTGCTCAAGAATCCATTATTACCTACATTGGAAACAATCCTTTACGTCCCATGTCAGTCCTGAGTGTGGGCCACTTTTGCTTGACCAAAGGCTATTGTGGTCGATTTTAAGAACAGCCAAACACAAGCTGTGAATGTCCTATCAAAAGAGCGCTATTTATATATATTACCAGTCTAGAATGATTTGGCAGATGAAGTGTACACTGAACACAAAATAACAACTTCTCTTCCCCTCTTTGTTTGCCGTTTTAATGTGTTTGCTCTCTACAGATCCATTTAGTAATTCTATATTTTTAATAATTGATTTAGTTTGGCTGTTAAATTAGTGCAGCCTCCTACATATTTGTGTGATTCACTCATCCTGTCTACTGTCGTTAAGACTAATTGTGTGAAATAATACAGTACAATGAGCAATCACTCTATGATCTTTTCTCAAATGCATAATGTAGTAAAGAGAATCACACAGTATCGTGCTGAGTGAGCCTCAAAAGGCAGGAAAACTAGAACTTTCAAATACTGTAAATGAGAAACCAGCCACAGAATGTATCGGTGCCATCAGTGAATGCAGCCGTGGACTCAGGCTAGCTGAAGGGCAGGGGTGCAAAAAATAAAAAGGTCGACAGCTGCATCCGGTGGGTTACCAGCACTCAGGAAGTCTTGATCCATTATGTTTTAGGGCTTTTTTGCCTTTATTAGATAGGATAGCTGAAGAGCAGACAGGAAAGGGGGGTGAAGAGAAAGGGGATCACATGCAGCAAAGGGCCGCAGGCAGGAGTCGAACCAGCGGCCGCTACAGAGGACTGACAGCCTCCATGCATGGGGCAGACGCTCTACCAACTGAGCTAAATGGCTGCCCCTTGATGCATTTATGGTAAAACAGTTTCTATCCCCTTTCTACTACTACTACTTCTTTATAATAAGACTACATTATAAGTGGTTTATGATAAGGTTATTAATTTGGTTGTTAACACTTTATAAATCACTGCTTACTAATGATTAACTTACTAATACTACCATGAAGGGAGCCTTATTGTAATTTGGTGCCAGATGAAACCTTTTGCCTATTAAGATATGCTGACGGTGAATAAATGCTAGTAACTTACTGACAAATATGTGATGAAGCTGACAGGTGTAAGAGCTGATGATGGAGAAGACAAAGCAAGCTCAGTAAACAATGAGATCTGACAGTGCAGATAAATGTAGGCTCACTATCTGACAAGCAACAGATCACTGTTGTCCCTTTGTGACAGCTTATTAATGATTTATAAAGTGCAAACCACCTAATTAATAACCTAATTACAAACTGTTTATACATCATTTATAGGGGGAGTCTGTCGTGCCACATTTTCTTCACTGGAAAGTCACCGTGAAGGGCACTCGAACTTGTTTCTTAAGTTGTCATATCAAAGACATCTCAAACAATGCCAACTTCACACATTTATCATCATAAATGTTCATAAAGAAGTGTCATGACATGGCTGTGACAGGGTAAAGACAGTCTATTCTCTGTAATAGTTTACATGCACAGTTTGTAGGATAAAATTAATGCTTGGGTCTTATGAATAATTGAAAAGGTTAATTGTTAGGCTAATTTCTGCTAACAGAATGAGATTATTGTGACCTCTTAGACCCTTTCAGTTTTACAGGTTAGATCAGGCTTCATGCCAGCACCTGTGTCTGATACAATGACAAACTCCACCTGTTCCCTCTGAAATCCGGCTTGAGCGGACATGGAGTGGTTTGTATACTTTGGAGAGCCTATCCCATGGATAAAGGGAAAAGGGCACTGCCACGGCCAAATGACGCTTTGTCACAGTGCCAACCTCCACAGCTCATAAACCTGGTGTAGACGGGAAACTGCACTTATTTATTATTTAAGGATAAGGGCACAAAGGTGGCACTTACAAGCTAAAAAAAAAAAACATTTTGACAGCATCGGTGGGTAGCACATCCTGCTGTGTAGTCATGGCAATATGTCATGTGGTGAGCACAGGCTAATTTTCAGTGCACACTTAGGTTTCTTCAGATTCTGGCCCTCGTGTTTTCTTGCAAGACACTTTCACTTGTTTGAATTCTCACTTATGTTATTTATTACATGTTTATTGTGTCTCACTCTGTATGAACTGTAACTTCCATTATAAATATGCTGTGAGATCATCAAAAAACATTTTTTTTCTCCACACATTTAAACTTCTACCTGCTATGACATTCAAACAACTTTAACTTGCTATGCTAATATATGCAAATAGTATGCTAAAATATTTAAGCTTGAGTGTATGGAGCGCTATGAATATATTGTGAAATAATTGAAAAAATGATAAGGACTCAACACACTATTACAAAACTTTATTTCATTATTAATTTTCTTAATAAAGGAAATTTATTGGATTACATATCTATTTTTTTTTTTTTACAGTTTATTTAAAGATGCCCTTTTATTGCCCAAAGCAGCATCACTGCTTTCTGACCATCCAGCCAATCACGTGGCCGACTTATTAGCTGTTAGTAGACCAACAGTAATCAAACATTTTGAAATAAAAATGTCTATGGAAAACAATAAATTTCTTGAATTATTTCACAAATCATTCTTTTATTTTTTCCCCACATTAGTCATGTGATTATTTTATTATTAAAATAATCACTATATTATATCATCATATTATTTAAAAACAATATTAAAATCAATAATTAATTTATTTAATATTAAACATCTTGGAGTTCCAAACTCCACGGACACAAAATCACTGTTGTATAATTTGTGTTATATTCAGTGAAACCACAGTAATTAGTTTGGAGTAAACAGAGGACCTTGTTTGTTTTACCTGGTCCAATTAGCAGAGTGAAAACTGACATAGAATAAAACAAAGAGAAAAACTGAAAGACTGGGTCTGAAAATTTGACAGCATTTAAGAAAAAAGAAGGCCAGTGTGCTTAAAATGGAAGGTAACTCTGAGCCAAAAGCTGAGAGAACATAAGCACCGACTTTCCAAGATGAAAAGCAGTGAAAGATAAGAAAGAGCCTGAGGAGTGATGCAGATGTGACTCTTGAATTGCTGCTCTTTTCTATCTCCTTGGCTCTTTTCAACTTGTTAGTTTCACCATTGCTTTTTAGCTGCAGACCCTGAGTAGTTTCTTTATCACTGTTTTGGGCCAGTGCCTACACAGCTTGGCACTAATTGTGTTGTAGGAAGTTGTAATGTCTTGACATTATGTATTTTTTACATTTGAGTATTTGTTCTCCAGTTTTATGAAGCAATAATATAACTGAACGATCATCACAAAACATGTCTGTTGTGTCCATATAATGTGGTTCTCTATCTCTGTAAGCAAGGTCTTTAATTTGCTGTCACTCTAATAGACAGCACAGCACAGCAGCCCATACTTACATAATTGGAAGTTAGTCCAATTATTTTTTCCCCCCACAAAGTTAGTAGTGGGAAAAGCGATTTAAACAACAGAAGCTATGATTCTTATCTGGAAAAAAACATGTCCTGGTTGAGAGAAGAAAAGGCAACTAATGAATTATCAATTTCATTGTATTTTTAAGATAATGAGTTTTGCACCAGGCTTGAGCAAAACAAACATAGAGGATATATGGTTAGTTAACCATTGATTGCCTATGGAGAACAGCAGAGTGGAAACTGGCCAAGGCAGTGAACATGCCAAAATCCTTTAATACAAAAAGTTGTAATGTAAAACATCATGCAGGAATTTAGTGGAATCAACTGCTCTTTACTTGTGAACTTAATGTACGTATATGAGTTTTATTAATCTAAAGTTACGTCAATTTAAAAGTTTAAATTTTTATTTTGAGTCCTCTTCAGAACGTATAAATGTGTGGTGTTCTGACTTGAAGCCTTTTCAGTCAAATGAATGTTCCTCTGTGAGTTCAGTCAACTTTTTAAGTCAAGTTTCTAAAGAAACTGGGGCTGTTACTGACTTCTGTGAAAATAAATGCACTGTAAGAATCTCAGTGTACTGAAGTGGTCTCCGACGAATGACTCAAATCTTTGATTATAAAAGAAACATGTTCAGGGCATTGCAGACTTCAGGCTTCAGACAGAAGTTTTAACTAATTATACAACCCATGTTAAGTTAACTCACATTTTTAAGGCAGCAGGGGACCTTACATTTTATTTTACCAACTTAATATGACTGACAGTGTGCCATGCAGTCAATGCTTGCTTGTCAGTGAGGTGAATGAAGTCAGTGCCCATCATAAAATCATAGTCACAGTCTTATCAGGATACCATTGACAGGTACGGGTTGGTGTGACTTGAGCAAAGAAATGCCACTTTAACTTTAGAACAGTGATCAGCAATCGGCATAGAATTACTGTTTCTGAGAAATACAGTCAAACATCGATGAATTATACCATTTCTTTAATAATAGAAACTGCAGTGGTGTTAATAGCAGCAGGTGACCTTTGACCATCATTCTTAGAAGGCTGAAGCTGAAATGAGGAGGAAATTAAAGGGATTTAAAAGCTGAAAGCAGGAGACTGTGATACACAGAGGGTTTAGTGTTTATGCATTCGAGTGTGTGTGTGCATATGTTAATGTACAGTATGTGTCTATGCGCGTACGTCGGCAGTGGAGAAATGAGAAGTGAAAGGGGGAGCGGAAATGTGTTTGTGTGCGGTCCTTTGAGATCTTAGCATCTGTGTCACAGTAATTATTAACAGATTAGCCCTGAGAAAATCACCAGAGATGGAAACAGATCCACAAAGTGGGATTACAGTGACATCTTTTGATCCTTTGTTTCTCTCTCTTCTTGGCAACATTACTGAACAGCTACACCCTAAAAAAAAACTCATGCATGCAACCAAGACTTCTCACACGAAACAATGTTAGGCAAACTATTGGAGATATACAAATTGTGGTGACATGGAGCACAGGAGTGACACAAAGTGTATGTCAGCTCTGATCAAGAAGTATTTGTGTGCCTTTCTCTTTTGTTATGTTTTCCCCGGTGCAGTGTTTATCTCCATCACTTCACGGTTGCACAGACTCATCCAAACTGACTGGGAGTGAGCAGCGCCCTTGGAGTTTAGTACCTCGCACATCTAACAAAGGCCTAAAAGCACAAAAGGGACTGCTAATTAAATATGGATGGAGCTAAACTTATGGCTTAGGACATTTTGCCAGCGGTGCCAATGAGAGCATGGAATTACTTCTTTTGTTTGTCACTATCTATTTATCTTATCTTATCCAAAGGTTTTCTTGTACACTGGCAGATACTGAATTAATAAACAAATGGTCTTCACTTATCAGTGGTAGAAACTAACTTAAAGTACATTTAATGAAATACTGGCCAATACAGAAGTACAAACTTGAGATACCTGTACTTAGCATTTCCATTTTATGCTTTTTTATATTTCAACTCCATTACATTTCAGATGGAAATATACTTTTTACAGCACTACATTTATAAGACAGCTATAGCTACTAGCTTTCAGGTTAAGATTCTATATTAAAAAGCATTTGAGCTTGTAAAATATAATGCATAAAGATTAAACCAGTTTCTATGAACTCAGACGTGGAGTTGTTGGCTGATCTCCAAAGACAGATTTCCCTTCTAAATTTCTCAGATGTTTTAATTTAAATAATTGTTGGAGGCCCAAGAGATAAAATTATCCAATATTTAGAAGCAAAGATTGCAAAATGGGCCTGAAAATTAATGCAGATTTGTGTGGCAGGATCTATCTTGTTCTTCTTTTCTTCTCAATTTAAGTAGTAGTTTATTCCTCTCACTTTTTTTTCCCTTTCCCTCCTCTTGCATGCTCACTCATGATTTTATTCCTATCATTGTCTGGGGATGGCAACTGCCTGAGGGGCAGGGTCAAAAATATTAGAAAAGGGCACCAGCTGTATGGGGTGGGGCATCAGCATGCCGAATGTTGTGGTTAAAATTGTTTCATTATATGATTTAAAATTACAAGTACTACTAAGTCTTTGCAATGAAAACATACAGGAACTCTGAACTATTTAACCATTTAGAGGCACACTAATTTTCTAGCATGTAGGGCAGCCTGTACGGCACTGCATTGCGTTTTCCCCACTAGAAGGGCATCTTAATGAGCACTTCATCACTTTTGCTCCGTTGGATGAACTCCCAAGAGGGCACTTTATCACTTTTTCCTGGACACTGGGCCACCCACAGGGGAACTTTATCATGTTTTGTCTTCTACAGGGTAATCAGAGAATTTAAATTTGAGTCCACCATTGTCATTTGTGTTATCAGCTGTTCCATTAGCTGGTCATTTCTATCCAATAGCAGTGGGACACGCCTTCACTGTTAGCCTGTCATCTGGCTGCTGTCTTTTTCTCTCTCTGTCTCCCAATGCTACTGGTACAGGCAGTCCTCCACCTCACTATCACCACCCAGTCTTCACAGATTCATCAAACTCAGCTTATCAGTCCCAGCAGAATCATCATCATCACCACCGGGTTCTGGACTCCATGGGGGGATTTATCTTACAGCTGCTCAGAGCGGATGCCCCTCGATTACAAAATGTCCCCTAGAGTCTAAATAACAAAGACTGTCTGTCAAGACTAATTATCATATATCATCGGTAAAATAAACAATTATCATTTATTCATTCACTTGTTCCTCCTGATTGAAGTAAAGTTGTTAAAACTAGCACTTCGACTAACTATTAACATAACATGCTACATATGTGTTATGCATCAATAACAATTTAATTGATTATATATGGTTCACAATTATTCTGCAGAACAAATCTTTTACTTTTGATAGTATACTGATAATGTTTTTGTACTTTTAGTTTAGTTTATTAGTTTCTGTGTAGGCATCTACTGGTATGTTTGCAAAAGGCAAACACCTCGTCTACTCTACAAAGGTCTCTCAAAATGAGCCAGCATTTTGTTTGTCTGTTCTGGGCCACTGTAGAGGCATTGGTGTCATAACATGCAGACTCCAGAGGCCCTGCACCCTCTGTAGATGTCAATGGCTCATTCTAAGGTAACAAAAGTGCAACAATTCTTATTTTAAGAAGGTCATTATACACAAATGAAAACATACTTGTGAATATTATATTCTATTCCTGCCATATTCTGCCAACAGATCCCTTTAAGACTTACTCACTTGACCTTTAAATAGGATTTTAAATTTTACTTGCAATGGAGTATTTGTACATTGTTGTACTGACAAAAGATATGAATACTTCTTCCACCACTGGTTTGTGACTCATTGTTGTGTATATTTAGCTGTTCTCTAGAAGCTACATGATGTGCGCAAATGATGTGCAGACCTGAACAGACTCCCCCATGGGCTTCACTCACTATGTTATCAAATACATGGTGCATATTTTACTACCATATAGGTGTTTACACACCACCACTAAGGACCAGTGCCAAGCGGAGCGAAGGTATCCTCTGGAGAGCCACTATAACAAACAGGCACGTCTAAGCAGATGGCAGTCATGATGTGTGGTATGGTCGACTGCACTTGACTTACAATGTCACATCAGCCACAGTTGGTAAAAGAAATTTTCAAATTAAACCTGAAGGGGAATAGATGGTTTAATTAGGGCCTCATTTTGGAGATGGAGAGGCATGGTGCAGTCAATATATTGTAAAACGTTTGCTGCTTACAGGTAAAAGGTCAAAGAGGAAAAACACAATCAGTGAATAGTTTCCTCCCAGTTCAATAATTGACAAAGCCGTAGCCCCCAGAGGAGGGAGAGGGAAATCAGAGATGAAAAGAAGAAAAGGCACCGTGTGTTAATATCATGCTGTAAGGAGAAATGAGATGGAAGATTATCTATTATCTAACCGCAGAAAGCTAAGCTGATATGTGATGGAGATGACAAGCAGGGGGACACTTCAGTGGAAAGAGAGAAATGGGATAAAAGAGTAATTTGAATGTTGTAGCATAGTGTCATTGTAATCTTCATGTTACAGAACCCTCGCATTCAAGCCAGTTTTCTGTCACATATCTGTCTACTGTGTGAACCCATTTGCCTATGTATAGCAAACAGTAACATCTTCCCAGTTGCCTTTATTTTATTTCACCCTCAGCGCTCTACACTCCATGCAGATCAGTTTAAACAGCCTACACACGTTACCACACACACACACCTCTGTATAGACACACATGCAGGCAGACGCTCATTCACACTCACATTGGGCACGGCTCATAAGGAACATCCATCAGCACTGAACACACACTTTTGAATCTAACGCTCAATAAAGCAAATATAAACCTCCAGTTCCCGTTATCTGTCTTCAGCAGGAGCTAAAGCTGTGACAGAGGGCAGAGGGGAGAAGAGAAGAGAAGAGAAGAGAAGAGAAGAGAAGAGAAGAGAAGAGAAGAGAAGAGAAGAGAAGAGAAGAGAAGAGAAGAGAAGAGAAGAGAAAACAAATAAAAAAAGAACGAGAAAAGTTGAGGACAGGCCACACTGATGCATCTCCACATCAACTTTCCTACAGTAAGTACATATGACACAAGGCCCCTTTATCAGTATATCACACTATTATGCATAAACAAACACATATACAACAAAAAAAAATTAGCATCACTGGCACCATCTATGGGGTTTTTATGACGCCCCAAGTTAAAAATCTGATGCAAAGCAGGAAAAGATACTGTTGTAACACTCCTTAGACTAATAAATTCCAATGACATTTCAAAGGAAGTGTCAGTGAGTCACTTGTGAGAGAAGTACCAGGACACAGCCACAGAAATAAGTGCTTTATGCTATAGTTAATTTGCTTTATTGTGCTTTAAGTGTGTAGATAAGCTCAGGTCCCAGTAGTATAGTAACTGAAACACGTGTTGTGCTCACTGCCGCAGAAGAAAAAAAAAAAAAGGTTACTATGGTATCGTCCTGCATTCCTCACAGCAGAGTTGGTCTGGACTGAATCAGGCTAAATAGCCTAAAAACAGAGGTCTCCTGAAGATGGTTTGGAACCGCAGATCTGGAAAGGTACTACGCAATGATTTTTAATAACTGAATCGGGCTAAATGCATTGCACAGCTAAAACAACTGTGTAGACTGTGTATTGACAAAGTGGATCTGATGAAAGATCACAGAATTTTTGTTTTCTTCTGGGATTTTATTTGGCAAAACATTCCCAGCAGAAACACTTAGCCAGTTTTGGGGGAGAGAGAGCACATCTGTGGTCATGCAAGGCAGAGAGTGAATGGGGGAGAGGGACCACTGATATCAAGAAAGCTGGGGAATCAGAGAAATAACATTACTTCCTGATTGTTTCACAGTGTTTATGCTCTAAGCACAAATAAAAACCCCACACATCCCCACACTGCTGCGCAATCATGTGGCTAATCACCTCAGTGCCTGATTGTATATGAATATTAGATAATTGCCCCAAACAGCCCAAACTTCTCCGAAAGCCATGCATGCAGAGTCTCCTCACCACATGAGGTCATCTAGCATTCATTTTTGCCCCTCAATGTTGTCAGCGCCTACAATCTCCATTGCCAATATTCCTTCTAACGCCACATGCACAACAGACACCTCCATCCTCCTCTTACAGAGGATTCAGGAGAGAGAGGTGATTCGGATAACAGCATTAAGTAGCAGTTGAGTCTTGCTGTGGGAGAGGATTTCAATCCAATATTTCCCATGTCTGCTTCTCTGTTCTCCCTTCCTCCTTCTGTTTCTGTCTATCTCTCATCATTTCATTTTACATAACATCACTCTGCTGTTCCTCTACAATGAATATCCAGCATGTTTCTCTTGTAGTACCACTGAGGCCCTATACAATATACATGCAAAACCGTCTGGGTGCAAGTGTGTGTCTGTGTATTTGCACTCATACTTTTATGGAAATGTGTGATGAAGATAAGTGCGTGTGAATGTAAGAGACTTGCTTTCACTGCTGCTTATGTGTAAGTCTGTATTCATTACTTTGTGTATGTGTGTGTGTCTGAACCTACGCTGGATGTGCATATCACAAAGGCAACAACTGCTCTGATCATTTCAGCGATATGGCTGCACTCAATGGCAGCATCAGAAGGAGCGTTTACTGCCAAAGGTATAAATCTATGTTCAGACTGGATGTGGAAAAGAACGTAGAGGTGGGGTGATAAGGTCAATGCAAAAGTACAGATGGAGGCAGATTCAGCCTCAGAAGTACAAACCGAGAGGCAGACACACCTGCCTGAATGGCAAATATTTACCTTGAGCACAACTTCACGCTTATTCTGAGGCTGGACACACACAGTACAGCTAGTTAGCTTGAAGCTTAAGTCTGTCAAGTGAGTACATTGAGTGTTTGAGGTGAATAAACATAGACTGCAAGGACTTTACTTTAAAGTCTGAACACACATTAAAGGTGCCATATGGAGTTTTCTTGTAAACAAACAAAAGTTATGTTAACATTCAGTGTAACTCATTGTGTGCATTATTTTTTTGCATTTTTTGGGCCTTTTATGGCTTTATTGAAAGGGCAGCATAAGATATGATAGGAAAGGGGGAGAGATATTTTAGATCCTCTATTATTAACATCTGTGTTGACTGCTGTAGTGAACAATCTTGTTCCTTGCCTTTCTTCTTCTTTGCATTTTCTTAATAACCTAATAAAATACAAAAAACCCAAACCACAAGACCTATACTGTATTAATCAACCCTGTTATGATTCTATAAGCCCTCTCTGAGTTTCCCATTTGTCTCCATTTGTTCCTATATCCCATCCTTGTCTGGCCTCTCACAACCTATTTTGCAGACTTACCTTCTATATATTATTTGAGTGCACTCATACATGTTCAGCATTTTCAACTATGTTACAATGTGCACATACTTTCCTTGCTTTTGTTGGTACATAACTAGCCAACATTTCTTGGTGCATCACAACCTTCATCTGTCAATCAGTGGAATGGCGTGATACCGAGGGGAGAATGTGAATCACTCCATCTGTGTGCTTGAGCATGTGTATGTGCGTCCTTGTATGTATGAACGATACAATCAAAATGGGAACCCCAGCATATAGACTCTCTATAGTGCCGCTAGGGATCAAAAACTCTTTAACCCTTAATGGGCAAGCACATGTTTATTTATTTATTTTACCTTTATTTAACCAGAATTCAAAATCTCTTTTACAAGAGAGACCTGGCCAAGCTAGCAGCCAATCACCTCATATTAAAATATGACAAAAACTACATATTAAACAAAAATTTGCAATAAAAAAAAACAATAGCTATTAAAATGCCTCTCCAAAAACACAAGCACATTTCCATCAACACATTCTTTACGATGTCCTTTAATTTATCAGTGGATATCAATGGTGTTTCTGATCTAAGATCTTTCTGCAGATTATTCCAAGCTCATGGTGCATTGTAGGAAAATGCAAATGTTTTCCCCACATTAGTTAAAACCTGGGGTACATAAAAAAAAAAAAAAAAAAAAACATTATCTGGGCAATGTATCCTCCAGGATATAGACAAGAACATATAAAATCAGCATTTTTTTAAATCTTGCATCAAGTCACATGACCAGAGTACTTCACCCATCCCCCCTTCAGTGTTTGTCATGATGTAAATTGCACCCACTTAATGCCCCCTTCCACAGCTTGTGAAATGACTGTTCCTGGATGGAAGCTGGGCTGGTGATCAGCTGTACAAAGTGTATGAGTTAAAGGTTGTGAAATACCATGAATGAAGCCATGAAAGTGGATCTTTGCAACCTTAACTACGACTGCGAGCTTTGTCGCAGTTAATCCCTTCCATCCCTTCCAAAACAACTTTGGGTTGTTTTGGAAATGGATGAAAAAAAAGCTTATTTTGTCGCCAAGGAATGAGGACTTGTTGGTGTTGAGTTGTTGAGGTGAAAAGAACCATCTGGCAACACCGTGTGTCATGGAGGTGGCACATGTCTGTCTGCAGCTCACCTCAGGTGGACAGTAGGCTTAGTACTTAACAAGGACTGCGGGACACACAAACTCTGGCACTGCAAAACTGGGACAAATCCCAAAAATGGATGAGACATATGACATTTGGATTGTGCAAAAAGGGCTGAGACTACATTTCCCTTACATCTCGTGGACAGGGTTTTTATAAGCAGCAGATAGAGTATCTGAGAGGACACACAGATGTGTCTGCCAGCATGAAGCAGTTTTTATGAGAGCGATTTCTCCTTCTGAGGATGGTGTTTGTGGAGCTTTAGCGGTGTTAGTTGGTTAGAAGACACTCCGTTGTCCCTGCTCCCTCATGAGAAAGGTCAAGCTTGAGTGAAATCAGCCAATGAGACTCTCATTGGCCCCTGTGGCAGTCGCCACACACCGCTGCATTTTCTCTAGCTAACCGCTTGACCATTACTGTTTTCCCTCCCCACTCTGCAGCCATTTGTGACTCTGCCTTGTGTTATCATAGCCCCCAGGTGGGGCCATGCTTCCCTGGAAGGAAAGAGGGAGGGAGAGACTGATAAGGGAGTGATGGAGGAAGAGAGACAGGGAGAGGAGGAGGAGAGAAATGAAAGGATGAGCAGATAATGGAAGTGAGGTTTGGGTGTGGAGATATAAAAGATGGAGCCAGAGGCACCTGATGCCACTGATATATATTTTCCTTTTTCTGTACACAGGATAAATAGGTGATATTACCAACATTCATGCTCAGTATAACTGACTGGCATTTCTGCTGAGATGTAAGCACAACAACAGGTTACAGTGGTGATAAATGTTAACCTATTGGAGGAAATGCAAGTGTACAAGATGCAGTGGAGCCGATTTGAGGATTTAATTGGATGTTTCTGTAGGAGGCGCTGAAGCATGATGGCGCATTATCAATAAACACACTGCCGTCTGTGGGATGAAGATTTTACATCAAACATTGAGCATGGCTGCAACTGTAACTAATGCTTCTGTATTTAAGTTAATCAGTTCCTGTGATGTCTCCCGTACAGCTGCTGATATGCTCCTCATTTTACATTCAGCACCCTCTTCCCCGAGTACATCAGATGTCCTGTCGTTATATTAGTAGAAACATTTCAACACGTTCAGTGGAGCATCCAGGGGTGAAGGGTGTTTTTGAGATAGTGGAAGCTGTGATTTCCTTGTTGGGGAGATTTATTGTGCTTTGATTCTTCTGTCCTACCGCGTTGGCTCACAACCAAGATAAGTCAGAGCTCACTTGCACAGACCTTGCATAAAAGACCTGAGGAGAATTTGATCTTGGATTGGATCTCCAACCATTCTTTGACTAAGCCCTGTGCTCTTTGCGCAGGGATGCACACTAAGATCGGTGACATTTATTCAGGCATAGTCAAACAATGACCGACGCGCTATCGATCCAGCATTTCAAATGGTGATAACAATGAAATGCATGAGAATCTCTACAGAGAAAAAATCAGAACAAACTCAAAAAAGTGTATAAAGAAAAAGCCCAGGGATAAAACAAAACAAGATAACTAGTGCTCAATGTAAACTGTAAAAAAAAAAAGGTTGAAAAACGTGTAATTGGCTTCTCTAAATTTTTGAGTTTTAAAATGAACTAAAACAAGTTAATATTGAAAATATTAAACTATTAATCACTATGATCTTTCACTTTAGTGAATTTAATCAACAATTTTTCAAGAATATTTTTAGTTTCTATAACTGAAATTAAATTTAAGTGAAAAGTTAATAATGTTTACTAATCCAGTATTTTCAGTTGCAGCCATTTAATTTTCAAGAACCCAAATAAAATAATAATAATGACAAAACAAATGATTATAGGCTGGCAAAACGAGTGAAGACAGTTGCCTTGAAGTTATGGGTTTTTGCAGCTTTTTTTTTTTTTTCTTACAGTGTATTTATCTCACTGTGTCCTCTCACTGTTACTTGTGATAGAATTTTATACTATACAACATGTTAGTCCAGCCAACAAACCACAAAACATATTGTCTTGTTTTAGCCTCTATTTTCCTGTGAGCTAATGGCGACGAGAAATAGCGAGTTGCTGTGCATCATGTAGGTGGTGCATGTTTCCAGGCATACACAACTACTCACCCCTACATCTATTTACAGCAGCAGGGACACCAAGATATACTCATGAACTCATATTCTGTGTATTTGTGTACATATGCACAAATAAAGAGCGTTGGCTGAATCTCGGCTTCATGTGAAATAAAAGCCTTTCACAACTGAGGGCTTGTTTGCTCTGTGCTGATTTGTGGGCAGTCAAATGTCAAGAAACCCAGGCTTTTATTTGTTGTTAACAGGATGACTACCCTGATTGAGATGAAGCATCTGAGGATAATCCTGCTAATGCAGTGGTTAAAGGTTCTGCAGTGATACAGAAATATCCCTGTCTTTTTACAATCTGAGATGTCAGAGTGAGACATATCTGCTGAAAATCTCTGACGGTCGATTTTGGCATGACATCCTGTGTGATGTATTACACACATTACTACGCAATTTCCCCAAGCAATTCGCGGACCAGATCTCGCTTTGAAAGCTCGGCCACATGTTGCAGCATGGACGCCTCTTATTTTGTCAACACATTCTATGTAGCTTCAAGGGATAGTTCAGATTATTTGAACTATATTTTCACCACTTTACTTTTCCATTAGACAGCCTTTTCTGTGGAAAATCCCCGTTATAGAAGCCAAATATCGCTCTCTTCAATCAGTGATGTTGCCTTGCATGGGTGAAGGAGTCGCTGGTTTTCTGCTGCACTGATTTGTTCCTTAGTTTGTGTTATTGTGTGACTTGCTTTAAAAGGATAATTCAGATTCACCAAAGTCACACAATAACACAAACTAACTAACAGACCGAGGCAGCGGTAGACCAGCAACTCCAGTGTTAAAGGATAAAATCGCTGATTTTGCCTCCTGTCAGAAAAGGCTGACTGATGGCCAAGTGGTGAAAATATTCTAAATAGATCGGAGTTTCTGCGTAAAGTTGCATCCTAGTATAAAATGTTAGCTTCATAACAGATGTAAGCATAGAAATGACATGATGTTCCATGGATTTATTTCAGTGTTCTGATTTGGGTACAATCCAAAGTATTTAAATGTAGATGTATCTTAGTTTGGAAGGATAAAAAAGTCATAGGATAAAAAAGGATAAAAAAGTGATATAATCTCCACCCAGCCCATCATTCATATCAGCATTCATAACCTCTCTGTCAGATCAGGAAAGGGTTTCTGTTTCGATTAAACTTTGCTCACTCCAGGACGACATTTACGTGAGAGGACAGCTGATATTTTCACACTGTAATTACAGGCATAGGTCAATGAAACACAGACGCAGCTGCCACACGCCCAGTTCTTGCTACCTGGCAAGTCAGTGCTGACCCAGCCAATAGAGCTGAGGATCACCCTGAGCCAGAGCTGCAGACATGGAAAAACACAAGCCAAACTCTGTAAAAGTTTTTTAAAAAGTATATCTCAACACTATAATCCTGACAATTCATTCCTTTTCTTCCTTCCAGAAATGGAAATAGTATTATTTCTGATAGCTGAGAGCATCTTTTGATCAACATCTCAAAATATCTTATGGATATTTGATCGAACCCCAACCCCAACCCTAAGCTCAATCATTGGTCCTAAGATTTTCCACCTGGGGATGTGACTTTTGTTGCCAACTGCATCAGCCATCCCCATTCAACTGGTCTGAATCTCAAATGTGTCCCTGAAAATAGCTTAAAGGTCCAGTGCGTAGGATTTAGTGACATCTAGTGGTGAAGGCTGCAACCAACTGAACACCGTTCCCTTCACCCTTCCCTTCCAAGCCAAGCTTCCAGGCAAAAAAGGTAAAAGGCCTCATCTAGAGCCAGTGTTTGGTTTAAGTCCAGCCTAGGCCCCAACGCCCCCTCCCAAACACGCAGTTAAAACTATTGCAGTCTCCAGCACTTCTATTTTATATATATTTTCTATCTTATTTTTACTCACATGCACAATTACAGGTAATCAATAGGATTTGGACATTTACACAGGGAGACATTAAGTAATATGGTGTTACACATCCTTCTATTTATTAAAGGCTGAATATAGTAGCTTTCACCTCCTCAAACAATCAAGTCACCTTAACAAAACACCATGCAATTCAATCTGGCTGTGCTGTCGTGTCGCAGAGTTCCCATCAATCATTTCATTCTTTTTCCTCCCTGTTCTCTACAAAAAAATATCTCAAAAACAAAAAAAGGGGTAGAGAATTCTCTCACAAGATAGACTAGAACAGCATGTTTACATGTTTATACCTATTTTTACCGCCTATCTGATGTATTACAGAATCTGCCTCCTGCAGGGGACTGCAGCAGCAGGCTTTCACCACAACACAAGTAATATTTTTGCTTTTATTCTTAACTGTAACTACATCATTTGGGAATAGTCTGTACCTCAGTTTGACTTCAGTGAGAGCCTGTCGAACTGTGAGAAAAGTTTGTTACCGATTAGTGTGCCTGCCTGTGTCATTTGCTGACTGAATGTATTGATTCTGAAGTCAAAGTGTCAAACTACTAAAGATGCAGAAATAATTGATTTCATGGAGCCAAATCAGGTGCACATTATTGAGAATTGTTTTTCTTTCATTAACCTTTAAGCCAAGCCCTTATTTGCATGTAACTGTTTGATGTTGTTGTTAGCTTAAACCATTAGCAAACTTAGTTTAAGATGCCTAATTAGTGCTCAATTCAAATTGGAGGTCAAGTTACAAATCACCCGTTTTAATTAGGATCCCTTTGTATTTACTGTATTAAATATTTGTTGTTTATATATATATATTTTTAATTTCACAACAGTTTTTTAATCTATTTTTATCTCTCTTTTTTTTTCTCTCATCCTAATGTAGATGTGACTCAGTGAGTCTGCCTCCCACACCAGAGAAGCTGATTAAACATGTCTCTCTGAGGGAGCTCAGCTGGGTCTGGCTGTGCTGTTACCCACTACAGCGGAGCCTTTTCATCACATGCAGGCTGATGCAGGGAGAAGCCATGTTATGCTAAGGAGGGGATAACTCGGCACTCGACTGACTTCAAAGGGCAAACTAGTCTAGACACTTGGTGGTAACCATTTCGTATGCAAAGCCACGTCGAGACAGGATGAGTGTGCAGGTGCAGGTGAGCCTCAACTTGGTGGACTACGTTAAAAGTGTCGAAGCTGGAACACATCAGTAAACATGTTTTGAATGTATTTTTCCTCCTTCAGGCTAAAGGTTATATGACCAGGTTATGTTATGGGTCAGTTACGAATCCTAACAGCGAATTTCAACTAGCTCTGTCTCTGGGTTGGCCAGTGCAGCGGTCCTGATAATCCCCATCTCCGTCTCCACGGGAAGTCAAGGGCAAAGAAGGATAGTTTATTCTACATTAGACCAAACAGACTGTCAGACAACTGGATTATAGAAGGCACTGCATGTGACATGCAAATCTGACTTAAATTAAATGCAGGAAAAACATAGTTTATTGTAATTATATATAGGGGAGATGGGGGATGGTTACAACCCTTTTTGCATTTCTCTCAGCTACTCAGAGACTATTTGGCTTAGACCAATTAAATCTTTGAAGATTAAACTTACATGGTTATCCATACCAAGCAATTTGTGGACCAGATCTCGCTTTGAAAGCTCAGCCACATGTTGCAGCATGGAGGCCTTTTATTTGGTCAACACATTCTATGTAGCTTCAAGGGATAGTTCAGATTATTTGAACTATATTTTCACCACTTTACTTGTAGACAGCCTTTTCTGTGGAAAATCCCTGTTCTACAAGCCAGATATTGCTCTATTCAATCAGTCAATGTGCAGATGTTAAAGATGCTATTCAGTCTCTATATTTAAATGTGAGACATTTGCAGTGCAACAAACTTTTATTAATTATGTATTTATTGTACAAAACAGCAACGATTACTCGTTTATGTTGAATTTTTTTTGTGGTCTGTTTTGATATTTGTTGCAACCGTCCCCACCCTATCAGCCATGACAAAATATCAAGTCGTAGCTACACACACCAATCTTGACATGTGCCACACAGCCCATTAAAAAAAATATATATTTTACGCCTCCAAATCAAGTTTTCATGTTTCCTGATGGGGAGAGAGATTAACCGAGCATGTGCAACTATAAGCATCATTACTTAGCATGCTGCTGACTGGAGAAGTAATACTTGTTGCAACTGTCCCCCGTTAGAATCAATCCCAATCTACCCTACTCCCTTGACAGGACGACATCTTCAAAATTGGGTGGCAGTTTCACACTGATTCACTCTGTGTTGCTCCTCTATTTCCCTCGATAGAGCTTCAATAAATACTTCTGCATAAAACATCAAGGTCTGCTTAAACTTCTTCAGTCATAAGTTAATAAGCTCTTAAGATTTTCTTCACACATGCTGATGATGCTGTGATGAATTATCAACCTTTTCTAAATGCCAACAGTGCTAAATTGAGGTCTCATAAAATGTGACACATTGGGCCGTGCCAGCGGTGGTCCCATTGTTGATCATGCCATGGTTTCAAGAACCAACAGTTGGGTATTGATGGTTATGTTGATTTTCACTTTAGCAAAAAGAGATCTAACACACAGTTTATTCTGCTGTCTTAAGTGACAATCATAATCCAATATGATCAGGGATCATATTGCTGAAAGTTACTGAAAGTTGCTGTGGCACAAATGTGGAATGAAAATCATGATTCTAAAAACACTGAGTAAAATCCTCAAAACCACAGTTCATTTTCTCAGTAAATCTTTTGTTGCTTTCATGCAGTTTTTGAATATTAATATAAATATATGCAAATAAAGAAGGGATGAGTTAGTCTCTGTGATAAAAAAAAATGGATTGCACTGCTTTTCTAACGAACTCTAAAACATATTTAGATTTATGCTCATTGTGTAAAACTGACTCTGAACTCTGCTAGAGTAATAAAAAAGAACTGAAAGTGGAAGAATCTTAACAGTCAATTCAATTTATAAGCAAGAAAAAAAAAGCATTTGTCAAATTTAGTGCACAGGTCCCATAATTTACACTGCACATCAGTGTGGATATGAAGCAGACATCAGAGAGGGACAATAGCCCGTCTACTGCATGTAGGAGCAAAGATGTGACAGTAGACAGTAGCCCATGTGTTGGTTTGCTGGGACACAGAGGAAGAGACAGCGGGAGGATGGAGCTGCATGCTGTCTGGAAGTCACAGCACAGACATGTAGAGGGGGCTGTCCTGCCAGAAGACATTTGTGTCTTGGAGGAGCAAATATCAGATGTGAAGAACATGAAATGTTGCGGCCAGATGGGAACATTTCTACAATAACTCATCCCTTTAATGACATTAAATGGGATCAAGAAATCACATAACAGCCACCTCACTAATGGTTAAACTATAAATCAATACAGAAATGACAATAAAGCTTCCAAAATAAACCACCAAGTTCTGTCACACTCAGGTAGAAGTCATTTGAAAAATCAGAGAAGTCTAATGTTAGTCACAGTTGTAACCGTGTCAGCACTGCAAGGAGCCAAAATATGTAGTATTATCTTAGTTACAGTTAGGCATGGGGTCTCCTGTGGGTTTAATGTTAGAGTTAAGGCAAATATCAGTTTAATAAACAACGTTTTAGATGATAGTTTTCATAGTGTATTCAGAAAATAATAAGACAATTCAAAGTGAGCTGTCAAGAACATGCATCAGGGAAACAGCACTCTGTGTGATGCAAGATGGAAGGCACCATCCCAAGTTACACTTCCTGTATGCCTGTCAATTTAAAAGCCCTCTAGTGTTTCACTGAACAGTGCAAGATGGATATAACATGTGAGACACTTAAATTACACTCACTAAATTTGATTATTACTGTATACTTTTATAATGAAATAAACACATTTCATATACATTTTAAATTCCTGGTTTGTTGTGTTCTTAATTAATTTGTTAATGTAGATGTTAGGGCAACTGGTTATGATGTATTTTTGTAAGTCTGGGTCCTGGGGAGTCTCAAGCTGAAAAAGACTGGGAAATCCTGTTGTAGAGGATCTCTGACTTTACTATTGTGTTACTGATAGTACCGAAAGTCTACATTAAAACTAAATATAAAAGGTATTAGTGGACTTAAATTATAGTACAGTTTTTTAGACATTTGAATATCTAATGACTTAAACGGAGATATTAATTTCAGTGGCAGTGATGAACTAGTTGAGGAACTGATTCACTTTTGACACAGGAGTTAAATGTTATGAGCGAGTAATGGCCTTTTGTAATTGAGGGTTGTGCGCTGCAAACTGATGCGGTGATTGCACTTAATGTTTTAAGAACTGTTTCAGGAAATGTGCTTAATTAAGCAATTGAGAAAAACTGTAAAATTCTAGCATGGAAATGAGAGCTCAGTGAGTTGATGGTAGTCATGCTCATGATGCAGAGGGTTATGACAAATGAACTGGATGCCCTGCATTTCACCTTTTGCGTAACTGCATAAGGGATTATCAGCGCACATGCAGCCCATACATGCATACAATCAATGGAGCAGTGCAGATACGTTAGTCACTTAAAGACATATCTTCTCTGAACACAAGTCATTTTGTTGACGTTTGTAGTGATTGGAGCTGTCATTTGAGGCGATGCCTGAGGGGCGGCAGGAATAAATGGTCTGTTAGATTGAGGGTGGGACATAAAGCTGCAGGTTCCTAATTAGTAGGCCTTTGGCGGTATGAAATCAATACAACCTACACAATTCTCTTACAGAAACCTTTCAAACCTAAGTAACCACAAGTGAGGAAAGTACAATTCACCGGCAGGATTGTGCCTCACTTGTGTGTGCATGCATGTGTATGTGTGCATGTTTGTTAGTTAAATGCTATCTGCCCGTCAGCACATCTGTTCCTGCCTCTGTTTACGAGTATGTGTTGAATGTGATCAATCCAAGCAGGACACAGCAGCAGGAAATCTATAGAGAATAGACAGGCTTCTATCCAGGCCTGCGTTTAATTGGCAGAATAGAAGTTCATCCTGCCAGGAAGGCCTATAGTAATGTGAAGCTGACACACACACGATGTGAACACCAAATATACTAAATGTCTCAATTGGATCGTGAGTGAAAACAGTGTGAAAGGCAGGATAACGTCCTTCGTCTGCAGGAGAAGAGCGTTCATTTCTCCTGGTTAGACCGCCTTATTACTCTTAGAGAGGAATCTCTCAGAGGAATGGTATATGGTGCGTCCTATCCATTTTATTTGACGCTCTCATACGTAGGAAACACAGGGGCGTTGAGAAGGATGACAATTTCATTTTGGGCGAGTAATTTATCAGCTTGGAGGAGCCAGAGATTTGAGGTGTAATGATCTGATTCACCGGTCATTTTGAGAAAGGTCAGAACAAAGATAAATGTCATCTGCGGTGAATCCAGGGAAGTTGCCAAGACTTCAGAAATAAACACAAAAAAGGTATTGACTCATGGTGTGTTAGGCTCTCAAAGGGTGGCCCCTGCACCAATACCATTGACAGATGATGATAAAGACATTTTAAAGGATGACTTTTATTCCATCGCATAATGTCTGATAGAAAGAATACTACGCCGGTCCTGAAAGAAATGAGAAGAGATAGGTTATATAAAACAACAGCTGAGAATGCCCGCTACAGGTACCTCCAGTATAAATAGTGCATCACATGATTTCCCTATGGACCGTATCAACCTCAAAGCACTCTTTGTATGCTAAAGCACTGCATTAGAAGCACAGTGATTGATCTCAGCCCCCCACCCACACTGACAGTGGGTGATGCAGTACCTAAAGGCTTGACTCCATGCCAGGTGGAAGAGAAGTTGGTCGAAGGAAGAGATGGAGAGGACGAAAGGGATGACGGAGAAGACTGAGGGGATACAGAGAGGGAAAGGACGGGTGGGTGGATTGATTTTCGACTGGTTGACTTTTGTGCTTTGATTGTCAGCATAAAACATGACTCATTCATTCCCCACTTAGTTACAATAGTTCAACATTTTAAAGTGAACAAGGATTCGATTGATGGACTATTCCTCTGCTGGAGTGGCCAATAACATTTATGCTGGAGTACCTATTAAGTGACGCATTGTTTGTTTCTGTTTCTGCTTTATTTGTCCCTGGATGGTATTTTATTTAGACAAAAGTGCACAAGAGTGATGTTTAGCAATAGGAATATGCAATACAATACAAAACAATGCAAGAAAACAATATGCAGTAAAGCTCTGTACATCCACATGGTTTATGACACTATGACTGTCTGCAGGATCATAACCTGAAAGCTATGATGTTCAATAACTGTTCAAAACACTTCAATAAAAATGTTACCATTGGACAGGAAATAGATAAAAGCAATGCAATGTAGACAATAGGTACAAACAAGACAATGACCATCCTGTCATGGCCAGCATGATAATATCATGACCACCACCATCATCATCATCATCATAGTACAAACAAACTCCCCCCTCTGTTTGTGCATTTGTGAGAGAAAGATTGAGGATTAAGAGAAAAAGTGTGTTTGCCTGTATCACTTTGCTCACTTTAATCCCATTTGTGCTCTGTTCTTCAGATGTTTTGATCAGCATGACACAACTGCGTGCAACTTCCCTGCAGGGAAAATAATCCATGCAGCCGTTATGGCTTTTATTTAATAGTACAATAGTTTCTGTCATTTAACTATGTAATGAGCCTCCTATAGAATATGTGAACACAAGCCCTTAAACAGACAAACAAAACAGCTTCAGGCTGAGACGCTGCAAAAAACAAAACTAAATACGGGATTGTTCATGTTGTTCCTCCTAACAAGTGATGTTTGAACAAAACCATTGGATACTAGAGTAGATGTGTTGTATTTAAATAATGTGTGGACTAAAATTGTAAATTTAATTTGAAGGCCCTGCACAAACATTCTAAACCCATATGTTTCCAACAGACTTCTTTTTAGGAGTCTGTTGGTAGTATAAACAGACTGTTATTGACTGGCATTAAAATTAAACCTTTATTATCAATACAAGATCCAAGGTAGATTCATTTCTCATTATACAACACACGGTTGTATTTGGAGGTTAAGATGTAGTTCCCTTTTTCCAACTCACAAAAAACAATGTTAAATTTATATACTTAAGATGGATTGAATAGATAAAAATACAATTATTATGCATGGTGGAGGGCTGAGAATGAGTTAAGAAGTCTCACAACCTGAGGGAAGAAGCTGTTCTCCAGTCTGATGGTACAACAGTAGATACTTCAGTATCTCTTGCCAGACAGCAGCAGGGTGAACAGGCTGTGTCTGGGGTAGGTATTGTCTTTTAGTATCCTTTGGGCTCTACACAGGCACCTCACCTCACTGATGCTGATCACTGATGTTCAGTAGATAGGTACCAATGATGTTCTGGGTGGTTTTCATCACCCTCCTTTCCCTGGGCTTTGTACACCCCATGCCAGTTTGTAATATCTCCAGTCAGGATGCTTTCTACTGCTCCTCTGTAGAACTTGGCAGAGGAATTTTGCTTTTTAACGATAGAGTTAGAGATACATATTGTCTGGTGATCTGGTCTGATTCCCATCTTACTGTTTCTCCATCTACCCTCAACCTGAGCAGAGATTTAATCAGTCGATAACTGAAAAATCCTCCGTGGGTGTTGAGGGCCTTTAATGTCACTGATATTTAAAGTGAAAAAATGTATGTAACCAACTACCGGATAGGCCTTTTTTCCTTTTACTATAACTGGTAGGAAAATCACAGTTGTTTCTAGAAATATTACAGGAACAGTTTGACAATTTGGAGAGTCTGCTTCTTTGCATTCTACCAAGTTAGATGGTAATAGAGTATAAATACTAGAAAACGGGGAAAATAACTAGCCCGGCTCTGCCAAAGGTAACAATATCCACCTATCACCCACCTCTTAAGTTGTCTAATATGTTGTCTAATACTGAATGAATAAGCCTATTACTCAAAATGTCAAACACATCCTTTAATGATGGCTTCATTCTAGTGTCCCATTAAGCCATGACAGTGAAATTGTGCATGAGCAGCATGATGCAGAATTCAGTCATCATTAGCTTAATTACTCACACCTACAGTGACATGTCAAAATTCATGAAAAAGGGGCATGTGGTATGAAAGGAGAGAATGAATGAAATGAAAGAATGAAAATTGAATGAAAATTAAAAATCTGCCTCAACAAAAATATATATACACTTCTGTTTTTCCTCACATTTTTCATGAGTTGGAGTAAAACACTATTTCTATGTCCATTTCTGATCATGTTAAATGGTTACTTTAAAGTGCAGTTGTGTAGAAAAGAGACATTTATTAGCCACTGAACAATTTCACATTCAACTACAGATATTAAAGGAGGGTATGGTCATGACCCGCCCTACTCTGCCTCTGACTGGCTAGTACTCGTCGCCTTTGTTGGTTATGCTGGTCAGGTTTAGGCATGAGGAATGATTGGGCAGGGTTAAGAAAAGAAAATCAGGATAATTAAATTACATAGTTTTGCAGCTGCCCTTAAAAAGTTCATTTTGTTGCATGAAGTATAACATTGAGCCTTGAATTCTAACTCTGTTGCTCGGATAGCCATCACAAAGGATTGTGGGTTGGAATAGCCAGAAAAGCCTGCTGGCTTGTAAACTACAAAATGCAACCAGATGCAATAGGACATCCTGGTATTTTTGGCACACTGCATTTGACATACTGTGTACTGGGACATACCAAATCTTTTTCTGGCACACTAAATAGTTTTGTAGTATGGGTATTGGAATGCACAGTTGGTATCTGTAGTCCTATGTGAAATACCCACTGTTCAGTGCAATAGTCTTGTTCTAAGCGCACACCTTTCAGGTGGATGAATAATCTAAGGAAAAGTGCACACTGCAACAGATTTTTACAAATGTGTGAACAAAATTTGAGAGACATGCACAGAAGAACTCTTAGATTTTTTACTTCAACTCATGACAATTTTGAGCAAAAACAAGTGTTGCATTTATATTCTTGAGTATACATGATAGCAGCCTTATATTGACCAAACTTAACACACACAGGACATCATGAGCATTGGACACGATGGTTTTATCTGGTACTTCATAATGAAAGACACAGCCGCAGCATCCAGTCAGTTTCTGGAACCTCATTTCTGGGAACCTATGTATGTACATCATTGCAGGTTGTGAAAAACTGTATGCTAATGTGTGATGACTGACACCACTGTAGAATTTCTGTTTCTATGATCACATAATCTGACACCATCTCAAAGGATGAGAAAAAAGTGTAATCTTGGCATTACACATGCATAAAAAGAAATTAACTCCAGACGTCCCGGTCACTGCAGTCCTCTATTTCTGTATGAACAGTCCTCTGTGCTGCTGCATTTGCACTTGGAACATACGTGTGTGTGTGTGTGTGTGTGTGTGTGTGTGTGTGTGTGTGTGTGTGTGTGTGTGTGTGTGTGTGTGAATGTCTACATTCCTGCCTGTGTACCTCTGTGACCGGCTGTCAACAGGTTAATCCCAATAAATCCAGCCATCTGATGATTATGGGTCTCATGCAGCAAAGTGATCAATATAGAGATGGAGAGTGGGATGAGCCGCGGGCAGCCGGCTCTTCAGATCTCATCTGCTTTGGGCTACCTCAGAACAGACTTCACTGAACACAGAGGAGCTCAGAGAGAAATGGGGGGGGGGGGGCAGGGGACTGCAGTGTATTTTAATTTCTGGAGAGCAAACAGGCTGCCTTATCACTGTGTCAGGGGAGAGCTGATTGGTGATTCACACATACAAGCTTTAAAGTGGTCGGAGCCTTATTTAGAGCTACAAACACACACACGGTTATACAGAGTATTGTATCAGATGTTCATCACACACACACAGGCTTAGAGAGTGATGGATTACATGTAATGGGATTACAAAAGTAGGCTACAAAAAAGGGAACTGTTATCCATTACAGTTACAAAGAAAATGTCATCACATTACAAATACATTTGGAAAAAATTGGTATTATCAGCAGGATTACAGTTTCAAAATACATTTAAAAAGCCCAAATCAGCTTGCCTTTCAAAACATCATGACCCAGTTAGTCAAGATAATCCACAGACCTTCTTGTGAGCAGTTTCATTTAGGAGCTACTTTCTTTCTGCAGTAGAATTTACCACAACTATTTTAAAATCTACTGGGACTACTTTCTTTTTGCAAGAATAAAAGCCGTTTCTACATGGGATGTTCACAACAAAGTTTGTGGGTTATCTTAACTGGGTCACAATGAGAGACACTGATTTTGAATTTTTCAAAAGTACTTTTTGGTTGCTTTGAACACTACATGCTGAGTGCCATAGAGTCTCATTGTATTCAAAAGAAGTCGGACATCTCTACTACTGATAACTCCAAAACACTGCAAGTGGCACAAAAAAAATAGATGGAGAAATTGCACTAGCGAAAAATATGTACAACTTCTCAACAAACTACATTTAAATGGTTCTATTACTGATATTAATCTAAACGTGTTAATGACTACATTGTTTAATAGGTAATTAGTTATTGTGTCAGGATACATTTTTAAGTAACCCTCCCAACCCTGCAGACACACACACATAAAGATACAGTACATGCACTTGTCTAAGTGAAACACTGGCAAGCACACAAACGCTTAAAGTACACAATCCTTCATTAATGTATCTGTTCAGCACTGCAGCAAATGCACATGGGGCCAGATATATTTACATATTCAGTTTTCATCATAATTCCTCACTATTATCCATGGCCTGTCTGCCGAGTATTACATTATGTTCCTCTTATATTTCAGCATGTGTATATGAGATGCGTCATTAGCGGCTATTCTTTACTGTTAGCATGTAACGCAACACACGCATGTTTACAGGAATACGATAATGAAATCTCTGCAGACTCAGTGCATGACCTCAAATACTGTAGAACAGCAGATTTACCCACAGACTGACAATTACTGCTAGTGTATAGATGGTAGGTTGTGTCTTTTCACCTGCTCATGCTCTCTCGAAGCAACAAGGGCGCAATTAATTATAACTTGATGAGGTTCATACCTACAGCAAATACATTATTTAAACAATAGGATGAACAATGTAGAAATGTATATTCATGCATAATTCATATGTGTGTGAAAGAGAAGGAGCAAATGACAAGCCCTCACTATTTCTGCATGAGCCTCAACAAGCTCGTGGCAGCCCTTTGATTTTATTCAGCCAAGAATGAACCAGTCTAAGCACACCCATGGGAGACAGAGACCGCACCCCACATAGACCATCGCTCTCTAACCAGCATCGATAAATGGAGTCACATCACCTCCAGCCTACATCTACCAACACGTCTTCAGAAGTTCTAAAAACCCCCTTGAGTAACTCTTTCAGACCAAATGGTGCCAAACAACTCCCACCGTCTTACCAGTAACCTTTTGTAACTCTCACTCTGAGACCACTCTCAGGGAAGAACAGAGAGAAAGAGAAAAACACGAGTGGAGCGCGAGGCAAGAAGTGCTTTTGAAGGTCTAGAGACGAGGTGGTGGAAGAGCAACTGGGCTAATCACAAGAGAGCAGAGGCGATAAGCCGGCTAATGGCTTTGACACTTGTTGCCACATAGCTGTTGTCCCCGTGTGACCAACTCTAATCTCTTCAGGGCCTCTAACCCACCGGCCACATATGTATAAACCTCTCCAATTTTTGTGAAATCACAGCTTATATGGTGCAGTACTGGACTGACAGTTTACAACATCCTGATGCCTTCATGGCAACCCGCTTGAAGTACATGTCTACTTTTAGACATATTTAACTCAAGATGAGAAGAGTGAAATACAAAATCTATGAAAACCTGGTGCATCAGGGACAATATTACTGAAGCAATAGGAAACTAAAAACGAAGGAAAGAACATTACATCACTATAGAACATTATATGCTGCAGACTTGGTGCCTGTTTTATTGAAGGTTATGGGAGATACTATATCAATCATGCTTTTTGGAGACCAATATCAAATAAACAAATGCTCACATTTGGAAAAATCAGTCAGTATGTTATTCTCTGAGGTATATTCTAATCTTTTTTACATTTGGATTTGTGAGATCATGCGAGAATCTATCTTGCTAGGCTGTTAAAAGCAAGCACCAAAAGTGGTGCAGCCAATCAGCATCCTAGGACAGACTACTGGTGGTACTGGTAAGCTATGGGTGCAGTTTTAGGTGTGATGAGAGTGAAAAGTGTCCATGGAAGTGAGTCGTCTCAAACAAACAATAGTGGCTCCAGAAGAGGTTAGTGTAGATACTGCAGTGGCTTCAGTTAGATCACAAGTGGAGAGAATTACTTCATTGAAAGAAGAGCAAAGAACAGCACCAGACTTTTCTTGATGGAAAAGTTTTTTTGCCCTTCTCCATTTGACTTCAGCAAGAGTTTGATCTGATTGGTTGTTGTTAGCCCGTGTTAGATGTGACAGACAGAGGTTCATCCAGTCACCTGCCAAGCCCTTTTCCAAACAGTCTCTAAGGACGACTTCCCAGCTGGTTCTGTGTAACAAACCATCTGGCATGTCAGGTTAAATGTCTTCGTCAAAGGTCATAAAACGTCAATACGTTGGGTTATGTTGTTTCTCCCATATGCTTCAATGAGCTGGAACCAAGCAGAGCATATAATTTTCTCTACTGATAAAATGTCCCTTTCTTTTCCTTCCTTTCTTGAATACAGTGGAACTAAACGGCTCTCGGCTTGTTGACAGTACCAAAAAAATACATATATTTGAAAAACTCAAAAGCAATTTCTCTTTCCAGAATTGATGACCTGGTTACTCAAAACAATCCACAGAATTTGTTGTGGGAAGTTTTATATGGGAATTTGGGATTTTCTTTCTGCCATAAAAGGAAAACACCACAAACTGATTTCCCATCTTGTTCCATTATATTGGAGAGAAGGTGATATCTCCAAAATTCTGCACCTGCCATTAAAACAGTCTAGATGGATAAATAGCAATAAAGGCCAGAGGTAAAATGTATTTTTGATTTTGAGCTGAACTTTCCCTTTAAGACATTTTGTAAATACAGCCCCTGGGCCCTATTTCAGAAAGCAGGATTAGTGAAAACTCTGAGTTTGTTAAGCCTGAGGGGAGGGAAACTCTGTTTCAGAAAGAGAGATGATGTAAATTCTGGGTCTGTCACTCTGGTAACTGACTCTGTGGAGCTAACCTGCTCACTGTCAGGTTTTCTGTAACAAACTCTTGAGTCTTTCTCTGACTCCTCCCCTCCTGCTGAGCCTGAAGCAGCTGTCTGACACACTTCCGTTTAATTTTCTCATTCATGAAGTCGACTTAGTGCGCTCCGATACGCACTTTGATATATCAAAGCCCCTATCTAAACGCATTCATTTGCAGAAGTTTAAGTTTTAATAAATGTGAGATCCTGTAGGATATCAGTCTGTTACCCAAGGACTTTAACATGAGCACTTTTATGATCGACCAGTCATCAATGTAAGGGCAAAGACTCCGTCCTTCTTTATAACACTGTGACTGTGTGGACATGAAGGCAGTTGTCAGGCTGTCAGTCAGGCCCCCTGCACATAAACTTTTATCGCACATTACTGTAGCAATCATTGCTCAGTTTATATAAGACATTGATCAGTGATCAATCATTTGTCACATTGTCATTGATTACACTGATGCAACATTCCCATCATAGTTATCATATCATGTTGGAGATAATTTGAATATTTCTGAGTGAGGATGATTCTGCTCAGCTTAAACAACTTTCTGATTCTGAAACTGGACTAAATGTAGATCAAAAGTGAGATAACTTTTTTTGTTTTTTTACTCCTTTCAAGTAAAGTCATTTTCAGCCACTGTCATCTATATTTTGTCCCTGTCAGGTTACAGCTGATGAATATATTTAAAAATCCATGCAACATACGGTCAGAATCCAGCATTCATTCATTTTCTGTAACCGCTTATTCCGTAAGGGTCGCGGGCTGCTGGAGCCTATCCCAGCTGACATTGGGCGAGAGTCGCCAGTTCATCGCAGGGCAGACACATAGACAGACAACCTACGGGCAATTTAGAGCCACCAATTCACCTAGCATGCATGTCTTTGAACTGTGGGAGGAAGCCGGAGAACCCGGAGAGAACCCACGCAGACACGGGGAGAACATGCAAACTCCGCACAGAAAGGCCCCGCCCCGGCAAGCTGGGGGATCAAACTCAGGACCTTCTTGCTGTGAGGCGGCAGTGCTAACCACTGCACCACCGTGCCGCCTCAGAATCCAGCATATTAAAGAAATTCATGTCTGGTAAATGATAAATGAATGGACTACACTAAATAAAATAATAGTATTCGTTTCTCCCCTCCTGTTTTTAAGAGAAATGTCATAGTCTGCATTGGAACACACTCATTTTTCTACCTTCACTGGATTAAAATGGTTGCTCTGCCTGTCATTTACCCATTGCCATGGTGAATCATAGTATTGTAGCTGCATTGATGATGTCTCAGTTGATTGAACTAAACCTGATCAGCTCTTCCGGAACCAAAAACTCTGAGTTTCCCACCTCAGGCCCAGTCAACTGACAGTTCAGGATTAGGCTCAGAGTTTGGTCTCTGCTCTCTGAAACAGGCCCCTGGTGTCCAGGTATGTGTTCAGAGGCCGAAACCATGAAACCATGAGAGTCTGTGGAAGCCCTTCAGGAATGCAAGCATTACTCCCGGGGGCAGTGAACGATGTCAATTCCTGTGTAAAGAGTACATTTACCACATTTACCGTGAAACTTGTGAATGAAATTGTTTAGCTCTTATCTGACCAACTAAACCTGGATCACAAATGGGAGCCAACATCTTCTCAATAGGGAGAAGTGTGCTTGTGGGGATACGTGGAGGGAGCTGAAAAGCAGAATTAACCCCAGAAAGAGCTCCTACTGGGAGGGGAATGAAGACAAACTGCAGAAAAACAGCATGACGTGGGGAGTGGGATGAAAACAGCGAGGAGGAACCAGGACATAGCAAATGAGTGAAACATCTTTCTTCTGGCACAGGGACCCGGAGGTCACCTCCTTCTCTTACCACCTACCACCAGCCCACCACATAAAACTTGCCTGAGTGCCCATCACACCGGGGATCAAAGCCGCGGCCCTGCCTTCCTCACTGCTTGAAACATGGTGAGAATTATGTTCCTTGATCTCTCCAGTGTTCGCTTCTCATCATTTTATTCACTTTTGCTGTGTGATCATGCCCTCATCCGATCACATGCCCTCATCTCTGCATTTATTCACTGCTCAGATGTGTCTCTTTCCCCTTTCAGGCACTGTAGGCTGAGATTCTGTATAATGATAAATGATGAAACAAATGATGATACATGATGAACAAAAGAATGCATAAAAAACACCAGTGGAGGAAGTATTCAGATCCTTCAGTTAAACAAACAGGGTACAACAACAAAGTCCAGCATTTAAATTCCTACTTGAGTAGAAGTACAAAAGAACTACTAGCAAAATGTACTTTAAGTATCAAAGTAAAAGCACTTTGAAAAGGCCCTGACTGATACTGATATTTAGAAGCATAAGCAACCCTTTACTGTTGTAGCTTGACAAAGTAGAGCTAGTTTTTATCTACTTTATGTACAGTTAGTCAGATTGTTCCAAACTTAGGATCAGGCCCTCCAAAGGCTCATAACAAAAATCTCAGGGGTCGTTAGATAATTAATGTTTTTTCCTCATCTTTCCTGCAGGGAAAAACTCTGCCTCACAGATCTGTATTTATTTTTTTATTTTCTAAATTTTGGGCCTCAGTTTTTTTTCAAGCTATAATACATACCACTTTCGCATTAAAAATGTCTAAAATGCAAAATATATGTTATATATTTTGTTGAGCTGACAAATGTTTCCAACAATTTTCAAGAAAAAGGTAATTTATTCAAGGTAACAGTGCATTTCTTGATAGGTGTTGCTAGCTAGTTTCGATAATGGATATGTCACTAAAGAATAAGTCGGTAAATGTAACAAAATTTTACCTGAACAAAACTTTAATGTTACCTTGTTTATGAACATGATTTCTGCCCAAGTCATGATTTTAATCTGATCCCATGCTACTTCACATCATCATAAAACTATGCCTTTTGTTATTGTTTTAATGTGAGAGAGACCCCTAGTGGCAGAATTCACATATTGTTTGTTTAAATTAATAATTTAAATTAATAAGTTTACTTGGGAAGCTTATTCTTCAGAGGAAATGCTAGCAACTCACAGACATCTAAAACATGTAAAGGAACTTCAACCAGACAGACTTCAACACGGTGTTGTATTTTATAGGGCCATCCATATGTTTTTATGCAAAATCTTGAAGGTATACAATACAGGGTTTTCCTAAAACACTATATAATACATAAATGATCCCTTTCAATCATCACTCTTGACCCACCAGAAGTGTGTGATGGTGTCTGTATCTGCAGAGACTCTGCCCCTTGCCTGTATTTTCTCTTCATTTTGCTGTGTGCGGGATGTTTCTGGGTGTCACCCTCTTAGCAGTGGGTAGCCCCCAGCCAATAACAGCGCACAGAGTGTGAGGTCGGGAAAAATGTGGCGACCAGGTTATATTGCCGTCGCTGTTTCTCTTCTCTGCTGTCTGTCTGTGCCATGGCTGTATAAAGTGCTGTAGGTCTGTGTGTTTGTTTGACTGAGGGCGGGGCCCTCGGACCTCAGTTTAATCAAATTTTGCTACATACCCCACACAACCATTTCCAACACGTAATTTTCCATAATCAGCTATTATTATGAATTTAACTTAGCTCTTACCCTACATTTTAACAAGTTATTCATGTGCTTCTAGTTAATATATATGGTGCAAAGCTTATGAGGTATAGGTCAGGCAGACAGCTTGAGTCCAACACTGCATATAATTAAATACGCTCAGCTTGCTGCAACACACTGTGTATCCAAAACACCCTCTGCAATAGTGCATTGTATTTAAACCCTCAGTGCTCTGCTCATTTTTCAGCTCTGCTGTGCCGCTGCTGCTGCACTGCTCGGCTGAAAGCGCTGCTAGAGATACTGCATGAAGAGTTTCATAAGCTCCCACATCCACCCCAGCATCGACCCGTATCGTCCAAGTCCAAGTTTCCCAAGGGGTAAATAATTATCATCACTCCCCATTCTCTGCAGAGGTCGATGCACTGTATGGTTACGAGAGGTGATACAGTCACAGCCTTGATGCTAAATATGTGCACTATGGAACCGCAAATAATAAATAAGAATTTGATTTTTTGGTCAGCAGGAGGCAGTGGCCAAATCTTCCACAGATGTGAAGAAAGTGTCACTTGATGAATACTTAAAGGCAGAGTGTTTCTAGTCAGTCTAGAGCTTGTACAACTTGCAGAAACATGGTGTCTGGTTCAAGGATGCTTTGACAGATAAAATGCAGATGTTTGCCAACATGAGGACATAAACCAGGGATCTCTAGGTGAGGAGTGGCTTCCTCACTCACTATGCAACTGCTCAGTTTCCAGTGAGCCACTTTTATAGAGGAGGATGGGAAAAATGAGGACAGCAGTAACATAACTTTCACTACCTGTTGGCCAATAACGCGGGAGAAGGGTGATGGGTAATTAGTGAGGCTGATCCTGTGATTGCTCCAGGGAGAAGACGTAAATGACCCCTCCAGCATGTTATGTTTAATGGATTATACAAGCACCCCGCCCCCCCGCCCGGGAAGAAAAAAGACAGAGAGGCCTTGTTAGGCAGTATATGACTTGGTAATTTGTCCTGTTTTACCGTGCAATCATGCCCTCATCCTTTGAGGTGAACTAATCTAAAAAACACACAGAAACATACAAAGATGAGCAGTGAGTCACAAACTGTCATATTCCTCCACATCCATTATAAAACAAAGAAAATCTTTCAGGTCATGTTTCTATAAAACTTACATAAAAGTCTGTGGCATGACAACAGTTTGATTCTTTCACAACAGACCTAAAAAAAACACCAAAAAAATGAATAAACAACATGGGTGTGCTGACATCTCTGTGCAATTCATAAATAAGTGAGTAAGAATGGATGTTTCCTCGCGCTCTTGTTCGTCATTTGTTCTGCGCCTATTGTTTTCAGTTCTGATGCCTGACACCCACTGTGCTGTTTATTGTGTAACTTTCTGTCTCCTGCCTCCAAGCTCTTCATTCAAGGGTGTCCATAAAAAGTATTATTCATCTCTAAATGAATACCTTAGTTAATGGGGAGGAAATAATTCTGAGAAAACACTATTTTGTGTACTTAAGAATACAAGTAAACAGGCATATTGCGTGCTGTTCCTCCATGGTATGCGACAATAGAGGAAATAAAGCCATCAGTGGGAGAGGAGATTTTCAGCGTTGTCTGCTTAAATGCAGAAATAAACAGCGGTGTTGTGCTTCTCAGATCCCCTCTGTGTCTCACCATGCCCTTGAAGAGCTCCTGTAGGAGCACAGGAGTGCCAGAGAGAGCCCTAATCAGCCTGTGACAAATCAGCCTCTTCTGCAGCTTGTTTTTCATTTGGATAATGCTAGCCTCCTCTCTTAAGTGATAAAACAACCTCTGTGGAGTGGTCTTTACACAGCCAGATTAAATGTGATCACCTTGCCAACATACCCTGGGAGATTGCCATGATTAACAGGCAAAAGAGAATAATGATAATCATATGCAGGATAATAGCCCATACCAAATGGCTGCATGATTCGTACATAAATCACAGCCCATTTCCCACCCTAAAGGACACGGATTCACCCTTTGGCTGGATTTATGCAAGAACAATCTGATTTTTTTAACCCCTATGTGACCTAGATCTGATTATCTCACTACCAATTTAAAACATAAAAACACTTACAATAAATCTGGATCACACTGTGCTAAAATGTTATTTTATTTTGTTTTCTGTGAAAATGCAGTCCTTTTATTCTCTCTGATCATATGCCTTCAAAGTCAGCTAAAGGACTGCAAACTGGAACACACTAAGCAAGGTTGAGACCTCATGAATGTTACAATGAGGTTAATAACCCCAAGCAAATATTAGCTCGGCTTCAAACAACACAATAATGACTTCATGAGAGGGGCTGAGTCGGTGAGTGAAAAATTGTAAAACCATTTTATAAAACCCTGAACAGAGTGTGCACTACTGAGGACAAAGTGTACAGTACTGAAAAAGCCTGTAAAAGTGTGTAAAAGCATGTGTTTATGTTAAAGGGGACCTATTATGCTCTTTTCCAGCTCTGTATTGTTATTCTGGGACCACTAGAGTAGCATTGCATGATTCACAGTTCAAAAACATCCTTATTTATTTTGTGCTGGTCCTTAATGCAGCCCCTCGATTCAACCTCTGTCTGAAACAAGCCATTTTAGCTCCTGTCTCTTTAAGCCCGCCGTCCCTATAAGCCAACTGTCTTCTGATTGACCAACTTCCCAGAATCCTGCTGAAGGGCAGCAGAGTGCTGGCTGCAGGGCCTCACTGACTACAAAAACAAACAAACACAACTTTATTCACTGATTTAGGTGAAAGTGTTCTCAGGGAAAAAAATATTTTGTGGTCTTCCACGTGCCTCTGGCTGCTCTGCCTGAACTTTTGGGTATTACAGAGTTTTCTGATTGCCAGACAAGTCTTACATGTTGTTTACAGCTACTTCAGTGGCCACTTGACTCGTTAGCTCAAAGACGGGTCAGGAAATACAAGACTGCAGCAACTTGTGCTTCTGAGCATCATCTTAATGTGGAAAATAGTGATGTGAGACACTGAATTTGATTAATTTACTGCTTATCAGACCACAAATGTAACAAGAATTGGGTTGGAAAAAAAAGAAAGGAAATTGGAGGGGGACTGATTACTGTACACAAGCATACAGCTTTATAACTTCATTCACTGGTTTTGATGAGAATGGATCTTATTTTATGGGGAAAATATGATCTGATTTTCTCTCTGATGGCTTCCAGCCCCTATGCCTCAACTTTGGGTAATTAATGACATTTCCTGATGGACAAAGTTTTACTTCATGCTAGCGCAGCAAGAAATAAAACTACCTGTCCCTCAGAAACTCTTTAAATCACTGAGAGCTGAACAGCTGGAAGACATCAGAGTGAAAACCAGCAGATAAATTGAAACTCCATGAGACATACACAACACAAACATAATCCTGTGCAGAGGTGTCAAATGAATACAGACTGAGAAGGTGGGTGGACTGTAAAGAAATATGTGACAGGCCAACCCACGTCAAGTTATTGAAAGTAGAAAAGAAAAAAAACATTGAAAACGTTGCATTTAGAGCAGTCTGAAATTTGAGCGTTTTGCTCACAGGGAATACTTCTACATCCGTTTACCTCATTATTTGACACTTTGGTCACACTTAATATGAACATCTGATATTGTAACATTACATTACATATATCACAGAAAATAAGGAAAAGCATAATAGGTTCCCTTTAATATTTCTTTGTGTGTATATGTGTGTGTGCTCGTCTGCGTGCCCAACAAATACAGGAGCTGGGAGTGGTAAAGTGAACAGATTTGTTGGACATAAACCGTGCAATTCTGGGTGTGTATATATATCACTTAATGAAGGCCTAATCACATCAAAAAAGCTTATGGCACAACACCAGCACTTTATTCTCCCTCGTAAGCAGAGAGGGGTTTTAGGTATTTACACAAGCTGTATATCCGCAGCAGACAGAGCGAAAACTGGCATCATCCCATGAATCACAGGCAGCTCATGCACAAAGTAAAACACGCTGAAATTAATTAGCATCAACTCAATTTGTTATCTGTGTGATAGCAGCAGAGCTCCCATCCACGTAAGACCTCTGACAGACTAGCATTACCCACAACCCTCAGGGAAATCGACCTTAGAACTAATCCATATGAGCAGAGAGGTACATGGTGAGGAAAAATGCAGAAACGGAGCACATTATTAAACAGGAAAAAACATAAAGAGATATAAAAAAGAGTAATGAGAAAACAAGTAGAAGTGGATCTTAGCATTTAGTGTATAATGAGATTGCCTCTTGAGACTAAACATGGGCAAAGAGGAATAAGAAAATGTAAAAATAAACATGAAGCACTCTTTGTCTGTTCTTGGCAGGGTCGCCAGTGTTCAGCAAGTAGGAAGGAGAACTGAAATAGGTTGAGGTCTCAGTAGGATGCATTTTACTACCTTTGAGCTGCACATAAGAAAGGCAAAAGGTGCTTCCAGGCAACTAATCCACTTTCCTGTTGATGAAGGGAGAAGTCATCCTTTTATTTGGCACAATTACCAAGTGCGATGGAAAGGTCGCACACATCAGGTTATATCTTGTCGTTTGTAATAAAGCAATGTGAGGCAAATACCAAAGAGACTCCGCTGACTTAATGTGATGATTGAACGCAGGGTGAGTAAGATGGTAAGCTGCTTCGCTGTGCAACACTGTGGGTGGAAGAGCCATTTTTTATACACCAGAATCAACGTTATTTGCCAAGTGTGTTGACACATGCAATGAATTTGACTCTGGTTTTAAGTAGCTCTCCACAGTACTTTAACACTGCGGTGCCAAGAACAAGTATACAGGAGGAATTAAAGACAGAATACAAGAAAGCTAAACAAAGAGAAGTTAACAGCTATTATGTGCAAGTGAGTATAAACATATAGATTGTTGACTGAAACACACTTTAAAAAAATGTTTAGGGTTGCTGAATATAAAAACACTTAATTGTCAGTTTATTAGGTACACCTAACCTAAAACTAATGCAGTCCAATACAGCGCCTGTGGTGGTAAAGTTAAGTGACTGACATTGTGAAGGATTTTTGATTCTTTCTGATTTTAAAAGTGGATAGTAAACCTGTACGGCTGTACATTTTAAATAGATTTAGATGCATTTATATAAAACAATATCTTTGTGGGTGTGTACCAAGAGTATCTGTGATGAGCAGGGAATACTGGCCAATATGGACCTACCAGAGTATCAGGAGTTTGGTACTGGAATAATATCATAGAATTGATTTTAATCACATTAAGATACTATAAATAAAGTGACCACCCCAGTTTTAACCTCTCACACAATATAGTTTGAAGAGAAGACAAGCATGACCACAAAGCTTTTTGTTTTCCTTCATACAAACAAAATTGTTCCATTTGTTACTACAATAATAATAATGATATTATAAGAAGTACTTGCAGCACAGTGCAATCCATTGTGATTTCTTCTTCTGTGTTACAGAGCCATGGCGTGTACGTGTCCATGTGAGGCTATAATCTCATCCTGAAATGTCCTATATGTAATAAAAGGGAACTTCAAAGCCTCCTTATTAATTGTGTGGCCTGAACTCTGGACTCCAGTGATTTCTGCTGAGTGGATGGAAGACATCCCTTCCTTTGATCATTACAGCTTTTAGGGGAGGGAGGTGAGGTCATTTAGAAGCTGGATCCCTACGGGGAACTAAATGAGGGAATCATCAATTCAGACAGCATGGTCAAATCCTGTTGCTCAAACACCGCTGATCAGACTTAATCACAGGATCGTTACACCGTGAGCCGGAGATGAGTCCAGGAATAAGCCCAGCATTGACACCACACCCTGATGAGGACGAGACCGCTCCAGGGAAAGACGGGCAGAATTCAGTTCCCCATAGGCACTCGAGAGACTCCACCTTCTGTGTACAAAGACCTACACCTTAACCTACTCTGTCTACAAAGAGCAAATGCACACATCATTAGAGTCAGTGGTAGCTGCGAGGTTCAAGAAGTGAGCTCATAAGCTGAAATCCTCAGGCAGTGAAAGCAGATGAAAGTGGATCTTTTTCACTCTGCAACCGCTGCTGATATGACTCTTAGCACAGAGGTCTGGAGAGTGAAACATTTTGTAAGCCAGAAATCTCAAGCAACTGTTGGGTCATTATCTGCTGGGTTACCAGCCCCCAACAGAAATATATGGTATCATTGTGCTGTAAGACACACATGTATATATTATTTCTGGAGCTTTATTGTCCAGCAGCATGAATTCATGTATTTAACTGCAAGACTGAGGTAGGAGTTTATTGAAAAACTTCAGCAAATTGTCAGTGGAAATTGGGATAAGGTTGGAATGATGACCTCAGAATTAACAAAAGATTTATATAGCAATATATGTAACTGTTCTCACAAGACAAACACCAGGATCAGATTTACTGAATATTTATGGTAGAGCTAATCATGACCACAACTTCAAAAATTCAATACCATTTGGTACTACAGAAAATAACTGCATAAAGGCCAGTACTGTCATATTCTTTGTTCAGTTGTGATACATTGTGTGACCAACACAATATTGAAAAAATTTGAAGTATCATCAGCTTGCTGTACAGATTTGTAAGTGTCTTTCAAAACTGGTACCATTGTTTCACAAATAAAACCCCCTTCTGTTTGATACCGCTATGGTTGAAGAGATAACTCACAACCTAATCAGAAATATGTATTTTCTCTCTGACCTGTAGTGCTATTTATCCATCTAGATTGTTTTGGTTTGAGTTGCTGAGTTCTGAAGATATCAGTCATAGAGATGTTCGCCTTCTCTCAAATATAATGGGACTAAATGGAACTCATCTTGTGAGGCTCAAAGTGTCATAAAATATATTTGAACCTAGTCATGATCTGTTTCCAGAAATCATGACTGGGTTACTAAATCCACAGACCTGGTTGAGAACAGTTTTGTGTAGGAACTATTTTCTGTTTACCATGATTTCTGTCGGGGCATTGTTTTTGAGTTTTTTTCAAATGCTTTTTTTTTTTTCGTTTGGCACTTTGAGTACCACAAGTTGAATGACATTCCACTTTACTTCAGAGAAGGCAAACATCTCTACAGCTCTGCAACTCACACCAAAATAATGTAGACGGATGAATAACATAAAAAGGAAAATGTGTACAGTGTTTTTGATTTTGGGGTTAACTGCCCCTTAAAGGTTTGGATTAGTTTAACACAAAACCAATCTTTTTTTTTTTAGTTAAAACAATGATTCCTTTAAGGTTAGGGAACACTGTCATAATGGTTTAACCACTTTATTAGAGTTAGGGAGTGAAAGAGACCAACGTTAACTAATGGTAGGAAACAATTGGGAAGTGAAAAAACACACTCATATTTCTTATATTTGCCTTTTCTTAGAGCCTTTTGGGAGAGAAACATACAAAGACTTTTATAGGATTATTGCTTGTGTAATTAATGTCATGTGAAAAACAAACAGATCATCATTATTTTAGAGAGGCCAGGGTTAATTTGCATGTTACATAAAACAAAAATGATACTGTGTGATACTTTGAATTAGGAACCCTGGAAAACATGAACTCAATCAAAAAACAGTTTCAGGTATTAAAACAGCATAGGGTAAAGTGGGTGCCCAATAATAGGTACTGTTTAAAAGCTTTAATTAAAACAAAAAAACAGAAAACAATAATATGAAGTCAGTGGAAAGAAACTGATCCATAAAGTCATGAAAAAATTGAAATGATAGAATAAAGCACCTGTGAGATATGTCTGTGGGAACCTTAGTCAGTGGGATTAAAGTTAAGCAAGACAATAAGATCATACCTCTGGTTTCTTTACTACTGAGAGATAGATGGAAGGACAACCTGAAGAAGTGGCTTCAGATAGTAAAAACAAATGAAATTAGCTTAGTCTGCAGCTGCATCTACAATCAAGCTAAACTAAACTTGTGGATAAACCAAAATCTGTCGAATACAAACTGAAAACATACATGAAAAAGGATTAATCCTCTTGGCAATACTACGGGTTCCATTACAGACTGAAAGAACTGACCTTGTTCTGCGCCTGCTTTTTTAGACAAAGTTGAGTCCCAACTCCTTTTATACAACTCGGCTGACCTTATTACGATGGAAGTGCCGATACGCCTCAAAGCCTTCCAGATTGTTCATCGCTTCACAGTTGGGAGCAACAGAATCAATAATGTAGCTAAATATGCTAATGTACGTTATCTTGGGGCGAGGAATAATGTGGATAACTTACTACTGTATGAATCATTAATTTATACAACAGAAATCAGTGGAACGTCATATAAAAAGATCATATCACCATAATTTGATTCTGCTGAAACTCGATTAATGATTAAACCATTTCCAAGCTCTAATGGAAATGAATGTGCTCCAAATTAGAAAAACAAAGCACCATAATATAGAAGTTTATATATAATGGTGGCCTGTATCCAAAGCAAACGTAGCACATTACATTATTTATTGAGCTATATTGCTCCCAGCACCACATTTATTGAGACCACTTTGTATTTAAAAACACCCCTATTAAATCTGAGGTCTGTGGGTTAGTAATTACCAACCCTTATCAATAATCAACACTGTCCAGCGTGTCCAGGGTCAGAGAGCATCACAGGAGAGACACACTTCTACTCCTGTGGCTTTGTTCTCCCTATTTCAAGCCCAATATTGATCGGAACTGAAACCAGTGCCAGGTATAATCCATTTCTGCTGAGAGCAGCAGCTACAAAGTTTTTAAAGCCTTTTCCTCTTCAGCAACACAGTGGTAGAATAAACTCTATTCATACTGCACATACGGACAGAAATACTGCAAAAGAATGCTGACATTAAGAGGCAATAAAAGAAGCTGAGACAGGCCGTGTAGGATTAGAAAGGGTGAAAACAGCTATGATATGGGTTAGTTTAAAGTGATAGCAAAAGCTAAAACGGCATTGACAGCGCTGAAAATTGAGGATTGAAAGGCATTACAGGACTACAGAGATTATTGATGACACATTCCAAGAGCCTTTACTATTGAGACCCCACGCTCCAATTGAGGAACACGTAATCAGAGATTTACACTGTTTAAGGCCAAATCCTAAAAGCTCTGCGCCTGTCCGTCACTGAGGGGGGATGACACTGAGCCTCTGAAAAAGCACACATGCACACAGGCAGACACTTGTATTAATATTTGCAAACACATTAATGAACACCAGCAGCGACACAATCCTGATCTGGCTCATAACAAAAGCTGCTATTAGCCCCTTAACAATTCGTGCCAGGCAGGAATTTTCAACCTAATAAAAAATAAAATAAAATCCTTTCCAAATGTACAGCGAGAGCAGCTTGTCTCCATGCTCTCTGAAGGTAAAGCAAACAGAGCCAAACAATAAAGTATCACAATCTGCCCCAACAACTGTTAAACATGGATAAATGTCATGAATTTGGAAAGTTGGATCTGAGGGGAGAAGACTATTGGCTATCAGGGTTAAGGCTGTCTCTGAGGGGAGGGACCCCGTTTGTTTCATTTACCCACGACTAGCGAACAGAGTCATAAACTATGATGGCAAAAGAGTAAGTGGACGTAAAGAGACTGAAAATGAAACTTTAAAAAACATTGCAATTTTGGCTCCAAACTGGAACTATTAAGAAGAGATGCGTAGATCAGCTGACGACAGTGAACTGGCCACAAGTGCTGGTGGCTGCTTCAGAAGAGCAAGTCAGGAAAATGAATCGGAAAAATCATGACCAAGGCTGGACAAGCAATGGGACATCAGAAACTCTATGTACCCACACAGAGAGACTTGCTCCGAGCGGACAGGATACAAGACACAGGACTCCTGTAAGAGGACGCTGTGTTTTTAGATCAATGATGCTTCGTGCTCAAACATAGTAAAAATTTATGGACAGTGTTTCCCAGATGTTGAACTCTCACTGTGAAGACATAAGTCACATCATCATATTATCATTCCTGTGTTGTTGCTGCATTTACATTCATCCTGATGCAAATTTAAAAAATGCATTACATTTATATGCATGTGTATTTTGTATGTATGTATGTATGTATTTTATTTTTTTTCTATTTTTACCCTATACCATTCTGAATTTAAATAACTGGATATATGTTGTATATTTGGAAACTACAATTCTTACAACCCTGTGTTGGATAATGATAATAAATGTCCTTGAATCCTTGACGTGTCCAAAGCACCTGTTGCACCAAAAGGCACAAAAAAAAAAATGATGCGGTGCTAAGACACAGGATATTTTCTGAGATAGGATGTGGTACAAAGTTTTAGAAATAGTAAATCAGACAAAACAAGGGACTGAGAGAAAAAGTCAAATTTACAAATCCATCTGTCACTTCAGCACCACGGACAGCAACACAGATTCATCAGCACAGTTGTGGTACTGATAATTCAGAGCCATGGTTGGGGCCATAGATTCTACTTGCACAAACCTCAATCAAATAAAGGATCAGTGACTCACGCAGACTAACATATTCAACTAAACAACACCTCTGCCCCTGCAGTCTTCCTGCTACAAGGCGATGGAGAGGGGAGATGGCAGGTTAACAAAGGGGATTTTGGTGAGTCAAGTTTGCCACCTCCACCCCCTTAAATCACCTGCTGTTGTTCATGTCAAACAATTAAAAACTAATTTAGCTTAATTACTTGACTCCATTTAACTAACCACAAAACTAAAACAGATGCACAGTCTCAAGAGATATTTCATGCTAATTCTACAAAATGAACGATATACAAATCTAATAGCAGCCAGCTCTTGAAATATTGACGAGGAAAGACACACAAATTTCCATCACCATTCATCCTGCGAGGACCTACAAACAGCAAAAGAAACCCCTGCAGCTGCAACCATGCAGCATCTTTGACTTTCAGGCTGATGTATTTTCTCTCCTCTAGGCTCAAGAGGGAGAGAACCAAGAATGGTCATTATTACTGCTTGCTCTCTTTCTTTTTCAAGATGTAGAACAAATCTGAGTGCTCCTGACGCTAATCCTCAATACCATCGCTGTTTTGGCCCCACATAATATCAAGCTCTCGTGAAAGTGGCTAATTTGAAGGAAAATAGTGCGCTGCTCGGTCTTTATGGCAATCTGAATATGAATTCCCTTGTGAGTCGGCATTGACGTTTCAAAAAAATTGCTCCAAACAGGCCCCTCAAGAGACTGATTTCATCATGTGGTTATTCAGTTATCAAGTGGGACAATCATGGTGCCTCTGACAGATGTTTTAAATGATAATGCGTCTCTCGTGCTTCTGCATGTGCCTTGTTTTTCATCCCACCAGTGACCCGCAACACAGCTCCATTCTTGCATCTCTCTGCCTGTTTCTCCCTCAACAACAGGTGGACAGGGAAAATGTGTTCTTTCAAATGGGGAGCAGTTGCCATATCAACCAATGCATTGGATCAAGGCATTAGATTACTCACTCCAAGGCAAGTGCAATCTGAAATAAAGATACACGGTCTGACAAGATGAAAGTGCACTGCATCATCATTACTATACAGCATAGCAGTATCTTAACATCGTGTTAAGGGTTGTATTGAAAAATTGCGATTCATTAACACGCCGGTGCAGACAACTAGTTTGTTTTTTTTCACACCCGCATCCTGTAAACACACTCCTCAACCACAAACGAGTCTGTAACAAAAGCACACACACTCTTTGTGCTGTGATAAATGGGTCCGTGTCCAAGAGTTTCCATATTTGTGCTGTTATAAGGGTTTGTTGTGGCAGTGAGTGGGCATGTGGTGAGTCAGTAAGGGACAACTATTCAATGGGGAGATGCCTCATTTTCTAGCCTCTCTTCCTGGTTGCATGGCCTGCCAGGGCGTTGCTAGGAGGAAACAAGTGCCAGAAATTATGACATTGCCTTGATAGACATCCTCCTGCTGTCCAAGAGAAAAGGAAAAGATAGAGAGATGATCTGAAACACTGCCACCTCCTCCTCCTCCCCCTCCTTCCTCCACCACCACTGTTTCTCTCCTTCTCCCCTCCAGGCAATCTGCTTCTCTTCTCTTCCTACTCATCTCTTTTGTATATTCTCACGGTGCCTTTAAGGCATCTTTTTCTGATTGCGATACTGCTCTTGTATGGGAGAGATAAGGCTCTACATACTTAAAGTTTTTGTCGTGTTCCCTGCGTTTGACCTCATGAAAATGTAGCTCCTCTCAGCATTTCATTACATTTTTTTTCTGTTGTTGTCCTGGACAGTCTTTGCTGCTGTGCCAGTGGTGAAAGCACTGAAAACTAAAGCTCTAAGTAGCTGAAAATCACAAGAGCCAATCTTAGGTTTGCCTGGGGGTTGTTTGGTTGTTTTTTTGCTGTGTGTGTGTGTGTGTGTGTGTGTGTGTGTGTGTGTGTGTGTGTGTGTGTGTGTGTGTGTGTGTGTGTGTGTGTGTGTGTGTGTGTATTACCTACCAATTTCTACCTGGCTGGAGTCTTAGACACCCTGTTAGGAAGTGCACCATACCTAAGGCCAACCACATCATCGTTTGGAAGTTAGTGGGTGTTTGTTGCGTTTTCTAGTGTGAAAATGTTCTTTTGCTCCTTTTCTTTTTTCTGTTTTCAAGTTGACTGTTTTTGAATATTTGCAATGGAAAAATCTGGTGTTTATCAGTTCTGATCTGATATCTAAATTTAGATATCTGCTGATACCACTACTATACCAATACCAGAGCTCATTTATTCTCGATGATGATATTAATTATGATTGTTATTATTATCAGTATTATTATTAAGATTAAATGAGACTAAAACTGAACTTCAGTTTGGAAAGCTTGTGTAGTTTGTGTAATGTAACCGGTCCTTCAACCATCACGGGGAGCTGTAGGATTCTCGCTTGTGATATTCACATGGACAGCTGATCAGCTGAGAGATGGCCCTAATTTGCATAATTTCCCATGATTGCTGAGAAGTTTGCTGTTTTATCTTCCACAAAAAATGCAAATGTAACTGTCTGTCAGAGTTTATCATATCTTTGTCAAAGTTTGTAATGTGTGTGTTCAGAACATGGCGGTTTATGTTGGTAATTGTCATTTTCATACTGTTTTTCTTTTTGTTATACCATGAACGAGGTAGCTAGTACATTTCTTCATTACTATCATTAGCTACACAGAACATGTTTCCCTTACATTACATGAAAATGCAGAACATACATTTAAAGTGTCACACTGCTTTGGTGTAGTGTTTACAAATAAAAAACATGTAGTGTTACTGACAATAGAATGTGGTTTAGTGTTGCAAGTTGGATATCCAATCAATGCCACACTTATTGGATTGAATTGGTCCTGTCTCTAGTTTCATAGCATTAGAGAGAACAGACCTACACAAGTTTTTCTCTTATTTAAAACAGAAAATGGCCCTCAGGCATGATGCTCAGTATATTATACACTGTGGAGGCTCCAGTATATACATGGAAATCATATAATGACTGAGATACTGCATTATGCAATTCCCTAAGGTTGGAGTTCAGGCAAATGCTTCTAATATTTAAACCCACTTGTCATGTGAATTCACATCCTGAGGTCATATTTTAAATGTATGCAGTACTCTGGACGACATGGCTAACCCTGACCAGCTGATCACAGGAAGTTATCCGCTTCTGATGATTGACCCATGCCCCCTGTGGACACACTTAAGAAGGCTCTTTCCTCTGCATGGCATCCATCATGGAGAGATTTTAAGGCAGCATGGGTTCCGTTTTTTGCAAGTCTAGTGGGACCAGCTCTCTAGAAATTGAGTTTCTGCTTAAATATGGTATGGGTGGGAATGATAGAATGGTTAACAAAGTTCCCAATAGTTATAGTGGCGATTGCCCCCCCGGTGCTCCCATGTTTGAAAAAAATATAAAAACCTGCCCTCTGCCATTCCAGTGGACAAAATGCAATGCAGCACCATACAGGTTGTCCGTAATAATAATAATAATAATAATAATAATAATAATAAGAAGAAGAAGAAGAAGAAGAAGAAGAAGAAGAAGAAGAAGAAGAAGAAGAAGAAGAAGAAGAAGAAGAAGAAGAATTTGGCCACTAAGTGCCTTTGATACATGGTTAAATAGATCCCTGGGTGTTTTATTACAGAGGCGTAGTACTTAGTTTTTATCTAAATGAGGGATTGGAGTTGTTTCACCATAAAGGCATCATGACTTTCAGCATGCTGGTGCCCTGCCATGTACAGCTGGTGCCCTTTTTATTTTTGCCGCCCCTGCCCCTCCAATAGCCTGAGTCCACAACTAATTACAACCTGGTGTTGCAGCTATGTCACTGAGTCATTGAGGGAAAACTACTATCCCTTGTCACAAAATATAGCGTTTTTAAACTTCAGAATACTTCAAAATCAGTTATCTGGTTCCAAATGAGACTATATACCCAATGTCAACCACCAAACACAATAACAAGTGCAAGGTCTTGGGTGCATGGACTGTGTGGGCATTGCCAAGCGTACCTGCTACTTTGCTTCATGTATGTGCAGTTCCTGTAACGAGCATATATTTATAAATATACTCTCAGCAATTCACATCACCTGTCTGATTGGTGTGAAAAAGCTGTGCCAATCACAGTGATACATGACGACAACAGCTGAACAAATATAGAAAAGGTTTCTCCAGGATACTGTATTATTGTCTGGATGGTGCAGAGTGGTGCATTGTGAACACACAGGAACACAAATCTGCAGCTAAAGGCAGCATGTGTTGGTTTTTAACATTTTGATAAAATACACACACACACACACACACACACACACACACACACACACATATAGATATAGATATAGATATAGATATAGATATAGATATAGATATAGAGAGAGATATAGATATAGAGAGAGATAGAAGTTTAGACCCTACATCAATCCAACACTATTTCACTCATAGTTCTCCACTTGGGGTATAGTTAATCACATACTGCCCCTGGTGCATAACCTTTGTGCTCATGCCAGAAATCTTGGTGTCATCTTTGATTCAGCTTTTAAATTTGACATGCATATTAACACTGTTGTACAAGGTTGCTTTTTCCAGCAAAGAAATGTTGCCAAACTCAAACCGTCCCTCTCATTTAATGACCTGAAGATTGTCACAAATGCCTTCATTTTCTCTTGGCTGGATTACTGGACTGCTCTTTGTTTGGGAATTAGCCAGTCAATCTTGTCTCAAGTCATCCTTGTCTCGCTCGCAGCTGGCGCAGATTGCTGCCACTTGACTACTTACTGGTACAAGGAAACGAGACAGCGTCTCACCTGTACTGGTGACCCCCCATTGGCTACTGGTCAAGAATAGGACTGAGCTTGAGGTTCATGTGCCCTCTTTCTAACCCTAATTCTCTCAGATCCTCAGAGCAGCTGCCGCTGGCTGTCCCTCGGTTGAGCCCAGGGAGTTGAGGGCAGTCATGCGTTCGCAGTAGCTACCTCAAAGCTTTGGAACAGCCAACCATTTTCAATAAAGTGTTGCTCCTCTGTGTACACCTTTAAGGTTCAACTTAAGACCCAGATGTCTTCTTATCCTTGTAAGTGTCCTAAAGGTGTTTCACTTTTTATTCTTCATGGATGGTTTATATGTTCAATCTGTTCCTTTACTTTTTTATTTGTGTATGGAATTATATTATGTTATCTCAATCACATTTTTGCTGTTATTATGTTATGTTATTTTATTGGTTGACTTTGGTTGTTTTAAAATGTTCTTTTTAAATAAATTTGATGATTCTACTGTATTTCTTCCTTTAACACACACTAAAGGTTATTTTTTTGGATGCCAATTTAAACATATCCACTGGCATTTACATCTTAAGCATTTTTCCATTTTTGCTCTGCATTTGCTCCAAGTACACAGTTTCCTCATCACCAAAGTGGCAGAACATTGACACTGTGCCAGAGACAGACGTGGTTCTGAAAAGTCTATTCTGAGCACCAATGTCTAAGATACATCTTCTACCAAAATACCAGCAACTCGCTGAAGGCTGACTCATTGGAGTGAACCTCCCATCTGTTTGTGCCTCTCCTCCCACCTGTGCAGGTGGCTGCGCAGAGAACCAAAATACCACACAGACAGGCGAAAGGAATTTTGTTCAGAAAAATACCAAAATGTTGGAGAGGTGCTTAGTCTGCTCGTGTCTCTGTAAGGCTGCAGTTTTTTGAATAAAATACTAACATGCTCACAATGACAGTGTTAACATGCTGCATATAAATGTACTTAGTTACTAGGGAAAATATTCTCTTATTGCATTTGCAGTTGTCCATTATTTTCAGGTAATTAAATATTAATAATCATAACTGCGTTATAAATTTGAAAAGGTAATTAGTTACATGTCTAGTTAAAGCCAAAAGCAGTGGAATTACAGTAACACATTACTTTGTAGCTCCCAACACTGCTGTTAGCACTAAACACAATTTATGGTTGAGGTTGATGGGAATATTAGTTTCACAGGTCATAAACCAAAGGAAAATAAAATCTGGTGGACAGACTGACACTTTGCCATCCTTGGAGCCATGCAGAAGCTAAAAACTAGATACACATAAGGCTGTTTCCCTTCCTGATTACCAATCTCTGTGCACAGTCTCACAAACAGTAGTAGTAGTAGTTTCTTCTCAAAATGTTGAAGTTGACCCCTGAAACCTGACCACATGAATAAAAAACAAACGAAGGCAGATTAAGTTTTCCAGTTTTGCTATAACTCTGTTTTCGTCTCGCTGGACTCCTATACCTCTGGAGGTTGTGTTTGTTAGAGCACCGGGTCAAGCTGGAGGTCTGACTGCAGAATTGAACCAGGATCACAGCAGTGGTGCTGCAGAGTTTGAGCCTCACAATAATAACACGCAAATACGTCGACATTTAAGGCGGGACACACATCAAATTTGTGCGACAGGTGAAAAGCACTCAAACATAATCAGTTCCACAGAGTGTTAATGATACGACATATACAGTGGGATTATTTACACAGTGCTAATGTTCTTTTCCTTCCTTTACAAGAAAAGTAAACATGCATTGATTGAAGTAGCAGCAGAAAACTGTAGCTGCAAAACGCTGTGGAAACGACTGTGTGTCTCAGTGACATGATAATATGAGACGATGAACCTGCTCTGTCTCATTCAAGTGAAACGATGAATCATTCAGTCTGGTTTTGAAAAGGCTTAAAGGTGCAAAATGTACATTAACGTTGCTCTCTTCATCACCTCTTTTTCAGAGTAAAGTGATCCTCTTTAACATGTAAAACCTTCACACAGGTGAAAAGAAAAACAGTCAGCGGCCCAGTCAGAAGCCTTTGTGGCAGCTCAAAACCTCTTCTTATGCTGTGGTTCAAGCTTAAAAAAAAGAGTGATGCCTTTCTTTTACACAAAGTGCACAAAACGACCAATCAAAATACCTGATACAACCCGAAACTGACCAAATTTTCAAACACATTTACCCTCTAAATGTGAAGGCTTAGACCTGTGCATCAACACAGCAGCAGGAGTACTGCTGCAATAGTCAATCAAACCAAAAATTGCTCCAACAACTTACAAGACACAATTGAACATGGTTATCACATACCTCAGTCATAATGTTCTAAGCCCTTATACACTTAAACTTCCTAAAATCAGTGGCCCTGAATGACACATTTCCTTTTCAAACAAAACAGCCAAATAAATTAACAACAAAATGTTCTCTTTCCTGATTTTGGATATGAGTTGTTGGCCATGTTGGTGTGGTGTTGGGTGTTTCTGCTGAATGAGGCCATCTAATTAGATGCCTTTTACAGTGAGATAATTAAAGGAAAAAGAGGGATTTGATGATTTCTGTGGCATGGGATTTCAAAAGCTTGTTCTGGTGATGAATAAAATCCAACAATGACAACTTGCTTTGATTCAACCTACAGAGAACTCATGTACTTGTAACGGGTTAGTGCAACAGAAATTAGGCCTACACATCCCATGAGTACTCCCACAATGATTTGTCTTCATGTGCTAATGTGATGGATTAGATAACATGACAACTCATGCCCCACTTAATGCTGAAATATGTACTCTGCTCATTTTAGAGACAATAACAATAACAAATCAATAATTTATGGAAGATGTATCTCTTTATCTTCAGCTGAGACAGTCTGTGTGTAAGACTGACTGATCTTCAGTGTTACATGTTGCACATCCTATGTAAAGAGTTTGCTCTCGGCTTTGTTGTGTTAGATCAAGACCTACTGCAGCAAAAAGATGAATGAGCATATGAACAAGTGAGTTAAGGAATAAATCAGTGTCTCATCATGAATTCATGAAAGCCTGTCAGAGCATACAGTAATAATGCAATGGCTTGTGATGGTTTTCTTCGCAAAAATCTTTTTATTGATTTTTCAACCAAGATGCGTCACACAATGTAAATGTTCTTACACTGGCAGGTCATCTTTGATATAAATCAGGAACACCCCCCCTGAACTTCCATTCCCACCCGCCTCATCCGGCCATTAAGCAAACTCAGGTCTTTTGCGCATAGTAACTAACTGAATGGATGAAAAGGAAGGTTCTCAATGTGGTTCCTGTGAGTGTAAGAGCAAATATGACACTTACTGAGTAAAGGAGTCGTGTGTAAGAGGTCTGCAACAACATCACACGTTCATACCACATGGCAGCCCTGAAACTATGTCAGAAAGGGCGTCCAAATCTTGTAAAAATTTCGTATCAGATCCCGCTTCTCAAGCTTCAGGCAAGACAGAATGTCAGGCAGACATTATGTTCTCAAGCCATTGAGCATGTGTGGGTGGGGCAGCTTCTTTCCATATCAGTATCACTGTATATCTAGCTAGAAGAGTGACAAAAGCCAGAACATTGCATTTAGGGAATGGGAGTCTAGAATCTCTGGAGAACCCTCTAGAACGTATCCAAATTGTGGAAGAACAACAACAACAACAACAAAAAAAAAATATGTGAAAATGTCATACAATCCCAGGAAGATTATTGGCTATGCTGTTCATTGTGATCCAGCACTGTGCACTTTGAATTACACTGTTGAAGGGACTGGTCCAAACACAAACAAACCAATTTTAACAACTGGATGCATGACAGCTCAAATACTGATAGCAACAGATTAGAAGGATGCAGATGAAATGAATGAGAGACTGTGGCTTCACACGTTCCTGGAGCTGATCTCCATGGTGGGAGCTGCTGCCAACCTTTCTGGACTTTACAGTGAGTAAGAGCAACTGTGGAAGCTTATAATGAACACTGTTTAATATACGTACCTTCCCCAAAATCTTGAGCTACTTCCAAAGCAAAATAAACGGTTTCCTTTAATTAGTGCTCTGCTGGATATGGCGTGAACTATACTTTTTTGTTTAGCTTATCCTCTAGATTTGTTGACAAAAAATCCCAATTAAAGTTCAAGTGAAAAAACAAAATTGATTGGTGAAGCAACAACGCTTTTACATTTATTGCAATTATAGGTTTGCCTGTGGGATACATTTAAGATAGTTTCTCTTCAGAAATTTAGGCTCAGTAGACTATTTTAAATTGAAATAATGACAGATGAGAACACAAAAATGACCTGCTTCACCATACCATATTTTGTCAGAGATGGAGCTGCCCATGTCCTGCTCCCAGGCTGCTTTTATTTTGGTTAAAGTGACACATTTCAGGCCTGACTGCATCTAGGGCTGCCCCCTGAATGTCAAAGATTAAAATCATTAGTTGAAGACCTCTTAGTCGACAGAGGTTTTTTCCAGTTCAGCAGTTGTTTTCTCCCTTTATCAGTCAGTGTGCTCACAAAATGCACAGGAAGAACAATGGAGGACAGATGATGCTTGCTTGTTTGCTTGTTTTTGCCAATGATGAGCTCAGATTGTTTTTATGGAAAAAACAGTTAGAAACTTTTTTAGTAAGTTATATTTTATTTAACCAAAAACAGCTGTTTTTTTGCTCTCATCAAACTGCCAGACTCCCTTTGAAAAACAGTAATTGTATTATCATAATTGTCAGTTTCATTCAAACTCGACAGAAAGAAAATAAAACTCACTGAAAACGTCTTGGTTAATTTTTCCGCTGTTACCAACTCTAATTGTTCTAATTGCATCACAGAGAGCAGGATACTGATCCTTTAATTAATAGATTGGAGGGCAGCACGACATCAATACAAATGGTGGCAGGTGCCTTGGGAAAGCATGATATCTACGACTGCACATAATGTCAGATCTGTGATGATTTTCAGTATAGAATAAAATAAAAGACTTATTCAGCAGCCTAAGTGTTTGAAGTACATTTATATTAGGATGCATTATTCGACCCAGTTTTCACCAATGCCTGCATGTTTCACCCTCTACACTCTTTTAGGCTTTCACTCATGAGGTTTAAGCTGGGTTTTGATTTCACTCAGAGAGAGCTTACACACTAGCTTAGCCTCATCTTTGGATAAAATCCATGTTGCCTGGGCATGGTAGAGGACCCGTGGCAGTGAGAGAGAGACAGAGACTCAGAGAGGACGACTGTGGAGGGATTCTTGTGACAGATGGTCCCACTCGGTATCCGTGTCTGTGGGCAGTAATGCAAACAATGGCTCCCAAATACATTTTGGCATCTCTTCATCAATGAGGGTAGTGAGCCGAGTCCACTGTTTCAAATGACTTCGCCCCTCTTGTCTTCCGCACGGCCCCAAATTTCACAGCCTCTGTTCCTTTTTTTCCCCCCGCATTATCTTTCCCCCTGCCTTCTGCCATCTCCATCGCCCCGCTTTTCTCCCCCATCATTACGCCTGCTCACCAGTTCATTCTGCTTCACCTCTTTACTCTCGCTAACACTCCTCTTCCACCCCCCTCCTCACCCCCTGCGTCTTTCTCCTCCCTCCAACTGAAAGGACTGTGAAGTCGGAGATAGCTGCACAGCATTTCTCTGGCTGACTCCTGTTTAGCCTCTAATAAGATTTACTCGGGGGCTGATTTTCAGCTCCTTGTCTTCAGTCCTGGAATGAAGTCTTCTTGTCGCCAATGGTGCAGGTGGTGGGTAGTAAATTATACACACACTTCCCTTTGAGCTAGTCAGCATTAGAAGTGAGTGGAAGCGGGAGCTGGGTTACAATCTCCCACAGATGAGAGCAACCCATCTGGGTACTTTGCTCCTGTGTCATGCCACTTTTTGGATAAAAACAACCTCTCTAATTTGACTAGTGGTCAGTACAAATTCCTTTTTGCAGTCTTGCCATCTTTGCAGTTTAAATGCATAGAATAAGAAAACTATATCACTGTTTAGCTGTTAAGCAGCAATCTACAGCCAAATTCGGCACACAAGAGTAAGTAACATCATTAACTAACCCGCAATGGAGTGTTTGCCACAGACAAACGCACTCGATGGCTGCTTTTACAGTTCTTGTGGTCACCCAAAGGGGGGCGTGGTCGTGGGACGTGGCGTATGGCTGCTCTCCTCCATCCCTAAGCTGTAATCACTACCTCTCACCAAACCACAGCTCAGTTTTTCAAAAACATCCACAAACACGAATCTGCGCTCATAAAAACAACGACAAACACTCCCGCACATCACAGCACAACCACACAGATAAATGCACATATTCACACCGGGATGCACAAACAAACAAATCCTCTGCTACCATTCATACACCCACTCTACCTCTGCCACCCTCACCGTCTCCGTCATTTCAGCAGCTCAATAAAGTCAAAGCATAACAGTGTGTACAAAGAGAAATGATACGAGTAACATGTGGGACTGCGATGTATTACAACGGACGGAGGCCGAGCGCCTCATCAGCATCAATCTGATTGGACAGGACACCTCCTCTGGGCCACATCTCCCTCTCTCTCTCTCTCTCTGCATGACTCCGTCTCACTCTGTCTCCCTCGCTCTCCCTCGCTCTAACAGGTAGAGTAGTATTGATGGCCAATCCCCACCGGTGGTTGGGGGGCTGTTTGGGGTCGTGGCAAAGCACTAACATCTGTCACAGTGTTCTCTGCAGCTCGTTATAAATCTGTCACACCACAGAAGACAGGAACATGAATAAGGCAAGGGGCTGGGAGACCTGTGATAGGGAAAACATATGTTGTGTGTTCATGTGTATGTATAACAGCCGGCTCGGTGAGTTATGTGTGGCGTGTGTGCAGGTGTTCTGATAGCCATAAATTTTATTTTATTTTTTCCCTTTTATCCATTTATCACACATCAGATGCTGTTGTGACATCAGAAAATCAATACAGGAACTAAATTTCTCTCAAACAACAATTTATAGGAACAGGCCAGGATGCATTTGGTCGCCCGCTAGTTTGATGTCATAGTCTGACAGCGCTAAATGACACAAATAATATTCTCTGATGCCAAATTTAGGAATCTTGCGCACGTAGAGGGAGGAACAAACAGTCAAACATCAATCAGGATTTTTCTGTACTAAAATGTATCCGCTTTTCAAATGTGTTTTTCCTGCGTTCGTCCTTCAGAGACAGACAGCCATCGTACCACCCAGAAGCCATTAGTCAGCCTTATACACAATGACCCCCGAGAACATCCTCAATCAAACATGCCAGTGTGAAAAGCGATGAGAATACTTTGAAATCAGCCCTCAGCTGTCTGCCAGCACGGCGGCACGGGGAGTGTGATGAATACATAAACGCACAAAGACCCAACGTGACTGCCACTCTCTCTAATTAGCGCAATACACTAATTCTGTTTACATCGCAGACCAGACGTAACTTCTCCGTTTCCTGAAAACCCTGCAAAAAGTCTGCTGAAAGATTACAGCCAGCAAAGCAGCACATTTCTCTATATTTATTTATTTGTTTGCGAGACTCAGTAAGAACTTGTTTCCATGCTTCACAACAAGGCTGGCCCTGTTTACTCAAATTAAAAGATTGCTAAAAATCCCCGCTCATGGTGACATTTAGCACGCCAGCAGTCATTCCTTTGAATGCAGATCAGATGTGGCATTTAAGTGAATTGACGTGTTTCTTGAAGTTAATCAGTGGACCAAGCCTTCTGACTCAAAAGCTAAAATCACTTTCAACGTCCTCACATTTTTTTTTTATAATTGGATACTTAGAAATGTCTCTACGCTCTTTTCAAGGGGAGTCTGAGAACCCGCCAAAAGAGACATCTATTACAGATGTTGAAACTGTGTGACACAGAGGCATCCCACTGCAGGAGGGGGATACTGACCAGCTGTTCCTCCTGCAGCACAGAGGACAGAACCTGTAAGCCTACTAGGCAGAGCCGGTATTTAACATCCCCGACCTCTCTGTGTCTCTCACCTTGTGTAATCTGCTCTTTCTCTTCTCACTGCTCCCTCTGTGGCAGGAGCTGCTCAGTAGTCGGCAGACATCGCTGACTCTGGCTATTCTAAAGAAAAGCTGGAGGAATACATATTCTTCAGAGTCTCTGTCAGCCCACAGTGGGTACAGGTCCCACAGGGCCTCCCCTGTGTCATCCAGCCTGTATGGTGTGAATGGCACCAGTATAGAGAGGTAAACAGAGGTTCACCATCCACAGAGCTGCACTGTGAGTTACATAACAGGAAACAGAATGAGTTGTAAGGAGGCAGACAGACAAAGAGTGAGTATAACAGTAGAGTACTGTAAACAGTCAGTGGGGAGCCAAACCAGCACAGCACTTACAGTAACATGCGGCGCTGCAATAACACACGAAGCACAGCACTCTGCACGAATACAGCATCAACACATCCGAGCCCTCAGATATACCGTTAATCACACCTTCTTCACTGCACTGTTACACAACAGGTGCATAAACGGTCCACACCAGCCTAATGGCTACGTTGGCATCTCTCACTACTGTTAGTATCAGAGGCTCAAAGCAGGATGGCACAAACTCAAGGCACAACTTGTCAGGTCACCAGGAGGAAGGAGGGATGTCCCTGTTATTATAGTGTGTGTGTATGTGTGTGTGTGTGTGTGTGTGTGTGTGTGTGTGTGTGTGTGTGTGTGTGTGTGTGTGTCTCAGCAATCCTTCAACCCAGCCAAAATCTTATCCACTGTATTTCTGATTTGTAGATAATTTGATTTCACAAGATTTGGAGAACTGTGTAGTTGATTATACAGCCACAATGATTAGTCACTTAATTGATTAGTCAACTGAAAAAAAATTAAGCAACTATTTTGATGATGGATAAAATCTTTCCAGTCATTTTTCAAATTGGCAAACCTCTGCTGATTCAAGCTTCTTAAAAGTAAGGATTTGCTGCTTTTCTTTGTCATTTATGATATGAGTAAATAAAGAGTAAAGAGTCTTTGGGTTTTGGACAAAAGAAACAATTTAACAGCGTCACTTTGGGCTCTGAGGGATTGTGAACATTTTTCAAAATGTCACCTTATAGACTAAACGATTAATCATGAAAACAATCTGCTGATGATAATAATGTTTAGTTGTAGCTTTAGGCAGGATGGACATCCTGATGTCAAAACTGTGTGTATTTTTGTGTCTCAGCATTCATTCACCTCATCCAAAATCTTATCTGCTGTATTGATGATATGGCAGATAAGATTTGGAGAAATTTGTAACTCGTAGCTCTTTTTTTTGTTGTTGTTGTTGTTAAAAGTATAATACAGTTTGTCAGCAGTTTGTAATTCTATTTGTGTGTTTATTCTCATCTTAAACACAAATATCTGGATATATAATTATTGGGTGGAGGGGGTTGCGATATACCAGCACTGATGATAACATGATAACATGAAAAAACACGTGAAAATATAATGTAAATAATCCGGTGCCTCTTACACATACTGTATTCTATTGGATCACTTACAGTCATGGTTACAGACTTCATCTTTCTGCACTCATATTTTCAGCGTAATAATAATAATAATTTGCAGAAATCATGATAACATTGTTATCGTTAATTATTTTGTCCATGATGAGTCATGTCATGAAAGTCTGATATTATGACAGTCATATAATGTATGACATATATATAATGTATTGCAATGTATTGCAATACATACATATTGCAATACATTGTGATACTGTAAGCAAGGTGATATATTGTTATTTTTAATCTTGTTGTAATAAGAATAATAAAAATAAAGAACACACCACTATATGCACCATAGTATTTTTTTGCAATTAGAACAGTAAAGATAGGCAACAACACTGCCATCTAGCAGCAGTGAGTTAAAACATAACACAATACACTGTCTGTTATGTAATGCTTGTTGTGTGTGCTGCTGTCTTTTAACTTTTGATACCCTTTTAGCCCCTAACCCCTTTTCTCAAAAGGTATTTGCCTTTTGCCGGGCTACCAGTACGTAAGCATTTGTTCTTAATGGCTTGCCTGTTTAAATAAAAATGAACAAATAAATAAATAGAATAAAAACAAAATGACCCACTGCTACTAATCTTTGCATACATCACAATATCATGATACAGGAATTAATTCAGTATCACAAAATGAAGTATCACACTCAAGTGTATCAGTATTTTCTTATACCCCTACTTTTCAGGTACCCTCTGACAACTCCAGAAGTGGCCCATCAGTTTACAAACACAAGCAAATAACTAAAGGCTAACCCCACACAGATGCTGAGTAGTGGCCCTCACATTGTGAAGGGATTAAACGGTGAAAGGTATACAGTACCTCTGCCGCAACATCACTTAGCTGATTAAGGCACCAGCAGGCCTTTATACAGCCCATTGAGAAGCTTATGACGGATTAAAATAACCGCTGGGTAATTAACAGGGGCCGGTAAAATGGCCTGAGCATCCCCCCTCTGTGTAGAGCTGGTAAAAAGACATAAAAAAACAAACAAATCCATTACCAAGATTTATGCAGCATTATTAAATTCACCGGGACAATAATAGTGAAAGGGCAGCATTCCATCACGTTTAGAGCACAGGGAGTAATGAGTTGTCATAAGCAGAAAATCAGATGGAGGATATTACATTACCCATGCCAACACTTTCAAAGGAACCATTATTTCAACTTTTGTCATTACAGATTGAGCCAAAGAAAAAGGGGAAAAGGGGAGAAAGAATTGCACTGCAATTTCTTCAAAGTCTATTGGCTTACAGAGACACAAAGAGCGAAGAATCAAATCCTCCTTGACGTTACCTTGGCAGGGGTTAGACGAAAATGGAGGGTCACTAGTGGTGTCGTGTGTGAAGAGGACTCGGTGGGACAGAACACTCAACAAATTACTGCACATTAGAGTAGCAGGAAACAACTCCTGGCCACTAACTGTGGCCAGATGGCTTGTTTTTTTGTTTTTTTTACCTGCTTTGCTTGTATGTTTTAAAAAGAAATGGAAAGCTGCAGGGCTTTGACAGAAGTATGTGAATGCCTCATAAAAAGGGATTTCACAATCACTGCTTCAAAAGTGAACGCCAGTGCTGCAGGAATGAGTTGTAGTGGGAATTCCAAGTTCTCATGTCATCCTTGTGTATGTCTTATGTATTGTACCACATCACAGAGCATGTGAAGAAACCTTATGCTCTGTTTAGAATACAGTCTATATCTCCTTATGTGCAGGCTGTAAGAACAGGACAGATAAGATAGAGCAGCCAAAACGGTTATACTGTTTACCAAAGCGGCCATACAGCACATACTACCTCGTGATAACGTGCAACTTGCTGTCTTCCTGATCCTATTGTTTTTTAGTGTGTATAAAACACTGACTCCTCCTTTGTTCTGTGCTCATTTGCATTCATTCATTGACTGTACTGCGAATGACTTTGTTCTTTATTCAGCAGAAATTGCCAGCACAGAGTTCTAAAGCCCAGAAATGTGTTCGCATATTAGCATTTCAAAGTCAGTGGGTTTTACTTAACGAGTTTTTGGTTAGATTCCTGAAATAAGGTCTGTGGTTAACACAAGCTGAAGGTATTTTAGCCTTTTGTTCCTCGAGTGGTTAGCAGTTGCTAACAAGTGACTAAATGAGACTGCAAAGGTTGTTAGGAACAACACTCACTTGGTGGTGGCGATGTGAAGTTACCACCATTAAGCGACCACGGCGTAGTTCAATAATAGCCTAAAGTTAGCTTTTTACATCTGCCGATTGAATTTATTGCTTCCAAAATCATAACAAAAACAACAAAATGTGTCAGTATCAAACTTTTATTTTGTTTTCTGCTCTAATCCAAAATCCAGTGAGGGAAAGCTAACTTTTGGGTTGGCCTACAAATTATATTATTCCTGCAGCACTCCATTAGAAGAAACTCTTAACCCCCTACATAATACACATCTAACATATCTGTGTTGATTAGTTTCAGCTTGGGACTAATGTTGCTCTCCTGAGCTAATGTTGGGCTCAGACTGAAATGTCTGAAACTGGACAGATTGGCGTAAACTTTGGTACAGACGTTCAAAATGCCCAGAGCATGAATCCTAATGACTCTGGTTATCCCTTCATTTTTCGTCTAGCACCAGCAGGTTTACACATTTAGGTTTGGGTGAAATATCTTGACAACTATTAGGCGCATTGCTGCAAAAGGAAAGTATAAATTCTAATGACTTTTCATCAAACCCTGCCGTCAATCTAATTTTAAATTGTCTGCTACTTTTTGTTTATGACTTAATTACCTGGAATGGTGATTTGTCTTTGTGGCTCTGTTTTCTGTTTTATGGTGCATTAGTGTTTCTATCGGGTTTTGACATTATTTTGTCTATCCTCCAAATGTTTTGATGGCAGGAAAGCTTGTAAATCTTGCGCAAACACTATAATGGTTCAACCACATCCCATCACAATCCTTTAAAATGGAGTGCTCGTGTCCTCCGAGCAAATCCACTTTACAGACATACAGACCTATTTTACATAATCACACAACAAGGTGGCAATTTTGCTGTCCCCTTTCTGTCACTTCCTTTGAATAAAATGCAAAACAGGAAAGGTTATAAAAGCTTTGTTTCTTATATAAACTTATTTGGCCTAGGGGACAAACTTTCACTCTTAAATCAATAGGGTGCAAAACTTGAGGAGACCAGTTGAAACACACATACCCACAGTCTGATTCAGTTATGTCATTCACCAGATATATCACTCTAGCTTTGAATTGAACAAGATGCTAAGTGTGACAGTGGTGCCTTACTACATAGACTGTGGTCATGATCTGAACCTCAACTTTCTAAGGTTATTACCGACTTTACTGATGCTTACATCTTTGTGGGAACCAGACTGGCTCTCCTGAGTAACAGTTGACTGATACTAGACAAGTGAGGCATTCATATTGAAATCGATAAGAATGACAGTACATGCACTTACACTACACACAGCCATATTATGATGGTCTTTCCATTGCAGAGAGCTGTGCATAATAAAAAAACATGATTTTGCCCATCTGTACTGCCATTATCCTATCCTTAATGTCCTGACTGCCCGTCCTATCTTAATTTAAGTTTCAGTGATAGGAAAAATATGTCCTCCTATTACAGAAGCAGTTCTTAAACTCATGGTTATGTCCAACCCAATCTTAGACCTCATATCTAATCTTGTCTTAAGAAATCCTAACTAGAGCGGTAAACTTGATTCTTCAATCGGCATTTATCCTGACATGCCCGAATCTGTGCTTAGACTGTTCATGAGACTGTCGAATGACAGCAACAATTCCATAAATATGTCCAATTATTGTAGGTTTCCACCAATCATAGCAGTCCCCTGCACAAATATTATATTTTATTTTTCTGTATTTTGTCACAGGGTCTGAAAGAACACAAGGTTTATTTTTTCTAATTATAATTTTCTGCTTGATGTTTTGGCTGCATTTGAGCACCAAAAAGATTTAGCTTCTTTGTTGAACACCCCAAAGGTGCACTTCATTTACAAATAAAGCACATTTTGTTAGAATTTTTGTAATCCCGAGGGGTTTTGGTATGGTTATTTAGAACACTCACACAGAGTGCCTTTTTATTCTCCCTGAGACAAGTTGCCTTTGATTTCAATGAATTACACAAACAAACCTTGCTACATGCATCACGATTTTTTTTGAAAACCTGCCACAAGATCAGGCATTTTAGACTATAACAATCAAGAGACTGATATATAACCATTAATACACAGTCCAGGAAATTTAATTGAGTATCCTTTCAATCATGATGCCTTACAGACCTATCAACAGTGGTGCTGCCATTTTTGGCAGTTATTTTGAATTTAGGAGAGGGTCTATGCCCTCCTAAATTACAATTTCTAACATAAGAAATTCATCACTTAGGACAATTCCTGAACACATAAATTCCTATCCTAAGATAAGATTTTTTTTTCCTAAAAGCAGTTAGGAAAGTTGTTTCTGTACTACCAAATATCCTAAATGTCATCCTAAACTGAGCTACAGAAGGTTTTCAGACATAGAAAGTGTCTGTAATGAGGCTCCAGCTCTCTATAAAGTACAAGAATTGAATGGGGAATGTGACAGATATATGAGGCTGTTGCACTGACCAGGTGTTTGGTTTGTCTGTGACAGTATCACAAGTTGATGCCATCTACAAACCTCATGACAGGCATCAGTACGCGAGAGATATATATCCCTCTGAGTTTTCACTGCCGCTGTTGATCGGCCTATTCATTCTCTGCAGTTGCTCCAGCCTATAAATAGGACGGCATCTGCCAGTAGTGTGGTCAAGCGGTATATCCAGCCAGCCTTGAGCTGTCATCTTTAAACGATAAGAGCGTGGGAGGACTGAATAGTTGAGTGTATCTGTGTGCACGGCATCTGTGTGACACCCTCGTTAATTTATGTTCCACCCGTGCAAGGACACAGGAAGCCAAATAAGGACAAACATGACGCTGCAACTACTCCTCTCACTGGGCTGGCAAATTTTCCTCATCACCTCTCTCCTATCTTGACTCTCGTCTCACTCCTCTTTCATTCACTCATGTTTATTCAGGTCTTGATCATAATGCTCCCTTTTTTTCACTTTTTCCACCACTATTACTGGTACTCATGGTTATTCTCATCCTCATTGCTCTTCTCACCTTTACTCTCCCTCCCCTCCTCTTTTCTACAGCGACAATATTCTCCACCTCTATCATCTCAGTCTCATTGCCCTCACTAACCCCCCACCCTCTCCTCCTCTCCTTGTTTATCCCCTCGTCTCCTCTCCTCCTTGCCTCTGTGCCATGTGATGGCAAGGTCCTGACTGCCACTCACAGCGGGATGGCAGCGAACAAAAGAGCAAAGCAAAAGGTCAGCTTATCCCAGCTGTCACTCAACACTCACCACACTGCATTGTGTCTAGTGCGAAAATCCAGGGCCACCCATTGATCCCCCCCCCCACAACATCGAGTGCACAATATTCCCCACTCTCTCCGGAAACTGAGAGCCCCCCTAATCACCCACTTCTGCAAATATTTCATTCATTATCAGGAGCCTGACTGTAAATAGTAATTAAGCATGTTAAATGACACCCAATCAAGGCTAACAAAAGCCAGTTCAATCAGAAGAAATACGCTCTGAATAATTTTCAATAGGCAATAATGAGCTCTGCAGTTACAGACTCACATCTGTAAAGGGATAGTTCAGAAGATCTGATGTAGGTTTGTGTGAGGTACTCATTGATAGTCAGTGTATTATGTACAGTGGTCGACAGTCAGCATAACCCCCAGTTAGGAGAAGCAGAGAGGGGCGCTAGCACAGAAGCCAAGTATTGTACTGCTGTGGACGGGGTCAGCAACAAAAGGTATAATAGCCACTTTAAGACTTTGATGAATCCAAACTAGTCTTTAAAAGAAACAGGATCTCACAAGCAAACTAACAGATAAAGGCAGAGGTAGACCAGCAACTCCTGTGTTAAATGACCCTAGGTGAAGGGTTGAAACATTCTAAATATAGCATACACTTAAACTGATATTCATTTTTTTAGGTGGACCTTTTTTTAAGTGGCTAAAATACCTTCTGTTGCTGACTGTGTCCACTGCAGTGCGTGACTTAGCTTCCATGCTGGTGCCCCCCTCTGCTTCTCCAAACTGGTGGCATGCAAACCCTCAATTTCTCTAAACAATACACTGACAATCAATCAGGACCTCATACAATCCTACATCAAATAATCTGAACTATAAATGTCTTTTTACAGCATCATAAACAACTTCTGTAATTTCTTAAGCTTTTAAACAGGCACGACTCTGTGTTATAACGTTATCCAGATGACTTTCAAACACCTGTAAGATACCAATTTGCTCTGAAGTGGATACATATTTAACTGTACTGCTGAACTAATCACAGTGCTGCAAAAATGGTAGATGATTTGCTGGCAAGTCTGTTTAATTACTACACTTTTGCATCTCAAGCACCAGCGACTGATAAATTAGCCAAGTCACACATGTGTGTAATACATTTTTTCTTAATCTCATCTCTGCAGCAGCAACCAGGACGATCTCTACTCCGGGTTTATTTAAAGAACTCGAGTGCCAGTCTGCTGCATGGGAGCCTCGTCAGGATTTAAGTTTACAATAGTAGTGTGAATTAGACTACAAGATATTTGAGGACCAGAGCTAAATGACAAGGGATAATTATAGCAAAAGGCAGGACATATTATCATTTTTCTGTGCCTGTCAGGGGCACTATGAATAGCAATGAGTCATCAAGGCCTTTGTGCAACAGGGGACAAAAGTACAGGCTGGTAACCAAGTGCAAGGGACATAAACAGACTTTGAAGGTCCCGGGGAACCTATTAAAGTCTTTATGATTCATTTTAGCGGAAGAATTTTTAATCACTTTTGCAGTCAACAGTGTATGGGACCATCTCTCAGTGACTGAAAGATATAACCTTGACTGACTTAATTTCATTGCTAATTTCCTGTCTGTTTTGTGGAGGTGTGTACATTTCTGGCCACTTGTGGGAATTCCAAATGAGCCAGACAAAACATTTAAAAGGAAAAAGCTGAAGGTTGAGCCATGTGCATTAACAAGATCATGGTGCTTATTCTTCAAAGAGATATAAAGGCCAGAAATATGTCTCTCGCCTGCCATTACATAAGTGGGGTACTGGAGCTGGAATTGCATTTGATCATCTTCAAATTGTTTTTATTTCACATAACATGTTCATCCTTAGCTGCTATGCTCTAACTCAATGCTTCCACCTAGCTTTTCAAGCACAGAAGACACCTTGCTTTGGTACCGTGGCACACACACACACACACACTGACACATGGATCATCATCAATGAATGCTCCCTCAGCGACCACACTGACTCATCAGCATGTGAAATAAACAACATCAGCTCATGATGGCCTCAAAAACGTGTGAGATCAGAGCACTAAAGCAGACCACCTGCCTGCCCCTGACCAATTCCATAAAATAACAGGGCCAATCTTACCTTCCTGCACGGCCTGGAAGGGGTTGTTAGGCTCGATAAGTTTCACAGAGTGGGTGATTTTCTCGCTCTGCAGAATGTCGTCGTTCAGACTCAGGTCTGAGATGGCAAGTTGGAAAATCTCGTCATCTCTCACTGCATTTTCCTCGAATATGGCACCTGTTGAATAAAATCAATCACAAGTTATAGAGCATGGGTGAAGAGTGATTGCACAGTAGAGTTGAGCTGGAGGAAGTGGTTTTATTGCTGGACCATCACTATTACAGACTGAATAGAATATTTTAGTAGCATTATCTATCTATCAATCTGTCTATTTGTCCAAGCTGCTCATAAATGCACCAGAAAGATTGCTGATTGCTGAGTCTCATTCCCAGGACATCAAATCTTGATGTTTGGGGCTGGTAACGCATCCCAAACACAACAAAATAATGACAAAAATAATGGAGTCTGCAGATACAGCCACACCACACACTTCTAGTGTTTGTTTTTAAGGAAAATATAGCATATTATGCCTTTAAATAAAGGTAGGGCTTATTTACTTTTTTAAAAAAATCTTTTTGTGCTTTATTTGTTTTTATTTTTCTCTGTTTTAGTTAAATTACATTTTTTTCCCCCCACACAAACATAAAAAATAATACCTGAAACTGCAAACAAACACACACATATCCCACAGTTTGGCATGATGGTTTATTTCAGCCTTGTTTCAACATGTACATCTGCTCTGACGAGATTTCAGCACCATGGACAGCGACAGGTCCACATCACATTAAACACCATCATTTGACACGCAGAGCAGCCAAACTTAGAAAATAAATGGCTGTCACGTCCACTGGATCAATGGCACCCTTCCCAATAAGCATTATAGGCCTAGTGTGGGAGGCAGGCTGAAGCTTAACTGTCTCTCCCCCCTCCTCCTCCTCCTCCTCCCTCTTTCTTCCCCCTGTTTATCAAAATGGCATCAGCTGCTACAGAGAGACGCGCATATATCACGGAAAAAGGGTTTCAGGAAATGAGAAGTATAATTGGGGTACCCTAACGTAAAGCCTGCGCATCAGCCAATATTATCTGGATGGAGTCCCACCTCTGTATTAAGCCAGTGACTGAGCACCTGCTGCTTGCCAGACTGTTGCAGTAAACTGTGAGCAGCAGCAGCAGCAGCGGCGGCGGCGGAGCACCGAGACCAAATTCTCTCACTGTGACATTGACAATTTTATCTGAGATTACAACGCCTGTCATTAGAAGTGGCAAAAAAACAGAGAGGACACAAACCAAGCTAATTATTCAGTGTGAGATCATCTCAAAACTGAGAAATGAGATGAAACGTGATGTTTTAGGGCAAATATCAAATCAGTCGTGATGAGTTTAAAGCTCTGGGGTGAAAAAAAAAGAGCAGCTCTGGTTTGAAGTTGGAGAACAAAGAGGCTCTATGCGTTTTGCATCTCTAACACGAAACTCCACTGACATTCCCTCTGTCTTCATATTGACATTGCAGTCACGTTCCGGTGAAAGTTGAGGCTTGTCGGGTACAGACAAGAGGTAGCTTGGTCTAAAAAAGAAAAAAAAAGCCTCAGCCATTTTGCAATTGAGGCATTAATTTAATTAAAGCTTCAACAATACAGGCCTTTCTGCTGAGTGTATTGCGTGTTTTGAATACAGAATTGCATTTTACAGGCCGATTGTGAGAGGTTTAGATGTGAACGCAGTGATCTGCTGTCAAAAAAAGTCTGATAAATAACAAAAATGTGATAAATAATAATAAAAAATAGCCGTGACACTACAGGTCAGAGGCAAAAACGCCAACTTTTCAACTCGCTTGAGAGTCCAAGTGTTGCTTAAACACAGGATGCGAGCTGAATAGACTATTTATCCCGCCCTCTCACCAAAAAATCCTGTGATCATCGCAGTGTGAATGCGCTGGCTGAGCTTTATCCCCGCACGCTTTCTCTGCCTTTCCACCTGTCCAACCCCAAACAGCATGCTGTCTTATCGGACGCTTACCGATATGTATGATGGAGTCCGCTCTGGCCGAATTGCATTGCAATATCCACAGGGAAAGGCAGATCAGCAGCAACTCCATCTCGGGATTTCAGCGCGGCGGCTCATCCAAGCTCTGCTCGGCTGTCCTATACTGTCCAAATGGAGCACCCAAAGAAAAAAAAAAAGAAAAGAAAGAAAAAAAAAAGATGATCAAAACCCAGTGCAAAACAGAACCGCGGTCCTCCTCCTCCTCCTGGCAGACCAGACCCGCATGAAACCCTGCAGAAATGATCAGTTCTCTCTTTCCTTTTTTTTTTTGAAACCAACAAAAACAAGTCGACCGCAGGAAGGTGGGCTCAAAAAGACGAGGAAGAACCGACGGGGACCCGAGGTAAGACAGAAAAGACAGGTAGCCCGGTGAGAGAGACCGGTGTTACCTCTCTCCCTGCGCTCCGGCGTCTAAAGCATGGCAAGCAGCAAAAAATGCGGAGGAGGGACACCCCTCTAACTACACACGGAGAGACGCTCACATACACACACTCCAAACACACACACACACACACACACACACACACACACACACACACACACACACACACACACACACTCTCTTCAGTCCTGTCTCGATCACGTGACTGCAGAGACTTCACGACTCGGCTGCTGTCCCGACAAGCCGGGTAGAAATGATTTGGACTAGCCGGAGAAAGACGCTCGGAGAGCCGATATCTGAACACATGATCGGAGGTAACAACAGACAGAAACTGTCGGTCCGTGAGACTTCCAGAAAAGAACGACAAAAAGCTCACACGTAGACATAAAGACTGGCTCCGGAGACGAGAAGTGGACGGCGGCGTAAACAGTTTACTTTTGGAGAAGTTGGCGTTTTTCTTTTTTTTCAGGGGATGATGTGTGTGAGGTGAGGGCGCAGAGAGACACGTTTTCCGCGCACTTCATCGGCGTTGGAGCGCAGCTGATGTGGCAGAGAAAAGGATTTACACACCGCGTTCCTCGGCAAGGGGCTGATGGATGAGGGACAGACGTGACAGAAGCCACAACGCCTGACTGAACCGGAGGAACAGCTGGATGGAGTTACCGGAGGAGCATTTTACGAGGGGAACAAACACTAAATTGCTCCATCTTCCCTTTTTAATTTCATTATAGCTGCATGTCTTGCTCGATTCACTGATTGACGCCCTCGTTGTATTTTGTTTTGGGGGTTTTTAATGGCGGGATTATGGCATTTTAAGAGCAAGCATGATCTTTTTTGTGAATCAGCCTACAGGGTGCCAGTAATTCTTACTGGGCACCAGTCACACGCCTCACAAAGCTCGAGCAACGCCAGGCGTGTGCAGAGCCGTGAAGAAGAGGAAGGAGAGGAGGAAGTCGTGCAGACGGACTTTCTAGATGGCCATAACCTTACAATTAAAGGATATTTCTCGTGACTGCAATAAAAAACGGAAATATCTCTTAATTGTTTGGTTAAGTCTGTCAGAGGCGCAGAGCACAAACTTTCAGCACCACCGCCGGTGGACAGCTCCTTCACTAAACTGCAAGAGTGCAAGAAGAAAACAGGAAACACCTGTAGAGCAAACAGTCAGCCATCTCACTGCCTGCTTCAAATCTCCATATTTGTTTCTGTTTTTTAAAGGCACGAATTAAATTAAACTGGAAGCAAACCACAATTGTGTTTCCAACACTGCAGAGACGAAACTAAATAAAGCCACATTATTTATCATGTCAAAGTTTCACATGATCATTTGGTTTTCATGCCTCCAAAGTTTGTGTAAAATCATACACTACCCCCACTGGCCACCTGTGGATAGTGCAGCTGTGGTTGCGCAAACATCTTTTCATAATGATTTATTGATTTTTCTTTTATTTACATTACTTCATTATTATTTAATATTTCATTAAAAATACACTGAAAACATTAACATTAAAATTAATTACAACTTAACTTACTGAATTTAAATACGACCATAATTAGGAAGTGATTCTTTTTTATTTATTATATAAAAGTATGAAGAAAAGTACTGCCAACAGTGTCAGTGACAATACAAGAAGGTAATACTAATTTCATCAGAAAGTGATATAAAAAAAAAGGAAAAAAAAAGGAAATGACATAAATAAATATATAAATAAATACAGAAAAGATAGTAATAGCTGTGATAAAAAAAGGAAAGGGAAATACTGTAATTGATCTCACAGTTTCCAGCAGATCAAGCTAATAAACAAATCTTCTAAATGAATTGGTTTAAAAAAAAAAATCCATTCCTCCAAAGTTGTTGTAAAACTACACACTACCCCCAATGGCCACCTGTGCATATTGCAGCTGTGGTTGCGCAGAAAGTTTCCATGTTTTCAGAACAATTTATTAAAATTTCTGTCATTCATTTAAAATATAGAGGAGCTAAAAAGGCAATTTGCAACACTCTGCTTTTGAGAAAAAAAACTGTGCCCCATAATAACATTCATATGTAAAGAGTGGAACATTACAGTAGATATTTATATCTGAATAATCAATTGATTTATTGATTGACTTTATTTTATTTTCATGGCATGCACACAAAGTGCTCAGCCCTCATGGATTTACAAGACACCAAACATACAGTTGCAGTGCTTTAACAATTTCCTTTCATTACAAAATTACATGTTATCTTTCAGCTCAGTTTTATTCAGAATATTGCACCTTCTCTCCCAAGCTTGGCAAATAAAGTCTGCTAGAAAAAAGGTTCACTTTCTAAAACACAACTCAGATTGCATGTACTCATCCAGCCAAAGAAATCAACTCAAACAGAGGACATTTTAGCAAAAAGTGCATCCCTTATGTCCTCATAGGCAGGACAGCTAAACAAAAATTGAACCCCGATTTCAACTAACTCACACAACAAACAAAGTCTGTCCTCCTCTGGAGTGTCATTAAACCTGCCAGTCTATAGAGCTAATGTCCCTGAATGTAACTGTGCACATAAGGATCTTTGTCTTTTGTTTAAATTATACTTCACATAAAGTTCTACATCACAGCAACTCTTCATGAGACAGTAAGTTTTTAAATTTTCTTTATACTTTATATCAACAAACCACATTTCTCTGGTAAATGCCAACCTAGTGCCACATGTCAGACTTAACAGTAACGGCTGTTAAAAAACAAAGGAGAGGAAAGTTCTGTAATTGATCCCACAGTTCCCAGAACACAGTAGATCACTTGAGATGTGTTCTAAGGGGATCAAAAGAAAGATTAACCTTGAGATTTGGATTTTAAGCTGACAGTCATCCAAAATACCATAAACAATTCATCACATCCCAGCGGAGAAATAAGCTTCCTAATTTAATTGATCTTATGAAGCAATATGTTGCTGAGATTTCATCACAAAATAATAAATTATTCATTTTAACTGGCAATTCACACAGGTCTTAAAGATGCTTCATTCTTCGGAGTTTCCTTGTGTTTATTATGATAGCATAGCAAGGAAATCTGCCATTTCTTTCTCCTCTTCTGCTGGGGGGGAGTAATATATTTTGTGCATCTTTGTGCTAATGCATCTGCATTAGAATAACAAAAATGTGTTTCATCTGACTACCACCTATAAGCTGCAAAGAGCCGTCCAATAATGAGATGCTGAATAATTGGAAAAAAAACAAAAAAACAAAAAACATTTTGTGTCCCAAACTGTTATATACTGGACGTGACACTAATAATAAGTCTATGGTTCTGCAGGTGAACTACATATTGTATCAGGTGACAGTTTCTTTTCTGGTTCACAGGTCAGCTGGGATGGAACAAGCTGGCGTTCCATATAGTCAAGATTTGTATGTATAAGAAGTAACTCTTACTATCCATTAGCATATATTAAGCATGCATGTTATAATGTATGTCCTCTAATATTTATTCTTTGCATATAGAAAGGTATTTATGAGATATTTCAACGAATAGCACTGTGTGTTTGGGACTATGAGTAGGTGAGTTTCATGCATTGGTAAGTAGATTTGATATGATATTGAGGGACTACCTTTCCATGGAAAATAAATGTGCCATCCAATGGATAATCAGTCATTTTTAGATTCATTATCCAGCTGATTCAAACCTGATTTTGGTCCAAAAAAATTCCCTGCTGATCATTTCCAAATTTTAAAAGCCATTCACATCTGTCAGTGTTTGGTACCTTCAGCTCCAGTTGTGGAGCGCTCCTCATGCATCTCCATGGGTGTCAACATAAGTCAGTCTCAAAAGTGCTGCAAGGAGTCACCGAGACATTGGCGGCTAGGTCACGCCTCCTCTCAGCGATGAAGGTGGAATTTCATTGTCACACAAACCTGAGTCATTAATGTTTATGGCTACGAGCAACGAAGTGAAAAGGAAAGACAGCAGAGTTTTTCTCCTCGTTTTTGGAACAAGGCCAAAATGTGAATTTAAATGAAGAGGAGCTGTCACATGCACAGGCAAGTATCAAAGGGTAAAAAAAAACCCTCACGCTGTTAGACATGAATAGATAAGTACCACTGCTACACAGTGACCTCGTACTAATGGATAATTCTTTGATAACACACTTTTTTCCTTCATCCAAAACAATGCGCTCTTCCAACCAAAAGCCTCTGGCACAAGTCTTGGCATGATTAATTGTTTCTATAGAGTAGCATCTTTGCATTCTGGGTCCTCAGTTCCCTCTGACGAGTCCCATCTCTCAGTTTAATCTTACATTATTTCCTTATGCATAGCTTGGGGCTGTGCACACAGTTGCCTGTGAAATGGTTGCTGTTTACAGTGAAAAACACACACCCTGCTCCTGTGTAGCTGGTCCCTGTCATCACTGATTACTATTAGCATTACACTGTACAAAATCATACGGGACTCTGGTGGAATCAATTCACCTTTTCACAATAACTTAAATAATAAAATTTATATATATTTGCATTAAGTGAATAAACAATTTTTCTAAAAATTAATTTTTAAAACACTTCAAAACAGAAACACAAGCTCTTCTACTTGAATTTTTTTGACATGTAATGTTGAATTCAATTCATTCATTTTAGTTTCAAGCATGCATTTCTTGAGAGTTAAAACTCCCCAGAATCAATCCTGTTTTATAGTTTGAAGAAAACACACATGATGAAAACTCGCTGTGTGTCTTTAATACGCTTTGAGATAAGTCATGGTTGCTTGTTTACACAATAATGAAAACACTGCAAACCATGATGAAAGTTTAAATTTACGCTTACAATTTAACACATTTTCTGTGCCGTTTCACATGTTGTCTTTGTGCCAGCCTTTGTGCTGGAACAAAGTTGCTCCAACAGGACCAGCTACAGGTGTGAGTTCTTTGTGCAAAAAGAACAACTGACTTCTGTAATTGAGAATATGACAATTTGTTTGTAATGTTCACCAGTTGTTGTATCAACCTAATAGCTTAAGCTAATTGAACATGTTCTCTCAAGTACAGCTGAATTAATATCAAGTTTATTTAACAAGAAAAGTTTTGGTCATTGTGAATCATTACAGAATTACCTGAACTTGTCTTTCAAATTCAAGCAGCTTAACATTTTAAGGCAGTCTGGACATTAACTTTTTAAAGCTAAAACAAATTGTTTAATTTTATTTTACAGTGTAGTACTACTGTATATTCACTGAATATGCTTTTGACTGCAAGAGGAGGAAGCTCACAGCGAGTTGTGGGTAATTACTGACTGTGTGTATTGTGCTGCACATGGGGCTATGATTTGATAACTAGTGATGTGCAATAGAATAAGTCTGAGTTTAATCACTTCATTAGCCTTTAGCCTAACATATCCGTGGTGGAGAGAACTGGACGGAGCCAGCAGCAAGCAGTCAAATGTATTGTAAGTCAACATAATTAGACTAGTTACTGCAGTCGTGTGGCATACATAACAAAAGATAATATTAGTACTACAAGTGAGGACTGCACTGAGAGCAGCACCATGTCCCACAACAATAGGACCATGTTAGCATATTTATAAAGTAGCTGGTTCGCTATATTCATAGTAGAATTGCATGAGAATAACGCTTGAATATTATGAGTTAAATGAAGAGTGTGTTACTATGCAGCTGGCCCTGTCAATCCCTTTGTCGAATTGGATGTAGTGATATGAAGGCCCATCACCAATTTGGAGGAGGGTTAAATCTCAGACAAGTTGCAAATCCATTCATGTCAAGCCAGGAATGTGCCAGGAATAGCAATAAGTGTCTGCAGCACTAGAGGTGAATAAGCAAGACTCTCTCTTCCAAATACACAGCCTGAGGTAACATTATAGATTAATCATATTATGGGAGAATAAGCACAACCTCCATCACAGACTCTGAATTTCAATGAGTGAATTGTTGACGACCCACATCATTATGTATTTCAACATTACACAGTACTGAACCTCAGTGAAATATGTACTAACTAATGAATTTATAACTGATTATATGGAAAAAATATACCAGTGGACAGAAGCTCTGAAGCAATGGACAATGGAAAGAACTTGGGACAGGGACGTAACTCTGGATTCAGTCTTATTCTGGTATGCAAACGTCAAAACAAATTTTTGCCCATGGATTGCAGGCTTGTTATGATATGATGCTGCTTCTGTAATGTGGTCACACAAAGTTAAGGCCTGTTTTAGATGTCTCCGAGACTTCACTGATTACCAACTGGAGGTCCTGACCCTCAGCGCTCTCCAACTTGGAGAGAACTCCACCGTGAAGTTGATGAGGCCACCATCATCAGTCGGATCTCAAACGGCGATGACACTTCATATTGGAAGGAAATATACAGTCTTGCAGAGTGGTGCACAGAAAATAACCCATTGCTCAATGTCAGCAAAGCCAAGAAGCTGATTATTGATTTTCAAAGAAAGCACGCAAAGACGTGGAGCTGAGGTGGAGCTGGTCAAAAGTTATAGGTTTCTGGGAATCAACATCACAGAGAACCTGTCATGGACATCGCACACCTCCACCCTGGTAAAGAAGGCTGTATTTCTTAAAGGCAGAGTCAGCAGGATCTGTCCTGCATCAGGACATCAAATACCAACATTCTGGGTCAGTGAAATGTCCCGGGCACAGCAAAACAATGAGAAAAAATTGAGAAATACAGGCAGAGGGCAGGATCTCTGCAGATACAGCCACCACCGCACACTTCTAGTGGGTCATAAATGATGATTGAAAGATATTACGTTATATGAGTCTATACAGTGGGCCTCATGCGAGAACCACTCGTCGAAACAAATCTGTTCTTAAGTGGTGTATACGAGTGATTTAAGAGAGCTTGTCACATTCACCAATTTTCTCTTATTTTGAATTTTCTCTAAAGTACAAACACAAATTATCAGTTTTTCACTAATGACTGTGTATTTCATCAATCTGACGACATTTTGAGTTCGAAAAATGAATTACACTTCATAATTATGTTGACATTATCCTATTTGACTATATTTCAAATTTTGAACATAACACTTGAACATTGATTAAATGATGTATTATTACCTACTGTCAGGTGTATTGGCTGTATCTACATGTAAAGGAGTATGAAATCGCTGTCCTGGAGAAAATCAACACGCAACGTGAACTACTGTGACACTTATAATGTTCTCTGTCGCTGTCATGGAAACGTTCCCTTGACCCCCACCTCCAGTTGCATTTATTGATCAGCTTGTTGTGGTGAAGTGCATTTGTTCTTTGAAGACATTTTCATAGAAACGTGTCCCTCAGGTAATACAGCATTCACAGCAATTGTTTTTCCCATTCTTTACCTTTAGCAAGTCTTTCATTTCAGTGTTGTCGCAGATTTTCCTTTATGGATCTCTGTAAGCTGGTCTTCAAAGTCTGAATTCTTTTTACTCTTTGATGCCATTTTCATAGATGAACACTTGCTGACATATGGAACAGAAAGTGTAGCCTTATGCGGTATTACTGGGGCATTAACTTTGCTAATTAAGATGTCTCTGGCATGTTCACTCAAATAGACACAGACAGATAATTTACACAGTTATCTGAAGTTACGAGCGTTTGCTGAATCTGACATGGCACAGAAATTTAAGATAAGAATACAAAAATGTTCTTGCATGAGACCCACTGTTTCCTGTATGAAAATGTTGCAGGTTATACCTTTAAGGAAAGTTGGGCATGCAAACTTCACCTGCCAGTTTCTTAACTTCTACAGAGGAGCAACTGAAAGCATCCTGATGAGGAACATCACAAACTGGCATGGGATGTGCAGGACCAGGACAGACCGACCCTACAGCCATACACTGAAGCCAGTTATTAAAACTCCCCAGATCATCATCATTGGTACCCGTCGACCAAGCAACAGCGATATCATGGAGGTGAGACGTCTGCACAGAGCCCAAAGGATACTAAAAGTCAATAACCACATCAGCTACAGTCTGTTCACTCTGCTGACCATGACTTGATTTTAACTGGTGCAGTTAAAGTAAAAAAACAGAAAAAAAAAAAACAGTAGGCTTATATCTCAGCTTTTCATTTCATCAAACAAGGTGGTCCTTCCACGAACATAACTACAAAAAATAACATCAAAAATAAATTTATCTAAATAAAAATCTTTTCCTGGCTAACGTACTACTTGCCACAACTTTTGACTGGGAAAGTGTAAACACAAGCGCGTTTCATCTGATTTCAAGGAGAATCAATGGCAGCCATTAAGAACAACTCTGAAGAAACATCCAGTCTTCTGTCAGTCTAGTTGGTCTAGTTAACTTATGTCGATCATTAAGCAGCATCAGTATTAAATTGAGACCATTTCATAACCAGTTAAAAACTCCTTATGATAGCTTTAAGATATAAAATTAAAAATAAACTTGAAGGATAAGGGCACAATAACGACAGTTAACACAGAGCCCTCATTCTGCAATAGAAAAGTATGCACAATTAAAACTGCCAACTAGAAAAGGGGTCCCTTAAAGTAAAAGGTTAGGAACCGCTGCTATAGTTTATGTTCATCTAGTAAAGAAAATCAAGAAACAAACTTTTTCACAGCTCATACAGTATAGTTTATATTCTTATTTCACTCTATTTTACTTCCACAGAGAATCATGTGGGGGAAAAAAAAACACATATGCACTGAACAGCCTACAGAACAGACTGGTTGTATGATAACTTGTGAGTTAAAAAATGAAAAAATGTGTTGTTATAGCTGAATTGATTGTGTGAGCCTAGCAGAAGCCAGCTGCAGTTAAAAGAATAAGACTTTTTTTTTTGTTCCGTTACCTTCTGATCCTGTTCCCTAAGCATGAGCCTCATCATCATACTGGTGTCCAGCTGGGAATGGATTGTGGTCACTTCCATTAAAAATAAAAGACGAGCACATATACCAGATGTGGTCTGGGTTTTCTGTTTTGGCTGTCCACAATTCATTGTTTGTGCTGATCAGCGGGGACAGCGTATGGGCTGGATGTTTACCTGTGTGCTGGTCTGTCTATATGTGTGTCTGAAGAAGCATCTCACAACATTATATTAACAAACCAAAAACACAAGAATCTGAGAGTTTCTGTTTGTTTAAATAATGGCATTCATGTGGAAAATCTGCCCATGAATTCATAATGAAATAAAAACTTCTTGTTTAAGCAGCCTCATTATTATCCAGCATTAGCAGAATGTGTAAGGCACTCATTCTGCCTGCAGAGATGTTTACAATTTATGCCCCTAATAGCGACTGGTGAGCCATTTGTTTTGGGAGCCCTGAGCAGCGCTATTGAACCCAGTGCCTGTGTCAGCTACATTTCACTCCAGCTGTGCCTGCAAGACAGTCATTAGTGGATGAGGTTGTTTAAAGGGGAGCCACTTAGTGGAAACACACTCAGACATCTACCTGCAAAAGAGGTATGCTTTGCAAATGAGCACAAAAACAAAAATCCTTTGATTATTTTGGTTTTTAAGAGCGGGTCAATCTGAGTCATTATTAGATTCAGAATGAAAGAAAAAACTACCAAAGGTAACCAGAGAATACACAAACTGGAGAGACTTTGTCTGAACTTAAAAAAGCTATGTTGCTGCTTGGGAAGGATTTTCTATTCCAATTATCCACATTTTGCAGCTCAAAAATCTCTAAATTATGTTTGCAGACACACACACACGTATGAGTGTTCTTAATTTTTTTGTGGTCATTATGCAAAACAAAAGAATCTAAAGCTACAAATTGCTTTAATGGCAACACGCTGTGGTCTAGCAGCTGGCCGTGTATATAAAATATCACCATGCAAACCCACCGTTCACTATGTTGAAGCCACTTCACTTAACTCCATGCAGAGAGGTGGTGATGTTTTTAAGGTGAGGAAAAAGCTCCACAAATTAGGCTGAACTGTAATAAATTGCTGTAAAAGTATGGCCAAATTCTAGCAGTAATGTACCGTTCATCCTAAATGCAGGGAAATACTGTAAATTGTGATCATTTTTGGAGCCAAAAGCAAGAATAAACTTTAGTGATAGGCTACTGTAAGATTTAAAAGCACAATGTAAGTCCCGACCCATAGTGGTGGAAAGTTCAACCCTATGCAGAGGGAAATATTGACGAGCAGAAGGAGCAGAGGTGGAAAAACGTAGAAATATTTAAGCTTATGAATTTGTTCGTGAAACAAAAGAAATACCGGGAGAGTATTTGTACTTTTTCAGACTGAACTGTATGAGTTCCTCCTGCAGGCAGGTGTGAAAGCTAAAGTTAAAAGGTTAATTCTGTATTTTCTCTGAATGGGAAAGACTGAATGTACGAGGTGACTCATCTCTTTTATTTGGCTGCTATGGCTATTTTGTTACGGAAGCATTTTCAGCATTGTGATGAAGTGATAATTAATTGTGGCCATAAATTAATTTTTGGGAATGAAAGTAACATCCATACAGGTTTTTGAGATCCACTGAAGTGTTTCGGACCTGCATTCTGGATTCACTGGTTGATGAATGAGATGGCGAGCCACAGATGAACCTCATCATCCCTCATTCCTGTGGAAGAAAACATCGCTTCCTTCACTCCCTCATTTTGATGATACCAATCTGGCGGGACTGTGTCACAAGACCCACTTTACACCCAGAAGTTAAACTGAACCAGCTGATGTCAAAACATGGTCATTATCAATGCGTACAGAGGTGGGAAGTAACTACGTACAAATATTTTGTTCCTGTACTTCAGTAGATTTTTAAGTTAACTTTACTTGTTTTGTTTTTTTCACATATCTGTTATGAGTTCAGTTCGGAGGTGGACCCCAGTTTAAACTCAGGACAATGTGGTTGGGAGTAAATTAAACTTTGATGAACTTTCTGCAGGTGGAACTGAAGAAGGCAAGGTGACACAAAAAAATAACAAAAGGTGGCTGAGGATGTCAGGAAAGAACAAACTAAAACAGTCAAACAAAAGGTGGTTAAAAACAAGTGTACAAAAAACCCCACAAAGAATCATCTAGAAGAGATCAGGAACAGCGGGAGCAGACACAGACAACCTGACAACTGAAAGAAGAGGACACACTGACTAAATACACAAAGGACTAATTAAGGGCAGGTGGAACTAATCTCGGATCAAAAGGTCAGGAAAACAGACAAAGTCTGATTAAAGTAAAGAAAACAAATACACATAAAGGAAGCTTCTACCAAATAAATAAACTTGAAAAACCCCACTCCTTAAAATTTCCAAACAGGCTTGTTACTTTAGATTTAGGAATTATCAATTATTATGCATATGTTATGCACAAGCACAACAGACTTAACAAGACAAAAAAAAAAAAAAAAGATGTAACAAGACTTAATAAGTTGAAAGGGTCACAGAAAGGGTCAAGGTGTCTAGTGAAAATGTCAGTTGCCTGTGGGGCTTTTTTAGCACTGCAGGGCAGACTTTTAGACCCCAAAGAGCTTGGCTTGATTCAAAGAACTTTGAGAACTAGCTTTTGCTGAGCAAAAGAGTTTGGTCATCCCGTAGAGATGAGGGAATTTCTGACAAAAGAAAACTGATGGCGATTTTTTTTCAACTTCTACTACTTCTTGAGTATAGAATGTGTGTACTTATGCGATCTCTGCATGCAAAAGACATAAATTATTATATAAAACTATAATTGTCACAGATATTATAACGTCAGTAGAAGAGAGAAGAGCCAGCAGGACAGCTCAGCTTCCAGCAGCCTTTTTAATCTATACATAATGAAGTCCAAGTTGAATTTCAGTGCTCTGAAAAGTTGGCCCCATCGAGTTAGCTAAAGTGTCTGCCTCTCTCTCCTTTTTCACTCTGTCTCATGCTGTCCCAATCTCACTCTTTCCTTTCTAGTCCTCACACTGCCACCTTCACAGATGTGCTTCAAAGTTTTTTCTCTTCCTCTCATACTGTGCGTGAGAGGTAGAGATGACAAGACTCTTAGTATTCAGCTCACTTCCTGGTCTTCTTTTAACTCCATGGGGTTCCTCCCTTCCTTTTGGCCCCAAGCCTACTTTTAAGCGGTTAAAGGCCTCAGGCCTAATGACAAAATCTAACACAATGAGCGTCACTGATATGAAACCAAATTGGATTTCCTTTCAGTGGCTTCAAATGTATGCTCCCCACTTCACTGCTTGTGAAGCTCATCCTGATAGTTACCAGAGTTCCTATGCAGAAACGTCCCCTTTCAGCCAGTTTACCGCTCACAGCCAAGATTTATTAACACCCTTGTAGGTCTGTTACTTCCATGCTGAAAATATGCAGGAATATGCTTCATTTCCTTATTTAAAAGTAGATATTATTTAAAAGGATTTGCAGTCAAATTACTGGCCTCTATTTGGGTAATTATCCTTCAAATTTGTGGTAAGTGACAGAGTATCCTGGTGGCATCTGACTAATTAGAGTGGGATCTAATAGGCCTAGCCAGGCTCTATTGGATTAATTAATTGGCAGATGATATAGTCTAGTGTTGCTGGCCTATTACGTTAACTGTCACAGAGCATTTGATGACAAGGTGCCAAGCCATCCATTCAGTGACACAAACATGATTGGAGCAGGATATTATTCAGCTGAGGGAGGCCTTAGATCATTTTAAATACACGCTGCTAAGACTTAACAGTAATGACAAAGTCATGAATAGTCCGATAAATGTACATTACTTGGTGCAGCTGTCATTCAGAATAAAAGGGGCTCCTCCGCAGATAGGAGCCACTGTTCACTGAGCGGAGATAGAGGTGCCGTACAGTAGCGCTGCGCTCCTTTCTTTCACTTGCATACAGTTATCTTCTGTCCTCTCTGAGCATGTGCATCAGTGAGCGAGAACAGGCGCTGGCAGGTAGAGCCACTTTGAATCGGCCATGACAGAATCAATGAATTTGAAAATTAATTTGACTTCTTCTGTTTGCAATTAAACGAAGCAAATGTAAAATTAAAAAAAAAAAAAAATACAAACAGAATTTTAAAAAGTTGTTTTGTCAAGTCTTAGTTATTTTTCAAAATGAACAACTTCTCTAAACGATTGCTTTTGTTAGAGTTAGAGGGTAGGAAGTTTTCAGCAGTACTGGAGTGTTGGTGGTTCTAGAGTTAAAGGAGCCTTCTGTAACACTTTATAATCATCCATGATTAATAAATGGTAAACTGATGGTTAATTAAATATGAGGTAATAGTTATTTCACCGTTAACATTGAAATAATGTTAAGCAATTGTAATTGTGATTGTAATTGTAAACATAAGTTTCACCAACTTCATGATGGCCATTTAAATAATGTTTATAGATGTACTACACAGTATACAACAGCTCGGTCAGAGACCCTGCGCTCCACACTATGATGCAGCAGGTACCTCCTCTAGGGGCTGTGCAGAGAATTTAGCAACATCACATATGCAGCATCCAGGTAGAATTTAAAAATTTTCAGTAGGTTTATGAAAATATTGCGCTTTGGGTTAAAACAAGTATGTTACTTACTAAAATGTATGTATGCAAGTACTTAGGGTTTTATAATCATTCATTTTACATTTTAAATAGTGCATAGTTAAATAATGTTTATAGATGTTTACAAATTAATTATTAACCATTAATAAAGTGTTAGAAATATCTATTCTATCTTTCTATGTAATAATTTCTTAAAGGTTTATAAATTTGGATTACATTTGGTCATCATTAACAAATTCTGAATGCAGTGTATAAAATGTGAAATAACTTTTAAGTAAAGTTTAACTATCAATTAACTGCTTATTAATGATGGTTATTATAAAGTCTTACCAAGTATTCTAGTATTGCACTTGCATAAAGTTGGAGAACTTGTAATATTGACCAAAATTCAAATCGTTAAAATTGAGATATCTTGAACCAAACAAGTCAAAATATATATATGGATAACACACAGGAGTGTTTTCTGATCTGGACTGTATCATGATTTGATTTACACATCACTGTTAGAAAAATAAAAGCATTTTCTATAGTTAATGTTTGGTTAGTATTAGGCACAGTCACAACAAGGTGAGGGTTAGGAGAACAGCTTGGTTTGGGTTAAAACTCAGGGCCACTGGGGGCTCAAAACAAGTAGAGCTCACAGAGAGACGGTACCCTCACCCAGAGTCTCAAATCCCCCAGTTCCCACCTGTGTTCCAGCTGCCAGCTGACAACATCCATCATCATACCCCTTCATCCATCCTTCCACGACCTTCATTTCTTCACTCATCCTTTCATTTTTAACCCCTCATCCCATCATCCCTCATCATTCATCATATCCCTCTCCCTTCATCCTGCCGTCCTTCATCCCTCAATCTTCAACCCCTTCCCTCCTTCCATACATCCCTCACCCCTCCCTTTGGACCTCTCCATCCTTCCTTCATCATCTCGGCTTTTTTCCATCATTATATATATATAAAAAATGTCATCCACACACTCCAACCTCCTCACTTTGTGGACTTTGGCTCCATAATATCGTCACACTACTAACTCTTTTGTCATCGACAGACCTACACTCTCCACAATGCAACTCAACAGCATCTTTCATTAAACTCTTCCTCTCAGGTAAATGCCTGTGTCTTTCAAGCTTCACCTCCAGTTTGTAATACAGGATTTCTGTGATAAAAAGTCTCCAAGCCCAAATTAAGATCATTGAGAATTGATTACATAATAAAGCTCAACCAGGACCAGACTGAGTCTGTATTTCTTTAGGGGAAAGAAGATCCATCCGAGACCCGTCCATCACCATTAAGAAAACTGTAGTGGAAACTGAGTATCCCCCTAGATGATGAACTGTAGCTCTCTGCAGAGCAGACTTCTCCTGTACAACATCAGGGCTGCAACTCCCTCCTTGCCACAGCCCCTTCGTCTGCACCGACTCCAGAATGCTGTTGTCTGTCTTGTGTTTTTCCTCCCCACTCCTCTTCCCTGTCTACTACACTCGTTCCCTGCTGCAGCCCGTATCAAGGCCATTGACTGCACCATCACGCTGAGGACTCTGTGGTCGCTCATCTCAGTCCAGACTTTAATTTGCACTGGCCCTGCAGTGGTGGAATGAACTCCTAAAATCAGGAGACAGTCACTACCAATCTTCTGCTGCAGGTTGAAAACCCTTCTTCAAACAACACAGAGACACCTCATGCTAGCCTATTTCTAAAAAACAAACAAACAAATAATAAAAAAACATCCACACTGTGACCACATTGAGATAATTGATATGGATTATTAACATAAAATAAAATAAAATAAAATAGTGTCTGTTCCTGGTGGTCTTTCAAGTGCGAAGACCAAACTCCATTCTAAAGCAAGTGTTTTATGGTACGGCAATATTTTTTCACAGTAAAAACTTCAGTTGCACCAACTATACTTATCTGTCGCCAGCTGTTGTTGCAGGCATGTTTGTCGCTGTGCAGTGGCAACGACACGTCATACAGATGAGGGTAGTTGCGGACTTGTTTGATGAGCTTGTCCTCAAAACTTTCTGCCATTGTTGTTGCTGTTGACATATCTCCTGACCTCTGACCCTGTCATTGCATTATGCCCCTACAGGTCAAGTGTGTATTGCATGTTGCAGACGCGTAGCGATTTCTGAGGACGTGCACAACCGACACTCCGAATGGACGCAGGACACGCAAGGCAGACTCAGTCCAAATTGCATACTTTTAAATACTTAATTATTTCATGCCGATTGATCACAACAGAGAGGGAGGAGAGACGAGCTGCAGAGAGGAAAGAAAAGTGAGCAAGTGAGTGAAGTTCTGATATAAGAACTTCATTGATGATGAATCCTGATGTTACTGTACAGTTCTGTGGTTTAAACACTTCAGATAAAAATACCAGTCCCTGCAAAGACCAAACTGACAGACGCTCGTCTCCTTCACAAAACGTCTGTCACTGCGCTGCATTACTGTAAGTCATGATGAAGAGTACAGACTCTCCTCTTCATCTCCTCGGTGTGTGTCAGTGTGCAGTTTTCTGTCTGCTGTTGTCTAAAACATCCTCACTGATGTAAAATAATCCTGCTGCTTTAATCCAAAAACATGAATATCGCGCACCATTTCATCATTATCTAGACTGAGCTGAATAAAGGTGAGGATTTTTCTCCTCAGAGGATAATATCTTATTAAAGAAATAAACTATTATTAACCATATTAATGGAATAAATAAATAAATACATAAATGCATATAAATAGTGACATTTTCTTAAAATACTGCTGGTTCTTTGGTGTTTGAATTTTAAATCTGAAGCCTGCAGTGTGCCAGAGAAGCTTCAATTGACTTTTCTTTTGAAGCTTTTAGTGCATTTTGGCCTTAATATTAAACTTAGCAGGTCAATATCCTCATCTGTGCCTGATGGGCTTGGTTATTATTTGAGCAAATTTTTATGTCAAATGCAGTGCCTCTGAGGGTTTCTGGACAATATCTGTCATTGTTTTTGATCAGTATCCCTTTAAGGTACATTTTGAACTAATAAAAACTGTGCGATTAATTTGCAATTAATCGCAATTGACTACAGACAGTCATGATTAATCACGATTAAAATATTTTAATCGATTGACAGCACTAATAAATACATATATATAATGTAATCTTATGAATTTGTTCTGTCTCTGGATCATTTCGTTATGACACACTATCTTATCAGTCACTGATCTGTACAGCAGAGATATAGGCATGATTGTGAATGTATTGCTGTTAATAAAACAGATTTAAACATTGTGTGGGACCACGACTGTCTTGTGTTTTTGGCCTGCCCCAGGCTTGTAGTGGGAGGATAATATTTTATTTCGTCTCCATGTCTACGTCTTAGCTGCAGGCAACTTGCCTCTTACTGACAGATGATAACAGCATTTATTCACAATGACTGTGACAAGGAAATTGTGTGTACGTGTATGGTTTAGGAAAATGCGTGCTTGTATGTGCGTTTGTGCAGGCTTGTGCATTTTTCATGTATACTTTTTGCCTTGGGGGAATATTTGATTCTAAAAGGCTTCTGTGTTGTCAATTAAATTTGTTTAAAGTGCGGTTTAACTGGAGTGCTGTGACAACTGTTTGATCACCATTCTGAATAAATACTTTGGCGAGATCTGAGCATCCAGTTTAAACCGCACGGTGGCACATAATCAATATCATAAATGGGTTTTCAATTTGTTTTAAAAGGGCCAAATTTGCCACAGCCTAACCCTAAGGCTCCAGGAGAGAACTGATTAAAATATGTTTATTCTTGATATTTCAATACAGCCTGGATACTGTTGTCATTATATTAAAACTAATACGGAAAGTAGAAGAGAAAACAAATATCCTGATTCATGCAGTACAGATTTGTGTGCAGAATATTTCAGCGAGCAGTGTTATTTCATTATTGAGTAGTTTGGAGAAAGCAGTGTGTATGTGTGGATGTTGCTAAGCAGCAAGAGAAATGATCCAAAAGGTCTACCTTTCCCAACACCTTGCAGAGTTTTAACCCTTACTCGTTGCTGTGTAAGAGTCTCCACCTGCATTGCTGTTTGGGATGGTAATGGATTCTGTGTGTGCATGTGTGTGTGTGTGTGTGTGTGTGTGTGTGTGTGTGTGTGTGTGAGGGGGGGGGGTTGCAGCATCTTTAACCAGCTCAGTACTGAACCACCGTTGTGCTTCAGTGCTTCCACACTTCTGAGAATATTCTCTAGAAGTGATGGACCTCAGCTGTTTCCTATTTTTGTTTGTGCATGTCTCTCTGTGTTTGTGTGTGTGTGTGTGTGTGTGTGTGTGTGTGTGTGTGTGTGTGTTTGAGAGATGGCACCAGTCTGAACCAGGGCAGTCTCAAATGCACACACACTCTCCAGACAGTGATCGTCTCCCAGTAGCTGAATCACAACTACAGTCTGCAGAGGCTGATAATACAAACAGGTGAATCGCTGGCAGAATCTTGAGCGTGCACGCATACACACCTTGTTCTATTTAATTGGTACACTGAGGGATAAAGGTGGTTTGATGACAGCTGCATGTAGATGAGTTGCTTATTACTCTTGCATGTGGAAACCTTCTGACTCCAATTTCAGTAATTTTTCATGCTGCATTTGAGAGATGATAACCACTGGTTCTTCAGCGGGGGAGAGTATTAAACAATGAAAACTGAACAGCACATAAAATGAATAAAAGTCTCTCAAATCCCATTAAATAGAACCACTAATGAATGTCAAGCTGCAGCTGCAAAACTGTTTTTCTGCCTTCCTGAAAAATCCACATTTACATTCAAGGTTTCCAAAAGATTTAGACCAAACAAACAAACCTTGTACGTAATCAGCACCTTAACAGAGCAAATGTGCGGAGTGCACTGTATGTTGTGATAATATTTCATCTTTAAAATGCTGTCTGCATTCATTACATTTCTGATTAAATTCTTATCAAAGCAGATACTGCAAAGGGTTGCCCACATGGTCTACATGTGTTTTGTGGACCTGACTTTTAACTGTGTGTAGTGATTGGCTGCGAGGAAAACCATATAATCATTTTTTTTCTGTATCTGGGTACCAAAAGTGTTCAAAGCAGGTATTGTTTGACTGGAGAAGTTTCAGTACTACCTGGCACTGTTTTTTTCAATTGATACCTTAAAGGTATTGAGTACCAGTACCCAGCCAGGGTTGCTGTTTTATGTATCAGGCAGGTTGGTGTTTGTGACCTCCACACAAAAAAGAAAAGTCAGGGTTATATGTCCAAAGCCTGGTGGAAGCTCTGGTCTCTGTTGGAAACAGTGGGACTGTTGCATTATGCATTTCTCAGTTGATGGCGCAGCTGTCAGACTTTCACATGACCCATCTTGACATACAGGTTCCATTTCCTGTCCAGTCTCCTGCTGGTCAAGATGATGTAGTTTTGAGCTGGAATATCTCAGAGCTCCCGATGCTCTATAGTAGCCATACCTTGTATGTCTGTTCAGAGCATAATGGTTTTATGTTGGGGAATGTAACTTTTGTGTTGCCTCATAGTTTTAACCATTCGTAATGTGGCTGGTATATTTCGTGAGGGCAACTGTATTTTGCTATTTTTGAGTGCTTGTCCCTTATATTGAATGTTACTAAAGGGCTGATGCCACTTTAGAACCACCAGTCTAAGGTACCAGGACTGTTACTACAAGCCTTTTTGTCCTTATAAGAAGAAAAAAGAAGTGAGAGCTGTGTTGAGCTCAGCCGGGGTGGTGCCTTGTCATCAATCCTGTGTGTGATTTTGACAGGAATTCAAGGCGCAGCTGGGGAGAGTGTCTGGTTTGGGAGCCTCAGAATTGCCCCTCTGCTCTATGCGGATGATGTGGTTGTGTTGGTGTGCTAAGATTGTGCCCCTCAGCTCGCACTGGGGAAGTTTGCAGCCATATGAGGCAATCAGAGCAGTTCTCTGCTGAAAAACACTGGATTGTTCCCTCCAAGTTTGGTGTTTGGAGTGAGTAAGTACCCTCACTGAAAGAGTGTCCTGGGGTTTTGTTCACAAGTGAGGGTAGAATGAAAAGAGAGGTCTACAGGTAGACTGTAGTAATACACCAGCTGAAGTATTGCCTACAGAAGGTGCCTGCAGGAAGGTTTATTAGGCTTGACTAACTAATAAGAATGCCTCAGGATCTTTCGGGAGGAGATGGAAGATGCTGCTGGAGAGAGGGACATCTGGACTAACCTCCTGATCATTCTGACACCACCATTCAGCATTGAAGAGGCTTCAGAAAATGGTTGTAAGGATGGATTGCAAAGGCGCGGCATATGCATTCAAGCATGAGGCATCTTTTACATCTGTGTGGCTATTTTTACCTCAAAGACTAATCAAGATCAAATGATCCAGTGCTTCCTGTTTAGATACTGTAGATACGAATTGTTTGAGCCATTTAATTGAAAGTTAGTGATCAGGCAAATAACAGACTCCGATGAAAGTGAGATGGCCTTAAAAAGTTTGATAAATAACGTATGGTGTACTGGACAAGAGTCATTCAAGGTGTTTTAGTTTCGATGGGCATTTAATGGGCTTGGATTAAAGCTCACATTGGTCTGTTCCTCACAATATTTTTCAAAATTAGCAGAAGACAAAGATGCTACTTAAAAATTTAAATCTAGAGAAACTTATTTTCAGTCGTAAAGTGAAAATTATTTAAATAAATTTATGAATAATCTTGTTAAACTACAAACTTCTGAAGTCAATTGTATCTCAGATTGATTTCTCTAACAGTTGGTGTTCATAAGAGCACTGAGTGATTTACAGCAAGATTCAAGCCTGGTTGTGTATCTTCGTCTGATTTCTGAAGAAGTAAAATTCCAGCTGAGCCACAAAAGCAAAGAAAATGGAACAACTCCTGTCGGTCACTACCCTGTTGAGAGTGGAGTTGTTAAGTCTACCAACCAAAAGCAGCTAGTTTGAAGAGGTCCAAAGGTGCAGATAACTAATAAGGCCAACAGTTTATTTTCTGAAATTCTTCAATTTCTTGTTGATGTAGACCGGCATGGGGTGGTTTGTGTGTGTGTGGGTGCTGGTGGAGTGTATTTGCTCCCAACTACAGCTCTTTGCTGTGATATGTTGTGCTTCATTTGTTTTCTTAGTTTTAAATCCCCCCTGAGACATAATGCAAATGAGCTGACTTTTCTAAAGACATCATGTTCTGAGCTCAGCCACTCTGCTGAGCTACTGAGAGGCGGCTGAATGAATAGTGCTAAAGCAATTTGCATGTCCACTACCATCTGACATTGGGCATATTTGAACTTGGATGTAAGTGTGAAGAGTAATTAATTAGAAGAATACCCCTGTGGAACATCTCTGGCTTTAATGCAGTTGTACAAATTAAGCCAAAGAAAGGTCAGTTTTAAACTAGATTTGAAATTTGTGTGAGATGAGATCAGTTTTAAGCACATCAATCTAAAATACAGAAGATCAGAAGATCCCTGTTGTGTCATTATCTCAAATTTGAAATTTTTGGGCATTAATTTACACACTGATGAACTGTACAACGACTGCAGCAGTAGAATAAGTAGCATTTCTCCAAGACTAATAGTCCTTTCTCTACTGTATGTACTGGTTGCACTTTATTTTACAGTACACTAATAAGACAGAACAAGCTGTACTTTGTATTACTTTACACAAAAATTATGTAATATGTTCTTTATTAGTTAGTAAACACATTACAACACATCAAAACAGATGTGTACTGTAAACTAAAGTGAAATCACATATCTGCTAGTTACAGAGCAATAACTATTTCTACTTTCTTTCTAGTAACAGGAAACAGTACACTTCAGTTTACAGTACAGTTCTGCGGCCTTGTGTCCCTAATTACCTTCTAATAAAGTCTAATAAGGGTCTATTACAGTCTAATAAAAAACATGACTTTTAGTTTTTGTCTAATTTGATACAAAGTATTCAGTGTTACGTCTTATTAGTGTACTGTAAAGAAAAGGACATCATACATATTTTAGAGCACATAGCGAAAACGTAAAAATCCATCATTAGGAGAAATAGCGGTTTTACAAGAATTCCCTTTATAGCACTATCAAAATGACACCATGTTTAACAAATATGTTGTAATATAGTGGCCACAACACTTGCAAACCAGCAGCCCATTAGAAAGAAGATGAAAGGGAAACAGATAGAAAAGAGTTTCTCCACGCAGAGACGAGGCCAGTGAGAGCCAGATATTGACTGCGGAGGTGTTTGATAAACCAGCGGTAAAATTACTCTCTCTCACTATTCTACCCTCCCCTCCAGCACAGCACAACTACCATCAACACCTCCAGACCTGGCAATTGAGAGAGAAAAGCTGATCAGTCATGGACCAGTAGTGTGTGTGTGTTTGTGTGTGTGTGTCGGAGTGTGTCTTTCTGGCAGCGTGTACCTTCCTGTGGGCATGCACGTCTGTGTGCTCGTCTGCAGGAGAGTTTCATTATCCAGTTGCTGATCCCCTACAGTAGCCAGATAGCCTGATCTCAGCATCAGTCTCTCAGACTCTTAAGGGGCATAGCACAGCTAAGAGATTCCGTACTGTATACGGCACTGAGCTCAGGCAATCAGAACAGGGATATCCATCAAAGAGCTGGCCATGCAGTTGTGTGCAGCTCACTGAGCCGATTTTGAGCCCCATAATACTTTCCAAATCATCACTCCATTAGGCGAGAGAGAGGTTAAAAAAAAAAAAAAAAAGGATGGGGGAGAGGGATGCAGTGGGTAGGATGAAGAGGAGTGAGAAGAAGTGACAAACGAGACAAAGCTCATTGATTTTTCCTTTAGAAGAGATCATTCAGCGCAGCAAAGCGTGTTTGGTGTTTTTAGAGCTCTTGAATGACGGGACAATAGAAGAAAGACCCTGAGGGCAGGTGTCTAACAGAAAAGCCCATAACAGAAAAGTCAATTATGCTCAGAATATTTCCTGCAACATGTGTAAGACAAAGATGTCCTACCATTTAGAGATGTCTTTAAATGTGACATTTCTTTGAATACAGACATCCTCATTAAAGGAATAGTTTGGATTATTTGATGTGTGTGTGGTTGTACCGATACTCAGTGTACTCAGTCAGCACACCCCCACTTTGGAGAAGCAGAGAGGGGCAACAGTATGCAATCTAAGCAATGACCTGCTGTGGACAGGGTCAGAAAACAGAAGGTATTTTAGTCACTTAAGAAAAAGGCATCTCCTCTGATCGCTGTTTTATAAGCCAAATATCGTTCTCTCCAAACCAACCAAACTCTATGGCAAAATCAGTCATTTTAACTTGCAGTAAACAGGAGTTGCTGGTCTACTGCTGCTTCAGTTTGTTGTATTGTTTGAAGTTTGCCCTTTGTTTTTTTCTCTGATTGCATATGAAATCCTAGATAGACTGAAAGGTGTTTAAAAGTCTTTGTGTGTTCAGCTCTCAGTACTTTTGCAGCTTCTGACTGAATCTCTGTGGTGTGAACATTTAGTTTCTCCCCTGCTTCGTTGTTTGTACTTTCAGGTATCTGCTTTATTTTATTATTTCATGTTTGCTTTCAGCTATATAGAATCTGTGTTAACTTACTGCTGATGAAAAGATTTCCTTTTCCTCCCTAGATAACAAAATAACAGGGGAATTTTACTGTGGAATTTGTAGGAAACGTGTTTATCTACTGTTTTATAGCCACTCAACCAAAAATGACAAGTGGGTGCAAACTCACCATGCTGGACTGGGTCACAGAATCAAACTGAGTCAAGTCAAGCAGCATGTGTATTAAAAAAGGAGCAGAGGCAACACGCCTTCATTGCCTCCACTGGTAAAGGGGGAAAAAATTATGTACCCACCCAAGTGTCATGTTTCCATCACTACTGATCAGAAGTGGAGCCAGAAAATACCCGTGATCACTGCAGAGTCTCACAATAACACAAACAAACTAAAATCGAGGCAGTGGTTGTCTACCACTGCTGTCCTGCTGTTTTTAACTTTCTGAGAAAAGGCTGTCTGACAGCAAAGTAAAGCTGTGATAATGTTCTAAATACAGCATAGACTGTAGCAGATGTTGACTTTTTTAGGTGGATGTTTTTAAGAGGCTAAGTTTTTAAGTTTTTTGATGCCGACCCCATCCACAGCAGTTCCTTGCTTAGTTCCCTTGCTAGCCCCTCTCTGCTTCTCATAACTCAGACTTGCATCTACTATACTGTAGGTAAACTATCAATAATGACTATCAATAATTATCTCATATAATCCTGCTTAAAATTATCTGAACTATCCCTTTAAGCACAAACATAACTACTTTGCGACAACACCAAGATGCCAAGTTGCGAGTTGCCCGTGACAGATGCTTTCTTTACAACACCCCCATTGCTGGCCAATAACCATTTACAAGCTAGTTTGGCATTTTACGACTCTATTTATTTAGATACATTAAATCACAACATGCAATATTCCGTACTTCATAAACCTTAAGAAATTACAGTGGTGAGGAGGTCGCTCCTCTGTTTGAGATATTAACCCTGAGATCATTCTCACTGGAAGCTATATCTTGAGTCATGATGGGAAAGAGCTCACTAAGCAGATTAGACCCTTCTGTAAAGTTTTACATTTAAAATCCACGGTTTCAGCGTTAACCAGACATATATGATAAGCCCAGTCACTTTCAGATAGATATAATGTAAGTTTCATTTGTAATTTGCCAGAGGGAGGATTTGCTCTGCGTGGCTAATTAGAAAAAAAAAAAAAAAACAACTCTATAGAAATGAGAAGAAATGGAAGCGCTGTCAGACCATATGATTAACGCTACATCCATATAAAATCCGACTTGCCTTGTCAAGGCCATCCTGGCAGTAACAAATTGGGTACCAGGTGTCTTGTGGGCAGCAGACAGAACATAGAGGAGATAAGCATGGCCTCGCCTTCCTGCCAAAGGACACGACAGATTATGAAAGAACTCATGCATATTCTGCTCGACCCTTTGCTGTCTCCATCCTGAGAGCAGACAGCTACTGTTCACTGATTTTCTGCAGAAGACCACAACACACCACAGCACCACCCCCAGCCCCCCCTCAGCCCCTGATATGTAGTCATAAAATAGGATTTCATGGCTTCAGGGGTTATGCAGAGGGCTAGTAATTGTTCTGCGTGTGTCAACCCATCATGCACATGCACACACTTGGGCACAACTACACAAATACAAACACAGATAACCATATAGAATGTCTACGTCCTCATTAGCATGCTTGTCTGCAGTCATGTGTACATACACAAGTCTTATGCAAGCATGGTTACACTACTACTAGTACATAATTTCCACAACATTACGTGCTCTTAATCCATTCATAATTACATTTACAGACCCTCTTGAGAGCCAACAAACTTGAAACACTTCATAAATAATATTCATGTTAAAGTGTTGAACAAGACAAGTATGGTCCTCCTTTTCTCCAAAGTTGTTAAATATATTTAAATTGTTTTGATGTCTATGGGTATCTCACACATGAATGTACTATTTAAAACTGGTCATTATATGGCATTTCTACTCATTTATGAATGTACTCTTATAACTGGGTTAAAAAAAAGTAACGCAGGCATTAATTTTTCCAGTAGTTGCCACAACAACAGTTCACCACTGTATTTGTTGTCAACAGAATGAAGGAAAAATAATGATGATGATGTCATGATTGCTGCAGTGACATTTAATTTTGGACTTGTTGATGTTTACGAGTCGAAGGAGAGTAATTATTCACACATCACGTAGGTGCAAGGCCATCAGAAAACACCGCCAGAAAAAGTGAAGCTTTTGTATTACTGTTTATACTTTTTGTATTTACCGTATTAAATTGATAATTGTTTTTGCCTGCCTGCCAAACATGGGTGTGGTTTCCATTTTTCAAATATTCTAACTGGACCAAGATCCAAGATTATGTGTTGCTGCTGTGTGTAACACTAAATTTATCAGATAGATATGCCCTAAAGGTAACGATATAGCTGTTTGAAAAAGAAATTGTCAAGCTGCAGACATTCTTTTGCTTGGCAACGTTCTGTAACTTTGATTAGCACCCATTTGCTAATCACCAATCAGCACACATTTAGTCTCTAGGTAGAGTCTACTGCGGTGTGCAGTGGCTGATTTAGTTAATCTAGAGATAACATGCAGGATTTTTTTTGGCCTTGACTGACCAATTGATTTGTTGAAGAGTAGGTTGAATTTCTTTGGTTGACTAGAGCCCAACTGGATGGGGTCTTTAGTATTTTGTAGGTTCTCCTACACACTGGGAAGGATCTAACACAGTGATCCTTCCAGACCACAAGTTTCAAACTCAGTGTGGCATTAGAGTAAATACCCAAAGGATTCCTCCACTGGAGACCATTAATGTTTGTAACAAAATTACATTGTCATCTATGGAATAGCTGTTGAGGTATTTCAGTCTAGACCAAAGTGGTGGAATAAGAAATACCTAAAGCCATAGCCAATAAAATGATTTAAGTATGAATATCCTTTTGGCATTTAATCAATTATCAATTCAAGACTTTTTATACTTAATCGAGTTGACGATTTAATGGATACAAGGCAAATATACTGCACATACACAGGAACCTCACCACATAAAACACACACACACACACACACACACACACACACCCTCCACTATCTGCTACGGGCTTATATGATATGATTTTCTAAGAGTAATTCAATATTTATATAGTTAACCTTTTCATCCTAAGTGAGTTAGAAAGGCTTAAATAAGCAACTTGCTCTTGTTGTTCCAATAACTGCTGCTCCATGACCTGTCTAATGGAGCAAACTATCTGCTGTGCATGCCTCTCTTCATCCAACAGCACTCTCCATTAATGAAGGTATAAGCAGAGGCAAAACAATCGATACACATGAATCTATTTTATATCAGCATTCTCTGCCTCTAAATGTACTTTGACCAGAGTCTTGCAAGAGTAGATCTTAAACATGATGCTGTGCATGTAGAAAATGTAAAAATGTTTCTTTTTTTTTATGTACCGCCTCACTGCATGGTTAGTACGCCTACACGTCACACGTCAAACGTCACAACTAATAAACCCTAAGATGAGCTAATCTGACATTTGAAATGTTAATTACTGAATTTTACCATTAATATTTAATATCATGTTGAATATTCTTAAATGACACTATACAAAGCAGATGATAAAGTTAGAGAGAAATTATCAGCAATAAATACACCGCATTTATACATATCTAGAACTCTTTGATGTACATAAGAAATGTCACACATGACATGTAACAATCAAATGTCAGCAGGCAATTAAGGAGCATATACTGATTCCCTCATATGATCTCTTTTGATCTGCGAAACATTGTCAGTGTACAAATATCAAAGAGAAGAGACAATTATCAAGGCAGCGATTGGAGCAAAATGTGCCAATGTTTGCGTTTAATCTTTTTAAGCCCGACTGACCTGCTTATCAGCCACAGCTACATTATTAATATGTAACGAAATAACATCAGGTGGTAGAGAAGTTGTAAGATAAGTAGGCCTATAGCTAGTGTTGGAGACATGTCTTCACCATATCTAATGATGATACTAAATTGTTTGACATTTGACTGTGCCTTGCTGTTTCTAATTTCAATGCTATTCTCACATCTGTCCTATGGTTTTACCACTGCTTCTCAGGCCATCCAGTCTGCAATTATATCGACAGAGTGTCCTCACAATCAAGCCTAGAAAATCCTGGACTAAAAACAAATAAGGTTCCATCATTGCCACATCTTAAGTAATTGCAAGATTTTACTTTTTGCAAACTTCACTGATCTGCATCATGTAAAGCTTGTGTATAAATGTTTAAATGTACTTGTTCATCAGCCCCTCTGTGAAATGTAATGTCTTTAACTGCATGTTTTATTGTTTTTTATGTATTCAGCCTTTTACTTAGCTTTATGATATTTTTGCTCACCTAATTGTTTTAGTGTCTTATTTTCATAAAAGCCCGTCTACTGACGGGTGTTGCAAATTAGCATTTGCTATAGGTGTTATGATAATTGTATTGGATGGCTGTTTTCAGCTTGTCTATGTATACTGTATCTGTCCCCATCAAATAAACTATAAAGAAACAAAGCAGATACTATTTGCACCAAGACTGGAATAGCCAGTGTGGCTATTTACACCTGCATGGCAGAGACCAAATAAGATCTTTCCCAAAACCTAATCAAATATTTTTGTTCCATAACTTAGCCTAGTAGTTTTGTTGCCTAAACCAAACTGTAATTGAAAAATGAAAATAATATTTAAAATGTAAATGAGAGGTACCACTGGCATGTAAATAGTGTCCAATCTCAGTCTCCCGGGTTTAGATTTAAACCTCATTCTCCTTCAGGAAAAAACATACGTTTGACCCATGCATGCACCATGGCTTCTTATCAAGAAGCTTATCAAGAATTTGTCACTATTTATAGCTTAAATACGGGAGTCAGGTGTGAATAGCCGCCTAACTGCTGTGTGTCTGTTTGTAACCAGGTACAAAAGAGACACTCTGAATTAATAAATAATAATCTGTTTCTTAATATTCTAATCATTGAGAATATTTTTTTTTTTCAGATGGATCAGGATTAAAAATTAGTGGCTTTCTTCACGATTTAAAACCAAGAAAGTGTGAAAAAGAGAAAGAAAGTTACTTCTGGCATCAACCCTACTGAGCTTTGTGTGGAGCTGTGTTTGCAATGCATTGGTGTACTACACTACAAACATGGCAGAAGGCCTGAAAATAAACATGAGGGTGGGGAATTAAAATCGATAGATTAACAGCAGACAACAGTGATGAGGTCAAAACAGTATGCCTCACTGGAGCGAGAGGAGAGGAGGCTCGGTGCTCACCTCTGAGTAAGCTACGCATCAATCGCTCATTCATACTTTGACTGGAAACCGGTGGCTCCTACAGAGGCAGCGAGAAGAGTGTTCACGCAAGAGTAAAGATGACAGCAGTCGTTTATGGTGATGGGTTGAGAGGAAAACATCTCCTTAGGACTTAGTGCATTCTGAAAAAAACACTGACAACAGCCATGTTTACAAGCTTAAGTGATGGAAAAGAACCTAAACATGCTGGAAATATGGTACAAGCCTCACACTGGGAGAGCAAAAGCAACAGAGGTTGCACAGGCTGACAAGCCGGTCCCCTCTGAGCCTCCTTGTTTCCAAAATGTCTCTGCAGACAACTGGGATTCAACTGATCCTGTGCAGTTCATGACATGCTTGCTTGAACGTCAGACTGGTAGCAAAGTGTGAAGCGCAGTCGGTGGATGAAATGTGTGGTGTTTTCATTTCCCCTTCACCATCTGCAGCTTGATATGCGACTTGGGAGCGGAGATTAAAGACTATGAACCGAGTGCATCGGGAAACCTGTCACTGGATCATGGGGGAGAAATAAGATCTGACTTTCACAGGGGGGACATTTTCACAGCCGAGCTAAGCTTTTGCTCGCTACAAATATGTAAAAAATATAAGCTTGATATATAAAAGCAATAAAACGGGATCCCTGCAGAGGGTTAGTGATGACATGTTAGGGTAGTCATCAGTGGTGCTGCTTGACACTGAAGCAACATAGTCGACACCATCATATGTACACACTGTCTCTCTCTCTCTCTCTCTCTCTCTCTCTCTCTCTCTCTCTCTCTCTGTACCGTGTTTGCAGAGTCGTGGTGGTGCTCTATTCTTAAAGCTTCTGTTAATTAGTGGGTATCCACTGTGCTCAGGTGTTCTTGAGCTTCTGTGTAGCTAAATGTAAGCTCTGACCTGTCAGGGCTGTGAAAGTGTAAAGAAAATCTCCTGGCGGGGATGAAATGTCTTAGACTGTAGCCTACAGTACTGAACTATTCCTCAGTAGGTCCACTGCCTCGGTACATGTATCATGTTGTAGCCTATGTTTTATGTTTATCTTTAATATATACGCTATAGACATTAGTATAAATATTTATAGGTATGTGACAGCATACAGTATACAGTGCACAGTATATTGTATTACATACTGTGAAAACCATTACCCATAGTGCAAAGCAGTTTGGTCTGAGATTGTGTGTGTGTTATGGTACCAGCTACTGTAGCCTTGAGCTGCTGGCATTAAGCAGAGATGAACAGATCCTCCACAACCCTCAGACTTTTTCATTTTCAAACTAGTCTTCTCTCACAGCAGATGCTGACTCAAGTAACATATAAAGCCTGATGTATATTATTCCTCAATGCTATAGACTGCCACTGTTATAAAAATATATCACCAGAATTTAGACTGTACGGAATATATATAAATATGGATGACTTGTCTACACTTCCTCCCATTGCACAAAAATGATGAGCCAAAGTCTGCACAGTAGTGATCGAGTTTGGAGTGGCAGTATCAGGATCCTGTCCATACATCTGACTGACTCAGTCGTGCAGAGAGAGCTCAGCTGTCAATCACGATGTGAAACCCACTTTTTATAGCATTAATAACTAATTAAAATCACACTTCTCTGAAGAATAAATCTGAACATACATCAGTGTAATAAGAACTACCTAAATGACAGCAATCATTGTTGGGAAAATTGATCAGTTTGGCCTCTGTCTTGTCTGCTAACATAGAAGGGGAGGGGTTCATGACCTATACTGCAGCCAGCCACCAGGGACCGAATGAGGTGTTTTGGCGGCACTTTTGGGGAGCTCTCATGTTGTCCATCTTTAAACCATGAATTGTCTGCAGTCATGTGCACATGGGATAAATTAGCCTTCAGGCCTTTTCATGATTTTTCCCTTAAACCTATATAAGAAGGGCCTGTTACTATTTGCTAATTGGCATTAAACACAAAGTATAGCTGAGCCTCTTGGGTATGTCATCATCAGATCTGCAGGCATTTGGAAGATGTTTGGACAAAGTGACATTCTGACCTGATGATGGCATGAAATGATAAACCAGGGGATCAATAAAGTTATTAAAATTCATCCAGAGGGGAACATGGATATCCATTTGTGTCTTGACCAAAGTGGTTGACGGACCTACAGACAGGCTGTCAGGCAGACAATTATAGCCCTGTTGCTACACTGGCTAAAAACACATCAATCATCTGCTACTGGATATTCTCACTAGTGCACCAAATCCATGGCTGAAAATAGTCCCAGTGCCCAAATTTACTCCTGTTTGAGTAATGTTTGCCCAACTCTGCTATGCCTGCCCACTTTATGAAATTTAGTCTTTTATAAAAATAAGGTAATGCATTTGTGACACGTTTAAGATTTATGGTCAGTAGGAGTGAATGTTCTTACAGCTGAGACCAACACATCCTAGGGGTTGGAAACAAATAGAGAGAGACTAAAATATTATTGGTTATCGTTTCTTTTTTTTTTCTTTTTTTTTTTTTACAGGATTTGTTGACAATAACAGAATATCATGATCCTTATCCTCTAACATCTCTTTCAAGGCAAACCAGAAAACCAAGGTCTGTGATGCCACTGAGATACAAAATGAGCTGCTTCACTGACAGTAAACAAAAGACCAACTTTGTGGGTTCATAGATTGGTTAGAGGTCCTCATTGTGATGAAAAGCTCCCTGTCACGATACGATTTTCAGGTAGACTCACTGTATCTGAATTAGTGGGGCAGGCCCAGTCCAGTTGAATGAACCTGCTTCATTTGGGAGCAATAAACAATTTGTTGCCAATTTTCCCCAAATTGTTAGTGTTTCATAAAGTAAATAGGTTTATAATGGTAAATGAATTTGGGGGAATAAATTCTTTTCTTCATTTTCCAAAGGGCAGTAAGACAGAAAAAGTTTGACAGCCACCAAAGCAGCTGCTACAAGTCCCTCCAGAAATTGTCACCAGATGCCACACTTTAGTGAGTTTAATCTGTTTTTACATTTTTCGATTTATTTCCCTGTTATGTGCACAAGACTGAGCTGTCTTAACTTGTGGCACCACCTGGGGAACAGAGAGAAAAAAAAAACTCACTACAACCTCAGTCCAGAAAAAGGACAGTTTTGATATTTTGTTCTGAGGCCCATTCAATATGCCTCCCTTTCTTGTCAGTGTTTCAGTGTCATTCAAGTTCGGTCACAGACTCAACTGAGGCCAACCATGCTGTGGGATCTGTACATATGCATTTGTGTATACGAGTGTGTGTGTGTGTGAGCCCTGCTATCTCCGCTGTGCAGCCCTGCACTCTGAGCTCTGCCTGACTTGACAGACTCGCACTGCCACCTGTCCAGGATACCACCAGCAGAGAAGCCCTCTTGGCTCTAGTGGTTGTATCTTTGTTTGGACAAGAGTGTGACAGTGTGTGCGGACATGTATGTGGAAGAAAACAGATGTAAGAAAATTTGGTTTAAAGAATGTACACTGACCAAATACAACTCTGTTGAGAATGAGTTTTATTCAAGCAGCAGGAGTCTCGCTGTCATGAAAACCATCGTGTCAATGTCTTGTGGCACACTGTGAGGTGCAAGGGCAAAAAGAATGAGGGCGCCAGTTGTGTGGCGTGAGCTACCAGCCAAAAGTCGTGATGCACTGTATCACATTTTGTCCGCTGGAAAGGCACTCTCGAGGGCACTTTGCCATTTGTCTGTGGGTAGGGCAGTAGAGGGCACTTTATCACATTTGGACACTCTTGAGGGCACTTAATCACATTTTTGTGCCCTAGAAGGGTACTCTAGAGGGTACTTATTCATGGTTTTACAACTTGAAGGGGATTTTAGAGAACACTTTACCGCATTTTGTCCAATGAAAGCGCACGCTAGTGGGCACTTTACCATGTTTTGACCATTGAAAGGGCACTTAGAGAGGGCACTTTATCCTATTTTGTCCATTGGATGGGCACTCTTAAGGGCACTTTATCATGTTTTGACCACAGGAAGCACACCCTAGAGGACACTTTTTCACATTTTAACCATTGGAAGGGCATGAGGGGGCCCTTTTACCAGGTATTCTACACTGGAAGGGCACTCGAAAGAACACTTTATCACATTATCTTGGACATTTGGCCATTCTAGATCTTACATCCTATCTAATCTATCTTATCTTACATCCATGAGGGCACTTCTGAAGACTATTTTCAAACCTTCAAGTTAGGGTTAGGGTCTTCTATCAACGATGGGCTGAATCTATCGCCGATTGCTTTCTTTGGCCGATTTTTAGGGCAATATTTGCCATTTTATTTTGCCAATGTAATAGTCTGCAGAGTGACAGCCTCTGCTCTGCATCGCACTCTCATCCAGCAGCGCAGTTCACACCCACTCAGCCAACCATGAGTGCGCTGAGCTGGGTGACGAGTGAGAGGAAAACAGCCTGCAGAGTCAGACTCTTTAAACTCTTTTCACACAGTAAAGTGAGGATTTATTTTAACCAAACCAGAGTTGGTGATTGTTGGTGTTAACAAAGACAGTTTTGGTGAGTTTCACATGTTTTTCTGTTGAATTTAAATGAAGTGTGTTTTCTGAGACATTAATGAGCCAATTAAACTTGTCTTAGTTCGGTAAAAGAGAGAAACTTGAATTCAAAAGGTCAACAGTTGTATTTCTCGGTTTAAAATGGAAAAAAAGTGTGAGAACATGTCATTTCTAGACAATGAGTTTATTTTGTCCATTGGACGTAGTAAACGTACGTTACATGCATAACATAGTGATTTTGCTGCTTGCGCACATCTCCCAGCTGAGACGCGAGAGGACAGGAGGAGGTGGGAGGGGAGACGATGGCATTGCCAATCACTGAGGGATGGGTTGATGATGATCGTTTGGAAAATTTTAGCATCTCACCCAACTCTACTTCAAGTCCACCAGTGTCAAACACCCATGTTAGAATCTGCCTTGAGAAGAGCCAGAAGAGGAACCTTGTGCTCACTGGCTCAAGTGTCTTCTGTATACACAAACTCTGCGCTGCTTCAGACACTCAAATCATCAATCGATCTATTGTATAGTCCTGCTTATAGGGGTAGAGGAGGTCAGGGCTGATGCATACAACCATTCACACTCATACCTACAGGCAATTTTTAGTTCCCAGTACACCTAACCTGCATGTTTTTTGGACTGTGTGTGGAAACTGTAGCACCTGAGGGAAACTTTAGCAAACAGAGAATCTCTCTCGTTCACTGCCAGCAAATCAAGCACAGAGAAACATGCTACCATAAAAGTAGACAAAACAAAGCAGACTGAAACCTTGAAGAGAAGGAAAGACTAAGTTCAAACACTAGAGATTGCTGAGCAAAAATGAGTGAACTAGTGTGGCCTTGTCCACATGTAAAGATCTGAAGATGGACAAAGAACTTTGGAACGAAGATGCTGTTTCAGTCAGACAATAGCAAATAGGAAATTCTGAGCGAATAGCACACACTTAAGCCAATGAGCACAAGGCCCTCCTTCTTCTGTGACCTTGTTAAGATGTAAAGCTCTAAAGGTAGACAAACAAGTTTGGAATGAAGATGTGTCAGAGGATGCTCTTGCAGTCAGAACCACTTACTTCAAGGAATCGACTATTTATAGCAAATAGTTCCACCGTTGCTTTTTCAGGCTGCCATCAAAGAATCAGAGAAGCAACAAAGATTTGGCTGGGAGAACTCATCTTCCCTTATAAGTGCACTCCACTGATTTAGTGTTGCACTCCTAAAACATTGCCAGACAGACAATGGACCGTTTATTCCATGATTTTTTTTCATTCACAAAACATGGCGTCTACATTAGATTAGATTAGATTAGATTAGATTCAACTTCATTGTCATTGTACAGAGTACAAGTTTTGATACAATGAAATGCAGAAGTAATGGCAATAATAAGACGTATACAGAATAAACAGTTGGTGGTGTGATATGAATAGTATATACAATAAAGTGCAGTAGCATAAATAAAAATGCACTACATTTCAAATATATGCAGTATGGACAGTAGTATAAATATGTATGGGTATGTGATAGCATACAGTATATAGTGCAGCTAACTGCACAATATACTGTGAATATCAGCACCCATAGTGCAGTGCAGTTTGGTCTGAGATTTCGTGTGTGTAGACATTAACAGAGATTCTTTCTTTCTCCACAATCCCCAGATTTTATTTTCAAACTAGTCTTCTCTCTCAACAGATGCTGCCTCAAGTGACATCACTTGAGGAACTTTATCAGACTTTGTGGGGCTCCCTCTGGGACCACAAAAGGCTTTATACTTTTTGTTTTTTTCCACACATGTAGCAGCCTAGTACTAACCAAGACCTCTGTTCTGATGTGTTGAATTAATTAGTTCCCCTTTAACAAACACATTCCTGAACATCAGATTTTAGCCAATCCAACGATACCAAAAGCTCAGCAGAAAAGAAGCAGCTTATGAGTCTTTTTCACAGCAGACATTCAGACATCATCTTAACATCGGTGATGGCTCAGTTCTATTCAAGCATCCCACTAAGCCATGACAGTGTGACAGTGAGCCAGCATGCACAATACCAAGACCCTACATCCGACACTTTCTGTAACCTTCTCAAACTGACAATCCAACATTCACATGCAGTGACTGGCCAGACATGTGGAGGTAAGAAAGTAAGCTCTGTCTGAGCTTCTCTCTCAGGCTCTTTTTTCAATCTTGACACAACATTTTGACAAATGAGTACAACACTATAAATGTCTTCCATAAGGGGGCTGTCTGAAAATATGCACCCATATTCAAACAGTTATTGAGTCTCACCCCTGCTATGACATCAGGTAGAGCACTGTCTTGGGATTGGGGTCCCAGGGGACCCAGCCCAATTCTCGTGGGAGTGGACAGTTAAAACTTTGCTTCAGGCAGGAGCGGATGGTCAAAAAATAAACTGCAGGATTTTTGCAGGGTGAATTTGTAGAAATGAGTTCCTTTATGTGTGAGTCAATGATCACACTGTTAAGAATAAACACCATGTGAACAGATGGCACCTCTGACATGACTGTGAATTAGACTAAAGTAAACCTGAGCACAAAAAGTTGCCAGTGATACATATACAAGGTATGGTGGCTCTTAATGAATTAGAGCAATGCATCTGGATTGAGATCCCACTCACTGGAGCAGGCGCTTTAAACTTTGCTATAGGTGAGAGCGGGGAGTCTGGAACACGCACCTTTAGGGAGCAGGTGGTTATGGAAGCTGGATTGAACAAAACAGTCCCATGCAGGTGTAGCCCAGGCTTCATAAAGTGTGTTTAAATTAAAAAGGAAAGTGAATAGAAGTTCGTTATTTAGTGTAAATGAGTGTGTGAGTGAGAGATAGCTGGCATTTATAGGGTTAACTGCACCGCACGGAGCAGAGAGTGTGATGCGTCATGACGTCACTGGCCAATTGCGTAGCAGTTGCGCGCAGCACCTTGGGGAATAGATAGAGCGAGAAGGAACGCCACACCATTCGGCTGCACGAAAAGCGGATTAGCAGAGAAGAAAAGACATCCTGAAGCGGATGAAACTGAGTGAAATGGTCAAAATCCACTCCAAGCTGAACCTACGGAGTTCGTGTTTGAAGTCGCCCACTCGGCGGTGAGTTAAATGTGTATTTTGAGGAACAAGCGTCGAGTAAAAGTAGTGCTAGCTGCGGCGCTAATCTAGTTGTTAAATGCTAATATAGCGCCTCGTGCGCTAGCCGCCAGGATAGCAGGCTATGAGAGTGTGTGTTGTGTGTTGACCTCAGCTAAAAGCAGAGCTAACGAACAGGCTAACGGCTAACAGGGTGGGCTAAACCAGGTGAAATGCTAGGCTATTGTATGTGTGAGGGTGCGTGTGTGTGCGCGGTGTGTATGTGTGAGTGTGTGTGTGTGCGCGGTGTGTATGTGCATATTGGGTGTGTAGCGTGTGTGTACATGTGCCATGTGTGCGTATGCATTGTGTGTATGTAGGAAAAAGAGGGTGAAGCCTTATGTTATCCTTTTATGATAAGAATTTATGTCGAAAAAAGGCTATTTTGAGTTATTTGAGTATTTTCAACTAATTAACACTAGAGAATTGAGACCTATAAGGAAAAGTGAGAATTGTTTATTTTTTTATTTTTTTTTTTTTTTTTATTTATTTATTTTCTTTTCTTTTTGTTAATGTATTTAATTACATTTATAGGTCATATTTATGTTATTTATTTTAACAAAGAATTAATGGCCTGTAGTGATTTAAGTTAATTCAAATGAATGAATGTGGCCTGTTCTACTCCAGGTCAGGTTTTTTTTGAGGATGAGATTCGGTGACACTTGATGTTGAAAGAGAGGTCATCAGAGCCACCAGTAGTCGACGCTAAAGAGAGAAGATGCCAGTTCTGGGTAGCCACTTGGCGGCTTCCAGACCCCTGCTGGACTGAGGGATCCCGAGAACCAGATGGTGAGCCGGAACAGAGGAAAGGAGGACAACTGAACTTACCTCCCAGGCCTGCGGTGTGGTAGGACAAATAGAGAAACACAGAGGAAAAAAAGGGCCCCAACGAAAAAACATTGAGCTCATAATAAAAAGAAAGAAAAGACAATATAGACTGAACACAACACAATTTTCTATTTTTTTTTATTTTTTTATTCTCTTTTGTTTTGCGCGCAGTTTGTTATTTTTCATATTTCTATTAAAAGGGGAAATGTTATACTGTTCTTGTTGATAACCAGCAATACAGTTTTTGCAAGCTAAGTTTGTGTGAGAGTGTTCAATGTTGTTGTTCCACCCAGGACTCCATGAGTGCTACCTTAGAGATTCTGATACGGGTCCAAACTGAAACTGAAACTAAATATTACCTGTAGTCTCATCGGGCATAGAGGGGTTATAGGAAAAGTGGCGAGCCAGCCAGGAGTCCAGGGTAGGTGACATCAACATTGCTTCATTGAACCATGGATTTTATCCAGAGATCGAGTGTCAAAATACCCAACGCGGTCATTGTTGATGGTATAACTGAATTAGCTCAGGATGAAGAAGTGATTGACTTCCTTAAGAGGTATGGTGCCATTCAGCGCACCGTTTTAGTTGATGATGAGTCCTCCGAGTTTCACAAAAACCTGATCGTCGAGTACTCCAGTGGCGCTGCTGTAGAAGCTTTGCAGCCACTCTTGCCATACAGACACACACTCAAGGGCGATCCAAATGTCGTGTATAATGTTGAAGCTTTAAGCAGTGTGTATACCTCCAAGCTGGGTAGCAGGGTTACTGAAACTTACCTGACAGAGCTAAAAGGGCTAGCAAATTTAAGCGGCAGAGATTATGAGGCAGTCCTGAGAGAAATGATGATGCAGATCAGTAGTGATGTCGAAAGTATGCAACCTGCAGATGAGCCGTCATCTTTAGCACACGGTGAGCCTCCTGTAGGGTCCCCCCAGCTCACTAGTCCTCTTTCGGGTACCCCCCAGAATGACAGCGCTGTAAACAGTGCTACGTCAGCACCAGTTACTGATGAAAGACGAGCTCCATCCCTCTCAGCGAGTGAGGTTAATCCGCCAGAAGTTCAGAAAGTTGTGGTTGAACACATCGTGAGGAGGGAGGATACAGGTTCTTTCTCGCTAGCTCCCGTCCGCCTTCGCTCATTTTCCGGGAAAATCCCCAGACCAAATAGCGAAGTAGACTATGACACTTGGCGTTCCCACATTGAACTCCTCTTGAACGATCCCAGCATGGCTCCACTTCAGGTGTCTCGTAGGATCCTAGAGAGTTTGCTTTCACCCGCAGCAGACGTGATCAAAGGCTTGTGCTCAAACTCACTGCCTTCCGCTTATTTGCAGCTGCTGGATTCCGCTTTTGGTGCAGTCGAAGATGGGGAAGAGCTGTTTGCTCAATTCATGAACATACTCCAGGACCCAGGCGAGAAGTCATCAGCTTACCTGCAGCGGTTGCAGCTCGCGCTTAACCAAGCCGTTAAGAGAGGGGGGGTTGCACCGGGGGAAGTAGGTAAACATCTGCTCAAACAGTTTTGTAGGGGGTGCTGGGACTCTGCTCTGCTCTCAAGTCTACAACTAGAGCAGAAGAAAAATTCTCCACCTTCGTTCTCAGAACTTCTACTAATCCTACGCACTGAGGAAGACAGGCAGGCAGCCAAGGCTAGCCGCATGAGAAAGCATGTAGGTCCCCCAAAGCAGAGAGTTCAGCTTCAGGCACAAAGTAGATGCATTTCTGAGTCCACAGAGAACTCAGAGGCCCAGCTTAGTGATATTGATGATCTTAGGAAGCAGATAGCTAGCCTACAGAGTCAGCTGACCACCTTCGTTTCCCAGAGTAAGCCGAAGGGGTTTAGTGAAAAGGGTGCTACAAGGAAAACACAGAACAGAGCAGCAGCATCACACAGCACAAAATCCGACATGACAAAGCAATTAAGAAAGAACTACACAAACAAACCCAGACCTTGGTACTGCTTTAATTGCGGGGAGGATGGACACATTTCGACCTCTTGCACTAACGACTCAAACCCGACTTTAGTGACTGAAAAGAGGAGACAGTTAGAGGAAAGACAGTATGTGTGGGAACAACAAAACCGCCTTGACTTACCTTTAAACTAGACTCAGTCCCTGTCGTGGAGCAGACAGGGGCTACAGAGAGGCAACCACGCTCCTCAAAGAAAGGGAAGTCTCAGAAGTGCACCATCTCAGAACACTCTAAAAGAATCCACTCTTTTAAGCTTCCTTCTGGGTTGGTCGGTACTAGAAGTACAGCTGAAGTGACTATCAATGGTAAGCAAGTCAACTGTTTACTTGATACGGGTTCACAGGTCACCACCGTTTCCCACTCTTTCTACCAGCAACACTTAGCTGAACAAGACATCAAGCCATTGCATGATCTCCTTGAGGTAGAGGGAGCAAACGGACAAACGGTACCCTACTTAGGTTACATTGAAATGACCGTTGTTTTTCCACAGGCTTTGCTTGGTGTTCCCATCACGGTACCCACCCTTGCTTTGGTTGTGCCTGATACCAGGGCCACCTCACAGTCTCTTGTGCTTATAGGCACCAACACTATGGATGTCTTGTATGACACATTTTTGGAAGGCGAGTCAACTCACTATCAGCCGGCCCATTACGGCTACCAAGCTGTAGTCAAGATCCTTGAACTCCGACGCAGACAGGTTAGCAATAGCCTTGGCATGGTGAAGCTACAAGGGAAAAACCCTGAGGTCGTTCCGGCTGGAACTACTGTTGTCATCGAGGGCATTGCTGTAGCTAACGGCTTCCAGAATGAGAAAACTGTTATTGTCGAGCATGCGTCTTCATCTTCCTTGCCTGGCGGCTTGATAGTGCGGTCTTGCCTGGTTGATCTTCCCAACCAGAAACCCTTTAAGTTGCCAGTTGTTGTCAGTAATGTGTCTGAACATGATGTTGTCATCACTGCAGGGTGTAAACTTGCAGATATCAGTGCTTACCAGAGTGTCTTGTCTCAGCAGCAGGCGAGTCAACCAGTGGATGCTGAGTCATCGCATAAGTCAAACTTGGGCTTCAACTTTGGAGATTCGCCAATACCACCTGATTGGAAAGGGCGCATTGTCGAGCAGCTTCAAAGCATGCCTGAAGTGTTTGCGCAACACGACTTGGATTTCGGACGGACAGATAAAGTGTCGCACCACATCAAGCTTTCAGACGAAACCCCCTTCAAGCTGCGGCCTCGGCCGATACATCCAGCTGATGTTGAAGCCGTTCGCAAACACATCCAAGAGCTCTTGCATGCGGGGGTAATAAGAGAGTCCGAGTCACCCTTTTCATCCCCGATTGTCGTAGTCAGAAAAAAGAACGGGACAGTCCGGCTATGCATCGACTACCGCAGGCTTAATCTGCAGACAATAAAGGATGCATACGCGCTTCCCAAACTTGAAGACACCTTCTCTGCTCTCTCGGGGTCACGGTGGTTTTCAGTTCTTGACCTGAAGTCTGGTTATTACCAGATTGAGGTCGAAGAGAAGGACAAACCCAAGACCGCATTCGTGTGCCCTCTGGGGTTTTGGGAGTTTAACAGGATGCCACAGGGCGTGACAAACGCACCGAGTACCTTTCAAAGGTTAATGGAAAAATGCATGGGTGATATGCATTTAAAGGAGGTCTTGGTCTTCTTGGACGATCTAATCGTCTTTTCAAAGACTTTGGAAGAGCACGAGGCCCGCCTCATGAAGGTTCTTGGCCGTCTCAAGGAGTTTGGTCTAAAACTCTCACTTGAGAAGTGTTCCTTCTTTCAAACGTCCGTGAAGTATCTTGGACATGTCGTCTCCAAGAACGGGGTTCAAACTGACCCGGAGAAAATCGCTTCCCTCAAGACGTGGCCAGTCCCCCAGAACCTGCGAGAGTTAAGGTCATTCTTGGGGTTCGCTGGGTACTACAGGAGATTTGTGAAGGGGTACTCTAACATCGTGAAGCCCTTACACGGCCTAACCTCTGGGTACCCACCTCCACGAAAGAAAGTTAGCCCGAAATCATCAACTGGTCGGACTTACCACGACCCAAAGGAGTCCTTCGGAGGTCGTTGGACATCTGCTTGTCAGCAGGCATTTGAGCAAGTCATCGAAGCACTTACCACCGCTCCTGTTTTGGGCTTTGCCAATCCTCAAAAGCCATATGTGCTACACACTGACGCCAGCACTAGCGGCCTTGGTGCTGTTCTTTACCAAGAACAGGAAGGTCAACTTCGTGTGATAGCGTATGCGAGCAGAGGATTGTCGAGAAGTGAGAGCCGGTACCCAGCTCATAAGCTAGAGTTCTTGGCGCTTAAGTGGTCAGTCGCCGAAAAGTTTTGTGATTATCTCTATGGGAATCACTTCACCGTGGTTACGGACAGTAACCCATTAACGTACATCTTGACCACTGCAAAGCTCGACGCAACGAGTTATAGATGGCTTGCCACATTGTCTGCCTTTTCATTCAAACTTGTGTACAGACCTGGAAAACAAAATGCAGACGCCGATGGACTGTCGCGCCGACCCCATGGCGAGCTGTTGGACGACTCCAAGTCGCAGAAGGAAAGAGAACGTATCTGTCAGTTCACTCGCGACCATCTTTCCAACCCAGACAACATCGACGCAGTCGACCAAGCCGTTGTTCAAGCTATTTGTGAGAGGCAGTTGGTCTACAGTGATAATCTTGATGTTGATGGTGGTGCTACTTTGGTCGAAACTCTTACCACCTCCACCAGAGCTGTACCGGACAGCTATGGGAAAGAAGATCATCTTGGAGGGTTGCCATTCATCCCTCACCTGACTGAGGCTGAGTTAGCGAGTAAACAAAGGGCAGATCAGTGCTTGAGACATTCCATTCACCAACTTGAGTCCGGTGAGAAGCCACCTCCCCCATTGCGGAGTGAACTTCCAGAGCTCCCGCTCTTGCTGAGAGAGCTACCGCGTCTTGAGCTCCGCAATAATGTGCTTTACAGAAGACGGCAGGTCGGCTCTCACACTTCTTATCAGCTGGTTTTACCAGCTGAGCTTCGTGACATGGTCTTGATGAGCCTACATGATCATATGGGACACATGGGTGCTGATCGTACCTTAGATCTTGTCAGAACGAGGTTCTTTTGGCCTAAGATGGCTTCAGATGTTGAACAGAAGGTGAAAACTTGTGGCAGATGTGTGCGCCGAAAGGCATTGCCAGAGAAAGCGGCGCCATTAGTCAACATTAACACCACGAGACCTCTTGAGTTACTTTGTATGGATTTCCTTTCCTTGGAACCCGACAGCAGCGGAACAAAAGACATCCTCGTCATCACAGATCATTTCACCAAGTTCGCAGTTGCTATGCCAACGCCCAACCAGAAGGCCAGAACTGTGGCGAAGTGTCTGTGGGACAATTTCATTGTACATTACGGGTTTCCAGAAAAACTTCACAGTGATCAAGGGGCTGATTTTGAGTCCCGCATGATCAAAGAGCTTTGCCAAGTGGCCGGCATACACAAAGTCAGGACAACACCGTACCACCCGCGTGGTAATCCTGTCGAGCGATTTAATCGCACCTTGTTGAACATGCTTGGTACTTTGGAGAGTGAAGAGAAGTTTCGGTGGCGTGAGTTCGTAAAGCCTTTAGTCCATGCGTACAACTGCACAAGGAATGAGGTGACGGGGTTCACGCCATACGAACTCATGTTCGGTCGCCAGCCTCGCTTACCGGTGGACCTTGCTTTCGGGTTGCCTGTGCATGGAGGTCAGCACGTGTCGCACTCCCAGTATGTTCAGACCCTTAAGTCGCGGCTGCAGGAGAGCTACAAGATGGCAACAACAAATGCTGCGAAAACAGCAAACAAAAATAAAACAAGATATGACAAGCGTGTGACAGTTTCAGACTTGGATGTTGGAGACCGAGTTCTTATCAGAAATGTCCGCTTACGTGGGAAACACAAAATTTCTGATAAATGGGAAGCAACGGTTCATGTTGTGGTCAGGAGAGCTGGTACACTTCCTGTGTACACGGTCAAACCTGAGAACCGTGAGGGTCCTTTGAGAACACTACATAGGGACTTACTACTTCCATGTGGGTATTTACCTACAGAGTACAACCACCCGGTCCCACAGTACAAGCGTAAGCCGTCCACTCGTGGAAACCCTTCCACAGATGAAACAATCCCCTCGGACGAGGAGGAAGATGAAATCATCCCAGTCTATTGGTTCAGAGATCCTTTTAGGGATCATGTCCCAACTTTTCAGAGCATCACTCATTTGGATCCAGGGGTGTCCCCTGAGCGAGAGACACAGTGTCAGAAACTTCCACTTGATCATCTTGTCGAGGGCTCTCCAAGTGTTCAACGTGTTGAGTACTTACCAGAAAGTGACAAACAACCTTTTAGGCCTGACTGTACTGCAGACGTCCCCCTGACACTTGACCAGCCTGACAGTCAGCCTAGTGACATCGGACATGAAACCACTGACCTAGCCGCAGCGGCTGAACCAGTGGACTTGACTGAAAGTGACGTCCCTGACACACAGTGTGACGAACCTCCAGATGTTCTGGGTGACACTGGTGACGAGACAGTAGGCACATCTACATCTGAAACACACGAGCCTGAACAGGTTAACTCCGTCAGACGCTCAACACGGACTAGGGACCAACCTAACAGACTCACATACACAGAGCTAGGCAGCCCATTGTTAGCTATGATGCAGTCATTTCTTCGTGGCTTATCCACAGTTGTTACTTTGGAAGAAGATCCTGCAGGCTACCCTTCCTTAGGGTCCCAGGTAGTAACTACGCAGCCTTTGCCATGTCCAGGGACGTACATGAGCTCAGGGAGGGAGAGTGTAGCCCAGGCTTCATAAAGTGTGTTTAAATTAAAAAGGAAAGTGAATAGAAGTTCGTTATTTAGTGTAAATGAGTGTGTGAGTGAGAGATAGCTGGCATTTATAGGGTTAACTGCACCGCACGGAGCAGAGAGTGTGATGCGTCATGACGTCACTGGCCAATTGCGTAGCAGTTGCGCGCAGCACCTTGGGGAATAGATAGAGCGAGAAGGAACGCCACACCATTCGGCTGCACGAAAAGCGGATTAGCAGAGAAGAAAAGACATCCTGAAGCGGATGAAACTGAGTGAAATGGTCAAAATCCACTCCAAGCTGAACCTACGGAGTTCGTGTTTGAAGTCGCCCACTCGGCGGTGAGTTAAATGTGTATTTTGAGGAACAAGCGTCGAGTAAAAGTAGTGCTAGCTGCGGCGCTAATCTAGTTGTTAAATGCTAATATAGCGCCTCGTGCGCTAGCCGCCAGGATAGCAGGCTATGAGAGTGTGTGTTGTGTGTTGACCTCAGCTAAAAGCAGAGCTAACGAACAGGCTAACGGCTAACAGGGTGGGCTAAACCAGGTGAAATGCTAGGCTATTGTATGTGTGAGGGTGCGTGTGTGTGCGCGGTGTGTATGTGTGAGTGTGTGTGTGTGCGCGGTGTGTATGTGCATATTGGGTGTGTAGCGTGTGTGTACATGTGCCATGTGTGCGTATGCATTGTGTGTATGTAGGAAAAAGAGGGTGAAGCCTTATGTTATCCTTTTATGATAAGAATTTATGTCGAAAAAAGGCTATTTTGAGTTATTTGAGTATTTTCAACTAATTAACACTAGAGAATTGAGACCTATAAGGAAAAGTGAGAATTGTTTATTTTTTTATTTTTTTTTTTTTTTTATTTATTTATTTTCTTTTCTTTTTGTTAATGTATTTAATTACATTTATAGGTCATATTTATGTTATTTATTTTAACAAAGAATTAATGGCCTGTAGTGATTTAAGTTAATTCAAATGAATGAATGTGGCCTGTTCTACTCCAGGTCAGGTTTTTTTTGAGGATGAGATTCGGTGACACTTGATGTTGAAAGAGAGGACATCAGAGCCACCAGTAGTCGACGCTAAAGAGAGAAGATGCCAGTTCTGGGTAGCCACTTGGCGGCTTCCAGACCCCTGCTGGACTGAGGGATCCCGAGAACCAGATGGTGAGCCGGAACAGAGGAAAGGAGGACAACTGAACTTACCTCCCAGGCCTGCGGTGTGGTAGGACAAATAGAGAAACACAGAGGAAAAAAAGGGCCCCAACGAAAAAACATTGAGCTCATAATAAAAAGAAAGAAAAGACAATATAGACTGAACACAACACAATTTTCTATTTTTTTTTATTTTTTTATTCTCTTTTGTTTTGCGCGCAGTTTGTTATTTTTCATATTTCTATTAAAAGGGGAAATGTTATACTGTTCTTGTTGATAACCAGCAATACAGTTTTTGCAAGCTAAGTTTGTGTGAGAGTGTTCAATGTTGTTGTTCCACCCAGGACTCCATGAGTGCTACCTTAGAGATTCTGATACGGGTCCAAACTGAAACTGAAACTAAATATTACCTGTAGTCTCATCGGGCATAGAGGGGTTATACAGGGGTGTAGCCGCAGGCTTTTACCATTCGGAACAGTTTCGACATGGTCAGACAGAACATTGTGCTTTCCCAACATTATGTCTTACATGCTGTAAAGCAGACTGTTTGACTGTTTATTTGGACTACCAAAAACACATTTTTCCCTCAACCAGTGTTTTATGCCCAACATGTAGCTTAACTAGAAGAGTCCACTCCTCAAGAGTCCAGATCCTCAACAGGCAAAAGATGGTGAAGCACCTACTGCAATGCCACCACAACTGTACCAGCAGAGATTTGTAAACATTAACATGACCCCGACATTTGTATGCAAAATTTCAAACTGAAGCAGTTGTTAATCACTTGCACTGACGAGGGAGAAGTCAGCTGTCAATGGTTGTATAAAAGAGAGCAGTCAAAAGATAGTATGACAGTATGTCCCCACCAACCAGCCAAGTTGCAGTTTACATCCATGTCTGTCCTGTCTCATACAATATATGTAGTGAAGACTTGTAGTGTAGTGAAGGAATATTGAACTTACCACTATATTGACTTGTAACATTGAGGGAATTTAATAAAAGGCATTGGGTGTTTGAATGAATTCTTGAGTTCTGGCCACACACGTGTTTTGTGTTTTGACCACCAAAATTTAATGAGTCTATATTTGAGTCCAAGTGAACATTTTTGTCCACTTTGAAGAAATTCTCTCAAAACATTCTTGAGCTATTGCATTCACAATGTAAGGACATACAAGTCAAAAAAGGTTTATCAAGGTTTTTAAAATATTCTGATTCATAGAGGTCCTTCAGCATGCAGTCATGAATGTACACAAAGAAAATTAAACTGGTCGGTTCAGTCTTATTTGAGATTAGCTGTGGATAAGCTGTAGTTCCAGTGATCACGCACACACTCACTCACACAAGCCTTTATTTGCTAAACCGTATTCTCACTTCATTGTAGAAAGCAAGAATTTTAAACATGTTGGCAGTGTGAATAAACTGGGCCCTTTAGAGAATAATATCAAAACTCCTATGTGGTGTTTGGGTTGATTTTCTTTTGTTTAATTAATTAACTGGATTAATTGGGTCTAACAAACTGAAGCAATTAATCATTAAACAGTACAACAACATATGTAAGTTTAAGTTAATATTGGCTATTTTAGAGGCTGAAGAACATTTAATGAAAAATCAATGGTAATAATAATGTAATGCTTCGCTGATTTGTGTAACTGTAATGGCTGCTGTACCTGTGCAGTGAAGGCTCATGCATGTAGATGTGGTTACTAATCAGTGTGTTTGCCAGAGCAAAGGAGACTGAACCTGCTGCAGGGAGAGAAGCATGGGTGAAGGAAGGTGTTGGCCTTCGATCTAATTTTTCATCATTCTTGAAAGAAAGACTCTAAGGCATTTACTAATGCATTTGGTTTTAGCAAATGCATAGTAGCTACCCTGTGGGGTAGCTGGTTATCTAGAAATAATTGCACAAACCCTGATACCACTGCACATGAATTATCAACAAGTGCATTAATGTGTAATGTCTGCACGAGTGAAAATTGCCACCCTCACCCACACCATCCAGGAAATTTCACTCACTCTCTCCTGTTTATCCAGTTATTATTGGCTGCTATTCAGTCAATGTACCGAAGAGACATTCTCCCCGGTAAATCACTGCACTTAATTACACACAAAAACATGTGGTGCTTGTTAGGTTTGCATCACCCCGGCAATCATGCCAAAGCCAGCAGATTGACAGGCTTAACGTTTTTATTACAAGACTCTTTCTAGACGAGAGGTCATTACTGCAGAGGGAACAAATAACCTGTCAAGACTGACGGATCCTTCACCAGATTAGACGATTAAGGCAATGCATTTGCCTCGCTACAGATTAATGATTCGAAAATCAAACATTCTGGGAATCACTGATAATGCCTGGAGATGTTAAATAAATGTTACAGAATTTTACAACCTTAAACCTCAATAAAGATATAGCCCCTGCTAAGTCTCTATGGCAGCAATATGAAATGAACTTCCTTTCGTCTCCTGTTGACTGGTTGATATTGTAAACATCTGCAGTCAAAGTAAATGAAGTGAAAATTATGTGTTTCTTCATCTGCTTTTCATGAGGCAGATCAAAATGTGATCAAACACTGTCTGCAATAAACTTTGAACTTTTGAAAAAAAGGTCCTTCATGGAGGAAGAAGAGTATATATACGTGTGTGTGTGTGACACAAATATGGAAAGAAGGGGAGCGAGAGAACTGTTCTTAAAAGTGTTGCCCGGGGCTTTTTATGCTACAAAGTCTATCCTCAGATCAAATATGATGGGTTAGGTCTCCATCAGTCTGTGGAATCTTGCACACAACACACCCACAGGAATTAATAATCTATAGTATTCTCAGCATTTCATCCATATAGCTGCTTTAAACATACAGTATGTACACATAATTAAGACCAGACAAGACACCTGACAATGCATCCATCCACATTAAGCGCTTGTAGACAACATAAAACAAATATATTTCCAAAGTGTTTGTCACTATGAGTGACACTGCACAGCCCTGTAATTCATTTCTAACATTCAAATTATTGACTAAAGTAGCTTTGAGATGTTTTAGTTGTTTTATACTCTCAGGGTGGGTGACAAGCTTTTTGGCAGAATTCTGCAACCGCAGAATGGACAGGACAGCTTTGAGATCTGAACTGATTTTTCAGTTTTTCCACACAAGTGACATGGCCTGAAAGAATGGTCTCTTTAGCGCATGGGGGCTCTGCAGGCCCCTGAAGGGCAAAGACGTGAACCAGCTGTGGCTCATGTAAAGGACATCAAAGGGCATTGCAATTCTCATGAAAAACGTGGCTTGCTGTTTTTCCAAGCAGCCTTTTTTAACATGAAAAAAAAGAAATGCTTCCAGTGCTGGGGATGAATGGAAATAAAAAAAAAATGTAACTGAAAAGAAGAGGAGATGGAGAAAATATTAACTGGGAGAGATCTAAGAACAAACTGAAGAGGAACAGTGTAAGGCAGGCTTATTCAATTTATGACCTGTGGCCCTTTAACAATCTTAGTCCGGTCCTTTGATCATATGAGAAAGAATATCACTGTGATTTCATTTAAATAACCTGCTAACATTCAAGGTTGTCTATGTTTACATTGCAGAAGAACATAATTTTATTAGTGGGCCATTCACTATGTCTGTTGTTCAGCACAGAGACACTTTTTTCATTATTTTTGCAAGTTTTAACTCAGTCTTTAAGCAGATCGAATTTAGGAGAGTAAAAAACATCAAGATATGTTTCTGTTTCAAACGATAAATCGGTGCACTGTTTTAAACATTTAAGTTCCTAACTTTACCAGTAAGTTTTAGGAAATGTAAACTTTTCAACTCATTTCAAATCTGGCCTTGCTAAATAAGTAATTGACTAGGTCTGGTGTAAGAGATAAGAAAGATTGGCCAAATGATGCAGGGAAGTCAATACATAACAGCTTAATTTGTTCGTTAGCAGGTTTAATGAGGACCCCCGGTCAACTCCATCCTTCAACACCCACTTACTTCACACTCATGATGCTGTTCTTATTTAGCGATGACAGGTGATGATGAGTACCCACCTGCTCCATGCCTTATCTCAATTTTCCTCTATTGCTCCAAATGGAAATTTGATGTGTAATTAGTTTAACAGGATTGTGACAGGTTATTTTTGTCCCAGATTAATCAGGGTATTTAAGCGATGAGTCTGGTGATATTTCATATTTTTCTTACTGTCAACAAATCCCATAAAAAGACCAAAACTTACAATTAACAGATCCAAGTGTGCCTCTATCATAGATGGTGTATTAAAAAAAATGGATGGAGCTTCTGGGTCTGAAAGGTGAAGCCGGTGCAGAAGTGTCTCAACCTTGCAGGGACCAGCAGGGATAACACCAGTGGTTGCAAAAAATATATTATATATTGGACTGACATTTAGCAGAAGGACATAAACAAGGCTAAGATTCATGATGCTAAAACTGTCATATGTCTGTGCATAATATGTGTAGTATCTGACTACTACTACTGCTATAACAGAAGGCCAGGGGCTGCTGGCTGAAAACACACCACCCACACCCCCAGTCTTCAACCAAGTGATTTGATTAAGCCGATTCATGAAATTCTATTTAACCTTCAATTTATCTATTATCCAATACATCAGGCATCTGAACCTGTATTTCATCCAGTTATTATGATGGCATTTGCGCAGACTGTACAGCTATTTACCCAGTTCTCAGCAGAAGGCTGTTTTTTTTGTCCTGCGCAATATGACATGGCTCATAGGCAAAAAGCTGTTCTATTGGTTTATTAATAAAACATGAACAAAATGTTCATGAATTTATTTTCTCAATTTGGGAAAACAACATTTCTGCCTTGTGGAAGTACTCCAGGCTGCTTTGACCTTAAAAATTTCTCTTTCTAATGGGGGTCTATTGGATGGTTGAACTGTCACAACACGTCTCCAGGACAACCTGATGTAGGAACGAGAGTGCATCAAATTACTGACGCATGTTTTTAAACCGGGCTAGTGTAATCTGAGAACATTGGAATTAATTGCAGCCACAAATGCGTACCATTACTCACTGGACCTCATTTATATTCAGACGGACACGGCGTGTTTCAAGATGCATCTGTTCTTGCTAACCTGATTGATGCGTGTATGATGGGGACAAAAAGAAAGGCCATTAGAGGAACCAGATCCCGCAGGCTCATTAAATGGCCTATTGTAAGCTCAGATGCAGGTCAGCATTCAAGCCAAGTAAAAATTATAGTGAGTGAGCCACTTCTGGATCCATGACGTGTTCTGCAGACTGTCACACAATAGTATAAATGCAGTTAAATATTTTAGATTATTACCCAGCTGCACCACATAAAGACTAATATCCTATTGATCTTCTGTCAGGCTTGATATGTAGCCTCCAATAAAAAGCATTTCATTGAGACGGTGAATTCTCGTGCAGTATGTAATACAAGGGTCATTATATTATTGACGCGTCCATTTTTTCAAATATAGAACATAAGCTAAATGAGTTTAATAAAGAAAATTATTGAAAACTACCTTAATGTTTGTTTCAAGACAGATCAAGCAGAAGGTTTATTGATTTCACATTTAATAATCTGTCTTTTAAAAATGCTCACACACGCACCAAGTGTCATATCACAAGATGTAAGTCCTGAGTGGTGAAAGCAGTGTGTGTGTGTCTGTATGTGCGAGAGATAGAGAGAAAAAGGACATATTCTTTCATCCAGATTTATTTTTAGTTTGAACTTACACACGTCTAAGAAGACAAAACAAGCTTAAAATAGTCGAGCCAACACCTGACTGACACAGTAATCAAGGTACTATTAATAGATCATTGAAAATCATCTATTAATACATCATGTCTACAACACCATGCAAAATGTTTCACTTGCTCTTTCAATTGTGCAGCAAAATGAAATTTTGGAGTTATGAAAGTTACAAGTTTTTTTTTCGAGTCCCTTTTAGATAAAGCCCCAATCCATGAAAGTTCTTTATAAAGGACTGAGCAACACAGAAGGGCCTTGTGACTTATCTGAGACATCGGAAAAGAAAAGCTTACTGCTCGCCAATGGCTACTCTGTTTGAGGATGTGAAAAAAAAAAACAGTTCTCCACTGTCAGGTGTAATGGAGCATGCAGCTGGAAAAGGCACACTAGAAACACTGAACATTAAAATCTTTTTTATAACAACAACCTATGCCAAAATTCCAGTTATACCATTACATTTTTGCCAGTTATGTTTTGAAGGAAATCGAATTGCTGCCTAAGTGACCTTCACAGCATCAAGTGCAGAGCTTCGACACTGGAGCCCACACGTGGCTAAAACCCTCTATAGCCTTGAAGATTTCAGCAATCTTATATGTTTACTGCAAACTAAATTGTACAACATGGATCCAATAATCTTGGGTATGACATCAGTTTTGATGTATATGGACTGCACCATAGTCACACCTACTGAATGATGCTGCAGCACAAGTCATTATACAAGAAAATGTCATCAGCGTACATCATCCATCTGCACTGCTGTAGTGGTAAACAATGAAGCTAAGCATGACTCTAGCCCTTGCAGTAGTGGTATTTATGTATGGGAAAAAGGAAGCGGAGGAGGGGGAGGGAGAGGAGGAGAATCATGGCCCATCATGGCAAAGGAAAAGAGGCAAATTTGGAACACCAATTTTGCAAAGAGACCTTGACATTAAGTGTTTGTAGTTGTAGTCATATGCTAAGTATGCTAACGTAGCATACATAAATGGATGTTCATGCATTCCTGCTGGTTGGTTAGGTCGTAGCAGCAGACACACTGTGAGTTGGTTATCCTAAATGTCAGACACTGTCTGACTTTTGTCCCAGGCTGAGAACAGCTGTCTTTGATCCGCTCTCACAGTGCGATGTAGGACCACATGAACCACAACCAAGATATCACCATGTATCTTTCACGTTGATCAACATTTGTCTGGGATAGCCAGAAATCACACAGTGTATATCAGGCTTTAGGCAACAAAATCAATTTGGCTAAACCTGCAATAATGAATTTTAGCAGCTCATTAGTAAACAGTTGCTTATTTACACATCCAGAAAAAGTATCTACCTCTTCAGCTGCAAAATGACTGCTGACTTTTGACATTTGGTAGTCTGATTCACCAGACGTAGACTGTGGGTATAAGCTGATACAAGGGATTCGGGTGCATCCCTTACATGGGAAACAACAACAACCTCTAAAGCTAGCCACCTCCATGTACAAAATGGCAAGTTAGCACTTGGTCACTAATGGTGTGAACATACTGTACACAAGCTTGCAACTGTTACTTTTTCTTTTGCACAGAGTGAGTCATTTTAATGCCAAGGCTGGCATACAGAACTTCATGATTTAGCAGGGGAACTGCATCCTTGGCTTAGTGCTGCCCAAGACGACTGTAACTGGTTCAAAGAAATACAAACCAGGCAGAATATATAGCAAAATGATCATGTTAGAGCCAGACCTTTTAACACTGCTGTGGAGGCAGGTCTGGCTATGCATGGCTAGCCATTTAGGGCTGTGCAGATCATGTTAAAGGTTTTTTGCAGCCAGAATCTGCCAGCAAAATTATGCTATAAGAGCAGCAAGAATGCACCAAACAGTCAAATTGTGGGTTGAAATGATAAACAATGGACTGAAACTTGTAATAAAGCTCTATGGGTCACTTGTACTGACCCTTTTCACAAGGGTTTTACATTGTCATTTGATACGCTGTTATTAAGAAAAAGGTAAAGCTGTGAAATGTGTGTCCAGTATCAGTCAGGTTTTAACAGTATCCAGATAGTTGTGGATTTAAGCAGTGTACTTTGCTTAAAAAACACTGGTGCAGAGAGAAGAATTTGACAGTTTGCCAAAGTGTAATACTCTCACTGTTTTGATGACAAAGCAATGTTTATTGGAATAATTGATCCTTGATCTGAACATTGTTTATTCCAGAAACTGCAATCTATCTCTGCCAGATGAACACGGCCACAGGAAGAGCGGTGAATGGGCATGTAATGATGGGTGCCAGATTATGCATATGTTTCCCTTTTCCTATGCAAGATATAAAGCCTAAAGAAAGACCTGGCTGAGATGATACCCCCCCAGAGGCCAGCCACATTATTGAGCTACTCTTGCCCATGTAATATATCTCCTTAGGTGTTATTTATTAGTGCTATAACTAAAGAAAGGAGCCAGAGCCAATAACCTTCATTTCCCTCCTTTGTCCAACAAAGACGAACCATTAGCTATTCCCTTCTGTGTGGTACTTACAGTATATTTTGCAGGATCAGACTACATTGTTCAATTGCCATTTAGTTAATTTAGTGACATTATGGTGAACATCAGCCTTGAAGTAATATAAATTACAGCTAACTTAGTATCTATTAGGTTTTCAGGGTGAAATAGAAGAGAATATTGGAAAGTGTGACTTACAGTGTAGGAATAAAATTCTTTAAATTGATGATGATGATGTAATTAAATAAGAGTACCAAAAATTCTGGATCCTACTGTTCCCATAATGTCTTTCATTACTTCACGGGGCGGGGGGGGGGGGGTTATTTTCTCAGACCTTTTTCAGAAATTGGAGTGCCTACATTAACAAAACATAACATGTCAGCATACTAACATGATAAAATGTTGGATGTTATATATCAGCATAAAAATATATAAATCTGCAGTGTAAAAAAAGGGCAGATGTTAAACTGTTTTGATTTAAGTAACAATTTGCTGTTTCCTTTGTGCCTCTATCAGGCCAAACTTAAATGGTAATTCTGGTATTTTTAAACCTGCGCCATATTTTTACATATTTGGGGGGTATAAATGACTAATAGGGACAAAAGACTTTGGAAATGGTCCAACAGCTCGCCTCAGCTGGCAGGTGCAAAACAAGCTGCAATAGCTGCAACATAATCCTTGGGGCAATTGTGCCCATCAAAAGTACATTAAACTAAGTGTCTGGCAACATTATGGAAAGGATCCTGACAGAGATCAACCTTTTATGTTAAGTGTAAGATCCTTTTTGTTTAACCAGACACAGCCGTTACATCAGTCATTTCACCTCACAGAACATGGACACTATTGGTTTATCTGCTGCCTTAATTATATTGTATATTGCAATTAGTTTGTTTATGTTATTGTGTGACTGGTGTTTTAAAGGGTAGTATCTTTCAATTACTGAAACATGGAAAGACAACTTGAACATTACAGGGACCTTTTTCCAGATGTGCTACATCTAATATAAACATCCACACATTATTTTACACAATACACATAGTAAGTGAAAGTAACCCTTTGTCCCTGCTGGATGTTATGGGTTAAACAAGTAGGTGAGCTGAAGTTGAAAGTGCAAGTCGACGTGAACTGTGAGAAGAGAAGTGTGTGACTAGGCGGCCCTGTTCCTCCCTGTCATCACTCACTGCACACTGCTGCTTTTGGCCTTTTAAGCGGATGCTTTGAATCCAAAGCCATACTGCCACTGCTTATCTCCACTTCAAGATGTGTTTATTTGCACAAGCACACGTGTGTGTACGCAGCCCACACAGTATGTGGAAGTGTGCCGTCTGCCTGTCTGAATGCATGTCTACATGAGAATAACTGATGCATTCAACTACTGTACAGGCGCCTTTATTTATTCATATTTATTCATGCATAAAAGTGTGAGTACATCACCTTCTTGAATGTTCTACTGTAACAGATATCTTCTGTATGCACCTATTTGTTCTAGTGGTGTGCGTGTTGAAAATATCACTTAAGGGCCAAAGTGAAATGTAATAAGCCATTTCACTTTCTGTACATTTAGCTTTATTCTGAGCTCAAATATGATGGAGAAAGTGTAGTAATCACTTCTTTATGTTTGCACAGCAGACCATTTCCAATAGCAACTTTTTACATGAGAGCTGTTGCATGTACATGAGGATTTAATTATATGTATATGTCATCTAGATTTCCCAAAAGGGCTGGAAGGTGCAAAAGCGGAGCAGATTAATAGCACAATAAAATAGATTTACTTCAATTTATATTGAAGGCGTGCCTCAATAGATGTGCTTCTGTGAGTGTCTGCAGTGCATGTGTGTGTCTGAGTGTGCTCTTGTACTACTACACTGTAAAAATAAACAATTTGTTTACCTTAAAAAGCTAGAAAAGTCAAAAAGTTGGCATCCAGGCTGCCTTAAAATTCTAAGTTGACTGAAAAGACAAGTTGAGGTAATTTTGCAATGATTAAAAAATGCACTTTTTTTGTTTTCATTACTGTGAAAACAAGCAGCCATGACTTATCTTGAAGCGTATTAAAGAAAAACATTACGCTTTCATCATATGTTTTATTAAAACTATAACAAAGAAGGGTATCTGGAGACTTTTGACACTCAAATAATGCATGCTGGGAAGTCTGCTAATATGGTGATCATGTTTCTCCAGCAGCTCAATTTGCATTTGGGGCTTGGATCGTAATTTGGTTTAGGATTAAAGTTAAGTGTAAGGTTAGGCATTAAAATGAGACTCAGCTTTTGGACCAGAGGATATCCAAATGCATACAAGTAGTGGATGCCTGAAGTGTCTGGGGTTAGAAAAGTAGGATAAGACTGAAAAATAAAAATGTTGGTCCCCATAAAGATAGAAAAAAACATGTTGCACAAAGGGGTTGGGGTTGTGAGTGGGTAGATACATGTTTCAAACATCTTTAATCTATATGTTCAGATGTAGGTGTCACCCTGTGTATTTATATGGTGTTGAGTTTATGCATAATGCAGCATGAAGTGAAGGCATTCATATAGTGCATTGCATATGAAGTGCTTCTATGTAACAGGGGGATAAAAAAAACAATTAGTACTTTATCAAAAAGGCCATAATGGTGCTTAATACACCAGGGGGTGTGGTTGTGTATCTGATGAATGCCATATTTCAGAATATAATCAAATTATATTCTATTCTTTTTATATTTAGAGATGAATGACAATCATTTCCCTTCCACTGTCCAGTTATATACATTAAGATATATATGTTTTGTCTCTACAGGTAACTTATAATCTTTATTTTTTCAAATCAGTCTGAAAGTCACCTCATTGCCTTCACATGTGGCCTTACTGTTGATGAGGTCAATTGTCTAACACTTGCAGTGCTCTGTCTCTGTCTCCCCCCTAAGGCCAGTCATTATGCCCATTTTGTCGCCTGTCTTCTCTAGTGTGCTGCCTTGCAGAGTCCCAGTAGCAAATTTCTTAAAAAACACCAAAGAAATTGGACAGAAGGAGAGGGAGTCTGTGGCCTGAAGTATTCCATTCAGGCTTGTGATAACACTACACAGGCTTATTATTAACATCATCATCACTCCTGGTCAGAAATGAGATCTTCAAAGGCAAGAGTACAACAAGAGGATTTGACAAAAGAGGTGCCAGGGGACAAATATCTGCAATGAATTAAAAAAGTGAAGCGATTGAAAAGTGTGTCTTTGTGAGCAGGGGGGGATGTTGTGGGAATCTTTGTCTGACAGTGTTCCTCACTTCTAGATGCTCAGCAGTGTGCAAGACTCTGGAGGCGACTCAGGAAGAGTGTGTCACGGTTACCCCTGCGTGGGATGTGGTAGTGTTGTTGCCATGGACAATGTAAGGTCCTGTGGTTGCTGACTAGTTTCAAGAACTCAGTAGTAGTTGTAGTAGTTTTCTCAGTAAATATAGCAGCACTGACCACATTCAGCCTCGATACTGACTGGACATCCTCATAAAAGTTAAAAACACCGAGTTTGTTTTTCATCCAAAACTGTGGCATGTTTAAAAATAAATACAACCTCAATTTATGTCAGTCACTTTAACACACCAACTCAGAAACCTTCGTCTGTTATTAAAGTTTTCAGAACAGATTAGATTTTCTGCATTTTTTTTTTCGCATCCAGGGATGACGCTGCCATCCATAGAGCCATGCTGCTAGTGTGGCTAAAATCAATGCATCAGCTCCCAGGAGCATAAAACATTAGATCAAGTTGTCCACGTATTTTCTAAAATATATCTCTATGTAATTGTGGTTATTAAAAACGAACACACATACAAAAACATTATTCATCAAAACACCTGGAGTTTTATTTTAACAAGCTTTATGTCACCTGCATTCCTCTCTTCTTTTGACATGTTAGCCTCCCACAGTCCTATTTTCATGTGCTGATGAGCTTCATTACTTCATATTTTCACTTGTATTTACGGGTGAGTCGTCTCTCACAAGTTTCTACCCTCTGATCTCCAGCTCGACTCAGCTTTTGTTTTTGATTTGACATTTCAAAGATTACATGAAGCACATTTACCAGCAGCAGTTCGCTACACAGCTCAGAAAAAATGAAAACAGCTCTGGACTACATCTTCCATAGTTTACGACCTTGAATGTATATGACTTAGTTACTCAAGGACTCTCCTGCATGTCTGATTCCATCATGTGAATACTTAACACATATGCATGTTTACTGAATACTAAGGCAGGGTACATATGAAATATTAAACTACGACCGCTGAAAAACAGTCCACAAAGCTGCAGGTAAAAACACATTTAGCTAGAGATGTTCTGGTTTAATATTTTACCTGGAAATTATACTGAGAAAAGTTTAAACATCAAACAAGATTTTATAATAAATAAAATATTTCAATATCATGTTTATATCATTTACCCTTTATACATTTCAGGTGCAGACACTTTTGTAATTGAATTAGCATGGGCAAATTCTCAGATTAAAATGCACCACCATGCCGAACTTCTTTACATAATTAAAGCATGCAAGCAAAGCCGCCATCCGATCTCTCCGTTACTGCATTAGGAGGCTGCTACAAATGTTTGATTAGGATATTGGAGTCCACTTTCAAACATACAGGAGGGTTTGAAGGAGCTTATCAACGCCTCGGTAAACTTTGAGGTCAAACAACAGCAACAATGTGTTTAATGACACCTGCAAACAAACAGGAAGCAGCAAGGTGGATCTCATGAATGTATTACAGCAAACTGGATACAGCATTGAAGGCGGGCCTCTGTTCATTCCTATGAGAGCTGCTCAGTGGTGCATGAAGCCAACTTTTGCACCGGAGCAAGCGACCATTAAGTGCAACAGAGACTTCCTTTGGCTGAGCAACTTCAAACTTCCAATTTAGCCAATGCCAACTTGAATAGGATAAAATGATTTAATCATGCTCCTTCTTGACTGTCCAAATGTTAACTGACCAAATGAATCAAATTCTGACATTGAAACAAGTCATTTCCTGGGGGATGTGACACTCAAAAAATGTTATCTGCCATTTTACAGCCACTTGTTCCACAAACTAAGTCTACGGGGTAAAAGTGTGTTTGGGCAGCAGAATATCATGTGAATTTGTTGTTACACGGTTTGGCCACTATGTCAAATTGGCTTCAAAATCTGGCGCTCTTCCTGGGGACTTGGTGGATCACAGACTTGGTGCACTGATTCCCAACCAGGGAAACTTATATCCCAGGGAGGACTACCACAGTTGCCAGTGGGTGGGGGGCTGAAAATATGCTGGAGCAGCTCAGCTAATTTGAAAAAAGTGGGAATATCATAACACATCTCCCACCAACCAGAGTCAGCAGTGATCAGAGGGAAAAAATTAGCCCCTACTAATTGATTAGTCAATCAACATAAAATTTATCTGCGATTATTTTGGTCATTGCTTAATCATATTAGTAAGTATTTCAGTGAAAATGCCAAACATTTATTAGTTCACTAGTTTCTTTGATGGAAAAATTATTTGAACTTTGGATCGATGATCTTAAAAATTAAGCAATTCATTCGGGGTCTGTGACATTTTATTGACAAAACAATCAATTAATCAAGAAAATAATCTGTAATTGTTCATTTTGGACCTAATGGGCAGAATGCCGGTTAGCTCAGCAACGCACTCCCCAGATGGTTGTTGTCGTCCACACACGCAGCGCTCATCGCTCCACCCTGGGCCTGGCAGCCGAGGTGCATTCTCTGGGCCTAGTGCCTCTGGTTATTACCTCCACTCTGCCCCCAGGAGGGTTGAGCAGGCTACACTTGGAGTCATCTCCCCCTCCCACACAAACTCCAGCCTCAGAGTTCCCTGCACCAACAATGCTGATCATCCTGGAGATAGTGTGAACAATTTTACTGAAAAAAAAAAAAAAAAAGCCTTTTAGAAAATCGTCCCACAGCAACAAAGCTTGTGATGCATGTCGATACAAACAGTTGCCAGCAGTACGAACTGCAGAAACATAATTTTAGCCTTCTTTTTAACTTCCTGAAAGGCCACCATGGGGAAAGTTTGTTTACCTCTCGTCCAATTCCTACACTGGGTTGTGGGCTTGGCTGGTTCTCTAGACTGCTCAACTTGCACACATGGCTCCACACACACTGCTCCACATGAATTATTTCACATGGACAATATTTATTTTGGGAACATTCCTCACATTTTAGAAAAGATGAGCTACAACTGAATTGCCTGGGTTCCTGTACGACACTGCAAACACTCTCTCCGGTGTCTGAGCTTCTCCATGAGAATGAGTGATCATATTGATCGTAGACTGTGTCTCTCAGCAGTGTTTACTGAGAGATGCAGTGCTGCCTCATAGATTTGTTGTTAATCTCTCAATAATGTTTATTTTTTCAATTAGTTTTAGCATTTTAAGCCTGGTGATGTGCACTCTAGAACATGGATCATCAATTGGTGGCCTACGCGCCACATCTGGTCCACCAAAGCCTCACCTCAGCCCATAGAATGACCACCGATAAGACCAAAACAATAAAAATATTATAGCAATATTAATATTTTAGAGTATTATGAGCTGCTGAAATCACTGGAAAAAGTGCTTTATAGAGTTACTGCTAATGCAAACCAAATTTTTCCTACTACCTGCCAAAACTTGAAATTCAGTCATTATCTATTCACTCTCATGCAGACTGAAGGTTGGATTTATTTTTTTAGTCCACAAATCACTGCTGGAGTTTCATGGGAAAACAGCAATGCAGAATCTGAAATAATGCAAATGAATGGTGAAGAGTTTTCAAATGTAAAAAACAAGTGGGAAAAGAACATAAAATGCCTCCATACTGCTCCTCTGGTTTAATCCAAGTCTCCCGAAACCCTGACATGCCAAGCTGACTTGAAAGACGTCATTTACACCATGTTTTTAACCTAAATCTTCACTGCAGATCCTCAGTTTGGAGCCACGTCCACATGCACGCTGTCTGAACTGGATGTGGTGGGTGTGACGGTGTGGGCCCCGCACGTGAATGTCATGGTGGGGCTTTAGGAGACTTTGATTACACCAGACAAGCAAAGTGGAGGTATTTGTGTTTTCAATATTTCAATATTTCTTTCGAAATCATGTTAATGCCTATTAATAGATATACAGTATTCCAGTGGGCTCTCAGGAAAATTGGCAGAAAACTAGCCATGATTTGACTTGCAATGCTTCTTCACAGTGTATTCTTTCATTACAGCAATGCACTGTCATACAATAAACACACCAGTTTATTAGTGGCAGAGTCAGTGTAATCTTAACGCAGACAATCACAGCACATAGGTGCTTTAAAAAGATGCAACTAATACCACACTGGTTCAGATCATAAAGTCTATGGTTCAGTAGCTCAGAGATATGTACCTTAGTATTATTTATCATATCTCACACATGCCAGCCTGATTTGCAGGCAGCCTCTTGTGGGCCAAAGAAAAAATCAAAAAGGCTGTATCCAGCCTGCGGGCTGCTAGTTGAATAGTCCTGAGCTACACTGTCTATTTCTCTTTGAAACCTGGTTGGGTGTAGACCAGCAACACTTCCATTCCCATTCCTGGACAGAAGGTAGGGAAGGTGGGGGAACAGCTGCAATACTCACTGAAACTCTAAAGGATTGTGTTGTGTATAATGCAATAACCTTGAACGGCCAGCCGCCCTTGCTGGCAGTAAGAATCTACAGGCCGCCAAATCTATTTTTCTGCTTTTTCAGTTGAGTTTGCTGAATTTCTCACATGCTTTCAATAAGCTGGTATTGACATTCCAAAATTACTCACAGGAACAAATTAGGAAAAATCATTCAGACCTGTGGGAAAATCATGGGGCTCCAGCAGACTGACCTGCACCACCTGTCTACATCCCACCCACTCTCGGAGGAGCTCCAGCCTCTCCCTTTTGGTCACAGGTATAAATACCCTAAGATCAAAACCAACCAAGCAAAAAACTCATCTGTTCCCAGTGGCAATAACTCACTTAAACAAGATGCAGTAACCACTGTGATTCTGGAGAAACAGGGGATGAAAAACACATTAAATACTTAGGGGATGTGCACTTTACTGACTGTTACTTTTATGATATTGTTTGTATGCAGTTCTTGGCATGACTTTGATGTCTGTCTGGTCTGTGACAGCTGCTACAGATGATATTAGACTACTGTTGTTGTTGTTTGTTGCCTATAAATTGTCTCTCAGACAACATAAAAGTTTTTCTATTTCTAATATGACTTGTTTAATCTGTGATTTTAATATAAATGATGATAGAGGAGAGATGACAAAGTTAATTTAAATTCAATTTAAACCTGGTAATGTAATACGGGCTGAACAGAAATGTTTCCTCTATTGTTAACTCGGCTTCCTCAGACCACCACTGTGTATTTTTTAATGTCTTTTATTATACACTGCCAACTTTTATTGAGCAAATAGTGAAAAAATGCTGTCTTACTCCTGAAGTGACCTCTAACATCATACCAAATCTTGCCAGAAAACATCAAATCATCTGCTCCCTCCAGTCTCTTTAATGCATTTAACAGTAAGTTGGCTACAGCTCTTGATGCTGTTGTACCACTTAAAAGAAAAGCTATTAAAAACCGAAACATGCCATGTAAGAATTATGAAATCCCTAAATTAAAGACGGGCTGTCAGATCTCACAGCGCAGATGGAACAAAACTAAGTTATGTATGCATAAAGAGATTTTAACAGAAAAAATGTATAAATAATAAAGCAATTCAGACCACTATGCAATTTTATTTTTCTAATCTGATTCTAATTCTAAAATGCACCCCCAGAGTGCTTTTTAACATCACTGACCACCTCATTAACACTGTTACAGACCTGAGCAACTATATTACTCTTCAAAAAGAAGACAGCCAACATTAGTCTTACATCTGTCAACTCCACAATAACAGCTGAAGAAACTTTGTGAAGTCCTTTGGGAATGATTGATGAAATACTCGGGGAAGTAGTAACAACAATAAATCCTCCACATGCACCACTGAACCAATCCCAACCTACTTTTCAAAAAACGTTAAATCAGTGTCTAAAGAGGTTCTTGCAATTGTTAATCAATCGATGTGACAAAGTGTATTCTCCACAGCTTTCAGGACTGCACTTGTGAAGCCTTGTTGTTGTACCCAGCAACTACAGACCAATCTTCTTTTTGTAAACAAAATCTTAGAAAAGCTGGTGCACATTCAATTAATCAGTTTATTAAATCAAACTATAAGTTGGAAATGTTTCAATCTGGTTTTAGAGCTAATCATATCACCCAGACAGTCTCAGTAAAAGGAGTCAGTGACATCAGGATACATCTACATGCCAATAAACCTTCAGTGTTGGTAGATCTAAGTGCTGCTGCCGATACAGTCAATCACAAAATTAGACTGAAGAATCACTCTGGACTGTCAGGAACTGCTTTTAAAGGACCGGTGTGTAGGATTTAGTGGCATCTAGCAGTGAAATGGTAGATTTCAACCAACCTGCCTGCCAAGCATGTAGGAAAAGCTATGGGTGGTTACGAAACTCAAACAAAACATGAAAGGCCAAATCTAGAGCCAGTGTTTGGTTTGTCTGTCCTGGGTTACTGCAGAATCGTGATGCTGCAACATGGCCAGACTCTGCGGGAGAAGACCCTTGGTCTATGTAGATAAAAACGGCTTGTTATAAGGTAATGAAAACACAACGATTTCTATTTTCAGGTGATTATACACTATTGAAAATATTCCATTTCTGACATTAAGATCCTGCTAATTGTTACACACTTAACCTTGAACCTGTGGGATTCTCCAACAATCGATTTAAGGGCCTATATATGCCCCTCTGTGATATCATCAGGAGACATAGCATCTCTTTCCACAGTTATCTGAACTTATATTCTCATGTGGGGATCTGCTTTTTATCAACTCAAATATATTGCTTAAGTGCAACCATGTCTCTCTCCGAATGATACCGAGAAACTAATACATGCTTTTATATTGAACAGGCTGGACTACTGTAATATTACCCTATCTGACACCAAAAAATTCAGAAATCTACAGCCCAAGTGACCAGGCCCATAAGGAGAGAATACAATATACCTGTTTTGAGGTCTTTACACGGGTTGTATGTCAGTTTCCCTAATGATTTTGACATTCTTTTAGTGAAGTTCTGCACCTGACCAGGTCTGAACGGGGCTATACAAATGAAGATATGAGAGCTGAAAAAATATTGGAATAATATCCAATTTTTATAACCAATGGATTAAATTACATGACAGCTGGATCAGACAAGAGGTTCTCAACCTTTCCAACCCCTCCAAAACACTCACCATCATTCATTTTAAAGCAAATTCTAATACTGGTACAGGTGATGTGATGCAAAAACCATTCCCTGTCTAAAATACAGTCCTCATTTCTCATCATGCTGACTGATTAGTTTGCAATTTAGCAAAATAACGTAAATGTAAAATTGTACTTTTTGTTAGTGTTTGTTCAGAACATGGTGCTTTATGTTGGTAATTGTCCTTTTTTGCCGGTTCATAAACCATTAGTGACAAGGTTGTTATATTCCTTGAGGCTAGCTGTATTTTGCAAATGTTTAAGTGCTTGCCCCATTTAAATAATGTCTTTAAGGGGCTAACATTGCAGAGAGTTGCTTCCTGGCTCTGATTCTGTGCTGGCTGCAACAATAAGTAGTTTAAGTTTATTCTGCACAATCATCTGGCAACACCTATAAATTAGCTCGCAACCCCCTTGGGGGTCTCGACCCCCGGGCTGAGAACCACTGGTGTAAATGAAGGAATGCCTGAGCTCATTTGATACTGCTGTGAGTGTAGGTCAGACAAAAAAAGGCTGGAACCCACTGGCTTAGTGAGAAGAGAAATGTAAAAAAAACGATAAATCCATAAGCTGAATTTCTCCCAGCTCAAGCGATGATCCTCAGAGGCTGGTGGTCTTGATCACTGACCTCTCTCTGTGGAGGAGGGTGAAGCGAAAATACAATTCTCCCTTTCGGGTGTGGACACACGATCACAGAAGCATATCCCGTCGCCATGCAGTGTTTGTAAATGCTCTCTGCATAGGAGCACACATCAGTCACACGCCATTCGTTTCATTCTTCTGCCTGCAGGGGGGGGAGGGTCCCGCGGGGGATCGGTTTCATCACGATCCACGCACACCATCCGCACCTCCACTCACTTGACTTGGCACACAGATGCCCAAGTTTTAAAAAACGAGAAGAAAATTTGAAAGAATCAAACATATCTCCTTTACACGCACTTTCTCTTGTCTGTCTCCTATTGGTGTAAATGACATTCGAACCGAGCTGCCGATATATTTAGTCAGGCGATGTACGATCAGCCTATCAGTACTCATCCTTACAAGCTTTGTTAATACAGATTCTGGCTCCACTGCAAGAGCCTGCCTGCCTGGGGATTGCTTTCTAGATTTAGTTTGGCCCTCACCTAATCTTCTCCTCTGCGCTGTTGCACTGTTTCTTCCCATCTCATCATTCTCGCTCTATTTCTCCTCATCTCTCTCTTGCTGTCTGTCGATCTCTCCATTTTCTCTGACTGTGACTCCCTCTCTTCTTTTTTGCGCGCGTTCCTCAGAAGCAGCCAGCGGAGGAGGAGTGTGGCAGGACGATGTGATGATTATTCATCCAGGGAAAAAGCAGAGTGCTTTTTTTTTTTCCACTTACTCACTCACCTACTCAGCCCACGGCCAGTTTGCCTATCTGTGATTAAATTCATCAACACCCTCCCCTTCCTCCCTACACACACACAGACACATGATTCTCCTCAGAGAGACAGATCTCTGACGGCAACTCTGTTAGAAATAGCTTCACACACAGAAACTTCCTTTACACCAAGTTCAGGGAAAGTCTACACTTTGCTCGATTAAGCATATATTTCCTCTTAGCTGCCACTGTTAGAGCAGAAGTTGTAGCTTTTTGCTTTGACCATGAGCATAATTTGAATTAGGCGTCTGCATTTTTTTGTCTTATTTATGCAAACTTGCACTGTGTTCCCCAATAGACCATTACAAACCAAATTGATATTATGCAAATACGGACAGAAAATGAGCGCAAGGGATGAGAGTTGTTCTATCGGGACGGGCCAAGGCTACCAGCAGTATGAATTAATTGTGTCCTGGCATGTGGGGCCGGAGGAAGCAAGAGCAGGAGGGGGTTTTATCCCTCTCGGTGCGGCCTGGAGCTCTCCTGGAGTTTTAGATCTGGTGATTAGGCTGTGAGGTCGAGCTACTCAGCGGAAATCTCCTCTGAATTCTGAGGAAGCGCTGAAGGCATGTTCTTCACTGCATCAGAAGAGGAAGAGGAGGGAAAAAAAGTTGTTTTTTTTTTAGATGCAGGCTCAGATACGGCCGGCCAGTACACAAAAGATGAAAGGACTTTATGGTCCTTTGATTTGAATCCAGTCTCTCATTGTGAGACTTCTTGATTGAACCATTTCAGGGCAGGGCTGGTGCCTTTTACACAGGGCGAAGAGTTCTGAAGAGTCTGAACTGTGCATTTACCACCCTGTGTGTCTCACATTGCCATCGCTGTTCAGTACTGCATGAAAAAAAATTATCTGTGTTATCTAAAAACTATGAATACCATTATGGAACACCTTACCAGGCACAGTCGAGTACTCCAATTTGTAGTATTACTGACAAACCACATGAAAATAACTGGCTGAAACACAAGTTCCTTAGAGAGTCACATTCCAAGGGGGAAAAAATGCCCAAGGCTGTATTTCCACCTAAGGCACTGCATTATTCATGAGACAGTCTGCAGTGGGTTTTGGTGAACAGCTTGAAAACACCCTCCCATCCCTGACAGACAGATGTATAAATCTGACATGATACACTCACACCTATCCCACAGCTGTGGCTGCCCTTTCAATAAAGAAAACATACTCTGTTTTGTCCATCAGCAGGCATTCATGTGTGAAAGCAATTGTTCACAGTATAAACACACATATTTAAATCAATATAACGCATGTTCTTTAATATACAGAGCAGCAGTGCCTTTTGTGATGAGATGTGAAATCCCATAGAAAAATATGCATGCTGTGTTTAATCAGAGTATAATGAATAGAAAACTGAAAGGAAATAAGGGCGTATTTTCATAAATTATACCTATTCCATTTCTAACTTGTGATTTTCTTTCTTTCTTTCTGTAAGCATGGCAGCTTTTGAGTGAGATGACAAAATAATCATCTATGCAATTGGTTTGTGAAAGGGTAGCAGTGTGTATTGACAGGGGACAAAATAAAAAGACCTATTTACTTCTATACAACACAATAATAAATAAACACAATGATATGCTGTCAATACAGATGTGAAAAGAAGGCTACGACTACTACTACGTCTACTATATTTTATATAATAGATCAACATATATGTTTACATAAATCATAGCCATGTTTGCAAAACCCTGTATATGAAAATAAATTCAGTACACGCTGCTTCAGGGGACAAAAGACCACAGGCCTCTTTTATAAAATGTACAATCCATTTTGATCTGAAATGTGACTTACAGCGATAGTTCACCCAAAAATGAAATTTCACTCAATATCTACTCACCCCTGTGCTGATGTGAGGATGGGTGAAGATCTCCAGTTCACAAAACACTCCCGGAGCTTCAGCGGAAAACAGTGCTGCAGCCAAATCCAGTACAATTGAAGTGAATGGTGACCAGTTTTAAAATGTAAAAAAAGAACACAAAAAAAACATTAAAGCAGCAGGAGGAGGGGTTGGTGCACAGGTCTTGACTTATGTGGCAGCTGTTGCAGTGCATTGTGGGATTTGTAGTAGTGGTGGAAGCGCTATTTACTAGCAGGCCATTCATAATAGACACATGAAATTATCTCGTGGGCCGTATATAATTGTATCGTGGGACAGATGTGGCACATGTACAACACGCCAAGTTGACTTTAAAGACGTCATTTACTCCATGTTTCTACCCTAAATCTTCACGGTAGATCGTTACCTTGGAGCAACATTTATGCACACACCATCTGAACTGTGTGTGTGTATGGTGTGACAGTGTGCGTGTGCAAGTGGGGCTTTACGAGACTTGGATGACATCAGACAAACAGTATGGAGGCATTTCATGTGTGGTCTTTTTTGTTTTTTGTGTTTAAAAACTGGTCACCATTCATTTGTTTGTGAGATTCTGCAACGCTTTTCCTGTGAAACTGCAGCAGTTTTTTGTGGATTGAAAACCTAAACCCGACCTTCAATCCACATGCGGGTGAGTAGATACTGGCTGAATTTTCTCATTTTGGTGTGAACTATCCCTTTAAGATTGAATTCAAGCCTGCTCAAATCTGGCAGGATATTGCTTCCAACCAGTCAGCTCTTATTTCAGAGACGGTACCTGTGACCACAGCAGTTTTGATCTTGAGTGATATCTCTTCAGTTCATATCCCAAGGTTTCAGAAGCACATAGTACTGTCAGGTCTAACACCTGCTACGAAAATGATCACAGTCCACAGTCTCTTACCATCAGGCAATGGGTTTTAACTTTTCTTGACATTATTTACATGGAGTTATCAACAGCTTATATCGACTTAAGAGCCAAATCTGAATAAATGGCTCGTAGCAGCTGAGTCATTTAAGAGTATTTCGGGATTCCTTGTTCTGTCATGATCTACTGATGTCCAGTGATTTTATACTAACAGTCCTGAAGGTCCTGGGTGTTTTGCTTTTTTTTCTGGGGTGGGTGGGTAAATAGTGATAAGACATTTGTGCCAGATGCTGTATTCCAAAGTAAACTTCAATATGCTTATTAAGCGCTGTGTCTAACAGGGTCTGAAGCCTCCTCTTCCCACACCTCTCTGATGCTGGAGTTGGGGGGTCTGTGTCAGACATATTTTGTAACTTTCTGAAACTGTCAATCCTTTGTTGAAGCCCACTTCACACAGTGACTGACTGGTCAGGTCAGCAGGGTTTGAACTTCTCTCTCTTTTGTCTTTCCTCAGACAGCTACAGCGGAGTGAAACACCATGGAGGAGAGACTTTCTTCCAGTGAGCATCATTCTCCCCAGTCATACAATTATGGTACCTCGCCCCTCTCTATGACTGAAACATTTTCACCTTTCCTGGTGTGTGGCCATTTGGTGTCTTTTATTCTTACACATGGTTTAAGCCCTTTGGGTTTGAAGGCAAATACTTTGTTTCAAGTATACCCCAGTGTTAAAGGTATACCATGCAGGATTTTTCTAAATTTTTTTTATAGACTCACATAAAAATAATCCTTCTCTATCATCACTTATGACCCACTCGAAGTGTGTTGTGGTGTCTGAATCCAGCATATTCAGCCTTTAAAGTTTCATTTATACTTCTTCATTAAGGGTGACCCTAACTCCTTGACTCCATGAGTCATGTCATGTCTGCAGCATAGCTTTCACCCATCCTCCACATAGCTTCATGCCCCACAAGCAGCATTTCAAAGGTGGAGCATTTTACCCACCTGATTATGTTGACTTGCTCAAATATTGGTCATTTGTCCTTGTTTTTTGTGCTTCTACCCTGGGTAAATAGGCTATGTTGTTAAATAGTTTCTTTTTGTCTGCTTTTATGATTGGGAGTTTGCAAGGGGTATTTTATTTTGAAAATTGACTGGATTTGTCCATGCTGTTTCCTGCCCGCTTGACCTGCTCTATGCAGCCTGACATGCCATCTGTCAAAAACAGACTTGGCATGTATTCTCTACGGGGCAGAGCAGAAAGCCCCCTCTGGGGTGCACTGCACCACATTTGGTGAAATCACAAGCATTGTGTTTAATGGCCACAAACAACTTTGGGGGCCAGTGTGCAGCTGTAACGCTACACAGCCCCTGCCCAGTGGAATCAATCCATAACTCTCCCAAATTACACCATAGACTAGATATCACTGACTCCTCAAAAATACACTACATGCCAGCGTGAGAACTATGATTGATCAGCAACATTTGTTGTTCAACACGTTTCCAATGTTAGTAGAAATTGTTGCGACTAAAGAAAAGATGAAGCAGGTTCAAAGTTCAAGTATCAAAGCCATTTCCTCTACAGACTTTCTGCTTCAATCGGACAGAATAATCTCATATTCTGTAAGGCAACAAGGATCTTCCCAACATCATTCAAACAAAGTGAATGAAACAATGTAAACAAAGTACCTTTAGGGATTAATATAAGTACAATACAGCCTGATCATGTTGGATACATTCGTCTTGTGTGGCTGTGGAGATTTCAACAGGTGAAATCGAACACAGAACTGTAAAGGCAAACCCAAAGCCAGGCACACTACACTACAGTACTACTACACACGCACAGTACAGAAGCTACACGGGAACCTACCCCTTCAGGCTGAAGAAGAACTATTGTTCTAGTCACAAAAACAGACACCAAGATAGTTAATTGAGGGAACAGCAATCAGGTAAACTTGTGTTCTGTACTCTTCATGTTACTGTTAGGCAGCAGATGACAGTGATGTTAAGCTGATGTGCATCACTGTCTCCTCTGCCTGTCTGCCAACTGAGGTGGCATCTCTCACTTGCAGTCACTTCCAGGGCTGTTCTGTGACTCTTTGACTGGCAGAGTGAAACACAACTAATTATTACATTTGATAAATGGGCCATTGTGTTCATAAAAAGCAGCTCAGAAAAGATAACTGTCGTGTGTGCACAAAATAACTCTCCCAGTGTCTCAGTCAAAGTTTAGAAAAAACAAACAAACTCTGGATTAATTCAAAATTGAAAGCAATGGATTGACATTGAATATTGATGAAATATTAAATTTAAAATGTTAATTAGCTGGGCATACTGGGCAATATGGATACACATCTCTCAGTAAATAATAACAATCAAGAATTCAACCAATCCACAGTATAAACAGTGTTTTATATTTGAAAAGGAAATCTGGAGCAGCAACACAGCTGGTATGGTTTTATTTAACTATTCTGTGACATAAAGTTGTCTATAGGTTTATGTTTACATTGTATAGCCAAATCTAATTGTGTTTCTTTGTTATGATAATCTTAACATTCACTTATGTTTAGATTATATAGAAAATATTCTAATTCAATTCCTGATGTATAGGTGTACTTATTCTTAAACTGACAGATGGAGCAAACTGTTTTAAATGCCACCACCTTCCTAAATGAGAGGGGGTTTTTTTAATGCTTTTTCTTTCTTTGTAAATGGAATATCTTTAGGTTTTGGTTGAACAAAACAAACAATTTGAAGACTCTGAAATTGTGATGAGAATCTTTTCATCCACCTTATTGTCTAAACCAGTGTTTCCCAACCCTGGTCCTTATGGCACACTGCTCTGCATGTTTTAGATGTTTCCCTGCTCCAACACACCTGATTCAGATGATCAGCTCATCATCAAGCCTCTGCAGAAGCCTGACAACAACCTGATCATTTGAATCAGGTGTGTTGGAGCAGGGAAACATCTAAAACATGCAGGGCAGTGTGCCCTGAGGACCAGGGTTGGGAAACACTGGTCTAAACTAGGGATGCACAGATACCAGCATCGGGTATCGGTCCGATACTGTCCTCACTTATTCGTACTGCTACTCATAAAACTACTCTAATAGCCAACACCCGATAGTAGTAGTAGTAGTAGTAGTAGTGGTGGTAAACATCTACAGAACTGCCACGATGCAGACTTCAGAGAGTTTGCTGATTCTTACCTTCTTTTTTTGGACGCGCCTTCCTCATCAGCGAGGATCCTCAGCATCATCCACTAATGACCAAAGCAACTTTGGAAACTGTCCATAAAATTCCGTGTAAGTCCATGTAAAACTGAAATAAATGCACAGAGAGCACATGTAGACTGCAGCCAGCCGCTGTCCAATCAGTCCTGGCGGGTGTAAACTAGTTGATGCCTCGGCAAATTAATCCGAAAACGAAAAAAAACTCCGCCGCCCCTTTCTTCATAATAACCTGCTACAACTTCTCTTGATGAATTTATTCTTCACCAAAACAGCCTGACAGCACAGAACACGATACTTCACACTTTGAGCTTCTCAGCAGGGAAAACAAAACTGTTGCACACATGGCCCCACACTCATACCTGTCCCCCCTAAACAATGACAGGTAGGAACTAATTAGCGCTTAGACAAAAGGGACGTGAAGGAGAAACTAATTAAAATACTAGGTTAAATAAAAATATAAACTATCATACATAACACCATTTATAATACTAAACTTAATTCTGCAAGTCCATAATAATATTGTGAAATTATTATACTGAAATATACACAGTAAACTGCACAGCTTAATAAGGAACACAAAATTAGTAAAGTAATTTACTACAAATAATCTAAAAATGTAATGTGTATAGTAACCATGGTTACACTTGTAGCAGGAAACAGCAACAGTGATTTGTTACATTTAGAAAATGGCCATCAAATGAAAATAAAATATGTTTTAAAAGTTACTGTAAGTAACTTTAATGTCATTATTAAGTTCTCGTATTGGTACTCGCTATTGGCAAGTACCTAAATGTAAGTATTTGTACTTGTACAGGGTCTGAAAAAAAGTGGTATCGGTGCATCCCTAGTCTAAACCCATGGTTCCCAACCCCAGGGCCAGTACCAGACCATGGGAAATTTTGTATGGGTGGTGAGGAAATTACATTACGATTTATAAATTATTTTTAAAAGTAACTGGTATTTCAGTTATTTTTATGGCAATTACCTTGAACATGGTGCAGTCTCTCTGCACTGCATTTTCCCTCATCACTCCCTGTCATGTTCCCAACAACAATAGATTTCTAACAAAAGTGGGTCATTTAATGACAGGTCTTCTTTACCTCTTTCTCACGTAAGGAAAAGCTACTGTGAGGTACAGTAGACTATAGCAACACTCTGTCATGGCAATGTGAAGCTGTATTAGAGTTATTGCATTTTTAATCAACTTTCACAACAGGTTTGTCGGTGTTGCCTCCTTGAATCGGACTGACTGCCCCTGTTGACCTCACAAACAGCCCACAGATTCAGAATAAAATATTTAATAAAGTATAAATATTAATATGCAACTACAAAATTAAAGATCTTAAATTAGGCATAACAAAGCAAGCAATGATCTATAATAGTTATTCCACTTACAGCACAATCATGTAATTGGGGTTGAATTGAATTGAACTGAACTGAAAAAAATAACAACAAAAGAACAGATGCAAGTCCTTCACCAAATACAAGTCAAACAGTCTGCCCCTGACATGCATTTAACCCCTGTGCATGTCTCCAACATCTCCACGTCTATTTTCAGGCATGACAGACGTGCAGCGAGACATCCATGACATAAAGATGAGCTGCTTCCAATCTATCATTTCCTTCATGTTGCTGCTCCTGAAGCAGTTCCTGTAATGTGCCTTGAGCACAGCAGTTAAGTCCTTCGCTGGGAATTCTTTAATTGCATCACTTGGCAATCATGACACACTCTGATCCCCTCGGGATGACGAGTGTTTCTCTCCATTTGTCAATCAAGTTTGCTGTGCTTAACCTCTGTCACCTGTCACTCATCTGATTAAACACTGCAAGTAATGAGGGATGCAGATACGGGAAATCTTGGTGGGTATAATGATTTTCAGTAATGATTTATGGTTATTTGCTGCATGTATACAGTTAGCTTACTTGTACGTGTGCATAATCAATATAGTGGTTTCATCAATCAAACAGCTTGGTGATGATTTACATTATTTGACAAGTCCTCAGTTGACTCACACAAGGTTGAGCTGAGTTTTCATACTTTTCTACAAATGGTTTTTTTCACCCCCTATTTCATCTTTTTTATTCAATTATGTAGTTTTAAGCACTTTGAACTGCCACTTTGTATGAAAGGTGCTATATATAGAAATTGCCCTGCGTTACAATAGGACAGACAATGTGAGGTTGTTCTCTCCTCCATGATAAAAGTAATTTCCTTCTGCTTCACTTAAATTGCTCACAGCTTGTACTTCAAGGCTGATATATACTTATATGCATTTATATATATATATATATAATATATAATATATATATACACACACACACACACACAATATGTGTGTGTGTGTATATATATATATATATATATATATATACACACACACACACACACACACACACACACACACATCTCACCTTTGACAGGTCCTGACTCCTGCAATTTGAAAGTTGCTGTAGATCATAATGAGATTTCAATAATATTTTGAATAGTTGTTCGACCATGCTGGCAGATAAGGGAGGGACAAGTTCATCATCATCTTCAAGTACACTATTGCAAAGTCAGTAGAAAGCCAGATGGTATCATTACAGAGGTATGTATTATATCTCTCTCCTTGTACAGACCAAAAACTGAATAAAAAATTTCCTCAGAACTCAGATATTTAAATAAAGTACACAGTATAACAGAAATAACAACCACAAGACATGAAGACACGTGTTTCTGACTTGGAAATAACTAATGTTGTACAACTTCCAACTTAAATTATTATCACTCTGGGAAGTCTATTTAAAATAATGAGTGTCTCTCTACATTTGGAAGCATCAAATCTCCTCTGCCATTCTTAAATTTGCTAACTCCAGCATCTGTCCTCCTGTGCACCCATCTGTCCTCACCCACTTATACAGCAGCTGTTGCTAGGTAACAGTTCACGCCCGCATGTGCATATTATGTTTTATATCAAAACAATATTCAGTGCGTAAGGAATCGGCTATTAAATTAAGCGTCATAGCCTAGTCCTATGAAACTCTTCATGCAAGACGAGTCACTTTTGCTAGTTCAGTACCTTGGGATGATTGCCAAAAACTAAACTGTAATTCACTACAGTACTGTATTAGTATGAGGAGGGTAATGTAAGCGTACTAATGTGTTATTTAGTAATCAATTAGTCATGTTGAGCCTCAATCTTCAGCCTCATCAGCCTCCCTTTCTCCTCACATGACCCAGAAACCCATGGCTGAACTGCTCACAGTAAATATTCTGCTTTGTAACCAAAACCTACAGGGGATTTCTAATTAGGTAAGGAAACAGCACAACACTGCGAGTAGGAGACGGGATGAGAGGGAGCATACTGGAGGAAGTGTGGAGGAGGGGGCTGATTGGGGAATGAAGAGAGAGGAAGCAAATAACAGGAGAGAGGAGGGAAGAAGCGGAAGACGAGGAAGAAACAGTGGAAGATGACAGGAAGACTGGGGATTTATCAATTAATTATAACACTGAGGCAACAAGAGACAGTCGTAGGAATAGCATGCAGCGAAGGAGTCAGAGCAATGAGAGGAGAACTGGAGGGAAAGAAACCATCTTAACCACCATAAGTTTTAAACTTAAGTTTGTCCCTTGAGCAAAATATTTCCCTAAACCAAGAGGTTCACTTAGAAGCTCTGCATCAAGCCTCTTAGGTTGTGCCCTTATCTCACTGTTACTAAACAGCATTACTGTCAGTGTTAGCTGGCTTAGCTAACACACTTACTTACTTAGCCTGTGTTAACAAGCTTCTCCAAAACGGACAAAGAACATAAGTATGTTGTTCTCCTCGAAGAATATGAAAAGCACCTGCACAGAATCCAGAGTAAATTTAAGTAAAACCAAGCAGCGAAAACAAATGAACACACGCAGAATATGTTGCAAGAAGTAACTGACAAAATTAATGCAAGAAATCTACTGTGGAATGGACTATTGATAAGGTGATCAAGAAATATGAAAAGATTACTATGAGAGAGTCATATTAACATTTTGCTTGCTAGCTACAGACTTGCTAGTGCTAACATCAAATCCATACTTTTGAACAAGTATCACATGTCTCTTAGTATCCAGTGGGTTTGATCCTGAAAAACATGTCTTGGTATCTTCTCTTTGGTCACTAAAAATTCAGACATTGCCTTGTGTTCCACAATTTACTTCACTTTTAAGGGACTGTTAAGGATTCCTTAAACATTTCTGAGTGAAAACAGTCGCTAAGGGCCTTCTAGCAACATATAAGGGAATACTTAGGCTACTTAACCCATTAATTGATTATGTCTGTTGTTACTTATAATTTAGCGTTAAACGGTTGCATTGTTTTGTTTTTTTTACTGTACTTTTGTAAAGAATGTTTCTTTTCCAATTACTATAAAAAGGTGCATTGTTTTGGACATTTAAATTCCTAACTTTACAGGTAAGACCTAGGAAATGTAAACTTCTGGCCCCTTGGCACTTTACATTTTTCAAATCTGGCCCTTCTAAAAAAAGTAATTGAATAGGCCTGCATGCCCTCAGGAAATCCTTATGGTAATTTTATGGAACTCAGTTTTTCTTAAAGCATCCTTAGATGAAAATTTAAGAGAAACCTTAGCCTACATGATGTTATGTAACCTGGCATGGAGGTATATGAAGATTTGCAGTAAGAGATTGGATAGAGAAATTTGCACATAAAAAGGCCAACACTGAAACTGGATTGAGGCAATGATAGAGGGAAATAAAAACCCTCACAAAGGCCTCTTAAACATGATCCGAGCAAGCAGCAGGGCAGCCTTCCAGCCACCTTGTGCCTACATACTTACCTGTCAACCTGCCAGCTCTGCATATCCCACGGATGATGTTCCAGAGGGGCCAGGATCCGTGCCGACACATTCCAACACAGAGGCCCTTTGAGTAGGCATGAGACGGTGGTTATGTGGCCAGGGACCAGTCTGGGTCAGCCAGCACTGCAGAGCTAATACGTGCCTAGACTTTTACCACAAAGCCCCTCAGGCCCCACAGTCGATGAGCCTAGCGATTGCTGTGCCGCTTTCACTTTGGGAGCTCGGGATCTGAGAGCGAGAGTGGAGGGGTGAAGCCGCGGCGCCTTGGAATGAGAAGTAAAACAAACAGACGTTTTAGCAGAGGATACGGCTGGCTGCTCCTACATCTCACTAGCCCCTGATGTGTATTCAACATTAGCAGCAACAGAGTATCTCGGCAGCATCCTCTGTCATGTCAACCATGAATTTATTTTAAAAAACGAAGCTGAAATCAGGGTGTTTCGAGAGCTTTTTCTCCGTTTGTACTTATTTGCAATTCACAGAGGCAGTGTAGGCTTTCTCCAAATCATACTTGCAAATGATGCATGGGAGTATCGGTAAGTGGGTTCACAGGGATGTTGGGAGGTAAGCTTCAGACCACCAAGCCAACCAAATCAAAACCAATGTTTCAGGAAATACCCCATTGAGAAAAGTATTGTGGAGTGAGCTTAGTCAAGGCAGTTAAGACACCCCCTTGAAGTTAACAACTTCAGTGGCAGCGCCGTCCAAGTGACGGATAAAGATGTGTAAGAATTTGACAGCTCATGTTCAGCAGAGGAGCTCTGCGTGGTGGAGTGTGCACCTGCATGGACACAATTACAGGATACATAGAGCCAAAGTCCTGCCCCATATTTCACAAAATATTAATAGAATTTTTTTAAGCCTGATAAGACACATTTAATGAATAAAACAAGATTAGGAGATATGTTTGCTGGTGCACATCCATCTTACAACCACACAGATGTTTTTACTTAACCTGACACAGATGTGATCAGCCAGGGTAAACAAAACACCAGAACGTTGAATGTACTGTCATAATGGAATAAAAAATATAGTACATATATAATGGATTACATAATAAACTGGAATTATTCCCTTTCTACTAGATAGAAAGTAGTTCCTACATAAAACTGGTAACAACAAGGTCTGTGGATCATCTTGACTAATGGGATCACGATTTCTGGAGAAGACACTGATGTTGAGTTTTTCAAATGTACTTTTTTTGGTGGGGGGACACTTTGACACCACAAGCCTGCTGCCATCTAGTTTAATTTTACTGGAGAGAAGGCAGACATCTCTACGGCTGATATCCTCAAACCTTAGCAACGCACACTGAAACAATGTAGATGGATAAATGGCACCACAGTTAAGAAGAAAAATAAGTATCTTTAACATCCTTTAACATCCACGTTACAACCACAAGTTTGTTTCTACTTAAACTGAGCAGAGGCATAATCAGCCAGGGTCAATAAAAATACCTGTGTGTCTAAGAACTTAAAAATGTCACAATGGAATAAAAATGACATTGCTAAAAAAAAAATTTAATTATAACCGCAACAAACTGAATCCAACTTGTAACTTTTTTCTTCCTTCTGAACTCATAGAAAAGTTGAACTGGCCAATTATTTCTCTCCCTTAGAGTCTTTTGTCTTGTTAAAGTTTACCAGTTTTAACAGACTTTTAATTAAGTATAAAACTCACCTGTGTGTTTAATCCAAATTTGTCTCCAAGGAAGGCCAGGTTTTGCACTCAAACTCTTGGAGGCCATCTGCTTTGGAACCACAAAAAGATTTTCTGTGACTATTTAGTTTGAAAGTCTGTTTTTCTTTTGGAGCTCACTGTCCTCTGGCAGAGACTCCGGAACATCTGCTGGTTCCATCAGATATCTCCTGTGGTTGACTGGGCTGACCTACACCTGTTGGGGTCCAGCACACATACAGCAAACTGATGAACAACATTAAGGCTACAAACATCCCATGATACAATGCTCTCTTAAAGCAACAGACACACTCTGTAATGAACTCGTGGCAACACAAGAGCCGCCCACTTAATTAAAAGATAACACTGGTGTTTTAAATAATTAAATGTCTAATCCTGGAATATAACATGACCATGACCATGAACTTTGTACTTCCTCATTGATGATTAGCTGAAACACTCTGTACAAGTCATATTAGGATTTGAAAACCTCACCATTTTAAAGGAAATTATATTTTTTTTAGCATTTCATAATAACTTATTTGACAAAATAACCCTCAAAGCGTCAAGGAGCTTCTCGTATTTAAACAATAACAAAAGTCGACGTTTAATGACGTCATTAAGTGATGTGGGATCATGCCAGTTGTTTTCTTCAGCCACCATCACAGGTGAAAATCTGAAATGACTCAGGCAGAATTCATGTTCATGGACAAGGTAATATTAAAATGTTATTCACATCATGTTCAGTCACGTGCCAGCCTCCTTCCTCACTCTCTGACCTCTCAAACAAAGGGGGGATATTTCATGTCGCAGTTGTTTGGAACAAAACACATCTGCCTGACCTTCTGTCAACTTTTGTCGAAAAGTTTCAGAGCCACAGAGACACAGTGTCTCCATAAGCATAGTGAAAGCTGTCAGTCTCCTGTCTGTGGTGCGAGTGGGGACAGAGAGACAATGTGCTCTGCCAAAGGAGCACTGACTGAGATTGCAGCATACATAGGAAGAAATGACAGCCTGACAGTCTGAGTGATTTGTTAGATTGTTTGCTAGCCACTTAATTCATATATTAAATATTTTGGCAGTAAAAAGAGACCCGTGGCTAAAGGTAGGCAGTGGACCAAACCGCTGCAAGGCATTTGAGGGGGGAGGTGCCATCTATCAAAACTTAAAAATGTATTGTTTTGCATCTATAATTAACACTGGAGCTGTGTGACAATGGTGGATCTGACTACTGTGGCTGATGGACAACCGTATTTCTGTAATTTTTTTTCCCTTTTTTTTATCAAGATTATAGGGACAATGCAGTGGTCCCTAGATATTGGTAGGGATGTGATCCTACTGTCCCTTTCAAATTCTACATCCTTGGTATCCGATGCAGCCCATGTTCCTGGAAGTTAGCAACCTGCTAGTATGTGCTAACAGTAAATTGACCCTTATGTTAAATTGTAGATTTCTCTGAGTTTGAACACTGTTTGAAACATTTGGGATAATGTAAGTACACAACTTAACAAAATATGTAACATATGTCTAACACTTTCAGACGTTTTAATGGGACAGTGTTTAATCTGTACTCAGCAGTGGGATCCCATTAAAGGAGCAGTGTGTAGAAAGTAGTGACATCTAGTGGTGAAGATGCAGACTGCAAACATCTTGTGTCACTCCCTCCCTACACTCTGTGTGTAAATGAACATACAGTGGCCAACAAACTCACACAAAACATCAATGGCTACTATAGAAAAATGGTGGTTCAGCGTTGATGGAGGGGTACCTGTGCCTTTTTTAGAAGCTCTTCTAAGGTAACAGCAATCCTTACTTTGAGGTGATTAAACACTGATGAAAACTTCTGAATATTATATCCAATTTCTACCATATTCTGACAATAAATCAACATAAATCTTACACCAGACCTCTAAGCATAGATTATGAACAGAAACATATTTCAGCTTTTTGGAATAAATGAAAATGAAGGTCTCAATTACAGTGATAAATGAAAGCTAGCAGAGCAGAATCCAAGAAGCAGTGTTATAGTGCAACCTATATCACAATCTATTGAGGAAAACTTTTCCAACAAAGTTTCATGCCCTTTGGTCATCTGCAGTATCTATTGCAAGAGCAGCGTAACAGGTGAACTAGTGATTATTTTTAAAAAAGGAATTGAAATAGCAGTGAGCCAGGTACTTGTTTTACCTATGCATTAATTCACTGCAATCTCAGGATCAAAGTAGCGCATGTATCCAGGTCAATTTCATGATAGATTCATCAGAGTCGAGTCGGCCTGTGTGATTGAACATCCTAAAGTTTCTTGATCGCTGCACAAACCCCTGAAGCCTGATTCTCCACTCCGACATGTCTCTCTCCCCTCAATCAAATCTCAGTTTACTGCAGGGTTGGAATTATTATCACTGCTTCTGAGGCATCAACATGAAAGCAGATTTTTTTTTTTCTCCATCACTGATGTCCGTTGGATTTTTTTTCTTCTGTGAGCACAATAAATTTCCAAGATCCTGTGAGGTTGAATGCTATTTTGGTCTTAGTGGAGGGTGGTTTCAGGTGAGGCCCAGACTGAGTGTTGGTGTGATCACCATACTGAGTGACAGCACGCCATTAAAGCAGGAGGAGACAGAGAGGGAGAGAGAAAGTGGAGTGAAAAGAAAATTAATGAGAGGTTTAAAATTAAATTATAAACCTTGGAAAAGAAAAGGCATGCAGCCAAAAATAACAATCACACAGACAAATCCAACAATCCATCTTGATAGTGAGCCTGTTAGTACTGAACTCTGAGTGAGGTTTGGCAACATTGTAAAAACAAAGTACACAAAATCCTCAGCAGTCACGAGAAAGAAGAAACAATCAGGAACTAATTACTTTGGTAGGATGATGCAGTACTGAGGGGCCACAGAGATGTTTGGTAATGGTGAGGTAGCCATAAAGTAATGATGCATTCCTTAATAACTCAGCATGATGCATTACTTTATTTGAGGAGGCGCAAAAATAAAAATTATTTGTGCGTAATAAGGAAGTCATGATTGATTATTCGTTATGTGCCATTTAGCAGCTGATTCAGAGCTAATTAAGGATGATTAATTAAGAAAGTGGTCAGAGGATTTTGGAATTAAAAATTGGTTCATTAACACAGCGTCTGACAGTTTGTTCTCATATTGTTATCTACATTACAGACCTTGATCGTAGACTGTATTGATACAGAGTTCTTCAGGAAATACTTGTTAGCTATTCATTGATTAGATTGATTTGTTTCTTGATAATTATTCAGTGTTTTTTGTTTTATCGTTGCAGATTTAAGTGACAAATTGAAACTTTAAAGTGACACTAATCGTTATTGTTCTAGTAACAGTGGAGGGACAGAGATTATTGCTGTGATGAACCAATAAATACTTATCACCCAACTCTATACTCTTCCTGCCCAGCAGACTATAAATTAAGAGACTAGCTGGTGAACATAATGAAGAATTTAGCAGCTAAAGAGCCAGATATTTCCCTCAGGAGTTTGTGGATACCAAAAACAAGTTAATAGGAGTTAAAAGGAGAGTGAAAGTTGGACTTGCATACGACAGGTGGCAGGAACATGACTTCAGATAAATGCTCTTTTTGCTCCCAAGTGTCAATTACAAAAATGATGCCAATGGAGAAGTGCCAAAAACTGCACTTCCTCAAATGGTCATTTGAGGGTTGCTCAAAAAACGAGTCAATCCCCACAGACTCCCATATTAAAATGTCCAAATTTACAACCTGGTACGAAGCAAGGTTTTGGTCTCCATAGCTGATTTCCCTCTTCATGAAAAAAAATGTATGGGGTGTGAATTTTAATATGACTCACTGATTTAAATTATATTAAGGCTTAAATATATGCATTATTAAGGCAGTGTCCACATTAACTGAGAAGTCGGTACCATCACAGATGGCTAGCTGGTAAAAGCCACTTCATACAGCCGTCTCAGCTCCAACTACGCTCCACCTCTTTGCCCGTTTTTATATCACTTGCCACTATTAATCTTACAGTCTATGGTTGCTCTATGTCTGCTGGATATGTAACAGGCAATTATTTGCTAAAATATCTTCTTTACTGAAGGAAACACAATTCAAAGGTACAGACTGCAATGTCATGTGACAATATGTCTAACATATTGCACTGACTGAGTGCAGTGGCTTATATACAAGTAGTGCATCCATCCAGGGTTCACCTTGGACAGATATTAGAGGGCTGATGTATACACAATAATTCACACTCACACTTACACCAAATGGCAATTTTTGACAATTTCATGCCTAACCTGCATGTCTTTGGATGGTGGGAGGAATTTGGAGCACCCAGAGGAAACCAGTGCAGATATTGAGGTCATTCTTCCTTTTTCCTTAAAGATGTGTTTGGTTTAGTCTGACTAATTTAGCATGAATTTGAAGAATTTGAGAGTGTGTCTGCTAGAGTACCCAGTGTTGCAGGGTTCCCTGGTAGTTCCGTTAGTAGAGTGTGTGCCCTATTCAAGCCTGCGGCCCTTTGTTTCATGCTGTCACTGGTATCCCTCTCCCCCATTCCTGTCTACCTTCAGCTGTCCCGTCTACATAATAAAGGTTAAAGGCCCACATAAATAATTAGAAGATCCAGTGATGTCTCCCAGTTTAGTCATGACAGCAGCCTTATCATTATAACTGCATATTTCTGTCCATTTCCCATTCCTACCGGTTTCTAACATTCATTTCAGGCATTTCATTACCTGCCTTTCCAGCAGTTGTCCTCAGCCAGTCCACACACCTGATCACCACCTGCCTGCACACCTGCTCCCAATTCCCTCACCAGCTTATATATACCTGCCCAAAAACTCTATTCCCCTGCCAAGTTGTCTGTTGTTCCACTGCAGCCACAGTGGTCCAGCTTCTGTTTTTGTTAGCCTGCCTGTCTGCTAGTTAATAATTATTGCCTGCCTGCTCCTTTTTTGGATTTGTCTGCCTTTGTTGACTGCTGCCTGATGTTGAACTTTGAATTTTATTTAATAAACCTATTTCTAATCCTATCTGCTCTGTTCCTGAGTCTGGCTTCTGAGTCCAAGCATCCTTTACTAGCTTGGTACTTTTGAATACTTGTACAATATGATGACACTGACTAATCCCTCTGCTATAACCCTAGGCATCAACTTTGAGATGAGTCAGGTTAATAGTTTTAAACGGTATATTGTGGCAAAAATTATGTTTACAATTTATGTCCCGCTATCTTTAAAGGGATAGTTTGGATTATTTGAAGTGGGGAGCAGCAACAAAATTAATTTGTTGTTAATTGTAAACTTATTTGTGTTATTGTGTGACTGATGTTTTAAAAGGATAGTTTGGATTAACCAAAGTCACACAATACACAGCACATTTACTATTGGTAATGCACAGCCTATTGAGAGGTACCTCATACAAACCCAAATCAAATACTTCGAACTATTCCTTTAAGGTGGGTCAGCATCAAACCTTGAAAAACAGCTTTAAGAGAAAATGTGTCTATCTCAGAGGAGATGTTTATACATTCTGCTGCATTAAGAATGCATGGGGGTCTATTGATTAAGGCTGGCCCCCACAATGCTTTTGCATGAAAATGAAATCTGCCAAGTGTTTTGAACTCCCTGACAAGCTTTGCATAATGTTTACTGTTACATCAGTCCATCAGTGCTCACACTGGAGTAAATTAAATCTGATCTAATTATTTTTTAATTCACAGGGATGATTATGACATTCCTGAGGCGACCTTAATGAAATTATCTGTTTGATTAGAGATTTCACGCAGTGTAGTGTATATTCTGTTTCTATCTTGTTAAAAAAAAAAAATGAATCGACTGCTGCATCGAACCAGTGGACTCATGCAAATGCTCCTCAGGTGTTACCCCCCCATACTTAAATTCCAGATCAGCTTTTGCCCTTCACACCACGACAGAGTCTCTGAGATCTGCAGGGATCACAGCACCATCCATTGGTCAACAGCATTGTTGTCACAAAATCCTTGCCACAGTGTGAGTCTATGCACAGTGTGCAGTCATCCTCACTGTGTCCCAACAACTGTGCTGCCTGGCAGGCTTGAAATTAGATGCGGTATCCCAGCAGGAGGTCGGGTCGGTGATCCCCAGAGGCACGTGGTCCCCTGGCTGATTGCTGAGATGAAGCTCTGGTGGAGAAGGTAATTAAAGGAGATGAAAGCATTAATAGTGCATGAGACAATGAGTGTGTGTGCATGTGTGTGCAAAGAGCAGGAAGGAATAATGTTGATCTGGGCTTCATGTGTTATTTCTGTCTGTCCAACTACGTCTGACTGTAAGAATGCACAGTACAAAGGTGCCCATTAAACTGAAATACTTTCACACAACCACTGATAACACACACACCTGAACCACAGGTCAGAATGGTCAGTCAGAGGAACATCTTACATTAACACCCTCCACAGCTGCTGCTTCCATGGCTACCACTGCTACATAACCAAGGAGACACACAGAAACACACACACACACACACAGAGAGAGAGAGAGAGAGAGAGAGAGAGAGAGAGGTGGCAAAAGTACATACAGTCTTTACTCAGGTAGAAGAGCAGATTTGTTAAGAAAAAAAAAAGACTGGTAAAAGAAGAAGCACTGATTCAACTGCTTTATTCAAGTAGAAGTGACAAAGTAAAGGCTCTGAAATGTACTTAAAGTATAAAAGTAGAAAGTAGTCATCTGTTTTGTCTCATTACGTCTTTTGGCTTGTTACGTCTTTGACGTCATTTTCAGCATTTTCATCTTGTTACGTCCTTGTCCATGTTGTTTTGATCTTGTTATGTCGGGTTACATTTTTTATACCTTGTTTCATCTTGTTATGTTGTTAACATAATTTTCATCTTTATACATAATTTTCTTGTAGTTTTGTTATTTTCATCTTTTTTAGGTCTTACGTTGTTTTCGTCTTGTTACATCTGTTGTGTGTGATGCATAAATGGGTATACCAAGAAATAATATTTTCCATGTGTTCTCGTCCAATCCATTTAGGTTGATATCAGTCTTGATATTGGAAATGTGATGCGCAATGATGCAAAATAAAAATAATGAAATTCCCTCAAATGCAATAAACCTAATGTGTCCTTTTGGAAAACTTAAGGAGTAGAAAGAACAGATATCTGTGTTCAAATGTAGGGAGTAAAAGTAAAAAGTTGTCAGAAAAATAAATACTCAAGTAAAGTACAGATACCTGAAAACTCTACTTTAGCACAGTAACACACACACACACACACACACACACACACACACACACACACACACACACACTTGTCTCAGACATGCTCACATAGGGACACATTCACATGAAAACACAGAGGTGACACAACAGAAGAAGCTCACATTAATAGGGAGACATAAATGTGTACAGTAAATGCATATAAAATAGGGAACAATGTGCAAATGTATTATTACCCAGTTGCTCTGTCCAAATTGTAACACGCGTTCTTGTTTAAGCTGCCTATGGCATTACTTTTTCCTGTCGGCGTCTGAGCAAGAACAGAATATGAGAAAGGAGATTGAAAACACTGCAGACAGTGTGATTGTGACAATGAATAAGAATCGAGTCAGAAAGGTAGAGTGACATAAGGAAGTTAAAAAATGGATATGTATTCTTCCCCCGGTGCATAATTTCCTCTTAAGGACAGATTTTTTTTTTTTTTGGTTTAGGTGTAGCTCTGCCTGGACAAGCGAGGATAATCAGAACAGAGATGCAGAAACTCTAAGTGAACTTTGTAAAGTCTACCAGACTCACTCAATACAAGCCAGGGGCTTAGGGAGAGCAAGGGAGGCACACATTGTTGTTCTGGATTTACCATGCAAATGTTTTTAGTTACGCATGGATTAAGAACAACAAAGCCACTTTAACTCCACCAACCTCCCTTTAAAATGCTTTCATGCCTGGCAGACTCACCTCAACTCTTAAAAAGGTACGGGATAGTGGGTGTCAGCAATGATTATGTTGCCCTGCGCTGATCAATAATGGAAACACTTGGAAGACAGATGGATAGGTCTACCTTTACAAGCAGAAAACACCTCCCCTGGTTGTATTCAATGTGTGGAAGGAATAAGTGAGTGGTACATATTCAAATTCCCCTCTACGTGAATGACCTCCTCACTCTTCTCTTTTATCTGATATTTTTATCCAGAGATATGATCAGGATGTTGAGTAGACTGCATTTTTCATTCTCTTCACTCTTGAGGTCTTGAACTGACTTGTGCATGAACAGCTGTGGACAACACGGATGCCCATTTGGAGGATGCCTTCCACACATGTACAATAGACCTGTAGTGGCTGTGTGGACAGGTTTGTGGATGATTAGATTAATTTCCTATTTATATATTATAAACTTAGCAATTTATGTAATGCATTAAAAGACAAAAATTGATGCTAAGGAGGCTAAGTGGTTTGTTTTGCCACCTTCAGATATTTTTATTCAGTGCTTTACTCATGTGCCACGATAATGGAGGCCTAATGTTTTTTAGTTAAACTATCTTAATTTGGGGCTTTTCTAAGCAAATATAATATATAAGTGATTGTTTTCAATTAAATTGATATGTATAGTCTGTAATAGTGGAGCAGAACAGTTTTTGATGTTCATTTCTCTCTATAAGGTTAATAGAAACTCTCCCATAAGTGTTAATGGAAATCACAAATGTCTAAATTTACACAAAGAATAACATACAGAGAGTATGTAAATGAATTACAAATAAAAATGTGTGCATTAGTTTGAAAAGAAAGGACAGAGTACAGCACAGCTGCAGTTGGTTGTTCATCACTCTTTTAAAAAGCACAGCAGCAGCCAAAAACAAATGTGTTTCAGCCCTCAGCATTTGTCACCTTTTCCCCAAAAACATTGGTTTCTTTTCCTGCTGCCACACATTAGAATAACACTGCGATGTGTTTTGTGAGTGTGGACACTTCATCTTTCAAATGTTTTAGGTCGACCAGGCCATCTTTATTTAACAGGCATAAAGGTCACTTCGAAAATACTGGTCTGGACCAGAAAAGGCCACGATAGGAGCACACCTCTAGAGATGGCAATGTCGGTCCAAGCCTGAAATATAATAAGTATTGGGATGGACTGTCATGAAATTTTGTACAAACATTCATGCTTCCTTCACAGTGTATCCTAATGACTTTGGACCTCCTGACTTTTTCTCTACCACCACAATGATGCTCATGTTTGTGGATTTGAGAGAAATGTCTCAACAACTATTGAATAGATTACAATGAAATGTTTCCAATAGGGGAAACCGGGGAGTGTTGTGACACCATGTTTTTTTAATCAGTATTATTTTTGCCTAGTGTTTATTGTATTGCAGATACAATGGTTTGACTTACATAACCCAAAGTAGCAGTTTCTCTAGTTTAATTTGATGCTCAACATGAATAAAACACAGCTGTAAGAGTTCATTAAAATGATGAGAATTTCTGCATTGTGCGCATGGAGTACTTTGCAAAACTCAGGGCAAAAAGAGTGTGGGTCATGTGTGCACATGTGACAGTGGTTGAAACCTTCTGTCACTTTACTCAGAACTGTTTATTCTTCATTAAAGTCCTTTCATTTATTGGATAGTGTGCAGCGTAATTCAGGATATTACTTCTCATTGTTACATCTATCCCTAGCTAGTGTTACAACTCACCCCAGTTGTGGAGTAGGTTGTAAAACTCAAACTCTTTTTATTTGACATTAACTCACATAATCTGTGACGGTGTAACAGATGATCCGATTGGGTTTGATTTGTTTTGGACAAATGTGGGTATCGTTATTCATAGTTTGAGGGATCTAACATGAACAACTACTGAGTGACTGATGTGTAAACAAAAAGAGTTACTATCATCCCCGGCCTCCCCCACTTTTATCTTCTGACCAAATACCTTCAGAACTTTGAACATCACCATCAGCCTCAGATGTTTTGCTCAAAGCTGTGTACAGCCTCACAGAGCTGCTGTGATCTTGACTACATATTTTCAGTATGCCTGGGTGTGAGCTTCGATGTTTTTATGACTCTGGCCAGGTAGAAAGCAACCAAATTACATGTACTATGGAGTACAAATACCTGTGGTGAAGTCCACCCTTGAAGTTCTTAAAGCTGGCATCAGTTTTTGGTTAATATATATTTATCTGCCTGGTGGAGTGATAAAAGAACACAAAAACCCACACATTTATCACAGTTGGAGCTGCTTATTATACTCGATAACACACTTATGATGCCAATAGAGTTTGTTCTGAACAGTCAACAAACTGGAAATTACAAGTTTCACACCATGTCGGTATTTTCACTCATCGAAAATGACAGTCTTCTCCTCAGCCATCCACAACAGCTCCTCCATTTTTGGTGCAGTGTGAACATTATTTCAATTATCTCTCACCACCGCAGAGGATGACAGTGTGCACAGAGTACCACATGCCACAAATTTGTCATGCTCAGTGTATTCTAGGATATAATTCACTTTCTCCCCGCTTTCCATAATTTTTTTTTTTGTCGACATTTTTATTTCCGGCAGTGACTTCCAACATTTCCTAGAATTACTTTCAACAACTTGTAGAATAAAAGTGTAAAATTGTTGAGTTTAGCTGTGGGTTATGTTGAAGAGAGAGCTGGTGGTATATGCAGGTCAGCAATAGTATAATGAGACCATGACAGTGACAGCTTTCTTTAAATAAAAAAAAGTGGGACTCATTTTACTAAAACGCTGCATGTCTTCTCTATTGCATCATGGTCTATTAAAGGTGCTGCCGCTGGAGGGAACACTGACATCTCTGCCCGTGTTGTGATGTATTATATGCAGTCTGTGGTTGTGATAGATTTCTCCCTGTATGATTGTTGACTGTTAGTGCAAACTGTTGAGTCTAAACAAAGAATTGTGTTTAAATAACCCTAAAACCCGATGATTATGTTGCTTTAGATGACTGCAAATACTTTTTCATCAGCACAGTGCTTGCAAACAAAACATCTAACATCCAAAGTCTAGTTAAAACATAATAAAATAGACAAAGAAACTATAAACACATGGCCAGCAGTTTTGTTTTAACACCATTATGGAAAGATTTTCCAGTAAGAAGAGATTTTGTGCCCTTTGTTTTGGCATTGTTTGTTCATGAACTGTGCTTGCACTCAGCTCTCTAATTTAATGTGTTTTTGTTCTTGTTTTCTCTTTTATCTTTTTAGATATGTACTTGTATAAAAATTTTGATTGCACTTTATTTTACAGTGCTCTAATAATACAGCACATGACAGGATGCATTTATATCAAATTAATTTAGACAAAAAGACTCTTTATTAGACACTTACTAGACTTTCTTAGAGGGTAATTAGGGACTGTCCTGTAAACTAAAGTGTATTATTTCACACTGTTAGACCTTTTTTTATTGTAGAGGTGGAGGGATATTTTGTCAGTGTCTGACTGCGCAGACTTATTGTAGTAGTGTAGGGAGATAATGTGATTTGGTCAGAGAAGTAGACATCAGTCTTGGCTACTTGGCCAAAGAAGACATGTCTCAAGTACTGTTCTGTTGCAGTGTATCCTCTAATAAATGTAATAAGGGTCTAATTAAAGGTCTAATATTGTCTAATGAAGAAATATTATTTCTGGTTTCTGCCTAATTTGACACAAGATATGTCTTGTAATGTCTTGTTAGTGTGCCGTAAAATAAAGTGCGACTGAAACTTGAATCTAAAGAGAATCTATCCTTGTAATATTTTAAGGAGGAGATTCATGATTTTGACTCTTGGCACCTGTATATTACATCACAGATTAAAATCTTGAATCTTTGATTTGTGGCCTTGAGGAAAGTCAGTCATGTTTACAAATTTGAATTACAGCTGCTCAAGGTCATAAAATAAACATGACTGAGTCTTATTTATAATGGATCTGTGCTTTAATTTTGACAGTGGAGCTAGGAGCTCTCTCCAGCGAATGTTGAATTTCAAATTTCCTCATAATGTGTGTGTGTGTTTGAAAATTAGTTACCTGAAGATACAGAAGGTAACAATGCTGAACTGAGGAGTGCAACATGCCTGGAGGCTGTTTTATGACCTCTACACTCCACTCAGGCTCTGATGAACACACCAATCTTTTACTTTATACAAGTTTCTATGCGTTGTCGATGTAATATGTATACTGCAACGAGTTTGTGCCAATTAAAAAAAAAAAACATTGCACCTTCTCCCTGGATTCCTTATTATACACCTAAAAGACGTTTGGATTTTGATGATGAATGCAAAGAGATCAAAGCTGCTTCCAGGACGTGAGATAGAACGATATGGGCGAGGGTAAGAAATACTCACAGACTGCAGAAATCAGAATAAGTTTGAGTGTTGTCATGAAGCTAGAAGTTGTAATCAGTACAGCTGGAAGCAAAATACTACGCTTGGGAGATACTGGCCTGAAAGTTTGCCTCGCTCTAAACTGTTAACACTCTCACAGGGAATTAACTGCTTGTGTGCAAGTGTCATCAGCTTAGAGGAAAATCCAAAATCCAAAACAGGGTCCTGAAAGAAAAAAAAAAAAGTTTTTTTTCTGAGTAAAAGCTCTTAGCAGGTTAGTTCAGTGTTAAGAAAATCCAAAGCAATCCAGCAGCGAATCCATTCAGGCAAAATAAAATGCAAAGCATATTCCACTTAGTGACAGAGGAGACAAAACACTCCCAGATCGATGCTTTCTTTTGTTAAAACCGTAACCACAAACTTTTCTTCACCCTAGGGGGCTAAACTGTTCTTCTTCTTCTTCTTTTTTTTTTTAAGTTTCACAGTTCTTTCTTCTTCTTTCCTCCTCTTTGTTGTTCCTCTACCTTTGTAGCCAAAAAGATGCATCTCAGGAATATTGACGTCCTCCACCAACAAGGGACAGGCACATTTCAATTTCATTTTCCATAAGGTCAACAATGTTCACGTAAACATTTTTGGCAAGTATTCATTTTGTTCTTTCAGTGTAATTCTGCATTTACCATCAGTCCATCTTCATCCATTCAAACAGGTATTGTCTTAACCTGTAAGACTTTATTTTAAGTAAAGCTATTAAACATTTAGAGGCAGTATATAAACACAAACATAAACATATGTGTTTGGTAACACAAAAAACTATGCTCTGCCAAAAATAGACATTTTTAAATTGGCTATGATAAAAATTTTTATATTATCATAATCAACAAAACCTGCAGTTCACCTTAGAGCTGCAGAACTTTATGTTTCAGCTTTCTAATCCTTCTTACATTAAGGGAACGTTCTGGGGAAACATTCCAGTAATTTTAATTGAACAGTCAACTGAATGTTCTGGAAACATCACCATTACATTAGTTTAAGGCAAAGTTGCCATTTTACCATCTGGACAACATCAAGGGGAAACATTCAAGCAACCTTCCTGGAGCATCCAGCTAAGCCTCGGAACGTGATCATAACATTAGACTTTTGTCAGGAAAAACTTTCCGTTTTAACGTCAAGGGAACATTAAGGGGAAATAACAAATAACCTTATTGGACAGTCCATTAATATTCCCATAATGTGTTGGAAATGTTAGTGTTATGTGGGAAAATATGCCATTTTTACATTAGAGGAATATTAAGAGGAGGAGTTTAATTAATCCTGAAAAATTCAACTAACCTTCCCAGAATGATCATGAACATAATACAAACATTAGATTTAAGTCAGATGAAACTTGGCATTTTACCATTGGGAATGTTACACAGGAAACTTTCAAAAACATTCCCAGAACACTTTGGAACCAAATTTTGCTAGCTGGGTAAAAAGCCTCTATACACCCTCTGTACACTGTCTGCTCTGCTGCACGCTAAATGAAGTTCAATCAGGAGAGATAAGTGAATGAAATAAACATAAGGTTTATTATAACAGATAATGTGTGATAATAAAGTCTTGGCAGAAAGTCTTTGGCGCTTGGACTCTATAAGATTTGTAGTCGAGGGGCATCTGCCTTGAGCAGCAGCAGAGATAAATCCCTCCATGGAGTCCAGGCTCCGGTGGTGATGGTGGTTGAGGACTCTGCTGACACTGGGAGGATGACGAATCTGTGAAAAACCTGGGTGGCGATGAGGAGGTGGAGGGGTGCACCTAACAGCAGCATGAAGGAACTAAAGGTGGAGAGAGAACCATATTTAAAAAGGCTGGAGAGAGATGACAGGCTACAAATGAAGGTGTGTCACTGTGCTTTTAGACAGATGTGACCATCTGATGAGAGCAGCTGATAAAAATAAGACAATGATGGCAAGGAAATTATGAGCGAGCATGCGTGAGAGGAGTGAAAGGCAGAATGAATGAGAAATAAACTACAGGCCTAAGCATGCCAAAGGATAGTCTTCCTGACTGAAATTTCACTATAACTTCATTTGTTAGCAACTAGCTGATGAACATAGCAAAGAATTTAGCAGCTAAACAGCCAGATATTTCCTTCAGGAGTTGGTGAAGACCAAAACTGAGCTGAAAGGGGAGTGACTATTACATTTGTCAGGTAGCCAGAGATACGACTCTAAATCAATACATATCTGTTCCATGTGTAAATATGCATTTGTTTGCTAAGAAGTTCACACTACCAACTTAAAATGTATGTTTAATGTTGTATTACAGTTTTTTTTCTGTTTACCAAAAATCAGTTAATGCAGGTATAAGTGTTAAACGTATTTGCCAACAGCTAACCGTCCCTGTGGTCCTGTCAGTAACTGGTATATATAGAGATAATACTGACATATAATAAAAAATTGACAAAACTCGTAATTATATACACATGGCCTTGACATTTCAGATAACTAATTTACATTAAGTGTTTTTATTAAAATAAACATATATTTATAAATACTTCTTTTTCAGGCTTGCTGACAACTGATCAAACTCCATCGACTGATGAAAGCTGTGAGATGCTGATAAAGGCTCCAGGAGAACTCTACTTGAGGGACCTCGAGTTAAAACATTCTTATCAAACTACATTTTCAGAGATCAAAAATTAACCCTCAAGCTCGACATGTAAACACACATCTGTGAATTATTTGTATGTATAGATAATTAATAAATCCATTATGACACACAGTAAGGCTGTGGTACAATCATATATCATTAAGCATGATTGCAGCTAAATTATATTGTGTTAGCAACAATTTATTGACCTTTTGACAGTAATCTGTTGATAAAAACATTAATAAACAATTAGAAGCTTGTATCCATTTACAACTACATTATGGTGTGTCATAAACAATTTATTAAGCGTTTATAGACTGCTTAGGAATGCTAAATGGCTGGGTTAAAGTAAAGTGTTATCTAAAAACCTTTATTAACTGATATTAATAGAAAGTAAGTATCCATAAAAGAAAGATCTTCACGCTTTGAGCCCCCAGGCTTGTGATAATGGCTCCCTCTCATTTCCTTTACACATTTTACATTGAAGAGATTCAGCGAATCTTATTTCCCCTGCAGACTATAGAGTAAAGTGCTATTGTATCCCAGGAGTGTAATGTTCACAAAATTGGCTCCACTCTATGCGATAACCTCACATCTGTAGTCTGTTTCTCTGTCATGTGGCAACTTACACCTACTGCTGCTGTTTTCCGTGCTGTTGTAAAACGACCCAGTGTGTAAGTATAACCTAACAATGCTCTGGATTTTGAGGATGCTGTGAAGTGTACTTTATTACACCCCTTCACGATAGAGCCCTGGTTCCTGAGGGCTCTTAAGTCAAACCCTACAAAGCACCGTTTAGCCACCTTCCCTATGATGCTGAATATTTTAGTTGAAGAGGATCTTGGCATGTTCTCCCCAGTGTGTCTCTGTGTTCTCCCGCAGGCACTGCAGCCTTACAGGGCACCCTGCCACAGGAAAGGATTAATATTAATTCCTTCCAAATTACTGAGAGATTCAATTATGCAAGATAATGCAAATACCGAGTCTTTCAGGTCTGTTTTACTTCCTACTCGCACACAAAAGATGAAAAAAAAACTGCCAATTGGAGCAGCATTGTCTGACACAGCTATTTTGTCTTGTATGCGCTCCTTTGGTGAGCAGACTCTGTCTCTGTGTCGGTGAGATATCTGGGTGGAAGGGTAATGACATCTGGGATGTATTGCCACTGCTAATGTATAATACAACCAAAACTTTGCCATCAAATGCAGCTTCAGTATCAAAAGCCCTTTTCGCCTTGTCATCTCGCAGTGCTGCATTGAAAGTTTTGCCTAGCTGAACGCCTGCCTCCAGGGAAGTATCACAGGGACCATTAGATCGGAAAAAAAGGAGGTCTTCAAACTCCGTTTAGAGGCTTGTGCTGCTGATGTTTTGGTTTGCTTTTCTGAAGCCACAGGGGTCTCTGCTAGTTGGGCTGGCATGCCCTCAAATGCTTCACACTGGCAGTTAATCACTTAGATCTCCGGCAACAAAACCAGCCAGGCCAAGTGAGAAAAAAAAAAAAATATATATATATATATATATAAATATATAAGACCGAGGAAAGAACATGACAGAGAAAAGTGGTGGAGAGATGGTCGGTCGGACAGAGAGAGAGAGAGATTGGAAGGGAATAAATTGTGCAGAAAGGAAGGTGAAGGAAAGAGAAAGAAAGTAATTGTGTGAAATATGGCTACGGCAAACAGATTTTCTCCACTAATTGCGACTTTTATTATATTAAGAATATAAAAAAACAACAATTTTACTATTGATTCTGCAGCATCCCTCAGTAAGATGGCAAGTGACAAGTCGTTACTTGGTTCTGCTGAGAATTAACACTTGATCAGTTGACATCACACAGGTTGCTGTGGGAAATATCAATGCCAAAACAACAAACACCTGTTAACCACACTGTTGGCGCTGAACCAGCCCCTTTTTTTGATGCCTGTTCTTCAAACTAGCAGGAAAAATCACAGGCATTCCCTCCATCTCTCTGCTATCACACAAACTCACAGGTAGCTGAATCACAGCAGGTTTACTGACACCTGGATGTGGCAGTAACTCAGCTGCACCTAACACTTTTTTATCCTCAGGTTTGCTCTCTGACATAACAGGTTAATGCAAATACTGAGTCCTTCAGGTCTGTTTTGCTTCCTACACACACAAAAGATGAAAAAAAAAAAAAACTGCCAATTGGAGCAGTACTGTTTGACAGGTTAGCTCCCTGACAGAACTAGCATCTCTGACCACTGACAGTAAGTACAGATGTGAAACCCAGTCCATTACAGTCTAAAGGTACATATAAAACTGGACCCGAGTAATTTGTAGTGTTAGCAACTAATTTAACAGGCCTGTTAAGCAATGAAGCTAATGAGCTTGTGAACACCGTTTGGCCTGTGTTAGCAGCTAAACTGTGACCAGATGTCCCAGTTTGTCCAGGATTATCACAGCTTCAAACTAGGTGTCCTTGCAGATACCTAAAACGCAAACATGTCCCTCTTTTCAACATTCACTTCCAAATTGTCCTAATTTTCAGCACAATTAAAATAATAATTCTAATTTTATGCTTGCTTTTAGCACTTATAGACATTCCATCTCACTTATTATCACTTAACCCAGTGAGAATAAACAATGCACCACACATCTGAATTCAACACTGGTTTGTCTATATGTGTCAATCAATCATTGTCAAGCCTGTTGCCTATGAGTCATGGACATGTGTCATATGCTATGATGCTTGGGGGTCTTTCTGACAGAACCTGTCAGTATGTCAGCATGAGAAATGTCACCAACAAATTGATTCAGCTGTAGCCCACTTAATTTGTAACAAAACATTATATTTTATAAGCTCTTCGTATGTTTTCCACAGAGAGTAAGTTGAGCAAAGCTGTTGTGACTGCTACAGCATGAGAATATTCCAGGTGTGCCAGCATGTTAGCAGTTAGCTTTCCAGCCAAAATCAGCCTTGTAAACTGTTTCTACGTCACAGAGCTTTCAAGCAAATATTTGACTAAGATGGATGGATGAATTTTCGCTCACCACATTCTGTTGTGACTTGTTTTTTTTTTTAGGCGATACATGTGGAGGACTACTCAACCTGTAAAAACAGTTGTGCGATGTCCTCTGTGTGCTTGTGGGGGCTTTGTCAAGTTTGAGAATTTTTTTGTGATATCCCTCGAGTCATCTGTGCATGCGCTTGATGGTGTGTGCATTATGGCAGGCTAGCATCCAGTGTTTTTGGAGCTTAAAATATAGGGACCAGAGGTCAGGATATCTCACCCTCTACTGCATTGATTTATACCACTCTTTTTAAAAATGTGTCTCCTGTGATTCCCTCAACCTTGTAGAAGTGTAATACTATATCACTGGAGTTCCCCTAAAAAAAGACAGCCCCAGCTGAAAGAAATAATATTCCACTGAAGAAAACCTGGAACTGTGCTGTACCCTATTATCTCCCATCTACTGTGAAAATAAATGTGGTGTAGTTAAACATGGCAGGATAAATTACAAGCACACCATGGAGGGCTGGGGATCTAAGATACCTCTAAGATAATGATATCTAAGATAAGATATACTGAAACTGCCTGATTCAAGTTATCAACCTCTTTCTCCCACTATGTTCCTGCAAATCTCCCTTTAAATAAAGGCAAAATGCAAAATATAATGATCACACTGGACTTTGTATTAACTTAGACAAAAACTAGACATAATATATTCTTTGCTAGCATTAGACCCTTTACTAGACTGTTATCACAATTTATTAGATATAATAACTAATAACCCAACTAAAGTGAAATTCTTTTATCTGCTTCTTGAGAGACTCCTTCTTCTTCTGGTCCAATACAACTGGCAGATTAGCCAAGACTGAAGCTTAATTCTTTCATCAGTCATTACTTGGTAGATTTGCTTCACATATTTATTATTTTTTAAACGGGGAAGTAGCAGATCTGTAAATTCAGTTTAGTTTACAGTACAGCTCTGTTGTAATGTTTCCCTAATTACTCTCTAATGAAGACAAAGGTCTAATACTGTCTGTCTTATTTCTAGTTTTTTTCTAATTTGAAGCAAAGCATGGCATGTTATTTCTAGTGTACTATAAAATAATTGCAATGCAACAAAATAATACACATAAGTTTTGACAGTATGTGAACATTGTGCATGCATAGCTTGGTTGCCTCCAGTGTTGCAGCATAGAACAGTTATAGTTTACACTGGGGGATAAATCTTTACATGTCTCCTTGATTTATATGATTATATTCCTTCTGTTTCTGTCTATCTCTCTCTTGATCTCATGATATCAGGATGAAGCCACATGCACAGATGCTGTGAATGAGCAAGTGTCCCTGAGCTCCTCATAACAGTCTTACAAACCAACCCACACACTTAGCCTCCTTTCATAGCAACCTGCCTCACAATCAGGAAAAAGGAAATTCAAAACACTGAAGAAAAACAGAGATAGATTATTATCCGATGCTGATTTGTGAATGTTTATTCTGGGAGTGTTTGGCTGTTCTGTGGGGATTTCCTTGAGCGGAATCGGATGTGTGTGTCTGTGATTTGTGCCATGCATTGAAACAAAACAATCTCTTTGCAGCTGACCCAGGAGTTTCCACTCGGGATTAAATGAAGGACCTTGCAATGATGTCTGTCACAAATGAACAACCTCTTGTACCCCTGACACACACAGACAGACTGATTCTAGCCCTAACTGAAACACACAGATGGACAGACATAAGCTCACACATGTATACAGCAACCTAGCCGACCCCACACAGCACTCATCAGCCTCCACCCTGCCGCCGCAGACAGAGAAGCCTGACTGAGCCTGGAGGTGGAGAATAGCAAAAGGCAGGAGCAGTGTGGGGTAGTAATACTACCACTCCACTCTGCTCCTCATCTGGCTCGCCCGTGGACAAAGCCCATCCGTTAGAGTGCAGGTCACGCACACTCAGGAATACAGATGGGCTGGTGAGTCTTTCTGGCCTGCCACTCAATGATTTAAGGGGTGAGATTAAACAAGAGGAGCTACCTGCACGTGTATGAGCAGAAAACGATGTGTACCGGCTTTGTTTTGTTAGGATGTGAATGTATTTGTAGCAGCTTGTTTACACATTTGACAGGGTGCACGTGTACCTACTGTTGTGCCTTTGTTCATTGCTTTTATTTGCGGGGCTGTGTGTACTTTTTTTTATACGCCTGGCTAACTGTGTGTATACCTGCAAATGCGTGTGCGTGTGTATGTTTGTGCGTGCAAACAAGACACCGGTGAAAGCATCCATTTAGGCTGCAGAGCACAGTGTGCTGTGACAGCAGAATAAGGCAGCAGTGGTGGACAAACCGTTTGAATAAATCCTTTGTAATAAAAGCGAAATAATGTAAGGCTTGTAGTGCAGTCCAGAGCAAAGTTCCTCTTTCAGTCGACAGTGTGATGCTCTCGGTTGGCTCTAGGTTCCTCTGCATTTTCAAGATAATACACTCAGTTCAGCTTCACTGTTTACCCTCTGACTTAATCTGTCCTGACGTACAAATTGAAGAGCAGGAGTTAGAGGGAAAAGAGTTGTTGTTGGTTTTAACAGCAGTGGTTGAAAGTACAATTACTCCACTACTGATGTTAAGTACAGATCAGAGCTACTAGTACTTTAGTACAAGTACATCCTAATGCTACTTTATACTTGTACTCGGCATGCAAGTTATTCATTTTTACAGGGGGGGTGGTCCAATGAACAAGGAACAACTCTTTTGACTCTTCTTCCACTTAGCTATGTGCTTTAGAGCAGTGATTCTCAACTTGGGGGCTGGGACCCTCAAGAGGGTCACAAGATCACGTCTGGGGGTCACCAGATGGTTGTGGAGAATAAAATAACATATTGTGGCAAGCAGCTCTCAGGCACGACAGCCTCTTAAAGACGTTGGTCATGAGGGAGGAGCACTCAAAAATGTGCAAAATACAGCTGGCCTCATTAAATGTAACAGACACCTAATTAATAGTTAGCTTTAAACAAGCACAAAAATGACAGATAGATATAAACCATCGTGTTCTGAACAGACACAAACACTAACCAAAACTAGCATTTGCATGTTAACTAAACACTCTGTCCAACACAAGGCATGATTGGAAATGAAGGCTGTGGAATGTTTTTTCCATTACCACAGATGTATAATGAGAGTTTTAATGTATTGTACAATAATTCCTGAATAGTCTCAGGCAGATGAGGGGCTGTGACTCAGAAAAGTCAAGAACCACTGGTTTAACTCCACTACATTTATTTGACGGCTGTTAATTTTTTTTTTATAAACACCCAGACAAAATAGCTGCATTTGATTGGCTGATGGGAGGACTGTGTTTTACATCATCGATGATTCGTGCTCAAACAGTCAAAACTGACGGACAGTTTCCCTGGCATCAAATTTTGTATATAAAGATGTCGACCATATTATCATCACAATCTTGTTGCTGGTGCTTACATTCAAATAATAATAAAAAAAATCACTACAGAATAATTTGCTGGGTGTATATATGTATATATGTAAATAACTGAATATATTGTTTTATTTTAGTTTGTATTTTTATCCTATTCTACTCAGAATTTGAGCTACATTATTAAAGAAGAAATATGTAATATATTTACTGCTCTAAATCATAAAGTGACCTGATAATGTCTTCAGACATTAAGGAAACATGCTAAGTTTAAGTACCAGCGTCTCTTGACAACACAGCCAGCATGTTCTCTCATGCATGAAATTTACATTCAAGTCTGGAATAACTGCTTTTGTTCGACCAGTTCACATTTATTGGAGTAAAAATTAATGCTGAATGAGTGCCTGTTTATGAGTCATAAGAAATCATTAATAATCTTCAGGGAGTAGATGTTTATAAATGTTAAATTGAGCAATATGTCAATAGAGTCGGGCAGGCAGTGAACAACTCCAGAGTGTATTTTCAGATAGTGGGTTTTAGTTTTCAGGCTAAGTTTTAAATTAACAGACAACTTATAAGTTAGACAAGTTATAAACAGCTGATCAACTTACAGTGTAGGACATGTCATTTGTAAGTGTACAATTAAAATGCACTCGTCTGTCCTCCTGCTCACTGTCTCTGCAGATTGCAGGCAAAGTCTGAGTTTTGAGTCAGGATAGGAGCGGGCGAATACAAACAACTCAGTTCAACTACAGATTGTATATTAAATAGGGATTAAATCTATTTAATCTACCATTCATGGGTCCAAGTCACTATTTGCAAGGCAGTATTCATTTTTGAAAGATAGGGTCTTACATATTTCTTTTAATTACACAGAACACGGCATCCGCAACAAAAATGGTTCCAGACAAATGCATTATTTCACCTTGTGTGAAAAACATTTGCAGAATAATGTCCTGGTAGCTCAGGAATATTCTAAATTAATTTGAGAGTAGTTCTTAAATATTTACATCCTCCGTAGGATGTAATTAAGAGTTTCTGAATTGTAAATACCAGCCACACTAAGTTCCAAGTTGCTATGTCTGATAAAACTCAAACTCAGTCATATGCGTGTCTGAGTTGGATTTTACTACAGAAGTGCCACAAAACCAAGCAAACACAGACACACACCTCACACCAGCCGCAGTGTCTCCATCAATATAATTGAAGCAGAATTTAGTGGATAATGTGTTATGTTGTTAATACTCCTCTATTTTTAACTCTCACACAAACAACACTGCGCTCACAAAGATCCTGAGGTGTCCTGCAAAGAGAATCCTCGAAAGCTGTTGACATGGGAACTTTTCCCATTTTTCCACCATTACACGAATGCAGCATTAGACCAAAAGTCAGACTGAGCAAGTCTAAAGTATTGAAACAAATGAATGCACTTATGGTCTTCATCTTTTTCATGGGATTTGTTGTGTGTAAATATGTGCATTTCAGTTAACCTCATCTTTATTTACATTCTGCCGTCAATAGTTGTACATTTTAAGTAATAAAATTTTGCATGCAGGACTTCTCCTTGTATAAATTGTGGCATTGCTACTTTTACTCAAGTGAGGGATCCGCACTGTTAAAAAGTCTTCTTTCATCTCTGCCTTAATGCCCCAGTTGATCTACTAATAGAGATAAGAGGAGTGGGTGTGTATCCTTGAAAATTTATATCTGTTAATCACACATTAGAAATGCTTTGATATGAATAAAATTTCTCTGAAAGCAAAAAGCCAGATTGGAGGAGTTTTTAAATCCTCACCCACATAACTGTCATCAAAAGCACAGAGCTCTGCAGATGTTAAGAGACGAATGGTTCGGCACGTTACTGTCTGTATTTCATATGTCGGTACACTGGCGGTAAAATGTCCGGTGTCTGACAGCTTGATTTAGATTTTATGAAAAAGGGTGTTGATGGTCAGCAAACTATCGACTCTCTTCATAAATGTACAACCCTTCTCTGAGGCATGTGCGTGAGCGAATGTGTGTGCGTGCATCAGTGGGATGAGGATGTTTATCTCCCCAAAGACAGTAGAGTTCTTACAGCTTGAGGGGAAATCAGTAGGCAACACCACTGATGAGAAGATACTTGTGTGTGCGTGTCTGAGTGCACGAAAACATGTGTGGGTGTGTGCACTCCACTTTCAGCCGTTCAGGCTGCGGTCAGAGGCTGAGTGCTCACACCACCTAGTGGCATTAAGGTCTCGTGTCAGTGCACCTTTAGAGGAAAACAGCAGGGAGATGAAAAGACAAACAAGACAATATGTCCGCCTGTAGACTAATCTGCCATTCAGTCTTTCCATTCACAACAACACCAGATAAAAACATCAAATGGAGTCATATGGAGTTAAATAGATCATTTTGGCTGAAGTAGATCTCATATAAACAACACCACAGGAAACGAGAAGACAACAGGTTATGAAAAAAGTAAAGCCAGCATGAGCGCACGGGGGAGAGGACAGGCTGAAATGACAAAAGAGTCGAACCGGGGAGAAAGTGTGGACAGAGACAGGGGGGAGATGAAAGGGTGAATGCAGGGGGAAGCTGCAAAATTCAGTTGCTGTTCTCCCCCTAAGGCTGAGCAGCTTCACTGAGAGGCTTCTGATTGACAGGTGGGAAACGTTAATCCCCTGTGCTCTGCATCTTTTTCTCCTCTCCGTTCTTTCCTCTGCCCTCCCTTGCAATCGCTCTCAGTGGATGACATCCTATCAATCTTGTTAACATATAAGAAACGATGCCTTTTTCCTCCTCCTTGTTTACCCTCATCCACTTTTCTCGCCACTGATCATCACAGGGGGAATGCTCTCTTTTGCTCTCCGCCTTTGACTTCCCACGACTGAAGAGCCGTCATGTATAATGTATAGAGGCGGATGAAAGGCAGAGGTGCCTGTCATCTACATGCAAGATTCCTGCTCGCTGGAATTTGAATCAGCACTACCTCCGCAGCGTAATCACATATTTGCATGTTGTGCGACGAGACATAAAGACATAATTACATGTTATTTGTGCTCTGTTTGCTAAACGTGTTACCCCGTCGTTCAGATTTAAAGCTTGGATTTGTCCCCCACTTGTTGTATCGCGGTTGACACAGCTGTCGCCCGCGTGAAATCAGTGTTGCCAGATAGTATTTCACAACATTCCCCAGGCTCCCCCGAGCTATTTGTAAGTTTGACTCTCAGCTAGCAACTGCAACAAGAATCTTTTGTTTCCATTATGCAGCAGTCAGTCAGGCTGAGGAGCCGTGTCCACAAACTGTCACCGCTGAGTGCTGTTAAGTATACCGAGCACACTTTGGACTCACACTCCATCCCAGCCAGTTTGTCAGGGAGAGAGACATATCTAGCCACACACACTTCCACTTGCTGCCTTGTAGGGTAACAGGCACAGAGACAAGCTCAAATACAAAGTTAAGCATTCAGGGGGATCCTCCACACATGAATACCAAAAGGAAACTAAACATCACTCCTGTTTGGTAAAGTGTTTGCCTCCTGTAGCTCTGAATGCATGAAAAAAGTTCAACTTACAAGTCTGGAAATGAAAGAAAAGCATTCAAGGAAGAAAACACATAGGGAGTGTACTGAAAGTAGCAACTTTTTTTTTTCCTTTTTGAGATACAACTATTTACATGTAACCAAAGACAAAGTCCTTGAAATGGGTACAAACATTTTTTTTTTACTCTTCCTGCGATTTTTGTTTTTCCAAATGACAACTCAGAAATATTGTATAAAATAAAAATATCAGCTTCAGGGAAAAAGTAGTCTAAGCATTTTTAAATGTCCATTAACCTCTATGTACAGGAGTATTTACATTCTAAAATTCCATTCAGACCAGAAGTTTGCAAAGTAATAATTATAACAGTAAACACAGTTGCAGTCATGTTCACTGCAGCCCTACAAACCAGATAAAACTAATCTGCTTATACAGGTATGGCTGTCATTCAAATCAGTGATCGTACATGTGAGCAGTACAAGGCGGAGGCGAAGGTTCATCATGTGCATCATTACAGGTAAAATGACACCACAAAAGAATAAATAAATAGGAGCTTAATGCATGATGTCCAGAAGCAGAAACATCATGATACAATGAGTTAAAAACATGAAGCTACATGTGGCTGGACATACAGACACTTGACACTATCAGGAAATCTTCAACGTCAATTAACAGGAGCGTGAAATTACAATTTCTTTTTTCATTTAATGCAGCAGGTTTTGATGAAATTTTGCACGTTTAAGTTGAAACCATAATTCAAAGCTAAATCGGTCACATACAAGTATTATGTCCAGCCACTGAGCTGTGTCACATGGGATATATTTCAATGAAATTATGGGAATCTTTAGACACAAATCGCATCTCACTAGGTAACTGCATTTACAAAGGAGGAGAAAGCATTAAATTAAATACATTTTAAAAAATTTACTTCATTACAAATTTAAAAGGAAGCACAACCATCAACTGTTTTGAGTAATTCATCATATCTGTTATACCTGTGAGGTTATGTGCATACTGTAATGTAACGCATACTGTTAAATTAATTGAAATTTAAATAATCTAAACAAACTAAAAATATGACCAAATTGATAATGGGACAGAGGGAAATTCTAAAGTCATGACAGCATGCAATTTCCATTTGCCATTATCAGTCAAATGAAGGACATCCTAGTTTAAGTAGGCATGTCATGCAGTCCTGATTTCTTTAAAAAGTAATTCATAATTTGGGTTTTGAAAAAAAAAAAATGCCCTTAAGGAAAAAAGAAAAATCTAAAAAAAACATGAGAACGCCTACAGGACTTGCTAACTTGCACTAAATTAACAGGAACAATGAGAACATAAAAATCAAAGCTTAAAAAATACTCTCTTTCCCTTAAACATTCAAGCCAACTGCAAACATGTAAGTAAATGGATGTATGCATTCAAAAATCATTCCACACAGGTTTACACATAAAGACATCATTCTAACATCCATGAAAATGATTGTTGTTTTCATGCTAATCAATGATTTCACCCTTGGCTTTGATGTGGATGGGTAAAGATTAAAATGTAATGATCCATAAAATTTGATTCAGAGGTTCACACTCCAGCTAAGTGTCCAGGAATCGAGACGAGACAGCGGACAGGAGGCTCCACCTCAGTGACCTGTCAAACCTTTCAGGACATTTCAGGAAGTTGTCTGCTTTCAAACATGACATTTCACTAAGTGTTTTGAATCTTTAACCTAGCCTCTGCCCGATTCCCAGTTACCTGAGGATACATCTCGATCTGCCTCTGAATGTGGTGTTAGTTGAGTGGAGCTGAAGGAGCTGCGTGTCCGTCAGCTAGCAGGGCTTTGGTTCAGGCTGTGCTCCGGAGAGGGAGTGAAACTTTTATGTTTGTGTGTTTAAACGCACTTTCAGCGTACACGTTTACCGGTGAAAATTCAGAGTGATCACAGCACTGAGTGATCTGGTGGAGTCGAGGGAATGCTGCTGAGTCTCCAATGACCCCGTGTGGCTCCTGTCGGGCAGGGGGCACCAGAACAGCCTGGGATCCCTTTAATGTGCAGAGTGTCGAGTTTGCTGTCTGGCTGTCTGCTAACAGTGCTCCAGGTAGTCGATGACCCGTGAGATGGACTTCTGTCCTGTGGTGCCCATTGCACACTGTGTGTGGAGGCAGAAAAACAAAGAGTGTGAGGGTGCAAACATGTACAACTGAACAATCTCGAGGCGCAGACAGTGAGGATTTTTGAGGATGTTTAGCTTCTGTTGACTTGAAAAGGATATTTATAAAACAGATGGTTCCAGTCTCAGTTCTGACAAGATGAGTCATATTCAAAGCTGCTGCAGAATACACATCTGTGACTGTGTACAGTTCAATCTTAATGCTTCAATTACACTGCTACTTGAATTATGCTGCTTGGATACAGGAATCATATTCAATTGATAACAATTTATTGATCACAGTACAGTATTTTTTAATATCTAAGAGGTACTAGAAGCTGTAAGAAGCTATTGAGAATTGTTTTTCATTGAACCAGAGAGAGCCTTTTCATATTGGTCTTTACAGCCATTTCAGTCATTATCTTTCCCTCAATTGCTGCATTAATGAAGTAAACAGAAATAAAAGCTTCCATTTTCATCACAGTTCTTCAGAAAGGAGCTGAATGAAGGTGCAAAAGAATGCAAAAACTGCAATTATTTTTTAAACTGAATGGAAATCTGCTCTTGTACAGAATCACTGGTCTGCAAAAAGGTTTCTTTGATCCAGGTCATAACGCTGCTCAGAAGTGGGCTCTTGCTCATTGGGTCCAATTAAAAGGCTTTTTGTAACTTCAATACAATTACCCTGGAGGTAAAGATCACATCAACATGTTTACGTGTTTACAAAGTTTTCTTTCGCATGAAAATGATGGCTTATCTTTTGGAAAGAAAATCCATTTGTCACTTTAGTATCACAGTTTGATTTTAATGTATACGCAAGTCTTTTTACAGTTCACCATCTAATCAAAAATACATATTTTTCCACTTATCTGTAGTGTTACTTATCCATCTATATATTGTATGTACAGAGTTTTGGAGATACCTGGTTTCTCTCCAATGTAACTACAAATATTTTCTTTCTGCCAGAATTACTGTCTTTCTGCAGCAGAATCTACAGAAACTTTCTAATAGAAAGTCAGTGGTTCCTGCATGAAACTGCTCACAACAGTAGATTATCTTGAGTAACCGGGTCATGATTTCTGGAAAGAGACATTGATCTTGAGTTCAAATGTATTTTTGGTGCTTTGAGCATTACAAGCTGAGCACCATCTACTTGCAAAAAAAAAGCAGACATGTGGCTGATATCTCCAAAACTCTGTAACTCACACCAAACCAATCATGTTAAGATAAATACAGGTAAGAGGTAAAATATGTACTTTTCATCAGTATTTCACCAGTATCATCATGCAACGCTGAGGTCTGTTTTGACAGTCACACTCACAGTGAGGTTCATGAAACTCAAGAACTTCTTCAGCATTTCAGTCATGATGGAGAAATCCCCTTTAGGTAGATGCTCTCTCACAGTAGTCACATTTATCTGAGGGGGACAGAAACGTGGGTGAGCAACAACATGAATAGCTCTGAGTGGGAAAAAGAATCTCCAATCATATTGTGTTATTTATGCGTGTGTGTCTGATATTCTCACCTGGCTGCCCTGGCAGAGGCAGCCCAGCAGCAGAGCGGTGTAGGAGGCAACAATGCTGTCCTCCATATGCTTGCCTGCATGCTGCAGAGCTACAGTAAACACAAGGGAGAAAGAAAAAGATTCACAATTACAAAAGACATGCACTGCCTCTTTTGAAGAAGAGGATTTCATGCTCTCATGGTAGGAACTGCTGAATAGATACAAATTTTGGCTGGAAATATCCTTGTGACAAAGACTTTGTAGCTGTAATTCACTGCTTAGACACCCAACAAGCTGCACTGTGGATAAATTATTGAGTGAAAGTCGCCAATAAGTCCTAATTGTTTTACTGTGTTCAAAGGATCAGCAAAAGAGTAAAGAACAGAGGTTTGTATTTTTTTTTAACTTGTGATTCAACCATCTGATCAACACACTTCTGCAGTGCATGTGACCTTCATTTTATCACCGATACATAAAAATAACGCCAATTCATTACGTTGGCTTGGCCCACAGGACAAACACATTATTTGTTGATGATAAGCTGCATCCATGGCCAACTGACTTTTACAGCTGATATAAATCACCAAAAAGAAAAGTCTTTATAAACAGATTTGGAGCACATTCAAAGGCTGTAATGCAGTGATGCACAATTTCCTGCACAAAACGTGAAACAGCTCAATTGCACTATTCTGCCAAAGACTTGAGAACCATGGACATTTACTCAGGCTGCAACTTAAATTCAGGGCCACAGCTAAAGATTATTTTCATTATCAATTAATATTTTGGAAATTTTCTCAAATCATTTGATTTGTTGTTTGGTCCAGGAAATGTCAGAAAAAAGTTGATTCAGTGTTTTCCAAAGCCCAAAAAGATGTCAATAAATGTCTTGTTTCATACACAAACTAAAGATTTTCAGTTTACCGTCATAGAGGACTAAAGACATCAGGAAATATTCACATTTCAGAGGCTGAAATTGGATTATTTTGAGATTTTTATAAAAAAAAAAAAAAATCAAAACAATTAATCGATTATCAAAATAGATGTTAACCCTAACCCTAACCCTAACAATCTATCAAATGACTAATTCTACTAGCTCAACTTAAGGCTGTTACACAAGGAACGTTCATATTTTGTTGATTTTGGAGGCCCCCGTAGACAAACACACTAGTGTGATATAATGTTAAAAATAAAATTATCTCAATAAAAATCTGCTCCTGCTTCTTTTTAACTGGGAAAATGTAAACCCAGGCTCGTTTCAGCCGATTTCAAGGAGAATTCGACCCGGTGGCAGGCATTAAAAATAACCGTACAGAAATAGCTGATCTTCTCACTGATGATCTCATTTGCTCATGTAGGTCATATAGAGGCATAAGTATTACATTGAGACTGTTTCATAGCTAGTTTAACACTCCCTGTAATTACTTTAAGATTATTTTCAATATAAGATTAATCTGCCAGTTACTTTCTCAACTCAACATTTGGGTTATAAAATGATCAGAAAATGGTGAAAAATGGTGCTTATCAAAAGAGTTGCTGTTCGGTAATCCAGTGGTATACTGCAGTTTTCTGAACCCAAAACATGAAAACCCCCGCCCTGTTATTTCTTGCTCCAACTTTAATTAGTTGAGAAGCAAATTAAGTTCTTATCATGCAGTAATCACACCTGCAACATTAAGCCCATTTATCTAGATTATGATTTGAGCCAAAGCTAAAAACAGCTCTTCTTACATGCACACAAATACAGCTTCAAACACACACAAATGTCTACCTTTATTTAGGTCCAACTCTTCATCCTCCTCCTCTTTCTTCTCATTCTCTTTCTTCTCCGTTTGGCTGTCATTGGTTTCGGCTGCCACCCACTGGATCTCTCCCGACGTCTCCTGCCACTCTCCGCTTTGGTCCAGTGCCGGCTTGGGCGCCTCGCTGATGAGGTCGTCAGTCTTAGCCTCAGCCAGGATAGCGGCACGCT